>NC_069366.1:26713750-29115625 GCF_021730395.1 Mercenaria mercenaria | reverse complement strand
CTGGCAAAATTGTTTGGGTTATCAGTTTGCTTGTTTTGTTGGGTTTAACGTCAAACCGACACAAATATAGGTAATAGGTGACTTTCTAGCTTTGATGGTGGAGGAAGTACCCAGATACCCCTCCGTGCATTATTTCATCACGAGCAGGCACCTGGGTAAAACCATCGACCTTCCATAGAATTCAGCTCTCCGAGTGAGGCTCGAACCCAAATCGGTGAGTGGCAAATGATTTGAAGTCAGTGACCTTAACCAATCAGCCCCGGAGGCCCCTTCAGGTTATCAGTAGGTCAAGCCATGGAACAATATACATATATATAGGAATTTTCCCGGGACCTAATGATGATTTCGAACAAAAGGCAATGTTCGAACTACCCAATTTCAAGTGAACAAAGTTTGACTGTATATATATTAAGAGGTTATAATTCCTTTTTTTTTAAATTATTGCATTAAAATACTCATAAATATCGTACCTTTATACATTTTACATGTTTTTGTAATATTTTACTGATGTAAATGATAGAGGGGGCATAAACTATCGAATGATGATAAAAACTGTTCTGCTTTACCCACTGACATGTTGTCTTTTATTACAAAACATCCAAAAAAACTCATTTGGCCACCTGTTTTACACTAATATTAAAACAACAAAGCAAGGAAAAGGTGAAATCTCAGGTAAACAACACTGAACTTAACATGACCCACCTGATCTCATTTTCTCAACATTTATTTGGACTGTAAATGTGTTTGCTTTTATTACATATATACAAATGTACAGTCAAAAATTTACTTAAGGTAATGAACCCGTAATAACAATCAGAAATTTTCATTTCATTATGTATTTTTCATGTATGATTTCGGCATTCTCCGTAATGAACAGAAAGCAAGGCGCTCATATGAGCTACACTGTCGCTCCTTCAAAAGAATGCCAAAAAACCGCACAGGAGTTGGTAATTGCATGGAACCAACCGATTGCAGCAGGAAGCAGAATTGCAATACATTGAATTTACCAACTGCCGAAGAATACTGAAAGGCCATACAAGAATACGTATTACTGACTACCAATATGAAATACTTTTTCGTAAATCTCAATGCAAGCTGCTATGATACATACATAAAGCAACCATCAAATCTGGGCAACCTCACTGCAGTGCTGGCCACTCAGAACATCCAATAGTTTTGTTATAGACTTTTTTTTCGAAAATCAAATTTTATAGTACAGGTGTTTTGAATTGCAGAACCTATGAAAAAGCTATTTACTTGATGGAAAAATATTCTTCACCAGGTGTATTTATATAAAACCAGGTAAGCATGTCTTCAACGTATGTCTTTTCTCCAAACATCTCACCAAAAATTATGCCTTACAATAAACAAAACATGTTTTCAAAACTGTACCTACATATGAAAGCAATTAACTTTATTGACAAACAAGTCACTTCAGTTGTATTTCCTTAAAAAAAAAAAGCTTTGTAAGTTAACAGTAGAATAAGAACATGCTGGACATAAGCTACAAAAATTTTAAACAAGAGCACCGCCTTGCGGGTGCAGATGCTAATGTGATTTTTTTGTCTCTGTATAATAAAAATATTGTCCTACCCATGTGTTTTTATGATATTTTCTAAGCCCAAATCTAAGTCTAAAGCTGACCAAAACACAAAACTTAATGCTGTGCATAGTCAGCTTTTAATGGCGAATACAAGTTTTAAATCAACAGCTTTGACCGTTTAGGAGAAAAATTGACCTAAATGCAAAACAACCAAGAAATCTGATATTTTCTAAGTCCAAAATGGGCAATAATTCTTGCAAAAAGCAGGAAGAGAGTTATGTTTCTTGCTGTACAGAGTCAGCTTTTGATTGTGAACAAGTGTTGCAAGTTTTAAAGCAATAGCTTTGATAGTTTAGGAGAAAAGCTGACCAAAACACAAAACTTAACCAAGAAATCTGATTTTTTAAGTCTAAAAGGGGCCATAATTCTTGCAAAAAGAATTGTAGAGTTACGATACCTGTTGTGCAGAGTCAGCTTTTAATGGCAAATAACTGCTAAAGGTTTTAAAGCAATAGCTTTGACTGTTTAGGAGAAAAATTTACCTCAACGCAAAACTTAACCAAGTTATGTTACTTGCTATACAGAGTCAGCTATTGATGGTGAACAAGTGTTGCAAGTTTTAAAGCAATAGCTTTGATAGTTTAGGAGAAAAGCTGACCTAAACATAAAACTTGACACCGACGCCAATCAACTGATGATAATAACTGATCTCTTTTTTTCTCCAAAAATCAGATGAGCTAATAAAATAATATGTCCTCTTACAACTGACACAGATGCATACAATCATAGAATAACTAACTACTGGAGATATTCTACAGTGATTTGCCTTCAATAACATAAGTTTTAACTCAAACTTTTTTTTTTTTCATTTATTTATTTTTTCCCCTTCAATTGACTCTATTTCTTTGACTTCATTTTACCCAATCTCTTTCAATGTCCTTCACTCAACATTATTTATTTTACATCACCTGTGGTATAAGATTGCACTAACTCAAGAATCAATGATTTCCTTATTGATTATCATTTCATTGTTCATCAAACAGCTTCTCTTTTTAATATTCTTGTTCCTGTATCAGTTTTTGACTATTTCGTTTTGATTAAACAAGAGGACCATGATGGTCCTGAATCGCTCACCTCTTCCCACATGACCCAGTTTTTTCTATTATTTGACATAGTGACCTTGTTTTTGAGCTCATGTGACCCAGTTTTGAACTTGACCAAGATATTATCAAGATAAAATTCTGACCAATTTTCATGAAGATCCATTGAAAAATATGGTCTCTAGAGAGGTCACAAGGTTTTTCTATTATCTGACCTATTGACCTAGTTTTCGAAAAGGTATGTGACCCTGTTTTGAACTTTACCTAGATATCATCAAGGTGAACATTCTCACTAATTTTCATGAAGATCTCATGAAAAATATGGCCTCTAGAGAGGTCACAAGGTTTTTCTATTTTTATACCTACTGGCCTAGTTTTTGACCGCACGTGACCCAGTTGCGAAAATGATCTAGATATCATCAAGGTGAACATTCAGATCAATTTTCATGAAGATCCATTGAAAAATATGGCCTCTAGAGATGTCAAAAGATTTTAATAATTTTAGACCTACTGACCTAGTTTTTGACCGCAGTTGACCCAGTTTCAAACTTGACCTAGATATCATCAAGATGAACATTCAGACCAACTTTCATACAGATCCCATGAAAAGTATGGCCTCTAGAGATGTCACAAAGTTTTTTTATTATTTGACCCACTGACCTAGTTTTTGAAGGCACGTGACCCAGTTTCAAACCTGACCTAGATATCATCAAGGTGAACATTCTGACCAATTTTTATGGAGATCCATTCAAAGTATGGCCTCTAGAGAGGTCACAAGGTTTTTCTATTTTTAGACCTACTGACCTAGTTTTTGACCGCACATGACCCTGTTTCGAACTTGACCTAGATATCATCAAGATGAACATTCAGAATAATTTTCATACAGATCCCATGAAAAATATGGCCTTTAGAGGTCACAAGGTTTTTCTATTATTTGACTACTGACCTAGTTTTTGATGGCACGTGACCAGTTTCGAACTTGACCTAGATATCATCAAGATAGCATTCAGACCAACTTTCATACAGATCCCATGAAAAATATGGCCTCTAAAGAGGTCACAAGGGTTTTTCTATTATTTGACCTACTGACCTAGTTTTTGATGGCACGTGACCCACTTTCGAACTTGACCTAGATATCATCAAGGTGAACATTCTGACCAATTTTCATGAAGATCTCATGAAATATATGGCCTCTAGAGTAGTCACAAGGTTTTTCTATTTTTAGACCTACTGACCTAGTTTTTGACCGCACGTGACCCAGTTTCGAACTTGACCTAGATATCATAAAGATGAACATTCAGACCAACTTTCATACAGATCCCATGAAAAATATGGCCTTTAGAGAGGTCACAAGGTTTTTCTATTATTTGACCTACTGACCTAGTTTTTGATGGCACGTGACCCAGTTTCAAAACTGACCTAGATCTCATCAAGGTGAAAGTTCTGACCAATTTTCATGAAGATCTCATGAAATATATGGCCTCTAGAGAGGTCACAAGGTTTTTCTATTTTTAGACCTACTGACCTAGTTTTTGAAGGCACGTGACCCAGTTTCAAACTTGACCTAGATATCATCAAGGTGAACATTCTCACTAATTTTCATGAAGATCTTGTGAAATGTATGGCCCCTAGAGAGGTCACAAGGTTTTTCTATTTTTAGACCTTCTGACCTAGTTTTTGACCTCACGTGACCTAGTTTCGAACTTGACCTAGATATCATCAAGGTGAACATTCTGACCAATTTTCATGAAGATCTTGTGAAATATATGGCCTCTAGAGAGGTCACAAGGTTTTTCTATTTTTAGACCTACTGACCTAGTTTTTGAAGGCACGTGACCCAGTTTCGAACTTGACCTAGATATCATCAAGATGAACATTCTGACCAACTTTCATAAAGATCCCATGAAAAATGTGACCTCTAGAGTGGTCACAAGCAAAAGTTTACGGACGGACGCACGCACGGACGGACGCTCGGACGGACGACGGACACCGCGCGATCACAAAAGCTCACCTTGTCACTTTGTGACAGGTGAGCTAAAAACAAAAACGTCAGGTTCTGGGCAAAGTTTTTGGGTAGTCTGGGTAACCATAAACACACAGGTATTTTTCTTCTAGCCTTGCCATTTATGTTACACAACAATGTTCAAACTTACCATTGCAACATAGTAGAATTTCTCGAAATCTTTCTGTTGGACCCGTACTGCTTTCAAGTTATCGGCCATGACTAGGTGGCGCTGTAAACACTCGTTCCCCTGTGTATGCAACCATGATATCACCTGAAATATAAAGAAGAGTTGTTTGTAAAAGAAATATGCCTGCCTTACTGAGGAAACTGGGTATGTAATTTTGCATGCTGTGACTTTGACCTTTGACCTACTGATACCTAAAACAAAAAGGTCAGACAATTACAGGCAAAAAGTTTTTATAGTTTCTGATATTAAAAGAAAGTCACCTTGACCTTCGACCCCTAAAACAACAAGGGTCTTCTACTGACTAAAGACAATCACTAAAAAAACTGTCTTTTGACAGTAGTAGGCCAAAGCATTCTGCAGTTATTGAGATGAAACCCTTTTGAGTTGAAAGATCAATGTGACACTGAACTTTGACCTACTGACCCAGAAAATGACAGCGGTCATCTACTGACCACAAGCAACCATCCTATGAAGTTAGATGACTGTAGCCCTAAGTATTTCTCTGTTGGTGAGCAGAAAGTTTCTTCAGTCTGTAGATTACTGTTACATTGACCTTTGACCTTCTGATCCTAAAAATGGTCTAAAGACAGACACACAAACAGACTAATGGACAGATGGTTGGATGGACAGACAGAGAATAACACTGAGTAAAACAATATTACCCGTCTTCTTTGAAAGAGGGGGATAACAATTTCAATACCACTAGATATTGTATTAGAAGCAAAATAATTGCTGGAAATGTTCTTAAATGTTTCAGGCTTTTTTCAATTTGGTCTTGTCTGTCATAATTGCCAGAGGGCATCATAAGAATTGTACCATATTGACAACTTTTAATTATCTTCATAAACAATTTGCAAATCAAAACCTTTGATAAACTGTTTTCACGAGGTCAATGTTACAAGAGAAAAATTAAATATAACAACCACAACAGAGACATATGACTTACATTAGAACCATACATGGTTGTATCTGACAAGGCATGCCAGATCAGGATCTCAGATGTTAGACTGGACCTATTTGATATAAATCCAGACTGGGACCTACTGTTCTCCTGTATTCTCAATCTTCCAGGAAATGACACTCTCCTGTTTAGTCTAGACATTGTCATTACTATATATAATATTTTGTCCGATGGCTCAATTCAAAATGTCACTATTGCAAAATTAACATTTCCACATCTCAAAAACAAAACTGAAACTTAGTTATTAATTAAAAATTTTAAGTCCTTCACTTTCACCTTCTTTACTAATTCTCTTTAGTTTTGAAATCACAATTTCAACACAATACGATCAGTCTATCAAATACAAACTGACTGCCAAAACAAAATAAACAGTTTATAACAATTTGATTTGAAACTAATGAAGAAATATTTCATCCAACTAACTCCACCTGCATAAAGACAAATCCTGTTATGACTAAAAACAAAACACATCCATTCCATTAATTTTTGTTTATTTTGTATGGCCAAGTTACGTAAAATCCATCCAACATTTATTTCAACATATGTATCAGAAATGCCATAGAATTCCACAAGATTCCCTCAAAGCTTATCTTCTTCAACTAGATTTTCCTTCACATCAACTTTGGCCTCCCAAATTGTAATGACTATAAATAAAACTATGATGAATTTTGAAAATTCTCCAACTCAGAGTGATAAAAAAAAATTTCTTCTAAATTCTATGATCATCAAAAAAAATTTACCTTACTAAATTTAATCTTTTTTTCCCCCAAATGAAATAATTTTATACACACTATATTTTTAAAACATTAAAAATGCTGCCAATATCAAATAGAGAAATACAGGCAATGATCGCTTGTGTCGGGAAGAGTTTTTTCGCCAAACAATACTAGTAACAGCATGACCACCCAATATCATTAACTAATGACCAGAGCAAAAGAACTTTTTTATTATATATCTCTTTTACCTTTTTTTCATTACTGTAAACCAGTGTCATTTTGCAAAAACCTTGTTACCACAAGCTAGATATTGAGATAAAGAAAAAGAATATGTTTTTGCATTTTTGCTTCTTTTTTTGAAGTTTTGAAAAAAAAACACAGGTTTACAAATTGTAAGAGATAAACTATAGACAACTGTGTAATCAATAACGTAAGAAAAAAAATACTGAAACTGGCACATATAAATTATACTGGCATGACATTCATTCAGTAATTGCATACTGGTAACATAAATTATTTAGTAAACTATATCCAGTTATTATGTCTTTATAAAATTCCACTTCTCTCTTTAAACCAAAACCAAAAATCCAAAAATACTTTTTAACAAAACCTATAACAAATTTATCCAATTCAGCTATAATTTGAAGAATTTTTTTTTTTTTTTTACACTATCACCCTTAAATATTCCTGGCTTTACAGCACATCTTTATCACTTGCCAAGATCTTCTATCAATAATTAAGCCAGAAATTAAGCCAGCTACAAAGAACCTTGTGTTTCACTTACTAATATTTAGCTAGGTAATGATGTCCATGATTAGATTAGTGATATACAGATGAAATAAGATTTTATGCTTATCTTGTCTTTTTTTCTCTCTCCCTGAAAGATATACTCATGTTTTTTACTCATTGACTCATCCTGAAATGTTACCTGGAAATGATTCAATCAGTGCAGTTTTTAACCCAAGCTGCACATTCTGTTTTCTACAGAGAAAATGAGTCACAAAAATCTGGTACATACTATAAAATAAATTTTAAACTTCCAGACAAGCACGTTTAGCCACATGGACTAGAGAAAGCAGATGCAAAATATCCCTGCAAAACAATAATTAATTTCAAGCAAAGGCTTGCACTTAGGTTATGGAGGACCATCACATTTGCAGAAGCCAGCTGTCCAAAGTCAAACTTGATTACAGATTAAAGCAAGGCTCTATCTTTATTGAGGAATTGGTTTTGTTAACCCTTTTCATGCCGGACATGACTGATTTTGCCTTTGCGACCAGTGTAGATCACGATCAGCCTGCACATCCAGGCGGTCCGATCATGACCTGCACTGTTTGCTATTCAGTCAGTATGTTTTTGGTAAGCACCCCTTTTAACAGTTAATGGTACTATCCAAATTGAAACATGGACAAGTTCATTGTAGAAATTTTAAGAACTACTGTTAAACAAATAACAAAGACAGCCTGACAACCAAGACTGTGTGAGGTTTGCATCCAATCAGAAGTTTTCTTTGTCTGTTTTGGGTTTAATGCAGTTTTTCAACAGTATTTCAGTTATGTAATGGCTGGCAGTTAACCTTACCAGTGTTTCTGGATTCTGTACCAGTACAAACCTGCTCTCCACAAGTAACTGCCAACTTCCTCACAATGAGTCAGAGGTGGAGTACAAAAGATTTCTGACACCTGAGGATAGAACTCACAACCCCGTGATCCATAGATCTGCAACTCCCTATTGAGCTAAGGGAGCAGGCTTCAACCAAAAGTAAACAGTTTTGTAGCCATAAAAACAGTACTCAGTCTTGTGGAAAAAAATACTTCCATAGAAAAATGCAACCATAAGATAATTGAGCCGCGCCATGAGAAAACCAACATAGTGGCTTTGCGACCAGCATGGATCCAGATCAGCCTGCGCATCTGCGCAGTCTGGTCAGGATTCATGCTGTTCGCTCTCAAAGCCTATTGCAATTAAAGAAACCGTTAGCGAACAGCATGGATCCTGACCAGGCTGCACAGATGCGCAGGCTGGGCATGGATCCTTACCAGGCTGCGCAGATGCGCAGGCTGGTCTGGATCCATGCTGGTCACAAAGCCACTGTTGGTTTTCTCATGGCGTGGCTCATATTTCCTAGCAGTATCCTTCTGAAGATTTCTTTTATTACATTGACCTAGTTCAAGGAATAAAATTGCCAGCAAGACACCACAGAACAAAATCTGATCATATTGGAAACCTGTTTGAAATGAAACAAAAAATATGATACATAGAAGCTTGCTTTGTAGATCTATGTCTCTGATAAAAGTTGCCATTCTTTCCTAGTTCAAACTACGTGTCCTTTTGATCATAACAAATCACAGCAGGTGTAAATGTAGCTAAATTTGCTTTATTAATATAAATGAATTTTTTTTACATAGATGATTAACCTCCCAAGGTCATAAGCTATTCCAGAGATTAACAGTCAAAGAAAACTGAATCAATGTAATGTATGGTACTATCGGCGTGCTGGTAGAACCAAAAATATTAGAATCACCAGGGCTTTGTTTTGAAGACAAATCATATAGCAGTATTAAATTCTAACAATTAATGACATGGTCATAAGTTCACAATCAATGACACTCATAAAACATAACATGAGAGTTTCAGACCTAAAGATTGAAACTCCTGCGAATAACAGTGACCAAATGAAATTAAAACTTTGATTTTTCATGAAGAACAGGCAGCACTAAACATTCAATCTGCACATCCACTCCTTTTACGTGATAAAAACATGCACCTGAATGACAATGATTTTATTTAAGAGAAAACTACAGTTTAAGATATATATCATTTTGATACTAACAAAATATCAAGGCTTACTATCTACATTCTTGAGGATATTCAACAAATATCTATCTCCTTTATGTCATACTCATTTTCAGGACACTGTTACAACATTCTGATGCCAGGACGTAATAATTATGATGTAAAAACAATGATTTTGTTGCATGATAACATCATATTTTCAGTCCTCTTTGTTTAGCAGGAAAACAAATCAGGACGTATTAGAATACAATTTAGTACCTCAAGTCATTCCTAAACACAGAACTATGTTGAACAAAGAAGCTCTTGGAATATAATAAAGATTTTATCAGAAAACAACCCATTTTGCTAATCACAAAACTGAAAGATGCCATTTGTTAGACAAGAATCACTAATTTCCAATATATTACACAGTGGGGTCAACATTCTCAGAAACCATTTGATTTTCCATGGATAAGAAATGCCAAACATCACTACAGATAAAGAAAAAGAAAGGAAAATTATGTTATATCCCCTCAAGATCAACAGCTTCATTGAAATATTGCATCTGCACAATATCTCAAACTAGAAAATTCCATCACAAGGGAATGAACTCTGTAACACTAAATGGAAATTTTACAAGAATTTACCTCCATTCTAAAGGAAGATGAACAGGTTAAGGCAACAAAGTATGAATTCTTACTACGTCCTTGTTTGTAACAGTGAAAATAAAGAAAACATACCTTATTGCATTCCTCATCAAAGTCTTTTAACTGATAGCACTTTTCTAGACGTGTAATCCGTGTGTCTGAGATTCGCATCAAACGAGAAATAGTGTCCTGCACATGATGATATAAGCGTGTGATGTCCTCCATCCCGTATCTAGAAAATACCACAATGCACAATAAAACAACAGAATTTTATGATGTCTGATTTACGAAATACTGCAGCCATAGCAACCAGTCACATTGTGATTGCAGAATGACCAATCAATTTTTTTCTTTTGCTGAAAGTTTTCCACAAAATAAAAATATAACATCAAAGCATTTTACGTCATGTATCATATTATCACTTTGTTCCCCCGGAATTTAAGTCAAAGATCGTATTATCACTTTGTTCCCTCCGCTAATAAATGATCATATGGTAGAAACAATACATTTCTATAAAGTTAATATCAACAGTTTGTAAAATCTGTTACCACAATGTCCAGGTCATAACTCAAAATGTTTCTAACATATTTAGTCCAGTTACAGCATACATGTTTGTATCTACATACAACATTTCCACATTTCGTTAACATGTTCAGGCATTCCCTGCAGGATCATTTCAATACATGAGACCAAAAAATTAGCACTTCTAGGAACTGTTAATTAAACACCTCAAATGGAAGTTGTCATGGTCCGAATATCCTTCAAAACGTTCACAGATACGACTGTTTTATTCTTGTTATTACTGCATGAATTATGCTGTGGCAAGAGTTTACTCCCTTAAGAACAGAATTCCCTTGGTCAAAAGTCAAGGTCACAGTGACTTTGATCATAGACAGATATCAGAAATATATATTAAGAACAAGAGTTATTATAAAACACATATGAACCCCCAAGATTGCCTATCAAAGATAACTGGGCAAGAAATTTAGTCTCATTAATTTATGTGGTGTCCTTGGCCTTTGACCTTCTTATCCAAAAACAGTAGAACACTTCTGCAGCCCACAGGATATCATTTTACAAAGTTTCACTTCTGTGGGTTCCAGCATTTTCAAGCTATTAATAGGAAATAGTTTAAAGCCCCTAAGCTACCGTGACCTTGACCACTGACCAACTTTCCCTCATAAACAGGAAATTTAATTATGTTATTCACCAAAAAACAAAAGCGCTACCTAAGGACAGACGATCAAGGCTGATCAACTGACGTAGGCAAAACAATAAAACCGTATTTCGAAGATTACGAAAATGGGAGGTCTTTTTGGGCTTTTTTTTGTGTTTTGTTGGTTTAAACGTCGCACTGACATGATTATAAGTCATATGGTAACTAGAACCACTGACCTTATGTAAGCCTGCTGGATGGCTTCCTTGTATGAAGAATTTAAAGCCCCACGTGAGGGTCAAACCCAAGGCCCCATCAAAATGGGAGTGATGAATACACTAAATACATACCTATAATCATCTGTATGTCCGATATTAACTTCTTCACGTTTCAGTGATTGCAACATGGCATCACCTTCATTCTGCAAACGTTTTACACGAGGATCTTCAAACGTCGCCTTGATTAGATTCTCGTGATGGTCAACAAGATGGGAGGCCTCCTTGGCAGACACAGGCACTTGATCTACCACAGATAACTCCTGGATCACGTTGACAAGATACCTGGCAACTGACCGACAACTGGCAAGGAAAGGATCTAATCTCTGTAAACAAAAATTTTAATTGGAAATATTTACATGAAATTAGTTGTGACCCATCAATATAATGGGGTGAGAATAAGAGGATAATATATGAAACCAACAGTTAAGGCCAGTAGGTATACATCCCAGAAATTTATTAACATTTTATCCTGCTTCTTTTTCATGTTTTCCACACTAATTTATATCAATTTCTCAGCTTTGTCATCTATAATGCCCTTCAAATCTAATAAATCTGACAAAGATTTCTGCACTAATACTGGCCATATTGATGTTACTATAAGACATGGATGTCATTAACTTATAGCTGTTCAAGTTAGACTAAACCATTATGACCGTTAGCGAAAACAACCCTTTTTAAAAAGTGTTTACAGAAAGATTATAATAAATAACTTAAGAAAAAAAATACTCAATACTAGCAAAACAAAGCTGATGAACAAATATCTGCTCCAAACTCTACATACACTTAAAAAATGAAAAATTCACTTACGAAATTAATGCGCCTTATAATACACTTACGAAAGCGTAATAAATTTTGTAAAACAAAATGCGGAAATATAATCCAGTTGCAGACACACCCATTTATCCATTCCCGACATTCAAGGTAATTAAATGAAATCCAATTTTACAGCATTATACCTTTTCGTTTTTTCTAAAACTATGTAGTTTCTGTAACAATGTCTTTAAACTGAATGCATATCTCTGATATAAAATTATAAATGGTATTTTACATGTGAATGACATTCAGAAACAAGTACATTATGCAAATATGTGCATTCCATCTGTGGTGTAAACCTTATATATGCATTTAAATATCATGTATATTTTCCACATTTTTCCTGAGCAAGTGCATTTCTATTTTAGTAACACAAAAAAAAAACAACTAGACCTGTCCATAAGACAGCACATGCAACTTTTCTCAGTGCTTGACTCTGAATTAGAGCTTTGTCAGTAAAAACTTTATAAAATTTTAACCAAAAAATTCTAAGTTAAAAAGGGCATAACTCTGCCAAAATTCAAATAAAAGTTATGGGGATTGTTTCTCCTGATGTAGACTTTGATAGTAAATAACTATTTTCAGTTTCAAGTCAAAAGCTTTGAAAGTAACAGAGATATTTTACTTTATCAAAAACTTTAACCAAAACGTTCTAAGTTAAAAAGGGGCATTACTCTGTCAAAATTCAATCAGAGTTATGAGGATTATTTCTCCTGGTGTAGACTTTGATAGTAAATAACTGTTTTAAGTTCAAGTCAAAAACTTTGATAATAACAGAAATATTTTACTTTATCAAAAACTTTAACTAAAACATTCTAAGTTAAAAAGGGGCATAACTCTGTCAAAATTCAAATCAGAGTTATTGGGATTATTTATCCTGGTGTAGATTTAGATAGTAAATATCTGTTTTAAGATTCAAGTCAAAAGCTTTGATAGTAACAGAGATATTTGAAATTATCAAAAACTTGAACCAATGGGGCGTTTGCAGTAGCTCTACTTTTTCTTCGAAAAGTCAAGCTAACAAGAGGGCCAAGATGGCCCTAGGTCGCTCACCTAAGAAACACTCCATAACAGTGAAAAACATGTTTGACCTAGTGATTTCATGGAAACAAATATTCTGACCAATTTTCATTAAGATTGGACCAAAAAATTGGTCTCTTGCGATAAAACAAGCATTTTCTTAGATATGACCTAGTTTTTGACCCTAGATGACCCATGTTCAAACTCGACCTAGATTTTATCAAGGCATCATTCTGACCAAAATTCATGAAGATCAACTGAAAAATACAGCCTCTATCACATACAGAAGTTTTTTCTTTGATTTGACCGAGTGACCTAGTTTTTGACCTCAGATGACCCATATTCAAATTCGACCTAGATTTCATTAAGGCAATCAACCTGACCAAATTTCATAAATATCAACTGAAAAAAACAGTCTCTATCACATACACAAGATTTTTCTTTAATTTGACCTAGTGACCTAGTTTTTGACCTCAGATGACCCATATTCAAAACCGACCTAGTTTTCATCAAGGCAATCACACTTGATTTGACCTAGTGACCTAGTTTTTGACCCCAGATGACCCATTTTCGAACTTGGTCTAAATTTCATCAAGGCAATCATTCTGACCAAAATTCATGAAGATCAATTGAAAAATACAGCCTCTATCGCATACACAAGGTTTTTACGTGATATGACCTAGTGACCTAGTTTTTGACCCCAGATGACCCATTTTCGAACTCGGCCTAGATTTCATCAAGGTAATCATTCTGACCAAAATTCATGAAGATCAATTGAAAAATACCGCCTCCATCGCATACACAAGGTTTTTCTTTGATTTGACCTAGTGACCTAGTTTTTGACCCCAGATGACCCATTTTCGAACTCGGCCTAGATTTCATCAAGGCAATCATTCTGACCAAAATTCATGAAGATCAATTGAAAAATACCACCTCTATCGCATACACAAGGTTTTTCTTTGATTTGACCTAGTGACCTAGTTTTTGACCCGAGATGACCCATTTTCGAACTCGGCCTAGATTTCAACAACATTATCATTCTGACCAATATTCATGAAGATTAAATGAAAAATACAGCCTCTATCGCATACACAAGGTTTTTCTTTGATTTGACCTAGTGACCTAGTTTTTGACCCGAGATGACCCATTTTCGAACTCGGCCTAGATTTCATCAAGGTTATCATTCTGACCAATATTCATGAAGATAAATTGAAAAATACAGCCTCTATCGCATACACAAGCTAAATGTTGACAGACGACAGACGACGGACGCCGGACATCGAGCGATCAGAAAAACTCACCTGAGCATTGCTCAGGTGAGCTAAAAATGAATTAATCTTTCATGACTCATTTTTTAAATTTGTTTCATTTTTTGTATGAGGAAAATAATTTTCTCAAGCACTGTCATACATGCACAATCCAGTTTCAGCTCAGTAAGTCTGCACAAGCCTGCGGCTTTCAACATCAAATCCTGTAAACTATGACAGTATTTGATTCTGTACCTTTATTAATATATAGTTAAAAACTTACTTTTTATATACACTGAGTTAAGAGGGGAGCGGGGAGGGGGCAGTGGTCGAGTTTCAATTATTTCATTACATTTTAAATATCTGACTGTAATGTAATAAGTCCAGATAAAAAGGGCTGTACAGAGGTCAACACAGACAAGAAGAAGAGACATCTAATCATCTAATGTACCAAAACTTACCATATGAAATCGTATCCAATCATCGTGATTGTACTGGAACGTTCCTTCAAGTACCGTCGGTAGCTGGTCGGCAGATATGTATGAACTTAGAAGACTAGTGGAGAGCAACAGATCTATCTGTAAACATACAATACATTACATTTAAAATGTGCAAACATTTGTTATGCTGCTGACAACTGCAGCTGACATTGGCTGCAGAGTTTTATGTGACATAAAGCATAAATAGGACAGCAGCTGTGTATGATACTTGTTTGTCAATGTAATAACTGTCTGGGTGTAACTCAAACATTATAATATACAATAATGTAGTGAGTTTTTGACATATATGAAACTGTTCCACATTTTATGTCAGTATAAAATATATCACTGTATCTAAAAGCACATTTTACTTTCTTAAACAATCCAAGCCTAATTCACATACAAAAAAAACATTGATTTAAATATGGGTCACTATTTTAATCTTTCTGAAATCCTCACAGTACCAACTATATCGATAATTTTCACATTGCCCCAGAAGAAGAATACCAGCTGTATAAATAATTTTCATATTGCACCATGAATGGAATCCTAGCTATAGATAATTTTCATATTGCACCACGAGTGGAATCCCAGCTATATATATAATTTTCATATTGCACCAGCTATATAGATAATTTTCATATTGCACCATGAGTGGGATACCAGCTATATAGATCATTTTTCATATTGCACCACGAGTGGAATCCTAGCTATATGGATAATTTTCATATTGCACCAGCTATGTAGATAATTTTCATATTGCACCATGAATGGAATCCTAGCTATATAGATAATTTTCATATTGCACCATGAGTGGAATAACAGCTATACAGATCATTTTTATACTGCACCACGAGTGGAATCTCAGCTTTATAATTTTCATTTTGCACCATGTGTGGAATATCAGCTACACAGGTAATTTTCATATTGCACCGAGAGTCGAATACCAGCTACCGGTATATAGATAATATTTCTACTGCACCATAAGTGAAAAACAAGCTATATAGAGTTCATATTGAATACCAGAAACAAGAGTGCAAGAATGTCACAATATACGCCCGTCACAGCAAATTTCTTTACTCTAGCACCTGTATTTGCAAATGGAATTTTAATTTTGTGGTTGTTTAGTAATCATTGTAAGTCTTTTGTTTTTTATAAGTCCACAAAAAAACTCCTTACCAGGTAGAGATACCTTAAAATACACCTAAAATTGGAAAGTAACATCTATGTTGTACCACAGAAAAGTGGTCTTGGTTTTTCCCTACGGTCAATTATAAAAAAGTTACAATATAAGTTATTTATAGTAACAACTAAGGGAAGTTAATCTTATAAAAAAAAAAAAAAAAAAAAAAAATCAAAAAAAAAAATTGTAAGTCCTCACAAAAATCTTTACCAGGTAGAGACTGGTCAAAATACACCTCAAAATTGGATGTAGCATGCATGTTGTACTACAGAAAAGTGGTCTCGATTTTTCCCTACGACTAGTAATGAAAAAGTTACAATATAAGCTATTTATAGTAACAACAAAGGGAAGTAATTCGAAAGAAGGGAACTGCGCATGACACTTCGTCTCATGATGGTGTATAATTGTGTCAAGTTACATCAAAATCCCTCCATGCATGAAGAAGAAATGCTTCGGACAAAGTCATTCTTGTATCTGACCTTTGGCCTCTAAGTGTGACCTTGACCTTAGACCTAGGGACCTGGTTCTTGCGCATGACACTACGTCTCGTGGTGGTGAACATTTGTGCCAAGTTATATCAAAATCCCTCTATGCATGAAGAAGAAATGCTCCGGACAAGGTTTTCATTCTTGTATCCTTTGACCTCTAAGTGTGACCTTGACCTTAGACCTAGAGACCTGGTTCTTGCGCATGACACTCCGCCTCATGGTGGTGAACATTTGTGCCAAGTTATATCAAAATCCCTCTATGCATGAAGAAGAAATGCTCCGGACAAAGTTTTCATTCTTGTATCCTTTGACCTCTAAGTGTGACCTTGACCTTAGACCTAGGGATCTGGTTCTTGCGCATGACACTCCTTCTCATGATGATGAACAATTGTGCCAACTTTCATCAAAATCCCTCTATGCATGAAGAAGATATGGTCCGGACAAAGTCATTCTTGAATTTGACCTTTGACCTCTAAGTGTGACCTTGACCTTAGACCTAGGGACCTGGTTCTTGCGCATGACACTCCGTCTCATGATGGTGAACAACTGTGCCAAGTTTCATCAAAATCCCTTCATGCATGTAGAAGATATGCTCCGGACAAGGTCTGTGGACGCCGCCCGCCCGCCCGCCCGCCAGGGGCGTTCCCATAATACGTCCCGTTTTTCAAACGGGCGTATAAAAACTTCACTTTTAACTTTCTTTAATTAAATAGCAATTAAATTCCTACTTTCTTTCAAAATTAGTTTTCCAAATTAATATAAATTGTATTTATCAAGTATTTAAAAACTTTACAGGAAAAGAATAAGTCTCTTGAAAAAAGAAATCACAAGCACATATCCTCATGTTGTGGTGCTGTTTTATTGATATTGTGACAGCAGGTATGGAAAATAGATCATTTGTGGTCTGACCTTGCTTTCATCTGACAACCTATCATAATAATTTAATATTTGGATGAAAGAAATACAAACAAAACAAATTCATAGCAGTGGTAATTACTTCTACAGACAGAACTGACTCGAATTTTAAACTATATCTGACTAGGCCATTTCTAAGAATATAAATGCTTTAGCATTTTTTCTTTTCAGAAACCTGCTACTCCACTTATATAGCCTGGCTCCCTAGCTGCATGGGTATTTTTTCAAATACTGCACGACTCTAAAGTAGCATTTTATGTCATGTCTAAACCAAACATATATTCGGAGTAAGGGGCAATAAAAATGTCAATTTAGAAACTTCCTCTGTTATAATGAATGAAACAGGGACGGGAGCCAGTCTAATTACTATATTGTGCTATAGACCTGCATAAGATGCTATTTCAAGCAAATGACCTGTCAAAGAGCAGAGCTAAAGCATATGGCCTGCCCAAAAGAAAGGCTAAAGCATACGGCCTGCCCAAAAGAAAGGCTAAAGCATGCGGCCTGCCCAAAAGAAAGGCTAAAGCATGCGGCCTGCCCAAAAGAAAGGCTCAAGGGCATGATCTGCTCAAAATGAAGATACCAGAACAAAAGCAGCCAAAAACGAAGGCTCCAGCATTAAACCAATATCCAATGAGTGGGTTTCAAGTATGTGACCTACCCAAGAGGTCAGCCCCAAGAACATTACTTGCAAATGGCGAAAAAAGGCATGACCAGTACAACCTCCTGTATCAGAAATTGACTCTACAATAGCTTCATTCAGATATTGACTCTACAATAGCTTCATTCAGATATTGACTCTACAATAGCTTCATTCAGACACATATGTACTGGTACCACAAGAGTTGGTGCGACAATTTTACTGGGCTCGTACCCGTGACTTGACAAAGAGATAGTTAGCTTGGTCATACAACTTAAAACAATTACTGAACACACTTGTATCATTCACTGCACTAGTAGTTGCAGAACAGACCATTATGTAAAAGTAACTAAAAAAGTAAATTAAATAATTCAGTTAAAAGTTTCTTAACTTTGTGACATATTAGCAGCAGGGTTTTTGTCCGGGGAGGGGGATCTTTGTCCCTTACCCCTATTAGTGTTTGTTTATGTTGGGTTTAACGCCATTTTTCAACAGTATTTCAGTCATGTAACGGCGGGCAATTAACCTAACCTGTGTTCCTGGATTCTGTACCAGTACAAACCTAATTTCCACAAGTAACTGCCAACTTCCCCACATGAATCAGAGGTTGAGGACGAATGATTTCAGACACAATGTCTTTTATCGAATCATCACGGAGAACATATGCCTCGCCTGAGGATAGAACTCACGACCCCGCGATCCGTAGACCAACACTCTACCTACTGAGCTAACCCTATTAGTGATCAGATTTAGACTCTCACCTGGAATGAAGCATGTATGTCATATATGGGAGATTTGAGCACCAGGGATTGTGTATGTTTGTCTGCCAACAGATGGACTACCGAGATCGCTTGTGGTATATTCCCCTGAAATAGAAGTAAAATATCAACTATGAATTGTCAATCAAGACAGATGCAAACAAAGGTATCTCTAAGTGCCCCCTCCCCACCTCCCCCACCCCCCCCCCCCCCCACACACACACCAAAAATTGGGGAGGGGGGCGGGGAGGGCACAAAAATATATTATTTTGTTGAGGTCCGTATTAGTAACATAATTCTTCTGATGAAATTCTGAAATATCTGGGGCAGCTGACATTTCACAAATCTCTTTAAAGGAGAAAATTTCTCTAAATAAAATACATTATATTACCAGGCCCACTTTAACTGGACTGCATCTCTCACCAATACATTATAATCAATTGCTATGTTGTTTAGTAGACAGGGATAGAAACACTGTACATTAATGTAACTACTAAATCACCTTTATTACATTGTGTTTCGAAATTAATTACCAGAAACATGTCATAACCTATAAGCTTCTGACCTGTACATTATCAACATCAAATAACATTCCACAAAGGTTAGAAACATATGAATGTCAACCTGCACTTTACTTTGACCAAACTGTGAAAACGGTATACATGTATAAAAAAATCTGATTAAGTTTGAAAATCAGTATTTAAATTCTGTCTGTTAATTCTGCATTATCATAGGAAATACAATCTAATCTTGAATTACATTGTTATTTACTTAAATTATTTACTGGATACTAGAAAGTCAAGCTCCAACCACTAGCAATTATTGTACTTTAATACTTTTAATCTAGCAGAATTCAAATTATTTTATACAAATAACTTTCACTTACTTCCACATTTTCTTCAGTTAAAAAAATCCTGCAATTTTTTCTGTCAAAAGAACTTCCAACCTATTCTTGTACTTTTTTCACTTCATAAATTAGTACTATTTTTCACAAATTAGTACTTTTCCCTTTATTCACTGAACACAATTTTTTCTTTCTATGTTAATTAATGCTTACTCATTTTTTTACACATATTAAGTATGGTGTGCACACTTAGATATTTGCATTTTAAACAAATTTAGTCCATTCACCAACATTCAAAAAGACAGTTTCTCTATGTAAAAACTGACCCACTACACCATCTGTACCAGTCCACTTTAACTGTGTTACACAGTAACCCGAGAAGTTACCTCTCAACCTTGTTAATTAACAACAATCACCTTTTCCCCCCATCTCTTTAGCAAACAAACTGACATACAGTAAAACTGACATCTCAATGTACAGGTGTTTCCCAAATGTATATCTGATATACAGACACTTCCCAAAAGTTTCACACCAACTACATGTTAATGTGTCGACAATAAATAATCTTTCAGATATAATCCCTGATATAATTGCAAACTTATATATCTACTTATCTATTATAGCATGTCTATGGTTAATCTTTTAATCTAAACTACCTGTATATTTCATGAATTTACTTGTGTTTCTTATGTACTTAGGTCAATCACCCACTGGCAATTACTTGCTAGGTGCTATCTTTAGATTCTCAAACATCCTGATGTTTGTCTTCTGATTATTTGTGCTTTCAGACTATGTCCAACCTTATGCTTACCTATCATTTTCAACAGATTACCCACTGCTCACTTGGTACAATGAAAAACAGAAAACTGCCGCTTTAATAGATACACTAATATTAACTTTCAAGTTACAACTTTTATAGATACACTTATATCAACTTCAAGTTACAACTTTTATAAATACACTTATTAACTTTTAAGTTACAACTTTTATAGATAAACTTATTAACTTTTATGTTACAACTTCTATAGATACACTTATTAATTTTTAAGTTACTGCTTCTATAGACAGACTTATTAAGTTAGTGAAATTATCTCAATTCCTTTAAATCAGTAAATAATTATGTCATTATATCCTTAACATCAAGGGAAGTATATTTGATTAGAACCATAAGCATCAGGGGAGGTAATTCAATAAGTGCCAAGACCTGAGACTATTCAAAATGACAAGAAATCTACCAAATAGAGACTCATTAAGTACATTGTAATCTACCTAAATAGAGTAATGATTTAATCAACTCCACTTCCCTTTAATTTTTAACATTCCTGGAGTATTTAAGGCTATTTTAGTCACAATGACCATTTGAAATAATTCCCAGATAGCAGACATGCGTTGGCCCAACGTTGGGCCAACGGTAGACTCTTCGTTGGCCCAACGAAGATTTCCAACGTTGGCCCAACGCCATTTTGCTAATTGGCGCAACGTTGGCCCAACGGTTGGTACACCGTTGGCCCAACGACTGGAATCCTACACTTATCGTTGGCCCTCCATTGGACCAACAACAGGTATCCTGCACTTATCGTTGGCCCTCCATTGGGCCAACAGCATTTTTTCGCCTATCATGGTTGGTCCAGCGTTGGGCCAACGCTATCCCAACGATTACGAAACTGAAAAAAGACTAAAACTAGCATTATTTAGTACGTGTTTTATTTTCAAATAGTTGTGATTTTGTTAAAGTTTAACAAAAAGAAATCTAACATTTATTTAAAGTTTGTTTGCAATTTTCCTGAAGAAATATAACAGAATATTTCATCACTACAACATGTCAAATATTGATTCCAGCCTTTGATAAATCTAAATATTTTCTTTTTTCAGTCACTGATTAAATCCTACTAAAGTGAATTACTGTCTGTATGTTAACTCATTATATATCCAAGTTCTGTTTGATTGTTTTCTTTTCTCACTGAAATTGCTGCTTTCCTTTTTTCTTCTTGTTTTTTCTTGTGACCACAGTGCTAGGCACTCCATTATTACTTTTTTGAACAGCACCCTGTAAAAAACAAAAATCATAATGTTGATTACACCATCTACGTCAAATTGATAACAACATAACTAAAGAAATGCACATAAACCTCTGGACATAAACATGCGTAAAATGTGTGAAATTTATTTTTTTGTCTGTATTTAACCGAGAAAAATATATTAGAATTAACGAGAATATGAGTTATTTTATTTAAAGAATTTAATACTCAACACAATGCCATCCGCCAGCTTTAGATAAAAGTATTTAACATATGTTCAAGTCACATGGATATTACTTGCATACAGGATAAAATTAAGAAATTCTCTGTTTACAAGATTCCACAACTTTATCAAAAAAATATTCAAAAACTTCTACTTACAGTTTATAGCTGGTAGACGGGGTTTTTGTTAACTCTAGATCTATCACATGTATAATAGTTTCCTTTACTTCACATATATGCAGCTAGAAATCTGGCCTAGAGAGTAAAATTAACCACTTTTCTGGGATTTCTTACATAACCCGGGTTAACGAGAGTTCATGTTCTGGAATACTCAACAGGTTTATTGTAAACATTTTATGACTGTATAAAATTAGATATTTGTTATAGAGTTAGTAGTGGTTTTTTGTTTTTGTTTTTTTTCACATTTTTTTTTCAAGGTAGTAGATTTGAAATAGTTCAAAATGTCATTACGGCTGCAGATAAGTTTTAGGTTTAATTAGCCCAAATTCAACTGATTACGAATTGGTGCAGAAAAGTATTTAATTATTAATTAAATATTGCATGTTACACATACACAACGTGTATATCTGTAGGGGCTTGTGATAAAACAGTCACCTGTAAAATATATAATTATTATATTATTACTTTTAATGGGCATACGTTGGGCCAACGATGTTTTCTCTGTATAAGTCTTTCTCTGAAAATCAATATTGGGCCAATGCAGAGATATCTGTGACTGAAATTCAAAGTTGGTTCAACGTTGGCCCAACAGCTGTATTTACAATACTTATTAATCATTGTTGGGCCAACAGTGGCCCAACAACGATTATCCTTTGACGGTTTTCCGTCGTTGGCCCAATGACTTCATGTTTACAGGGTTGCATGATAACAAAATATTTCATGATTTGCCTGGCAAGATGTCAAGACAAAAATGTATCTGTATCACTGACAAGTCTTACTGATGACAGAAATTGCAGAAAAGATTTTAACTGTTTCAAATTACATCAAGACAGCAATGCAAGATTTATGGATATTTATGAAGAGACAGAAATATACAATGTGAATTTTTTTATATTGCCAAAGTTTGGAGTATATTGACAGTACTCGAAGCCAAAAGACTGAAAATATACAATATCAATTACACCCTTCCCATACATCAAAAATCTATAATTTTTTTATAATAAATATTAACTAAATGAATAAAGTACATTGTTTCTTTAATGTTACCTCAATTTAAACAGCCCATTTTTATAACACATAATTTATGGTACTCAGTAAACCCATATAAGTTAGTATTTTCAATATTTCCTTTCATCTTTTGCTCAAAGACTAAATTCATTCCGAGAAGACACTTAAACACTAGGTAACTTATCAAATATAATCAATAATAGAACTTCCTGAAATAAAACTGTTTTCTTTATAATGCTGCATTTACACTTAGCCACAATGTCCACGATTTGAGTGAAAGGGGTCATGGTATCGAATCGTGGTGATCTTGAGGGAACTTGGTGGAATCGTGATGATCGTAACGATCGTGACAAAATTTTTGACAGTCAAAAATTTTTCCATGATTATCCCAATTTTCGTTAAATCTTGAGAGAGCGTGATAGAACGTGGAAATCGTAGTAGAGCGTAGTACAGCTTAACAGACCTTAATATAGCGCATCAAACCTTGACGCTCCATCGTAGGGGATCTTGATGAACTTGGAAACACGATTCCTTAAGTTCAAATAGATCTGGTGGCATCCTTACATAGTTGAAGTAGGAACCAACATCTTCACGACTGAGTTCTCTGTTGAGAAATTGACAGTATTATCCTAATTGGTGCCTACGGTTTATACTTAATCATGGTCTCACCCTGCAGGTCCTAGGCCTTCTATTTCTTCGTCACCTTCCTCTCTCTTCCATCCTGTCCTGTTCCATCCCTTGCTGCTGCTGCCGACGAGTAGCTATATAGGCATACATAAAAATTGCCAATTCAGCATCTTCTTCATCTCTTATATGCATAGCTTGTTCCTCTTTGGAATCTCTGGAGAGAATGAAAGGATGACCCATGCCTCCTATTTATACTCCAGTTGTGCTCAAAACGTGGCAATCTTGATCAAATCATGACCATAAATAGTAGGAGAGATTAACAGAACTTGATAATGTGAGGGATCTAAACAGAACATGACAAAACGTGATAGCATATCGTGGTAACCGTAAGTGAACTTGAGAGAACGTGATGAAAGTCGTGGCAGATCTTGACCAGATCGTGTTAGTTTCGTAACAAAATGCTACAGGTAGTAACAAAACGTACTGAGAGTGTAAGAAAGCATAGGAAAGCATAGTAATACAAAACTGATACAATAAATCGTGGAGCTCCACGCTTTTTTTAAATCGTGGACATCGTGGCTAAGTGTAAACGCAGCATAACATATAGGTTTTAAAAGAATATCTTGAACACTAAATTGTGAATTGCTTTAAGGATGTACGAGCGTTTTTTTCAGGATATCCGCCATTTTGAAAAATGTTTCTTCAAATATTGCCTTCCAACAAAAATTTTGCTGAAAATTAATGCTAAAACATTAAAATATGGCTAATAAAGTTCCATTAAGCAAAAAGATTCTGCTTTTTGCGGAAATTTTTTTTTCACCCTTATTTTTGGCTTGCATTTGTCTAAAATTGATGTAAGTTTTACAATGGGGTAGGGGTAGGTAATTTCAAATATCTATGAAAGTAGATCAGGTTTCGTTTTGATATTTTCCTGACTGATACATATAATGATAAGCTATAATTAAAATAAAAAAATTCAAGATATCTCTTTATTTTATCTGGAAAATATAAATTAAATAAAAAAGAACACAAAATATCAAAATTCACAAGTTTTTGACAGTTTTTTCTTAATAAATCTCTTAGATGCACGGTGACCCCTACTTTTTTTCTTTCCATTTTAAAGCATTTTTGTGCATCATTAAAGCTGCAAAATATTTTTAAAATCTTGCCGTCAGAATTTTTTTGGTAGATCTAAATACATTTTTTCCATTGAAAATAAAGTGGGTGGGGTAATTATGTCAACATATAAAAATGAAAGAGATTTGTTTGTGACATTTATGCTTATATAATACTGACATCACCTTGTATTCATATTAACCTATAAGACATGAAATCCCTATAACATTAAATGGGATATTATATGTTTTATAAAGTACAACCTTTTTTTCAATTTTACAAAATTTCAGAAATGCTTGAACAGTGGGTGTAGAAAATGCCCTATAAAATTAAAACGGGTTCGGTGATCTATGTTTTTTCTTCTCTTGTTTGTCTTGAAAACTAATGTTCTTCAAGCTCACAGAGTATGAAAAACTTCTTAACGTTAGAAAAAATTCGATCGTACATCCTTAACATTATGGGACTAGATTTCTTGAGAAAATTGTGAATGTTGGGTAAAAGCATTTTTTTTTCAAACATGAAGACAAGTCAACTGACTTATCACAATGCCTAGATTACACACCAGTTCTGCCTTGTATTCCACAAGTGACTGACAACTCCTCCACACGAAACAGTGGTGGAGAGTTTACACCAACTTTTGAGACCATACGCATGTCTCTTGTCATTTGGCACTGTGAACACTTGCCGTGGCCAAGACTTGTGATCTCAGGATTTAACTGTCTAATTTACTCTCGTATAATCCAATTTGAATGGGCAAAAGAGTTTGTTTGTTTAATTTAATGTTGTTTTTCCCACATTTTTCAGGATTTGAGATTTATAAAACATAAATCAAAGACTGCAAAAGTTTGAAGCATACTGAAAGTACACCAATTCAATTTCATGAATTTCTTTTCTACATTTTTTTCAGCTATGTTCATGGAATTGTCAAATATTATCCAAGATTCCTGGACTTCCTACCATAATTAACATATTTTCTATTTATTTAATGTAAACAAACCTACTTATGTAAGTATTTTGAAAACACATTATCAGGCAGGGGAGATTACCTTTTATGTATGATACAATCTCTTCTCAGTCACAATGCATTCAATAATTTTACTTTTTTTTATACATTTGTTTATAATTTCTTGATAAACTGTAAAGTTAACTCTTTTAGTGATTATATATAAAGCAATTTTGGCTACAAAGCAAGTAACTGCACTCTGATGTAAATATTTTCCTTCATAAATAAACTAATCCAGATTATCTTAATAACATTAAGTACCAGTCAATTAAACATGACAGCTTCAATTATTTACCTGACCAATCAGAGGAAATAGTATGAGCCATGCCATGAGAAAACCAACATAGTGGCTTTGCGACCAGCATGGATCCAAACCAGCCTGCGCATCCACGCAGTCTGGTCAGGATCCATGCTGTTCGCTAACATTTTCTCCAATTCCAATAGGCTTTAAAAGCGAACAGCATGGCGCCTGACCAGACTGCGCGGATGCGCAGGCTGGTCTGGATCCATGCTAGTCGCAAACCCACTATGTTGGGTTTCTCATGGCACAGCTCGTATATTGTTTAAACAGTGGAAGAGAGTTTACAAGACAATATGTATGGGCATATAAGCATGAGACAAGAAAATCAAAGACTAATTAAAAAGGCAACAAGAGCTGTCGGATGACAGCGCGCTCGACTATTCGAAGAATTGATTGAAGAATGGGGTCAAAATATTTCCATAGTTTTTCAGACTAAACAAAAAAATGGATTAAACAAAAAATGTTCCTGTATTTGTGGATTTCGATTAGTCTTGCACTAACTGGCAATGTGTGACCATGATGGCAAATATGTAAAGTTATATGTCTGGCAAAACATGGACTTATATGAAAAATTTAACTAATTTCCAAGTCCAAAAAGGGCCATAATTCAGTCAAAATAGTTGACAGAGTTATGTACTCTTGCCTACAGATGGAAATCATGTTGATAAACTAGTGTTAAAAGTTTCAAAGCCACAGTTCAAATAGTTTTGACAAAATGCTGACTTGTTAAAAAAAAAATGAACAAATTTCAAAGTCCAAAAAAGGCCATAATTCAGTCAAAATAGTTGTCAGAGTTATGTACTCTTGCCTACAGATGGAAATCATAATGATAAACAAGTGTTTAAAGTTTAAAAGCCAAAATGTCAAATAGTCTTGACAAAACATGGACATATATAAAACAAAACCAATTTCCAAGTTCAAAAAGGGCCATAATTCAGCCAAAAAAGACGAGAGAGTTACGTACTCTTGCCTATTGATAGAGACTATTATACTGAACAAGATATAGAAGTTTCAAAGCCATATGTCAAACACTTTACACAAAATATAAACTGGTACGAAAAACTTAACCAAGATTTCTAAGTCAAAAGGGGCCATAATTCAGTCAAAATGCTTGATGGAGTTATGTACTCTTGCCTACAACTGGACATTGTGATGGTAAACAAGTGTTGAAAGTTTCAAAGCTTTATCTCAAAAGACTTTGTCAAAATGTGGACTGGTACGAAAAACTTAACCAAGATTTCTAAGTCAAAAAGGGGCCATAATTCAACCAAAATGCTTGATGGAGTTATGTACTCTTGCCTACAACTGGACATGGTGATGGTAAACAAGTGTTGAAAGTTTCAAAGCTTTTTCTCAAAAGGTTTTGTCAAAATATGAACTGGTACGAAAAACTTAACCAAGATTTCTAAGTCAAAAGGGGCCATAATTCAGTCAAAATGCTTGACAGAGTTATGTACTCTTGCCTATAACTGGACATGGTGATGGTAAACAAGTGTTGAAAGTTTCAAAGCTTTATCTCAAAAGACTTTGTCAAAATGTGGACTGGTACGAAAAACTTAACCAGGGTGTGACGCCGACGCCGACGCCGACGCCGTGGTGAGTAGGATAGCTCTACTTATTCTTCGAATAGTCGAGCTAAAAATAGCATTTTGTTTAGAAGCTCCTGTAGGTAGATAACAAAATAATATAAGTAAGCCAATTTTATTTATTTGCTGAAATCAAACTGATGTTCAACAAAAAACAATACGCCAATATATCAGAAATATTTAACATCTAAAATGCACATATAGAAATATTTCACTTTGTTGTACAGAATGCAAGAATGGTTGGGAACAGAAATGATTATTTACAAAACAAATTTTAAAGTATTTTTCCTGAACACCAAACACACCAAGAATGTCTGTAAGCACACCATCAAAAACTCTTTAAGGAGACATTTGAGCCATACCATGAGAAAACCAACATAGTGCGTTTGCGACCAGCATGGATCCAGACCAGCTTGCGCATCCACGCAGTCTTGTCAGGGTCCATCTTGTTCGCTTTTAAAGCCTATTGCAATTAGAGAAACCGTTAGCGAACAGCATGGATCCTGACCAGACTGCACGGATGTGCAGGCTGGTCTTGATCCATGCTGGTCGCAAATGCACTATGTGTTTTCTCATGGTGCAGCTCAAATTTTCCTCTTAACCTAAATACCAGAAAAGCAAACTCAAAATGCAGGTGAATGCAAAAATATTACCTTTTCTTGTTCAGATGCCTGCATTAAAAGTGCAAAAAGATCATCACTCATGTTTTGATAAATGATGTGAATATTCATGTCCAATATCCTGCTAAATAATTTAAATATTCAAATCCAATATCCTCCTAAATAAATCAAATAATGCCTAATATCCTGCTAAAAAATATGCATGTCCCATAACCTGCTAAATAATTCAGATATTCATGTCCAAATATTAGCCGAGTTGCAAAAGCCCTTGCAAATCAATGCAAGAAATTTATTCTATTTATTACAACAGAAGATATTATATGTCTCATTTTCAATAATATTTAAATAACTTTACCTCAAAAATTTTAATTTCCAGTATTACTACAAATAAATTTCCCCAAAGTCTGAAAACATTAGTTTTAGGGCACCATAAAGTCAATCACTTTCAGTCATGAGTAAAGCATGAAAAGTCAAATATAAAAAATAAATTTACCTTAGCATTTGATAATATCTCTTATTCATTCTGATAAAATCTTGTTTATACCGATTTTAATCAACCAGTCTTAATTTATAAACTCTAGCCCATGAATTTGACTTTTATCCAAAATGGGAGATTATAAAGAATTAGGCATTTGTTACAAATTAATCCCTAAGTGCTTAGTAATTAGGTATAAGATAACTCCAAACTATTTGGGTAAAATCCAAAGTTAAAAAGGTTAATTGTCTGTAATTAAGTACAGGCAATATCAGCAGCATCTGATGCTAAAAATAAACAGAAATCATTTTGATTATGTCATCATAAATTTGTTGCTAGACTCACTCTTGACTTTTGCAAAAAAATAGCAAACATGAGTCCGATTTCAAGACACTAAATGTATCAACAGTAACAGGCCAGCTACTAGTATTTAGAGTGCAGTCAATCAACTTTCATTCTGTTGAATATCAGTCCTTACATTGGACAGTTATAGAAGATAACCTGTTGAATATCCATCCTTCAGTCCTTACATTGGAGGGTAATAGAAGATAACCTACAGGTTGAATATCCATCCTTACATTAGACAGTTATAGAAGATAACCTGTTGAATATCCCTCCGTCAGTCCTTACATTGGAGGGTAATAGAAGATAACCTGTTGAATCCGTCCTTACATTGGACAGTAATAGAAGATAAACTGTTGAATATCCATCCTTACAGTGGACAGTAATAGAAGATAACCTGTTGAATATCAGTCCTTACATTAGACAGTAATAGAAGATAACCTGTTGAATATCCGTCCTTAAATTGTGTAATAGAAGATAACCTGTTGAATATCCATCCTTAAATTGTGTAATAGAAGATAACCTGTTGAATATCCATCCTTAAATTGTGTAATAGAAGATAACCTGTTGAATATCCATCCTTACATTAGACAGTAATAGAAGATAACCTGTTGAATATCCATCCTTACATTAGACAGTAATAGAAGATAACCTGTTAAATATCCGTCCTTAAATTGTGTAATAGAAGATAACCTGTTGAATATCCATCCTTAAATTGTGTAATAGAAGATAACCTGTTGAATATCCATCCTTAAATTGTGTAATAGAAGATAACCTGTTGAATATCCATCCTTAAATTGTGTAATAGAAGATAACCTGTTTAATATCAGTCCTTACATTGGACAGTAATAGAAGATAACCTGTTGAATAACCTGTTGAATATCCGTCCTTACACTGGATAGTAATAGAAGATAACCTGTTGAATATCAGTCCTTACATTGGACAGTAATAGAAGATAACCTGTTGAATATCCGTCCTTACACTGGACAGTAATAGAAGATAACCTGTTGAATATCTATCCTTACATTGGACTGTAATAGAAGATAACCTGTTGAATATCCATCCTTACATTGGACTGTAATAGAAGATAACCTGTTGAATATCCGTCCTTAAATTGTGTAATAGAAGATAACCTGTTGAATATCCATCCTTAAATTGTGTAATAGAAGATAACCTGTTGAATATCCATCCTTACATTGGACAGTAATAGAAGATAACCTGTTGAATATCAGTCCTTACATTGGACAGTAATAGAAGATAACCTGTTGAATATCCGTCCTTACATTGGACAGTAATAGAAGATAACCTGTTGAATATCAGTCCTTACATTAGACAGTAATAGTAGATAACCTGTTGAATATCCAGTCCTCCTTACACTGGACAGTAACAGAAGATAACCTGTTAAATATCAGTGCTTACATTGGACAGTAATAGAAGATAACCTGTTGAATATCAGTCCTTACATTAGACAATAATAGAAGATAACCTGTTGAATATCTGTCCTTAAATTGGACTGTAATAGAAGATAACCTGTTGAAAATCCGTCCTTACATTAGACAGTGATAGAAGATAACCTGTTGAATATCCGTCCTTAAATTGTGTAATAGAAGATAACATGTTGAATATCCGTCCTTAAATTGTGTAATAGAAGATAACCTGTTGAATATCCGTCCTTACATTGGACAGAAATAGAAGATAACCTGTTGAATATCAGTCCTTAAATTGGACTGTAATAGAAGATAACCTGTTGAATATCAGTCCTTACATTGGACTGTAATAGAAGATAACCTGTTGAATATCCGTCCTTACATTAGACAGTAATAGAAGATAACCTGTTGAATATCCGTCCTTACATAGGACAGTAATAGAAGATAACCTGTTGAATATCAGTCCTTACATTGGACTGTAACAGAAGATAACCTGTTGAATATCCGTCCTTACTTCGGACAATAATGGAAGATAACCTGTTGAATATCCGTCCTTACATTGGACTGAAATAGAAGATATCCTGCTGAATATTCCTCCTTACATTGGACAGTAATAGAAGATAACCATGTTATAACTATGAAGGGAAGTAATTTAACACAAGTATGAGAACAGATTATGACTTGCAAAATTTTAATGTAAGGACTGTCACCAGTGTCATCCGTAATTACATTGTTTAAACATTTGATAATGATCCTATATTCTATACTTGTGCTGACTTGTTCTTCAAATGCAACTTACAACTTCCCCACATGAATCTATGATGACTGTGACAAACTACCTTCAGTCAGAGGACATTCAGCTTTCAATGACTGTGATTCATTCGTAGTCACGTGTAATATCGCACACACCACTGAGCTTTTTGCAATTACCAGTATATTCATGTGAAATGATGTGGAATTCATGAAGTTAAGTGCACTTTACTGTTAGGTGTTACTGTTGCTTAGTAAATATTCCCATAATCAAACTATATTCTCTAAACTGTGAACCTTATGTTACAGGCAAAAAGGTTTAACTTTATAAACATTATTTATGAATAAAAATGCCTATCTAAAATTCAATATTCACCATTTTCAGTATTGTCATTACTGATAGAAGTTAGAACTATGCATGTATCGACAGAACCAGACTTTTCTCGAATATATCGTCCTGTAATTTCTAGGGACTCTTTTTCCCCAAGTTGTCTTTTCTTTATTTCAAAAATATCAAGAGGGATAAGTGCTTCATACAATTTTCTACTGTCATTTTTGATAATCGAGCATTACCTCAAAAAGATACAGTGACTCAAGCAGTGTGTTGATAGTAGAAGTTGTACAGCCTCTTATGTCTGCAACAATGGTTAAACCTCGACACCGAACTGTTTCTCTGCAAATACACGAGAAAGACAACTAAAAATATACTGAAAATCAGGATGAATTTTCATCAGGAAACCCACTGACTGTAACCTATGATTTTTTGATGAATTTGCAGTCTAGCAAATCTTACAGTAACCACTGTTATTTCTTAACATAAGACAATGTATTTGGAATTCATATTTTTGAAACACAGCAAAAGAATTTGCATTGTTGATTATATGCGCAGATCGATGGATCCATCAAGTTTATAGAATCACTATTCCTGAGTATACCTCATAAATGTCTGATTAAATAAAACATGAGTGACAGAAATCAATATGTCTGTTCCTCCAGACATTTCCTGTTTCTGTCACTGGGTTACGTACAACAAAAATTTGATCATATGGTAATTTTCCCATATAATATGATGATGAAAGGTGCCCCTCCTGGCATTATTTCATGCAGGTACTTGGGTAGACCAATCAACCTTTCATAGATCAGCTCCATGGCCCACTTACATTAGAGAAATCTACATCACTTGAGGGATTTCAAACCCATAGTCTTGAATGAGCTAGTAATTCCGTGTCTACTACAATATAAATTCCTCAACAAGGACCCTTGAGGAACCAAATCAAATAGTCCAGACAGGTAACTGTAAATTAAGGTCTATAAGTAGAAATGTTGGCCTGTAAATTTTGTTATTAAGTTTTTTAAGTAACACAAACACAATATTAGTGGATATGGTGACTTTCAAGCTTTATTGATGGAGGAAGACCTGGCTTCCTAGCATGACGTCCTAAATAGGGCTCAAGCCCACAGAGACATAGGGCAGGAGATTTAATGTCAGAGATATGGGTTAAGAATTGCACAACCTTTAATATCCATTGTCATAAAGCACAACATTCTTGTTTTATTTGAGAAGTTATTTTTTCATGTAATTAAATGTTCCTTTGGTGTATTTCTCTGCTGAGGACAGTATTTCAATTTTCAGTGTATATTTATCTCTCATATAAAACAAAGTATTCAATATAAATCAAACCTTGGAACAGAAAAGTAGTACATGATGAGCCGAGCCAGGTCAGTGCTGTTGATCAACTGATTCTTCCATAGGGAACTACTTGTAAATATCAACAATACCGCATTACCGTCCAAGTCTCGACAACCTGAAAAAAAGTAGTCCATAATAACCTCATACAGTAACTTAATTTAAACTTCAAAATATAGAGTATAAAATGAAACATAAGGCAACCAAGTTAATATTTTTAACAGCAATTTAGGCAATAAAAAGTAGTCATAATACACTAAAGAAGTCATTACTTGGGGTAAGGGGCCATTAACCTTTACCCTGCTAAATTTTTTAAATGGACAGGTCCATCATTCAATTTGGGCAGTACCACTTCTTATTCAAAGGGGTGTTCACTGAAAATTTACTGACTGAATAGCGAACAGTACAGACCATGATCAGCCTGCACAGACGTGCAGGCTGATCTTGGTCTGGACTGGTCACAAAGGCAAAACCACTTGCCGCCAGCAAGCTGAAGATTAAGATGGGGAAACTGTGTTAAAACAACTAAAGAAGGGGAAATTGTCATAAATATGTTACATGACTTACTTGTGTTTTAACGGTATGGTTTGTACTTAACAGGTTTTTTTTTAATATTAAAGGGAAAACCTACATTTAAAAGAAGGGCACTGGGCTGCACTCTGCAATAAAAACAGCCCTGAAATAACACTGAACCCTTAAACAGTATATAACAGTCAATTAAGGACAGCAGGTATGTAATCATTCATAAACATTATTATATCTGAAATTATGACAGAAATGATACAAGCATTAAAACCTTTGAAAAGCCCTCATTTAAGTCATTATCTTATATTTTAAAATGTCAGAAAGTATACCACACTAAATACCATTCAAAACATATCCTTATTTTATTAATAATACCATTATTACAGCCTAAATGGTAATATATTTTATACAGTCCTTTTAATCAGCTAGGATCAGCAATTGTATTATCTAATGTTTAATCACTGACAGTAGAAGATAGTCTACTGTACAGCATATCAGGGATTTAATTAACAAGATAAAGGGCAGACAAATATGTAGGTGTCAGTCTGGGTGGGGATTTTCCTAATCCCTCTACTAGACATAGAAATAACAGATCATTATTCTTAATCCGTTAGCTTTTTTAAATGATAAACATAAATATCTCAACCCTTAGCCTGCTAAATTTCTAAAATGGACTGGTTCATCATTCCATCTGGGCAATACCATTTATTATTTGAAGGGGTGTTCACTTAAAATTTACTGACTGAATAGCGAACAGTGCAGACCGTGATTAGCCTGCACCGATGTGCAGGCTAATCTTGGTCTGCACTGGTCGCAAAGGCAGAATAACTCGCAGCCAGCAGGCTAAAGGTTAAAGTACATAATCCAAAATAAAACAATATGAATTTTACTATAACTGAAATTATATTTGAAACTTCACTGTATAATATTTTTCCTTAATGTCAAGGCACAGACTTCCCTGTTTCATGTATCTTTAAAAAACCTACTTTGTCAGTCTGCTGTAGTGAAATCATACCTTAGATTCCAAAAATGACCATTTCAAAGCATAACAACAGTGTGACTGTGTAGTGTGAATCTTGCTGGATTCTGTAAGAACTTACTATATGAGCAAGTAACTGACAACTTCCTCACATGAATTAGTGGAGAAAAAATGTGTGTGTGTGTGTGTGTGTGTGTGTGTGCGTGCGTGCGTGCGTGCGTGCGTGCGTGCGTGCGTGCGTGCGTGCGTGCGTGCGTGCGTGCGTGCGTGCGCGTGCGTGCGTGTGTTCGGGTTGAACGTCTTTTTCAACAATTTTTCAGTCATATAAATGACCGTTCTACTTGTAGCAGTGAGCACAATGCCCAGCTTTATAGTGCTGCCTCACTGGAATATCACGCCATAGACACGTGACATGATACCCCACCCAGTCACATTTTACTGACACCGGGCTGACCAGTCCTAGCACTACACTCTTAATTCTGAGTGCCAAGCGCGGAAGCTACTAGTACCATTTTCTACGTCTTTGGTATGACGCGGCCGGGGATCAAACCCACGACCTCCCGCACTCGAAGCAGACGCTCTACCACTAGGCTCTTCAGTCAAATCATCATGGTGAACAAAACATCAGCCTAGGATCAAACTTGTGACCTTTAGCATCATAACCTTGCACTCTACCTACTGAGCTAACTGAGCTTGCTGCAACCAGAACTTGCAACAACTTCAACTACTGGAAGATGGAGACAGCTGCCTAACCTGCTCATATACAACTTCTCCACCGGCTACACCAAAGCAACTTCCTTCGTTAGAAACTATCAGCATGAGTCACTGGTATTATTTAAGCAACAAATTGAATATTCATAAGGTCACATTAGTTATACAAAAAGATAAAAGGGTAAAACAAAACCTATTAAAATGCTTCTTAAAGCTGAAGGGAATACATATAAATACAATTTAGGTAACTTTTGTCTTTTATCCTAGGGCTATAAAACATGATCAAACACAAAGAAACCAGATTGAGACATCATGTCCTGTTTTATCTGCTTAATATACAAACAATTCATGCTTTTATGTTGATGATGTCACTTTGAACATCCTTTAAGCCTATAAACCTATTAACCCTTAACCTGCTGGCGGCAAGTGATTCTGCCTTTGCGACCAGTGCAGACCAAGATCAGCCTGCACGTCCGTGCAGTCTGATCATGATCTGCACTGTTCGCTATTCAGTCAGTAAATTTTTAGTAAACACCCCTTAAAATGATAAATGGTACTGCCCAAATTGGAAGATGGACCAGTCCATTATAGAAATTTAGCATGGTAAGGGTTAATATGTATATTTAAGATGATTTAGCAAATTAAAAACAAAGGTACACATCTGTTCACTCAAAATATATACCCTTTTTTGTAAGGAGATAAAGAAGGAAATCTGCTATCTTAAGTACAATGGCAAGGGGATGAAAATTCATATATATTTACAGCTGACCCTAGTGACTCCAAGATCTTGAAGGAACAAGAGATGTTTGTAGGACCCTTCCCCACTTACAAAGCAAATTAATATATAATTTACAGTATCTATTGCACTATGGAACCCGAGGGTTAGCACCCTGAAAAGAGGTACCAACAAACGGACATGAGCAAAACTATGCGCTTTCTTACCCAACTTTCTAGAGTATATGTAGAGAAGGTTTTGGAATTCTTACTAAATATCTAGACTGGGATAATTATAGAAACGACTGAGTTAAATGTAACAATTAATTTGTTTATTTTCATTTAATTAAGGAATTCCTCCAGTAAGTTTAAACAACTTTATGCATTCGAGAACCTTAATCAGAAAGTAACATAGCCAATTAGTACTAGCCTAAATATACAGATAAAAAGATAGTCAATCATTTCAGAGTTGATTAGTTCATCAAGTGATGAAAAAATAAGTAGTTCCAACACAAAGTAATAACTACATCATTCTGCAAGCCTTATAACGCACTATCGCACTATCGTAAGAGACTACACCATGAGCTCTTAATTATCTTTAAATTATGTCTCTTTTTTTTAGTGGCTAGGGCAGAAAACAAGAGGGCCAAGATGGCCCTTAGGTCGCTCACCTGAGAAACATACCATAACAGTGTAAACATATTTAACCTAGTGATTTCATAGAAACAAATATTCTGACCAATTTTCATTAAGACTGGACCAAAAATGTGGTCTCTTAAGTGTAAACAAGTATTTTCTTCCATTTGACCTAGTGACCTAGTTCTTGAGCCAAGATGACCTACATTCGAACTTGACCTAGATTTGATCAAGGCAATCGTTCTGACCAAATTTCATGAACCTCAATTGAAAAATACAGCCTCTATCACATACAAAACATTTTTCTTTGATTTGTCCTAGCGACCTAGTTTTTGACCCCAGATGACCCAATTTCGAATTTTTAACCCCAGATGACCCAATTTCGAACTTGGCCTAGATTTCATCTCAGTAATCATTCTGACAAAATTTCATGAAGATCAGTTGCAAAAAAAACAGCCTCTATCGCATACACAAGGTTTTTCTTTGATTTGACCTAGTGACATAGTTTTTGATCCCAGATGACCCATTTTCGAACTTGGTCTAGACTTCATCAAGGTAATCAGTCTGACCAAAGTTCATGAAGATCAGTTGAAAAATACAGCCTCTATCGCATACACAAGCTAAATGTTGACAGACGACAGACAGACAGACGCCCGACATCGAGCGATCACAAAAACTCACCTGAGCATTGTTCAGGTGAGCTAAAAACACAGCAACAAAAGGGCAATGATGGCTTGAGTCACTCACCTAATATTGACATACCTTTAATATAATATTATGTCATGACAAACTGTATCTTGGAGTGTTACTAGCTATTGTAGGTATAGAACTACACAAACAGAATACCACAACATGAACCTGTTTCAAATTTGATCTAATTTTCAGTTAAACAGTTCTTTGTTTTTTTTCTCCTGATCTGCCATACTGACATAGTTACTGACCTCATTAAACCCACTTTCAAACTTGACCATGCCTTACACAGACTAAGAGGAAAATCTAAGCCTCAGAAGTTTAGCAAGATTTTCCTCTAATCTGACCTAGTGACCTACTTTTTGTTCCTACAGAACCAGTTTCGACACTGGTCTAGATTTGATAAAGACAAACATACTGACCAGGTTTAATACTGATTTAGTACAACATATAAACTGGCCTCTAGAATGTAAACATGGTTTTCTATGACTTGACCTAATGACTTAGTTTTTTACCCAGGATGACCAAGTTTCAACCTCATCTGAGGTTTATTCTGTTACATTGAGACTGGGTCAAAATAATGACCTGTGGTGCATTGAAAGCTAAAAAGTTATTTAAGGACACACCACCTGCGATGAGGTACACAAGAGTGGTCAGAATATCTCACTTGGAGAACATTTCGCTCAGGTGAGCTAAAAAGTGAAAAATGGATTTTCTAGTCTAGACTATATGATTATATTGATCAATTAGCTATCAAAAACTTGAAATTAGTTGAGGATTTCCAGGGGAAAATTACTACAGAAGACACTCTTGTGACATCTATGGGACCAACCTAGCCTTCATGCAATGTGTGCGGGGAACCAGCAAATTCTCTCTTTAATTACTGGATGATGTTCTCAGGTTTAACCTCAGGACTCATACTTAAAAATGAATGCAATATTTCAAACAATTAAACTCCATGTTATTGTTTTATCCACCATTAATAAATCAGCTTATAAATATTTCCTAATTGATAACCATCTCATTAACTAACAACCCTTGACATAATTAACAATTGATTTTATCTTACATTGTCAGATTATGAGCTGTATCAGTGGTAATCATACCTTGACCTTTGCATGAACTCATTTTATTGTAACATATTGCATGTTACATTTAAAACTGTCAAAAACACATACCATACCAGACAGTTGACTAAAACTGGCAACTGTATATGATTTCAGCCACATTATTTTGGTCACAAAAAATAACCATTATAATCAGTGTAATATGATCTCTCTGCAGCCTAATTTGGTTCCCTGAAAGAAACGGCAAAAATTATTCATGATGCACACACTTGAAATATTAAACATACCTGGAAGAATTGCCACCCCTGACTGCAGAAGCTTATAATCCACATCGAGGATTGTTTTCGGTGGCTCCAGGTGCCGATGCTGATGTAATCCCGCACTTCTCGGACTTCGAGGTTTGTCTATCTCTCGTCCGTCTGTACTATCCATAGTCCTTGCACGTAAGTCTGGTGAAATACAACGAGTACATGTCAACAGGGAATCAGAGTGGTGATAATTCACACACCTATCCAAATGCAGTATTGATATAATCCGAGATATAATTTTCCGTCTTCGACTATTTCGCGCACCATTATGAACACACAGAAAACTGTCTGAATGACTTCTCATAACAACCATACTTGAGCAAAAAGAATGTTAGACAATATTGTATCGTAAATTTGTGTTTATAACAACTTCATTTGATTCATTCCAATACGATATAACGCAAGCCTCGCCTTTCAAGACTTCTTATTTAAATTCAAAAGTCGGAGGATGTACTAAAGTTTAACTTAAAATGAAACGCATACTCTGCAGTATAAATTTTCATTCATTAATAATCCAATAATCCTTTTCAACAAATTGATCGGCTCATAAGTTTATAACACCTAACGGCAGTTCTCATACGTCTTTTATTACTTATCCAATTTATAATATCTCATAATCCAGTGTAACTAAAAGTACTCCTTCCAGTACATGTTTCTGAATATTTCAGTACATATTTCTGAATATTTCAGCATATACTTCTGAATAGTTCAATACATTTTTCTGAATATGAACATTACCAAAAGTACTTCTTTCAGCACATGATTCCAAGTATGACCATTACTGTTAACAACACTAGTTCCTGGACAAAGAACAATGATAATGAACTAATGGACACCACAGTCTACTGCTGCTCTTTGTCCAGATCAAATATGATTAAGATTGATTGAGTTTTCACAGAAGTTCTACAAAGAAATCAAGGATTCCATATGATATTTTCTGACATCTGATTAAGCGCTCAGGACAATGTGAAACATGTAGCAGGTCTTTCAAGCAAAAACAAAATTTAATATGGCTTAGAACAACTGCATTACAGAAACATTTCTGCAATAAATTTGTGTAATTTAACAATGAAGATTACATAGAAGTTCAAAGGATTTTTAATTTACTCTTCAAAGAATTTAAGGAAAAAATGTAGCTCAGAGTGTAAAGAAACCTTTCAACAACCCCTAAGTATGTACTTAATTCTACAGAAGCCGATAATGGCAACTTGGTGTACTAAAGTAAAACCTTGCACTAGTTTGCTCCTTTTACTGAAAGATTACATGTTTCTTATAAAACCATATTAAAGCTATTGATTTCTATCAAGTGAGACAAGTTGTTAATAAGAATTGATCTTAGATGCAAAACCAGCCAGTGAAGCATCCAATGTAAGAAATAAATTCACCACACTGTAAACTTGCAATATTAATAGGCCTAGAAATGCATTATTAACCGAAATTTTAATTACTCTGCACAGCATTCTTTTCAGTTATTTACTATTTGCTATAATAGAGTATATACAGTTCACTGTAAAAAGTAAAGTACTCGTAAAAGTTCCATCAAAATCTGCATAACAATCAAGATCCCAGCTTTCTCATACTAAAATATTTTTCATTCAGCTCAAGAAATGAATCATAAATATTCATCAGACATTAACTTAGGAGAGTTCAGATGTAAAAATATATCAAGGGCAAGCTGTTAAGCATATACCATAAAATGAAAATAAAATCGGAAGGTTTCAAAAGAAACAATTCCACGCTAGGAACACACATGTTGCCAAAAGAATGCTACTATTTTACAACAGCTGGAAGTGTGACACAACAGCAATCCAAACTATGTCATTCCAATACTCAAAACTGCAGCATCTGATTGGCTGTTTCTGGGCACAAATTTTGAAATTGACCAATGACAACTGACCAGACGGACATATGTCCAGAAAAAAATCCAACTAATTAGCTTGTTACCTTGAAGCAAAGACTCTAGGCTTGAATTTGATATATATGTCTCTAATAAACTTTAGTAAGATGCCTAATTACTTTATTCTTATCTTGAAGCACCTTCAAAAAAGTCTCACTTTTTCACCATATCAATCAGGATTCAAATTCTATAGAACTTCCCTTTTCAGCCGACTGTTGAATAAAACTTTAATGTAAAACTGAGTTTTTTTTGTTTTTTGTTTTTTTGCATTATGTTCTATTGTCATAAAGTTCCCACACAAAATCTCACAATTCCACACTGACAGCTAGGTCAAAATACTCAAAAATCTAACTAAAGAGTGTTGTCTTTCTGTGGTAATCCCAGAAGTATTCCAAATACAGAACCAAATAAAATCACACTACAAAACAAAAACGTCTCTCCATGGGAAACAAATCAGAGAAATGAGAATTTTTAATTATTTTTTAACAAAAACACTTCTGATGGATGTTTTTCAGTACTTTTTTTTTATATTAAAGATCCAGACATATACTGGCAACTATATCCATATCATCAAAAAGCTTCCATTATACATGGGAAATAAATCATCAATACATGTATATAGTCAGCTTATTTTCTTGTCAACTAAACAGCTGTTAATCAGCTCAATAAATGTCAACACAATTATCTATCAATCTATATTATCTTCTTTTATTTTATCTATTACCTCCCTTAATAAATACAAACACTAGAGATTTGATTAACTGCAACTTTTGACCCAGTAAACTTACAGGTGTTTGCAACAGATAACCTGATAATTTCTTTGACTTTCTAATATCATCATATTTAAAATGTTTGTTGAAGTGACCTTTACACAATGTAGACCTGACCTCTTAAACTTGTAAAACTGACCTCTTTAATAACATATTAAATGCAGACTTTTATTTAGTAATTGAAATATTTAAACAGATACAATCTTTACATTCTTCACATCTGGTCACTAAATTGTTAATGTTAAAAGTTAATGGTCACGTGTGTTTTAAAGGTCATAAATGGTATTTTGGACTCTATCAACAGTAGTCCATGCAAGGATTTTCACTGATTAATCAAATCACTTGCATTCATAATACAAGTTTTTATACACCACTAAGCTGATAAACTTTGATGGTATAGCATTTGGCACAGGGGTCACTTGTTTGAGCTCCCCCATCCACTAGGTGTACCTATAATGCAAATGTTATTCAAAGACGAGGCACTCAGACTGTTAAATATTCAATTTGCATTATATTATTGAGTATAGCAGTAAGAAATTCCTCAGCCTACATGCTATTTACTGAAACATTTTGGCACAGTTGCAAATACTAAAACTTTTACAGTTTCTTTGAATATCATAGTAACTGAAACAAATGAGCCGTGCCATGAGAAAACCAACATAGTGCGTTTGCGACCAGCATGGATCTAGACCACGCAGGCTGGTCAGGATCCATGATGTTCGCTTTCAAAGCCTACTGCAATAAGAGAGACCGTTAGCAAACAGCGCAGGCTGGTCTGGATCCATGCTGGTCCCAAACACACTATGTTAGTTTTCTCATGGCGCGGCTCAAATATTGTAAGTAGAAGATTTTCCAAAATATTCTAAGGCAATTGAACACTTACATGGCACTTTATTCAAGAGTACTATTGATTACCTGACAGGCCTGTGTGACAATTTCTACTCACAGAGTATCAGACAAAATGAAGTGCACACAAATCTTTATTCCATTTGGAATTCAGATCAGAGAGATATTGATCATATAAACAGCAGTGATTTGTCTATACAGTGCTAAACATGTCTGTATACACCAGACTTGGGTGATAAGTTATCAGTTTGGTGAATTAGTGCAAGTCCACTCACTTGGTATCAAATTCTATATTTGTGATCAAGATCTAAAAATAAATAATATAAACAGTCTGAGATAAGCTTAATCCAGATTTTTTTGTATATAGAAGTTGCAATATTCAAGGTCAGAAAGTGCATAAAATATTTTGTTTGTACATGCTTTCAAGTTAAAAAAAAATTTGAAGAAAATTGAGCAGTTCTTCTATGAAGAACCAATGTTGTTGTTGTTGTTGTCTTTTTATTTGTACAATATATATATGTTTTTGTAATATTTCAGATTTGTACCATCAGTTCTTTAATGCTAAATTATTTCTCTGCAAGTAACTGACAACTTCCTCACAATTATTTGTAGATGGAAGACTTCATCACCACCATCCACCTGCCTGGTATTGAAAACCACAGCCCTAAATTGGTAAGTCTATTTCCCCTTTCAGGTATTACTAGCACACTATCTGACTGGAGAAAGTTTAACATGATGTGGGTGTGATACCGCAGTTCCAAGAAAAACCCGAGTACTGGCCCCTCAGTTGTTATGAAGACACAAAAGAGCCTTTCGGTGCCCAGACCTAGCTATTTCTTTTGCTTGGTTATCTAGGTGGGCCCTTTAGTGCTGACACTGTAGTCTATAAGAGCCGTGCAATGAGAAAACCAACATAGTGGTTTTGCGACCAGCATGGATCCAGACCAGCCTGCGCATCCGCGCAGTCTGGTCAGGATCCATGCTGTTCGCTAACAGTTTCTCCAATTCCAATAGGCTTTAAAAGCGAACAGCATGGAGCCTGACCAGACTGCGTGGATGCGCAGGCTGGTCTGGATCCATGCTGGTCGCACACCCACTATGTTGGTTTTCTCATGGCACGGCTCATATATTTTACATTTAGTTAGACAGACAACATCAACTTAACATACAGTAATTTTAATTACTCTTGCATTTTGACAAATTACTTACTTGAAGAACAAAATGAATGACAGTAATCAGTTAATTTTATCAAAGTACTCAGCCTACCATACCATGAACTTAAAGGGCCGTGCTCAAACATCCAACAAAATACAGGAACAGATGGCATATTAATGACCTCTAACCTCATGTGAGAAGAGCTGATCCAAACCAATCAACAAAGAGTGTTTGGTGTCACAAGAAAATTAGATAACAGTCTTTTGTTCTTAATTTTCCAGGACCTTGTTAATGTAATTATCATTATTTGGTCATGGAATGAAGAACAGGGTCTCATAAAAACATCATTTACAACAATGAAAACTTGATTGTAAGCCCATCAAATGCTCAGTATCTGATAGATGATTGTCTCTTTTTTAGTGCCAAAATGGAAAATGGGGGATTTAACAAAACATTAATCAATAACCCATCTTATCAATATAAAAAGATTGTTCCAAGAATTCCTTGTCATTAAACACAACTTAATCCATTTAGAAAATTTTATGGTATTAAAAGACCCTATTTACACCTAATCTGTTTTTTTTATTTCATCTTTGAATACAATTCTGAAGAACAAAGGGTGTGTCTAAACTTGTAATAAGGTAATTTCTGACAAACTATGTTGCAGACATTCAAGTAGGAAGAAGAGATTAATAAATTGCAGATTGTCAACAAGTCAGGTCAGAGACCTTTTTCCTACAAAGCCATTATTTACAATGGGAATGAACCAAACAACAAAATTGATTAGTAACTGAATAAAACATACAATAATAATTCAATTTTCCATCTAGAATTCCTGTAGGAAAGGATTAATATAACCTGAGAAACTGGGTTGTGCTAATTCTACAAAATTGGACTGCTTATGCAGCGAAATCATTACTCTTTGCGTGGGACTAATTTTCGTGGATTTTATTGACTGCATCAATACACTAAATTTACTGCCAACAAACATATAAAATTTCCAATTCATCTTATCTTTTATAATTCAGGGCTCGACAAATCCACTTGTTCCCTCAAAAATATGACTATGTCCTCGAGTGAGTGGAACCAATGTTTTAGTACTTGTCCTGTAGGATGAGTGCGATTTTTGACCACAAATACAATAAATCTAACTGAAATGGAGCCGTGAAAAAACCAGACAGCTAAAAAGTAATTTGTTGTTTGCAACTGTACAATCGGCCCAACTCTGTTACGGTTCTGCATTATTACTGCATTAGCTAGACACTCAATAGCTCAATAACAAGATTCTGATATATACCGATTTTAATGGACTTTAAAATAGACGCTGTCTGTAAAAATATCACTCTCTTAGTACAAATTGAAGCGGGACAAGTGAAAATTCTAGGCCGCTCGTCCTGCAGGACGTGTTGCTTTTAGAGGATTTTCCAAGCCCTGCAGTTGAAATCCACAAGTAAATATCCCTATGCAACAACTGTTTTTGGCCAAAAAAATTTTAAACTCAAGAAAATAAATGATTTTACAGTATCACATTATTTCCACAAAGTTTGTTTATATGCAAGTTTTTAAACAGAAGGAATCTTATTTTGAAACAAGAGCTGTCACTATTGGTGGCAAATGCTCCCAAAGCATGCCCAAGAATGCTACAGTTGTCTGCGCAAAATATACCAGAATAGTTTAGGTATGAATCATTTTGTGACCTTGACCTTTACCTGAGAGATCCAGGTCGTAAGTGCGACACATCTTCTCAATATGGTTAACATTTGTGTCAAATTATTTTCAAATCCCTTGATAAATGGCAGAGTTATGGACCAGAAAAGAAACAGACTATGTTAACTTTTGACTTCTAAGTGTGACCTTGACCTTGGAGCTAGGGATCTGGGTCCTGGGCATGACACATCGTCTCATTATGGGGAACATTTATGCCAGGTTATTTCAAAATCCCTTGATGAATGGCAGAGTTATGGACCGAACAAGAAACAGACCATGTTAACCTTTAACCTCTAAGTGTGACCTTGACTTTAGAGCTAGGGGTCTGGGTCTTTTATGCAAGACATATTGTCTCATTATGGTAAACATTTATGCCAACAAAAGATTTCTATATGACAAAATATTTTTATATTTACTTTGTTAATTTAGTTAAACTGAACGAAGAACAAGCGATGAAAATAAAAACACAAAGAAAAAGTTTGACATTACAATGATTTTCTGTTTGTTTCAATGAATTCATAGTGATAATTCTAGTTGCCTTAGTATTAAAGTTATGAGATATAAAAGTGGCAGTATAATTTTTGCCTGACTGCCCTGATTTATAAAATGACAATGCAATATCGAATATGGGTGTCAGCATCCACATTTGTATCTCTAGGCAACCAACAGGCTTTTTTATGGTCAATTTCCGAAATCACCCTGAATACTGAGCCATGATAACAACCTGATTATTTCCTTAACAACCGGGAACATTTCCTCTGGCCACTAACCGGAAATACTTCGGAATATATTGAAGGCATTCTGCTCGATTAACCATCAAAATTGAGACAATAACAAGAGAAAATAGAAATAAAGCTACAACAAAAACAGAAAATGGTGTTTTCTGAATCAACATAAGACTGTTTCAACATTTTGAAATAAATCTTTCTAGCAATTGTTGAACACTTCTGCTGGATAAATGAGTGCTACCTTAGACTTAAATCAAATGAATTTACAAAATATTATAGGAATGATGATGATGGTGGTAATGATGATGATATAGTTGTTGTTGTTGTTGGTGCTGATGATAATGATGATAATGATTATAGAAGGTATGATTGTGATCATGGTGATGATGATGATGGCTGTGGTGTTCACGATGATGATGGTGATGAGGGTGATGATTGTAGTAATGATTACAATGATGAAGAAGATGATAGTGATGATGGTGAAGAAAACTTAACTAGATGATACTGATTACATAATCTCATAATCACATTAACAACAACAACAACAATGATGATGATGATAATGACAATATGATTTTTCACGTTCTGATGATGAAAAGACTTTTACTACCATGATATGTTATAGTCTATGAGCACTTAAAAGCCACCAACTATATGGCTTAATGGCAAAATCCATGAATATTATACTTAAACACACATCCAATATACAGCAATATATCCCATTTTAACCAAAGGAATGTCAAAAAACACACTTCAAAATGAATTCCATATTTTTGACACACACACACAACACAATCACAGTAGAAAAGATGGCTGATATATATCAATGATAGGCATCTATATTCCAAGAACTATCAGTGTCATTATGCAACAAGAAAATGTCAATATTCTTCCCGCTCATACCAAAGAACAATAACTCTAGCTGTCATTTCATGTTACATAGTGCTATACTCTCAACAATCTGTTACAGCAGTAAGCTGAGTAGGTGGCAACTGTTCAAGGTCTAATCCATATTCAAAGAGAAAAATATATAATACAAACAATGTATGGATAAAAAGAAGAAAAGCAGTGATTTCATGAATCATTGTAGTAAAAGGCGGAAATTGGAAGCAGATGGCAGTCCCTCTATTTAAAAGCTCATTTGGAACAGGAAAAGTAGCCAAGGCTTCAGACCACTACAGCAGGTCCTGGCCCTTAATGAAACCCTTGGAAAGGGATCTTAATGTTAGTGCAGAAGGTTTATTTTTTCTAAAAGGTAAGTATAACAATTCTGAGTTATTTATTAACAATAATGTATTAAAATACAATGTTCTGTGTCCTAAAATCTTAAAACTGGTAACCTCCAGGTAATCCCCTATCAATGTGTAACTTTAATTCTATATATATAACTTAAACAGTGTAACTATTTTACCCAGGTAGCTATATCCCGGCACAAATGAAGCTTGTTATTACCGAAGATAATAAAACCTTGCAAATTGCAGGTAACTGCATCTGTTACAACTACTCAACAGCATATGATAAGTATTTCAAACTAATAAACTGCAGTATATATAATTTTCTTTCATGAGAAATAATCTTTCTTGCCTTTCTTGCTTTGCTTCCCTGGTTTCATGCGAAATTCACACATTTCCATCAGATCAATATAATAATTATAGTGATTTTTTGTGCATGTTCCAAAAACATGCTGTCATTGAATCCACCAGTGTTCTAGATTGTTTCTCAAACTGCAGACAACATGATCAAGGATGAATTTCCCTTGTTTTAAGATGTACAGTGATTGAAACAGCCCTCACTCAAGCACCCGTGCTCACTTGTACAATTCAGGGCTGTGGTCCCTCAACTTTTTCAATCTACTGTCTGTTTCTTACTGCCTCTGTTTCGGATGCATTTAAAGATTCAAATGCTCGGATTTCTCGAAATCTTGACAACTTGAACTTTTTGCACTAGACTAATATGATTTGCTCAGGATCAACTCACACCTCCTGCATTGATTTTTTTAGGCCCTTTCCTCCCTAGTGCTCTAACAAGGGAGTTACGGCAAATAATCTTAGAAAAGAACAGTGTTTCCCCTGTGAATATTTTCCATAAATTGTTAAGAAATTAAATGACATCAAAAGCAAATGATCCAATAAATAGTCCCCTTAACACAAATGGTCATCCCATAAACTGCTACTTTGACAAAATACCATTAAGTTATTCTATAATAAAGACTCTTCCCAGAATTTCATGTTCTAAAACAATACTTTTGAGTATCACATAAAAGACATTATACGCATGTCATTTCTCCTTTGGGATACTGGTACAGAATCAAATATCTTTTGTACATTTTGCTGTCTTAGTGTGGAATTAAAGCCAAAATGATGGACTGTTCTGTATTCCCCTTCAAGCATAAAACGTTTTATGGGCTTGTGTTTGTTCTGATTTGTTTATCATTAAAGGATTTTTTGTTTGTTTTGTTTTGTGCTTAATGCTGTTTTTCAAAAATATTTCAGTTTAATATGAAACTGGTAAACCTAAACAGTGTTCCTGGATTCTGCACCAGTACATTTGTTCCCCCCAAGTAACTGTCAACTTACCCACATGAATCAGAGGTGGAGGACGAATGACATCATGTCTTATATCAAATCGTCACAGAGAACATTATATGCCTCGTCCGCGGATCGTACTGATGACCCAGTGTGATCCTCCGAACTGGGCTAAGCCAAGGAATCAGCCAAAATATCATTAAAGTGCTCAAATGAGTATACATTTTACAAAAACTTGAAAGTAAAAAGCAAACCATCCAGCGAATTGGCGAAAAAAAGGACTTGATGAGTCATTAAAAACTCAACCAAAAAAAAGCAATTGAAAAGCGATTAAAATGTAACTTATAATACCGTGTTCAGACTACGTTTTTAATCCTACATTAACTTGGGTTTATTTTTTAAACTCGTTTGCGTCCACACTATATGTGGTGTAAAACGTGAATTTTGTAAAGGTCAAGTGGTTTCTGTAATGTAGCATTAAAACTACCTCGGGAGGTGGTTTTAATACTACATTAAAAAGTAATGCTACATTATTTTACAAATGTGAACGCAAATGTGGGTTATAACTGGTTTTACAATCCCAAATCCACAGGTCTTACCTTTTGGAGGAAGAATACCATAAGTTTCTCTTTTATATCAAACAATTGATGCTGTGGCTGGCAAAAGTAATTGGACTGTTGTTGAAACAAAAACATTAAATTGCGATATGGAGTCATGCTGACGCTCAAAATGGACAATAGATGAAATGAACAGAAATTCTGAGATGAACACAGAAGTTTAAATATTGATGACCCCTTCTTGTTTCTGTTAGCTTCAATTCTTTGTAACCTTTTTTGCTTATCGCAAGATATTTGTTAACTTCCAACATTGCATGTATATATTTAAACCACATTTCTTTGCCTAGTGTGGACGCAAACTAGATTATATTTTGATGGGTTTTGAATGTCAAATACCAATTATAGCCAATTAGTGCCTAATAAAAATAAAACCGTTCTGCTAGTGTGAACACGGTATAAAGCAATCATTTCTACACTGAACATTTTAAATAACAGAACTTTTATCGTTTGATCAAAAGTCACCACAAACTGGTCAAAGTAAGATAAAAAGATCAAAAATAACAATTAAAATCTAATTTGGGCATCAAAAAGGTTAGACAAATAAATTTTCCTTTTGTTACAAAGCTGTCACCTTGGTAACAGATATGAAGGTTGAATTTAACAATATACAAGGTTGCCTGAATTGGAAACTTCTATTACATTTTCAGTCTAAAAAAACAATTTAACCTTAAAAAATTTCAATCAAAATACGTAACAGAACAAAAAGTATGACAAACATTATAGAATCCCTTTAATGCCTGGAAGATCATGTTATTACTTTAACTCTCATTTCACTGCATTCTTGTAGATGATGATTGATGAAAGCGTCTGGATCCTCACTTGCTTGTAATAATATTAGCGGCAAATTTTTTAAAAGAATATTATCTTTCGATTATACAAAAAAAAATGCATTTTGCAAAAGACTTACCAGTTACATAAAGTATGTCCGTATATCATGAAAACTTTAATCAGACTTAATATTTACTTCTCACTTACAAAAACTCATGCTGATTAAACATTTATACAGAATTTTAATGTAAACAAGCTTTCAAGTAACAAAAAAAGTGGGCTTAAATACCAGTCCAGAAGTAAAACACACAAAATGAAAGGATAAAGTGTACGCCTTTGTATTTCTAACCATAACAGTTAAAAGAAACTAACATTTAATACCACACGGACAAGTATCAAAAACAATAACATGTCAATCAAATGAACTATCGTAATTAATATTTCACTGTGTTAATTAATACTTAATGAAGTTCAAAAAATACAATATATTGTTTCTAACACCTTAGCAAACACTAAAGATATACGGCTGTTAATTCTTTGATTTGATATACGGGAGCTTCAAAGGTCATGGCTCGAATTTTATGCTAGAAATATTTCTATTATTTGCGATTTCACTTTCAGACCTCATCAATTTATTTTATGACACTGAACAATAAATGTTTTCCATTCAGAATATCAGTAAATGGAGTCGTAACATGCGATCTGGGCTTTTAAAAACTTGACCTTAAAGATCGAAAATATTGTGTCAATTGCTTTAAATGCCATCCATTAAAATACATTAGGTCATTATCATCTGTTGAACTTGATTTACAATGTATTCGAATTACAAAAAAATATAACAATTACAATAATCTTTAATATTGCTGTCGCTATTTAAGATTGTTGATGAAAAAGCTGATAAACCATAATGATGACGATGATGTTCAAATTAATTCTGCTTCTGCTGCTGATGATGATGACGATGGCGACAATGTGTAATTTGTAATCACACTGATTATGACACTTGTGACAATGATGATGATTAATTTGTCATAAAACTATTGTGATAACACTGATAATGAGAATGATGATGACAAAAAGACGACGATGATGATGATGATGATGATGATGATGATGATGAATTTGTGGCAATACAGACAATGATATTGGTAATGATATGACCAAGATGCCAGTGACATGGACAGTAAAATCATACAACATACTACTAAGGATAAACATGCAGTAACTATGATGATGATAATGGTGAAAATAATGATGTTGGCAAAAATCCATTATAAGCAAAATTGCACAGCATTCAACATGCAACCCATGAACCCAAGTAACTGAAATGACTAAATGAAATTGACAGAGGGAGCCAGAGGCTCTTTGTTTCTCCAGAAACGACAAGTTTGTCCATGTTATTAATTTAGAATGTACAGAATAAGCCATAAAACAATTGGCAGCAAGGAACAGTCAGTTCAGAAATATATCAATTGACTCTGCATCCGGAGGCCAAATATAATAATTGGAATCCATTCTAAAGTTGGAATCAATTTTCTACGCTAATTACACTAATACGCAAATAATTGCAAAAATAATGACTATCCATTTTATCCAGTAGGCACGAATATGAGCAAAAATGTCCGTGCATAAATCTGGTAATTATACAGCTGTCGAATTCCGCTGCAAATTTCTCATGCCGGACAACAATTAAACACATTTCGTGTGAAATTGACTCTAAAGAAAAGTGAATTGCAATTACGGAAAGTGAAGAATAGAAAGTTGAGATCTTATTAGCATACTTCTGCAGTCCTTGTGGTTCTACAATGCATACCCTTTAGTAGACTATGTATCATACATTGTATGAAAAAAAAAAAAACTGTCCAAGGGAGACAACTATAATACTCTTACAGTTTCTACTGATTATTATTTGCTCTTGCTTACAAAGATTCCTCACCAGTTTCTGTGAGTTACTATTGGTAGAGTCAATCTTGAAAGGGGGAGAAAAAACTTAAAATGAAGATAAATGAGAATGTCAGTTTGTTGGAGAAGTCATTATGTTAACATCATCCCTGACAAATCTACATGTCACCTACTGTCCACAAACTTTTTTCGCTTCCTATAATTTATTATGCGGGTGAAAAAAAATCTTGGTTATCATTAGCAATCTGCTACCTGGCAAGGTGAAAAATGAACATTAAAAGTAAGGGATAAAAACAACTATGTATATAAAATGGCAATGTTTGGTCCACATCAACAAAATTATTAAATGTAACAATTTCATGTAGACAGTTTTCTGTGTGTCATTTACTCTTTTTTTCAAACCAAATATGAGCCGCGCCATGAGAAAACCAACATAGTGCATTTGCGATCAGCATTCGCACAGGCTGGTCAGGATCCATGCTGTTCACTAACGGTTTATCTAATTGCAATAGGCTTTGAAAGCGAACAGCATGGATCCTGACTAGACTGCGCGGATGTGCAGGCTGGTCTGGATCCATGCTGGTCGCAAATGCCCTATGTTGGTTTTCTCGTGGTGCGGCTCATATTTATCTTCTCTTTACACTTTATACTTCTGACAGATATATGACGTGGTGTTTTAGGTGTTTTATGCATTTTTCACATAACTGATACCTTATTTTATGTTGTGGAAAAACAATTTTAAAAAATACTTTCACAATCAACATCTTCTATCTTATGATCATATTGATATAAAGATACAAAATTATAAGTATTTATTTAACAATACAACTAAGCATTAAAAATGTAAACATGACCTATGTATTATCTTACCTTTTTTAAAACAAGTTAATTTTGCGGAAGTCAAACGAAAAATTGACTTCAGGCATTTGTGTGAAAATATTACAAGTACCAGGGGAATAAATACTAAATACAAAAGTAACTGCAGAGGAAATACAGAAAAATATAAAATACTCTGCCATTTATTAATTCACCATAAAATACCTACCAGGACTATTTGGATTGCTTCTGTTATATCCAATGCTATGGCTGTATCCATTGCCATGACCCCCACATACATTGTTCCCTTGTTCAGATAACTTGTCACATTTCAAACAACTGATCTGACCATTTTTCCCACCTTTCATGTTTTCTGGCAATGAACCATTTAATCCTGCATTCTGAACATTGTTAACTTGATTCTGTCGATGGTTAAACTGACCAGTGTTGGGGACAACATCTTCCCATCTTAACTTTTCTGTACTTTCTTCTAGGAGAGCAAGACAATTTCTCAATGCTTCACCTAACACTTCAGTTGAATCGGATAAAATTTCTTCCTTCCATTCCATTGTGAATATTTTACCAAATTTAGATTCTGGTACTTGAATTTCACGACAGACACTTCCGATACAGAATTTTATCCATAATCCTACTGTATTAGCACCCTTCTGCTTAACAAGAAAGTAGAAATCTCCGCTCCTGAATTTATCCCAAGATATATCACTTAGATTTACTATCACATGAGAATGACAAATTAATGGCCAATGGGCACAAAAACTAAACAACTTCTCCCTATAATTATCAACAACTATGGTAGTATCACATAATTTCCTGAAATCACACTTTTCACTGTCACAATTATCACAATTTGCTATATTACATTTACAAGATTTCTTTAACTTATGATCACTTCTTTCACTTTGATGAGTTCTACATGTACAAGATGCTTCTTCTCTTTCTGCACTCTCTACAGGCCTCGGTATTTCAGTTATGTTGTCAGAACTTGGTTCGTTTTCCTGCAGGTCACTCTTTTCACTTGTACCTTTATCTGCTGTCTTGTCTTGGTCAGTTCTGTTTTCTTTGGCTTCAGGTTCAGTTTGATCCTTTTTGCATAAGCTGCAACTTGACTGGCTGCTTTGTTCGATGCCTCCAGCTGATTGGCTGTTGTCTAAAAGATCGAGGTCAAGATCATCACTACTGTCTTCTGCTGCTTCAACATTATCATCATCATCATCATCAGCATCAGCAGCAGCAGATAAGTAGTTTTCTCTCAATTCCTGAAGATGATTTTGTTCAGCCTGAAAGAAAAATATAAAAGAATTATTGTGCTGAAGTCACAATAGTTGAAACAATGCCCAAAAAGTAGCCATTTATAATATGAGAGAACAGACATCAATATCTGTCTGGAACGCCTGAAATAGCACCTTATATTGAACAGAATGTTACAAGTAGACAATAAAACTCTCTCCTGAGACATCTATATAGCCACAATTTTTGTTATCCAACATCTTAAAAATTTGCACTTTTATCACCTATATTTTTGCACTGTTTTTGTGAGTCTTCTGGTATGCAAATAAGGTCATCTTACAGGAATATAAATCTGCGTATACTGAAATCTTTTAAAAACAACTTTTTTTCCATGATATACTTAGATATCTACAGATTTTACGAACTAGTGGTTTTATCTCATAAACACTATGCAAGCTCTCAAAATTTCAATCTTTATAAAGTTTTATTGCTATTACTATCTTCATATTAAATCAATCTGGATTATTCTACATGAGCTATATTTAGCCTTATCACATTATAAATTGATTCCAGATTGAATTTTTAAGGATTTGATGATCAGTTAATGAAATTTTTGGATTTTATTATCAAATAATGAATTTTTAAGGATTGATCTTAGAAGAAATCCCATCAAAAGGAATTAAAAATGCCAGCAATACCAATCTCTAATGACCTCAAAAGATCAAATATAGAATTAAATCTAACACTATTTGTTCCCTGTATGACAAAATAAATCTTAAAACGCACATTTTAAAAAAAAATACCAGTAATTCACCCAGTGTAGAAAACTTTCACTCAAATCCTATTTTCATTTTTTTTCAATAACACAAACTACTGAACTTTATAATGGTCTAGACAAAAGTATAAACAATAAGAAAATATAAACAATCTCCTATTTTCAGAAATGGAAAAAAAAACACATTGTCACCAAGGGAGAAATGAAAACTAATAAACTCATAAAAATAATGTAAGTATTGGTTTAAATTTCTCCACATCACAAAATCTGTAAATTTCAAACAAAGTCTTTTAAAGTTTACTTTCTGCACATTAATTTACCTTGTTTAAATCGAATCCACCACAAATATGCTAAACGAGTGCAGATTATATACACGTCCACCAATACAGATATTGTACATGACCAATGTAGATAAAATAAGTAAATCTTTACTTAAACTTGAGACTCATTTAGACAATACCTTTTTCCTGTATCTTTTTACAAAATCAACAATTTAACACAAATATATTGCAATAAAAGAGCTCTTTAAAGTCAACATTTACCATATATTTCAGAAAATTATAATGCATGAGACATTTTATGACTTCAGGCACTAGCCAAGATGACTTGAATGGAAAGGACTAAAAACTTTACAAAACACCAACAAATTAACAGTCTAAATGCCATTTATCATACAAAGATTTTTTTTACTGTGTTTTATTTAACTGCCATTAATTAACATTAACTATATTCAACTCCCAATGTAATTTTTGCTGTTATTTGGTGCAAAGAAAATCTAACCACTGCCATTCAGAATTGGACTCATCCATCCAATAGATCAGGGTCACTCATTTCACAGAATATAAAAACTTAAAAAAAAAAATAACCTGAAGTAGTTATTTCTCTTGTTGCATGGTTACTGACAGTTCCATGATCCTACAATTCAACATAAGAGCAAATTGGTTCATAAATCCAAAATTATATGAATAATTTACAAGAATCAGGTCAATAATATTTTAGGTAGATGGCTAAAGCAAGTTTTAACTGATGGGCTTTCTGTATTGACTCCCCACCTTTCTGAAATATTCCAGAATATCCGGATCATTAACTCTTCTTCTAAGCTATGGAGTGAGTTTCCGGGCTTTAACCCTTAGCCTGCTGCAGGCGAATTTAACAGCCTTTGCAAACAGCTTGGAACCAGATCAGACGCTGATTAAATCGACGTCTGATCAGGTTCCAAGCTATTTGCTACTCTGACAATATTTCTTCCAATTTTGGAGCAAATTGAATGAACTTTACAATTTTAGCAGACGACATTTCCAGCAGACGACAATTTAACTAGCATGGTAAAGGTTAAAAGCCAGGCCCGAACAAGAGGACAGTCAGACTTAATGATGACAACTCAGTGACCAGAGTAATAGTATGTACCAATCATCCTTTGTGAAGCACAAAGATCACTGCATGTCAACACAAAAGGTACCAATCATCCTTTGAACAGCACAAAGATAAATTGTAGGTACAAGTCATTTACACCACAAACATTGCACAAAAATCAGTATTTGTCAGATCCAAAAACTTCCTAAATTTAGAAACGTAGTCCTAAACAGCACTTGAAAACATTTTTTCTCCCTTGGGGAGGAATCTGAAAACAATTGGCCCCCTACTTCTTGCCAAACAAGGGTACAAACATTCAGCTTGAAAGCCTAAAACTAAACATCAACTGAATTAAGCTTCGATAACAGAAATTGAATTTCGCTTACACTACGATCTTAGAATTCCTAGTACTGTATCCTGAAAACACTGTATACATATGATTATTACTCACAGCTAGCACAGTTGAAAAAGATCAAAATCCATTTCATTCAGTTCAAGGCCTACCACATTAATGACAAAAATGTTTTATTTACACAATTCACAATTTTGACAGGTATGTGATTTCGAACAGTTTGATAAGTAAAATGATCATTATGACAATTCAATTGTTTTGTCAAAATCAAGGCTGTTATCATGTAACATATTTTGTATAACATGGACATGCCTGGAGGAGTTTTTTTCTCACCTGACGTGACAGACAATGTATCTGCTATGTCATTACTGTATCCATCAAAATGGTGTCATCTTCAAAACTTACAATACAACCTTATGATAACATCTTATAATATTATAATTTTGGTATATCAAATAAAGTCTTCTCCCAAATGACCCCTATTTTTCAAAATGAACCTTTAAAGGCTCATTATAAATGCCTTAATTGTTTATTATGTGGCTGCCACATTTTTTTTGTTTGGAGCAAAAAATATATTAATTTCTTTCTCAAATCCTAATTTCGATAATTGTTTTTTCTACTTATTGTCCAATGTTTGGACATTCTATCAACACATTAAAAGGTTTTTATTGAATCAAAATGTTTTTAATAACCTCCCTTTATGACTATCTGTATTTAATAGTTTGTGTATAGTAATTAAGTAGTGCTAATTTCAAACCATATAATTATGCCTAACATCTATTTGGATATCTGTTTCATCTTTTTTTTAACATAAAAAATTATTGTTATTATTATTATACCAGCTGAGATTTATATAGCGCCCTTTTCATGATAAACACGTTCAAAGACACTTTACATATAGCAAATGCAGCCACACAGGACGCGAAATTCATCCTCTACTAGTACAGACACAGAACAATCTTACCTTGGCAAGTCTTGATATAATCTAGCAAGTTTAGTATCAAAACTTGACTCACTTCATATTTTTAAACCATTAAATGCATTCACAAAAAAATTAAAATTCATATCATGTGATACAACTGAAGCAGAGAGATATTTTCACATCACTGTTATTCGCTTTTGCTTCACATCTGGAGATATCTCTGTAGAATATTCATTCATAAGTCGCTCTAACTTTTAGTAAATAGTGAAAAATAAAACCTATATGAACATTTTCAATCTATAACATATATATATATTATTGTACACAGTCAAAACTGTGTTAAAAGACCACCTCTGGAAAAGAGCCACTATACGGCTCATTTTGTTTGAAAACAAGAATCTCTGATAAAAATCATTGCAAAATATTTACATTTCAATATAAACATGTCAGGTTCGGAAAGATTTTTTAAAAAGGCCTACTTTAAAAAAAACTTCCTCCAACAATTAAAAAATAATTTAAATTATCTAAATTTTTCAAACACTGAAGCTAACTCTTTCATTAATTTGAGAGAAAAAAGATATATTTTGTTACTTTAAAAAACAAGAGTAATAAGTTGACAAAATTTACAACAGGCTTTCTTGTGTTCAGTAAAAAAAGTCTATATAGAAGGGCTCCATCCATTTTTCCCCCAGAGAATGCATAAATATTGAAATACATACTTACTTACATCTTAAAACCTGTAAGATATCACATTAATAATTTTCAATAAGAACATGTACCATTCAACACTATAAGTATTCTGATATTCGATCTAGCATACTCAAACAAAAACTCCATTTTTAAATCTGCCGATTTTATATCAAAAATTCATAAATCTTATCTTAAGCAACAGATTAACTATTCAATTTCCCATCAATTTCTTTTCATTAATTCCCATTTAAACTCCTTCTTATCCATGTTCTTTTCTTCGCGTAAAATATAATCATAAAAAGTTTCTAAATACGTCTAAACACCCATATGCTAATGAGAATAACGTGTTAGAGTATGCAAATTTTTGTTTAGTCGTAAAATATCCTAAATACAACATAAAACCGAGGCAGAAATTGGTGACACATACTGAATCCTATCAAAACTTTTTATGAGCATAGCATGTTGACAAAAGATCAAAATGTCGTCCAAAATGTTTGACAGATGAGTTTTACATTCAGCAAATTATACTATTGAACCAAACACCTTTGCAGACCATGGATAGGCTGCGGACAAGTTGTAAACGATACAAAACCATCATTGTGTTAAGATAGTTGAACAAGAGCTGTCCGTATGAACTCAACTACTGGTATTCAACAAAAAGAACAAGGGCCATAACTTTCACTAAAGTCAGTGTAATGTAGCTAAATGATTGTAAGTGGCAATGCAAACAAAGTGGACACAAAAGTTTAAATAAAATTTTATACATCGAAAAAGGACCACAATTATTATTTGAATTAACATTTATTTTAACCAAGAGAATATCTAACTTGATTTAATAATTTTGGGAGTAACATGATGAGTACAATGCTATGTGTAAAGTTTTAATCCAATATTATGTATTTGTTCCTGTTAAATACAGCTGGACAGTTACAGGCAAAATTTTATCAAAATTTTCTATATCAAAAGAAGACTATTATTTACATTAGCAAACCAAGAGTTATCATACTTGTTGGTTAGATGGCTCAGGAAAGATTTTTTGAATTTTCAATGCTTTATAGTTACTGAGTAATGGTGTTACACAAATCTATAACAATTAAAGTTTAATTCTTACTGTCTGAAAGCATTCCTTATTTTCAAAGAAATAATTATTGACTTTTAACTTTAATTTCTTTTCAGTATAATACACACAATTGCCAAACTATTAAACAGGAAAATTTTTTGTCAACAAAACTTAGCTCAATATAACATTTTCCAAATTTTTTCATCAAAAAGCTTTAAATTTTGATTTTTTTTCAAACCGCTCAAATGTTTAATTATATTGCTAATATTCCATGCTTGGTAACTTACATACTTTGATAATCTAGGGGATAATCAATTTTATGTTCATATTTTGAAATTAACTGAAGAAATATAAACTCAATTACATATAATAAGTGTGAAATTAATTTTTATAACTATTCAGTGGAAATAAACTAATATATCATATCAAATTTTAACCATTCAAAGAAATTTTAATTTATAGATCTCTACCATATAATTATAACCATTGATATTATTTCTAATTCAATGAAGCATTCAAACAGATTTATCAAACTTGAATATTTTGAACAACTAAAACTCGGAAAAAGATTTACAATTTACAAAGGGCTGTAACTCGGTCAAAACCCAGTACCCATTTTAGGAAAATCCCCTGTATAATCCATATACATATTATACATGGGTGATTTCAACAATGGAATTCAACAATGGAATTCAAGATATGATTACAACAAATGATTCAACAACGGAAATTCAAGATATGATTACAACAAATGATTCAACAATGGAAATTCAAGATATAACTTTAAAAAAATTTAATTAACTTACTGCTACAGAAATCTGTAAACTTTATAACAGCCAAAGATTTCATTTATATCCCAGTTAAAAACGTAACCAATGGAATCACAGAGGATCATAATATTGACTCATATCCCTCTATTTGACAGACTGTTTGACAAACAGTGTGACTCAAATCCAATGGTCAGCGGAAATTTAATTAGTTTACCTGGGTGCAGGTAAATACAAGGACAGCTTGACCAATTCACTGGACAAATATTGGTGTTTACTTTCTACAACAATCTATCAGAATTTACACACTTTTACCTGACAATTTCTTTTGATATAAATGAAGAAGGTGATTAGAGAAATGGGATAAGTGCATTTATGGCAGGGTTTATCATTTGAGCCGCGCCATGAGAAAACCAACATAGTGGGTTTGCGACCAGCATGGATCCAGACCAGCCTGCGCATCCGCGCAGTCTGGTCAGGATCCATGCTGTTCGCTTTCAAAGCCTTTCATAATTAAGCAAACCGTTAGCGAACAGCATGGATCCTGACCAGACTGCGCAGATGCGCAGGCTGGTCTGGATCCATGCTGGTCGCAAACCCACTATGTTGGTTTTCTCATGGCGCAGCTCATCTGGTTTTCTGAAAGCAAACAGGCCATAATTATGTGAACATTTCATGTAAAGCAAATTACATGTACAGTAGTTCCTTATAACTTCAGTTTTTTTCTCAACAGTTCTAACGCCAAAGAAAGCTCTGATGAATCAAATTTCTGAGATGGGTCCAACCAATGTTAAGAGGGGCCTCCATGGCTGAGTAGTTAAGATTGCCGACTTTGAATCACATGCCCCTCACTGCCGTGGATTCGAGCCTCGCTTAAAGGACATTGAATTCTTCATGTGAGGAAGCCATCCAGCTGGCAGAGTACAGAAAGTCGCTGGTTCTACCCAGATGCTCACCTATGATGAAATAATGCATGGAGGGGCACCTACAGTCTTCCTCCACCATCAAAAGCTGGAAAAAGTTGCCATATGAACCCAACAAATGTTAAGATGACTTCTGATATAATCTGTAAGTATTATATTTGCAAATCTTTCATACAGACCAATAAATAATGCAAAGGTCTATGTCAACTTAAACATTCTCTGAGAATATACTATTAACCTTTACCCTGCTAAGTTTCTAAAACGGGACTGGTAAAACATATTCTGTATAAGTTTGGTAGACAGTAAGCCAAAACAATGATGTATCCAATTCTAACAACCAGGTTAAAAAGTTTCAAGAATAAGTTATTTATAGTAGCAACAAAGGGAAGTAAGTTTTGTTTTTCTAAGTCCACAAAAAAAACTCCTTACCAGGTAGAGATACCTTAAAATACACCTAAAATTTGGAAGTAATATTTATGTTGTACCACAGAAAAGTGGTCTTGATTTTTCCCTATGGTCAATTATAAAAAAGTTACAATGTAAGTTATTTATAATAACAACAAATTAAAACAAGAGTGCCTGACTGTCCCAAAATATGCCTTCTAAATATTCAGTTACATATCATTAAGGTAATAATGTTGATGTTGTATGCCTTGTTAACATAAAGAAAAAGAGTAAGAAAGAATCAAGTTATTTGTGAGGTTCCATGTGGGATGAAATTGACAATCAGATCAAAACTGTTTGAATGGACAAGGCTAATTTCACAGATTTTGAGTAATTCAAGGGCCAAACTCCAAGAGTGCCTGCGGCGATTTGGCTGGTTATCAAACCTGGCTAAGATATTATGCCCACAAACATTGTAAGCAAGTCTGGTGAAGATCGGATAAAAACTGTTCGACTTAGGGAGCGAACAAGGCTAAATTCCCAGTTTTTCGAGTAATTCAAGGGCCATAATCAAGAGTGCTTGGGGCGATTTGGGTGGTTATTGAACTTGGCCAAGATATTATGCCCGCAAACATTGTCAGCAAGTTTGGTGAAGATCGGATGAAAACTGTTCGACTTTAGAGAGCAGACATGCTTTTGGAAGCCGACCGCCGACCCCGCCATGGGTGTTCACATAATATGGCCCGCTGTTTCAGAGACGGGTGTATAAAAAAGGTAAAGACAAATATTTATCCCAATGGACATAAAATGCTATTGTCTCTACAGAGTTAAAGTTGCTCTGTATAAAACATTTACCAATATGCTTAAAATTTCCTTTCTTTTGACTTTCAGTTTGTTTTGGGTAATTAATTACAACTTAATGTTTACTTCAGGAAAATAACACAAACTGATTAACTGGAAATTCATCTCACTCCATCAAAGTCTCATGACTTTTGCTGCTATATTTAGAATTAAAGTCATGATCAAATCATTCATGTCCACAACACATTTCTTTGTTTCTCCATTGAAGAAAAAAAAACATGTAAATTTGTAATCTACCTGTCTGCATGGGGTCTAACAACGTTTGAAAACCGAGTCACCTTTCAAAATTTCCGTCTGGGCAGTAACCCAAGCCGGTCAATCAGCCGAGTGCACAAGCTAATTGGATGCATGTTGCATGTTCATACATCATTTCATGTGAACAATTAACAAAACCAACAGCTGCAGACATCAATCCTACACCCCAAATCCTTCACAAATTAACTTCTTTGACTACTGAATAAATTTTCATGCTCACTACTGTCCTAACATGTTTCATAGGGATTCAACTTGTTGACTGCATGCCCTCACGGCTACTTCAGTTGACAATACTTCAGATACCCACTTAAATCACTGTTAATTTAGTTGGCACTGTCTGACAAAAGCCTTTCTACTGTGGTTATTTGCACTATCTCCTCTGTCTAACATGCAGGGACATAACTTGGTGAAACGTGAGCTGTTTTGCATGCTTTTAGTATTTTGGAAAAAAAAAACATGCAACCATTAAAGATTGACCAGTGAAGCAAATTTAGCATGTCATTACTGGTATAGATACCTACTCAAGGCAATAACCCCAATAAACAAGACTTGGCTTCTCTTTAGGTCTCTAGGTTAATTTTTTTTTTGTCTGTCTGAGGATGTTCCTTTTGAGGTTTCAGTTTGAAATTTTCTGGTCTGTCTGTTAACATACAGATAAAGCAGTTGCAAGGTTGCACAAAATGAATCAAGACTAGGATTTTTGCCTAAGGCTGACTGCATCTTAATTACATGAACAAACTTGTAATTTACCTTTGTCCAAAATCCAGGTGTTTTCTTACAGTGATGTATCAGAGAAGGGCTATCTCCAGTATGAATTGTCAAAAGTGAAAATTCAACCCACAGCAAACAGACTGGTTAACATATCTGCTACACATGAACTGCATTGTCCAAACTCTGTACAAGGCTTTTGTTACTTTATGACCATAATCCCTACATAAAGTCAAAGCCACAAAATGCGCCCTGGAACAGTTATTCCAACAATCCAAATCCACACAAATCTACAAATACCTTTGATGTTAGAATAAATTCCATTTGTGGAATATAAAAATCACCTAGGAGATGCAAATATGGCCAATTTTAGTAAACAAACCAACAAACTTCTGTGACTTTCAAACTTTTGTTGACCCAATAAGTTCACTGTATTTGCAAAGCTACATTTTAAGAAGCTGGGAATTCAACCCTAGTCAAAGGCATGTGTTTACTAATATCACCATAGCTGGGCAATTTTCAGGATTATTTCAAACCCTTCAGCTATAAGTTTGTATTGGAATGTTATAATCACATTTTGATAAAGAAAACTAAAAATTCTTTTCAGATTTAAGAAACTTAGATACAAATAAGCTCACATACATACTAATAGACTTTAGTCTCATCTTCATTCACTTATAATATCTGACTTACCAAACCTCCCACCAAATTTCAGTAAACTTGTCCAAGAAATTAAGAGTGTTCATTTAGTTTTGGTAAGATACGTAGAAACTATATGTGTGTCTATAGGACACCTTAGTTCCCCCAATACCTGTCACTGTATGCATATTTTCAACTAAGTCAAGGGCCACAACTTTGGTCTATGTGAAATTCCAGTTGAAATTCCAGTTAAAACACAGACGCACAACTTCACATGCTGAATAACAATCCTGTTAAGTTTGATGACTCTACACAAATTCAGACGGACTGTCAGAAGGATGGACAAGGGCAACTCTAAGAGCCCCCATTTTCCCTCACATAATTGCAAAGGAAACACAATTAAACCTGCCTTAGCAGCACATTTTATTAGAAGTCACTTGCCTGAAGTTTCAGCAGTCTTTCAACTTACTTCTTGAAGATTAGCCACTTTAAAACTCACCCCCTACAGTGGATGGCTGCTTAAAACTTTAACAATTATACATATACTTTCTCTTCAAAAATGTTTTCATGCATTTCAATACAGGTCATGAAAAACTGACCTGGCGAGAAACAGTTTATACTTGTTTAAAACATTACAGTCAACAATACTTAATAAGTGGTTTTGCATGACCAAGTGTAGACCAAACCCAGATCTTTCATGTAACTTGAACCCTTGGGAATCATTAAATGAGCCGTGCCATGGGAAAACCAACATAGTGGGTATGCGACCAGCATGGATCCATACCAGCCTGTGCATCCACGCAGTCTGGTCAGGATCCATGCTGTTCGCTAACAGTTTCTCCAATTCCAATAGGCTTTAAAAGCGAACAGCATGGAGCCTGACCAGACTGCGCGGATGCGCAGGCTGGTCTGGATCCATGCTGGTCGCAAAGCCACTATGTTGGTTTTCACATGGCGCAGCTCAAATGTGGTTACTTTATATTGAAATTACACTATTATACCTATGTTTGACCCAAAGTTCAACCATTAAAGCTATTTATTCATTCATATTTTTCATTCAGCAAGAACTAGTAAATCACAGATGGTATTTTAATTGTCAAATTTATATTAAATTTTATTCTATAAATGAAATGACAGAAATATAAATAATTGTACAGCAGGCACCACCCAAGTCACACAAAACTGCAAATGAAGAAGGTAAGCACAATTTTATAGGCCCAACAACATATATTTTACCTTGAAAATGGACAAAGAAATACATAAAATTCATATGTGCAAAGACAACAAGTCAACTAGTACCTTTAATTTTTTACTCAAACTTAACTTCTTTTTATCCTCATATTTTTAATGTAACAAGGGCAATAACTCTTGTCAATTTTAAGAAGAAATAATAACATGCACAAATTTCTGAGTAAACTGTATTCATTTTTCTTCACAAGACCTATTACCATTCCCAAAATCTATGTATCATCACCATAGCATCACCTTATCATCATTATCATCATCCAATCATGATCAACTACTGACAATGTTTAAGAATTGCCTGATGATTATCAGGCCATATTATTGTTTGATCAGGGGGTCTGATTTTCAAGATTTTAATTTTTTTCTGATGTTAAGTGATTTATGGTGATCATTATCGGCTGTGACTGATTGTTTATGTTCAGAACAATATTCTGGTTAACTGCTTATTGCAATCAAATAGACCACCCACAAAATAAGCTTTTTGTCAATGACAATAGCTGTGAGGGCAAAGGTTCTGACTTCCTTACCCAAGATGTACTTGATATGTTCTTTTTTTTAGCAAGGTTGTTAAAAAGAAAAACTTAAAATGTTAAAAAGTACACATTATTCAACTTCAACCATACACTCTATTTCTTTCTTCAAAACTATGTTACAGCAGTCATCATGTCAGTTGTGTGAAATCTCAACTAACAACTTCCACACATAAATCACAAGTCAATGACTGTCTTCTAACATGTAACACATTGAAATCATAAAACATAAAAAAGAAATAAGCTAAATTTAGGTCATCATTTTCCCACACTTGAAGTAACTATAATGTTGCACGATATTTCCTCTCATGTTTACAAATATTTATTATTTGACATTTTCAACATATGCATACATTTTGTTCTAAAAATAAAATGGCATTTTAGTTAAAGCAGACCATTTAACTGCTGAAGATGTTTTTTTTATATAAAACTGGCCATTTCATAATACAAAATCTCAATGTCTGCTGACATAGCACTTGCCTCTCATAACATCAGCTTTCATAAAAAAGCTTAACCAGTTGAAAAAAGGGGCCTTACTCTTGTTATCTGCAAACTGGAGTTACGGAACCTGACTCAGGGCAGTCATTTCATGTTGCATAAGACTTATGAAGTGTTCGAAAAAATTAGTTCCTAAAGCTCCTGTGAGAAACCTGCTTTCATGCAAAACTTTAATAAAAATTTCTGTGTTAAAAAGGGCAAAATTTCGACAAAATAAAAGCTAGTTATGTAACATGCTCTTTGATGGCATGAATTGTCGATAAAGCACTTAGACTAGCAGTTTTGGTAAAACCTGCTTATTTGCAAATTTAAGCCAAATTTCTAAGTTTAAAAGGGGCATAATTTTGAGAAAAAAGACAGCTAGCATTATGTTGCTTTTCCTGTAATGTCATCTTAATAATGTTGGAAGTTTAAAAGCATTTAGTCAAGTTAAGTATCTGAGAAACCTGCTAACACAAATCTAGTAAAAAAGTGGCATAATTTTGACAAAATGTATGGAAGAGTTATGCTACTTGTCCTGTGATGTCATCTCATGACAACAAAGGCATGTTTGGAATTTGAAAGCATTTTGAGAAACATGATGACAAGCAAAAATTTAGGAATGCAACTCGCAGCAGATAACCAAAGGGTGACAGCAGAAGATGTTATTTTTGAAAAGAGCTAAAAATGAGCCACTTTTAGACCCATAATTTTACCATTACACAGGATCCTGCAAAGTTAACACCAATCCTTGATGTTTAATGTTGCCTTATGATTCAGTGTCATTCAACCCTCTTTTCATCTCAACTTTTATTGCAATATTGACCTCCTCTGGTTTAGCTCAAATATCAAAATATTGAGTCAAATTTTCCTTTTCTAAATCTAATCAGTGTAACAAGAGATTTTATTGTGTCAATGTTTGTTTGTAAATTTTACATATACCATACAGAAAATAACATGTTTGCAAAGAAATGAGTAATAAGTTGACTTTATGACCAATATGTTGTGGTCACAACACATAAGGAACTAGTGACCCGATCTTAAGGTTTGTAGTAAAGATTAAAGAAAACCACTACTTTGACTCAAAAGAAGGAATTGTAAATACATGAGCTACCACTGATAACACCTTAATAAGCGTCCATTAAGGAGTGGGTATTTTACTCATTGTCTTAAACTGACCACTCGTTTTGAGTTTGAGCTAAATTCTAATTTTTTGCCACACTTATTAGTTTGTTAAGAAAAACTTTGCAAGTTTTCATGACACTGTTTTTTAAAATAATTCTCAGGCAGGTCACATTATATGTCAATTAGCTGTTCAGATATGAAAAGGTCCTTATCTCTGCACAACAATCTTGAGAGGAAGATCATAAATTGTTTAAAACTGATACAATTTGGTGAAACTCGACTGAAATATAACTTAATTATATATAAGCACCCACTATAATCCAAGGATATCAAAAATTTCATTAAAATTATTCAAAAAATGTTATAATTGAGCCGCGCCATGAGAAAAACCAACATAGTGGCTTTGCGACCAGCATGGATCTGCGCAGTCTGGTCAAGATCCATGCTGTTCGCTATCTGTTTCTCTAATTGCAGTAGGCTTTAAAAGCGAACAGCATGGATCCTGACCAGACTGCGCGGATGCGCTGGCTGGTCTGGATCCATGCTAGTCGCAAAGCCACTATGTTAGTTTTCACATGGCGCGGCTCATATTATGAATTTTTAAACTGTGATCTTTCATGACCCTAATAAGATACTTTCTGAAAGATTTGTGAAATTAAACACATTATTCTGACAGCTGATGAAAGATAAAGCTGATTTACTGTCATATCCTTTCATATTTTACCTGTCAAAAGTTTCAAATATTTATACTTTTTCTTCCTGTCTTACACATGTTTTTAGAAAATATGAACAACTGTCTCACCCAACTACCTGAAGGAGTCTCTTGTAGTCAAGTTCAAGAAACAGACTTCTTAAATTTCACTCCTTGAAATGCAAAGCTTTACCAAAATGTTTGGTTTTGAAAGGTTATCCAAATACTTTTAGTTAGTCAAATTTAAGTTAAATGTCAGTCAAGTATTTGCAACTTTGTAATTTCTGTCTGATAGTCCCAAATTGTTCATTTCACTCCATGATGTTGCTTTCCAAAGAAATATTTTCCACTGATTAATGAAGAAACTGTCACACCACTAACATTTAAATCTGTATTAAGTATACCATCAGTTTTTTTTGATTTGTTTATCTTTCACTTCAAAGACAAGTTTTTCTTACTAAGTAAACAAAAAGCCTGCTTATACTGGCATACACAATTACCACACTTTCTTTTAAAACTAAAGGTTAAATAAATAGTCCTATATACTGGAGTTTTCTAAAATAGCTATCCAAAAATATTGTCCTGTCTATCCAAGATTTTCACTGTAAACAAAGATTTTATATAGTCAAAAGGATGTTATGCAAAACACTGAAGGAAAAGTTGAATATTAAACCTTTCTATATTTAAATCTGTAAGATAAAGAGAAAAATTTCAAATATTTCCAATCACTAGTGTTAAGACAAGTGTCTTCAACAACTGATAACTCTAGAAAATTTGTAAAATAATTTTTATCAATCTCTCCAAAATTCCTCAAAAGACAATACAAATGTAACCTGAAAACAAATGAACTTCAATATGCAGGTAAGAAGGTAATAATATAACCCGTCAACAAGTGAACTTCAATATGTAGGTATGAAGGTAATGTAACCCGTCAACAAGTGAACTGCAATATGCAGGTAAGAAGGTAATAATATAACCCATCAACAAGTGAACTGCAGTATGCAGGTAAGAAGGTCATTACATACCCCATCAACAAATGAACTTCAATATGCAGGTAAGAAGGTAATAATATAACCCATCAACAAGTGAACTGCAGTATGCAGGTAAGAAGGTCATTACATACCCCATCAACAAGTGAACTGCAATATGCAGGTAAGAAGGTAATAATATAACCCATCAGCAAGTGAACTTCAATATGCAGGTAAGAAGGTAATAATATAACCCATCAACAAGTGAACTGCAGTATGCAGGTAATTACATACCCCATCAACAAGTGAACTGCAATATGCAGGTAAGAAGGTAATAATATAACCAATCAACAAGTGAACTGCAATATGTCGGTAAGAAGGTAATATAACCCATCAACAAGTGAAATGCAGTATGCAGGTAAGAAGGTCATTACATACCCCATCAACAAATGAACTTCAATATGCAGGTAAGAAGGTAATAATATAACCCATCAACAAGTGAACTGCAATATGCAGGTATGAAGGTAATGTAACCCATCAACAAGTGAACTGCAATATGCAGGTAAGAAGGTAATAATATAACCCATCAACAAGTAAACTGCAGTATGCAGGTAAGAAGGTCATTACATACCCCATCAACAATGAACTTCAATATGCAGGTAAGAAGGTAATAATATAACCCATCAACAAGTGAACTGCAGTATGCAGGTAAGAAGGTCATTACATACCCCATCAACAAGTGAACTGCAATATGCAGGTAGGAAGGTAATAATATAACCCATCAACAAGTGAACTTCAATATGCAGGTAAGAAGGTAATAATATAACCCATCAACAAGTGAACTGCAGTATGCAGGTAAGGAGGTAAAAATATAACCCATCAACAACTTTACTGCAGTATGCAGGTAAGGTCATTACATACCCCATCAACACGTGAACTTCAATATGTAGGTAAGAAGGTAATAATATAACCCATCAACAAATGAACTGCAGTATGCAGGTAAGAATTTAAAAATATAACCCATCAACAAATGAACTGCAGTATGCAGGTAAGAAGGTCATTACATACCCCATCAACAAGTGAACTTCAATATGCAGGTAAAAAGGTCATTACATACCCCATCAACAAGTGAACTTCAATATGCAGGTAAAAAGGTAATAATATAACCCATCAACAAGTGAACTTCAATATGCAGGTAAGAAGGTAATAATATAACCCATCAACAAGTGAACTGCAGTATGCAGGTAAGAAAGTAATTACACACCCCATCAACAACTGAACTGCAATATGCAGGTAAGAAGGTAATAATATAACCCATCAACAAGTGAACTGCAGTATGCAGGTAAGAAGGTAATAACATACCCCATCAACAAGAGAACTGCAGTATGCAGGTAAGAAGGTAATAACATAATCTGTCAACAAGTGAACTGCAGTATGCAGGTAAGAAGGTAATAACATACCCCATCAACAAGAGAACTGCAGTATGCAGGTAAGAAGGTAATAACATAATCTGTCAACAAGTGAACTGCAGTATGCAGGTAAGAAGGTAATAATAATTAACCCGTCAACAAGTGAACTGCAGCATGCAGGTAAGAAGGTAATAATATAACCTGTCAACAAGTGAACTGCAGTATGCAGGTAAGAAGGTAATAATAATTAACCCGTCAACAAGTGAACTGCAGCATGCAGGTAAGAAGGTAATAATATAACCTGTCAACAAGTGAACTGCAGTATGCAGGTAAGAAGGTAATAATATCACCCATCAACAAGTAAACTGCAGTATGCAGGTACAAGGTAATAATGTGTCTTGTCAACAATTGAACTGCAGTAAAAATTGTGAAGTCGAAAAAGGGGCATAATTTTGTAACAAGAGGACCATGATGGTCCTGAATCGCTCACCTCTTCCCACATGACCCAGTTTTGAGTATGACATCGTTTTTGACCAACTTTCATGAAGATCCCATGAAAAATGTGACCTCTAGAGTGGTCACAAGGTTTTTCTATTTTTAGACCTACTGACCTAGTTTTTGACCGCACGTGACCCAGTTTCGAACTTGACCTAGAAATCATCAAGATGAACATTCTGACCAACTTTCATGAAGATCCCAAGAAAAATGTGACCTCTAGAGTGGTCACAAGGTTTTTCTATTTTTAGACCTACTGACCTAGTTTTTGAAGGCACGTAACCCAGTTTCGCACTTGACCTAGATATATTCAAGATGAACATTCTGACCATTTTTCATGAAGATCCCATGAAAAATGTGACCTCTAGAGTGGTCACAAGGTTTTTCTATTTTTAGACCTACTGACCTAGTTTTTGACTGCACGTCACCCAGTTTCGAACTTGACCTAGATATCATCAAGATGAACATTCTGACCATTTTTCATGAAGATCCCATGAAAAATGTGACCTCTAGAGTGGTCACAAGGTTTTTCTATTTTTAGACCTACTGACCTAGTTTTTGACCGCACGTGACCCAGTTTCGAACTTGACCTAGATATCATCAAGATGAACATTCTGACCAACTTTCATGAAGATCCCATGAAAAATGTGACCTCTAGAGTGGTCACAAGGTTTTTGTATTTTTAGACCTACTGACCTAGTTTCTGAAGGCACGTGACCCAGTTTCGAATTTGACCTAGATATCATCAAGATGAACATTCTGACCAACTTTCATAAAGATCCCATGAAAAATGTGACCTCTAGAGTGGTCACAAGGTTTTTCTATTTTTAGACCTACTGACCTAGTTTTTGACTCCACGTGACCCAGTTTCGAACTTGACCTAGATATCATCAAGATGAACATTCTGACCAACTTTCATGAAGATCCCATGAAAAATGTGACCTCTAGAGTGGTCACAAGGTTTTTCTATTTTTAGACCTACTGACCTAGTTTTTGACCACACGTGACCCAGTTTCGAACCTGACCTAGATATCATCAAGATGAACAATCTGACCAACTTTCATGAAGATCCCATGAAAAATGTGAATATAGAGTGGTCACAAGGTTTTTCTATTTTTAGACCTACTGACCTAGTTTTTGAACGCACGTGACCCAGTTTCGAACTTGAGCTAGATATCATCAAGATGAACATTCTGACCAACTTTCATGAAGATCCCATGAAAAATGTGACCTCTAGAGTGGTCACAAGGTTTTTCTATTTTTAGACCTACTGACCTAGTTTTTGACTGCACGTGACCCAGTTTCGAACTTGACCTAGATATCATCAAGATGAACATTCTGACCAACTTTCATGAAGATCCCATGAAAAATGTGACCTCTAGAGTGGTCACAAGGTTTTTCTATTTTTAGACCTACTGACCTAGTTTTTGACTTCACGTGACCCAGTTTCAAACTTGACCTAGATATCATCAAGATGAACATTCTGACCAATTTTCATGAAGATCACATGAAAAATGTGACCTCTAGAGTGGTCACAAGGTTTTTCTATTTTTAGACCTACTGACCTAGTTTTTGACCGCACGTGACCCAGTTTCGAACTTGACCTAGATATCATCAAGATGAACATTCTGACCAATTTTCATAAAGATCCCATGAAAAATGTGACCTCTAGAGTGGTCACAAGCAAAAAGTTTACGGACGCACGGACGCACGGACGGACGACGGACGACGGACACTGCGCGATCACAAAAGCTCACCTTGTCACTTTGTGACAGGTGAGCTAAAAATGCAAAGGCGAGTTATGGAACCTATGCATTGCATATCAGATCACCACAGTGAACAAGTATGTGAAGTTTCAATTCACTCTTTTAAGTGGGTATTGCAGTACAAAAATTTAACCAAAAATTGCTAAGTCGAAAAAGGGACATAATTTTGTAGAAAAGCAAAATAGAGTTATGGAACCTGTGCAGTGTAAGTAAGTTGATCACAGTGAATAAGTGTGTGAAGTTACATTCATTTCCCACAACTTGTTACTGGGATACAAGCTTACATACAAAAACTTAACCAAATCGGGACTCACACGCAGATGAAGATCGACACAGACACCTACGTACATAAGAGTCCAATAACTCTACTTTATTCTTCAAACTGTTTAACTAAAAATACCTCCAGTGAAAATCTAACATGAATTAAGCACTCAGTGACAAAAAATCGGGGATTTTAATGTTTTGAACAAATTCATTACTTGACAAAAATCTGATTAATCTCCACTATCAACACGATGCACGATTTTTAAACACACTGAAAAACAAATACTATGCCCCAACGATAACTTGATATTTACAAACATGACTATAAATAAATTAAAATGGAACATAGGGAATTCAACATTTTTCTAACATGTTACAATCTAAATATTTCTATATTTTGTACCAATGACAAATTAGCTCAGGGGTAAAGCATACTGTCCATGTTCAACAGATCTTTTGCCGTGTGGGTTCGAAACTCAACATCGACAGTCAATTTTTATTTAATTCCTTCATGAGCTCTGTGACAACACGACAGAGAGGTATCTAAAGGCGACATTGCAGATCAGAAAAGTTTAGTATATATAAAATATGATGTTGATTAAATGCATGTACTTTAGCCATGCAAACTCTGAAGATACTAAATGTGTTATATAAAGTTATATATACAAAGAAAGAAACAAAAATACGTAAGCAAAAATGAAAACGAATAGGAAAAAGCAAAAATGAAAACTAATAGGAAAAACAAACAAAAACATCTGAAAAAAAAACCTTTGAGGATTCGAACCCACACAACGATTCGCTTATATCCAATTCTTGTCTGCATTTTACCCAACTGGGCTATGTTGCCACATACGTAGTGGATATTTAAAATGGAAGAAATACTAATATTTGCTTGTCAAGTAATTTGCAAGCATTATGAATTGCTATTTCATCAGTTATCATGAATTAGACTCGTCCTCGCGTTTCGGCGGGAATCACGTTATCATTGGGGATTAGTAGATGAAGGAAATCAACCACATACCTGTACTTTCAGTTAATTTGATTCTTTCTATGTTCAGTATTTTCAATTATTCAATCCACATTTTCCCTTTCAAATGTCATGCTTAAAAACATTAACAACAAATCTTTACAATATTTAGCAAAAAATAAGTTTTCAAGGGAGGAAGTTGATATCTCTACCATCAATGAAACTGCCCTAAAATAGTGACTTTTTAACCTGACATTTTCAATTCGTTGAACTTCAAACACAAATTGCATTGAAGTCAATCCTTAAGACTTGTTGGGGATTAATTTCTAATCTTCCAAGTTCTAATACACCCCCATCTGAGGCCAAATGTAACCAGCATTCATTTAGACTCATTCAGTTTTCTTAATTACATGAAAATGTGGATTTTTCAAACTGTAAAGAAATCTGATTAAAGAATCTGTTTTAAACAGCAGATTTGAGCAAACAAAAGAAAACAAAGAGCGTTTCTTTTCTTCTTGACTACCATGGGTTTAAAAGAGATCTCGTTGAGCCCTTGCAATGTCCTTAACCTTTAGCCTGCTGGAGGCAAGTGATTCTGCCTTTGCGACCAGTGCAGACCAAGATCAGCCTGCACATCCGTGCAGTCTGATCATGGTCTACACTGTTCGCTATTCTGTCAGTAAATTTTCAGTAAACACCCCTTTGAATAATAAATGGTATTGCCCAAATTGAATGATGGACCAGTCCATTTTAGAAATTTAGCAGGCTAAGGGTTAAGCAGCACCATAAACATGTACATGTATTCTTAAATTTGTAATTTTGTCTTTCAGGTAACTATTTTTCAGAAGAAGAAAATACGCAATCTATAAAACAGGCCCATGCTACTTGCCAAATGCTAAATGACAAACAGATAATGCAAAATGCCATTTGCCAAATGCCGACTGTCAAACGATAAATGCTAATTGTTAATTGAGAAAATTTATGCAAAACAAAAAATACCAAATGCTTATTGCTAAGTGCTTATAAAAAAATTTAAAGAAGCTGATGATTAGCTATTTGATATTTAGCATTTGGCATTTAGCATGAAATATTTGGTGTGTAGCATTAAGTAATTGGCATTTAACATTAGATAATTGGCATTTAGCATTAAATATTTGTCATTTTGCAATTGGCAATTAGCATGATGCACCAGCCTTACATACAGGCCAGAGTACCATGATAGCTGTCAAATGCAAAATAGTTAATGCTAAATGCTAAAAGTTAAACACCAAATGCTATACACCAGGGTAACGATAAATGTTTATATGATGTTCTACCAGTACCATGTGAAGTAACAGTATATTGTAACCGTCATGTTTACATAGGACGAAAACTGTTCTGATCGAGTCAAAATTATGTTACAAAGACCATTTTTGACTGTTTGTGATTTCTATTTAATTTGAAATAGCTTATGACAATGATGTTGAAAACTTAACAGCAACCTAACATTAAATATTTTTCTGATATTTCTTAAAGTTTGTACTACTTCAATGATTTTCTAACATCTAGCACACATCTTATTGTATCCAAAATAGAAATATTTCACAATACACAACAAAACATACCCCACATAAAGTATATCCTGTTAACAGAATATTAAAACTAAATTTCTTACAAATTCACTAAATTTTTCAGTTAAAAAGCATGTAATATACTCTATTTACACCTATGCGTAATATCTCATCTATGGTCACATTTCTATTTTCTACCCGATATGCTTAACCCAATATCCCAAACCCAATATCCCGTTTAATTCAAGTCACAAAAATATTGTCCAATTTTACACCCCAGGTAACCCTACCTGTCAACTGCAACAATGGATGGAGAATGACCCTTCGATAATTGCCACCTAAGTTTAAGGTGAAATGTCATTAATTGGTGGTTAGACGGCCAGATACCCCTGCATCTAGTACTACATCAGTGGGTGGGGTGTTTATACTTGCTAAACAATATGTTCTGTCAAAATAAGGTGGGGTAATATCCATTTGGATAGGATGATAATGCAGACTGTGTCAACTAAAGGTGAATAGCTGGCATAAGATATGTACATAATCAAGTACAGCTATTTTTTTCTTCTTTAGATGAATGCCAGTTTTCAAAAAGATTTTCGGTAAAATGATGGTGACAACGTAACATATCCATACACCGGGACTACCTACTGTTACCTACTTATTCTCCCCATGAAACAGACTGGCAGTCCTTTTCCAAGTCTACATGTGGTGTGTTGGTGGATGAATTAATGGCTAACAGCTGTATTATTCTGGCTGCTTTAACTCTCTGCTGCAGTGTCTATTTGTAGCAGGCCAGCTACAGTGTCTATTCGTAGCAGGCCAGTTACAGTGTCTATTTTTAGCAGACCAGCTACAGTGTCTATTTGTAGCAGACCAGCTACTGTGTCTATTTATAGCAGACCCACTACAGTTTATACTTGTGGCATGCCTACTTTCCACTACAGTGCCTATTTGTGGCAGACCTGCTACAGTTTACCAGTACTAACAGTGTCTATTTGTGGCAGGTCTATTTTTGATGCATGACAGCTAGTTGACTTCTGTGTATTCTGACGTGATTTGAGGAATTTTACTCTTACTTACTCTGCACATAAATGTTTTTGGTAAAATTTTCACCAAGAAAATGGACTTTTCCAAGGATTTCATTTACAACCTTTGCTTGGAAAGTCAGAATTTATCCAGCAAGGGTTTTGCATGAAGAATTAGAAAACTTTCTGGCAACTGTTCTGGGGCAACTTTCTATACTTACAGCACCATCTCTTCAGTTTTTCTAGGTTATGATACCATCGACAGCAAGCTGCGACCACCATGACTGACCATGTTGACAGCTGTCATGTTTCTAACAAAATGGTGATTATTATCATCTGCCTCCGCCCCGCAGCAAAACTGGTCACTGCTGACACAATGAAATATGGCACAACATTTTCATTTTGACAACTGGACTTTAATTTCATGAAATATTTTTACAAAACTTGAGCTGGTTTTCAGCAGTGCATTTATGACAAGAACTTATTTGAAAGTAACATTTGATTCATAACTAACATTGGAAACAATTTTAAAAGATATCAAATTAGTGTCAATATACAAGCACCAATTAATGTAATCATAGACATTACTATGAACAATTAATGAATCTGCTTATCTGGGAATAAATAAATGAACAAACTGATACATTAACTTAAAATTTTCTACATCTTGCATACTATTCTGACAGACTTGAAATAATAAAGTACATTTTTAAATTCTGTCTGCCTAGCATGCATCAAAAGTACTTTCACAAAAAGATTTAAAAAAATGGATTTCATTCACATATATATCAAGAATACAAAATTAACCCTTAGCCTGCTGGCGGCAAGTGATTCTGCCTTTGCGACCAGTGCAGACCAAGATCAGCCTGCACATCCATGCAGTCTGATCATGGTCTGCACTGTTCGCTATTCAGTCAGTAAATTTTCAGTAAACTCCCCTTCGAATAATAAATGGTATTGCCCAGATTGAATGATGGACCAGTCCATTTTAGAAATTTAGCAGGGTAAGGGTTAATAGGTCTGAAATAACATTCGCAATTCCCACACCATTACATACAATAAAAATCATTTTAATAACTCTCCAAATATTTTATGAAAATATTTTATGAAAAACTTGTTAATTCGTTTGTAAAGTACACAAATGGAAATGTTTGTGAATCTGTTAAAATGTGCTATAATCTTGAAAACAAACAGTAAAAGTGAATATTTTCACAGGATATGAGATTTTTCTGTATAATCTTTTGTTGTGGCGTCTCTGCCATTCAACTGTCCCATATAAAGCTACCTTTGAAAATCAAAGATTACATAAAATGTATGTCTTATTTTTCTGTAAACCAGACCTACATGTTGAAAACATCTTCGACCTAAAAAAAAACCTATTTACTACTTTTTATTTCTTTAACATTTCTTTTGTATTTAAACTTATAAGCCAAAAGTGTCAAAATTTGTTGCCTTCAAAAAAATAAACCCCAGACTGAGAAACATTGTACACAGTATCAATTACAGTTTACTTACACAAATTATAAGAAAATGATGTCAAATTGTCCCCCACTTGAAATTACACCATTGAAGTTTCTTACGAAATACTCTTTGTCAAATTTCACAAAGTGTTAAGTGACAGGGTACATCAGTATTAGTTTAAGGATAATTTATGTTATTTACACATAAAAGAATTACTTAAATTTCGCTAAATTACTGTGACTGAAATTTTTTCATTTTGGACGATCTCTTCTGATACACGCTCTCTCTATATTGCTACATGACAAATATCTAGTAAAATGTTTGATGGTGCTCCAATAGTCAATGCTGTCAGGCAAAATTTTGTGGTACACCAATAGTCATTTCTGTCAGGAACTTCTCAATGGTGCTTCAATAGTCAATGCTGTCAGGCAATTCTTGATGGTACTCCAATGGTCAATGCTGTCAGGCAATTCTTGATGGTACTCCAATGGTAAATGCTGTCAGGCAATTCTTGATGGTACTCCAATGATCAATGCTGTCAGGCAATTCTTGATGGTACTCCAATGATAAATGCTGTCAGGCAATTCTTGATGGTACTCCAATGATCAATGCTGTCAGGCAATTCTTGATGGTACTCCAATGATCAATGCTGTCAGGCAATTCTTGACGGTACTCCAATGGTCAATGCTGTCAGGAACTTCTCAATGGTGCTTCAATAGTCAATGCTGTCAGGCAATTCTTGATGGTACTCCAATGATCAATGCTGTCAGGCAATTCTTGATGGTACTCCAATGGTCAAGGCTGTCAGGCAATTCTTGATGGTACTCCAATGGTCAATGCTGTCAGGAACTTCTCAATGGTGCTTCAATAGTCAATGCTGTCAGGCAATTCTTGATGGTACTCCAATGGTCAATGCTGTCAGGAACTTCTCAATGGTGCTTCAATAGTCAATGCTGTCAGGCAATTCTTGATGGTACTCCAATGGTCAATGCTGTCAGGCAATTCTTGATGGTACTCCAATCGTCAATGCTGTCAGGAACTTCTCAATGGTGCTTCAATAGTCAATGCTGTCAGGCAATTCTTGATGGTACTCCAATGGTCAATACTGTCAGGAACTTCTCAATGGTCTTTCAATAGTCAATGCTGTCAGGCAATTCTTGATGGTACTCCAATGGTCAATGCTGTCAGGAACTTCTCAATGGTGCTTCAATAGTCAATGCTGTCAGGCAATTCTTGATGGTACTCCAATGGTCAATGCTGTCAGGCAATTCTTGATGGTACTCCTATGGTTAATGCTGTCAGGAACTTCTCAATGGTGTTTCAATAGTCAATGCTGTCAGGCAATTCTTGATGGTACTCCAATGGTCAATGCTGTCAGGCAATTCTTGATGGTACTCCAATCGTCAATGCTGTCAGGAACTTCTCAATGGTGCTTCAATAGTCAATGCTGTCAGGCAATTCTTGATGGTACTCCAATGGTCAATGCTGTCAGGAACTTCTCAATGGTCTTTCAATAGTCAATGCTGTCAGGCAATTCTTGATGGTACTCCAATGGTCAATGCTGTCAGGAACTTCTCAATGGTGCTTCAATAGTCAATGCTGTCAGGCAATTCTTGATGGTACTCCAATGGTCAATGCTGTCAGGCAATTCTTGATGGTACTCCAATGGTCAATGCTGTCAGGCAATTCTTGATGGTACTCAATGTCAATGCGTCAGAACGTCTCAATGGTGCTTCAATAGTCATGCTGTCAGGAAATTCTTGATGGTACTCCAATGGTCAATGCTGTCAGGCAATTCTTGATGGTACTCCAATGGTCAATGCTGTCAGGAACTTCTCAATGGTGCTTCAATAGTCAATGCTGTCAGGCAATTCTTGATGGTACTCCAATGGTCAATGCTGTCAGGAACTTCTCAATGGTGCTTCAATAGTCAATGCTGTCAGGCAATTCTTGATGGTACTCCAATGGTCAATGCTGTCAGGAACTTCTCAATGGTGCTTCAATAGTCAATGCTGTCAGGAACTTCTCAATGGTGCTTCAATAGTCAATGCTGTCAGGCAATTCTTGATGGTACTCCAATGGTCAATGCTGTCAGGAACTTCTCAATGGTGCTTCAATAGTCAATGCTGTCAGGCAATTCTTGATGGTACTCCAATGGTCAATGCTGTCAGGAACTTCTCAATGGTGCTTCAATAGTCAATGCTGTCAGGCAATTCTTGATGGTACTCCAATGGTCAATGCTGTCAGGCAATTCTTGATGGTACTCCAATGGTCAATGCTGTCAGGAACTTCTCAATGGTGCTCAATAGTCATGCTGTCAGCAATTAGGTACTCAATGGTCATGCTGTCAGGCAATTCTTGATGGTACTCCAATGGTCAATGCTGTCAGGCTTCTCAATGTCTTCAGTCATGCGTAGCATTTGATGGTACTCCAATGGTCAATGCTGTCAGGAACTTCTCAATGGTGCTTCAATAGTCAATGCTGTCAGGCAATTCTTGATGGTACTCCAAGTAATGCTTCAGAATCTATGTACCATGGTAACGTGGACTTCTCAATGGTGCTTCAATAGTCAATGCTGTCAGGCAATTCTTGATGGTACTCCAATGGTCAATGCTGTCAGGCAATTCTTGATGGTACTCCAATGGTCAATGCTGTCAGGAACTTCTCAATGGTGCTTCAATAGTCAATGCTGTCAGGCAATTCTTGATGGTACTCCAATGGTCAATGCTGTCAGGCAATTCTTGATGGTACTCCAATGGTCAATGCTGTCAGGCCATTCTTGATGATACACCAATAGTCATTTCTGTCAGGAAATTCTTTATGGTGCTTCAATAATCAATGCTGTAAAGCAATTCTTGATGGTTCTCTGACAGTTAATGCTGTCAGGTAGTTCTTTATGGTGCTCCAATAGTCAATGCTGATTTCAGGCAATTCTTGATGGTGCTCTGACAGTGAAGGCTGTCAGGCAATTCTTAATGGTGCTCAAACAGTCAATGCTGTCAGGCAATTCTTAATGGTACTCCAATAGTCAATGTTGTCAAGCAATTCTTGATGGCACTTAATACACTACCAATATGCTGTCAGGCAATTCTTGATCGCACTTCAACTGCACATACTACATGTCACAAAAGTCTTGGTAGTTTTCCTGTTGTCAATGCTCACTGACATTAAGATTATTTCTAGATGTTTCTCCGGATGTCAACCCTGTCAGGAGATGTTGTGAGGTACTTGCTTTGTCAATGCTGTCACACAATGGAATATTTCTGTCAAAAAAGTTTGCAATATTTATGTTTTATGCTGCCCCAACTGCTTTATTAAGATACTATAATGTGTCTGTACAGCTGAAAAACAATACTACATGTACCATTTTGTTCTCTGAAATACTGTCCTTTCAAATGCAGTCTGGGACGCTGATTGTCACAGTGGGTTACTTTGCCATTTCTTGCAGTACTGCCACTGATATTGACACCTCTGCCTCAGTACTGCCACTGACATTGACACCTCTGCCTATCTATAAAATTAATTTCCTGTTTCTATAAGTAAAGTTAGAAGTTAACCCTTCCAATGGACAATAAATTAATAAAATCAACATTTCAAAATACAGTGTACAAATAAATAGGCCATCTTCTATATGATGTATTGTTTTATCTACTTTTGATGTTGAGAAGGAAACATTTTCTCCATTGCCACTGTTAGACAATACTTCCCAGCTACACGGAAATTAATTTGTTTACATCCTATCCCTTATACACAGGAATTAACATGTCATTCCGACTTAAGACCAAAATGAAAATGCCTACTTCATAAAGGAAATCTGGTATGCAAGGAAAGCTGGTATGAAAAAAAATCTGGTATGCAATCCAACCTTAAACCTGTGTGAACGATTCTGCAGTTTTGCTCTGTGAAAGATTTTGCTATTTTGTTTGACATTTTTACGAAAATCAACATGGAGATTAACTGAAGTACAATATCTTTAATCTGCCCTCAACATGTGGTCAATAGAAAAGCCACTGTTTGACCAAAAAATCATGCTTTTGAACTTTTCTTTTTCTAAATTTAGGTTAATCTTGGCAACAAAACAGGACCAAAAAAATTTGGTCCTCTTTCAATATCAATGTCAATATGTATTATACACTTTTGTTGAAAAGGCAAGTTTGAGTCAGAAATTCAAAAAATTTTCTTCTGTGCCTTTTTTCTTCTTAAAAAAAGACTCAGATATGCATAATAGACATAGAAAATTAGCACTCAAATTCTTTTTTAAAGTACAACATCAGCAACCCTTTTATGCTTATATTCCAACCTTTCATTAACATTTCACAGTTGTTTGATATACCATACACTGACAAACACCTGCCTCATTATTACAAAGTCATGATATAAAATCTTGTAACATATGACCAATTATGGAAAATATGACCCCACAAGTAAGGGCAGGTATTTTTACTTATACATTATGCTGAATCCGTGACATTGCATTTTTTAAAAACAAACTTCATAGGACACTGGGATAAAGCCGACAACCAGGTTGATCATCAAACGTAAATGAAAACAAGATAGTCTATAAATTATTACTGAAAATCTATGTCCATGATGTACCATGTGTATGACTCATCAACTTCTATCAAGCATTATCAATTTTATTTGACCATAAAAAATAGTCCATTAAATCAATCAGTCATGGCTGAGGTTTTAAGACCTATAAAGTAACCTCATTTTTTTTAACAATGGTACAAATGATGAATGAATTTTTACATTTCAAATTTCAAAAGACTTTCAAACTTGTTTCTTTTTCTTGGGTTTCATTGGTGTTTTTCAGTAAACAAATAGAAGATAAGCTCTCCTTGTATCAAGGACAACTTCCCCACATGAAAAAGTATGGTGGTGTCAGTGCTGTTGTGTTTTAAAAAAAAAAAAAACTACCCAGCTTCAGACCATAATTATGAGGACCCCTGTACTAAACATCAAATAACAAGTTGAAAGAAGTTAAAACATAACCTTAAGGATAACATGGTGTAATAGCCATATTTCATATCTTGTAACTGGATGGTAATATTTAAATGAAAGCTGGTCACTTTAAAGACATTCAAAATTAAAAACTTTTCACTGAGAGATTTTTCAAATTTTATCATTTTTTGGGGAGATAATTGGTATCGAAGTTAACATTGATGCTTATATGAAATATATAATTTCTTTGGTTATGAGAATCTGAACTCGAGTTTTGAGAAAATTTTGCGGTAGAAAGCTGCATTATATGATTCTGATACAAACATCAAAAAGAAATCTAAATTTCCCCATAGCGAAAAGGAGAAAATCATTTCTCTCTAGTTTTCAGGGGAGATAACTCATGAAAAACTAAAATTATCAGGGAAGGTAATCTAAAGGAAATTTTTGAGAACTTTCGCACGATATAACTTGTCAATATGCACCTTATTTCTATTGTTTGACATTCTTAAAGGTTACATTATCAAGTTGTGTGTACGCTTTTGGTGAAATTGAGGCCTATTACACCATGTTATCCTTAAGTTAAAATTCAAGCAGGCAGATTTGATTAAAAATAAAATACTATTAAAACATTTGATAAAAACAGAAAAAATGCAAAACAAATAATCTCTCAATTTCTCTACTTTCAGTATTTTTTCCTCGTTAAACTAAAGGTCACTTTGTCACCAAACACGTAAATCATTTATATACCAATTAATACAATGACGTCTACTAACTAAATGAAATCACCTGTTTGTGTCCGCATTTGACCATAAAGTGTGTGGTCAATTAATAACCTTGTTATACCCTGGGAAGCCGACAAATGACTAATCCTCGGACAGTGGTCAAACAAACCTAAGTCGTCATTAGAAGATAAAAATCTAAAGTTTCTTTTCCATTACGTAGTAATCTTACTGTTCCTATACATTATATACTTTAGTCAGGTTTTACAATTACATAAAGTGGGGCTCGTTTTAGATTAATCTTTGATTTAAGACTTCATGAATTATATCAAGTATCTAAGAAAGTGGGCCAGAATAGTACAGAATAGGAACTATACAAATATTATTGCATAAATAGAAACATGTTCAAAATGAAACATTTATTTTCTAACTAATACTTGGCAAATCTCTTACATTGTGATCTATAAAGTTGTAAATAATGTTGCAAGAATCTGAACTGACCTAAAGAACATCTAAAATGATTGCCAGACCTGACCAAGGCACAAACTCCGACACCATTAATTTAAAAGAACAAGACTCACTGTAAAAACTCACCAGCAGACTTTTCCAGCCTTAAACAATTAATTCTTTCACACTTAATAAACAGATCTGGCTCTCAAATGAATTATGGATTTGCTATAGTGTATCAAATCTGTCAAATGTTTTCATAACCAAACAAGAGTGCCAAAATGTCACAATATACGCCCATCACAGCAAATTTCTTTACACTAGCACCTGTATTTGCAAATGGAATTTTAATTTTCTAGTTGTTTACAATGTTTTTTTTTAGAAATTATTGTAATTCTTTTATTTTTCTAAGTCCAAAAGAAAAAATCCTTACCAGGTAGAGATACCTTAAAATACACCCAAAATTTGAAAGTAACATCAATGTTGTACCACAGAAAAGTGGTCTTGGTTTTTCCCTACAGTCAATTATAAAAAAGTTACAATGTAAGTTATTTATAGTAACAACTAAGGGAAGTTAATCTTTAAAGAGAGAGAAAAAAAAAAAAAAAAAAAAAAATTAAAAAAAAAAAAAATTACAAGTCCATATAAAAATCCTTACCAGGTAGAGATAGCTCAAAATACACCTCAGAACTGGATGTAACATGCATGTTGTACTACAGAAAAGTGGTCTCGATTTTTCCCTACGACTAGTAATGAAAAAGTTACAATATAAGCTATTTATAGTAACAGCAAAGGGAAGTAATTCAAAAAAAGGGACCAGTGCATGACACTCCGTCTTATGATGGTGTACAATTGTGCCAAGTTAAATCAAAATCCCTCCATGCATGAAGAAGAAATGCTCCGGACAATGTCATTCTTGTATCTGACCTTTGGCCTCTAAGTGTGACCTTGACCTTAGACCTGGGGACCTGGTTCTTGCGCATGACACTCCGTCTCGTGCTTGTGAACATTTGTGCCAAGTTGTATCAAAATCCCTCAATGCATGAAGAAGAAATGCTCCGGACAAAGTTTTCATTCTTATATCCTTGACCTCTAAGTGTGACCTTGACCTAACCCCTAGGGACCTGGTTTTTGCGCACAACACTCCGTCTCATGATGGTGAACAATTGTGCCAAGCTACATCAAAGTCCTTTTATGCATGAAGAAGATAATTATGCTCCGGACAAAGTTTTCATTCTTGTAACCTTTGACCTCTAAGTGTGACCTTGACCTTAGACCTAGGGACTGGTTCTTGGGCATGACACTCCCTCTCATTATGGTGAACAACTGTGCCAAGCTACATCAAAATCCTTCCATGCATGAAGACGATATGCTCCGGACAAAGTCATTCTTGAATTTTTCATTCTTGTATCCTTTGACCTCTAAGAGTGACCTTGACCTTAGACCTAGGGACATGGTTTTTGCGCATGACACTCCATCTCATGATGATGAACAATTGTGTCAACTTTCATCAAAATCCCTCCATGCATGAAGAAGATATGCTCCGGACAAAGTCATTCTTGAATTTGACCTTTAACCTCTAAGTGTGACCTTGACTTTAGACCTAGGGACCTGGTTCTTGCGCACGACACTCCGTCTCATGATGGTGAACAACTGTGCCAAGTTTCATCAAAATCCCTCCATGCATGTAGAAGATATGCTCCGGACAAGGTCTGTGGATGCCGCCCGCCCGCCCGCCAGGGGCGTTCCCATAATAGGTCCCGTTTTTCAAACGGGCGTATAATAAAAACAGTATGGCTGTCAAATGTTTTCAGACACATAAAAGAAACAATAGAGTTTTCAAATGTTTTCAGAAACAAAACAGAAAGAGTATGCGGCTGCCAAATGATACAAGTAAGATGAATTCTAATATTCTTGTCTCTGTTAAAACACACTTACGCTAGAATGACGTCACATTAAGGAACGCTGATGTCGTGTTTTTGTTGCGACCACGAAAGAGCTCTACTATATTTCATCTACTGTTTTAGATTGAGGGCATATTAGAATTGAAATAATTTAAAGCAAAATCGTGTTTTAACACTCAGGTGGTAATAACGTCTTACAAATAATTTCACTCGGGCTGCACCCCCGTAAAATTATTACGCCCGACGTATAACTGCCCATCATGCATAGTGTAAAAACACTCTTTTGCTATAAATCATTTCTTAAATATAAAGTAGAAACAGCAAGGCTCACAAATGTTAACAGAAGAGAAACAGCAAGACACACAATTCTAGAAGCAATACAAAAAGAAACTGTTACTGCAACTACAAACTTCCGTTTTTTTGCAACAGCAAGGTTGGCAAGTGTATCCAGAGATGATATAAAAATAGCTGTATATGGCTAACTTGTAAAATGAACTTCCAGTGAAAATAAAACAGACAAATCAAGGTCTGCAAATTATAATGTTTCTTTAGCAAATTAAACCAGCAAGACAGAAAAATGTTTCCTGTATTGAAGAAAAGCAGTAACAGCATCCATGTGAAAATTGTTAAAATTTATAAAGCCAGAATCATTATTATATACTTATATATGTGGACTTGTGTGTTTTCCTTTTTTTGGCTGAAGTACTAAAAATATTTCTTACAATGTACTAAGAATGTATTTACAAGATGTATACCTGCCAAACTGAAGAAGACAGACAAAAAGTCATTCATAACAAGCTGTTTCCTCTCCAACACAATAAAATATCTTGTTTGTTTTCAATGACAAAACATGAAGTGTATTGTTTTAACAGTTTAAGCAGTCAGTGAAAAGGTCAGGACAAGTGATGCTTGTGTTATAAATCTATGACAAAAACTGCTTACTTCTGCTTATTTCATCTTGATGACCAGCTATTAAATCCAGTTTTTAAATGAACAGCTAATTCAGCTACTCCAGTTTTACATGACCAGCTATTCATGGCCAGCTATTCAAGGCTTACATGAACAGTTATTTCAGCTCCTCCAGTTTTACATGCTTTTTACATTAACTGCTACTCCAGTTTTACATGACAAACTATTCCAGCTTATACATCAATGCTTCTCCAGTTTTACATGACAACAGTATTCCAGTTTTGACATTAATGCTATCACCCAGTTTACATGACAAACTATTCCAGCTTTTATTATTAAATGCATTCTCCAGTTTTACATGACAAAGCTATTGCAGCTTTTACATTAACGCTACTCCAGTTTTACATGACAAACTATTCCAGCTTTTACATTAAATGCTTCTCCAGTTTTACATGACAAACTATTCCAGCTTTTACATTAACTGCTACTCCAGTTTTACATGACAAACTATTCCAGCTTTTACATTAAATGCTTCTCCAGTTTTACATGACAAACTATTCCAGCTTTTACATTAACTGCTACTCCAGTTTTACATGACAAACTATTCCAGCTTTTACATTAATTAAATGCTTCTCCAGTTTTACATGACAAACTATTCCAGCTTTTACATTAATTAAATGCTTCTCCAGTTTTACGTGATCAACTATTCCAGCTTTTACATGACCTTCTACTCCAGTTTTACATGACCAGCTATTCCAGCTGTTTATGACCTGCTACTTAAGTTTTACATGACCAGCTATATCAGCTTTTACATGACCAGCCACTCCAGTTGTTATATGACCAGCTACTCCAGTTGTTACATGACCAGTTACTCCGGTTTTACATGACCAGCTACTTCAGTTTTACATGACCAGTTACTGCAGCTTTCACATGACCAGTTACTTCAGTTGTTACATGACCAGCTACTCCAGTTTTACATGACCAGCTTCTCCAGTTGTTACATTACCAGCTTCTCCAGTTGTTACATGACCAGCTTCTCCAGTTGTTACATGACCAGCTTCTCCAGTTGTTACATGACCAGCTTCTCCAGTTGTTACATGACCAGTTTCTCCAGTTGTTACATGACCAGCTTCATCAGTTGTTACATGACCAGTTTCATCAGTTGTTACATGACCAGCTTCATCAGCTGTTACATGACCAGCTTCTCCAGTTGTTACATGAATAGCTTTTCCAGTTGTTACATGACCAGCTTCTCCAGTTGTTACATGACCAGCTTCTTCAGTTGTTACATTACCAGCTTCTCCAGTTGTTACATGACCAGCTTCTCCAGTTGTTACATGAATAGCTTCTCCAGTTGTTACATGACCAGCTTCTCCAGTTGTTACATGACCAGCTTCTCCAGTTGTTACATTACAAGCTTCCCCAGTTGTTACATGACCAGCTTCTTCAGTTGTTACATGATCAGCTTCTCCAGCTGTTACATGACCAGCTTCTCCAGTTGTTACATGACCAGCTACTCCGGTTTTACATGACCAGCTACTCCGGTTTTACATGACCAGCTTCTCCAGTTGTTACATGACCAGCTTCTTCAGTTGTTACATGACCAACTTCTCCAGTTATTACATTACCAGCTTCTCCAGTTGTTACATGACCAGCTTCTTCAGTTGTTACATTATGAGCTTCTCCAGCTGTTACATGACCAGCTTCTCCAGTTGTTACATGACCAGCTACTCCGGTTTTACATGACCAGCTTCTCCAGTTGTTACATGACCAGCTTCTTCAGTTGTTACATGAATAGCTTCTCCAGTTGTTACACGACCAGCTACTCCGGCTTTACATGACCAGCTTCTTCAGTTGTTACATGACCAGCTTCTTCAGTTGTAACATGAATAGATTCTCCAGCTGTTACATGACCAGCTACTCCGGTTTTACATGACTTGCTTCTCCAGTTGTTACATGACCAGCTTCTTCAGTTGTTACATGACCAGCTTCTCCAGTTGTTACATGACCAGCTTCTCCAGTTGTTACATGACCAGCTTCTTCAGTTGTAACATTATCAGCTTCTCCAGCTGTTACATGACCAGCTTCTCCAGTTGTTACATGTCCAGCTTCTCCAGCTGTTACATGACCAGCTTCTTCAGTTGTTACATTACCAGCTTCTCCAGTTGTTACATGACCAGCTTCTTCAGTTGTTACATTATCAGCTTCTCCAGTTGTTACATGACCAGCTTCTTCAGTTGTTACATTATCAGCTTCTCCAGTTGTTACATGACCAGCTTCACCAGTTGTTACATTACCAGCTACTTCAGTTGTTACATGACCAGCTACTCCGGTTTTACATGACCAGCTACTTCAATTTTTACATCACCGGCTAACATGAGCTGCTACTCAAGTTTCACATGACCAGCTTCTTCAGCTTTTACATGATCAGCTTCTTCAGCTTTTACATGACCAGCTACTCCAGTTTTCTTATGACCAGACTAAGGCAAAATGATTACTATGGTTGACCATGGTCACCATGGTTTTTGATGGTTGACCATGTTTCAACCATCAAATACCATTGTGAAAACATGGTCAGGAGCAAGGTCAACCATGGTGAGATAAGACTGGCCATGGTCAACCATGGTCAGAAAAAAGATGATCAACAGTCAACCATGGTTGACCATGGACTACCATGGTCATGTTAGTAATTTTCTCACTTACCCAGTATCAAGTTTTACAATGCACCAAAGACGCCTGACTGCATTGTGGCTCCAAATGTTTTCCTAGTTATAGAACAGTTTTCCTGCATTTACAGACAGATTCAAAGGTTAACTTCATAGTCTGACTATAATCTGTTGTCATCTTAGCGATTTTATGACAAATAAATGACTGGCTTGCAAAAATATTGTTATGTATTTTCACGATCCTTTCAAATTCATATTTATACAGTTTTTTTATTGTCAATAATCACCACAGTTGACTATGGTCGACCTTGGTTTTTGACCACGGTCTGATACCTTGTTTTATGACTGTGGTGCTGTTCGTTGACCATTAACTATCATGGTAAACCATGAATTACCAACTGTGGTTTCTCAAACTTTTACATGACCTGCTACTTCAGTTTTACATGAAATATCACCACCCATTACAAATAGCTTGTTCTCCAACACTCATATCCAGTGAAGAAAGTTGTGCACCTCATGCTTTTTAAATTGATGACTCTATTTAATCAAAATGACAAAAAACCTAGGCACTGGACCCCTACCTCAACCTCCTGCAACACTGTCCAATTATCTGCCCTTCAAATCTTATAACTACTTTAAACAGCACCTTCTTCAGAAGAAAAGCTAAAAACTGTACAATGTGTGGGAATTACCATTCTAGCCTTCCAATTACTATATGAGCCGTGCCATGAGAAAACCAACATAGTGGGTTTGCGACCAGCATGGATCCAGACCAGCCTGCGCATCTGCGCAGTCTGGTCAGGATCCATGCTGTTCGCTTTTAAAGCCTATTGGAATTGGATAAACTGTTAGTGAACAGCATGGATCCTGGCCAGACTGCGCGGATGCGCAGGCTGGTCTGGATCCATGCTGGTCGCAAACCCACTATGTTGGTTTTCCCATGGCACGGCACATATATATTCTTACAATATATAACGAAAACCTGTAATTTTCTCAGCAAACAAAGTTGTCATTTCAGTCTTTCATAAATAAAGAAAACCCTATAAGTGTCACTACACCAGACAGACTGTGCAATGTTAGTCTAGGATGAAAATTACCTTTCTCTTCTTATCAAATATATGAGCTGCGCCATGAGAAAACCAACATACTGTGTTTGCGACTTGCATGGATCCAGACCAGCCTGCCCATCCTCCTAGTCTGCTCAGGATCCATGCTGGTCAAAGCCTTTTGCAATTAGAGAAACTGTTAGCGAAGAGCATGGATCCTGACCAGACTGTGCGGATGTGCATGCTGGTCTGGATCCATGCTTGTCAAAAACACACTATGTTGGTTTTCTCATGGTGCAGCTCATATATTTGATACAATTATATTTTATTTAACTGTTACACATGTTCAATATAAGCATAAAATACATCCTTAAAATTAATATTAAAAGTACATAGGCTTTCTTTATACCAGATATATGAAAAAAATAATAATAAAAAATCTTCCAATATTTCTTACATTTTATCTTTTTTTCTATTGACTAAGTATTATTCGATTATCATATTTCGAAATGCACAAATTCATTTAGACTTACCAAACACTAAATATTTTTCTTAGCAGACCAAAAGCATCCACAATAAATCTTTTTTTTTTACTGACCGCTAAAAATGCTATAATCCACTGTATATTAAACTGATATTGACGAACAAAATGTAACCACTTTAAATGGCAAGGTAGAATTATATCAAGTAAAGATTTTCATGATATGTCTTTATTACGCCTATTTACAAGTTGGTGACAGGTAGATAAATAAAGCCCTATCTCTGTCCTTTATAATTTTGACTCGCTATACAAACATTGTAATAATACTTTGTTCACCAAAGGATTCTCTGCCAAAAAAGAAAATAAATAAATAAATAAAAACATTATGAAATCTTAAACAATAGAAATGCACAACTGATCGTGCACTAATCTCTGGCAATGAGACCATTATGGCTTAAAAATTTCTTTTGAGGAGGTAGTATATTACTAAACAAGTAGTCTTTTAAATTGGAGTAAAACTGAAGAATCAACTGCATCTAAATTGCAGTTGTTTTTACACAGAAAAACACATAACTTCCCCACAAACATTTTGGTTTATAATGACACAAAACAGTAACTACTGCCTATATATATATATATATAACAAAAGCTGTCGGAGGACATTCAACAACCTCGTCAACTGAATGAATATAGAAGTCGAAAAAGGGGCACAATTTTGTAAAAATGCAAAACAAAGTTATGGAACCTGTACAATGCTTGTCAGCAAATATCATAGTGGACAATCCATTTCCATTTGTAGGTACTGCGATACCAGCTTATATTACAAACAAACTTAACCAAAAATTGAAAGAAGTTGAAAAAAGGGGGCATAATTTTGCAAAAAGCAAAACAGAGTTATGGACCCTGTGCAATGCAAGTAAGCTTATCACAAAGAAAAAGTGTATGCATTTTCAAACCATTCCCACCAGAGGTTACTGAGATACCAGCTTACATACAAAAACTTAACCAAACTGGGACAGACTTGGGGCCAGTGCAGACAACAGACACGAACACACTGGTGATTTTAATACCTCTGCTAAATTTTTACAACATATATCTCCAGTTATTCATAATGCAATGTCAACCAATTAGCAACAATGTCAACTGACTGATAGCTATGTCAACCAATTGGTAACAATTTCAACTGACCGATAGCTATGTCAACCAATTGGTAACAATGTCAACTGATTGATAGCTATGTCAACCAATTGGTAACAATGTCAACTGATTGCTAGCTATGTCAACCAATTGGTAACAATGTCAGCCAATTAGTAACACAACATGAAATATTAATAAAGCTAATCTGTGATGAAACAAGTGGATAAAATTCTCCCTGACAATAAGATCATTATTTTTAATTCTCTTTTTTCTTAGTCAGCTGTGCACTGGTGCCAGGAGTGGTCAAAATCGGGCAACCGCTTCAATATCTTTCTCAAAGAACTTAAGTAATTAAAATTAATACATCTCTGTAATTTATGTACACACATTTAAGTACAGAAGAATTCGGTCACATTTTATTTCAATTTAAAAGCCATGAGTAATTTATAACAGGACAACTTCATTGGTTGTTACATACAAACTTCCCGCTAAGTTTGTCCTGATTACGACTGTATATCGCGTAACGCCTATCCGTTCCCTAGATATGGAGCTATTTTTATGTTACAGATTTATCTACTTTACAAACATTACAGAGGAAAAGATTGACACATTCTTTTATTTGATACGATATTGAACTATTTATACTATTATAGAATATTTTGTGGCAAGGGAAAAAACTCAGAATCAATGACAAATATCTTCCCCTTTGGGTTACTTTTCTACATTTTTTTGCAAGTAACAAAACTATTTCTCAAAACAAACATTTACTCACCAATAAACATATACTTCTTTAAAACAAATAAATCGCAGAGAAATGATAGACCACACGAAAATACTCATATCCAATATTAAGCATTGAAATATTTTCCTCGTTTATAATAGTGAACATATATTAATGGACACCACTATCACTAATGAAACTGTTCTTTCTGCTGAACTATATCGTAAATTAAAAAAGTCACCATCAACGGACAAGTGTAATGACTACCATGCATTTACATATTAAATGTAAACAAAGTGGCTATTTTGGCAAGTGCGTCTGTCACACGTTAAGCAACCTCACACTTATTTTGGGAAAACACATCAAACAAAAAACAACAACAACCCAGTTCTGATTGACAGATACATCATCTTTAATTGACATAGTTGTTTTTCCTTTTTCAGATCATGTCTGAATCAAGATCCTAATACTAAAAACATGCTTATTTAACTTATTGTTACTAAATTACCCGCAAAAGAAGGGAGATTATCTGTATAAAGTTTATTCAATAGTTAAGCAGTTTTTCAACTCTTTCCTTAACCATTTACAGTTTACAACTAGATTCATGAATGTTTTCAAGTAGGTTCATGTAGGATATAGACAAAATGAACAAAGACAAAACATCACTGTACCTGAAAAAATACAAAGTTATTTTCTCATAAAAGAAACAAGGTTATACAAGGATAAAACTAGTATTTGATTTGAACACAGACAAAACAACTGTTCAGAGTCGCAAAGAAAACAAAACTTTCTAGGAGGAAAGAGTGCACTCAGTCAAAACAAGGCTGTTCTGTGAAAAATAAACTTACTCACAGTCAAAACAAGGCTGTTCATGAAACAATAAGGCTGCTCACAGTCAAAATAAGGCTGTTATAGGAAAAATAAACTTACTCATAGTCTAAACAAGGTTGTTCATGGAACAATAAGACTGCTCACAGTGTAACAAGGATGTTCAGGGGAAAATAATAAGAGCTGTCATAGGAGACCGTGTGCTTGACCATATTGGTGCTGGATAGTGAAATAGTGCACATCTGAGCTATGACTGGACAACAGTTTGAGTCTTAGTCAAATAAATTTAGTTATAACAGAGACAGAGTGTAAGTGAATCAAAACATAAACTAAGAAGAAATGGGACATAATTCATGGAATATTTCTGCAAGAGTAATGCACCATCTGTGATATGATGAAGCTAATCAAAGGCCTGAATGGCCTGAGTCGGCTAATGATTGATGTACTGACAGTATAGTCTACCAGTTTCAGTTTGTTTTTAGTTTTTTTCTTAAAATTTCATAACACAGCTCGATATTTACCCAAAATATTATATCCGGATACGATTACACTTTTCTCCAGTTTGAACAATATATTTTACAAATTGTGATGATACGAAGACATTTAGCAGCAATTGGCAGTATCTGACATTGAAGTTTACGGCTAAATTACCTCTTATTTAAATCTTTTCATAAAAAAGTTGTTTCGTTTCGCCAAACATAGACGATCTACTTTCGATTTCAAAAACTACAAGAAAATACAATTTAATGTTTCGCCGATTTGTTTATTTCTCGAAAAATAAGAATTAAAATCGTTTTTAATATCAATAGTAACTAAACAAACCAGTAAGAGCTTCCTCTTCCGATAATTTATCCGTTTACTGACTGCAAAATTCAACCCACGCAAAGTTTATAGAAATCATACGATGCGTGTTTACGTTCAATGTGGGGAATTAAGGCTGATAGGCTATGTTACCTAACGCATCCAGACGATTCAGATTTTGTTTTTAAAAAAAGCATTGTGTGCGTTTCTGTAATTTTATATACGTTTTTATACGCTTAGAAATTATTAGACATGCGTATTTGCATTATTTCTATACGTAATTTACGCTAATACGCATCTTATCTGGAGCCCTGCTGGAACTATTTTTTGTCTTTCGCTGGATGTTACCCAAGCTTTGTAAGCCTGCGCAATTCTTAAAATGCACATTTATGCTTAATGAGTTACATTCGAGAACTGCACAATTACAAGTCATAAATATGACAGATTACATCGTATATTGGTCATAGCAAAGGGAATTGACACAACTTAACTTCATTCATGCAGTGAACTGTTTGAAATTTGAGAAATCTAATGGAACTACATCCCTTCACATGTTATTCGGTCCATTTAGAGAATCGTTGGATAGCAAGGACTCGTCAAAAGGCTTTCAGCCTTTAGCCGACTCAATAATGTGGAACTGCTTCCAGTGTCAATCAAATCCATTTGGTATCAATTGAGATAGAACAAAAGTGCATCACAAATTTAACCTCAAATTCTAATTAAAATGGGATCATAATTCATAAATATTGATGCCAGAGTTATGGATCTTGTATCATATAATGTGGGTGAGGATGTGGAACAACCATTGTAAGTTTGAATCAACTTCATTCAGTAGCAACAGAGATATGGTAAAAAAAGTATCAAAATTAAACTGAAATTCTAAGGGAAAAGGGGGCACATTTCATGAAATGTTTGTGTCAGAGTTAAAAAACCTTGTGTCGTATGATGAGGATGTTGACGTAGAAGAACTATTTTAGGTTTGAATCAAATCAATTTAGTAATAAATAAAATATAGTGAAAGTAAATCAAAATTAACCTGGAATTTTTAGTAAAAAGGGAGTATAATTCATAAAATACTGGTGTGTGAGGATGCAATATGATAAGAACAATGACGTAGAACAACAGTTACTCTTTTACGTTTGAATGAAATCTTTTCTGTAATAACATGCATCAAAATTGATATAAAATTCTCAGTAAAAAGGGGGCATAATTCATGAAAAAATATTAAATTGGTGCCACAGTTATGGACCTTGTGTCATACAATGTTGGTTATGATGTGGAGCAACTGTTTTATGGCTGAATCAAATTCATTTTGTAACAATGGGGACAAACTCAGTTCACAAAAACTTTAACCTGAAATTCTAAGTAAAAAGGGGGAATAATTCATGAAATACTTTTGTGAAAGTTATGGCCCTTCTGCCATATGATGTGAGTAATGATGTGGAATATCTAGTTTAAGTTTAAATCAAATTCATCAAGAAATAAGAGAAATAAAGTGAAAGTGCATCAAAACTTTAACCAAGGTGTGGATACAGTCGCAGCTAATGCCAGGCCAAGTAAGACAGCTTTCCATCTGCTCTGTATAATCAAGCAAAAAAAAAAAAATCATTTTCTGAACAAGACTGTTCAGGGAAAATAAGACTACTCACTGTCATAAAAAAAGGATTGTCAAAACATGGCTTGTCAGGGAAAAAATGACTGCTCATTGTCAAAACAAACAAGGCTGTTCAAGGAAAATTAGTCTCCTCACCCTCAAAACATGGCTTGTCAGGGAAAATATGACTGCTCATTGTCAAAACAAACAAGGCTGTTCAAGGAAAATTAGTCTCCTCACCCTCAAAACATGACTTGTCAGGGAAAGTATGACTGCTCATTGTCAAAACAAACAAGGCTGTTCAAGAAAAATTAGTCTCCTCACCCTCAAGACATGACTTGTCAGGGGAAGTATGACTGCTCATTGTCAAAACAAACAAGGCTGTTCAAGGAAAATTAGTCTCCTCACCCTCAAAACATGACTTTTCAGGGCAAGTAAGACTGCCTACAATCAAAATGAAGACTGTTCAGGGAAAATAAAATTATTCACTGTCAAAACAAACATACCATTCAGGGAAAATAATACTGCTGTCAAAACAAAACCATTCAGGGAAAATAAGACTGCACAATGTTAAAACAAGGCTGTTCCTGTAAAATAAGACTTCTCACTATCAAGACTGTTCAGAGAAAATAAGACTACACAAAATTAGACTATAAACACTGTTCAGCACAATGACAAAAAATAAATCTTCAGTTCACAAAAAACACTGTTCAATACAAGGACAAGGCTCTTTCATAATAAGACAAAGCAGTTTTGGAAAGAAACAAAACCAGGCTGTCCAGCAAAGAAACAAAACGAGGCTGTTCAGCAAAGAGACAAAATGAGGCTGTTAGCAAGGAAACTAAACGAGCCTGTTCATCAAAGAAACAAAACGAGACTGTTCAGCAAAGAAACAAAACAAGGCTGTTCAGCAAAGAGACAAAGTGAGGCTGTTCAGCAAAGAGACAAAATGAGGCTGTTCAGCAAAGAAACAAAACGAGGCTGTTCAGCAAAGAAACAAAATGAGGCTGTTCAGCAAAGAAACAAAACAAGGCTGTTCAGCAAAGAGATGAAAGAAGGCTGTTCAGCAAAGAAACAAAACGAGGCTGTTCAGCAAAGAGACAAAATGAGGCTGTTCAGCAAACAAACAAAACCAGGCTGTTCAGCAAAGAAACAAAACAAGGCTGTTCAGCAAAGAGATGAAAGAAGGCTGTTCAGCAAAGAAACAAAACGAGGCTGTTCAGCAAAGAGACAAAATGAGGCTGTTCAGCAAAGAAACAAAACCAGGCTGTTCAGCAAAGAGACAAAATGAGGCTGTTCAGCAAAGAAACAAAACAAGGCTGTTCAGCAAAGAAACAAGGCTGTTCAGCAAAGAAACAAAACAAGGCTGTTCAGCAAAGAAACAAAATGAGGCTGTTCAGCAAAGAGACAAAATGAGGCTGTTCAGCAAAGAGACAAAATGAGGCTGTTCAGCAAAGAAACAAAACCAGGCTGTTCAGCAAAGAAACAAAATGAGGCTGTTCAGCAAGGAAACAAAACAAGGCTGTTCAGCAAAGAGATGAAAGAAGGCTGTTCAGCAAAGAAAAAAAACAAGGCTGTTCAGCAAAGAAACAAAACGAGGCTGTTCAGCAAAGAGACAAAATGAGGCTGTTCAGCAAAGAGACAAAATGAGGCTGTTCAGCAAAGAAACAAAACGAGGCTGTTCAGCAAAGAAACAAAATGAGGCTGTTCAGCAAAGAAACAAAACAAGGCTGTTCAGCAAAGCGATGAAAGAAGGCTGTTCAGCAAAGAAACAAAACGAGGCTGTTCAGCAAAGAGACAAAACAAGGCTGTTCAGCAAAGAAACAAAACGAGGCTGTTCAGCAAAGAAACAAAACAAGGCTGTTCAGCAAAGAGATGAAAGAAGACTGTTCAGCAAAGAAACAAAAAGAGGCTGTTCAGCAAAGAGACAAAATGAGGCTGTTCAGCAAAGAAACAAAACCAGGCTGTTCAGCAAAGAGACAAAATGAGGCTGTACAGCAAAGAAACAAAACAAGGCTGTTCAGCAAAGAAACAAGGTTGTTCAGCAAAGAAACAAAACATGGCTGTGCAGCAAAGAAACAAGGCTGTTCAGCAAAGAAACAAAACAAGGCTGTTCAGCAAAGAAACAAAACAAGGCTGTTCAGCAAAGAGATAAAAGAAGGCTGTTCAGTAAAGCAACAAAAGATGGACACTTTGTAGTAAAGTGAGCTTAAAGTTATAAAACTGACAAAAGGAAGGCTATTCAATGTACTAACACAAACAACACTCAATGCACTACCAGGATGGAACAAAACTTTGCCATCAGTGAGTCTTCCCAGACTTCATTTGCATCATATAACTAGAACTGTCACAGGAGTGACTCATACCCCCACCATACGGTCTTGTCACAGAAGAATGGCAACCATAAGAAATCTTAAAAATACTTTGGAGTACTTCATCCTGGGCTTCCACATATAAGTAATACTAGTATAATACTAGTATAGTAATACTAGTAAATATATTAAATCTCTAATATAAGAGATACACTAAAAGTGAATACAAAAAAGTGTCTTACCGGCCCATGTTACCACAGAAAAATGTTTTTACTTTTTTCATAGGACTTATAATAAAAAAGTTAGAAAAATACCTAAAATATTGAAAATCTAAAAATAGGATTTCTTAAAATAGACTAATTCCTGGAATTTAAGGGGAAGAAACTCAGTACAAAAGTTAAAAAAAGGTTACTTCCCTTTGGCTCTAAGCCAATCAGAATGAGATATAGTGAAAATACATCAAAATCAACCTTAAATTCTAGGTAAAAGGGGACACAATTCAAGAAAAATTAGTGTCAGAGTTATGCACCTTGTGTCACATGATGTGGGTGATGAGGTGGAACATCTATTTTAAGTCTGAATCAAATCCATTCAGTAGTAACTGAGATATAGTGAAAATACGTCGAAATTAACCTTAAATTCTAAGTAAAAAGGGGCATAATTCATGAAAAATTGGTGTCAGAGTTATGCACCTTGTGTCACATGATGTGGGTGATGAGGTGGAACATCCATTTTAAGTTTGAATCAAATCCATTTTGTAATAATTGAGATATAGTGAAAATACATCAAAATCAACCTTAAATTTGAAGTAAAAGGGGACATAATTCATAAAAAATTTATGTCAGAGTTATGCACCTTGTGTCACATGATGTGGGCACATGATGTGGGTGATAAGGTGGAACATCTATTTTAAGTTTGAATCAAATCCATTCAGTAGTAACTGAGATATAGTGAAAATACATCAAAATCAACCTTAAATTCTAAGTAAAAAGGGGCATAATTCATAAAAGAAATGGTGTCAGAGTTATGCACCTTGTGTCACATGATGTGGGTGATGAGGGGGAACATCTATTTTAAGTTTGAATCAAATTCATTTAGTAATAACTGAGATATAGTGAAAATACAACAAAATTAACCTTAAATTCTAAGTAAAAGGGGACATAATTCATGAAAACTTTGTGTCAAGAGTTATGCACCTTGTGTCACATGATGTGGGTGATAAGGTGGAACATGTATTTTAAGTTTGAATCAAATCCATTTGGTAATAACTGAGATAATAGATTTCGGGACGCGATGGGACGGGACGCGACGCGACGGGATGCGACAAAACTGACTCCTGTATACCCCCCTCAAACATGTTTGGTGGGGGTATAATGAAAAACTTCATTCTAAACAAGCACAAACAACAGGAAAAATAGAGTTTGGTATGTAGAAGACAGCTGTATGCAGACTTCCAATATATTTAGTTGTTTTAATTATAACATTTCTCTGCAAAATTTACTTTTCAACTTTGCAATAATGACAATCATATATGCATGCAAATATAAAGAAACATATGTTTTGTAGCCAATTTAGTGAACAGCATAATGCAGTGAGAATACAGAAATACATATAGAGCATCAAATCAACAGATAGGCCTCCAAACGTAAGACTTCTCACCACAAATTTTCAACTTGAAAGTTTATTAAATGGAAATCTTTACCATTAGCATTTTCTTTATGTTTATGAACAACAATCTTAATAAATAATGACATAGAGAAAAATAAGGTCAAAAGCACACATCCTCAAAAACAAGTCAGGGTCATGTGGTCTTTTGTATCTCCACATACACAAATAGAGGACCTGTACACAATGCTATATGCCAAATATCTAAGCTCTTGTCCTGAAGATTTTACAAGAAGGCATTGAAATTTTTCTTAATTAAGTTTATGTAACTATTGTTTAAATACAATGTGATCCCAATTGCCTTGGTCAATTTTGACCCCACGTGCATGATTTAAACAGACTTGGTAGCAGAAAAGTGCACAATGCTACAGGCAAAATATCTAAGCCCAGGGTATTACAGTTTTAGACAAGAAGAGTTTTAAAGTTTTTCCAACTTAAGTCTATGTGAAACAAAAGAATTCCAGGGCAGTTTTTGACCCAAGGGGCATGCTTTGAACAACTTGTTAGATGATCACATCACAATACTACATGTCAAATATAGACAAGATGGTTTTTTTAAAAGTTTTTCCTACTTAAGTCAATGTGCAACATGTAAACTCTGGGATGTGGCCAATTTTGACCCCTGGGGACTAATTTGAACAAATCTAAGATCTTGGCCTTGTAATTTTTGGAGATTTTTTCCTTTGGTTGTCATGGGCATCAGCATTCTGCATGGAATAGAATTCCTTGAATAACTATGGTAGAAGACGGTCCTGGCAAACTTTCATCAACATCTACCAAATGCTTTCAGAGGTGGTGTCATTTGAAGAAAAGTGTGGACAGACAGATGAACAGATGGAAAGTGAGTGATCTGCACAGCTCATCCCCAAGCACTTTGTGCTCCACTGAGCTGAAAAAAATGGGAATATCAATTTCATACAGAGGCAGCTTATTAAATCTGTCCCAGGTGTTTTATTAGGCTTGTATAAGGTAATAATTGGTGTATAAATAATGACCATACTTTATCAAAGTGATCATTATGTGTTTTCTTAACCTCAACACAATAACCCTGGTCATCAGATAAATTACTTTCCATGCTCTTGTGATGGCCAACTATAACAAGAGCACCGCCTTGCGGGTGCTGACGCTCATCTGATTTTTTTTGTGTAATAGAAATATTGTCCTACCCATGATTTTCTAAGTCTAAAAAGGGCCATCATTCTTGCAAAAAGCAGGATAGAGTTATGTTTCTTGACGTACAGTGTCCACTTATGATGGTGAAAAACTGTTGCAAGTTTTAAAGCAATAGCTTTGATAGTTTATGAGAAAAGTTGACTTAAACATAATACTCAACCAAGAAAATGATTTTCTAAGTCCAAAAGGGGCAATAATTATTGCAAAAATCAGGATGGAGTTACGCTGCTTGCTGTACAGGGTCAGCTTATGATGGTGAACAAGTGTTGCAAGTTTCAAAGCAATAGCTTTGATAGTTTAAGAGAAAAGGTTGACCTAAACATAAAACTTAACCAAAATATCTGATATTTTCTAAGTCCAAAAGGGGCCATAAACCTTGCAAAAAGCAGGATGGAGTTATGTTTCTTGCTGTACAGGGTCAACTTATGATGGTGAACAAGTGTTGCAAGTTTTAAAGCAATAGCTTTGATAGTTTAGGATAAAAGCTGACCTAAACATAAAACTTAACCAAGAAAACTGATTTTCTAAGTCCAAAAGGGGCAATAAATCTTGCAAAAAGCAAGATGGAGTTATGTTTCTTGCTGTACAGGGTCAGCTTATGATGGTGAACAAGTATTCCAAGTTTCAAAGCAATAGCTTTGACAGTTTGGGAGAAAAGTTGACCTAAACATAAAACTTAACCAAGAAATCTGATATTTTCTAAGTACAAAAGGGGCCATAAATCTTGCAAAAAGCAAGATGGAGTTATGTTTCTTGCTATACAGGGTCAGCTTATGATGGTGAACAAGTATTCCAAGTTTCAAAGCAATAGCTTTGATAGTTTAGGAGAAAAGTTGACCTAAACATAAAACTTAACCAGGCAACGCCGACGCCGACGCCGACAACCGCTCAAGTGATGACAATAACTCATCATTTTTTTTCAAAAAATCAGATGAGCTAAAAATATTGTAGTTTTGTCAATAGCAAGGGCGTTAGTAACCAGCGAAATGTCTATAAAATGTACTATAAAAAGAAATTATCTCTACATATGGTGCTAGAAAAAAACTCATTTCAGTTTTTTATGAGTCTGTTCTTATTTCACTTATTTTCACGAGTCTGTATAGAGAATTTTCAACACCAACTGTTCTTCCTTTGGGAGCATAGTGCAATACTGAATAAAAGAATCAGCAAAAAACCTGGCCTCTTTACAGAATACTGTAAACCTAGAATTGTTTTCGCGCTTTTTAAATTAGCACCTTTCGCGGGTAGTATATTTCCTTGAAATTAAATAGCCGCGAAAAACTCAGATCTAACAAAAACCCGAAAGATTCTAGCTTCAGCTTAAATTGATCGCTATAAAATGGTTCTGTGTTTACACATACCTGGATATTAATAACTCGTATTATAGTACCATAATTGTATAACATGAGTGCACAAATCCACATTATTTCAATTGATTGACAAGTTACTTAGGTATGAAGCAACAGCCTGTTCAATATCGATCCATCAGGTAACCAGCAGATAAAAACAAATACAATATGCATCTATCGAACGACATTACATGCAATTCCACAGTATTTCGATTGATTGACAAGTTACTTAGGTATGAAGCAACAGCCTGTTCAATATCGATCCATCAGGCAACCAGCGGATAAAAACAAATACAATATGCATCTATTGAACGACATCACATGCAATTTTCAGTCGGCAGCCAGTACGATATATTATTTGTAATATTAATTGAAGGCTACAATAAAACTGAACGTTTTCGAGAATACTATAAATGCAGCTATGCAGTGATACTTACCTTAATATACTAATATGTTCACTTGCGATTTAATTTTCGCGCGATTCGCGATGGATATAATTCTGCGAATATTTGTATCCGCGAAAATGTCCACGTTTTGAAAAACGTGAAATATAGTATCTGCGAACAGTTCTAGGTTTACAGTATATATAAGCCACACAAGATGGCATTTTAGAGATACCTGGGTAATGAATTTTAATCTTGATATGACATTAACCTTCAACCTAAAGACCCTTCTGGCAATAGGGGTGGGTCATAGAATGACTGAAGGCAATATCACTTGGGAGTTCGATGGTTGTAGGATTCAGATACTGGCTGTAAAGTTTAAGTGAAAATATATGTGACCTTGACACATACACCCTAAAAATCTACTGACCATCACATGATGTTTGGCAGCTAAAGACTCTGTTGTGCTACAGATATTGTTCAGAAACAGTTTTCTGTGTCAAGAACACCGAGTCCATCATTCAGTTTGGGCAATACCTTTTTTTTTTATTCAAAGGGGAGTTCACTGAAAATTTACTGACTGAACAGCAACCAGTGCAGACCATGATCAGCCTGCATGGATGTGCATGCTGATTTTGGTCAGCACTGGTCGCAAAGGCAGAATCACTTGCCTCCAGCAAGCTAAATGTTCAATCAAGTATCTACTTACCACAGACAATATTCACTTGAAATTTTGGCAGCCACAGGACCATAAGTTCTTTATTTGTTGAAAGGGAACACTTTTCCCTGTAACCTCGAACTTTTACCTCCTGACTCCAAAAACTATGGGGGTCTACTACCGACCAGAGGCAATCCTTATTAACTTTAACTCTGCAGACGAAAGAGTTTTCTATTTATTCATTAAAAACCAAATGTCTACCTACTAACTGATCCAGCAACACCCAGGAACAAACGCTGAGCAGGATATTCTTCTTCATGGAGGATATAACAGACATGAAACATGAAAACATTAATAATGAATAGCTTCTCATAAAATTCTGTAATTCCGAAAGGACAGTATCTGTCACATATTACCTGATTAAGTGGTCATCTTTTCATTTATTTATTAATTTACACCCATATTAAAGTGTGAACAGAGTACAACACAGTCTTAATTAAAGTCCAGAAAATGTGTCTACATTCAGAAGGCACATGAACTCTAGAGCATGGAATATGTCATCTTGGAACGTACAGTATGGAAAGAAGAATGGCATGCCTGAGCCTTAGTTTCATCATTTGTTTTTTTTCCCTTCAATGAAAGTCAGAGTAACAAAGTCCAAGCTTTCCTAACAACTAACCTAAAAGAAACTAAAAGTTGTTCTCCATTTTGAACCAACATCATTGAACATGGCTGAAGGCTATGTTCTGCATGTTTTCAAATTATTGGGGAAAAAACTGCCATGACAAAATTTGAAAATCCTTCAAGGGGTTACAAATACAGAAAACCAGGAATTTTCACTATCTAATCTCTGTATGATCTTGACTTTAAACTGACAAAACTGAAAGTTGCATTGTACTCTTTGCCTCACAATATGTGCCAAAAAGGGAATGAAAGGGGATAAAAAAATTTTTAAAAAAGATTTTATTAAAAGAAAGAAATGGTCATTAATGTATTTTAATTAGCATTTTTGTGTTTCAAATGTTTTTAAAGGTTTCTTAGGTACATTCTTGTCTGAATTTTTGAAAGTAAAAAATCAACATTTTTTTACAACTTTGGGAATTTTAGCTTTGAACTGAGAAAAAGTCATACTATTTGCTATTAGGAATGGGGACAAATTTCTATTCTTCTCTCATTTTATGAAAAATATTTGAAAATTGATTACATGGTAAAATGTTACAGGCCTCTTTTTTGATCCTGCAGTAAATGTGCATCTCCACATTACGGCATTTATTACTAGCAAGTTATTTGAAAATCCTTCAAGGATTTAAAAAAACGAAACAGAGCATAAAACAAGAGGGTCATGATGACCCTGAATCGCTCACCTGAGTAATATGAGCCACATGTTTCAAATGGCAAACTGATGCTAAAATATTAGAAAGCAGGTCAGTAGATCATATTCATGGTCACTGAAAGTCAGTTTTAAGATCGGGTGTGCAAAACTGTACATGTCATCCAAATTTCAAGGCTGTAACTTAAAAAACAAGAAAGTAGGTCAGTAGGTAAAGGTCGTAGTCAAGTGACCCCTAATCACTTGGGGTTATCAGGTAATTATAATTAAACAGTCTATGAAATATGATCCGATAATTTTTTAAGTATTTTTTCCTATATAACTCATATAATAGGGCTGGGCCTCTCTTCACCCCAGGGGCATAATTTGAACAATTCTGGTAGAGGACCACAAGGCAATGCAACATACCAAATATCAAAAGCCTAGGCCTTGCAGTTTCAGACAAGAAGATTTTTAAAGTTTTTTCCTATATAAGTCTATGTAAAACTTGAGAGCCCCGGGTCAGGGCCTCTTTCACCCCAGGGTTATAATTTGAACAATTTTGGTAGAGGACCAAAAGGCAATGCTACATACCAAATATCAAAGGTCTAGGTCTTGTGGTTTGAGACGAGAAGATTTCTAAAGTTTTTTCCTATATAAGTCTATGTAAAACTTGTGACCCCCATGGCGGGGCCTCTTTTCACCCCAGGGGCACATTTTGAACAACATTCACAGAGGACCATTAGATAATGTCACAAGCCAAATATCAAGGCTCTACGCCTTGCTGTTTTGAGCAAGAAGATTTTTTAAGTTTTTTCTTTCGGTTGCCATGGCAACCAGAGTTCTGCAAGGAATTCAGTTCTTCGAACAATTTTGAAAGAGGACCACCCAAGGATCATTCCTGTGAAGTTTGGTGTAGTTCTGCCCAGTGGTTTTCATGAAGAAGATTTTTTTAGAAAATGTTGACGGACGGACCACTGACAACGCACGCCGGACATTGAGCGGTCACAAAAGCTCAACATGAGCCTTAGGCTCAGGTGAGATAATGATATACAATCTTGTGCAGACAGACAGTTGGATGACCAGACCAAACAGCCTAATAAAATATAATTAGTTTCCCATCTTGCTATCTACCCATAAAAATTGTCCCTTCACAAAAATTAAAGCAATTTCATCTTGGGTTGTGGAAGGGGAAACATAGATATTTGTATGGATGGCTTCTTCCTAGAATATTTAGGGAGACATTATATTGAAAATTAAAACTGGTTACCATCCTTACCTTTTTCAATTTTGTCAGCAAATCGATGGCTGGATGGAAGAATTCTGTCTTGAACTTGTCCATGTTTCCATTATACTGATCACGCAATATACACACAGCCTGTTGTGTTACTATACTTGAGAGATCACCATAAAGTTCCCTCAGGTATTGCTGTAGTGTCTCTAAATCTTTTTCTTTATCCTAAAATTGTATGATATGTATTTCAAAGTAGCTTCAGTATATATCATAAACTGTTTAATCAGGCTGTATTGGTTTACCTTATTCCTGTAAGGAAGCAATTTAGAAAGTATGGCATAATGCATGGGTTAAGTCCCCTGCCACTGATAGACAAGGAGTTAACCCTGATCTTGTTAAGGCATTCTATGCAAACACAATCTGACTAAAGTACATATCCTATTACGCTACGCATAGGATCTGAGAACGACCTATTCATTGCCTCGTTCTGACGACCCTTTCACTAGCCAATCAGAGCCTAACTTACAACATCTTGCAATCTACCTGTAGCCTTGACTTTTGATATTTATAATTCTTATGTCATATGTATCAGATAGCCGTTAGCTCAGTCGGTAGGCCACTTGCTTTGTAAGCGAGGGTCCCGGGTTCGAGCCTGGAATGACTGCACATTTTCTTACTCTTTGACATTTGAACAAGTCGTCTGATTGGATAAAATAAAAATAGCAATACTGGAAATCCAAAATATACAGAAGACGAATGTGAATGGGTCGTTCTCAGATCTTCGTTTAGAAGATCAAGTACTTTAGTCAGATTGATGCAAACAAATTCTTCCGAAGTGCATAAAACACTGCATGTGCTGCATTTTGTGCATACATTATGATTGCTCAATTGCTCGAGGATACACAATCTGAAAACTCTGAAAACTTGGTAGATATGTATATCAAAGAATTGTAATTTAAACAGTAACACAGATGCACACCAGCTTTGTCACACGTACATGTGCATATTATCAACCTTCTGTCTTCGTATGATTAACAAATAACTTCACAAGTCTTACAGTGCCAATATCGATCGATTCAGTTTTGACCAGAACCTTGCAAGCTTACGCCATCTGACCATTCTTAAAATGCAACATTTTTGAACTTTGGGTAAAAACTAGGAGCAATTATGGTAGACAGTCCAACGCCGATATCACATGCCAAATATCAAGGCTCTAGCTACAAACAACGAGTCTCAACGTAAGCGTTGACTGGTGGCATAAACGTGCGAGCAGGGCGCTTTTTGCAGTAGTTTTCACCAGTCAAGGCAATGTTTTCCTTCGCAGTTTGTTCATTATTAAAGCTTTGTTATTGGGAATAGGCCGAGGATGACCTACAATGAACACACTTTTATGGGGATGTATCGAAATTTTCTTATCATTTGTATTTTTTTCTAGCATCCAGGAAATATTCACTAATAAAAATGTATTAGCTTACCACCCCTTTATTTTCTCGCTGTAAATGGATAAATTAGTGTTAAAATGTCTCGTATTTTCGTCATACAGGTACGATATACTCACTTTAACAGATCAGTCACTGTTGTATGCAGTTTCAAAAATACTTAGCCTGGCAAAACCCAGCCATCGGCAATTTGTCTTACGTCTAAGTCGGTGGTTCACAAAAATAACAAGGAGCTGCGTTCAATAAACGCTTGATGCCCCGCGGTGGCATCCTTGTCGATACAAAGCAACCTTAGTCCTAAACGAGGTCAAGGTCAAACTGAGGTCAGGTGATGTCTTATATATATATATTTATATATCGAAAAATCTGTAAATTTATAGATTATTAATTTACAGATAATCTGTAAATATACCACTTTCCTAGACCTGTCTATATGCCTTTCAAGTTGCCAATCTATTTATTTTTATAGCTCTTTGATTTTTTGAGAGAAATGGTGTGGTTAGTCCCTTTAAGAAGGGTCAGACCCTGCGTGTGTGTGTCACACCTGATTATCTGCTCGGGAGTCAATATTCAATAAGTTGTCACAAAAGCCCATTTCGTGGCCAGAAACTAAATGTTCTGTGTAACCCCACCCCACTCGAACTATCGATCCTTCTCCAAAGCAAAACCCTACCAAATGTTGTGTTTATAAAAGGGTAAAAACGCATCATTATAGTGGTACATACGTTACTTCTTTGGTGTTTTCTAACTTTTGACAACTTTTTCAACAGAAAGGCCATGATTTTATCTTCAATGGGTCGACATTAGGAAATTAAGAAGCTCGTGCAATAGCTTCAGGTGCACTAAATTCCGGTTTTCCGTTTTATACCGGAACGACCGTACCGTTACATATCGGCTGACTGATGATTTTCAGTTTTCTGTTATTTTTACAGGACGTGTCGAAAATATTCATAGTAAGTCAGTTAAACGAATCTATAGGACCTAAAGCATATGCTCGCGTCCGTTTTGACCTATTGCCAACCCCATCCTGAAATTCAATGTACCTTTAACTGATGGTACAGACGATTTTTAATATCATACACAAAAATAATCTGGTATGTGGTGACTTATATGATAGGGTTTTGAATAATAGATGAGCTCGACATAAAGAGATTTAGAAAGAAGTTGAAGCCTCCGGATTTACTTTGAAATTCATAAAGATTAATATCCTCATTTTTCGGGTGTCAAGATTATTTGTAAGTTAAAAAGGATATCCGTAATTTGCAAATTCTCAAGGCTTATTTTATTTTTACGTTAAGAAAAGAAAAACATGTTTGGAAAGACTGAACCCGAGCCAGTCGTGCAGCAGCCTAAGTGACAAATCGACAACATGCCCCATCCTGAGTCTAGCTCATTTTTATACTGAACATTGAAGTATTTGCAAAAGACATGTGGCATTATCATTACAATCTAAAAAGCTGAAATAAAGAAAAAGAAAGTTTTACCTCTTCGGTCTGCCATGTCAAGTAACTCCATAACTTATCTGTGACACTTGACGACAAATTTCGCAGCACACCAGCCAAGCCGAACAGTCCGGGACCCGACATTTTGACACTGAATCAAAGTCCCTCGTTCCAAACAGCTTCGGAAGCAGACACGGCATTTATTGTTGCCTTCATCGTGAAACTGTGTTTAGCATTCCCTGAAGAAAATATTTTTTTCTGCATTCAATACGAGTTCGATAATTTTCATCCATTCCATACACAAGATATTTGAAAATGCCATAATTCCTGCATTGGCTACGGATCGCACGGTTCTTTTGTTCACAAAGTGTCACTGCTTTGAAAGATGGTTCGTTATTAGTAACATGATAAGATGTCCAGTGATTATTATTGACAGGTTCAATGTATTCATGACAACGATTTGCATATAAGGTTTTTGACCAAGAATACACGCTGCAGGTAAAACTGATCATATACTGGGGCATTATTCACGAAAGTTCATACGTTTTTTAGTCTATGTTCTCTCCTATGTATGAACTTTTAAAATACACTTCACCAAAATTAATATTACTAACTTTAGAAAGGTGTCTTTTTTTCGATGTTATCACATGACTATCACATTTCTATCATATATTTTTTCTGCTGAGAAGTTCTAGAAATAGCCAAACAGCTAAAATAATTTTTCGTTAAACACCTTGCAAATGAGTTGCTAGACTTGCAAAGTCTGTTGAGATCAAGTAATCTGTATTAGTATTTATTTAATTATTCATTCTGACACTGAACCCCTTTATTCACTCTAGGCTTATCACAACAGAGATATTATAATATTACTATCAGACAGTGATATAAAGTGGATTTTGTGGCAGAAATATTTATAACGACTGATGCCAGTCTAGTAAGTTGCCTATTGGCATGGGTATAAGTAAATGGTCATTCTTTCCTTCAGACTGAAAAGAAAACCGCAGCATGCATTTTTTTTCTAAAACTTCATAATCATTTTTATTGCATACTATTATAATTAAATGCGTGTTTCACATGCATGATTGAAATGTTTTCTGCACGTGAACACCGCGTCTTACATTTAAGATATTGCATCTGTTGTTTATTCAGTAAAAGATATTTCGATTTTACGCTGAAACAAATATCTCATAACTAATAAAATAATTTCCTGGTATGAAATTATCGCTGCAGTGGTATATGTTGCCAGGAAGCTCCATCAGCCATGCTGATTATAAGGTCGTGGAATTGACAGGTTTTGTCGTAATTCATAATAATCTGTCACTTACTATGATTACAATACCTATAAATATATTTCCCTATCGATATAAAGATATAATAATGTTCTCTTATGGAACATTATCAATGAAGTTGTAAGAGGGCTACGAACCTCTTCTAATAATAAAAAAAAATCATCATTTCATCATGATGCAGTCAGTTTAATTCTAGACTTAATTTTTATCTCCCGTATGTGTCTGCATTACAAGTGTACCAACCGATAACACTATGGTGGCTGACTTCTGCCATTTCGCTCTGGCGCGTTAGATGGGCTCCATCAGGCCAGCACGACACATTAGCGCACTGATACGACAACCTTTTTGGCATGTTGGCGTGTTTGAGCTCTTAATTAAAACGCACTAAATTGCCATATCTAAATGGCAGAAATCAGCCACTATATAACACATTCTTTAACGGAAACATAATTACATGTATTGTTTAAATAATAAAATTGCATGTGTTATTTACCACAGCCAAGAAAAAGTAATCTTTTGTATATGTCTTTTGAAAAAAAAAAGATGGTTTAAGTTCCTGTTCAGATATAGGCCTATCGTAAATTTATCATTTCACTTCACAGTGAAAAAGTGCATTTCAAATAAAGCATGTATGATAAGTCGGGACCGCCTAGTGATTCAATCCATTTACAGATTGTTTGCGAACTACGATGCTACAAGTTCGTGTACATAAAGAGTCAAGAGAAACCATATAGCAATCTACATGCCATTTACTTTATACTTGTATGAAGTCCGTTTCTAGTAAGTTCTATAGATAATTAAGACAAAAGCATGCAATAACCTTGAGAATCAGAACAATCTGTATACTTGTATGGCATCTATAGAGAATTAAGACAAACGATATCCTTCGTAATCGCAACGATCTGTGTACTTGTATGGCATCTATAGATAGTTAAGACAAACGATATCCTTCAGCATCGGAACAATCTGTGTACTTGTATGGCATCTATAGAGAACTAAGACAAACGATATCTTTCAGCATCGGAAAAATCTGTGTACTTGTATGGCATCTATAGATAGTATAACAAACGATATCTGTACACTTGTTTGCCATCTATTAAATTAAGAGAAACGGTATCGCTCAGAATCAAAACAAGCTGTACAATTGTATGGCATTTATAGATAATTAAGAGAAACGATATCCTTGTACGATATCCATAGTTAATCCAACCAAACTTTACTTGTATGACAAACAATGTATGAGCCATGCCATGGGAAAACCAACATAGTGGGTGTGCGACCAGCATGGATCCAGACCAGTCTGCGCATCCGCGCAGTCTGGTCAGGCTCCATGCTGTTCGCTTTTAAAGCCTATTGGAATTGGAGAAACTGTTAGCGAACAGCATGGATCCTGACCAGACTGCGCGGATGCGCAGGCTGGTCTGGATCCATGCTGGTCGCAAAGCCACTATGTTGGTTTTCTCATGGCGCGTCTCGTATATAGAATAATCAACGTAGGAAATCAATACAAACGATTTCATTTATAGCTATATTTCATACGAATATTTATTGAAATCCATATACCAGCCAGCCATTACCCAGTACATACCAAAAGTTTTAAAATCCAACACAACCGCTCCCACATGTCAGATACCACCAACCTTTTATTACTCCAGTAATATAGTTTTTTCGTTTGCATCTTAGTTTTGATTAATTAATGTATAATGTTTCATTCTCGTGTCTCTCTACTTAACCAGAATGATATTTCTAATTAGCAGCTGACGTAACATATATTTAACCGTGTGTGTGTGTGTGTGTGTTTTTAGTATAACACTTGTCATTAAAAACAAACACACAGTCTGAATTTAGAAAGACAAGATAAGGTTGTAAGGTTGAAGAGGAAGCACTTTACTTATCAGCTCCATCTTATCTCTATACACAAGTTCCTTCTGTTAAGCTATTACAATCTAACCTAAATACAAGTCAGTACCAGGATTTCAGGCAGTTCAATAACATAGTATTACATAATCAGAGATAACCTAGATATTTCATATACAATCTGAATTTCATAATTATATTAAATGATTGTTGGTTCAAAAAATGCCAGAAATGTTTCCTGAATTCTTTTCGATTTAATTAAATTGAATAGAAATGTCCTACAACATCCGTGGCATTGTAGATTACGACCACAGTTCCCACTCCAGTATTCGAACATACGGTATCCGGATGAGCGGACAAACGGTTCATGATCATTGCACACCTCTAAAATGTACTATTAATATGTTTGATAACGCTGAGTAATAGTTTAAAGTTTTACCTTGAATAACATACATGTATATCCCACATCGAAATCAGTGAGTATAAAATCCATAACAAAAACAAACAATGCAGCAATTTCTAAACTGACATTCACTTAATTAGCTTGTACGTATGTTAAAGATTAGATCTACACCCTGATGTGAGATGATGTGCAGATTTCATTGAAAAATGCACAATATCATGAATACGCGCAATAGCTTAAAGCAATACAACCGATATTTATCTATATTTCAAATGTTGTAACACAGCAAAAGGCGGTGTACATTTGCTTGGATTGTAATCTAGAACGTACAATCTCGTGCAATATCAAAAAACAAAGCAATATCTAATTAATGCATCGACATTCATGTAAATGTAAAATGTCCCCAAATGCTGACGTTGTTTTGCATGTAAATAGTACAGTAATACAAAAAAATCTGAAATGTCGAAATAATTATGTATGACAGAAAAAGAAGTCATTGTTGCAAGGAAAATGAATAACGTTTGTATATAGGGGTTTATATATTTGATGAAAAGGTATTGGTTGTCTGTATTCAGACCTTGATATACACCCAATGTTTTGCTGGAGCTATTTTAATGTGATTATGTCCCTTTTCTGAACGAATTTTACATGCTTAGATTGTAAAAGCCGTTGAATAGAAATAAAACTGGACAGATTGTCTTGTAAAAAGCCAGAATAGCTTGCTTTTTTGCAATCATTTTATAGTGAATACTCTATACCATTAATTAAACGAGTTTATAGCATTTAACTTAGATTTACTTACCTTTTATTACATGCTAAATAAAACACTACCTTTAAAATGTATGATTGAACCTTCACTTATCGCAAATAAATCACAAACCCACAAAATCCGTATACATATTATGAGGTATAAATGATAGTTTAGGTGCAGTTAAACATTTGTTCAAATTTCAAGAAACTTTAAACTTAAAATGTTTAAATTCCCACACTGAAGATTGTTTTTTCGGTAATAGCAATGTGTCTTTATTCAACAAAATCGTATTAACTTAATATTTTCCAAACATGTCTTCACGCGAACGTAGTAAAATTGCATGATTGCTTGGTTCGTTTTTTTTTTTTGTCCTTAGTTTTCAACAAAGGTCCACCTTGTTATTGTCCACAAATTGTTTATACAATGGGGATATAGGAAATATGAGAATTATTTGATTCAATTATTAAACGATAAGGGATGCTCAGCCGTGTGATTCATCCAGGTATATCATTACCTACGTCGGAAACAGTGTTATGACAAATAACTTGTGTCAGATAGGCCATGTAACTCATATCTACGTCAAAAACAACCCCGTTTACATCAAACAAATAATTAACAATCAGATATGGATCGATCTTCCGCTGCCGAAGAAAATACGACCGATACCCAGATGATTATTGTTTTCACCATCAAGCATTTCAAAATAGTGTGATGGATAAATTTATCATAACTGATATACAAAGTATTGCATTGAATATGCTTCATGTAAACGAGGTCTCATTCATATCCCATCTGTTGATAAACTATAATAATAAGAGGTGCAATAAGTGCCAAGGTAACGATAATTCAAATATAACTTTGAGCAGCTTCTCGCAGTAGTGCGAAATGAAACTTTGGAATTCGCTGTAAGCGAAGTACATTAAATGTTTATTTAACTTAGTATCGACATATTGTTATTCAAAGACTAAAGACAACCGCCTATGTACAGACTACCTACACACATAAAGAACCCTAATTTCAATTCCTGTTTTATTTGTAGTGTCCTTGTGTCCGTGCAGTCTGATCTGAGCCCAAACTGTCCGCTTATCAGTTGCAAACAAGTACTGAAATAACGAACATAGAAGCAGGAATTAAAGAACAATATGGGTCATTGGATTTGCACAGATCTAGACCCTTGCTGGTCGCGGAGCCTTAACGAGCCATGGCTTTCGCACATTTTAAGTGTTCCAGGCGTGGGCTTTATCTACAGCGTTGACTGTACACTGACTAAACAATCAGAAGTGTTTTTTTTCTTCTTTTCAACAGGTGGGCGAAAGGCATCGGTCTCTCAATGCAGAGGTAGTAATGGGTCGTACATGACATCGTCAACCTAACGAAGCCAACACCAGTCCAGAATGCAACGCTATTATTGGTCAATTTCTAACTGTGCTAAGAAACAACTGTATCAGAAGCCGGGGTTTTGAACTTGATTCCGAGTGCTTGTACGAACTAAGATAAGAAACGAAAGGACTATACCAGACGAATAGCTGCAGATTGCTGATGCAAAAATGATAAAAACAACTTTACAATTCATATCTTAAAATAGCTTCTACATTTTCTTACCAGAAAGTTTCGTTTTCGATGTAATAATAATCCTCTAAGCAACAAAACAATCCACAAATTATATGAAGTTATGTGCGTTGTATACACAAACTATAATTATATCTATGTATCGAGTTTACTAGTTTACTTTTGACCCAATTTTATGAAGAAAAAATATATCCAATTTCGTTTAAAATATGTATGTGTATGATAGAAATGGTAGACTTAAATTTCATAGATCCAGCGACTGATTGTGCAATATTTCATGGTTGCTGAGCGCAATCTATTAAATTGTTCAACATGTAATTTAAATTTTGACGGACCATTACATTCATTGCGAAGAAAGACACATGGCAAGTGTTGTGTTTTCAAGAAAGAAAAACTTAGATAGTTGTCAGTCTGGTTAAAAACGCCAACACTTTATCCAAGAATAGCGTAACTTCCGCGAAGCCATTCAAGAGCTACTGTTTGAAACTGGGTTTTTCGTGTGCCGCAGTTTTACTTTGCAAGATCAAAACATAAATTTTACATCATTTTTAGGTAGTAGGATCGTTTTGAATTTTTAATGTATCATGATATATCTTTTAATGCAAAAAAAAATAAAAAAATAAATAAATAAATAAAATGAAATAAAACGGACATAATAATGATTTATTCTTTATGTTGAAATTTTATATCATAGTGGAATTGTGGATGTGCTGCTTTTATGAAAACTAAGATATCCGAAAAGTATCACAAATTGACAATAAATTTTGTACTTAACTGTACTTAACAAGGCCAATTCAAAAAGATTGATAGCCCTTAGTAAAATTTTTACTAAACGATTTGGGGGCGATCTTTTGTTAGGCGATTAAACCACACTTAGCAGAAATAGACACAATATTTTACTTACAAATAATATATTGCATTGGCTGCCGACTACGAATTACATGTATATGTCGTTCGATAGATGCATATTGTTTCTGTTTTTATCCCCTGTTTGCCTGACGGATCGACATTGAAAAGGCTGTTACATCATACAGAAATAACTTGTCAATCAATTGAGTTAAATGTGGATTTGTACACTCATTTTATACAATTGTGGTACTAGAATTTGTGTGTGTGTGTGTGTGTGTGTGTGTGTTCGGGTTTAACGTCTTTTTTCAACAATTTTTCAGTTATATAAACGACGGTGTCTACTTGAAGTAGTGAGCACAATGCCCAACTTTACAGTGCTGCCTCACTGGAATATCATGCCGCAGACACGTGGCATGATACCCCACCCAGTCAAATTATACTGACACCGGGCTGACAAGTCCTAGCACTATCCTCTTAATGCTGAGCGCCAAGCGAGGAAGCAACTAGTACCATTTTTTACGTCTTTGGTATGACGCGGCCGGGGATCGAACCCACGACCTCCCGCACTCGAAGCGGACGCTACTAGAATTTGAGATATTAATATCCAGGTATGTGTAAGTACAGATCATTTTATAGCGATCTATTTAAGCGGAAGCTAGAATCTTTCGCGTTTTTCTTAGATCAGAGTTTTCGCGGCTAATTAACGGAAATATACTGCCCGCGAAAGTCGCTAATTTAAAAAGCGCGAAAACATTTCTAGGTTTACAGTACTTTTTTCATGAATCGATCGAGGTATTTCCCTCGTTTTTATACTTTTTAAAAATTATTCAAATTAACACGTTGATAAATAATACCACTGTATAGCGTACAAATGTCTAAGAAATTTAAATATTTACAGATAGTCTGTAAAAATCAATAAAGTTACAACTTTTTCCAGCGTATTGATTTTGCGAATGAATCTTTTCCTTAAATTAAGGCCATTTGTGAGTTTTAGCTTTTTTGTTGACTTTTTACATTTACAGGTAAATAAAACTCAATAGAAATGACTGAAACTCACAGATTCCATGGGGTATAATCTTCTTATTGTTAAAATATATAGACTAATCTATTACAAAAATTTTTTGTTCCCAAAGATGCCATTTTGTCAAAAACAAGAGCAGAGATACTGCTTACTGATTGAATCCAATGTTAAATCTACAGGTGAACAACTTTAATCTAGACAATCTTCAAGTCACTGATGTATAAAACATAGTTCCAACAGTCCATTTCATCAAAGTCAATGCCTATAACTTTGCTGTTACTGATGAGATCTTTGGGTGAATAATCAGGTGCACTTTTTCTTTCTTCACAAATATTTTCATTAAGTTTTAGTTTCGTTACTTTAGAATAAATTTGTCAAGAAACGTCTAAACAGAGTTCCAGTGACATCGGTAGACTGACGAGATCTAACGAGTGTAGGGCAAGTGACTCAATGGCAATTACTCAAACCACTTAGCCATAGACAAAAACCCTTGACATGCAATAGTGTAGTCATTTTTCCAGACTCTATGCATTTTATACTTCTTAGGCGACAATATTACAATAACATATATCTACTGGTTGCTCTGAAAGAATGCTAAGTGAATGTAAATCCTAATATCCTGATTTTTGAAGTGTTAGTGAATTGCTTCAGATTCTGATCTTGTTACAGTATAGGGAACCATAGTTTTAACATGTCGAACCATGTTATGTTAAAATAGTGTTTTAAAATCCTTTTACGGATCATTTCGCAATTCCTATTCAGTGGCACAATTACTACAAATGCGAGCGGGCGAATAACGTTTTACTTGAAGATGAAATTTTCAATGAGGTCAGTTTGGCATGGCCCAACTTATCTTGAAAAATAAAAAGTAGCATCCTCTGAGTTCTTTAGAATGGCGCATAATATCAATCACCCTGTCCGAGCGGTAACGCCCATTTACGGTAATGACTCTTAGATGAGGGTCAGGTTAAGAATACCTTCCAATAAAGGAGCATTCGCAAAAGGTGGCTTTGACGAGAGTTGCCATTGCATTGTGTTTCTTTTTTAATAATGGTAAGGTGACTTTGGCCAAAAATGTCCACTATTTCTAGGGGTAACCCAAACCCAATTTTTAACAAGGCATGTTATATACCGAAATGTTCGTAAAAGTTTGAAGATTCTGAAAGTGCCGGCATAAACTGCATAAATGGTGGCGAGTTGAGATATCCAAGTTGGCATCCAAGATGGCCGCCATGAAATGAAAACGGTGCTTTTTGTAAAAAAAAAATAATGTTTTCTTCATTCACGTTTGATGAAATAAATTGCTGGATGCATTGTTTTGTAGAATTATTGCAACACACCTTTCGTTAATTGTAAAACATTTAAATTGTTACATTCAAAGGTAAAAAAATATGTCAAAAGATCAAATTCCTGTTAAAATACAAATTTTATCCATTCATTATCAGTAATTTGTAGTTTGAAAATTAGAACTTATAAATCCTTTTGAAAGAATTCAAAGAATGGCACAAAAGGATTATCTGATACAAAGAATGACAATGATTGATCTTTTACAGTAAAACTTTTGTGAAAGGTACTCATATACTAATGTGACTTTGTACGCGCATTACAAGCAGGTAAACAGAAAAGTACTTGAGGAAGTTGATACATACTGATACATGTGTCTAATTTTCTTCCTGAAGTTATCAGGTATGAAAAACAAATATTGTGGTTAGTTTCTACTTCTGTTTTATGTTTTGTATTCCCCGCCCCCAAGGATAGGTTTTTTTTAATCCATTATAAAGTTAGAACATCTGGATAGCTACTTATTTGGTTCATTTACGGTAATTGTTCTAAACTCTGTATATTAGTACATTTATTTATATTTGTCATCATGGACAGGAATAATGTCGTATTATCCATAGACAGGTTTTCAATGCTATTCAGTTATTGAGCGCATATTGCCTCAAGCAAAGATTTGCATACAAAAATAGATGATATTTTTGCATAACTTGAAATATATGCACCTTGATAGAAAATTATAAAACGTTTTAAAAACGTTTCGACGATGTTACTGAAATAATTAAAAGTCTGATAAATCAGTTTTACAGGAGCTGAAAAAATAAACATCGTCATAATTTCCCCCAAAAAATATATAATCATATTCGGTCTTAAACGTCAAAACTGAAAACAAATTGACACTATTACCCTGCTTAATAGTATAAAAGATGCCATATATAAACTATTTCTTCAAACCCTTTGTTTAACAGTTGACTGATAACCTGACCCAAAGGGGGATATGGTAAGTTGACAAAAATGTCGCCCCTTTTTCGTTAGAGAAAGGGGCATCGATCCTGTGATGCGTGTATGTGGTCGCACGGTCACATGTTTTTTTTTTTTAACAACGATGTCCCTTTTTGGTGTGGCGAGAAATGTTCAGTGAGAAAGACTCTAAGTGTGCTGGGGTTACAATTTCTCAGTGATCATTGCTAATGATCAATGTTTAGTGATCACAGCTCTGAGTACTTTTCACAGAACATTGATCATCTAGTAATGTTCACGGCACTGTGAGTACTACTTACTAGGTAGTGTTCACTGTACTGTAGTTTTGTTCACTGAGTAGTATTCACGGTACTGTGAGTACTGCTCACTGACTAGTGTTCACTGTGCAGTGAGCGGCGCAGTGAGAACTGCTCACTGAGTAGTGTTCACGGTACTGTGAGTATTACTCGCTGAGAAGTGTGCACGGCCCCGTGAGTACTGCTCCCTGAGTAGTATTCACGGTATGGTGAGTACTTCTCACTGAATAGTGTTCACGGCACTGTGAGTATTACTCGCTGAAAAGTGTTCACGGCCCAGTGAGTACTGCTCACTGAGTAGTGTGCACGGTACCGTGTGTACTGCACACTGAGTAGTGTTCACGGTACCATGAGTACTGCTCACTGAGTAGTGTTCACATTACCTTGAGTAGTATTCACGGTATGTGAGTAATGCTCACTGAGTAGTGTTCACGGCGCAGTGAGAACTGCTCACTGAGTAGTGTTCACGGCACTGTGAGTATTACTCGCTGAGAAGTGTTCACGGCCCCGTGAGTACTGCTCCCTGAGTAGTATTCACGGTATGGTGAGTACTGCTCACTGAATAGTGTTCACGGCACTGTGAGTATTACTCGCTGAGAAGTGTGCACGGCCCAATGAGTACTTCTCACTGAGTAGTGTGCACGGTACCGTGAGTACTGCACACTGAGTAGTGTTCACGGTACCATGAGTACTGCTCATTGAGTAGTGTTCACATTACCGTGAGTACTACTCACTGAGTACGGTGCGGTACGGTGAGTACTGCTTACAGAGTAGTGTTCTCGGTCCCGTGAGTACTATTCCCTGAGTAGTGTTCACGGTACCGTGGGTACTTTTCACTGCTAGTGTTCACGGTACCGTGAGTACTGTTCACTGAGTAGTGTTAACGGTACCATGAGTACTGCTCACTGAGTAGTGTTCACATTACCTTGAGTACTACTCACTGAGTATTGTTCATGGCACCATGAAAACTGCTCACTGAGTAGTGTTCATGGCACCATGAGTACTGCTCACTAAGTAGTATTCACGGAACTGTAAGTACTGCTCACTGAGTAGTGTTCACAGCACTGTGAGTATTACTCACTGAGTAGTGTTCACATTACCGTGAGTAGTATGCATGGTACTGTGAGTACTGCTCACTGACTAGTGTCCTCACTGTGAGTATTGTCTAAACAGGAAAATAGCAAAACTGCCGGATTACCTGATTGAAAGTTATATTTAGAAAGTTAGTTAATATATAGTGAACAGTTTTTATTACTGCAGAATTTTCATTGTTTTTTGTCGTGTTTGGCGACTTTTGGAGCTATCATTTTTGCTACTTCATCTATTTTGAGACACACCTCATTTTTTATCATGTCATTTACAGCTGTTTGGTTGGGTCCTTCATTCAGTCAATCTTGTAGCTCTGCTTTCTGTAACTTTTTTGAATATATTTTACAGTTTTACATATTGTGCCGCTAGTTATCAGTACGTATTTCAGGGATTCACCTTGTCGAGATAACGTTTTACACTGTCCTCTAGCTTACTTTGGAAAATGGTATGGATAAAGAGTGTGGCTTTGCACGCAGTTATCTTCTTCAGCCTGCTAAATTTCCAAAATGGACTGGTCCACTCATTTTGGGCAATACAACGTTTTATCTAAAGGGATGTTCGCTGAAAATTTACTGACTGAATAGTAAACAGTGCAGACCATGATCAGCTTGGCCTGCCAAAATCACATGCCGCCAGCAGGCTAAAGGTTAATCTCCCCAGTATTTTTACCACCCTCCGATCTAAGACAGTGCAGCACTACGCGTAATCCTTAATGTGTTTTGTTTCGTATATTTACTTAACTTTGTATAGTTTTTCATGTGTAATATGTCTATCGTTTACACATCCATCCATCCATACATGCATGCATACATACATCAATGTGGCGTGCGTTTTGGGAACGCTCCAACTGGACCATTGTGTTTGCAGGTCTCATTAATGTTTCGCATTAAAATTGTTTGGGTTTATATAATCAAAGACCGTACGTTTTATTGTTGCGCTTCATGCAAACTTAACAGGGAATGTATAATAAGAACTAAATTTTAGGAAAGGGCAGAAAGTACCATCAAGATGGCCAACCAACGTTGCTTTTTGATACCGTAAAACTGCCTTAATACGAATTTCCATTCATGCTGCCGCTCGGGTTTGGGAAACCCTGTCATCACATGTCGCTGTCGCAAATTCTGCTCACACACAAACTGCTGTGGAATTATGACATCAGCCTCCTCCTGGCTAATCTTTAAATCTACTCTATCAATGACAACTCTCATTTATATCTTTAAGGAGCCTGTGTTTGTTAACTTGTGACTGAAGATAACAGGTAGCCTCATGGCCTTATCTATCAGTTGAACCTTATTAATCATAAACTGAATACCCTGACACAAACACAGGCATAACATATGGTCCTGACACACACAGGCTGCACGGAGCAGGATATACTAATGAAAGGAACTGGTGCTCAGTGGACGAAAGTGGATGTAAGGTTCACAAAACATTAAGCTATTATGTCCTAGTTATCACCTGCTCATGCCCTGTCTCTCTGGATGGGATAATGTCACCCAGCTAAGTGGCACTGGAAAGACAGCCGTTGCCAAGCAGCTGTCAATAAAGTTCAATCTGGGCAAAAGTGAATATGTCGATGCAGATATGAACAAGGTTTTTGAAGAAGCTGTTTCATTGCAGCCTGTTAGGATAAGAAAGGAGCTTAGTATATCAGATTTGACGTTTGTGCATCAAATATGGGAAAGAAAACCGTTCATAAGATGCGCAGACTACAATTATTCTCACCTACATCAGACTCTTTCTATGAGAATGTCAAAGGAGCATACATACTGAGACACGCATATGGAAGAGTGCTTTGGACCCACACCCTTCCACTTTTGATGCCACCAGTTTTTGTGTGCTGCGTTAACGTTTGGGAAGCCTGCGATTTTGGGACATTTACTATTGTTTTTCATTCAAGATCATAATTAAAGAAATTAATCATAAAATTTCATTATTCTATTAATATTGATAGTCAAAATGCTGGTAGTAGTGCTTATTTAAAATACTTCCCTATTGTGTAAAATCAAAAGGTCAGCTTTTTATTTATTTTTGGCACAAATAATTAATCGCATTTTTGTCAATTAATGCATATCTTTGTACATATTTTCATTGTGGAAATCTTAAGTGATGCCCAACACTATTTTAAGGCTCTACACGGTAGTCCCCTGATTATATAAGGGATCTGATAGAAAATTATATAGAACCCTAATATCTCAATGATACGCTGTGATTGGTTGTGCCAAAGACTTAAACTGTGATGTATGATCATCGAATCTTTACGTCAACTAACTCCCGAGATTTGGAACTCCTTTCCCGGCAAGATCAACCTGCTAAGAATCAACTTCTTTGTAAACATTTTGCAGACTGTCATACATTTTTGTTGTTATGTTAAAGCGTAGAACAGTATCTCAAATTTAAAGTCACTTATCATATTTCCGGCAATATGTGCATATGGTGTTCTTCTTTTGGTTGCATCTATATTTTTATATTCATGTTTTGTTTCTCTTTCTTTTTTAGCTCTCCTGTCACATAGTGACAGGGTGAGCTTTTATGACCACCCTTTGTCCGTCGTCCACCCGTCCACAATTTCCTTGTGAACATGATAGAGACCACATTTTGTATTTGATTTTTATCAAACTTGCACAAAACTTGTACGAGCTTAATATCTCGGTTACTTTCGAAAACTGGCCAAATCCTATCATGGGTTCTAGAGTTATGGCCCTTTAAATGGTCAAAATTTGCCATGTTTGGCTTGTGAACATGATAGAGACCACATTTCGCAATCATCTTTAACAAAACTTGCACACAATTTGTATTGGCATAATATCTCGGTTTCTTCTGAAAACTGGCTAGCTCCCGTCATGGTTTCCAGAGTTATGGCCCCTTAAATGACCATAATTTGCTATTTTTGGCTTGTGAACACGATAGAGACCACAATTTGCAATCAACTTTAATAAAAGTTGCATACAACTTGTATTGGCACAATATCTCGGTTCCTTTCGAAAATTTGCCAGATCTCATCATGGGTTCCAGAGTTATGGCCCTTTAAAGGGCCGAAATGTGCTATTTTGGCTTTTGCAGCCATATAGAGACTTCATTTATGGTTTGATTTGATACAAATTTGCAAAATATCTTCAACAACAATAAATCTTGGATTCCATGACGAATCTGTCAGATCCAATCATAGGTTCTGGAGTTACGGCCCCTTATTGACCCTTGAAAAAGCCAAAATTTGGTAATTTTTATCTTGTGAACATGATAGCGGTAGAAGTGACATTTTATATTTAATTTTAACCAGACTCACACACAACTTAAGTCACAATAAGATCTCAATTCCTTTCAAAAACTGGTTAGATTCCGTCATAGGTTCTAGAGTTACTGCCCCTGAAAGCTGCAAAATTTTCTATTTTGGTCCTTTCTGCCATATATAGAGGTTTTATTTATGCTTTGAGCTGATACAAACTTGTACAGAATAATTATCATGAAGATCTCTAGGCCTGGATCGAAACTGGGTCATGTCGGGTCAAAAACTAGGTCATCAGGTCAAATCAAAAGAAAATCTTGTTAACAACCCAGAGGCCACATTTATGACCCTATCTTCATGAAACTTGGTCAGAATGTTTATCTTGATGATATCTAAGCCAAGTTTGAAACTGGGTCAGATGGGGTCAGACACTCGGTCATAAGATCAAATCAAAGGAAAAGCTTGTTAACATTCTTCAGGCCACATTTATGATCCTATCTTCATGAAACTTGGTCAGAATGTTTATCTTGATGATTCCTAGGCCAAGTTTGAAACTTGGTCATATGGGGTCAAAAATTAGGTGATCCAGTCAAATCAAAGGAAAAGCTTGTTAACACTTGTTCATTTGATGTGCGTGAAACTGGTTTTATCTGGGTCATGTGGAGTAAAACACTAGGTCACCAGGTCAAATCAAAGAATAAGCTTGTTTACACCCTAGGGGCACATTTTTTATTCTATCTTCGTAAAATTTGGTCATAATGTTTGTTATCATGAAGTCTTGGATGCTTTCAAATCTGGGTCACGTGGGGTCAAAAACTAGGTCACTAGGTCAAATCATAAAGCTTGTATACACTCTAGCAGAGGTCACTTTTTTGGTCCAGTCTTCCCGAAACTTTGTCAGAATGTTTGTTTTCATGAAGTTTTGGACAAGTTCGAATCTGGGTCATGTGGGGTAAAAAAAAACTAACGTAACTATGTCAAATCAAAGAAAATGCTTGTTTACACTCAAGAGGCAATGTTTTTTGGTCCAGTCTTAATGAAAATTTGTCAGAATATTTTGTCTCTATGAAATCACTAGGTAATACATGTTTACACTGTTATGCATGGTGTGTTACACTGGTGAGCGACTTAAATTAGGGCCATCTTGGTCCTCTTGTTAAATGATTTGGATTGTTTGCGTTTTTGGAATGTACACTCTGTAAAGCATTTTTGAGCCGTGCACATGTGCATGGAAAGAGTGCTTTGTGAATGTGGTATGATGATAATAATAATAATAATGACGATGGATAGATTTACTTTTTTGGCATTCTCTACGTAACTGTAAGACTAACTTCTGAACAAAGTCAAAACTTACAATATTTCGGATACGGATTTCAGTTTTGTTTTTCATTTCCATTTCTGTGAATATTTAAGTTTAGGCAAGTTCTCGTTTCATTTGTCGTAAAAATAATTCCAGCAAGACCTCGTAGATAAAAAAAACCATCACCCACATGGAAAGATCTGCATTTTTCGTTTGATGCATTCAAATTACAGGTCAGACAGTCCCTTACAACTAATGATTCATATATTAGGCCTATAAGTGTGTCGGTGCGACGTTAAAACCAAAAAATAAAATTAATGAATCACTTAATTTTTTTTTTTTTAACAACTAGAGATGACAGCGATTTAGTTCAGAAGTGGTCGGCGGAGTGGACATAACCTCCACACTGACTGAGGAAAACACGGTTTTGTCTGTATTTATTCGATAGTAAGTATAATCTGTGATTAGGTCTAATATTTCACTAAAATGTAGTCTTTAAAACTGAAATAACTACATGTCGGAATAATTTTCAGTACAGTCATCAAATATTCCTTCACAAAAGAAATAGTAGACTAGTATTCGGACAGCTAAATAATTCGTCATTTACAAGTTAAAGCATAGCAGAAGTTCCTTCTAGGACACATCTGTATAAATATATACTGATCATCTTGTAAAAGTTTGGTTGCAATGTCTGTTTTAAATAAGACCGCCTTACATTATTGTCATTCCAGTCATAATCGTTAATGATTGTTGGAAGTATTATGTAGATTCCGACCCCCCCCCCCCCCATTTATACAGGGAGTCAGTGGCGCAGTAGTTAGCAGTTTGTTCTACATAGCTAAAAATTTTCAGCTCAGAGATGATTATATGCTGTTATGGATCTCTGAGCTGAAACGAATCCCATACTGAAACCTAACCAGGAATTTAGTCTAAATAATGAGACCTCGGGTAGACCGATTTTACATTTTGATATTTTACGTTGTGTACCTAGAGGTTTCAACCAGAAACAATCAAAACTGTGGTGGAAACTGTGGTCGATTGAAATTACGATTTATCAGTAGTCACGATTTTTCTTTAGTCCTAACTGTTTACTCGTTGTTTTAAATCATAAATAGTAAATAAAAAACATAAGAACAGGACATATTTATCAAGAATTTCTGTTGTAAAAAATTTAAACCTCTAACGTTTCAATCGTCTTCATGTAATGGCGGTCAGAGGCATCCGCGCAGTCTGGTCAGGATCCACGCTGGTTGCTAACAGTTTCTCTAATTGCAATAGGCTTTGAAAGCGAACAGCATTTGTGCAGTCTGGTAAGAATCCATGCTGTTCGCTAACAGTTTCTCTAATTGCAATAGGCTTTGAAAGCGAACAGCATCCGCGCAGTCTGGTCAGGATCTATGCTGGTCGCAAAGCCGCTATTTTGGTTTTCTCATGGCGTGGCTCATATTGTCATTTTATACATTGATATCACTGACAGTCCTGTTTTTTCAGATACAGATGACATGAAATAACTGCATAGGCATTGCAGCAGGAAGATACAAGTATGTTACGACAGGCAGTAAGATTATTCTTGGAGCAACATAACAGATTGACTTACAGTTGTTTACAAGGAATTATAAGAAGAATACACATGTTAAATATCAGTGAGGCACAAATAAGAAATGGAAATGTGGTAAGAAAGTACAGTCACAATGTCTGTTTAAGGTATGTCCATTCAACAGCTGTTTATTGCAATGACAAAAACAATTTGAAATATGAAAGGAGTGGAAATGTTGGGGAAAAGACTCAAGATGGTGATCAATCAGGTGATATTATTACAGATAAACATAATGATGATGTAGCACTTTATGGTAAAATAGTAAACTACAAAGATAAAAGTGAAATATCTGTTCATAAAAATGAATTAGATTTGAGTAACTTTATAGATGAACTTGACAGTGATGCCAGTAATGATAATCATGATGATTCTTTTAATAATGATGATGAAGCAATAGGAAGAGAGTTAGTACCTTTAAAAGGGCAGGAACTTGTAACTGTAAAAAAGAATCGCAGGAAATCATTAGATTTGAGTAACTTGATAGATAAACTTGACAGTGATGCCAGTAATGATAATCATGATGACTTTTTTGATGATGATGAAACAGTAGGAAGAGAGTTAGTACCATTAAAAGGGCAGGAACTTGAAACTGTAAGAAAGAATCATGGAAAATCATTGGTTACGACAAATATGTATTATAAACCAAAGTCAATCACACAGTCTTTGTTGGAGGAAGAGGAAGAAGCAGCAGATATTGTTACTTCTGAAACAAATTCTGAACTGGCAAGACTTGAAGAGGAATATAATCTCGATCTAGCAGAAAAAGGACAGCTAAAGGTTCCAGGAGTGAAAAAAGTTGAGATACCAGCCCTTACAGATGTAGGACCTATTGTAAACGATTCAGAAGTTCTCCAGAAGCTAGTACAATTAGGAGTAGATCTTTCAGTTGTTCAGAAGAAAGGAATGATTGAAGATGTTTTGAAGATGAATTTTAAGAAGGATGTAGGGCCCTATATCTGGACTTTGAAAGACATTGGTGTGCCAGCAGATAAACTTGGTGAGGTGTTCACAAGATGTCCCTGGATTTTCCAGCAAGATGTAAACAAATTGAGGGTAAGTATGTTCCAAATTTGAGTGCAGAAATTAGATAACAACCTTCCAAGTTAAGTAGTGTTATTTCTAGAGCGACGCAGCGGAGCGCCCCGCCCTGCCCTTTTTAATTGCCCCCACGCTGCCCTTGTAATGTTCCCTCCTGCCTTTGATCTTCTGCTAAATCCCGCCCTTTATCCTGTAGACATGTCTCGCTGATTTTTTGATCAGTAAATTACGTCACGGCGAGTGCACACAGGTAACGAGAATCAATGAGGTGTTATGAGTAATTGATAAAGTATTGATTATGTGTACTGTGAAAAAAGCGCCAATTAATAAATTATCCGTAAGCGGCCAGCAGATTACCGAGCACGTGAAAAGCGCCCTGTAAAATTTCTTCATGCAAGCTGTAAATTAAACCATTGTTAAGTATAATAAGAATATATCTTTGCAGTCTAATCCTACCTTCATTTTTACTAGAAAATCCACAAATTTTAATGAATTTCAAAAGCAAAAATAAGTTAAAGATATCCGTTCACGATTCTAATTACACTCGATGTCGTATGCAAACAACAACAACAACATGCAAAAATACGTTTTTCTTTTTATTTGTTTGTATTCTGTGTTTGGTGGTAGAGTAGATGATTGAATGAATTTATTTCATGCAGTATCTTGATAAGCAATGTTCCCTTTTCCTATGCGAGGGCTCAGGCATGGATGAGACAATGACAGTTCAAGTATTTTTTCTTGAGTTCAGTTGTCCCCAATATCTTTTTTAGCTTTGGTGAAGTCAGTCTTGTGGTGTTTTTGCCACTGACCGTTCCAAGGCGGTGCCCCACTGTGTTCCTTTGTTTGTTCGTTTTGTCCTAATGTGTTGGCTTTGTGTAGAGTCGGTGTAAATTAAGTAACATGAGTAAAAGTACCAGGAGAATACAGTACCGAGAAGACGACAACAGCACATGTGTTCATTGGCGTCAGTCATCGCCATGACCTTCCGGTCAAAAACAGATCAACAACAACAACAACAAATTTTCAATTATTCCTTCAAAAAAGCTAAATATCACTGTTATTTTTTATGATAAGTATCATCATAATTTGAGGAATTATCTCTGGTTTACCTTAGTGAGTCAAGTAAACTGAACAAAAACCACTTTCACAAGTCATTCCAAAAGTGTACCAGTATCCGGATAGTACATTTTGGATACATTTTTTACAAACTTTTATAGCACTTTTCTGTTGATGAAATATTGATGAAAGACCGAATTAATATGACATAAATTTTGATACATATTAGTTTACAGTGGGACCTGAAACTGACTTTTTTATTATGTTGTAACATGATCTTGGCTTCAAGCTTATTAGACACACATAACATATAAAAATCCTCCACTATATATCATAATTATCCATATGAATAAGTTGACATCCTTGGTAACATTTTTTGAGAAAAAAGCTTCAATGAATGGTTTGACAAAAAATATAAAGTAATGTTAAACCTTTTGTAAACTCTGTTACTGGTTTTGGGAACATATCTTTTACCACTTTATTCTGTGATTTAAAAGTATGTGCACAAAAATCATAAGTGTAATAAATACATAACTATAAACATCTAGAAATGAACTACTGCTGCAGTAACTTTCTAGTTTAAAATGGCCCCTTTTTGGCAGCACCCTGCCCCTTTTAGACAGCACCCTGCCATTTTTGAGCTCTAGAAATAACACTATTAAGTCAATAGGGATAACTCCGGAAAACCAATTCTCTGCTATATATAATACATACATGTACATGGTATTAATACAGACAACAAAATAGGGTTTTTGAGCAGTTCTGTTCATTTTAGTTCGTAAATATTGAAAAACAGTGTGTATAATTATAGTGTCATTCCTTTCAAAAGGGCAGCAATTTTGACTTGATGGCACCTTTGCCTTGTACACCAAATTATGTCAGGCACCAGGTAGGAAGGCAACTGATTACCTTTCATTAACTAGCTGGTACTAGCTCTGTACAGCTCCTACTGTGGGTCGAACCTTCAACCTCTCTCCTGGTGTCTAAACCACTTGGTTACAGTATATCGTGTCTTGTTGTAGCTGCATGGAATTCAAAATACAGTTATAGTAAATTTTATATTGGTTACTCTTGTATGTTATTCTTTGATGATACAGGTGCGTATTGATTACCTCCGGTCAAAGAAGTTTACGAAATCTGATATAGAAAACATGATTGACAAAGATCCAAAGTTCTTGTTAATACCTGTGGAAAAGGTTGATGCTAAACTAGGATTTCTACAACAGGAGTTCAGACTGACAGGTTTGTTTGATAGGCTTCTGAAGTACTTCATTGAAATAAAAAAAGATATATAGATGATGTTTGCTTTTGAGATGAAAAAATAGTAATAGTCCTTTATAATACCCTTATGCTGGACACGAATGAGTCTGCCTTTGCGACCAGTGTAGATCATGATCAACCTGCACATCTATGCATTCTGATCATGATCTACACTGTTCGCCATTCAGTCAGTATCTTTTTGCTAAGCACTACTTTTAACAGTTAATGGTACTGCCCAAATTTAAAGATGGACAAGTTCATTATAGAAATTTAGCATGGTAAGGGTTAAAGCTCATCTGTACCTCGGGTGCAGGATGAGCTGTTTAGATGGCGCTGTATCCGTCATCTGTCGTGAATGGTCCTAAGTTAGCTTTTTACTCAAGATGACTTATTTTCATGATGATCAGTGGTTGATGGATCTTCACCAATTTTTGTCGATAGCATTCCTGCATGGACCTCAATCTTTGTTCAAATGGCTCTGATTGACCAATTTCAGGGGTTGACCACCATAACTTAAAAGAGAAAATCCTATTAACAGTTTTTATGCCCCCTTAGGGAGGCATATTAGTTTTCAACTGTCCGTCCGTTTGTTTGTTAGTTCGTTCGTTTGTCACAACGTTGACATTTTGCATGAAGGCACTTTACTCACGAACCACTGCACCCAGGACCTTCACACTTCACATGCTGATAGTACTTATTGAGTACACCACCCCTACTGACTTTGGGGTCACCAGGTCAAAGGTCAAGGTCACAGGGGCCGACGTTAACTTTTTGCATGAAGGCACTTTACTCGCAAACCACTGCACCCAGAACCTTCAAACTTCACATGCTGATAGTACTTACTGAATACACCACCCCTACTGACTTTGGGGTCACCAGGTCAAAAGTCAAGGTCACAGGGGCCAACGTTAACTTCTTGCATGAAGGCACTTTACTCGCGGACCACTTCACCCAGGACCTTCAAACTTCACATGCTGATAGTACATACTGAGTACACCACCCCTACTGACTTTGGGGTCACCAGGTCAAAGGTCAAGGTGCTGCGGGGGCATTTGTCACCATTAGTGACAGCTTTTGTTTCTGATGAACCACTAAATGGGTCATCACTAAACTTTGTCAGTAGCATCCTTGTAAGAATTTGGCTTGGCCTCTTCAGGGGCTGCCAGAACTAAAAGTAAAAAATGTTAAACAATATCTCATGAGTCCTCAACAGAAGTTGTTTGTAGCGTCCTTGTATTAAGGTCCTTGCTGAAACATTGTTCATATGGTTCTGCTTGGCCACTTTTAGGGGCTGATAGATCTAAAAATAGAAAAACCAATAAACAACATCATCTGATGAACCACTTCACCAAACTTGGTCTGTAGCATTCCTGTAAGGTCCTCTGACAGTTGTATTCCAATAATTTTGCTTTGCCCCTGTTTAGGATTGCCAGAGCTGAAAAATAGAAGAAAAAACATTATAAACATCATCTTCTGATGAACCATTATAGATCTTCACCAAATTTGGTTTGTAGTATCTTTGTAAGGTCCTCCCTCAGATTTGTTTAAATCGTTCCGCTTGACTCCTTTAGGGGACGCCAGATTTAAAAATAGAAAAGAACTTCAACTTAATAAAGTGAATATTTAAAAGTGTGAAATAAACAGGAAATTTTAACATGTATGTCCTTTATAGGATGAAGTGAACTTTAAAAAGACCATAATAAAGTTAACAGACATTTAAAGATATATAATAGATTGAACATTAGCTGTGGTTCTTGATGTTTAAAGTGATGAAAGAACTGTGAAGGTAATATCTTTTCAACATCATTCCAGGAAAACAAGTGAGGGAGAAAGTGAGTGGACTGTCGAAGCTGATTATAGCCAAACCAGCAGTAATCAAGGTAAAATACATTGGAGATTGAAGGTTTTTTAATCTTTTCATCTATCTATATGCAATTAAAAGTAGTTTTTAGCTATGATGAACATAGAGAATAGTCTGCCTGGAAACAGATAGTTTAGGGAGATGCAATGTTTATTTTCAAAAAGAAGAAACCCATACTTTTAGGAATTCATAGTTAACCAATTCAACAGGCGTCATCCAGCACAATCATATTATCCTATAATAATACAGCTAGCTTGCAACTCAGTGATTCAATCCAGGAAATATTGTCCACATTAGTGCTTAGGGTCTTTGTTACACCACTGAATTGGGACAAGTTGCCATTTGACCATAGCTTTCAATGGGACTTTTAGACCTATTAAAACAAAACAGGCCTTGTGTGTTCATTTAGTCTATACTATCTGTGGCTGAAAAATACGGTTTTTATGCTCAGAGAGGTCACTGCTTTTATTTAAATGTTTATATGCATTATCATTTCCATACCAGTTGAAAACGGGTGGAGAGGGGGGGGGGTGAAATTAGAGGTTTGCCTGATTGTCGCTTGATATCCATCTGAAAATCTGGAGTATGCAGTAACTTGAAAAGTATTTTAATGAAACTTCATGTGGACATAATTTTCCTATATATTTTCAAATGATTTACAGGAGAGCAAGTTTTACATGAAGAAGTTTCTTGGTTTTACAGACAGGGAGCTGAAGACCATATTCCTTGCATATCCTAAAATCTTTCTCAAAAGTAAGTACTGCATATGCACAAAATGTAATAACTTTTTCTTGTTATGATTTTCTTCAAGTTTTGTTCTTAAGAATTAGCCTTGGGTATTCCTCCACCAACAAAGCTTGAATGTCGACTTTAAAATTATAGTTTTGCATATTATAAGGATGTTTTTATGTCACAGAAGATGAGCTTATTAAAATCGTACTGTCTGTGAGTCCGTGTAAATTCTTGTTTGCATGGGCATTGTTGCATGTTTTCAGAACATATTTACACATTTTAATGACTTTATTGCATATTTTTCCATATTGTAAGAGTATTTTGGCATAGTTCAAGGATATTTTTGTTTACATTGAGGATAATTTCAATATAAATAATTTGATTTATTGTTTGAAGACTACAAATTAGCAAAATATCAGAAAAATGTACAAAAGAATTTCAAAAAGGAAAACTGTAGAAAAAATAGCTATTTCATTGAAAAAATAGAAACATTAGAACTTCAGAAAGTAATTTTACATTTTTATCCAAAAGGGAGACAACTGTACTGAAACTAGTTTTGTATACTTTGTTAGAAGAGAAGTAATGCCTCCTGCTATGCATGTTGATGATGTAAAGACTATTTCTTGACAAAAGTTTGAGAAGAAACAGTAGAAAAGAGATGAGAAAAGGTTGAGTAGCATCAAAATTAAAATGAAATAGGTTGTTTCCTTAGGACTATAAAGTAATTTGGTTGCTTTTATTTTATTGTATTCTTTCATTGTGAAGCCATATTCATCATGAAGTGTGACCTTGAAATGAATATGAGTTAATATGGCACTTGGCTTTCAAGCTGTTTTATATGCATGAGTAAAAGATTTAACAAGATGGGAAATTTGATTACAAAACAACCAATTTTGGCAATCTTTTTTAATTTGCAAGCATAATTAAAATTGCAAGCAGTGGATGAGCTGAATTACATTTAAAGCTCCATATGGTTTTTAAAAGGGATAAAATAGCTGTCTATTTAGATGTTTAATATTAATCATCATTATTTGGTTAGAAAACCACTACTTTCAATATTACACATGAAAGGATTATATAGTTGAGCAGTAAAGGGAGGTAATCATAAACAGTGGGCTTGATAATATTTTCTATTATGTTAATCAATATCTAAACCTTTGGCAAATATAGGAAAAAACAATTATTGAAAATAGGATATAGCAAGAAATAGACATATTTTATATTCATAGCAAAAACATGGCAGCCACATTATAAACAAAAAGTCATTATGAGTCTTACTAGCTCAGCAGTACTATTGAATGTACAATGTATATCTGCCAAAACTTGGTAATTGGTTTTGAGTTGAACATTATAGGAAAGAGTTATTTTTTTTAACATTATATTGAAACCTCTGCAACACTGCCCAGAATGAGATTTTATTGCCATACAAAGTTGGTGCTTTTGAGGTTATTTATTAAAACATTTTTCTCTCTGCTGGGAGTTATTTCTCCTTCAGACCAGTCTTTAACAAAGCTTTTTCTGCGGAACTTAGTAAGAATTGTCTATGACACATACCTGATATGAAATATTTGATACAAAAACATCTGCTGAAAAAATTGAGAAACATGAAGTATGTTTTTTTCACATCAATAGATTTTCCACAAAACATAAAAATATTGACAATAACTTACAGATGTGGATCATACTTCCAACGCCTTCAACTATCTTCATAATGTTATGGAGTTACCGCATGAATTAATTGCCAAGACTCCAATAGCAATGGACACTACACGCTACTTTCTGGAGAATAGGCACCGATTCCTTGTGAAATGTGGACGAGCCCAGTATGATCCAACAAAGCCAAATTACGTGTCGTTACATGCTTTACTTACAGCGAAAGAGGATATTTGGTGTGTGGAAATCGCCAAGGCATCTGTTGCAGAATATAATCAGTTTCTGCGAACGATCTAGAAATAAGATTTAGTTTAAGCAGATCACATGACATTAATTGGAATAGACAGACATTTCAGTTTCAGAAACTTTGACATCTTGATTAGGTGATGGGACTACCAATTTAAATGTCGAAACATGGAATTGATATTTTAGAAATGAATCTTGATACCATTTACGTTTAGGAATCTAGTGTTTGTAGCATGCAGACTTTTCACATACTTAAAACGAATATCCAAAGAGAAATAATTAAAACTGCGATTTTTATCTTGTATTTAGTTTTTTCCTTTACCAATGTTTCAATCGATTGAAGTTGTATGTACTTCTGAAGTTCTAGATCTCTGAACAAAATCGTCGAGGAGTGGCAGTTGTTAGAATAGCAAGCAATTTTATGTTGCATCACAACATATGTTTTTGGTGGGTATTAAAGATACAGTAAAATGCACCATATATGATAACATGATGCTGTAAACAGTTGTTGTGACCTCTGCTTTACTGGCTTAAAATATCCCCTGCCGAAGGCAGAGGGATATTGTTTTGCCGTTGTCTGTCTGGCTATTCGTCTTTGTGTCCATCCTTCTAAAATTGAAAATGCTTACAATTCAAAAAGTATTAATTTCAATGTAGAATCACCAAACATTATAAAATTATTGATTAGCACATAGCCTTTGCTAACATTTAGTATTATCCATCTTGACCCGGTAAAAGCAGAGCTTTTTCCCTTGATTTGTTTGGAAAAAAAAACAAAACGAAAATGCTTATAATTCAAAAAGTGTTTCAGATAGAATCACCAAACCTCACTTGGTTATTAATTATCACGCCAAATTTGCTCACATATTGTATTATCCCCCCTGACCCATAAAAGCAAGAGTATTTAAAAAAAGTAAAAATGCTTATAATGCAAGAAGTAATTTAATTAGAAACACCAAACTTCATAATGACTGAATAGAACATTACCTTTGCTCACATTTAGCATTATCCCCATTGACCCAGTAAAAGGAGTGTTTCCCCTTGATTTTTGTAAAATGTAGGGATTTTTGACTGTATCTAAGTAGCCTATTGATGGATCTTCATGATATTTTACACAAATGTAGATCTGCAGATGTAGGGCTGTGGTGCACACACAGTTTCATCAGGATCACTTCATTTACCAGAGTTATTGCCCTTTAATTATTTTACAATCCATAAATTTCAACATTACAAGTAATCCATTGATGGATCTTCATGACATTTAACTCCAGTATAGATCACTATAGGGTGGTGTGCATGCGTACCTTTCATCAGGATCTCTTCAGTAACTGCTATTGTCCTTTAAATGTTTTTAAATTGGTAAATTCCCACAAAACAAAGTTACCCATTGATGGATTCTTATGAAACTTAATACAAATATAGATCACTGTATGGCCAAGTTTTTCCCATTGATTGTGTAAAATTAGGAACCAACAGACAGTTGCCTGGTCCTTTTTTAGCTCACCTGAACCAAAGGTTCAGGGTAAGCTATTAGTAAAGGGTGGATGGTCCAGCATCCACATTTTTACTTAAACATCTCCTCTGAAACTACTGGTCAGAATAACACCAAATTTGGTCTGTAGCATCCTGGTGAGGTCCTCTATCAAATTTGTTCAAATGGATGCATTTGGTCCCTTTTAGGGGCCGCTAGAGCTAAAAATAGAAAAACCTTTAAACGAATTCTTCTCATGAACCGCTTGATGGATCTTCATCAAACTTGGTCTGTAGCATCATTATAAGGTCCTCTTTCAAGTTTGTTCAAATGGGGGTTTAAAAGGGGCCGCTAGAGCGAAAAATAGAAATACTTTTAAATGACTTCTTCTCATGAACTGCTTGATGGATCTTCATCAGATTTGGTCTGTAGCATCAGTATATGGTCCTCTCCCAAATTTGATCAAATGGGGGCACTTGACCCCTTTTAGGGGCCGCTAGAGCTAAAAATAGAAATTTGTTTAAATGACTTCTTATCATGAACCGCTTTATTGATCTTCATCAAACTTGGTCTGTAGCATCATTGTATGGTCCTCTCCAAAATGTATTAAAATTTGGGCATTTGGCCCCTTTTAGGGGCCGCTAGAGCTAAAATAGAAATACCTTTCAACGACTTCTTCTCATGAACTGTTTGATGGATTTTCATCAAACTTGGTCAGTAGCATCATTATAAGGTCCTTTCTCAAGTTTGTTCAAATAGGGGCACTTGCCCCCTTTAAGGAGCCGCTAGAGCTAAAAATAGAAATACCTTTAAACAACTTTTTACCATGCACTGCTTGATGGATCTTCATCAAACTTGGTCTGTAGCATCATTATATGGTCCTCTCCCAAGTTTGTTCAAATGGGGGCACTTGGCCCCTTTTAGGGGCCACTAGAGCTAAAAATAGAAATACCTTTTAAACAACTTCTTATCATGAACTGCTTGATGGATCTTCATCAAACTTGGTATGTAGCATAATTATATGGTCCTCTCCCAAGTTTGTTCAAATGGAGGCACTTGGCCACTTTTAGGGGCTGCTAGAGCTAGAAATAGAAATACTTTTAAAAGTCTTTTTTAATTTAAAATTAAAAAAAAAAATTAATTCTTTTTTAAATTTTAATACTTTTTTACACGCAAGATCTAATTTGGTCAAAGTCGGCCTCAGGTGAGCGACTTAGGCCCACTTAGGCCTGTTGTGTACATAACTTGTTTGTATGACTATTCTTAAGGTAAGTATGATATTTTGTACGTGAGAAGCCTCTTGTAAGCATTATTAAGATGTGTCATATAGCCTGTTATTCAAGTAATTAGAGCTTAATTTAATTCCATTATGCTATGCACTGCAAAGAAAAAAAAGTTAAGAAAAAAATGTACATATATATAGCAATTGGTAATCCGCCTCTTCCAAATGTGGATCACTGCTGTGTACTAGTCCATTAGCAGGGCTCCGGAAATTTTGATAACTCAATCGGTCCGAAACGAAAATCGTGACATCGGCGCTACCCCCCCACCGCATTCCCAATATTACATATTTTGTAAAACGTGATAGAGTAAAGAAATAAGCATGTCATGCATTAAAACTAAGTTACCGGTCACCACGAGTTACCATACAATGAAGACAGTGTTTCAGTGTTATGTGTGATCGTTACTTTGTTTAAATTTCGATGTTTTTCCTGCTTTCCTGCAGAGATAAAATTGCCGGCATTGACACCGTGTACGTAACTAGTCTAAAAGCCAACGCACGTGACTTTGGTACCGTATACACGGCAGATACTTTGTGATGTTTCCTCATTCTTTGACGGAATTCTATAAATTACAATGCGTCAAAGTGAATTACACGACATATATTCTCTGCTAAACAGCCTCAGTATTTTAAGAATACTCTGCCGCGGACCGAATGTGTATGTTATGTGAACGCTGAGATCGAATTTCCCCGCATGTATAGTACCAAAGGGTCACGCGGGTTGGCCACGCATATTTCATTTCACTTACGTTGTACTTCAATAAGCAACTACATTATAGTTATATGTCCTCTTCTGATGTAAACAAAATTTCATTCTGAAACGTTTTTTAAAAGACCAATTTGATAAACAGCGCCACTTCGGTTTTCTTTATCATTCATGTTTGCCGGTCCATTTTTTTCTTTTTCTTTTTTGTACAGTCGGGTTTCAAAGACGATTTTCCGCACTTGTTTCAACTTGAGCCCCAACAAATGAATCATGTAATTTTTTCAAATCAAGTAATTATAAAAAATATTTTTATCGTTTTTTCGTGTGATGTCTTTTTAAATCAAAGACCTATAATGTACATGATTAAATGCAGTGACCATTTGTTTTTTACCCGTGATAAAACATAACCTTTTTAAATAAACCATCCGGCGGATTCTAAATAAAAGAAGTGGATCCCCGTCGAAATGATTTGGATCCAGTCAGAAACATTTGGAAACCAGTCAAAAATGTTTAATACATGGCAGTCGGCTGTCTGCTAACATTAAAGGATGTGCCGCGTGAGCGCTGATTGCGTCACGTGCTAATTACGGACCGATTATCAAAGTGACAATCAGACTGATTGACACGTTTATTGATTATCTGAGGGTGCGACCAACAATTTCCTGCTTGGCAGGTGATCGTGTATTGAGATATCAGACCGAAATTTATACTTTTGTCCATTTTTACGGGACCGATTTTTTTCATTTTTTCTCTTCACGAATCGGTCTGAAAAGTCAAAAATCGGTCCAAAACCGACAAACCGGCAAATTTCCGAAGCCCTGTCCATTAGTATACAATATTGTACTCAACACTGTTAAATAACATCATTATATAACATGAGCAAGAAATCAAGACGACTTGTTAAATTGCTGGTGGATGTATGAACCAGAATCAGTGACGTGGCTTCCTAGAATATGTTGTTACCAATAAATTTTGATATACTCAATAGATGTATGAGAAATATAGGTATGTTTGTAATACAAATTAAAAAAAAAATAATGAAGAAAAAATCATAGATCAAGCCTTTTGTCTAGTCATTTTGAAAAAGAGTGTATTCTTTAATGTAAATGACAAAATCTGAGATTTAGACTTTGTCATCATTTTGAAAAAAAAATGTCAACAAACAGTGTTACAAAGGGAAGCAATTCAAGATCTACTTTCATGTTTTCATAATTTTTGTTTTCTCTCTCTTTGCATAATTATATATTTTATAAAAAGACAAATGTAATCAACTTGTAGTTGTTTGCTTTTTATCCCCCACCGATGAAATCGGGAGGGGGGTATTGAAATGGCATTGTCCGTCCGTGTGAGCGTCTGCAGCCATTTCTCAGTAACTACCAGGTAGAATTTTATGAAACTTAAAATAAACATGAACCAACATACTGTGATGATGCCCGTCAAGTTTTTTATGATTGGTCAATTTCCTTTAGAGTTATTCCCCTTGATTTAATGAAAAATGCCCAAAAATGTCCGTCCGCAGCCATTTCTCAGTAACTATCAGGTAGAATTTCATAAAACTTGAAATAAACATGCAGCAACATACTGCAATGATGCCCGTCAAGTTTTTTTTTTTGATTGGTCAATTTCCCTTCGAGTTATTGCCCTTGATTTAATGAAAAATCCATGTCTGCAGCCATATTTCTCCGTAACAAGCTGGTAGAATTCCATGAAACTTGAAATAAATATGAACCGACATACTTCGATGATGCCTGTCATTTTTTTTTAATTGGTCAGTTTTCCTTAGAGTTATTGCCCCTTAAATTTTAAAAAATTTACAGATTTGTACATAACAAATCAACCAATTGGTAGAATTCATTAAACTTCTTCCATTCTTTTCTATGAACATTTATTAGAAACATGTAAAGTTATGTACCCACACCGGGTCACCACCTTGCCTTGGTCCCCCCCCCCCCCCCCCCCCCCCCCCCCCACACACACACACAAAAAAAAATCATTCTTGTTTAGTATTTTTTTTCAAACCGTCCATGAATATTTATCAACATGCAAAGTTGTACCGTTCCCCCACCTTACTCCTCCACCCAGCCCACCACCCCGATCATGCATCATCTTGCACCCCCAACCCCACACCCATTTTTTTTAGCTCACCTGTCACATAGTGACAAGACAAGGTGAGCTTTTGTGATCACCCTTCGTCCGTCCGTCCATCCGTCAACAATTTCTTGTCTGCACGATAGTGGTTTCATTTATGATTTTATTTTAACCAAACTTGCACATAACTTGTATTACCATAAGATCTCGGTTCCTTTCTTGAACTGGCCAGATCCCATTATGGGTTCCAGAGTAATGGCCCCTGAAAGGGCCAAAATCAGCTATTTTGACCTTGTCTGCACAATAGCAGCTTTATTTATGATTTGATTTTTACCAAACTGGCACACATCTTGTATCACCATAAGATCTTGGTTCCTTTCTTGAACTGGCCAGATCCCATTATGGGTTCCAGAGTAATGGCCCCTGAAAGGGCCAAAATCAGCTATTTTGACCTTGTCTGCACAATAGCAGCTTTATTTATGATTTGATTTTTACCAAACTGGCACACATCTTGTATCACCATAAGATCTTGGTTCCTTTCTTGAACTGGCCAGATCCCATTATGGGTTCCAGAGTTATGGCCCCTGAAAGGGCCAAAATCAGCTATTTTGTCCTTGTCTGCACAATAGCAGCTTTATTTATGATTTGATTTTTACCAAACTTGCACAAAACTTGTATCACCATAAGATCTTGGTTCCTTTCTTGAACTGGTCAGATCCCATTATGGGTTCCAGAGTTATGGCCTCTGAAAGGGCCAAAATCAGCTATTTTGACCTTGTCTGCACAATAGCAGCTTTATTTATGATTTGATTTTTACCAAACTGGCACACAACTTGTATCACCATAAGATCTTGGTTCCTTTCTTGAACTGGCCAGATCCCATAATGGGTTCCAGAGTTATGGCCCCTGAAAGGGCCAAAATTAGCTATTTTGACCTTGTTTGCACAATAGCAATTTCATTTATGATTTGATTTTAACCAAACTTGCACACAACTTGTATAACCACAAGATCTTGGTTCCTTTCTTGAACTGGCCAGATTCCATCATGGGTTCCAGAGTTATGGCCCCTTAAAGGTCCAAAATTAGCTATTTTGGCTTTTGCAGCCATATAGAGTCTTCATTTATGGTTTTATTTGATACAAACTTCTAAAATATCTTCAACAACAATAAATCTTGGATTCCATGACAAATTAGATCCAGGTAGGTTCCAGAGTTATTTTATATCTGATTACCTCCCCTGATTGTAGTCAAAATGGATTTATATCAGTAAGTACTTATAGGACTTATTTGAAATTTCATTGTTGTCATTAGTTGGACTGAGCCAATCAAAGTAGATAACTATGGACTGATTTTATGTCAAATTACCTCCCTTTATTTCAAATTAAAATGGGTATATCTCCGTAACTAATGAAGATAATGATCTGAAATTTCATTTATGTCAACAGATTTATTTGGCAGTTTCTTCTTTTGATCACTTACAATAATTTTCTTTTAATTACTTCCCTTTTACGTTAATATAAATAGCTTATTTTAGTAACTTTTTTACTATTGGCTGTAGGGAAAAATCGAGACCAGTTTTCTATGGTACAACATGGATGGTACCTCCAATTTTTAGGTGTATTTTGACATATCTGTACCTTGTAAGAATTTTTTTTTTCTTTTTGGTTAGATTTCTTCCCTTTGTTGTTCCTGTCCTTTGAACTTAGATATTTTTTCTGAGGACCTTCTTGTCCTCAAGTGCAATGATAACAGGTGAGCGATATAGGGCCATCATGGCCCTCTTGTTTTTTGTTTTTTTCATTTTTAATTTTACGTCAATATTTATAATCAACATGTGATACTTTGTACCCCCCCCCACCTCCCCTCTCCCAACCAAAAAATAGCATTCATTTTCTGTTAAATTGATTTTGACTAATGAAATTATTTGCTTCTTAGTAACATCCTTAACTTCTTCCTGGATTTATTTTTTGCCAATCCTCACCACAAACCCTTTCGGCGAGGGATACCAATTCATCGAATTTGCTTGTTATTATTACTTTTAAAATTCTTTCTTATGAAATAAAAGCAGTAAAATAGATGACACAAAACTGACTTCGATAACTTCAGTATGTAATTTAGGAGTAAAATAAAGATAGCAACTGCATGAAATGTTAAAAGATACAAAGGCATTATTATGTAATGAAGTGTTTTTATAAATTATTTCTGTGACAGTTACCATGTCAAGTAGGACAAGAGGAAGTGATGACAGGTAAGTTCCTCATCAGTGCATTTTAAAATAATGTTAACATTTTTAGGATGAAAATGATAAAATTTAATGTTTGTTTGGAAAATTTAAGCAACAATGGAAGTCTTGTTTTAATCCTAACTCCCTGCAACAGAAGGTTATTCACTATCTTCAAAAATTACAACATTGGTGCAAAGCAACACAAATGTTAAAAAATGTACATCTAGCAATTGGTAATTTGCGTCTTCCAAATGTGGATTATCACTGCTGTGTATTCGTCCATTTGTTAACTTTCCTTATCTATTTTTTAATGTAATCACATTAGCATACTTCTGAAAAAATACTCTAATCAATACTGATAACAAATTTATAAAATGAAACTGCTTTTATGTTAGCTACGGCAGGTAGTTTTAAACAGGAAGAAATAACTTCCTATAGTAGTAAGAAGAAAATAAACACCAGTACTATTGTCATCTTAAGTGTCTGCATCCAGGGAGAACAGTACTGCCATTTTTTTTTATATGTTCAAATTAAGTTTTGAGATCAGTCTAAAGAATACTGCTTTGCCAGTGGTCAGTTTCAATATTGTGCTCAACTTATCAGATGCTGGAGTTCTTAGACTGGTATTCATACTATGTTTATAAACTCAGACTGGTGTAAGTGAATCAAGCTTTAACATATACAGAAACAGGTAAATGTGAACAAGTCTTGCATTTGCCTTTCTATTCTCTCGAAAAATTGTCCCTCCCCCTTTGTCAGGCTATTTTTTAGCAACTGACTGGAATTCAAGGAAATATCATGAAAAGAAAATACCCGCATATTTTCAGCAGATTCAAGCCAGTTTTGTGGAATTATGGTGAAAAAGGTAGTTTTTAGCTCGACTATACGAAGTATAAGGAGAGCTATCCTACTCAACCCATCAGCGTCCTTCCGCGTCCCCACCTTGGTTAAAGTTTTTTTACACTTTCTCTTTTTTCTTCTTATCTCTGTAACTACTGGATGGATTTGATTCAAACTTAAAATAGTTATTCCTCATCATCACCCACATCATCTGACATAAGGGTCATAACTCTTGAACCAATATTTCATGATTTATTCCCCTTTTCACTTAGATTTTCAGGTTAAAGTTTTGATGCACTTTCACTCCATCTCTGTTATTACCAAATGGATTTGATTCAGACTTAAAATAATTGTTCAACATCATCACCCACATCATATGACACAAGGTGCATAACTCTGGCACAAATATTTCATGAATTATTCCCCTTTTTACTTAGAATTTCAGGTTAAAGTTTTGATGCACTTCCACTCTATCTCTGTTATTATTGAATGGATTTGATTCAAACTTAAAATAGTTGTTCAACAACATCACCCACATCATATGACACAAGGTGCATAAATCTGGCACCAATTTGTTATGAATTATTCCAACTTTTTACTTAGAATTTCAGGTTAAAGTTTTGATGCACTTTTACTCTTTCTATTTTATTACTGAATGGATTTGATTCAAACTTCAAATAATTGCACAAAGTGCATAACTCTTGCACCTATTTTTCATGAATTATTCCCTCTTTTTACTTAGAATTTAAGTTTAATTTTGTTGCCCTTTCACTGTATCTCTTTTATTACTGAATGGGTTTGATTCAAACTTAAAATAATTGTTCCACATCATATGACACAAGATGCATAACTCTTGCATCAATATTTTATGAATTATGCCCCCTTTTTGCTTAGAATTATACTTATATGGTGTTTTGATACACTTTATCTTTATCTCTCTTATTATTTAATATTTTTGACACAGACTCAAGCTATTGTTCAATATCTTCATCCACCATTGGAGTCATTAAACACTCCAGTGACAGCTCCAGTTTCCTCAGATGTGCCCAGTTTCACTATCCTGCATCAAAATAGTCGATCATGCTTTCTCCTGTGACAGCTCTTGTTAAATTTGTCCCTACTACTTCTACCATATTATTGGTAGATTTTAATTGAAACCTCATGGGAATGATTGGTATGAGGCCTTGTGTGTGCAAGGCCTGTCCCAGTAAATCGTAGGCATTTTGAATAAGTCATTTTTATTGATGCCCGGTTAAAATTGTAACATATACATATAATTTGTCCATTTCCAAGAAAGCTTTATTATCAGTTAATAACTTTACAACAAAATGTTTTTGAGTTTTCAATACACAAGGGTGGCAGAATCTATATGGTGCAACAGCATAGAATGTGCAATCCCAAGACGCATCTTCAAACAATAATAGCAATGCAATGTTGTCAACATATTCTTTAATGTTCATATATTATGTTAGGGCATAAAATATTCTGCCACCACACTTCAAAATTTCAAATAAATGACATCAGATGTTGAACTGTGCTTGTTACACACAAACGAGTGATCAACCTCTTCTTGTAAAATGGTTATTTGCATACATCCTTGTAAAATGGCCACATTGGAAGATGCCCTTGCTCACTGTATAGTCGTCAGATTGATATACTTTGAAAAAGCTTCAGCATGTAGGTAGGAATCAGAATGTTTCATGGGCACTCATTTACCAGTGGCATCACAGACTATCAATGAGACATTCAGAAACAACCTGAATGCAGACAGAGGGCAATTGCAAAAATTAGCAAAAATTACAGGACTAACAGCAACTGCTTACCAACAGTTTACATGGATACAAGTGTTACCTGGTGATGTGTTCCCTGACAGTGAATACAGTGAGTGTTTTAAGAAAGTTTGAACATAAAACTTCATGCTCCGCTTTTTTGTAAATTCATTATTTTGAAAGTTATCTCATTGTAATGTTATACATTAGATGAAAATCTTGTGAATTGATGAGAATTCTTGTTTTTTTGTCACTGGTTTTGTCTACAATGTAACTGGATGGCTCTCATTTATTACATGGAGTTTTACTGAGTTATGGCTCTGTGATATATAGCTGGACTATTTAAAGAATAGTGAGAGATATTCTACTCACTGGCCCTAGGTGCCATGCCTTGGTCAGGGTCATAAGAAACCATTGCATGTATTGCATTGAAACTTCACACAAAGCATATTAGTCATCAAACCTGCTGAAATAACCAAGTAAGATAACTCTTGGTTGATTTTGGTGGAAATTATGATCCTTTTTCCACTTTGTAAATTCGGTCAAAGTTTTGCCTGCAACCAACTATCTAGCTCTCAGTAACAATTATACGTGTTGGATTGAAACTTTACTCAACACCTACTGAAATAACCAAGTTTGAGAGCTCTTGGTTGAATGTTATATGAATCCTGGACCTTTTTGACTTAGTTTTTTGGTGCAACTAAGTTTCAAGCTGTATATATTAGTATTAACTTCATGTATTGGATTGAAACATCACACTATGCTTCCCTGTCATCAAACCTACTGAACTTCTAACCAAGTTAAATAACAGTTGGTTGAATTTGATGTAAATTATGACCCTTTTTGAATGACAAAATTAGGTCAAAGTTCAGTGGGCAGCTAAGTATCAAGCTGAATCTCAGAAACACCTATATGTATTGGATTGAAATTTCAAGCAATGATTCCCAGTCATTAGTCCTCTAAAATATGGGAAGTTTAGGAGTTACTTGCCGAGAACAGGTTTGTACAAGTACAGAATCCAGGAACACGGGTTAGGTTAACTGATATGCAGTATGCTGGCACCATAACTCTATTCAGCTTTTTGTGGGCACTGTCCATGTGTCAGTCAGTTCGAATGGTGTCATGCATACCTCAGGAGTATTTGACCTAGAGTTGTCAAACCTCAAAAGATTGTTAATTTATTTTGCATATATATATATATATATATAGTTATTTGATCCAAGTACATTTTATTTTTAAAGAGAAGTAAACTATACTATGTATAGTGTGTAAGATATATGTATTATGACTTTTCCATAAGTTAAAATGCACAGAATTTCATTTTTTTTAAGGTCTGAATAACACCAACTTCCGAGGAAAAGAAAAGCTTTGACCTAATGGGCAATTTACATGCTGCCATGAAAATCCACCTTCCAGCTGACAACATGTAAGAACAACAATGTTAATTTATTATGAAGTATATATAATGAAAGCTTTATTTACTTACACGAGATGGATTTGGTTACAGAATTATATGTTTATTAAAATGAGGACTTTGTGGGGTACACTGAGACATTTTTTCTTACAAATATAAGTGATATTAGAAAAATATGTTTTACGATTTCGTACAAAAATGTATGCTTTACATGTTAAGGTATTCCTTACATTATAAATGTAAGTGATATTAGAAAAATTGTTTCAAAATTTTAGACAAAAAATACACATTGGCAAATGAAGCAGAGATGAATATACTGTGAGATCATTAAAATTCGCTGGCATGAAATTTCGCGCAAACGTGAAGAAGGACTGTTTAGCGCGGGCTTAAATTCGCGCATTTTCAATTTTAGAAAGGAGAAATATAATCAAAAAATAATATTAGCACGGTCTTAAATTCGCGCATGTGTCCTAGCGCGAAATACGCGTAAATTCGTCCCACGCGAATAAAAATGATTTCACAGTATATATATATCTATTGGAAATGTTCCAGGAACCAGCAGATATCCAAAGTTTAAAGAGGTGAGTCTCTTCTATTAATATTATTATGAATGTCTGAAAAGGTAAGTTTAATACTATAACAGCAGACCAAACTATGTTTTATCCTTCTCCCTTTAGATGGTGTCTTAATAACTATATAATTAAGGGGACAATACATACAAGAAAAGCAAAATGGGACACTATACTGGCAAGATGTTTTTAAATACAAATTCGAATGGTTATGTTTCATAGTCAGTCCTATTAGTCATAAACATTCTGTCAAACTCAAAAATGCTGAATGATGTTTTATCTTGGGGATGAACAGTAATGTTGTCATCGTGGTGCCTGTAGGCATAGTCATTGTAGTCTATGGATGTTTTTTGTTCACTGCCATCATTTACCAGTCCTGTGGACGAGCAGTAATGTGGTCATTTTGGTGTCTATATTTATTCACTGCCATCATTTACACTTATATTCTACTCTGTAAAAGTGTAGTAAACTGCCTTAGTAAGTCGGACATTGTAATTCACATGTATAAATTAATGCTTATAAGAATCTTTAGCTTACAGGTTACTAAGTTAGTTCTAGTTCACAGGCTGTCTAGCGTCCCTAAAATTCCTACTTTTTCCTATTTTTTTTCAATTTGGCTAAAATTCCTATTTTTTTTAAAAAATCAAAGGAAATTCCTAAAAAGGCCCTATTTTTTCACAAAGATTTCTAATTTTTTAACTTTTTTGCAATTATCAAAAAGAGAAAATGTTTTAAATGTTGTTTAAAAGTTCTTCTAATTCAGAAAAATACAGCCAACAATAGCTGAAAACAGTGGAAAGCTGGTAGACGTCTTTTCTGTAAAGCACTATTTGTGAGTTACTTTTATGTCAATCACATAAAGGTAAGCACATTACATGGTCTTTAAAGTCCATATTTTAATTTGAAAATTCCTAAATTTAGCCCTAAAATTTCCTTAAAATTGTACCAAATTCCTAATTTTAGCCCTATTTTTTTGTATAAATTGCCCTAAAATTAGCCCTAATTTTTTGTCAGGGTATGCTAGACAGCCTACTGTTCAGTTTTGATAGAAGTTTAGATGATACATTTAATTGTCTTGACACTGGTAAAAATATAACACGGTAATGGAATTGCAATAATTTGATTTTGAGGGTGCACAGTTAGGACAAGCCTAATCATCTATAAGGTCCTACTTGTACACACACAGGTCAGTTGGGAGAGCAAAGATTTATGGATTGCAGGGTCTGAGTTCAATCCCTGGTGCCGCAAGGTGTTTGTTCACCATGATGATTTGGTAACAGATGTGTCAGGAGTCATTTCATCCTCCACCTCTGAATCATGTGGAGAAGTTGGCAGTTATACTGACAGAGAACAGGTAAGTACTGGCACTGAACCCATTAACAACAGGCTTAACAGGAAAATATTCCAGTGAGGAACGTAAGTATAGTTCTTGCATGCAGGTTCTGTTGTCAGTTTTGTATCAAACCCGGGATCTGTCCAAGTTAAATGTTCAATCCACAGGCTGTTATTAGTCCCCTACTGGTTGAAAACCAGTTTCAGGGACTGTAGGAATGCGCTTTTCTGTCCGTCTGTCATTCCGTCCGTCCGCAATTTAGTGTCCAGTCCATAACTCTGTCATCCATGGAGGGATTTTAATATTACTTAGCACCAATGTTCCCCATGATGAGACAATGTGTCATGCACAATTTTCAGACCCCTACCTCAAGGGTCAAGGTCACACTTGGCAGTCAAATGTTAACATGGCATGAACAGGGTCTGTTTCGTGTCCGGTCCATAACTCTGTCATCCTTGAAGGGATTTTAATATTACCTGGCACAAATGTTCTCCATGATGAGACGATGTATCATGCGCAAAACCCGGACCCCTAGCTGAAAGGTCAAGGTCACAATTTGAGGTCAAAGGTCAGCAGAGCTTTTTTCCTGTCCATAGCTCTGTCATCCATGAAGGGATTTTAATATTACTTGGCACAAATGTACCTCATGATAAGAGGATGTGTCATGCACAACTTTCAGACCCCTAGCTCAAAGGTCAAGGTCACACTTGGCAGTCAAATGTTAACATGGCATGAATAGGGTCTGTTTCGTGTCCGGTCCATAACTCAGCCATCTATGAAGGTATTTTAATATAACTTGGCACAAATGTTCCCCATCATGAGATGACATGTCTTGTGCAAAAACCTGACCCCTAGCTCAAAGGTCAAGCTCACAATTGGAGGTCAAAAGTCAATAGGGTTTTTAGCTCACATGTCACAAAATGACAGTGTGAGCTTTTGTGATCGCGCAGCGTCAGTTGTCCGTCGTCTGTGCGTCCGTCCGTGCGTCCGTGTGTAAACTTTTGCTTGTGACCACTCTAGAGGTCACATTTTTCATGGGATCTTTATGAAAGTTGGTCAGAATGTTCATCTTTATGATATCTAGGTCAAGTTAGAAACTGGGTCAACTGCGTTCAAAAACTAGGTCAGTAGGTCTAAAAATAGAAAAACCTTGTGACCTCTCTAGAGGCCATATTTTTCACAAGATCTTCATGAAAATTGGTCAGAATGTTCATCTTGATGATATCTAGGTCGAGTTCGAAACTGGGTCACGTGCCGTCAAAAACTAGGTCAGTAGGTCAAATAATAGAAAAACATTGTGACCTCTCTAGAGGCCATATTTTTCATTGGATCTGTATGAAAGTTGGTCTGAATGTTCATCTTGATGATATCTAGGTCAAGTTTGAAACTGGGTCAGCTGCGGTCAAAAACTAGGTCATTAGGTCTAAAAATAGAAAAACCTTGTGACCTCTCTAGAGGCCATACTTTTGAATGGATCTTCATGAAAATTGGTCTGAATGTTCACCTTGATGATATCTAGGTCAGTTTTGAAACTGGGTCACGTGCCATCAATAACTAGGTCAGTAGGTCAAATAATAAAAAAACCTTGTGACCTCTCTAGAGGCCATATTTTTCATGGGATCTGTATGAAGGTTAGTCTGAATGTTCATCTTGATGATATCTAGGTCAAGTTCGAAACTGGGTCAACTGCGGTTAAAAACTAGGTCAGTAGGTCTAAAAATAGAAAAACCTTGTGACCTCTCTAGAGGCCATATTTTTGAATGGATCTTCATGAAAATCAGTCAGAATGTTTACCTTGATGATATCTAGGTCGAGTTCGAAACTGGGTCACGTGCCTTCAAAAACTAGGTCAGTAGGTCAAATAATAGATAAACCTTGTGACCTCTCTAGAGGCCACATTTTTCATTGGATCTGTATGAAAGTTGGTCTGAATGTTCATCTTGATGATATCTAGGTCAAGTTCGAAACTGGGTCAGCTGCGGTCAAAAACTAGGTCATTAGTTCTAAAAATAGAAAAACCTTGTGACCTCTCTAGAGGCCATACTTTTGAATGGATCTTCATGAAAATTTGTCTGAATGTTCACCTTGATGATATCTAGGTCAAGTTCGAAACTGGGTCACGTGCCGTCAATAACTAGGTCAGTAGTTCAAATAATAAAAAAGCCTTGTGACCTCTCTAGAGTCCATATTTTTCATGGATCTGTATGAAGGTTAGTCTGAATGTTCAACTTGATGATATCTAGGTCAAGTTCGAAACTGGGTCAACTGTGGTTAAAAACTAGGTCAGTAGGTCTAAAAATAGAAAAACCTTGTGACCTCTCTAGAGGCCATATTTTTTAATGGATCTTCATGAAAATCAGTCAGAATGTTCACCTTGATGATATCTAGGTCAAGTTCGAAACTGGGTCACAGGTCAGTAGGTCAAATAATAGAAAAACCTTGTGACCTCTCTAGAGGCCATATTTTTCATGGGATCTGTATGAAAGTTGGTCTGAATGTTCATCTTGATGATATCTAGGTCAAGTTCGAAACTGGGTTAGCTGCGGTCAAAAACTAGGTCATTAGGTCTAAAAATAGAAAAACCTTGTGACCTCTCTGGAGGCTATACTTTTGAATGGATCTTCATGAAAATTGGTCAGAATGTTCATCTTGATGATATCTAGGTCAAGTTTGAAACTGGGTCATGTGCCATCAATAACTAGGTCAGTAGGTCAAATAATGAAAAAACTTTGTGACCTCTCTAGAGGCCATATTTTTCATGGGATCTGTATGAAAATTGGTCAGAATGTTCATCTTGATGATATCTAGGTCAGGTTCAAAACTGGGTCACATGAGGTCAAAAATTGGGTCACTATGTCAAATAATAGAAAAAAATGACGTCATACTCAGTTCAAAACTGGGTCATGTTGGGACAGGTGAGCGATTCAGGACCATCATGGTCCTCTTGTTTTCCTGTCTGGTCTAGAACTCTGACATCCATGAAGGAATTTTAATATTACTTGGCATAAATGTTCCCCATGATGAAACAACGTGTCATGTGCAACACCCAGAACCCTAGCTTAAAGGTCAAGGTCACACTTAGAGATCAAAGGTTAATGGGACATTTTTCTTGTCCGGTGTATAACTTTGTCATGCAAAACAGGATTTAATATTACTTGGCACAAATGTTCACCACTATGGGAGGGAGTGTCATGCACAAGAACCTGGTCCCTAGGTCGAAGGTCAAAGTCACACACAGATGCCAAAGATCAGATACAAGAATGACTTTGTCTAGAACACTTCTTCTTCATGCATGGAGGGATTATTATGTAACTTGGCATAAATGTTCACTATCATGAGACAGATTGCTGTGCGCAAGAACCAAGTCCCTAGGTCTAAGGTCAAAGTCACGCTTAGATGTCAAGTGTCAAATTCAAGAATGACTTTGTCCGCAGCATTTCTACTTTATGCATGGAGGGATTTTGATGTAGCTTGGCACAAATGTTCACTTACTTATTACAGGCCATAGGGAAAAATCGAGACCAGTTTTCTATGGTACAACATGCATGTTACATCCAATTTTTAGGTGTATTTTGACCAATCTGTACCTGGTAAAGATTTTTTTGTGGACTTATATGGATTTTTTCTTTTTTTTTTACTATAAATAACGTTACCTTTTTGATAATTGGCCAAAAATGCTATATGAAAACAACTATAGGGTTTAATATATACAAATTTTAATCCAAGTCTTTTGTTTATAACATACTATATATATATAGTACAATATTGTTTATACATCATTGACAGATATCAGTTCATTATGCTATACTGCAGAAGAGAAAATTAGGTGCCTTCCAGTAGGGGACTTTGTATTGCATGGCAATACTTCATTCACTTTAAGAAGCTGACATAAGTACTCAGGTTCTCAAAAATTTAATGTTCAGGATGACCGAACTGACTTAATTAGTCAAGAAAAAGCCAGGAATAATTTTAAAACCACTTTCTGGGTTATTTCTAAGTGTTTTTTTAGCTCACCTGTCACAAAGTGACAAGGTGAGCTTTTGTGATCGCGCGGTGTCCGTCGTCCGTGCGTACCTGCGTCCGTGCGTCCGTAAACTTTTCAATGTGACATCTCTAGAGGTCACATTTTTCATGGGATCTTTATGAAAATGGGTCAGAATGTTCATCTTGGTAAATTCTAGGTCAAGTTCGAAACTGGGTCACGTGCCGTCAAAAACTAGGTCAGTAGGTCTAAAAATAGAAAAACCTTGTGACCTCTCTAGAGGCCATAATTTTCAATGGATCTTCATGAAAATTGGTCAGAATGTTCACCTTGATGATATCTAGGTCAAGTTCGAAACTGGGTCACGTGCGGTCAAAAACTAGGTCATTAGGTCTAAAAATAGAAAAACCTTGTGACCTCTCTAGAGGCCATAATTTTCAATGGATTTTCATGAAAATTGGTCTAAATGTTCACCTTGATGATATCTAGGTCAAGTTCGAAACTGGGTCACATGGGGTCAAAAACTAGGTCAGTAGGTCTAAAAATAGAAAAACCTTGTGACCTCTCTAGAGGCCATATTTCTCAATGGATCTTCATGAAAATTGGTCAGAATGTTCACCTTGATGATATCTAGGTCAAGTTCGAAACTGGGTCACGTGGGATTAAAAACTAGGTCAGTAGATCTAAAAATAGAAAAACCTTGTGACCTCTCTAGAGGCCATATTTTTCATGAGATCTTCATGAATATTGGTCAGAATGTTTACCTTGATGATATCTAGGTCAAGTTCGAAACTGGGTCATGTGGGGTCAAAAACTAGGTCAGTAGGTCTAAAAATAGAAAAACCTTGTGACCTCTCTAGAGGCCATATTTCTCAATGGATCTTCATGAAAATTGGTCAGAATGTTCACCTTGATGATATCTAGGTCAAGTTCGAAACTGGGTCACGTGCGGTCAAAAACTAGGTCAGTAGGTCTAAAAATAGAAAAACCTTGTGACCTCTCTAGAGGCCATATTTTTCAATGGATCTTCATGAAAATTAGTCAGAATGTTTACCTTGATGATATCTAGGTCAAGTTCGAAACTGGATCACGTGGGGTTAAAAACTAGGTCAGTAGATCTAAAAATAGAAAAACCTTGTGACCTCTCTAGAGGCCATATTTTTCATGAGATCTTCATGAATATTGGTCAGAATGTTCACCTTGATGATATCTAGGTCAAGTTTGAAACTGGGTCAGGTGGGGTCAAAAACTAGGTCAGTAGGTCTAAAAATAGAAAAACCTTGTGACCTCTCTAGAGGCCATATTTTTCAATGGATCTTCATGAAAATTAGTCAGAATGTTTACCTTGATGATATCTAAGTCAAGTTCGAAACTGGATCACGTGGGGTTAAAAACTAGGTCAGTAGATCTAAAAATAGAAAAACCTTGTGACCTCTCTAGAGGCCATATTTTTCATGAGATCTTCATGAATATTGGTCAGAATGTTCACCTTGATGATATCTAGGTCAAGTTTGAAACTGGGTCAGGTGGGGTCAAAAACTAGGTCAGTAGGTCTAAAAATAGAAAAACCTTGTGACCTCTCTAGAGGCCATATTTCTCAATGGATCTTCATGAAAATTGGTGAGAATGTTCAGCTTGATGATATCTAGGTCAGGTTCGTAACTGGGTCACTTGCGATCAAAAAATAGGTCAGTAGGTCGAAAAATAGAAAACCTTGTGACCTCTCTAGAGGCCATATTTTTCACGAGATCTTCATGAAAATTGGTGAGAATGTTGACCTTGATGATATCTAGGTCAAATTTAAAAGTGGGTCACGTGCCTTCAAAAACTAGGTCATTAGGTCAAATAATAGAAAAACCTTGTGACCTCTCTAGAGGCCATATTTTTCAATGGATCTTCATGAAAATTGGTCAGAATTTTTTATCTTGATGATATCTAGGTCACATGTGCTCAAAAACTAGGTCACTATGTCAAATAATAGAAATAACGACGTCATACTCAGTTCAACACTGGGTCATGTGGGGATAGGTGAGCGATTCAGGACCATCATGGTCCTCTTGTTTATAATTCTAAGTGCTGCATTAATAAATCTAATTGGTATTCTACCACTTTGACTATAGATAAGAAAAATCACACATTCTTAAGTAAACACCTAAGAATAAATCCAGTTTTATAAATTTATTTTTAATCTCGCTCATAAACACACATTCATAACTGCAAAGTTATAATACATAGGTATATTATATACAACACATTGAAGATAGAAAATATGATGGCAAAACATGAAATATGCATTTAGGAGCAAGTACTTGTTTCTACAGCAGCTCAGTCCAGGGTGGGAAAGTTATCAATATCAACCAGATTAGCATGAAACTTTCACCACAGTTGCATAATGAGATGCTCCCTAAGTCAGTGTCTTTAAAACAGTGCAGAATAGTATATTCACAAGGTTATGAACAAAGATATTTACAAAAAGCAAAACCCAGGTTTACCTCACATACCGTTGAAACTAAACACATTTACAAAGAAAATGTAAAACTAGATTAAAACTATATCATGTCCTGAATTAACAGAAATCATAAAAGATGATTGTTTAATTGGAGAACTATTTAAAAGACATTTGATACATTTTCCTTTGATGAACAGGAACTTCTTTTTAAAGCTATTTACATTTGTAGAAGTTTGTATGATTTCTGGAGTGAGGTCCAACAAGTAGGTTATGTTCTTAGAAATGTCTCATGATATTGATTGTTAGGTGGGGGTAATTCCTTGAATATCAAGAACAATACAGGATATTTTTTTCACTTCATTTTTGTTATGTTTGATATCAATGTGTATTTTATGCCTAAAAAATTAAATGATTTTACAGTTATGTAGATTCTTTAAATTGATATAATTTTGTTGCATCCATGTGTGCAACAATTGTTTTGATAGTATATTCAAGTAGCAACAACTAGTAAAAAGGCTCAAAAGAGGACACACATTGATGTGATGGACTAATAAAGTCAAAATGGCAGGGAAATAGGGAATGGATTCAGCTAAACACATTGATTGTTTTAATTTCCTGTATACTGTATCAGATTATATCATATACTTCAATGTTGTTATCATGTAACCTACAGATGATCATCTTGGTCATTTGCTGATTACAAGCAACAACTTGACATCCACGTTTTCCATCATCAGGTTTGATTACCTCCCCAATAAGTTGTCCTGTAGGTCCAAACTGCAGCACATTGCTGCTACCTGCGGAGGCAACAAGCAAACTACCGCTGCTGGTCTGAAATATTCCACAGGGATTTTGTAACTCTGGACCATTGAATTTCCTGACAACCTGTCCATTATTGTCTAATATGATGAGTCCATTATTCAAGCAAGTAATATACATTTTGGAACCATCCTTATTGACAGCCAGTCTGGGTAGATTAAATTTGAACTGTCCTGAAGGGTCCATACTGATGCATTTCAGCTTTCTGCCTGATACACTGTATACGTAAACTGATGTATGCTTGTCTGAAATGTACAGATTGCCATCTGCATGGGCCAGACCACGACATTCAAAGTCAGTTTTTATTTCATTTGTTTTTCTCATTTTATTGCTGTGGGAAATAAGATGAATTTCTTTTTTCATATACACACTCACAGCAACTTCCTGCTTATTGATGGGACACACTTGCCACGAAAAGCAAGGAAGATCATAATACTCCCTAACAGTGTAGGAGGAACTGTCTAAATGTTTCAGCTTCTTGTTGTTGTTATCACACAGTATTAATGATCCATCTTCCAGATAGCAGACAGAGGTAATATTACAGACATGTGTATCTGATGGAATTTTCACCGTAGGTGTCTTTTTATTTTTTGCTTGAAGCAGAGAATCTTTCTCTGCTACTTTCAACAGCATATTCATTTCTTTCAGCATTGGCAGTATTATCTGATCAGGGATGATTTTAATATCTTTCCTATGAAATCCAGCTTTACTGTCCTCTACACAGGCTTTAGCATTGCGAGCAACTTTTCTCCCCTTCTTTCCATTAACAAACTCCTGGGAAACATTACTTCTAGCTGATGCATATTTATCTTTAGCTGAAGTAATACTAGCTTTATTTTTCAGCAACAGTTTCATTCTGTCTTCTATCTCTTTTATCAGTACTTTGTATCTATTCTCTGTATCAGCTACAGAGTTCTGCTCTATTTCATCAAGCCTGGCATTAATTTCTTGTCTAAATTTTCTGATTTCTTCAATTGAATCTGCCTTGCTTTTCAAGATTTGTTGTCTTTCTTGTTGAAAGTCGTCAAGGTATTCATCTAAGATCTTGGCAGAAGTTTCAAGTTCCTGTTGAATGTTCTTTGGATTTACTATTCTTGCATTATTCTGTATGAAGTCTGGTATGTAGAAAATATCCTGACATAACCTGAAAAATAAAACAGTCTATTTTAGATACCTTTAATTTTTGTATACCTGTTTTTGCCCTAAAGATCTAGTGTCTGTACGTTTTATACAGCCATTAGGTCTATCAACATTTGAGTACAGTTGAACTTGCATAAGTGGCCACTTGTATTAAGCAGCCGGTCAGATAACTTCCCAAACTGACTTTTTATTATCCCCTTCCCAAGGTGGAGGGATATAGTTTTGGCATCTGTCCATCTTTCTGAACAATAGTGAGGACTTGTTTTTTGAGTACCAAGGACAATAGGTAACATTAAATTCATTCATTCCATACTACTTACTGGGTACTTTCTGGAACTTGTTTGGTACTTTGTAACAAAAGAAATACTCAATAAATGTAGGCTTGTAAAAATGTCCATCTGTTTGTCCTTCTGAAGCCATATTTATGACAAGGTTTGGAGTATTTGCATAAAACATGGTAGAAATGTTAACTGCTTAAGAGAAATGCAACCCTGCAAGTTTTGGCCAGGTTGCCTTAGTAAGACAAGATTTATGGTCCTTTTTAAATAAAAATATATTACATAAATAGTGTTTTCATTCCATTTTTGTACGTCCAGAGTCATATCTCAGATATGGTTTTAATTTAAGGATTTCGATAAAACATCGTAATAATATTAATTGTAATTGGGAAACATAGTCCTGCAAGTTTCAGTGAAATTGCTTAAGGAACATACGAGCTATAGCCCTAGTTACAAATAAAATGTTTTCTATGTAGGGTATGTCTTTGCAAATTTAATGGCAATTCTGACGCCCATTTTTGCTATAGGATATTGTTATCAAGCTAAGAACATATGTAACTTGGATGCAGATGTACTATATGCATTCTTGTCACTGGGGTCAAGGTCAAGGTCGCTGTCACTGAAGATAGAAAAATTTATTTCTGCTCAATAAATTCAGTAAGGAATAGGGTGCTGAATTTAGGAGGCTTGTATGGAGGGTCAAGATCATTGTTTATACTAAAATAGAAAAATGGTTTTCTCACAATAACTTCAGAGCAGACCAAACCTGGTAAATAGGTGTTTATGAAGACCAATGTTTTTGTTTGCATTTTGGGTAGCTTGGGTCAAGGTATTTGTTACTAAATATAGAAAAATAGTTTTCAATGAAATGAGTAGCTTTCATAGAGATCAAAATTCAATTGCATTTAAGTGCCCTTTTTAGAAAAGAAAGCTTTTTCAAGGCTGGAACCTTTATCCCGTTCAGTTTGGAATACCAATACCAATTCACTGATTTTGTTTGTAAGCAGCCACCTGCCTTAAAGCAGCCAGAATGTGCAGCTTCCTTGTTGGATGCTTAATACTGGTTTGAGTGTATATTGTAAATGATGTCAGCATTTAGGCAGCAATTAAAAATGAATGTTACCACAAACCCTGAAGAGAAAAGAAATAAACAAAAAGTATTCAGAATTTTGAAAACATGTAGTGAAGCAGCATACTAAAAAGTCGTTTAGTTTGGAAATAAAACTTTTTGGTTTGACAAAAATGGTTATTATGGTTATTAAGATGCAAATGTAAGAACTGTGACCAGTCTTATAAAAAATAAAATACCTGTGTTCAATAGCCATACATGTTGAACAACCAACATCATCGTGATTCTGGCAGTACATATCTACATGTTTATGACTGTGTTTGTCGCATCTTTCTGTTGGAACTGGTGGCTGTTTACCAGTAGACATTGACTGAAACTGGCCCTTACCGAGAATCTTATGCCCAGTCAGTAATGGGACATCATCGTGAACTTTGACACAGGTTAAACAATAGTAGTCACCACAATCAACACAATATTTTTCGGCTTCTGTATTTTTTCCTTTACGTTTACACACTGTACAAAGTAAGTCAAATGTTTCATCTGATAATCTACATTTGTCACTTCCTCCAGTAGCCATTTTGCCTTGGCTTATTAAAGTTTATCCCACAATGTTCTCATGTCCAAAATACAGTGTAAAATAAACTGTTATCACCTCCAATTGTGTTTATCATCTACGATCATGTGATTCATATGATTAAAGATATATCAGACCGAAGTCCATATTTGAAAATATGAAAAATTAACATTTTGTTTACATGTGTTTGGTTCTCAGACGAAATGATGACCATGGTTGGCATTGTCACCACGGTTTTTGATGGTTTAACGTGGTCAACCATTAAATACCATGGTGAAAACATGGTCAGGATCATGGTCAGCCATGGTCAACCATGGTAAGATAAGAGAAAAGACGATCAACAGTTTGACCATGGTCTACCATGGTAATTTTTTTTCCAGCCATTGTTGACCATGGACTACCACGGTCATGTTAGTAATTTTCACACTTATCAAGTTTTACAATGCACAATAGACACCTGACTGCATTTTGGCTCCAAAGGTTTTCTAGTTTATAGTTTTCCTGCATTTATAGACAGATTCAAAGGTAAACTTTCATAGTCTGACTATAATTTGTTGTCATCTTAGGAATTTTATGACAAATAAATGACTGACTTGCAAAAATAGATATACACTGCAATTGTCATGTATTTTCATGATTCATTTTCAAATTCATATTTATAAAATTTTTGATAGTCAATAATCACCACGGTCGACCATGGTCGTGGGCATTGGTCGACCATGCTTGACTGTGGTCCACAACCACGGCCGACCATGATTTTTGACCATGGTCTGATACAATGTTTAATGACCATGGTGCCAATTACCACAGCCATGGCCAACCATGTTAAACCATTGTCCCATGACCATGAACAACCATGGTAATAAACCGTCAGTTTCGACTGGGTTTGTTCACCAAATACATGTATAGCACAGCTTGAATGTGTACTGCCTTTAAAAAAAAATGGAAGTTGTTTTAAACGTATGTTGGGTAGACATTTAATTGTGAATGTAGCTATACAAAAACAGATTTATGTATTTATGAATTAATTCATTTGATGAAGATTTTTAGCTCGACTATTCATAGAATAGTAGAGCTATTGGACTCGCCCATGCGTCGGCGTCTGCGTCCGCATCGGCGTCCACGTCCCAATTTGGTTAAGTTCTTGTATATAAGCTGGTATCTCAGTAACCACTTGTGGGAATGGATTGAAACTTCACACACTTATTTACTGTGATAAACTAACTTACATTGCACAGGTTCCATAACTCTATTTTGCTTTTTTACAAAATAATGCCCCTTTTTCGTTAGCTCACCTGAGCACAAAGTGCTCAAGGTGAGCTTTTGTGAACGCCCTGTGTGCATCGTCCGTCCGTCCTTCTGTCGTCAACAATTTGACTGTTAACACTCTACAGGTCACAATTTTGGCCTAATCTTAATATAACTTAGTCAGAATGTTACCCTCATAAAAATCTTGGACGAGTTCGATATAGGGTCATCTGGGGTCAAAAACTAGGTCACTAGGTCAAATCAAAGGAAAAGCTTGTTAACACTGTAGAGGTCACAATTTTGGCCCAATCTTAATGAAACTTGGTCAGAATGTTACCCTTGATAAAATCTTGGATTACTTTGATATTGGGTCATCTTGGGTCAAAACTTAGGTCACCAGGTTAAATCAAAGGAAAAGATTGTTAGCACTCTAGAGGTCACAATTTTGACCCAATCTTAATGAACCTTAGTCAGAATGTTACCCTCAATAAAATCTTGGACAAATTCGATATTGGGTCATCTGGGGTTAAAGACTAGGTCACCAGGTCAAATCAAAGGAAAAGCTTGTTAACACTGTAGAGGCCACATTTATGACTGTATCTTCATGAAACTTGGTCAGAATGTTACTCATGATGATCTCAAGGTCCAGTTTGAATCTGGGTCATGTAGGGTCAAGAACTTGGTCACCAGGTCAAATTAAAGGAAAAGCTAGTTACCACTGTAGAGGCCACATTTATGACCTTATCATAATGAAACTTGGTCAGAATTTTAATCTTGGTGATCTATAGGTCATGTTTAAATCTGGGTCAGGTGGGGTCAAAAACTAGGTCACCAGTTCAAATCAAAGGAAACGCTTGTTAACACTCTAGAGGCCACATTTATGACTGTATTTTTATGAAACTTAGTCAGAATGTTAATCTTGATGATCTTTAGGTCAAATTCGAATCTAGTCATGTGGGGTCAAAAACTTAGTCACCGGGTCAAATCAAAGGAAAAGCTTGTTAACACTCTAGAGGCCACATTTATGATGTATCTTCATAATACTTAGTCAGAATGTTAATTTTGATGATCTTTAGGTCTAGTTCGAATCTGGGTCATATGGGGTCAAAAACTAGGTCACCAGGTCAAATCAAAGGAAAAGCTAGTTAACACTCTAGAGGACACATTTATGACCTTATCTTAATGAAACTTGGTCAGAATGTTAATCTTGATGATCTATAGATCATGTTCAAATCTGGGTCAGATGGGGTCAAAAACTAGGTCACCAGGTCAAATCAAAGGAAAAGCTTGTTAACAGTATAGAGGCCACATTTATGACTTTATCTTCATGAAACTTAGTCAGAATGTTAATCTTGATGATCTTTAGGTCAAGTTCAAATCTGGGTCATATGGGGTCAAAAACTAGGTCACGGGGTGAAATCAAAGGAAAAGCTATTTAACACTTTAGAGGCCACATTTATGACCATATCTTAATGAAACTATCTTGATGATCTTTAGGTCAATAAGTCAGGTGAGGGATACAGGGCCTTCATGGCCCTCTTGTTTGGTTAAGGTTTTGTATGTAAGCTGGTATCTCAGTACTCACTAATTGGAATGGATTGAAACTTCACCCACTTGTTCACTGTCATGATCTGACATGCACAAAGCAGGTTCCATAACTTTATTTTGCTTTTTTACAAAATTATGCCCCTTTTTCAACATAGAAATTTTTGGTTAAATTTTTGTATGTAAGCTGGTATCTCAGCATCCACTAATGGGAAAGTTTTGAAACTTCACACACTTGTTCACTGTCATGATATGACATGCAGTGCAAAGGGTCAATAACTCAACTTCGCATTTTACAAAATTATGCCCCTTTTTCAACTTAGGAGTTTTGGGTTAAATTTTTATATGTAAGCTGGTATCTCAGTACCCACTAATGGGAATGGATTGAAACTTCACACATTTGTCCACTGTCATGAGCTGATAAGCACTATTTAGGTTCCATAACTCTATTTTGCTTTTTTACTAAATTATGCCCCTTTTTCGACTTTCATATTCATTCAATCGACAAGGCTGTTGAATAGTCGAGCGTTGCTGTCCTCTGACAGCTCTTGTTGTTAAGTTACAGTACCTAAAGAAAAAAAAAAAAAAATTCAATTTGTGTAAAGATGCACATTGGATATCTTTAAATCAGTGTGAAATCAGCTGTTATCACCTTCTATCATTTGATTCAAATGATTAAAAGTCTGAGTATCATGTTCTGAATAGATTATTTTTTCTTTTTTAGCTCACCTGAGCACGAAGTGCTCAAGGTGAGCTTTTGTGGTCGCCCTGTGTCCGTCGTCGTCCGTCTGTCCGTCAGTTGTCCGTCCGTTGTCAACAGTTTGACTGTTAACATGCTAGAGGTCACAATTTTGGCCTAATCTGAATGAAACTTGGTCAGAATGTTACCCTCAATAAAATCTTGGACGAGTTCGATATTGGGTCATCCGGGATCAAAAACTAGGTCACCAGGTCAACTCAAAGAAAAAGCTTGTTAACACTCTAGAGGTCACAATTTTGGCCCAATCTTAATGAAACTTGGTCAGAATATACTTTCCATAAAATTTTGGACGAGTTAAATATTTGGTCATCTGGGGTCAAAAACTAGGTCACAAGGTCAAATCAAAAGAAAAGCTTGTTGACACTCCACAGGCCACATTTATGACTATATCTTCATGAAACTTGGTCAGAATGTTAATCTTGAAGATCTCAATGTCCAGTTTGAATCTGGGTCATGTAGGATCAAATACTAGGTCACCAGGTCAGATCAAAGGAAAAGCTTGTTAACACTCTAGAGGTCACAATTTATGACCCAATCATAATGAAACTTGGTCAGAATGTAACCCTCAATAAAATCTTAGACGAGTTCAGTATTGGGTCATCTAGGGTTAAAAACTAGGTCACCAGGTCAAATCAAAGGAAAAGCTTGTTAACACTCTAGAGGCCACATTTATGACTATATCTTCATGAAACTTGGTCAGAATGTTAATCTTGAAGATCTCAATGTCCAATTTGAATCTAGGTCATGTAGGATCAAAAGCTAGGTCACCAGGTCAAATTAAAGAAAAAGCTAGTTAACACTGTAGAGGCCACATTTATGACCCTGTCTTAATGAAACTTGGTCAGAATGTTAATCTTAAAGGTGGATAATCAGATTTTGGCCATGTAACGGATTTGTTCGAAACTTTAGCATCTGATCATTTACACTCATTTATGTTCACTTAATACAAATCAGATTTTCACTGGAGGTATTTTTAAAATTTCATTTTCCTATCCTGGTTGCCCAACCAAGATAGAGTTATTTTATCATAAGTATAAATTTGATAAACATACTTTGCCTAAGGAAATGTATAAATATTAGACATATTGTAATATATTTGTAAAATATTTGCATTAAAAATTATGTATTTAGATGGAATTCATTAGAAACACAAGTTTGAAAAATTATTATTACCTCCCTTTGCTTATCTTGGTTGCGCAACCAAGATAGATTGGAAATAACTGAATTCAGAAGCTACACACAGCTTTTAAACTTGCATTTTGGTTCAGATTGTTCAATAGTTGATATGTCTATCAAATGCAAATGTAAAACTAGACATTGTATCGAAATAAAAAGAAATACCCAGCTTTTTATACACTTTCATATTAAAGGGGAGTAATTACAAAATTTTATAAAAATAATAAAATATACATTTCAAATAGGAATCTAACTCTATGTAATCGGTCTTTTTGTTCCTTAAATAATTCTCTACCAGAATATACAAAAAGTAAAAAATGTCATTAAATGTTGTTTAAATGTGATTGACCACCTTTAATGATCTATAAGTCAAGTTTAAATCTGGGTCAGGTGGGGTCAAAAACTAGGTCACTAGGTCAAATGAAAGGTAAAGCTTGTTAAATTTTATGACTGTATCTTGATGAAACTTAGTCAGAATGTTAATCTTGATGATCTTAATGTCAAGTTTGAATCTGGGTCATGTGGGGTCAAATCAAAGGAAAAGCTAGTTTAACACTTTCGAGGCCAAATTTATGACCATATCTTAATGAAACTTGGTCATAATGTTAATCTTGATGATCTTTAGGTCAGTAGGTCAGGTGAGCGATAGAGGGCCTTCATGGCCCTCTTGTTTGTGTGTAAATTTATTTTAACCATACCTCAGTAAAAAGAACCTGAAGTATACAATGGGAATGTTATTTTTAGCTCGACTATTCTAAGAATAGGGGAGCTATCCTACTCGCCCCGGCGTCAGCGTTAGCGCGAGCGTTGGCGTGAGCGTCACACAAATGTTAAAGTTTGCGTACCACCCCAAATATTTTCAAAGTCCATTGAGATATTGCTTTCATATTTTGCATGCTTGTTTACCATCATGACCCCAGTCTGTAAAAAGGAGGAGGAAACTCTATCAAGCATTTTGACTGAATTATGGCCCATTTTCGACTTAAGATATTTGAATAAAACTTGGTATGTATGTAGCTTATATCAAGACAAAGGCTGGGATTGATTTTGGGGTTTCTGGGGTCAAGGTCAAGGTCACTGTTACTTAAAATAGAAAAAGGGTTTCCGGTCAATAACTTAACTTAGGAATGAGCTATCATGATGAAACTTGGTGTATAGAAAACTTATATAAAGTTGTAGCTTGGGATTGATTTTGGGGTTTCTGGGATCAAGGTCAAGGTCATTGTTACTAAAAATAGGGTTAGGGTTAGCATATCTTCTACATGCATGGAGGGATTTTGATGAAAGTTGGCACAATTGTTCACCATCATGAGACGGAGTGTCATGCGCAAGAACCAGGTCCCTAGGTCTAAGGTCAAGGTCACACTTAGAGGTCAAAGGATACAAGAATGAAAACTTTGTCCGGAGCATATCTTCCTCATGCATAGAGGGATTTTGATGTAACTTGGCACAATTATACACCATCATGAGACGAAGTGTCTTGCGCAGTTCCCTTTTTAAGATTAACTTCCCTTAGTTGTTACTATAAATAACTTATATTGTAACTTTTTTTATAATTGACCGTAGGGAAAAACCAAGACCACTTTTCTGTGGTACAACATAGTTGTTACTTTCTAAATTTAGGTGTATTTTAAGGTATCTCTACCTGGTTAGGAGTTTTTTTGTGGACTTAGAAAAACAAAAGAATTACAATGATTACTAAACAACCACAAAATTAAAATAACATCTGCAAATACAGGTGCTAGAGTAAAGAAATTTCCTGTGACGGGCGTATATTGTGACATTCTGGCACTCTTGTTTATTCTTATGAAAAGTGTTGAAAACCTGGTTTCGTGGCATTGCCGCGTTTCTTGTTTACATTTCTTTATAGATGCCTAATATTTAACCAAACTAAAATCTTATTCATCCCTGCTTACCTAACCTGTTCTGCAGCCATTTGCCTTAAGCAATAATTCAGCTTACTTTCAAATTTGACTTTTGTTCCAATTTCAACTTGCCTTAAGTAGTCACTAGCTTTAAACAGCCAGATTGTGCTGCTTCCGTGGTTGGCTGGTAAACGCGTAAATAAGATATATCATGTTTAGCTGTGCATTATTAAGGATGACTTTATGTGGAAAAAATTGCACAAGTAAGAACTTTCAGTGTGAACAGACCGTTTAGTTAACCCGATTTTTGAGTCGGCTAAACGCTGTCAAGCATTTGACGAGTCCTTGCTATCGCCCGATTTCTCATTCTTAAATGGCCTTACAACACAGCGAAGTGATGTAGTTCCATTAGATTGTTTCTAATTTCAAAGAGTTCATTGATCGAATGAAGTTCATTTATGTCAATCCTATTTGCTATGACCAATATACGATGTAATCTGTCATATTTATGACTTGTAATTGTGCAATACTCGAATAAAGCCACGTATTTTCTTCCGCGGTAACTCATTAAGCATAAACACGCATAACGATTCTGCAGGATTTGGTAATACATTTGCGCATATGATTATGGTGACGAATTTTATGCCCTTTTGTCACAAAATAGCAAATATGATGTTCACAAATTCAAATAAAAACTGCATATTAACTTATTAGCCAAATTATCCATTTGTTACCCTGTCCGTTTCAAAAAATAATCTTTAAAATCATTGCGCAAATAACAAATTTATTGCGCTGTACATTTTATGAATTGCACAGGCTTACAAAGCTTGCATAACATCCAGCGAAAGACAAAATATAGTTCCAGAACATACTGCTAGTAATTTATTGAGTGGGTACCTCTGAAAGCATTTGAATGTCTCTTATCAAAGAGCTTACCACATCGATGAAATTAAATTATGACAGCTTCATTTTAAATGACCCGAATAAGATATGTGCAGTACGTTAATTCTACCGCGAGACTTCACGGATGAATCCTAACTACATTCTGGACACTTGTCGGCGAACACGCGTGACCTGTTTATAACAACGCTTCTACGAGTTTGCGTGGGTTGAATTTTGCAGTCAGTAAACGGATAAATTATCGGAAGAAGAAGCTCTTACTGGTTTGTTTAGTTACTACTGATATTAAAAATGATTTTATTTCTTATTTTTCGAGAAATAAACAAATCGGCGAAACATTAAATTGTGTTTTCTTGTAGTTTTTGAAATCGAAAGTAGATTGTCTATGTTTGGCTGCTTTGACGAAACGAAACAACGTTTTTATGAAAATATTTAAATAAGAGGTAATTTAACCGTAAACTTCAATGTCAGATACTGCCAATACTGCTAAATGTCATCGTATCATCACAATTTGTAAAATATATTGTTGAAACTGGAGAAAAGTGTAATCGTATCCGGTTATAATATTTTGGGTAAATATCTAGCTGTGTTATGAAATTTTAACATTCAAGTAACATACATGATAGATATTATTGTAACAGAAATGATTCTAGAATTTATTTTTATTACACCTACATATAATCTATATCAGACTCATATTCTAGTCCTGAGGCATGATCTGAAAGTAAAAAGATGAAGTGACAGTCATACTTTGGATATTGTAATACTAGAAAGAATCTAGGTAATATTTAGAAATTGGAACAGAAGATTTTCAGTTAAAATCGCACCAAAGGCTGTATCAAGGGTCTACATATTCAAAAATTTCTTGTGGTAATACCCCAAACCCTACTTGCAGGAGGGGGTATCCTCCCACACCCTTCCCCCATATTGCCACTTTACAGTTTGATACATTTGCCCTTTTACCACCTGCCGCAATGCCCATTTCAAAATCTGACTGCAATTTAAAGCGGAAAGAAACACCCCTCCCCACACCCACCCTGCTACCGACCACGTAAAAATGGCTCAAACATTTTTCTGCCCAGTCTGGGCCTGTCTGTCTACATGAATCAAAATGGATAATTGAAAGTGGATGGACTTCGGGATAACAGACATGATTTTTAAGGGGTTAACAAGTCTGAAATAGAATAAATGATAGTTTTAACTAAAAAAGAACTGCATTTATTAGTATCGGTTACACTATATATTGACACTCAGCAACATTTACATACATGTATCTCTAAACGCAAAAGTAAGTATACAATGTACTTTAAATTGACATCACTTATAATATGATTGAACAATACCTAACATATGACAAGGCTATCGCCAGGCCCATTATAATATCTGTAAAATATCAGTTCTTTCGTCCATCCGTTACAAATTGTATGTGGCAATCCGCGCTGTAAAATTTTAATATTATAAATTGTCATATTCAAATTTTATCATGTGCGAATATATACCAGCCGATAATAATTATTGCCTCTTTTGGCAATGCCGGAGGCAAATGTTTACTGGAAAAATATATAAAGTCATGGGCAGTATCTTAGTGTCAGCTGTCAAATTGTAGTTTGTACTTTCAACATTTTTATTTCTGCGAACCACTCTTCAATTTTAGAGAAATATATTGGGTTTAAATACTTGTATAATGTCAATCAAAGTTTTACTAGGCATCGACCGAATGTTCATTTCATTTATTGTAACAAAATCTCTCTTTAGTTGGGGAAAAAAACTAAAAACAAACTGAAACTGGTAGACTATACTGTCAGTACATCAATCATTAGCCGACTCAGGCCCTTCAGGCCTTTGATTGTTATTATACCCCCACAAAACGAAGTTTGGGGGGTATATAGGAGTGAGCTTTTTGGTCGGTCGGTCCGTCTGTCTGTCGGTCTGTCGTTCCGTTGGTTTTCATGGTTTCCGGATGATAACTCATGAAAGGCTTGACCGATTTAAACAATTTTTGGTACACAGTTGTAACATCAGAAAATACAGGTCACATTCCACTTTGGGGTCAGTAGGTCAAAGGTTAAGGTCACAGTGACTTGAAACTGTTAAACGATTTCCGGATGATAACTTGAGAACGCTTGGGTCTAAGATCATAATTTTTTATACACAGGTGTAACATGGTAAAATACAGGTCAAGTTTGACTTTGGGGTCAGTTGGTCAAAGGTCAAGGTCACAGTTACCCTGAACAGTAAAACGGTTTCTGGATGATAACTTTAGAACACTTGGGCCTAGGATCATAAATTTTGGTACACAGGTGTAACATTATGAAATACAGGTCAAGTTTGACTTTGAGGTCAGTAGGTCAAAGGTCAAGGTCACAGTGACTCTGAACAGTTAAATGGTCTCTGGATGATAACTTGAGAACGCTTGGGTCTAGGATCATAATTTTTTGTACACAGGTGTAACATGATAAAAATACAGGTCAATTTTGACTTTGAAGGTAGTAGGTCAAAGGTCAAGGTCACAATGACACGAAATAGTTAAAGGCCAGTCTGGTGTAGGCCCTACACCCAAATTGTAGGAGGAGCTTCCTAAAAATATGTGAATGTGAGTGAGGTCAAGAAACGGTCAGTTTGCTCCTTCCAGGTGAATCAGCTGACTGACCCTGATAAAATATATTAGTAGAGTATTTGATCCCTGTTGGTCAGCTACAAATGTACATTAGGTCAGAGGAAGTATTTATAATTTACTGCTGGAATTTAGGTGATTGAAGAAAAAATGGAAGATGCATAAGTGAATTGTGTTACTCTTAAACTCGTTGAATAACAGTTGAATTCTAAACATTGAAGGCATTTTAGTTGTAGTGTACAAAGAATCACTTTCAGGACTTTCTATAATAAGATATCTTCTGGATTTAATTGGTACATGTATATTATTTAACTTTATCACATTTTGTGATTAGAAGTGTGAATAGTCTTTGATATAGACTTGTGAAATGTTAAAAGTACAACATATTCACCCACTGTAAACATCAGTAGGAATTACAGTAACAAATCTGAACTAATTTAAACAATAGTAGCATGATACATATCTTATGAATTTGTTTTTTGACAGAGTAATAGACTAGGGTCATTCATCCTTTTTTTTTACATAATTTATAATTACCATTGATTATCTAGAATATCACTGGAACTGCAAGATTAGGCGTAAAAAAAAAAATTGTTTGTTTCCGGTATCCCGACCTACCCTAAATTTTTGGCCCGACCCTAAATGTTTTTATGGCCTTGAAGAATATTTTTTTCAACTTTTTAACAAAAAGATGCAAAACTGCACTTTTTATGCTTTAAACATGGCCAGTGATGTTAGAAATCAACTTACTGATGCTCTAAAGGCATAACCCCCTTATTTGTAATCATTTTTTGACAAATAAATAATTTCCGAAAAGTTTCCCTTAATAAAAAAATCCAAAAAAAAAATATTTTCCGACCTACCTACCCTAATTTTTAGCTCACCTGAGCAATGCTCAGGTGAGTTTTTCTGATCGCTCGATGTCCGGCGTCCGTCGTCCGTCGTCCGTCGTCTGTCGTCTGTCGTCTGTCAACATTTAGCTTGTGTATGCGATAGAGGTTGTATTTTTCAATTAATCTTCATGAATATTGGTCAGAATGATAACCTTGATGAAATCTAGGCCGAGTTCGAAAATGGGTCATCTCGGGTCAAAAACTAGGTCACTAGGTCAAATCAAAGAAAAACCTTGTGTATGCGATAGAGGCTGTATTTTTCATTTAATCTTCATGAATATTGGTCAGAATGATAACTTTGATGAAATCTAGGCCGAGTTCGAAAATGGGTCATCTCGGGTCAAAAACTAGGTCACTAGGTCAAATCAAAGAAAAACCTTGTGTATGCCATAGAGGCTGTATTTTTCAATTCTTCTTCATTAATATTGGTCAGAATGATAACCTTGATAAAATCTAGGTCGAGTTCGAAAATGGGTCATCTTGGGTCAAAAACTAGGTCACTAGGTCAAATCAAAGAAAAACCTTGTGTATGCGATAGAGGCTGTATTTTTCAATTGATCTTCATGAATTTTGGTCAGAATGATTGCCTTGATAAAATCTAGGCCGAGTTCGAAAATGGGTCATCTAGGGTCAAAAACTAGGTCACTAGGTTAAATCAAAGAAAAACCTTGTGTATGCAATAGAGGCGGTATTTTTCAATTGATCTACATGAATTTTGGTCAGAATGATTACCTTGATGAAATCTAGGCCGAGTTCGAAAATGGGTCATCTGGGGTCAAAAACTAGGTCACTAGGTCATATCACGTAAAAACCTTGTGTATGCGATAGAGGCTGTATTTTTCAATTGATCTTCATGAATTTTGGTCAGAATGATTACCTTGATGAAATTTAGACCAAGTTCGAAAATGGGTCATCTGGGGTCAAAAACTAGGTCACTAGGTCAAATCAAAGAAAAACCTTGTGTATGCAATAGAGGCTGTATTTTTCAGCTGATCTTCATGAAATTTAGCCAGAATGATTACCTTGATGAAATCTAGGCCGAGTTCGAAAATGGGTCATCTGGGGTCAAAAACTAGGTCACTAGGTCAAATCGAAGAAAAACATTGTGTATGCAATAGAGGATGTATTTTTCAATTGATGTACATGAAATTTGGTCAGAATGATTGCCTTGATGAAATCTAGGTCAGTTTTGAATATGGGTTATCTGAGGTCAAAAACTAGGTCACTAGGTCAAATTAAAGAAAAATCTTGTGTATGCGATAGAGACTGTTTTTTTCAATTGATTTTTATGAAATTTGGTCAGGTTGATTGCCTTAATGAAATCTAGGTTGAATTTGAATATGGGTCATCTGAGGTCAAAAACTAGGTCACTTGGTCAAATCAAAGAAAAAACTTCTGTATGTGATAGAGGCTGTATTTTTCAGTTGATCTTCATGAATTTTGGTCAGAATGATTGCCTTGATAAAATCTAGGTCGAGTTTGAACATGGGTCATCTAGGGTCAAAAACTAGGTCATGTCTAAGAAAATGCTTGTTTTATTGCAAGAGACCAATTTTTTGGTCCAATCTTAATGAAAATTGGTCAGAATATTTGTTTCCATGAAATCACTAGGTCAAACATGTTTTACACTGTTATGGAGTGTTTCTTAGGTGAGCGACCTAGGGCCATCTTGGCCCTCTTGTTTTGAGCATGTTACCGGAAACAAAGATTTTTTTTTTTTAGGCCTTATCAGTAAAGTAGCCAGTGTGATAAATCACTATTGAGTATAACAAGTGCCTTGTTACCTGACATGACCTGTGTGTTTACATTTTCCTGCTGACTGCTCTGCTTTATCACATGACCAATGTCAGAGCTCAGATTTCAAATTTCAACTGTCAAATTTTCAAATTCTTGTTATTTTGCAATCAAAATAACTCCTATGAGATATTTTTGTATACCTTAAATTTAATATCTTTAAATAGATTAGAACTTAGAGAATTGATGAGGCAAAATATATTTAATAATTTTCATTATTATTTGAGTTATTTAGAAAAAATTGTCAAAAACTGAAGGATGTCTGAATGGTTTTTGAATATGCAATGATTGACATCTTGTGGGTGGAGCCTTTCCTTTTATACTGAGCCCTGGGGTTTAAACAGTTTCTGGATGATAACTTGAGAACAATTGGGCCTAGGATCATGAAAATCGATAGGGAGGTTGGTTATGACCAGCAGATGACCCCTTATAATTTTAAGTCAGTAGGTCACAGGTCAAGGTCACAATGACCTGGAACATTTTAAATGGTTTTCAGACAATAACTTCAGAACTAGGATCACGAAACTTAATAGGGAGGTTGGTCATGACCAGCAGATGACCCCTATTTATTTTCAGTTCCAAAGGTCAAAGGTCAGAGTGACCCGGAACATTTAAACATTTTCCGGACGATAACTTGAGAACGCTTGGACCGAGGATTATGAAACTTAACAGGAAGGTTGATCATGACCAGCAGATGACCTGTATTGATTTTGAGGTCAGTAGGTCAAAGGTCAAGCAAGTTCAGCTTTGACATTGGCTTAGGTCTGTGACAAGGCCATATTGTGGGGGTATAATTCGTCACTTCTGTGACAACTCTAGTTCAAATTGTAGTATTGTAATCTCATCCATTATTTTTATGCCTAAACCTCCCCCCACCCCTACCCCCCTTCCTGGGGGGCAGCATATAGTAATTTCAATATCCTTCCATTTGTTAGTTTGTTTATGCCGTTTTCGTCTCTGGTCTGTAACTTTGTGATTTATTGATGGATATCAAAAAGACTTGGCAGTATGACATGACGATGTGTCATCTGCAAGAACCATAAATCTACCCAACTCTGTTGTTCAAGGATGGATTAAAAGAGAACTTTGCAACAATGATCAGCATGAAAAACAAAGTATGTCATGCAAGAACATTAGATCAATTTCTCTTACTTCTTATACGCCTGTCTCTGAAAGAGCGGGGCATATTATGTGAACATCTACAGCGGGCGGCCGGCAGGCAGGCGGTCGGCGTCCAAAGCATGTCCGCTCTCTAAGTCGAACAGTTTTCATCTGATTTTTCGCCAGACTTGCTGAAAGTGTTTGTGGGCATAATATCTCGGCCAAGTTCAATAAACAGCAAAATCGCCCCAGGCACTCTTGGATTATGGCCCTTGAATTAGGCAAAGTTCGATGATGGGCATATTTTGTGACAGTCTGGCACTCTTGTTTTAATTGTTTCCCTTTATTGAATGTCCATCCGGATTTCCTGTCTGGTCTCTAACTTTGTCGTTATTGGATTGATTTAAAAAAAAATGGGCAGCAGTAATCAGCATGATATATAATGTTTCATGTGCAAGAACCATAACTCTACCTTTCATCCTTTTTGAGTTATCTCCTTGTATTGAATGTTCTTGTCCAGGGCATCAGTCTAAAACTACTGTAGGGAATATAAGCAAGTTGCACACAATGATAAAATATATTTAGAGGAAGTGTAGTGTACATTGACCTTAACTCTTCCAGACTTATTTTGTCAGTTATCTCCCTTATTGATTTTCTTTATATGATTCATATTTGAACTTAGTATTATTACACTGAATAAAAGAACACATTTTGGAGACAGTTTAAATATGAAGACTGTCTCAGACTTAAAACACTGATATGACATATTGGGGTAATAAATGGAAAAATGGAAAAACGATGAAAAGCAAGTATTGGACAAGCCTTATTCCCAAGTTCAAATGATTGGGCACCAACAAGGTATAGATATACACTGTCTTTCATCTACAAAATCCTACTTATAAAATACATTATTGTACTGGTATCGGACCTGTATCCGAACAGTACCAGTATCCGAATTCTCGTAATTTCTCCTTTCATATAACCCTTCATAAAGGGAGTACTATATGATTTGGAAGGCTGTTTCACAAGCAAGCATCGGGCGAAATTTCGTTCATCAATGACAAGTGTTTACAGAGAAATTCTACATTCTTTATTAAGAAATCAACTTTCTGTTTTGTTTACATCTGAGGGATTCCACATGACACGCATGCGTGGAAGACAAACACATGTTAGTCCAAATCCTGGGAGGTAAATCCTGAGCTTATGATTTGCACTCCGTTGTAGAATTACTCTCCCTTTATTATTGGATAAAGTATTAAGGAAATTATATTGCACTTGCATCACATGGGTGTTTAGTAACAAGGTAGAGTGCTGGCCTCAGGTGTGAGAGGTCGTGGGTTCAAAATCCAGTCAACTCTTAAAATTTTTATCTTTTTTTTTTTTTTTTTTTTACTTTTTTTTTAAATATATATTAACACAGCTTAGAGACTTAAAGTCTATATAAAACTGCTATATACCGAGAGTACAATGTATACAGTAATCAAATAAACTACTGTCTACAAGCTAGACAAATACACAATGTGAAAGGTGTTTGTCTGAAGTGTTACATAATATGATTATACAGGTGCTGTACGATACTGTACATAACGGAACGGAAGATAGCCACACCCTGTACGATTTATGGGAAAAAGTAGTAAAGGTTAATTACATAATTTAAAATCAAAGTTATAAAAGATTTTCAGTCACAATAATTTTAAAGCTGCTTACAAAACCATTTGTCGGAAACTGGTACTGTAGATAAACCAATTAACGTTAATTAGACTGCCCTTTCGGAGCCCCTGTTTTTGGACGCATGCGCAGATAAGGCCGGTATTGTTTACATCCTTGCAAAGAGTAAAGACTAGGGTTTAACAATTTGTAGATTATTTTTGTAAACAATTTGTATTTAAAAATAAATATAATGAAAACCCTCATTTTTTATCAGAAACTGGGCTGAAACCAGTAGCCCCCTCCCCCACAAAAAAGCAACAAAAAAAACCAAAAAAAAACTTTGGGCATGTGACACAAGTAATATTTGTACACTTTTTTTAGACATATTTTAGGTCTGCCCTATGTGTGTAGTTTTCATCTTTGGTTTAAGATTTTTCACAAGCAACATAAATAAGATTAAACAAGCATTTAGTAAAGTAAAATGTTATTGAAAGATTGACGAAACATATACCAAGATATACCCAGATATTACATGTCCGGTACCACTTCCATTCAAATGAAGCAGTATGGAGGGGGTGCACTTTTAAAGTTTACTCTAAACAAAAATGTTACCATTAATGAGTCAGGCATCCGCCCGCTTAACTCAGTAGGGAGAGCATTGGTCTACGGATCGCGGGATCGCAAGTTTGATCCCTGGGCAGGGCGAATGTTCTCTGTGACAATTTGATCAAAGACATTGTGTCTGAAATGATTCATCCTCCGCCTCTGATCATTCATGTGGGGAAGTTGGCAGTTACTTGCGGAGAACAAGTTTGTACTGGTACAGAATCCAGGAACACTGGTTAGGTTAACTGCCCGCCGTTACATGACTGAAATACTGTTGAAAAACGGCGTTAAACCAAACACAAACAAACAAAATTAATGAGTAAGTGTGCAATACATATATTCAAGGTCAAACGAAGAACATATGGACATTATGACCCTCTTGTTTCTATCTTAAGTTGACCTGGTTCAGATCAGGGTGAGCAATTGGTATAGGTTGATGGTCTGGTGTGCATTATCCGTCGTCCAGCATTCACATTTTGCATAAACATATTTTCTTCTGAAAATACTGTTCAGAATTACACCAAACTTGGTCTGTAGCATCCTGGCAAAGCCCACTCTCCAGTTTATTAATCCCCCGCCGTGGCGGAGGGATTATAGGAATGGTCTGCGTCCGTCCTTCCGTCCGTCCATCCTTCCGTCCGTCCTTCCGTCCTTCTTTCCGTCCGTCCTTCCGTCTGTCCTTCCGTCCATAACAAAATCGTGTCTGGTCCATATCTCCTAAACCCCTTGAAGGATTTTCATGAAACTTGGGTCAAATGATCACCTCATCAAGACGATGTGCAGAACCCATGAGTCAGCCTTGTAGGTTCAAGGTCAAGGTCACAACTCAAGGTCAAAGGTTTGAGCCTGCCATTTTGTGTCCGCTCTATATCTCATAAACCCCTTGAAGGAATTTTATAAAACTTGGGTCAAATGATCACCTCATCAAGACGATGTGCAGAACTCATGGGTCAGCCTTGTCGGCTCAAGGTCAAGGTCACAACTCAAGGTCAAAGGTTTGAGCCTTCCATTTTGTGTCCGCTCTATATCTCCTAAACCCCTTGAAGGAATTTTATCAAACTTGGGTCAAATGATCACCTCATCAAGACTATGTGCAGAACCAATGAGTCAGTCATGCCGGCTCAAGGTCAAGGTCACAACATAGGGTCAAAGGTTTGAGCCTTCCATTTTGTGTCTGCTCTATATCTCCTAAACTCCTTGAAGGATTTTCATCAGACTTGGGTCAAACGATCACCTCATCAAGGCGATGTGCAGAACTTATGAGTCAGCCATGTCGGCTCAAGGTCAAGGTCACAACTGAAGGTCAAAGGTTTGAGCCTTCCATTTCGTGTCCGCTAAACCCCTTAAAGGAATTTTATAAAACTTGGGTAAAATGATTACCTCATCAAAACGATGTGCAGAAATTATGAGTCAACCATGCCAGCTCAAGGTCAAGGTCACAACTAAGGGTCGAAGGTTTGAGCCTTCCATTTTGTGTCCACTCTGTATCTCCTAAACCCCTAGAAGGATTTTCATCAAACTTGGGTCAAAGGATCACCTCATCAAGAACTCATGAGTCAGCCATGTCAACTCAAGGTCAAGATCACAACTGAAGGTCAAAGGTTTCAGCTCTGTATCTCCTAAACCCCTTGAAGGATTTTCATGAAACTTGGGTCAAATGATCACCTCATCAAGATGTTGTGCAGAATTCATGAGTCAGCCATGTCAGTTCAAGGTCAAGGTCACAGCTAAAATCAAAGGTTTACCCTTTCACTATCCATAGCAGTGGCGGGGGATTTAGCTGTCCTTCAGACTGCCTTGTTCAAATTGTTTCACTTCCATATGAACCTTTCTTGTGGCCATTACACCTAAAAATAGAAAAAAGCATTTAAACAGTGTCTCATTGACCGCTTGCTTTATCTTTATCAAACTTGACCTGTAGGATTGTTATGAGGTCTTGTCCCAAGTTTGTTCAAGTGGGGGCACTTGGTCCCTTTTAGGAAAACAGAAATGCCTTTAAAGGACTTCTTCTCATGAACTGCTTGATGGATCTTCAATGTCCTCTTCCAAAATTATTCAAATTGGGGAGTAGGCTTCCTTTTTGGACAACTAAGGGTTATAAAAGAAAAACCTATATGAAATTAAGTCTCGTGAACCTCTTGATGGATCTTCATCAAACATGGGTTGTAGCATCATAATAAGGTTCTCTTCCAAATTTATTCAGGTTAGAACACCTGGCCCATTTTATGGGCTGCTAAAGCTAAAAAAATAAGGATACTTTTTAAAAGACTCACTCTCTGGAACTACTTGATGAATCTTCAACTATGGCTTTAGTATCTTTGTAAGGGTCCTCTCTCACATTAAATTTTGTTCAAATGGTTCTGCATGGTCGCTTTTAGTTCTCTTCAGGTTAGTGAATTAAATCTACTTGGGCGTGACTTTGACCTTGAATCCAATTACCTTGAGGAATACTTTAGTCTCCAAGAAAGGTAACATTAGTTGCAGTTTCTTGGCAAGAATTGAGCTATGTCATTTGCAAAGTAACTCATAGTAACACAATAAGTACTGAAAATCCATTAAATGATTAAAAAATAACTTCTTTCAATATTGCACTTATACAATTAGAGCCATAAAGGGAGGTGATCATAAACAATGGATTCAATAAGACTTTCAACTATACTGGTTCGAGTCGTAAATTCGGACACTTTTTGCGGTTTTTCATAAATATTTCTTTCTTGATACAATTGATTTGTACAAAATTTCTACCATATGTGCTTTAATACAAACAACATTGATTGTTATCATTAACGGCCGTTTACAGTATGGTAAACAATAAAACCGTGCTTAAAATAATGGACAGGTATAGCCTCCACATTTTACCTTCTAGAGGTTGTAAATATTGGGCCACTTTTTAGCTCGACTATTCGAAGAATAAGTAGAGTTATCCTAGTCACCACGGCGTCGGCGTTGGCGTCACACCTTGGGTTAAGTTTTTTCGTACCAGTCCACATTTTGACAAAGTCTTTTGAGATAAAGCTTTGAAACTTTCAACACTTGTTTACCATCATCATGGCCAGTTATAGGCAAGAGCACATAACTCCATCAAGGATTTTGGCTGAATTATGGCCCCTTTTGACTTAGAAATCATGGTTAAGTTTTTCATACCAGTTCATATTTTGACAAAGTATTTTAAGATTAAGCTTTGAAACTTTCAACACTTGTTTACCATCACCATGTCCAGTTATAGGCAAGAGCACATAACTCCATCAAGGATTTTGGCTGAATTATGGCCCTTTTTGACTTAGAAATCTGGGTTAATATTTCGTACCAGTTCATATTTTGACAAAGTCTTTTGAGATAAAGCTTTGAAACTTTCAACACCTGTTTACCATCACCATGTCAAGTTATAGGCAAGAGTACATAACTCCATCAAGGATTTTGGCTGAATTATGGCCCCTTTTGACTTAGAAATCTTGGTCAAGTTTTTTGTACCAGTTCATATTTTTTGTAAAGTGTTTGACGTATGGCTTTGAAACTTTTATCACTTGTTTAGTATAATAGTCTCTATCTGTAGGAAAGAGAACATAACTCTGTCATCTATTTTGGCTGAATTATGGCCCTTTTTGGACTTTGAAATTGGTTCTGTTTTCATACAAGTCCATGTTTTGTCAAAACTATGTGACATATGGCTTTTAAACTTTGAAGACTTGTTTATCATTATGATTTCCATCTGTAGGCAAGAGTACATAGCTATTTTGACTGAATTATGGCCCTTTTTGGACTTTGAAATTGGCTCATATATTGCCATTTAGTGCAAGACTTATCGAAATCAAAGTAATACAGGAACATTGTTTGTCTAATCTATTTATTTCTTCTGTCTGAATATCCGTGGAAATATTTTGACCCCATTCTTCAATCAATTCTTCGAATAGTCGAGCGCGCTGTCATCAGACAGCTCTTGTTGGTTATATGTTCAACATTGTCTTGGAAAAAAATCAATGCTACAGCCAAAATCGTTCTCTTTTTAACAAACTGCAATCAATTTTCAAAAGCATACCTCATTGGAAGTATTTGCCAACAGAGATTTGAAAAAACGCCTGTCATCCTTCTCTCACCAGCATGACATAGTTTAATTTTTACGTCACTGTTTATCACACAGTCTAGCATAAAACTGCTGTTCTTGTCCATTTTTGGGGGTGTTTTAACAGGACAGTAAAGAGATTCACACGCTAACATGCTGTTATAACACCTTTTTATATATGCGCGTTCCGTGGGAAAGCATAAACATATCTTGGCCCCAAAACAGATAATTCAAAAGGAAATGACGTCAACGTGAAAAAACAACGTAGACATTGAAATTCAATGATGCTGAGGGACAATATATTCATTTACTAGGTTTTAACGCGTTTCATGCTAGTTAGCGCATGTTCAAAGCATTTTCTTTTCGTGTTATAAAGTTTAGATTTTAATTAACCCTTGTCGGGCCTGGTAAATTTCGTCTCACAAAATGCACTGAGATACATTCATTTGTTGACAAAAATACAAGTGTACGGGACTACGCATTTCTAACCGGAAAGATATGGTACGATGGTGAAAACGCGATGGCACGATGGTGAAACAACGATGGTTCGATGATGATAACACGATGGTGAAAACACGATGGTACGATGGCGAAAACGCGATGGCACGATGGTGCGATGGTGAAAACGCGATAGTACGATGATGAAACACGATATTACATCTACATTTCACCATCGTACAATCACATTCAAAGACGCTTTACATATAGCAAACGCAGCCACACAGGGCGCGAAATTCATCCTCTACTAGTACAGACACAGAGCGATCTGACCGGAGGGACAGAGTGAGATAAAGCCCCCCTGGTGTATAGCACCGATACACGCAAAGCTGTCTTTCCTGGGAAGAACCAGTACAGGCCTCTTAGTCAGGTGGTAGACACTCAAGAGCATTTCAGAAATTTCCAGTTCCTGGACCGGGATTCGAACCCCGGACCTCTGGATTGGCAGTCAAGCATGTTACCACTAGACCACTGGCCCACCTTTTGATTTATCAACAAACAGACATATTTTATGGTTGTAACAAAACTTGTAGCTGCCAGATTTTAAACAAAGGCTTTATGAGTGTGTCAATGAAACTTACAGGGCAGCATTTTCCTGTAGCACTTAACATTTCTACATTTCTACCCTGTTATATTAATTAAAATTCTCTTATTCATATCATAGATACGACTCCAGACGGATGAAAAGGCGGAATAAAAAACAATAAATTATATATGTGAGCTAAAGATAAGTACTAAGGACAATACCTGTTGCCTTCATCAGGTAATCTGACTAAAATTTACAGAGCTGAATTTCACTACAGCAATTTACATTTCTGCCATGTTTCATTGAAATCCTTTAAATAATGTATAAAATATAGCTTCAGCTGGATTGAAAATGGAATAAAAACACTAAATATCTACTTCATATTAAAGTACATAGGGCCATAAATCTTATCTTCTTCAAGCAATCTAACTAGCACTTGCTGGGAAGCAATTTCCTGTAGCAGTAAACATTTCTATAGAGATTTATTGAAATCCTGCATACCATGTCTAAGATATGGCTCCAAATGGGTGAAAATTGGAATAAAATACCATAATTATATAATATTACAGAATGAAGGACAGACAAGGCCAATACTGTATTCCCCCTCCTGACACAAATCTTAAGGTTAAAGGTCAAGGTCACACTTAGAGGGCAAAGATAAAAAAGGTTACATTCTTGCCAGTTCAGTATATTCAAGACCCCTGGAATGGTTTTCATTAAAGTAGCATCAGTTCTAAACCTCATGCAGATGACGTACAGCGTGCATAGCCCATACAAAGTCCAAGGTCAAGGTCACACTTAAAGGTCAAACATCATCTAGCTTAGATTTGTGTCTTCTCCATAGCTTCTTAACCATTGGAAGGATTTTCCTGAAACTAGAATCAGTTGTTAATCTCATCAAGTTGACCTGCAGAACACACAAACCAGGTCACAGGGTCCAAGGTAAAGGTAACACTTGAAGTCAAGTATCATGATATCAAAATATTACCTTCCTTGTATCAAAGCAGTGTCTGGGAATATTAATTGCTTTTCTCAGTGATAGCTCTATTTGACAAGTGACACTGTAAAAATTGCTCATGAATATAAACCTGATTCCATTATCCAGGGTTTTTTCTCTCCGACAGCTAGGGATTCCGTCTGGATCCTTCATCTCAGCATATCTCTTTCATTAAAAATGCTACATTTTGGTCCATTAGTGTGAAAGAAAGCCAATCTTTCTGAAAAACATGCATGATTTCACAAAACTTCAGTATTTCCTCATGGAAGTAGCAACAGTTTACATTTCCTGGTTCTTCCCTAATCAAAGTGACCCATTGTTTTCATACCCAGGCATTTAGCGGCCAGGGACCTAGATGTGTAATTGGTTTTCTTAATCTAGAATTATATGGAAATTTCTCATGAAAATGTCTCCACCACATGAGAAAAGGAAGAAGGAAATGTAACAAGAACTGATCAGAAGTGTCTCACAAAGCAAGATGGTGGGCGGCAGAATGGAGCAGAAACATACAAGACCTCTGTGCTGTGGCCGAGACATAAATTTGCCAGTATCTGATACTGGAGATCTTGTGTAGTTACAGAACGAGGATTACAAGTATATAATGAGCTTTATGTAACGTAATTAATAAATGAACCTGGAATGTTCAAGAATTAGTTCTTTCTTTGGATGATTCCCTAAAAATCAAGAGTGCCCCTTGAGTCAAAGACCTGAGAGTCCTTTGGAATCCTTGGAAAAACATGTTACGCTGAACCCTGTTCTCACAACCTGTTTTGATGGAATGCTTGAAACTGTCACATAATTAACTTGTAGTACACTCAGTCCGACACTCGATCTGATACTCAACTGGAATTTCCTCCTGTTCTACTTGTTAGAATTTCCAACCAAGAACAATCTCTATCTCAGTGGATAAAGTTCAGCAGAACTGGTTGACCATGTACAATTGGAGAAGACAACAAAATGCTTGTAATGATTTTCTATGGGCAAGTATAAATAGTAATTACACTGAGCCCTGTAACTGCTTCCTAGTCAGTTTTATTGGATTTATGATAAGATGGTTCAAGTTGATGACACAGTAATAGGCTAGAAATTTCTTCTCTCTGTTGAATATCTAGATTGATAAATAGGCATGCCATATAAGGGTCCTAATATGTGGACATAAATTTGTCCTGTATTTTGCACTTTTATGTTTTGCTTAAATGGATTCTATGAGGTGTGTCAGTTGGCAGATCATGTTGTGTGTCAGACAGTTTGTGAATAAGCTGGTTTATCATGTTGTGAGGTTTGCCAGTAAGTTGGCTAATCATGTTGTGGTTTTTATCAGTACATTGTCTAATCATGTTTTGAGGTTTGTCAGTAAGTTGGCTAACCATGTTGTGAGGTTTATGAGTAAGTTGGCTAATTATGTCTCCCACCACACAGTGGTGTGGGAGACATATTGATTTACTCCTGTCTGTGTGTGTGTCTGTCACAAATCTTGTCCGCACTCTAAGTCGAACATTTCTCATCCGACCTTCACCAAACTTGAACAAAATGTGTTTGACCATAAGTCCTCGGCCAAGTTCTATAACTAGCTAATTCAGCCCAGGCACTTCGGAATTATGGCCATTGAATAGCACACTCTCGTGTTCTATAAATAGAACATACAGCAGTTATACCATAATGCACTGCGCAAATTGCGGACAAGGGAGCATTTTCTGTATATAAGATAATCATCAGCTATCTGGGAATTAAAAAAGTAACATGCCACCTGTATAAAATTGTCGCACCTGTTAAGTGAATAAATGAAAATATAAATAACTTACTAAAGAAATATATTGGAACGAATGTTAGGAATATACAAAATATATAGATATATTATTTTAACAAGACGATTCAAAGCGGCCTACTAAGCAAATAAAGAGCACTATTTAGAAGCATGTAGTATGCATATATTACCCCATATTATACTATTTAAATCTTGCATCAGAAGAATGGTTTACAGTCTTAATAACAAATTATAGTATTTTCGAATGCGACACACCGAAGAGCACTTGTAGTTGAAACTTTTAATGCTAATCATTTTGATTCATGACGTCCAAAGAATGTACCAGCAGAATTAAAAACATAACTCATATAACTACATGTTTTGTTTTTTTTCACTTTAAACAACTGATTCACACAACACAAGACGAAAACTCATTTATGTTCACGATGTCAGTAGTCGGTGTGGATCTGTCAAATATTGCCTTTTTAAAAATACATATATATATATATGCATGATTTGGTAGAAAACAATGGTGTTGCATTAGATTCGAACATTATTTATTAAATTATTATCAGACAACATCTAAATATTACTATCAAAAGTCAAATATCTTTAATTTATTATGTCACACTAAGGGGTCATTTGTAATAAAACACAACATATGTATATCACAGAGGTGTTAATTGTTTCAACTGAATATGTGGCCGAAAATAATAATGTGGATGACAGTTTACATTAAAATATATACATGTTGTGTATGTTGTTCATCACATTTAAAAAATTTCAATGAATTTAAATTATACGATCATAAGATTTCTTTTTACATTCACAGATAGATCTGTTAAATTAAACAATTAAAACGGAAGATTTTTTTACGAAAATATAATGTTAATATAATGACGGTAACTAAGAAGAACAATTTGGATATGTGAATACATTTTTGTTTTAAATAACGCTTTCCATTTGGTATTGATACATTTTTCTGAGTTATTCTACTTTTTATAAATATTCTTTTTTAAAACTGGATGTCTCACAAAAAGAACAGAATTATTTAATAACATCATCCATCCGAACATATATATTAATGAAAAAGCGTTAAATCTAACATGGATATAAAATAAAGAGATTCTCGGCTAGTTTAGTGAAATAAAAAGTGAACAAAAACATTTGTGCACGCTAAAAACCTGAACAAAAATAACGAAATAAATGCAAAATTTATGGTTACTTATTCTATATTGTACAATGAATGCACTGGTTGTTTGTCCGCAAATTGAGTGCTGTGATAGCAGACCTTATCGGTGATGTCACAGATCCTTACATACGAGAGTGTGCTTTTACTGAAAATCGGCCTTTTTATTCTTGTCCGCACTCAAAAAGTCGAACATTTCTCATCCAATCTTCACCAAACTTGAACTAAATGTGTTTGACCATAAGTCTTTGGCCAAGTTCGATAACTAGCCAAATTGGCCCAGGCACTTCGGAATTATGGCCCTTGAATTACCAGAAATCGGCTTTTTTACTCTTGTCCGCGCTCTTAAGTCGAACAGTTCTCATCCGATCTTTACCAAACTTGAACCAAATGTTTTTGACCATAACTCCTCAGCCAAGTTCATTAACTGGCCAAATCGCCCCAGGCACTTCAGAATTATGGCCCTTGAATTACCCAAAATCAGCCTTTTTACTCTTCAAAGGTATATTTGTAGTGAGTAAACAATATATAAAGACTGACTTACTATTTAGATGATTAGACAGTTGTGGGAGACATTTTTCTCAAAAGCAGCTCTAGTCTTGTTATATGGTTGTCAGTAAATTGGCTATTTAAATCACGTGAGGTTTGTAAGTAAGTTGGTTAATCATGTGGGGTTTATATGTAAGTTTGCAAATCATGTTTTGAGGTTTGTAAGTAAGTTGACTTATCATGTTGTGGGGTTTGTCAGTAAGTTGACTAATCATGTTGTATCGTTGTCAGTAAACTGGCTAATCATGTTGTGACGTTTGTCAGTTTGGTGACTAATCATGTGAGGTTTGTGTGTAGATTAATCATTTTGTGAGGTTTGTCAGTAAGTTGACTAATCATTTTGTGAGGTTTGTCAGTAAGTTGTCTGATCATTTTGTAAGGTTTGTCAGTAAGTTGACTAATCATTTTGTGAGGTTTGTCAGTAAGATGGCAAATCATGTGGGGTTTGTCAGTAATTTGGCTAATCATTTAGTGAGGCTCGTCAGTAAGTTGGCTTATCATGTTGTGAGGTTTGTCAGTTATTTAGCTAATCATGTTGTGAGGTTTGGAAGTAAGTTGGCTTATCATGTTGTGAGGTTTGTCAGTTATTTAGCTAATCATGTTGTGAGGTTTGGAAGTAAGTTGGCTTATCATGTGAGGTTTGTCATTTATTTAGCTAATCGTGTTGTGAGGTTTGTAAGTAAGTTGGCTAATCATTTTGTGAGGTTTGTCAGTTATTTAGCTAATCATGTTTTGGGGTTTGTAAGTAAGTTTGCTTATCATGTTTTGATAGATAATTCTTGGTTGAATTTAATTCAAACTTGGACCAATTTCAACTATGAAAATTTTGTAAGTTTTGCAAACAACTAACTATTAAGTTGTATTTAAGTAACAACAACATGCATTGTACTGAAACTTCACACAATGCTTCCCATCCATCAGACCTACTGAAGTAACCAAGTTAAATAACTCTTGGTTGAATTTAATTCAAATTAAGGCTCCTTTCAGCTTAGAATATTTTATTTAATTTTTGCATGTAACTATCGAGCTGTATATCAGTAATAAAAACATGTATATGTACTGGATGGAAACTTCATGCAATGCTTTGTTAATCCCCCGCCACAAGTGGTGGGGGGGTTATAGGAATGGTTTGCATCCGTCCTTCCATCTTCCATCCTTCCGTAACATTTTGTGTCCGCTCTGTATCTCCTAAACCCCTTGAAGGATTTACATTAAACTTGGGTCAGATGATCCCCTCATCAAGAACTCATGAGTCAGCCATGTCAACTCAAGGTCAAGGTCAAAGGTTTGAGCTCTGTATCTCCAAAACCCATTTTAGGATTTTCATGAAACTTGGATCAAATGATCACCTCATCTAGGCGATTTACAGAATTCATGGGTCAGCCATGTCAGTTGAAGGTCAAGGTCACAGCTCAAGGTCAAAGGTTTACCCTTTCACTATCCATACCAGTGGCGGGGGATTTAGCTGTCTTTCAGACTGCCTTGTTATAAAATAACATTTTACATAAATCTTGCCAAGTTATGCCCCTTTTTCATCTTAGAAAGTGTCCAGTAGTCGATGCTGCTGTCTTATGGACAGCTCTTGTTCTAGAAATACAGAGGTTGAAACAGTCTGATTTTATGTTTAAGTTTGTTTTCATTGTCAACTAATGTAATTTAGACACAACTATGCTATTGCTTTCATATGGATAACCAAATTTGCATAATCATGTACCTTATTTACATCATGAAGTATGTCCAGGGTTTTTTAGGAGATGGTTTGTTTAAGGACACAATTTTAGTGGATTAATAGTGTAGAGGAAACATGTAAAGAAGTAACTTCAGTACTGAAAACTACTAAACCATTTGAAAACCTTATTCTTTTGAAATTAGGTTTCTTCCATTAGAAAGAAAATCGAACTACCTTTAAATAAAAAGTGACTTTAGTAAAAAGTAATTTCCTTTGTTAGTAAATGTAGAAAACTTGAGTTATTTATTGTTTAATCTGATGACTGAGAAACCCGCATATAATTATTACTTACTAACTTGATCTTTATCTTGCGCTGCACAAAAGGCCATCACAAAAGAGCATTAATGATGCTTGCCCTTGTACTTGACCATGAAACTTCATCTCATTGTCTTTTGATCTTCTCCAATATCTTCTGGTCATCCCCTGTTTCTTCTACCTATTGGTTTCCATCCCATGGAAGCCTTTCGTATTACTGCCTCATGCACATCCTGTGTACATGGCCAATCCAAATCCATCTCCTGTGTAAAATCAATAGAAGGTGGCAGCATTGTGTTTGACCTGCCATAGGTTTCTTTGTTCAAACTTGTGCCAGGGCTTTTCATCAGGAAATTGGGAAGAGGCCCTGACCTTTCAAATTGGGAAATTCATACGCAATAATTGCTCATTTTGGGAAAAGAGCATTTTATTGAAACAGGGTCTTTTTTTCCTTCTGCAAAAGTAGTATGTAACAAAGGACACAATGTGGTGGTTTCCTAATCATAAATGAACTCATTGCTTCCTATTTGTGAAATATAATTGCCCCCCCCCCCCACCCACCCCCCAATTTTTAGGCCCCTTCTTTTGGGGGAGTATATAGATTTGCCCTTGTCCGTCAATCCTTCCGAGAATGTTATGTCGCACCTAACACCAAAAGTATTTGACGTAGAGTCACAAAACTTTACAGCAATGTTGGTCAGCATGTTTAGTTCTGCACCTGGGGTTTTGCATCCGGATTCATTCAGACATGTAGGAGTTATGGCCCCTGACTTTGTAAAAATTGGTCATTTTAGTGTTTTGTCGCACCTAGCTCCAAAAGTATTTGACTTAGAGTCACAAAACTTTACAGGAATGTTGGTCAGCATGTGTAGTTATGCACCTGGGGTTTCACGTCCGGATTCATTCAGTCGTGTAGGAGTTATGGCCCCTGACTTAATTAAAAATTGGTCATTTTAATGTTTTGTTGCACGTAGCTCCAAAAGTATTTGACCTAGAGTCACCAAAGTTTACAGGAATGTTGGTCAGCATGTGCAGTTATGCACCCGGGGTTTTGCGTCCGGATTCATTCAGTCCTGTAGGAGTTATAGCCCCTGACTTAGTTAAAAATTGGTCATTTTAATGTTGTGTCGCGCGTAGCTCCAAAAGTATTTGACCTAGTGTCACCAAAGTTTACAGGAATGTTGGTCAGCATGTGCAGTTGTGCACTTTGGGTTTCGCATCCGGATTCATTCAGTATTGTAGGAGTTATGGCCCCTGACCTAGGAAAAAATTGTGTCCTTTGTCATGTAGTGGGGGCATCTGTATCCCATGGACACATTTCTAGTGTTTTTTTTTTACATTTTGGGAAGTTCCTCTGCCACAGTTGGGAAAAAATGACCTTATTTTCAATTGGGAAGTGGCTGAATATCGGCCTCTGTTATATAAGGATGAAAAGCCCTGAGTGTTTACCAGCAGATCTGTAGTATGCAGGCAAGGGTATCTTGTTTGAAAGACATCACAGCTTTTTGCATATTAACTAGCTTTGGAAACCCTGTCGTTAACATCTTTCTCTGAGTTTCCATCTATGGTGAGCTTACGGCCAAGGTGTAAAGTCCTTCTAGTTTTCATTTATTGTAAGCTTACAGCTGAGGTATATAAATTTCTTCTAGATTCAGTCAACAGTTAGCTTGCTGCTGAGGTATATAAATTTCTTCTAGATTCAGTCTATAGTTAGCTTGCTGCTGAGGTGTACAAATATCTACAGTAAACTTGCTGCCAAAATTCCCTCAAAAGTATAAATACTTTGTCTATCTCAGTGTTGCAACCAGGACAGATTAATTCCAAAGCTACATGCTGTTATAAAACTTGCCTTTTGTTTCAAGTAGTTGAAATATCTCAATTTTTTATCAGTTGCAAATATAAAACTAGAAATTATATTATAATCTAAAGAAATAGATTATATTTTAAATACTTCTATATTAAAGGGAGGGAATAACAAAATTTTATAAAAAGTAATGAATTATATATTTCCAGTAGGGATCTAACTCTTTGTAATAGGTTTTTATGTTCCTTAAATAAATCTGTAACAGAACATATGGCAACTGAAAAATGTCATACATTGTTGCTCAAATGTGATTGACCACCTTTAATCATTACGAACAATAAAAACATAAAAAAAACAATGGGTCATGGCATTTGGAGACAATTGTACCATATTTTAAATTTGTTTGTAAAGGTGTTTTTCATGTTTTAAATAAAGGTCAAGTTAAAAAAAAAAAGGTGTTCGTAATATATTTTAAAATCTTAGTTTGGTACCTTTTTATCAAATGAATACAAGGAAATATTTTAAGATTGGATAAAAAAATACATGTTTAGATGTCAACTAATGAGTACTTTTCATTATTACTGAACTTTGAATTTGATTGGGAGTAAAATCAAACAGGTGTATTAGTCAGGTTCATCAGACAGGGAGTAGGAGGACAGTTCAGTATGTCAACATATCAAATATATATATATATATATATATAAGGTCAATGTAACATTTGATGAGAATGTTACAGAAAAAATATATTTCCTTGTTTTCTAAATTTGTAAAAAATCTTGCTTCATCCTTTGTTGAATAGATTTAAGCATGATACCAATTTTTGAGCTTCATGTGCACTATTCATTGCCAAATCAGAATTTATCATATTTGTGTACACAGGGTCTGATCCAAATATATAATTGCCATGATATTCAATGAACAAATGAAAACGTGCTTTGGGAACATTTTTTAATGAAGAATTTTGCCAATTAAGGAATACTGAAACCAAATCAGTTTATTTATGTCTCCCCCAGGAGACATATTGTTTTTGCCCTGTCCGTCCGTCCGTCCGTCCGTCCGTACGTCACACTTCATTTCCGAGCAATAACTGGAGAACCATTTGACCTAGAACCTTCAAACTTCATAGGGTTGTAGGGCTGCTGGAGTAGACGACCCCTATTGTTTTTGGGGTCACTCCGTCAAAGGTCGAGGTCACAGGGGCCCGAACATTGAAAACCATTTCTGATCAATAACTAGAGAACCACTTGACCCAGAATGTTGAAACTTCATAGGATGATTGTACATGCAAATTAGATGACCCCTATCGATTTTGGGGTCACTCCATTAAAGGTCAAGGTCACAGGGGCCCGAACATTGAAAACCATTTCCGGTCAGTAACTTGAGAACCACATGACCCAGAATGTTGAAACTTCATAGGATGATTGGTCATGAAGAGTAGATGACCCCTATTGATTTTGGGGTCACTCTGTGAAAGGTCAAGGTCACAAGGGCCTGAACATGGAAAACCATTTCCGATCAATAACTAGAGAACAACTTGATCCAGAATGTTGAAACTTCATAGGATGATTGGTCATGAAGAGTAGATGACCCCTATTGATTTTGGGGCCACTCCGTCAAAGGTCAAGGTCACAGGGGCCTGAACATTGAAAACCATTTCCGATCATAATTAGAGAACCACTTGACCCAGAATGTTGAAACTTCATAGGATGATTGTACATGCAGAGTAGATGACCCCTATCGATTTTGGGGTCACTCCATTAAAGGTCAAGGTCACAGGGGCCTGAACATTGAAAACCATTTCCGGTCAGTAACTTGAGAACCACTTGACCCAGAATGTTGAAACTTAAAAGGATGATTGGTCATGCAGAGTAGATGACCCCTAACGATTTTGGGGTCACTCTGTGAAAGGTCAAGGTCACAGGGGCCTGAACATTGAAAACCATTTCCGGTCAGTAACTTGAGAACCACTTGACCCAGAATGATGAAATTTCATAGGATGATTGGTCATATAGAGTAGATGACCCCTAATGATTTTAGGGTCACTCTGTTAAAGGTCAAGGCCACAGGGGCCTGAACATGGAAAACCATTTCCGATCAATAACTTGAGAACCTCTCGACCCAGAATGTTGAAACTTCATATGATGATTGTTCATGCAGAGTAAATGACCCCTAATGATTTTGGGGTCACTCTGTTAAAGGTCAAGGTCACAGGGGCCTGAACATTGATAACCAGTTCCGATCAATAACTTGAGAACCTCTCGACCCAGAATGTTGAAACTTCATAGGATGATTGAACATGCAGAGTAGATGACCCCTATTGTTTTTGGGGTCACTCCGTTAAAGGTCAAGGTCACAGGGGCCTGAACATTGATAACCAGTTCTGATCAATAACTTGAGAACCACTTGACCCAGAATGTTGAAACTTCATAGGATGATTGAACATGCAGAGTAGATGACCCCTATTGATTTTGGGGTCAGTCTATTAAAGGTCAAGGCCACAGTGGCCTGTTCATGTAAAATCATTTTTTGGAAATAACTTGAGAACCACTTGACCTACAATGTTGAAACTTAATAGGATGATTGGACTTGCAGAGTAGATGACCCCTATTTATTTTGAGGTCACTTGATCAAAGGTCAAGGTCACAGAAGCCTGAACAGTGACTTGAGAACCACTAGGCCAAGAGTGTTGAAATTTAGCGGGATGATTGGACATGCCAAGCAGATGATCCCTATTGCAGCCAACCATCAGTGTCTCTTTGACTTTTGCTCCTGACCCCTATTGACTTCTTGCCTATAGGACTTTGCATTGGGGGAGACATGCGCTTTTTTACAAAAGCATTTTCTAGTTTTATATTGAAATTTAAGTCTTGTGTTGATTACTTAGTAACCACTGAAATGAGAATAGACAGTGTAGAATAGAAATGAAATGTACAAATAATATATTATTATTGCCTTATTTTGAAGTTTTGGGTGTTTCCATGGAATCTAAATGGAGGTTAAGGCTGTCTAATGATATTTTAACTAGACACCTGTGTTTCCTACTTGACAGGAAATCAAGGGATGTAATTACATGTCCTGAATCATCCAAACTTGTTTTAAAATATTTTCTTTTGTAGGCAGGTGTCAAATGGTAAGCTCAGAAGACAGGATATCACTTTGGTTAGCTCAGAAAAAAGAGTATGACATTGGTAAACTCAGAAGAAAGAAACTCAGAAGAAAGAACATGATATTGGTAAGGTTACTGTCTTTCTGAACTTTCGTTTCCCTGGCCTGAGTTAGAGAAAAGTTAATCCCCTGAGGATCTGGTGAAGGAGATAAACTATTTTATATATAAGCAGCAAAGAACAAAGCTTTCTATGTTAGGTCTTCTATTTCAATCTCCTTTTCCATAACAAAGTTTTTTGTTGATTTCTCTTTAAATATAAGACACTACCATTCATATTACACATTGTTCGAAATGAATTCCAGGGATAGTCATAGAAAAGATTTTAAATTTTCAAAATACATAGACTTGTTTTTATGCCCTCAGCATCTACTGATGTGGGAGGCATATAGTGATTGTCCTGTCCGTCTGTCCGTTCATTCATCCATTCGTCCAACTGTCCGTACGAGGTTAACCAAATGGTACCGTTCCATCTAGCATCAATACCCCTTACTAGAATGACTTGATACTAATGCAGATGTAACCTGTGACCATTCCTCATCTTCAGACATCACCTGACCTCAGTTTGACCTTGACCTTGACCTCATTTTGGACTTAGGTTGCTTTATATAGGCCATCTCTTGGTTAACCAAATGGAACCATTTCGTCTAGCATCAATACCCCTTACAAGAATGAACTGATACTAATGCAGATGTAAACTGTGACCATTCCTCATCTTCAAACATCACCTGACCTAAGTTTGACCTTGACCTCGTTTTGGACTTAGGTGCAAAATCTATTGACAAGGATGCCACCGGGGGCATCAGGCATTTATTGAACGCAGCTCCTTGTTTAATACATCATTAAAAAACATTTTTGCAGGAAAATTTTAGCTGTTATAGACACAAAAATGGTCCCAGAAATTAAATTTCAGTTCTATTTGTTGTTGTTTTTTAGCAAAATTTTCCTCTGAAAGATTTCATTGGCCATGATACATTTGGAAAATACATTTCTGGTAATGATAAGATGTTATTTAACATATGAGCCATGCCATGGGAAAACCAACATAGTGGCTTTGCGACCAGCATGGACCCAGACCAGCCTGCACATCTGCGCAGTCTGGTCAGGATCCATGTTGTTCGCTTTTAGAGCCTACTGCAATTAGAGAAACCGTTAGTGAACAGCATGGATCCTGACCACACTGCGCGGATGCGCAGGCTGGTCTGGATCCATGCTGGTCACAAAGCTACTATGTTGGTTTTCTCATGGCACGACTCAATTATCTTAAGATTGAAAAAAAAATCCTACTACAACTTGAGAATAGATTTAAAAAAATACAGGGTTAGAATTTAACAGTTTTTTGCACTTGCAATTTTTTGCGAGTTCAAAAAATGGTTGCAATTTTGTTCAACTGTTTTGGGCAGAAACAATACTCTGTCCGCCATAACACTACTGGTAAGCATGTGTAATACAATACACAGTTTTTCCACAAATATCATGTGCGCGCATACCTGTAGTTACCGTGTTGCGTAATCAAAATCTCCAAACAGTCGACACACTATGTAAAAATGTCATCAATCGGTGCATACTGTGTGAAACCTCAACATTAAATGCGTACTTACAGCAGATTGAAACTGAAAATTAAAGAAATTAAAACCATCATAATTTCTACTTGAGATTTTGCACTCTCAAAATTTTGCAAGTTTGAGCAAAAGTACCTCGCATTTTTCAAAATGTATTTGCATTTTACGAGTATGCGAGCTTAAATTCGAACCCTGAAATAGTGCAGAAATTTACAAAAGTTGGTGGATAGAAAATAGGCAGTATTTCTTTGTAAAAACGCAAGACAGTTTTAGATGTTGTCTGTATTTAGAAACGCACTGAAAAGGTTTTCTCAGAAAGTTTTTTCCTGCATGTGACCCAGTATAACAGTAATTAGTTAGCTGTACTTTGAACCATTCTCATAAAATATCGACAGATAATGCTGCTTCTTTGATTCTATATATTTCATAGAGCTTTTTGCATTGTTTCAAAAATTATGATGTTCTCATATCTCAATACCACTCCTTAGAAACCTAATAAATTTGATTGTCTCTCTTTGTCTGGTGACTTCAAAATATAATATAGGAAGATTTAGAAAGATTTGTGCTTTCATATATATATTAATCATCTGAAATTTATTAACAAGAGTTTGATTTAAAAGGCTATTGATTTATACAAATTTGCTTTTTATGATGAAATAATTGTGTTGTTGAAAGCTTTTCATGTGTTACCTTCCCCAAGATACAAAATAGAGACTGCACATTGCATGCATGTCTGTTTGGTTTTCCATCTGTTTAGCTTTCTGACCATCAGTCATTCCTGTCCACTTCATATCTTCCTAACACCCCCCCCCCCCCTCCGCAGAATATTTTCATGAAACTTGCTACAATCATTATCAAAACAATCTGCAGAGCAGTTACCCAGGGCACTGAGTCCAAGGTCAAGGTCACACTTGAAAGTCAAAAGGTCAAATGGCTTGACTTCCTGTCTGTGCATTATTATCTAAACTGTTTCGAAGATTGTCATAAAACTAGCATCATTTGTTGATCTCATCTGAACTAGCATCATTTGTTGATCTAATCAAAATTTAATGTGCAGAGCCTATAACCCAGGTCACTAGGTTCGAGTTCAAGGTCATACTTGGGGGGGTCAAAGGTCAAATAGCTTAACACTGTGTCTGCACCATTTCAGTAAACTGCTTGAAAGTTTACATTAAACTAGCATCAAATATTGACTTCATCAAGACGACATGCAAAGCACATGACCTGGCTTTCTAAATCTAAGGTCATACTAAGAGGTTAAAGATCAAGTAGCTTAAACAAAGAAGTATAAAATAAGAAGTATAAAATACACAGAATGGCAACAGGAGATAATCTTGCGTAAGCTTGTGTCAGCGCATTATCTTATTGAAGCGTTTGCTGACTTGATCACTCGTGATCAGATCAACAGACGCTTATTAAAGTATTACACTGGCGATACGGCAGGCACGTAATAAACTGAATCTAGTCCAATTTTCAAACAACAACAGTACTGTTGATTTCTCAGACTTCCAATCATAAATTCATTCCTTACCCGTGTAGAAAATACTATTAACATTAAAAAGACACCATTATCATTATAAACAAATGATCTGATAGAAAGTTTTTCACGACACAAATTTTGATCCTTCTGCTGTCTGTTTCATACACAGGTAAAATGAGATCTCATTCAGTTCCCACGTGATGTTGGTGAGATTTGCTCTCTATGCCTTTCAAGTTGTCGGTCTATTTATTTTTATAGCTCTTTGGCTTAAATTTGTGTCTGCTCCGTATCTTGTAAGTCACAAGAATGAATTTTATAAAATTAATATCAATTGTAAGCATTATCCAGATTACATGTAGAATGCACAAGTGAGATCACTAAATCCAAAGTCAAGGTCACACTCAGAAGTCAAAGATGAAATAGTTTAAGTTTATTTCTGCTTCATCTCTTTTAAACCGCTGGAATAATTTTCATAAAGCTAGCCTCAGTTGTTGGCCTCATCAAGACAACATGCAGAATGCACAACCAAGGTCACTGGATCCAATGTCAAGGTTACACTTGAAAGTCAAAGGTCATGATGTCAAAATTTTTACTTTCCCTGTATCAAAGGGATGTCTGGAACATTAATTGCCTTTAGTGATAGCTCTAGTTATATGTATTACTAAGGATTGAGGCAATGAATTGAAATCTTCAGCAGTACGAGACCGAAATGGAGGAAGAATAGCAATGTTAATCATGTTGTTTTGACTTAAAAGCTAACTCACAACCCTTGTCCTTCTAATGAATTAAGTTACTGCTTTCTCTTAGATTCATGTGGGGAAGTTGGCAGTTACTTGTGGAGAACAGGTTTGTACTGGTACAGAATCCAGGAACACTGGTTAGGTTAACTGCCCGCCGTTACATGACTGAAATACTGTTGAAAAACGGCGTTAAACCCAAAACAAACAAACAAATATTTTCTCTTCTCTGTGCTTCATTACTGCAAGACTTAATTTCTTTCGAAGGTCAGTAAATGATCGAGAAAGCTTGCAGAAAGTTGTTAGTTTTCCCTGGTGCCTGCCTATGACTTGTATAATGTCTACCTTGGATACCTGGGATATTCCTCTGATTGGTTACCATAGTTGGTATGACTTAAGAATTAGATCGATATTTGATGTATAAAAATTTGAACATCACCAAATCATAGAAAGAAAGAATTGTTTTACATGGAAATTGAACAGCTTATAAATTAGGTATATTAGTCTAGAAACCGACTTTCAATCAACTGATTGATGCTTGAATTCCTGAAAAGGGACCTCATTAAGGGTCCACCCTTCTGGACAGTGTAGCGCGTTTAAAATCTCACCATTTTCAAAGAGATGTTGCAAATCTTCGTTTTGATGCATTTGCAACAATGTACGAGTGCTAAAATGTTGCAAATGGCAATCTGTCAAATACATTTGGCGTACCAATAGAAAAAAATAAGTGAATCAATGAAAAACTTACATATTTTATTTTTCAGTTTTAGTACTGTGACTTTCTATTTGTCCATAATAGGCAAAATTTCACAGTTTTTCGTTAATTAATAAACAAATGAACACACTGACTTTCGTGATTTCATAAAAAAAGATATAATGAACCGTAAACTGAATGTCTAACAATTATTGGTAAGTGAACAACATGTTTACCAACAATGTCTGTCCAATACGTGTTTAAACTTTTTGTCCTGTTCTGTCTCGAACATCAGATATTCTCAAGAAGTTGTCCCCCTTGAAAAAAGAATTCCATTTGTAAAGAAATAAAATAAACAATTTTCAAAATGTCTGAAAACGATGTTTAACCAAACAAAATTTCAGCACTCGTACATTGTTGCAAATGCATCAAAATGAAGATTTGCAACATTTCTTTGCAAATGGTGAGATTTTTAAAGGAACTACTCTGTCCAGAAGGGTGATCCCTAAATGTGGTCCTTTTTCGGGAACAGTAAATTGACAATTGTTTATTAGAATATTGTACTTATTTTATATGCTGTGCAATTTTCATGTAAAACAACTGATTTGGTGATGTTCAAATTTCAAAACGTCAAACATCCACTAACATCATTACCATATTCCCCCAGAATAAATGCCCATAGGGGTGTTTATTTAGATGCACAATTAAAAACTATATGATTGTTTTAATATGCTGAGTTTATATTCTCTTTAAAGCTATAAATTAATCATTTATAAATGAATTTTTGGATTGAATAATGTTGAAATGTACTGGTAACAAAATTGTTCCTTTTTTTCCCCTTGAAAGTAGGGAAGGGGTGTATGTATAATAGTGGGAGCATTTAATAGTGTGTAAGGGCCTTCATACTGCGTGACCTGACTTATTTTGGGTGCAGTAATTACTGTTGTGTATAAAGTTGCGCAATTGTGAAAACTGCTTATGGTGAATTAAATTACAGGTTTTTAACGAAAAACAGGAAATACGATAATAATAATAATAGCATATTCTATTTCATTTGGTTGACATTTATTGTAGGCGTTTTTAGAGTTTTTATAAACTTTAAGTTGAAAAGTAGAAACTTCATAGAAATGGATATTATCTCTCGGGTTAGTTCATAAAGTATTAATTTTACTCTTACAGTAATTTTGCGTCTTATTTCATTCATTTAAAAAAAAAATTATCAAAGATTTGCGTGACCGGTTCAGACCAGGTTTTATGGCTCATCAGAGTAATTAGAATAGCATATTAATCCCATACATGTGCAAGTTTTATGGACAGTTCATGAACTGTTCAAGAATACAAGTTCCTGAAATGTGCATGAACAGTCCATGAATGACAAATGGTTGCATTGTTCATTAAGAACAGTTCATGAACCTGCATACTTTATAAATAGGCAGTTATACTTTGTACATAAGATATATAAAAAGACTGTAGTGTTTCAAATAAAGTACAGATTATCTTGTAAAAATGCAATAATATTTCACAAATACACAAAAAAAAATCTTATTTATAAAATATTGCATTTTCATGAAATACAAGTCATAGAAATGAAATGATAATTTGTTTTTATGTAATGATAAATTGTTTTTATGCAATTATACTTTGTATTTTCAAAATAATATTTCATTTTTACAAGATAAAAAGAATGTAACATTTAAAATAAAAGTGCTATGTTCAAATATTACATCTTTTTATCAGCCAGCTTATTCAAGATCTCCATTTCACACAGCAAGTTACAGAATCTGTATAAAATTATGTTAAATAATTTTTACATACATAATCAGACATTTAGACATATTTAAATGTAAGGACATTTTACTGTTGTTCATTACCTGCAAATTCACTTCAATTTTATTTCACTTATATTTATTTTGTAAAAAATTCAAGAATTTTGTTGATTAAAATGCCTTGTTTACATGACCTCCCATGTAGCCAAAAAAAAAAGAAAAAAAGCTGAACAAATTGTTTTCAACACAAATTCAATACTAAACAATTGTGTTATGTATGTAAATAAATGAGAAGTTTTCCCTGGATTAAGTAATTGCCTTGCTTGTATGTTGCCTTAATTTGATTGAGTTTGGACTTATTTGATGGTTACTTGCATGTCTGTGTTATTTGTGGTAGTGGTGCGGGCGTTAATGTAATGAACATTTTATGTAAAATATCTGGGGATGTCATAATTTGCCATTAATTAATTGTAGGAAGTGAACTTTGCGAAGTAAGTAGGAACATTTTTTGTATGATATTCTATTTGGAAGAATGATTACTGATAAATTGAGTAAGTATTTAGTATTAGTATAGTTGGGATTGCTTATGTCCTCATAAACATATTAATTTTGTTCTTCTTATTTCAGTAAAGTTATTTTTTTTTTAGGAAATATAATCCAATATAAATCTTGTATTTTCATAGGATAATGTTATATACTATTGTCTGTAAATATTTACCTGGCAGTCGTGAGTATTCTATGTTTCCTTCAATAAATTTTTAGTGTCCCAACCTAAATAGTGATATTACTATTTATAAATCAGTTCTGAAATGACATCTTGACATGTAGGCAGATAGCTGTTTTGATTCAAATTTCTGGTTATAGGTTCGAGTCTTTTGTCCTGCCCTATCCTTTTTTTTTTCAACAGTAAAATTGACAGCTGGGAAAATCCATGTTTATCTTAACTTTTGATGGTTGATTTAATGAAAGCAATACCCTAATATTTATCATTCATTTGTATGTACCTTTTAAATGTATGTCGATCTTTACCTGTTGTAGAAAATTTCAACCAATGTTTTATTGTTTATCTTATGCATTTATTACTAGTAATATGTTGTTTGTTTGTTTGTTTGTTTGTTTTGGGTTTAACGCCATTTTTCAACAGTATAGTAATATGTTGTAATAAAGATGTGAAAAAACAGAAATAATGAATTTAATTGAAAATACAATTGGAACTTTTGAGTACATGTGTTCCCTGTTCACACTGTGAAACTTTTGATCCGAGTGCAAGTGTTCCCTGTTCAAACTATGGAACTTTTGACCCAAGTACAAGTGTCTTCCCAGTTCCCTCTATGGAACTTTTCATCCAAGTACAGGTATTCCCTGTTCAACCTATGAAATTTTTAGTACATGTGTTCCCTGTTCCCACAATGGAACTTTCGATCCAAGTAAATATGTTCCCGGTTCCCTCTATGAAACATTTGATGCAAGTTCAAGTGTTCCATGTTCACACTATGGAACTTTTGACCCAAGAACATATGTTCCCAGTTCCCACTATAGAACTCTTTACCCAGTTACATGTGTTCTCTGTCCACACTATGAAATTTTTGAGTACATTCTGTTCCCTGTTGCCACAAAGGCACAGTTGACCCAAGTACATGTTCCCTTTTCCCACTATAGAACTTTTGACCCAAGTACAAGTGTTCTGTATTTCTCTGTGGAACTTTTGACCCAAGTACAAGTGTTTACTGTTTGCCTTATGGACATTTGACTCAAGTACTAATGTTCCCAATTCCCACTCCTAGTCTGTGTGTTATCTTTTTCCACTATTGAACTTTTGAACGAATTGCATGTTTCCTGTTCCTTGTGCGTTCCCTGTTCAAACAGTGGAACTATTGACCCAAGAACATGACTGTGTTCTCTTTTCCCTCTATGGAACTTTTTACCCAAGTACACACTAGTACCACTATGGGACTTCAGACCAAAGTACAAGTGTTCCTGTTACCACTATGGGACTTTAGACCAAAATACAAGTGTTCCTCTTACCACTATGGGACTTTAGACCCAAGTACAAGTGTTCCCTGTTCTCACTATGGAATGTTTGGTCCTAGTACACGTGTTCCCTATTCACACTTTGGAATTTTTGACCCTAGTACAATTGTTCCCTGTTCCAAGTATTGAACTTTTGACCCAAGTGGAAGTGTTCCTATCCCACTATGGCATTTTTGCCCAAAGTACATGTATAAAGGTAATGATTGTCTTGGTAAACTTTTGGCCAAAGTACATGTGTAAAAATTTAGTGTTTTATGTCTCTTATTAAAAGTTTGACCCAAATACAAATGTTCTCTGTTCCAAATATGGAACTTTGACTGAAGTACATGTTCATGCATACCGTACTTAGTTTTCCAAGTTCCATATTTAATTTTTGACCAAAGTTATTGCTTAGAATGTAGGTGTTCCTTGTACCTGTTTTAAATTTTTTACCAAAATACATGCCTTAGAATTACATGTAGGTGTTTCATGTTCTTGATGGAACTTTTGACCAATGAACATGTTTAAGAATTACATGCTTCCTGTTTAAATACTAAAATATGACACTTTTGAACAGAGTTCATGTTTATGAATTAGATATTTCATACTCCTTATGGAACTTTTGACCAAAGTGCATGTTTTCAATTAGGTGGTGTTTTTTTTTTTGTTCCTATGACACTTTCGGCCAGAGTACATGCATAATAATTAGGTGTTCCATGAGAATTTTTAACCAAAGAACATTATCTACCAAGATTGTGCAGATTATTCTAATTTGTTAAAAAGCATAGCTGTCTGAGAGTTATAAATAGAAAAATTTACAAACACTGACTCCTGCTAAATTTTTACTGATATCCCTTTAAAACATCATTTAATTTAGTTTCATTTGTTTTTAATGGATTTTCCTCAATGGTTGCATATAGATCCATTGAAGTGTGTTCTCCACCTGTATTGCAAGTGGAGAAGTTGGCAGTTGTTATTTGCTTATTTAGAATGCATTAGAAGGGCTGTTAACCTGAAATACTGTTGAAAGCCAGTTTGTGCTCATTAATTCTACTATCAGCAATACCACAAAGTATGAATGATGGAGTGAATTATCTCTTTATTATCTATTATGTTTTCCCTGTCTTGTCACTGCTACAATGTTTACACCTTCAACACAATTATAAAATATATGTTGCAGAGTTTAATCAAAGTTACTCACATAGCAGACTCTAAGTAAGACTTTTTAAAGTACTTCTTTAGCTGATTCTTAACATTTGAATTTTATATTGAATATTTCAACATAATTGATGAAAAACTGACTTTTGCTGAAGAAACCCCTACTTTCATTAGAACCCTGTAGAATCTCACTGATAACTGGGTTCTGCAAAACACCTCAACAGGTATAGGGGACTACTGGCTCAAGCACCAGAGCTGACTTGAGAATTTCTTATGGTCCCGGCCGTTTCCTTATACAGTTGAAACTAGATAACTCGAACTTGCTTATCTAAAAAGTTTTGATATCTCGAAGACATTTTCAAGTCCCATACCGAAAACTTGTGCACAAAATATCATTTTAAGTTGAATTTCGGTTATCTTGCAGTAAAATGTTCCGTCCCTTGGAATTTTAGTTACTGGGTTTCAACTGTATTTTGTATGTTCAGATAGCTTGAAACTTTGGATAACTCTCAGCATTTTGTTTATCACTTTGCAACTTCTAGGGAATTGTTTTTTACTCCCATTAAAAAAAATCAAATAGAAGATATTACATAAGAGTCTTTTCATATTGAATTTGTTAAAGAAGTTGAATAAAATAATAAAATGAGAGGTTCTGCTGAGCATTTAATTATTCTATTAAACTTGTTTATTAAATTCCATGTGTAATTTTCTTTTTACCACATGAAGAAATATCAAAATTTCTTGTTTCTTTACCTATTATAGACCAAATCAGTTTGACCTTTTATATAAAAGTTGGTCATATTTTGAACATTAGAATAAGAGTTTTTATTTCTAAACTATTTTAAAAATGCCAAATCAAGAAAAAAAGACGACCGCATCAGGAATCGAACCAAGACGGCTGAGTAAAGAAGTTTTCCACTGTCGCTACCAATAGAGCTATGGAGGATTTAGTGCGTAAAATATGCGTATTTATAATCGAGGCAATTTACCTCGAGTAAGGCGTTACAAACGCTTTTCGATTTTCACCATAAAAATGAGTAAAAACAACTAATTCTTATGTGTTTCAGTAACATATAGTGTGTTAGTAATTTTAAAGTTTCAAAGCATTCATAAGAACTATAGCATTAATTTCCAGATATCTAACAAAAAATATTTTTTTTATCGAACTTTTGGTATAAGGCGTCGGGGGTGAGTGGTGTCGTTCAATAACTATGTGTGCGAGCTGTCTTAAAGCTTTCCACTGTCTCTGCGCATGCAATACTGTCTTCCAGTCTATTCCAATCCTGCACTGCCTTAATAAAGAAAGAATGTTGTATTGATCTTAATTTGTGTTGTTTACTTTGTAACAGTTTGAGTGGTTATAACAAATTTTTTCTGCAATGTTCGAACTGATGCTGTCACTTATGATTTTGAGACGTATTCGTCTTCTATTAAGTACGGGTGTAAGATAACTATTTTTGTCAATTGCCGGCACCATACCTATAATGATTTTGCAGATAAAAATTAATCTTGTCTGTTGTCTTCTTTTCTGCAGGCTATCCAGGTTGAGTCTTTGTAACATGTCAGTAACACACCCACCTTCTCTGGAGTGATAGTCTTTTGAACCTTGCCGCGTGGCGTTGAATTTTTTCTAGGGAGTTGATATCCTTACATAGTAGGGATCCCAGATAACTGACCCATACTCAAGTGTAGACCGAACAAGTGAAATATATGCAAGTTTCCTACAAATTAAAGTTTACCTCAAATGAATTAATGAGACATAACTCTATTATGATAATATACAATTGTCTAAGAATTTATGTGAATGAAGAATGAATGTTTTTGTAATAAATGTTATGTAAATAATTATTCGGTGATTTATTTTTCCTGACTTTCACAGACAGCAAAAATAGAAAACACATTTAACATTGTGCCACAATTTTCTATCTGATGTCAAAATGCATACAATATTTGACTGTTATTTCAGACATTATGCATATTAGATAAAATGTCAGCGGAAAGTAAATAATATTGAGGCAAAACAAATTATGATTAGGTTCTCAAGCATGTTTCAGTTTTATTTTTGTACTGGCTCGACAATGGTGACAAAGTGCTAGGGTGACCTAAGTTATCATGTAGAAATATTAAAGAAACTTGTGAAGCTGAATGTTTCAACTTGTTGTTTTACTGTTTAATGAAATACATTACAAAGAGAAAACATTTTCAGTATCAGTTCTTAACACCAGCTTAATACTGTGAAATCATTTTTATTCGCGTAGGACGAATTTTCGCGTATTTCGTGCTAGAACCGATGCGCGAATTTAAGACCCTGCTATTATTATTTTTTGATTATATTTTTTCATTACTTTATTTGAAAATGCGCGAATTTAAGCCCGCGCGAAACAGTCCTTTTTCACGTTTGCGCGAAATTTCATGTCAGCGAATTTAAATGATTTCGCAATAGATGCTGCTTAAATTACTTAAGAAATGATTCATAGCAAAAGAGTGTTTTAACACTATTATGCAGGATGGGCGGTTATACGTTGGGCATAATAATTTCACAAGGGCGCAGTATAAATTGTGTTAAAACACGGTTTTGCTATAAGTTATTTCGATTCTAATATGGCCATAATCTATAACTGTAGCGTTCTTTCTTGGTCGCAACAAAAACATTGACGTCACTGCATGTTAACGTGACGTCATTCTAGCGTAAGCGTGTTTTAACAGAGATAAGTATATTAGAATTTGTAATAATACCACAAGTAAATTAAGCAAACAGTACTAAAACAACCTGTGAAACAGATTATATGTCTTTGTGTTGTAATACATTATAACTATATAAAATTTCAGTAGATATATTTCAAGTAGATTTGTTTAGACCGATCTCTGACATGTTTTCTAATACTACATCTCCTTTGAATTATTTACAGTGTTTTATCACGTTTTCACTTCAGATGTTTCCTTTGCTTTTCGAAACCTCTTTCTCATTGACCCTACATTTATTGCAACTCAGTTATTGCCCATGAACCCTTTCAATGTTTTCCACTTTCCCATAGTTGCAGCAAATGTGAGTTTGATCCCCTGGTGGGGCATATGTTATGATTTGATAAAAGACATTATGTCTGAGATCATTCGTCCTCCACTTCTGACTCATGTGGGGAAGTTGGCAGTTACTTGTGGAGAACAGGTTTGTACTGTACAGAACACAGGAACACTGGCTAGGTAACTGCCCACTGTAACGAAACTGAAATACTGTTGAAAATTTTCATGTTAAACCCAAAACAAACAAACAAAAGAACTGAAATATGGTACTGCTATAGTTTAAAAACACTTTCCAGGAGTCCATTTTCTTCTGACTTCTGTTTGAGTTCTTAAAAAGATCGCGTATATATCCTCTACATGAATAATCTAGAAATTTCCTAACACATTTCTGTCAGGTTCTGAAACTTTCTGGTGAGCATAAATGACATGAGCTTTGTCACAGTCAACACAGTAAAAGTGCATGTGTTACAAATGTCTTGGCTGTCTGAGCTGATGGTGAAAATAGTATCTAGTGTCCTATATGCCGTTTCCAGACTGCAGATGACATGTACATGTACCCTTCCTATGTATTGGTGCCGTACACATCCTGGAAAAGCTTGTAGTGATCACCTTCACCTGCAGATTCCAGTACAACTCTTCAGTGTAAAACAAGAAGGTTGTTGTTTCAAGACAAGAAAAGAAACATAGGTTTTCCCAAATTGCAATTAACCTCTGAGACTGACATTTATTAAACTTGAACTGCTGTAAACATGCGATATTTTTATGATCACAACCAGATGAACATTATAAATGTCTTTTCGTTTAAAATCCAAATGGTTTAAGACGTGCTCAATAGACTTAAAATATAGCTACAAAAAGTGACCTTGGCTTTGACGCTGAAACTTGCATCTGTACATTGTCTTGCTTTACTGTGAACATAATATTATGTGTCAAGTTATTTCAAATTCCTTCATGATATACAGTATGAGGAAGATGTTATTCATTTTTGATATGAAGAACATATGATAAACAAAAACAGATAGATTTTGGCTTGAAAATCTTGAAACAAATATACAGTAACTGATGTCTTATTTTATATTTGAAATATTATATTACTTTTGCTTGAATTGGAGAAGCAGACTGTGGGAGCTTGATGCAACCTTTTTCACGAAAGTTGCAAAAATATCAACCAGCATAAATTTCAATGTCATTATAGTCTAGTAAGGATAAACAGACTTGGCTTTGACTATTAAGTTTTCTCCGATTCACGAATATTTCCACTCATGAAACATCTGGAACTGGCAATTCTCGAAAATTTTGACCCCCAAATATATTCACTTATACAGTTTTCAGTGTATACATTGTCAAAGTCTTTATGTCATGGTCTACCTACCCTGTTTTAGGTGCTAAATTTTCTGGGAACACTATTGAATAGTACTGTCCAAACTGAGTTACAGGAAAATCTGTTTCAAAACTTTGAAAACTTATTTTGCAGTCATACTGAATATAGATTTTGAAATTTTTGGAACAGTTTTCCAAGTGTTGTATAAATCAAGCCCATTCCAGGCAATGTTCAAGTGTGTCTGTAATTTTATTGTACACCACTAAATCATTCATAATCTTTTCTCTGTCTATATCATACTGTTCCTGTAGGGACTGTTTTTGGAAAGCATTCATAAGCACATCAGATGCAGTTGATGCAGACGTCTTTGGAATGTTTGAATGCTCTGGAAGAATGAGTTGCTAGAACTAGTAGACATTTCAGAGAACACATCATCTACATACAAAATTGAAAATCTACCAAAGGTAGAGACAACATTAATCCCTTTCATGTAAAAGTCTACAAAGTGAAAACTTGATGCCTTAGAAATACCAATCTTGGCAACAGACAAACAAAACTTATCAAGATGTATTCGGATGGACCTGAGTTTAATCCCTTGTCTAGACAATGAGGTTTGTCTTCTGGTGAGCAGCAGGAACAACATGTACACTGGTCCATTCAGCTGATGATCTATCATCATGTCATGACTTATCGTTTTAACAACTTGGATAATTTTGCTAATACTGGCATCATTTTTGTACCTCACTGTGATGGCATTGCCTAGGTCACTAGGTTCAAGGTCAATGTCATACATAGGGGTAACAGTCAAATAGCTTAGCTTTGTGTCCATTCGGTATCTTATTGAGCTGCTGGGATGATTTTTATAAAACTAGCATCAATCATTTGCCTCATCAACATGACATACAGAGTGCACAACCTAGATCACTAGGTCGAAGATCATGGTCACACTTGAAGGTCAAAATTCAAATAGCTTAACTTCATGTACACTGCTTATATATTGTCTGAACTGCTTTAAAGATTTTCACAAAACTAACATTAATCGTTTACCCCATCAAGACAACACATAAACCACAAGGCCCAGGTTACAGTCTCCAAGGTCAAGGTCCCATTTGGAGGTCAACTATCAAATAGCTTAAATTTGTGTCCTTTCCATGATTGTCTTCTAAACAACTAGAATGATTTCCATAAAGTTAGCATCAGTTTTTAACCTCACTCAGACAAGGTGCCCATTACACAGATCACTAAGTCTATGGCAAAGGTGACACTTGAAGGTCAAAGGTCCAGTACCTTTACTCCATGTCCACTCCATATTGTCTCCACCACTTGCAAGAATATTATAAAACCAGTGTTATTTTTACCTCGTCAAAATGACATGCAGAGCACAAGACCCAGGTAAAAAAAATCCAAGGTCCAAGGTCACCCTTAAAGTTCAGAGATCAAACAGCTTTAATTTTCGACCACTCCAGATCTTCCAGACGACATGCAGAGTTTACAACCTAGGTCATTAGGTTCAAGGTCAAAACACACTTAAAGGTCAGCCATAGGTCAGATAGCTTAAATTTGTGTTCCCTCCATGCTGGAAGGATTTTCATAAAACTAGCCTCAGTTGTTAAACTTTTCAAGACAACATGCAGTGTGCACAACCCAGGACACTTAGGTCACACTTAAGGCCATACCAAATTGATTCATAGTTCTTCGGAAAATTTTCCAAAAAAATGGGAGCGAGCGAGCGAAATTTTTTTTTCTCTCTCAATTTTGAATTTTTCAGAGGCGGGTAGCTTTTACATGGAGCGAGCGGGTATTATACATGAAGTTAACATTTCTTTAAGAATAACACAGAACTTAAACATTTAGTGTGACTAACACAGTAAATAGCTTTTCTATATGTTTTAAAGACTACATGAATGGTTTTGCAAATAAATTCTTGCTAAAACTCACTGAATCACTTTGTTTTTATTTTGTATTTATAATTATGTCTCGCCCAGGAGACATATTGTTTTTGCCCTGTCCGTCCATCCGTCCGTCCTTCCGTCCGTCCGTTCGTACGTCACACTTCATTTCCGAGCAATAACTGGAGAACCATTTGACCTAGAACCTTCAAACTTCATAGGGTTGTAGGGCTGCTGGAGTAGACGACCCCTATTGTTTTTGGGGTCACTCCGTCAAAGGTCAAGGTCACAGGGGCCTGAACATTGAAAACCATTTCCAATCAATAACTAGAGAACCACTTGACCCAGAATGTTGAAACTTCATAGGATGATTGGTCATGAAGAGTAGATGACCCCTATCGATTTTGGGGTCACTCCGTCAAAGGTCAAGGTCACAGGGGCCTGAACATTGAAAACCATTTCCGATCAATAACTAGAGAACCACTTGACCCAGAATGTTGAAACTTCATAGGATGATTGGTCATGAAGAGTAGATGACCCCTATTGATTTTGGGGTCACTTTGTCAAAGGTCAAGGTCACAGGGGCCTGAACATTGAAAACCATTTCCGATCAATAACTAGAGAACCACTTGACCCAGAATGTTGAAACTTCATAGGATGATTGGTCATGAAGAGTAGATGACCCCTATTGATTTTGGGGTCACTCTGTCAAAGGTCAAGGTCACAGGGGCCTGAACATTGAAAACCATTTCCGATCAATAACTAGAGAACCACCTGACCCAGAATGTTGAAACTTCATAGGATGATTGGTCATAAAGAGTAATTGACCCCTATTGATTTTGGGGTCACTCCATCAAAGGTCAAGGTCACAGGGGCCTGAACATGGAAAACCATTTCCGATCAATAACTAGAGAACCACTTGACCCAAAATGTTGAAACTTCATAGGATGATTGTACATGCAAAGTAGATGACCCCTATTGATTTTGGGTTCACTCCATTAAAGGTCAAGGTCACAGGGGCCTGAACATTGAAAACCATTTCCGGTCAATAACTTGAGAACCACTTGACCCAGAATGTTGAAACTTAATAGGATGATTGGTCATGCAGAGTAGATGACCCCTAACGATTATGGGGTCACTCTGTGAAAGGTCAAGGTCACAGGGGCCCGAACATTGAAAACCATTTCCGGTCAGTAACTTGAGAACCACTTGACCCAGAATGATGAAACTTCATAGGATGATTGGTCATGCAGAGTAGATGACCCCTAACGATTTTAGGGTCACTCTGTTAAGGTCAAGGCCACAGGGGCCTGAACATGGAAAACCATTTCCAATCAATAACTTGAGAACCTCTCGACCCAGAATGTTGAAACTTCATAGGATGATTGTTCATGCAGAGTAAATGACCCCTATTGTTTTTGGGGCCACTCCGTTAAAGGTCAAGGTCACAGGGGCCTGAACATTGATAACCAGTTCTGATCAATAACTTGAGAACCACTTGACCCAGAATGTTGAAACTTCATAGGATGATTGAACATGCAGAGTAGATGACCCCTATTGATTTTGGGGTCAGTCTGTTAAAGGTCAAGGTCACAGTGGCCTGTTCATGTAAAATCATTTTTTGGAAATAACTTGAGAACCACTTGACCTACAATGTTGAAACTTAATAGGATGATTGGACATGCAGAGTAGATGACCCCTATTTATTTTGAGGTCACTTGATCAAAGGTCAAGGTCACAGGAGCCTGAACAGTGACTGGAGAACCACTAGGCCCAGAGTGTTGAAATTTAGCGGGATGGCTGGACATGCCAAGTAGATGATCCCTATTGCAGCCAACCATCAGTGTCTCTTTGATTTTTGCTCCTGACCCCTATTGACTTCTTGCCTATAGGACTTTGCATTGAGGGAGACATGCACTTTTTTACAAAAGCATTTTCTAGTTACTAAGGGATTAGTGTCTTATTTTTAATTTTGATTGTTCTACATTAATCTGAAGGCGTGCCCATTTAACGGCAGAGGATGAGAAATATTTAAAACAAAACAGGCACCCAAGTGGAATAACGTATCTTCTGAAACCCAGTTAGATGGCTTCAACACATGAGCAACTTTGTGCCCCTAGTGAAACTCCAAACGGTAGAGGTGAGGGGAAAGTAATTAATCACTTGACCAGTGACACCAAACGGAGTTGGGCACACAATTAAATGCTTCGTCATTGCTGGAATCCCATTGGAATAATTTCTTAACAGATCAGGCTAGCTTAAGTTTTTGTGGTAGAGGTTCATTTCAGTCAAAAATGATAACAGACGGACAAAAAAATGATCCCAATATGGCCACTCTTAAAAGTGTTATTTGTTGTGCTTTGACTGACCAAGGTCTGTTTTTTCAGATTCTTTCTTTCAATCAATTCACAGCAAATTAATATACAAACAGTAAAAATTGGGGTTACATACAACAGAAATTATTTTTATATCTACACTACTTATATGAAAAGCTAAACATTTTTTTAAATTGAATATATGCATTTTGATAGAATATCTGACTGCAGTACTAAAGAAGATTCGTTCAAAACTTTTGGGCCCGAGACAATTAATGTGATGGATCTGAAATAAGTCGGGATCTGTGAACAAACTTCTTTTTTTAAGAAAGCACTGGCTTTGGCTCTAGATCTAAAATACTGAACTAAACAACTGATAACAAATGGTTTGAAAACTTTATCTGAACAATATTTCTATGTTTAATCAAAACATTTTTAATTGAATCCCCGTGCACGTCTTACAAGTCGGGCTTTGTTCTTTTCACTGTATTGAACAGTCGTAGAACGTGCCTACTTCATCACTTACCGGCAAATCGAAGGCCATATTGTGAGGCACTAGCACAGACACTCCAGATTTAAAACAAATGATGAACAACATCATAATTCCTGACTTTTTGAGTTTGAGTCATCAGCTACATGTATTACGTACGCATGAATTCCGATCAATATCACTTTGATGCATTTAAACAGTGATAAAACCTGTTTTGCCGTTATCATTCCAGACCGCGTAAGCAGAAAAAATTATTTTTTTTGGAGATTTTTATGTAGGTGCAGGCGGGTGAATTTTTTTTCTTTTTCTCGGGAATGAAATCATTGATGCGGTAGTTCCGACAAACGACAAATCAATTTGGTATGGCCTGAAGGTCAAGGTCATGATCACAACAGTTTACTCTCCCTGTATCAAAGCTTCAACTTGGAGTATCAAATGCCTTTAATGATAGCTTTAGTTTTAGATAAACCGATAATCTTTAAGGTTTTTTTTCACTGTCCAGGTTGAAAAAGAAAGAGATGCTTTATACATAAAATATAAATCTGACATTGAGAAATAAGAAACAATCAATAATTGTGGTGCTTTTTTCATTTCTTCTTTTCATTAAAAAAAAAGAATAAAGGTATTTCATTTTGGTTTTGCTGTTAGAAAATTTTCAGGCATTGCATCAAGAAATTCATTTCAGGCAAAGAATAATTACACACATTTCTTATTTTCATGGAAATTTAAGTCTTAGACTTCCACAAGAGAGCATCCTTATTTTCTTTTCTGAATTGCCATTTAGATCTAATTTATATGTTTTGGAATGCTGAAAAGTGAAGCAGGCATATTCTATAAGTTAATATAATAGACATTTTTAGAAAACTATTTTTGAACTGCCTTTTTTGTTGTTCATAGCAACAATATCTATGGGGGTGTTCTTTGTGAAGAAATCAGATCTATTCTTTATCAGGGTAAACTTGATACTGTTGACATGTTTTCTCTCACTTTACTGAATTACATATTTTTAGGGTCTTTAAGAATGGACTAACATGGCAATAAATAGCTTATTTACATCACAACTGTAGCAGAATGACTCAGAGAAATATTATATGTGTGTGTGTTTGTGTTCAGGTTTAACGTCTTTTTCAACAATTTTTCAGTCATATAAATGACAGTGTCTACTTGTAGCAGTGAGCACAATGCCCAACTTTATAGTGCTGCCTCACTGGAATATCACGCCGTAGACACATGGCATGATACCCCACCAAGTCACATTATACTGACACCGGGTTGACCGGTCCTAGCACTATCCCCTTAATGCTGAGCGCCAAGCGAGGAAGCTGCTAGTACCATTTATTTACGTCTTTGGTATGACACGGCCGGGGATCGAACCCACGACCTCCTGCACTCGAAGCGGACGCTCTACCACTAGGCTACCGAGGCGGTATAACTATTATATGTAATAATTTTGTCGATATACTGTAACCTTTCCATTTTCAGGTACTGTGTGCACTGGATGAACTATTGGCTGCTGGAAATGGAAGTGATCTGTATTAGCAAAATGGTAATAGAAAATAAGGAAAGGCATATATAAATGCAAATGAAATATTAACAGCTTGGAAACAACTTTGAAATAACTGGACCTCTTAGGATGGTTGCCTGCGGTCAGGAGAGGAACCCTGTTGTTTTGTTGCTCAGAAGGTCAAAGGTCATAGTGATCTTGGCTTGAAAACACTTTGACCCACACTGCTTTTAAAATTCTGTAGTCAGTAGATGACCCTTTTTTGGAATGGAGGTCTGCTGGTCACAGTTACCTGAAAATTGTATTGCATCAAAAACAAGAGAATGATTTGGCCTGTGATCAAAAGATGATCACTATTGTTTATGGTCAAAGATCAAGGTAACGGTGATCTTGAGTCTAAACATTGTTACTGATCAATACTCAAACATGCTTTTAGCATATTGCTAAAAAAACTTCATATCATAGCATTATTGGCTATTGTCAAAATTTTTGTGTCAGAGGTCAAGGTCACAATGACCTCATGACTGAAATTAGCTTCTGACGAATAATTGAGAATGTTTTGTCCTAGGACTGTAAAACTTCAAAGGATGATTGCATGTCAACTTATGTTTAAGGATTCAGTATTTAAAAGCTCAAGGAAAAGCTGGATAATTCTTCAGTATGATGGCCATCAAACTTTATAGAAGAATTTTCTATGGACAACAAATGACCCATATTATTTTTAGGGTCGGGAGGTCATAAGTCAAGGTCACAGTGATTGTGAGATTAAAATCTGTTAATCTATGGCCATCAAACTGTATAGCAAGGCTTGTCTCTGGTCATTACATGACACTTTTTTGGGTACAAGACTAAACTGGTGTCTCGTAAAAAGTAATGATATTTTTCTATTTCTGAATGAAGTAGCTTTCAACAATATTTATGGACAGTGCAATGGCTTTCAGTGATTGGACTATTTCATCATAAAAACTATTATGTTCATAAAATAAGTATGATATTATTATAATTGCTTGTAACAGCTTTCCTTCCCTAATTAATCAGTTTCTGGTATTATATTCAAGAGAGATATTCTGTTGTGATTGGATATAAAACAATTGGCTATTTTTTCTCTTTGAAACAAAGTTTTGTAATATTTAGTTATGTTTGTATCTGTAATTGGACATTTGGTCTCTTGTAGACTCTGGTGATGTTTCTAAGCTGCCAGTGCTGAATGGAATTAAAATGGTCTGATACTTGTAAGTATACAGTAGTTTTTATATTTTCTTGGATATGTCATTAAAATAGGTGTGTTTCCTCTAGTTTTCCACTAACCATATTACCTAGAATTTCTTATTCTTTATAGACAACATTGAACATAAGGTAAAAAGTATATCTTTCAAAAGGTTTCTTTTTCACACAATAGTTAGGAATAGTAGAGTAGAAATTATTTTCCTAAATATATGTACTGGGTGTAATTTGGGGGATATTTTTTGGATATCACATTTTGTATTTATGCAAGGTTGTGGACTGGTTCCCTGTGGTCAGAAATGACACCTGAAATGACAGAGATATAAAAACCTGTAAATATAAATTTGTTTCCTTATACAAATATATTGGACTTGTTTCATTGGCACCAATGTCAGTTTATATGAGCCGTGCCATGAGAAAACCAACATAGTGGCTTTGCGACAGATTCTCTAATTCCAATAGGCTTTGAAAGCGAACAGCATGGATCCTGACCAGACTGCGCGGATGCGCAGGCTGGTCTGGATCCATGCTGGTCGCAAAGCCACTATGTTGGTTTTCCCATGGCACGGCTCATATAGTGACAAATTGATTTCTAGCATGTTTCATTGCAATTAAGTCTCTGACTTTTCCGTACCAGTATTTTTGCTCCCATCACATTGAGTCGCTATCTTTGTTTAATCAAAAATGTAATCTCATGTGAAATACAGGAATTTTGATTTGGGTGTCTAGGTGTATTCATAGTCACCGCTGGTATCCGCTGTATGAGCGACTCCTTTAGAAGAAGTTGTTTTGGTTGAAGGATAGTGCAAGCTGTGGAAGCTCCAGAAGCTTCCCTGGTTCTCTAGCATGCCAGGTGTAAAGTACCCATACATCGTACTCTTATCTGAAGTTTAGTGTTTTAGTTGGGGGACTAAACTCATGAACCTTGGTTTTGAAATCTGGTGTGTAACCACTGCACAGCTGTGTCTCAAAATCTGGTGTGTAACCACTGCACAGCTGTGTCTCAAAGTCTGGTGTGTAACCACCAGACAGCTGTGTATCGAAGTCTGGTGTGTAACCACTGCACAGCTGTGTCTCAAAGTCTGGTGTGTAACCACTGCACAGCTGTGTCTCGAAGTCTGGTGTGTAACCATTGTTTGGTGTGTAACAACTGCATAGCTGTGTCTGGAAGTCTGGTGTGTAACCACTGCACAGCTGTGTCTCGAAGTCTGGTGAATTACTAAAGCACAGCTGTGTTTCGAAGTCTGGTGTGTAACCACTGCACAGCTGTGTTTCGAAGTCTGGTGTGTAACCACTGCACAGCTGTGTCTGCTGTCATCACTAGCCATATCTCTTGTGTTATCTGAGCAGTCGTTTCCATAATTGGTCATGTCCAAGCTCAGAGAGCCCTTTATCTAAATTTGGAAATCCTTTTTAGCTCACCTGTCACATAGTGACAAGGTGAGCTTTTGTGATCACGCAGCGTCCGGTGTCCGTTCGTGCGTTAGTCCGTCCGTCCGTAAACTTTTGCTTGTGACCACTCTAGAGGTCACATTTTTCATGGGAGCTTTATGAAAATTGGTCAGAATGTTCATCTTGATGATATCTAGGTCAAGTTCGAAACTGGGTCACGTGCCGTCAAAAACTAGGTCAGTAGGTCTAAAAATAGAAAAACCTTGTGACCTCTCTAGAGGCCATATATTTCACAAGATCTTCATGAAAATTGGTCAGAATGTTCACCTTGATGATATCTAGGTCAAGTTCGAAACTGGGTCACGTGCCATGAAAAACTAGGTCAGTAGGTCTAAAAATAGAAAAACCTTGTGACCTCTCTAGAGGCCATATATTTCACAAGATCTTCATGAAAATTGGTCAGAACGTTCACCTTGATGATATCTAGGTCAAGTTTGAAACTGGATCACGTGCCTTCAAAAACTAGGTCAGTAGGTCAAATAATAGAAAAACCTTGTGACCTCTCTAAAGGACATATTTTTCATGGGATCTGTATGAAAATTGGTCTGAATGTTCATCTTGATGATATCTAGGTCAAGTTCGAAACTGGGTCACATGCGGTCAAAAACTAGGTCAGTAGGTCTAAAAATAGAAAAACCTTATGACCTCTCTAGAGGCCATATATTTCATGAGATCTTCATGAAAATTGGTCAGAATGTTCACCTTGATGATATCTAGGTCAGGTTCGAAAGTGGGTCACGTGCCATCAAAAACTAGGTCAGTAGGTCAAATAATAGAAAAACCTTGTGACCTCTCCAGAGGCCATATTTTTCATGGGATCTGTATGAAAGTTGGTCTGAATGTTCATCTTGATGATATCTAGGTCAAGTTCGAAAGTGGGTCACGTGCCTTCAAAAACTAGGTCAGTAGGTCTTGAAATAGAAAAACCTTGTGACCTCTCTAAAGGCCATATTTTTCATGGGATCTGTATGAAAGTTGGTCTGAATGTTCATCTTGATGATATCTAGGTCAAGTTCGAAATAGGGTCATGTGCGGTCAAAAACTAGGTCAGTAGATTTAAAAATAGAAAAACCTTGTGGCCTCTCTAGAGGCCATACTTGTGAATGGGTCTCCATAAAAATTGGTCAGAATGTTCATCTTGATGATATCTAGGTCAAGTTCGAAAGAGGGTCACGTGCCATCAAAAAATAGGTCAGTAGGTCAAATAATGAAAAAACGTTGTGACCTCTCTAGAGGCCATATTTTTCATGGGATCTGTATGAAAGTTGGTCTGAATGTTTATCTTGATGATATATAAGTCAGATTTGAAACTGGGTCAACTGCGATCAAAAACTAGGTCAGTAGGTCTTGAAATAGAAAAACCTTGTGACCTCTCTAGAGGCCATACCCTTGAATGGATCTTCATGAAAATTGGTCAGAATGTTCAACTTGATGATATCTAGGTCAAGTTTGAAACTGGGTCATGTGCCTTAAAAAACTAGGTCAGTAGGTCAAATAATAAAAAAACCTTGTGACCTCTCTAGAGGCCATATTTTTCATGGGATCTGTATGAAAGTTGGTCTGAATATTCATCTTGATGATATCTAGATCAAGTTTGAAACTGGGTCAACTGCGGTCAAAAACTAGGTCAGTAGGTCTAAAATTAGAAAAATCTTTTGACCTCTCTAGAGGCCATATATTTCAATGGATCTTCATGAAAATTGATCTGAATGTTCACCTTGATGATATCTAGGTCATTTTCGAAACTGGGTCATGTGCGGTCAAAAACTAGGCCAGTAGGTATAAAAATAGAAAAACCTTGTGACCTCTCTAGAGGCCATATTTTTCATGAGATCTTCATGAAAATTAGTCAGAATGTTCACCTTGATGATATCTAGGTAAATTTCAAAACAGGGTCACGTACCTTCGAAAACTAGGTCAATAGGTCAAATAATAGAAAAACCTTGTGACCTCTCTAGAGACCATATTTTTCAATGGATCTTAATGAAAATTGGTCAGAATTTTTATCTCGATAATATCTAGGTCAAGTTCAGAACTGGGTCACATGAGCTCAAAAACTAGGTCACTATGTCAAATAATAGAAAAAACGACGTCATACTCAAAACTGGGTCATGTGGGAAGAGGTGAGCGATTCAGGACCATCATGGTCCTCTTGTTTATACCCCCACCAAACATGTTTGTGGGGGGGGGGGGCCTATATAGGAGACAGTTTGGCATCTCACGTCCCATCGCGTCGCATCCCGAAATCCATATGCCTGGAAGGATTTTAATTTAACTTCACATTATTATTCCTCAAGACCAGATGACGTGTTGAACACATCCCCTATGCCTGATGGTCAAAGGTCAAGGTCAAAGGTTAGATATTTGGTTTTTGCTCCATAACTTCTATGTGCCTGGAAGGATTTTATTACTAAATGTATTTAATTAAAACTTAAAATAGTTGTTCAACATCATCACCCATATCATATGACACAAGGGCCATAACTCTTGCACCAATATTTCATAAATTATGCCCCCTTTTTACATAGAATTTCAAGTTAAAGTTTTGATACACTCACTCTATCTCAGTTATTACTAAATGGATTTTATTCAAACTTAAAATAGATGTTCCACCTTATCACCCGCATCATGTGACACAAGGTGCATAACTCTGACACCAATTTTTCATGAATTACTTAGAATTTAAGGTAAATTTTGATGCATTTTCACTATATCTCAGTTATTATGAAATGCATTTGTTTCAAACTTGAAGTAGTTGTTCCACATCAACCCACATCATATGACCCAAGGTGCATAACTCTTGCACCAATATTTCCTGAATTTCTGAACAAACACATGGTTGCCGGACAATAACTCACGAAAGGCTTCACAGATTTAGATAAAGTTAGGTACACAGGTGTAACATCAGAAAAAACAGGTCAAGTTCGATTTAAATTGCACCTTCTTGTGGCCATGTCTTTCTTATTGTTGCCATTCTTCTGTGACAAGACGGTATTGTGGGGGTATTCGTCACTCCAGTGACAGTTCTAGTTTTATCTGTTTGTACCAAGATATGAAAGAACATTATAGCTATCAAATTAATTCTTAAGCAAAATATGCCTAACCATAATAATTGAGTAGTCTTAACTGCAGGCTTGTCTGTATTCAAGCCCATAAAAGACTGCATCTTATACCAGTGAAGTAATAATTAGTCGGCCTATCAGTGTCTATCACTGCAATTTAGAGAGCTAATTAAACAATAGTTTTAAAGCAAGGTAAACAAAAAACAGTTCTAAATTTGCCAATGCAAATTATAGCAGAGAAACTAATCAATGAAGTCTCATGACACCAGGTCATTTTGTACACTGAATAAACTATAGAAGTCAGTTCCAAGGCTTGTTTGTTCAGTATCTTTTCACCTCTTGAAATGCTTTTTGTAGAGAATATGTCAAGCTCTAATCACATCATTTTGGTGAGGCATCGATTTTGAAGCTAATTGCCTTCAGATTTAAGTTTATAATCCTGCGATTTTGAAACACAGTTTGATTTTGTTGCACATGAGACTTTTAGTTCAGTATGCAGCCAAATTTCTTTTTCAAAAGTTTCAATGAAAATCGTGTATTCTACTTTTGTGTCATTTTCATTTTGAAATTTGAGGGGATTTTGATATACACTCGATCGACAACGCTATTCTTTTACTTGTTACACTTTTGGAGATAATGTTGGTTAATATACATGACTGCTTTAAATTCCCAAGTCACTCTTTTCTCAATAAGTAAGGAAAAATAAACATTTGCAAGATTTTTAGTTCACAATTGTATAATGATTGTATCTTTGATCTAAGTAAGAAGTGGAAGAATTAGAAGGTCTAGTATTGTATTAAAGGGAATCATATTTCAAGCCCCTTTAATGTACTTCCTGCTTGATTCTGAGAGTCCCTTACTCATAATGTCAAATAACTGAATCAACTATTAGTACTGCAAAGAAAAAGACATTGAAGCTTAATAAAAAAATTTAGATTTATTTTATGCTTTAAGTAAGATGAATGTCCATGAAAATACAAGATAAATTAATGTGTTTTGTCTGACCATTCATACAAACATTAAATTTGAAATGTAAGAAAGTGGCAGACTGTATAAATTTGATATGATCTTTAAGCTGTTATAACATGTCTTTTATCTTGTTATTAGTTTAGAAATGTTTATGAAATTGTAATATTAAGCAGCTTTTCACATGAAACACTGGGACTGAATCAGGGTGGGCAGCCATCCTGACTTTTCAGTATCGTACACACAGAGAAAATGGCTCAATTCAGGTTCCAGTTTTTGCTTATAATTTCCTAATTACTTGACAGATTTTGATAACATTTAAAGCCTCAAAGACAGGAAAATGGGTGCTTTCCTTGACACAAAGTGTCTGCCAGAAATTCTTGACACTTTTCTCAAACATTTTGCCCTAATGTTGTTTTTTTTTTCTCTGGTCAAATGTGTAGGTAATGTACAAACTTGAAGTTGGCTTAAGTGTTTGAAAACATTATCGATTGTGTGGCTAACATTTAGTGTTGAGGAAAATGCTTGCTTTTGTGGCTTCAGTGCATTTTATTTTATTGAATTCCATCAAGCAACATGGCAGTTACAAAATGAATCTGAAAGTCACATGAGTTGTCTACCCTGTGAACACAGTAACTTAAAACTGCCCGAGAAAAGAAAGTCTTCTCAGAAATTGAGGTTAGTGCTAAGATTTGTTTAATTATGACAAGATGTGTGGCATAAAAATTAGTTTACAGTGGTAAAGTGAATATAATTAGCAACTGATCAAAGACTTTCCTATCAATTATTAATAGGAAGTTGTTTACGAGAATTGTCTGTGATATATCTAAACAAGCAAGGTCACAGAACACCGACAGCAGTTAACTGTAAGGTTAAAGACCTCTAATTTATTTCTCCTCATTTTATTATAATTTGTTTATTTCTTTTGATCAACAGTTTATTATTTCATCTGATTTCAAATTGATTTTTTGGCAATTACAGCAGTTTTGAAACTATTCATTCTCTTACATAAAGTCTACACCTGGAGTAGATTTCCTGGAGCTATATTTATTAGCTATTGTTTAACTTAAGCAGGTGGGAGTAGTTTATACTTTGAAAATGCAAGTTTGATGAAAAAAAATAAAATTGGAAGCAACAGTTCTGCAGTAGTTTAGAAATATTTATATCAGTAATGGAATAAATGATTGATTGATCACATTGACCAGTTTGAATGATGCAGATAAAATGTAAAAATAGTTTTCACTAGATTAAACAAAATACACAATAGTATAATTGTGTTTTAAATAGTGTCAGGTATATACTTAAGGTCCTCCACCTTTTTTATCAGTAATTCTAAGGCAATAACTTGGGGATTTAATGTCACTTTACAAAGTGAAAGATGACAGTGAACACAATTAAAAGAACCATATCTCTGTCACGAATATCAAATTATAAACTCTCTTTCAATGTAAATCAACATTGCATAATTTAAAACAATAACTTTGAATCCATTGAAAGGAATTCCATGTATTTTTTATACATGGATATATGAAAATGAACTTAATTGAAAGGCATAAGAATAAATAAAGAATTATCTCCAAGGTACTGTGAATATCAATCAAAGGTAAATAGTGATGATTATTTAGAACTATTCTGACCTTTTCAAACAATACTTTTGTTTGGGGTATAAATCACATTTAGTAAAACCTCTAGTTATTACAATTCAAATGCAATACAAGAGTCCCCAAGAAACCAAAACATAGTGTGTCCAGTTACTTTAGTAGGTAAAGTGTAAAACTAGGAATTGTGAAGCTTGGTTAGTCTTCCATCTCTGTTCTATGTGGGCAGTTGCTTATGTACTCTCACACCAATATTTCATGAATTATTCCTCCTCTCCCCATTTTTACTTAGAATTTCAGGTTAAAGATTCACTCTATCTGAGTTATTACTGAATGGATTTGATTCAAACTTAAAATAGTTGTTCCACATCATCACCCACATCATATGACATAAGGTCAATAACTCTAGCAGGTATTTTTAATGAATTATGACCCCTCCCCCCTCCCTTTAACTTACAATTTAAGATTAATTTTGATGCATTTTCACTATATCTCTGTTATTAAAGAGAGTAATTGATTTAAACTTGAAATAAATGTTCCACATTATCACTCACATCATATGACACAATGGCCATAACTCTTGAACCAATATTTCATGAATTATCCCCCCCACCACTCTACTTAGAATTTCAGGTTAAAGTTTTGGTGCACTTGCTCTCTATCTCAGTTATTACTAAATGGATTTGATTCAAACTTAAAATAGTTGTTCCACCTTAAAAACCCACATCATATGACACAAGGTCAATAACTCTGGCACCTATTTTTTCATGAATTATGCCCCCCTTTTACTTAGAATTTAAGGTTAATTTTTGATGCATTTTCACTGTATATCTGTTTTTTTTTCAAACTTAAAATAGTTCTTCAACATCATCACTCACATCATATGACACAAGGACCATAACTCTAGCACCATTATTTGATGAATCAACTCCCCTTTTTACTTAGAATTTCAGGTTTTGGTGCACTTTCACTCTATCTCAGTTATAATTAACTGGATTTGATTCAAACTTAAAGTAGTTGTTCCACATCATCACCCACATTATATGACACAGAGTGCATCACTCTTGCACCAATATTTCATGAATTATGCCCCCTTTTTGCTTAGACTTTATCTCTCTTAGTACTTAATACTTTTGACACAAACTCAAGCCATTGTCCAATATCTTCATCCACATTGGAGTCATAAAACACTCAGTGACAGCTCCAGCTTCCTCAGATGTGCCCATTTTCACTATCCAGCATGGAAATAGTCAAGTGCACTGTCTCCTATGACAGCTCTAAGACTTCTTGTTTTATCTGCTCTTACCAAGTTATGAAAGAACATTATAGCTATCAAATTAATTCTTAACCCTTACCCTGCTAAATATCTAAAATGGATTGGTCCATCTTTGAATTTGGACAGTACCATTTATCATTTGAAGGGGTGTTTACTGAAAATTTACAGACTGAATAGCGAACAGTGCAGACCATGATCAGACTGCACGGATGTGCAGGCTGATCTTGGTCTGCACTGGTCGCAAAGGCAGAATCACTTGCCGCCAGCAAGCTAAGGGTTAAGCAAAATATGCCTAACTTTATAATGCTTATTGAGTAGTCTCAACTGCAGGCTTGTCTGTATTCAAGCCCATAAAAGACTGCATCCTATACCAGAGAGGTAATAAATAGTTCGCCTATCAGTGTCTATCACTGCAATTTAGAGAGCTAATTAAATATTAGTTTTAAAGCAAGGTAAACAAAAAACAGTTCTAAATTTGCCAATGCAAATTATAGCAGAGAAACTAATCAATAAGGTCTCATGACACCAGGTTATTTGTACACTGAATAAACTATAGAAGTCAGTTCCAAGGCTTGTTTGTTCAGTATCTTTTCACCTCTTGAAATGCTTTTTGTAGAGAATATGTCAAGCTCTAATCACATCATATTGGTGAGGCATCAATTTTGAAGCTAATTGCCTTCAGATATATAAGTTTATAATCCTGCAATTTTGAAATGCAGTTTGATTTCGTTGCACATGAGACTTTTAGTTCAGTATACAGCAAATTTTTTTTTTTCAGAAGTTTCAATGAAAATCGTGTATTCTACTTTTGTATTATTTTCATTTTGAAATTTGATTGAAAACTGCTGTTACACTTTTAGAGATTATGTTGGTTAATTAATATACATGACTGCTTTGAATTCCCAAGCCACTCCTTTCTCAGTAAATAAGGAAAAAAAATATTTGCAAGATTTTTAGTCTGCAAAAATTGTGTGTAATGATTGTTTCTGTAATCGTAGAAATAGAAGGTCTCAGGTATAACAATATTATACATGTATTAAAGTAAAACATATTTCAAGCCTCTTTAATGTACTTCCTGCTTGCATCTGAGAGTTCTGTACTCATAAAGTCATTTGCTTGAAACTTAATAAATGATGCAACTATTAGTACTACAAAGAAAAAAACATTGAAGCATATCAAAAATTAGATTTGTTATAATTGCTTTATTTATCCCCCCGCCAAAGGCGAAGGGGATATTAGAAATGCTCTCCGTGCGTGCGTGCGTCAGGCCATCCGTCCGTGCGTCCGCAACGATCTTTGTCCGGAGCATATCTCCAAAAGTACTGGAGGGATTTTCTTCAAACTTCATATACTGATAGAACACATTGGGAGGAAGTGCAGTGTGCAAGAACAATAACTCTACCTTGCCAATTTTTTGAGTTATTCCCCTTTATCATATTTTCTTAAACATTTTTGTCCGGAGCATAACTCCAAAAGTACTGGAGGGATTTTCTTCAAACTTCATACACTGATAGAACACATTGGGAGGAAGTGCAGTGTGCAAGAACAATAACTCTACCTTGCCTATTTTTTGAGTTATTCCCCTTTATCATATTTTCCTAAAGCATTCTGTCCGGAGCATAACCCCAAAAGTACTGGAGGGATTTTCTTCAAACTTCATACACTGATAGAACACATTCGGAGGAAGTGCAGTGTGCAAGAACAATAACTCTACCTTGCCTATTTTTTGAGTTATTCCCCTTTATCATATTTTCTGAAAAAAATTTGTCCGGAGCATATCTTCTTCATGCATGGAGGGATTTTGATATATCTTGGCACAAATGTTTACCACCACAAGGCGGAGTGTCCTGCGCAAGAACCAGGTCCCTAGGTCTAAGGTCAAGGTCACATTTAGAGGTTTAGGATACAAGAATAAAAACCTTGTCTGGAGCATTTCTTCTTCATGCATGGAGGGATTTTGATATAACTTGGCACAAATGTTCACCACCACGAGACGGAGTGTCATGCGCAAGATCCAGGTCACTAGGCCTAAGGTCAAGGTCACACTTAGAGGCCAAAGGTCAGATACAAGAATGACTTTGTCCGAAGCATTTCTTCTTCATGCATGGAGGGATTTTGATGTGACTTGGCACAATTATACATCATCATGAGACGTAGTGTCATGCACAGTTCCCTTCTTTAGAATTACTTTCCTTTGTTGTTACTTTAAATAGCTTTTATTGTAACTTTTTCATTACTAGTCGTAGGGAAAAATCGAGACCACTTTTCTGTAGTACAACAAGCATGCTAAATCCAATTTTGAGGTGTATTTTGAGCAATCTCTACCTGATAAAGATTTTTTTGTGGACTTGCAATTTTTTTTTTTTTTTTTTTTTTTTTTTTTTTTTCTTTTTTTAAAGATTAACTTCCCTTAGTTGTTACTATAAATAACTTATATTGTAACATTTTTATAATTGACCCTAGGGAAAAAACAAGACCACTTTTCTGTGGTACAACATAGATGTTACTCTCCAGTTTTAAGTGTATTTTATTATATATAAGGTATCTGTACCTGGTAAGGAGTTTTTTTGTGGACTTTAAAAAACAAAAGACTTACAATGATTATTAAACAACCACAAAATTAACATTTCATTTGCAAATACAGCTGCTAGAGTAAAGAAATTTGCTTTGACGGGCATATATTGTGACATTCTCGCACCCTTGTTCCCTGTTAGCTTTCCATTCCTTCTTTTTACAGTAGCCATATAGAAAAACATCATAGCTATACTGTTCATGAAAATTAATAAAATTTAGCAGTAAACCACCTCACTACTGACTTATTCTTTCTTCCACATCTTTAAAACCCCTGATGCGGACCACAACTAAACGGTTCTTCAAAGCTTTCCCCAAAATTAATACTTTCAGACACTAACTTTCCAGGAACTTTAGCCTTCAATTATATTAAGCCTGGCGGGAGGATTAGCCATGTGTAACATGGCTCTTGTTTAAAGTAAGATGAATGTCCATGAAAATACAAGGTAAATGAATATGTTTGACCAACCATTCATACCAACATTAAATTTGAAATGTAAGAAAGTGGCAGACTGTATAAATAGATCTGATTTTTAAGCTTTTATAACGTATGTCTTTCATCTTGTTATTAGTTTTGAAGTGCTTGATAAGTTACTTACCTGAAATGTTAGTTTTATGCAACTATTCACAACAAACACTGGGACTGAATCAGGGTGGCCAACCATCGTGACCTTTTGGTATCGTACACACAGAGAAAATGGCTCCATTGAGGTTACATTTTTGTTTATAATTTCCTAATTACTTGACAGACTTTAATAACATTTAAAGCCTTGAAGACAGGAAAATGGGTGCTTTCCTTGCCACAAATTGTCTGCCAGAAATTCTGGATACTTTTCTCAAACACTTCCTTCGTTCATTCACAATTTCTTGTGAACACAATAGAGACCACATTTTGCAACTGATTTTAATCAAACTTGCATACAAATTGTATTGGTGTAATATTTCGGTTCATTTCAAAAACTGGCCAGATCCTATCATGGGTTCCAGAGTTATGGCCCCTTAAAGGGCCAAAACTTGCTATTTTTGGCTTGTGAACACTAGAAACCACATTTTGCAACTGATTTTAAAAAAACTTGCACACAACTTGTATTGGCATAATATCTCAGTTCCTTTTGAAAAATGGCCAGATCCCATCATGGGTTCCAGAGTTATGGCCCCTTAAAGGGCCAAAAATTGCTATTTTGGCTTTTGCAGCCATATAGAGACTTCATTAATGGTTTGATTTGAAACAAACTTGCAAAATCTCTTTAACAACAATAGATTTTGGATTCCATGATGAAAACGGCAGATTCAATCATAGATTCCAGAGTTACGGCCCCTGATTGACCCTTGAAAGAGCGAAAATTTGTTAATTTTACCTTGTGAACACAATTGAAGTGACATTTTACATTCGATTTTAACCACACTTACACACAATTTAAGTCACAATAATATCTCAGTTGCTTTTGAAAACCAGCTAGATTCCTACATGGGTTCAAGAGTTACTGCCCCTGAAAGGGGCAAAATTTTCAATATTAGCCCTTTCAGCCATATAGAGGTTTTGTTTTTGATACAAACTTGCACAGAATGTTTATCTTGATGATCTCTAGGCCAAGTTTGAAACTGGGTCATGTTGGGTCAGAAATTAGGTCACCATGTCAAATCAAAGGAAAAGCTTGTTAACACCCTAGAGGCTACATTTATGACTCTATCTTCATGAAACTTAGTCAGAATGTTCATCTTGATAATTCCTAGACTGAGTTAGAAACTGGGTCATGTGGGATCGAAAACTAGGTCACCCTCTCAATTCAAAGGAAGTGCTTGTTAACACTCTAGAGGCAATATTGATGAAGCTATCTTCATGAAACTTGGTCAGAGTGTTTATCTTGATGATTCCTATGCCAAGTTCAAAACTGGGTCATATGGGGTCAAAAACTAGGTCACCCGGTTAAATGGAAGGAAAAGCTTAACACTCTTGAGGCCACATTTATGACCCAATCTTCATGAAACCTGGTCAGAATGTTCATCTTGATGATTTGTAGGCCAGCTTCGAAACTGGGGCATGTGGGGTCAAAAACTAGGTCACCCGCTTAAATCAAAGGAAATGCTTGTTAACACTAGAGGCCATACCTTTGACCCTATCTTCATGAAACTTGGTAAGAATTTTTATCTTGATGATTCCTTTGCAAAGTCAGAAACTGGGTCAAAAGCTAGGTCACCACTCAAATCAAAGGGACAGCTTGTTAACACTGTAGAGGCCACATTTATGACCCTGTCTTCATGAAACTTGGTCAGAATGTTTATCTTGATGATTCCAAGGCCAAGTTTAACAGGTGAGCGATATAGGGTCATCATAACTCTCTTGTTATTTTATCGAATTCCATCAAGTAACAAGGAAATTACAAACAAAAATGTTACATCAAACTAACGCTGTTCCTTGTGTGAACGATACCTAAAATCCACATGCGTTGTCCACTCTGTGAACACAGCAAATTAAAACTGCCAGCTTTGTACCCGAAAATAGAAAGTCTTCTCAGAAATTGAGGTCAGTGCTAAGATTTGTTTAATTATGACAAGATGTGTGGCATAAAAATTAGTTTACAGCATGAACTGAATATAATTAGCAACAGATCAAAGACTTTCTTATAAATTATTAATTAGAAGTTGTTTAGGAGAATTGTCTGTGATATATCTAAACAAGCAAGGTCACAGAACACTGACAGCAGTTAACTGTAAGGTTAAAGACCTCTAATTTATTTATTCTTGTCTTTTATTATGATTTGATTATTTCTTTTGATCAACTGTTTATTATTTTGTCTGATTTTCAAATTGATTTTTTGGCAGTTTTGAAACTATTCATTCTCTTACATAAATTCTACACCTGGAGTAGATTTCCTGGAGCTATATATATTAGCTTTTGTTTAACTTTAGCAGGTGGGAGCAATATACACTTTCTAAATGCAAGTTTGATGAAAAAAATGAAAACTGGAAGCAACAGTTCTGCATTAGTTTAAAATTTTACATCACTAATGAAGTAAATGATTTCTTTATAGTCACATTATCTTTTAAATGATGCAATTAAATGTAAAATAATTTTACACACTTGATAAAACAAAATACATCAAAATAAGAAAAAAAATACATTCTTAAATAGTGCCAGGTATATACATTTAGGCATCACTTTATTCGTTCCTGTCGAGCCTATCCCATCCCATCCGGAATTGTTATCCTTGAATATTTTTGAAACCCATACAGATGTCATATTCAACCTCGCTTCAAGGTCAAGGTTACATGAGTGTGTTCCATGTCCGCTCTGTAACTCTTGACACCCTTGAAGGATTTCAAAGAAACTTGACACAAATGTTACTACATCGAGATGACGTGCAGAGTGCATGTTCTGGATGGCTTGTGTCAAGGTCAAGGTCACATTTAGGGATCAATAGTCATATTAGTGTGTTTTGTGTCTGCTCTGTAACTCTTGAACTATTTGAAGGATTGTAAAGAAACTTAGCTTCAAGGTCAAGGTCACACTTAGCAGTCAAAAGTCATTGCTGTGTAACTCTTGAACTGCTTGAAGGATTTCAAAGAAACTTGAACACAAATGTTCACCACATGGTTAGCTACAAGGTCAAGGTCACACTTAGGGGGTCAAAGGACATACCTTCAGGCATATGTTGCTCCGCATTGCAGTGCTCTTGTTCTATTTGGGGCAGCTGACTGTTACTTGTGTGTCTTAAGTCATTTCTCTTCCACCTTTGTTAAATGTTGGTCAGCTGACAATAACTTGCGTGTCCTAATTCATTTGTCTTCCACCTCTGTTAATTTTTGGGCAGCTGACAGTTACTTTTGTGTCTGAACTCATTTATCTTCCACCTTTGTTTTATGTGAGGCAGGTGATAGTTAATTGTCAGTCTTAAGTCATTTGTCCTTTGCCTCTGTTCCATGATCATAAATCCGTGTGGTACAGCTGACAGTTACTTGTGTATCTTAGGTTGTTTGTCCTTCACCTCTGTTCCATGATCATAAATCCATGTGGTACAGCTGACAATTACTTGTGTCCTTCACCTCTGTTCCATGATCATAAATCCATGTGGTACAGCTGACAGTTACTTGTGTGTCTTAGGTTGTTTGTCCTTCACCTCTGTTCCATGATCATAAATCTATGTGGTACAGCTGACAGTTACTTTTGTGTTTGAAGTCATTTGTCTTCCACATCTGTTCTATGTGTGACAGCTGACAGTTACTTGTGTGTCTTAAGTCATTTATCTTCCACCTCTGTTCTATATGAGGCAACTGACAGTTACTTGTGTGTCTTAAGTCATTTTTCTTCCACCTTCAATCTATGTGGGGCAGCTGACAGGTACTTATATGTCTTAAGTCATTTGCCCTGCACCTCTGTTCAGTGTGGGACAGCTGACAGTTACTTGTGTGTCTTAGGTTGTTTGTCCTTCACCTCTATTCCATGATCATAAATCCATGTGGTACAGCTGACAGTTACTTGTTTGTCTTAGGTCATTTGGCCTTCACCTCTGTTCCATGATCATAAATCTATGTGGTACAGCTGACAGTTACTTTTGTGTTTGAAGTCATTTGTCTTCCACCTCTGTTCTATGTGTGACAGCTGACAGTTACTTGTGTGTCTTAAGTCATTTATCTTCCACCTCTGTTCTATATGAGGCAACTGACAGTTACTTGTGTGTCTTAAGTCATTTTTCTTCCACCTTCAATCTATGTGGGGCAGCTGACAGGTACTTATATGTCTTAAGTCATTTGCCCTGCACCTCTGTTCAATGTGGGACAGCTGATAGTTACTTGTGGTCTTTAAAGTCATTTGTCCCCCATCTTTGTTCTGTGTGTGACAGCTGACAATTACTTGTGTGTCTTAAGTCATTTGGCTTCTACAGTTACTTGTGTGTTTTAAGTCTTCGTCTTTCATCTCAGTTCCATCCGGAGCAGCTGACAATTACTTGTGTGTTTGAAGTCATTTATCTTCCACCTTTGTTCTATGTGGGACAGCTGACAGTTACTTGTGTGTCTTAAGTCATTTGTCTTCCACCTTTGTTCTATTTGGGGCAGCTGACAGTTACTTGTGTGTCTTAAGTCATTTGTCTTCCACCTTTGTTTTATTTGGGGTAGCTGACAGTTACTTGTGTCTTGAGTCATTTGTCTTCCACCTTTGTTCAATGTCAGAGAACTGACAGTTACTTGTGTGTCTTAAGTCATTTGTCTTCCACATTTGTGCTACTTTGGGTAGATGATAGTTAGTTATACATAATTTATTTTAGGTCAATTGTGAAGGAAGTTCTACAACTTATATTAATCACTCTCAACACCTCATTCCTGATGTAATCCATCACCACGAGGGTGTGAGAGAAGAGGCCCGTTTCCCTTTTACTGCTGAGCGCCAAGCAAGGGAGTTACTGGTACCATTTTGCACGTCTTTGGTATGACACAGCCGGGGATTGAACCCACGACCTCCCGCACTCAAAGCGGACGCTCTACCACTAGGCTATCGAGGGGGTCAATAGCTGATAGTTACTTGTATGTCTGAAGTCATCTGTCCTACAGCTCTGTTAAATGTAGGACAGCTGACAGTAACCTGTGTGTCTTAAGGAGGTAGGTTACCTTCATATTTGTATGTGCGCATATCCAACCGGAAGCTAATGTGACGATTTACGATGACGTTTACGACAAACCAAATGTGTTTATATAACCATTCTTTAGAAAAAAAATCACGAACCTGTCTCCAATCTCATGCTTAATGGTTTAATAATGCAGAAATAATTAATAAATTGTCGCAGAAACGCTTCAAAACATTGATGCTTTAAAATGACGTCATTGACGTCAAAACATAACGTGTCAGTTACCGCGCAAAATAAAATTTGATAGCTTTTATTTTGAAAGTACGTAATTCTGTGCATTTTCTTTATTTGAACTATTTTTTAAACAGCCATTATTTACTGAAATGTTTTTATGTGTCTTTCGCTCTGAATAATAATCAGTATTTTGCTTCTTTTATATAGTTATATTGAAATGTTATGCGGAATGTAAGAAAATGGATGATGGTAACCAATGTTATTGGGAATATAGCTGGGTGAAAGGTTACTTTATACGGCCATTTTTAAATAAAAATTGGACAGTTTGATTTCTAATACCTATTTTTCAGTTTCTGTTGATAATTTATTACTTATATATTAAAACTAAGCTCTAAAATTGTCCAAATTTCACTAGAAAATTGTGGTTTCTTGAATTAAAATGATGTTACCATGGAAACAAAGCCCGTGACCTATATATCTAAATGTAAAATTCAAAAGCGTTGATACTGATCTATTTGAGGAACACAGCTTCGGCATTTTATTTTCATTTCAACAATATCCATAATAACAATAGCAGCATGCAGAACGATTTTTCCATAAAAATGTCAGACGAGGGGTGCTGCTGTAAGTATCTTAAGCTGTGAAATTTGTTTAAATAAGTGTAAATAACACGAAAATATTACTTACATGAGAATTAAAATGTTTTAAAACTACATTAACAAGAAAGATATCTTATTTAATATTTTTTTATAAGAAATTATGATAAAAAGCAAGATATAAGCTATTTTAAACATCTCTGTTGCCATGGTTACTTTAAACTTTAAGAAAAATAAGGTACCATGTAAAGTGCTTGGTATTTTGCTAATACCCAAATATTCCATGTTGGTCATTAACAAAATTGCACTGAAGCCACCGAAAAACCCGTTTTCATACATAGTTGTTTAGAAATGAGAGAAAATGCGTTACCATGGAAACACGAGCCCCGCGACATATATATTTCAAGCTTATATTAGAAAGCTAACGCGCATACTAGAAAAAATATTAATTATGCAGACTTCTACGAATAACAATAAAACCAAAATGCACTGAAAACTGTTAAATGTACGTATTTTCCTTCTACTTTCTATATAAAATATCTTTAGAGGGTCATGTTCTTCAAACCTGTATAAAAATTGTACTTGAATAGCCAGAGATAAAAGAAATAGAGATTATAACAATCAAAACATTAAATTACATGTAATACAAAAAAAATCTGTGGTTAAACTAACTTGAATTTACCCTGGTAACAAGGTAACCTACCTCCTTAAGTCATTTGTCTTCTACCTTTTTTCTATGTTGGGCAGCTGACAGTTAAATATTTGTGTGTCTGAAGTCATTTGTCTTCCACCTCTGTTCAGTGTGGTGCAGCTGACAGTTATATGTGTGTCTGAAGTCATTTGTTTTCCACCTCTGTTTCTATGTGGGGCAGCTGACAGTTATTTGTGTGTCTGAGGTCATTTGTCTTCCACCTCTGTTCAATATGGGACAGTTGACTGTAACTAATGTGTCTGAAGTCAATTTTCTTCCACCTCTGTTCAGTGTGGTGCAGCTGACAGTTACTTGTGTGTCTGAAGTCATCTGTCTTCCACCTCTGTTCAAGTAGGGGCAGTTGACAGTTACTTGTGTGTCTGAAGTCATCTGTCTTCCTCCTCTGCTCAAGTAGGGGCAGTTGACAGTTACTTATGTGTCTGAAGTCATCTGACTTCCACCTCTGTTCAAGTAGGGGCAGCTGACAGTTACTTATGTGTCTGAAGTCATTTGCCTTCCACCTCTGTTCAAGTAGGGGCAGTTGACAGTTACTTATGTGTCTGAAGTCATCTGTCTTCCACATCTGTTCAAGTAGGGGCAGTTGACAGTTACTTATGTGTCTGAAGTCATCTGTCTTCCACCTCTGTTCAAATAGGGGCAGTTGACAGTTACTTATGTGTCTGAAGTCATCTGTCTTTCACCTCTGTTGAAGAAGGGGCAGTTGACAGTTACTTATGTGTCTGAAGTCATCTGTCTTCCACCTCTGTTCAAGTAGGGGCAGTTGACAGTTACTTATGTGTCTGAAGTCATCTGTCTTCCACCTCTTCTCTAGTAAGGGCAGTTGACAGTTACTTATGTGTCTGAAGTCATTTCACTTCCACCTCTGTTCCATGTTGGACAGCTGACTATAACTTATGTGTCTGAAGTCATCTGTCTTCAACCTCTGTTCAAGTAGGGGCGGTTGACAGTTATGTATGTGTCTGAAGTCATCTGTCTTCCACCTCTGGTCAAGTAGGGGCAGTTCACAGTTATGTATGTATCTGAAGTCATTTATATTCCACCTCTGTACTATGTGGTGCAGCTGACAGATACCTTTATGTTTGAAGTCATTTAACTTCAACCTCTGTTCCTTGTTGGGCAGCTGACAGTTACTTTTGTGTCTGAAGTCATTTGTCTTCCACCTATGTTCCATATAGGACAGCTGACAGTTGCTTGTGTGTCTGAAGTCATTTATCTTCCACCTCTGTTCAATGTGGGAAAGCTGACAGTTGCTTGTGTGTCTGAAGTCATTTGTCTTCCACCTAATTTCAATGTAGGGCAGCTGACAGTTGCTTGTGTGTCTGAAGTCATTTGTCTTCCACCTAATTTCAATGTAGGGCAGCTGACAGTTGCTTGTGTGTCTGAAGTCATTTGTCTTCCACCTAATTTCTATGTAGGGCAGCTGACAGTTGCTTGTGTGTCTGAAGTCATTTGTCTTCCACCTAATTTCTATGTAGGGCAGCTGACAGTTGCTTGTGTGTCTGAAGTCATTTGTCTTCCACTTAATTTCTATGTAGGGCAGCTGACAGTTGCTTGTGTGTCTGAAGTCATTTGTCTTCCACCTAATGTCAATGTAGGGCAGCTGACAGTTGCTTGTGTGTCTGAAGTCATTTGTCTTCCACCTAATTTCAATGTAGGGCAGCTGACAGTTGCTTGTGTGTCTGAAGTCATTTGTCTTCCAACTCTGTTCAATGTGGGAAAGCTGACAGTTGCTTGTGTGTCTGAAGTCATTTGTCTTCCACCTAATTTCAATGTAGGGCAGCTGATAGTTACTTGTGTGTCTGAAATAATTTGTCTCCCATCTCTAGCTGACAGCTACTTGTGCAGAGAAGAATAAAAAATTGAAATACAATGATAAATTCATCAAACAAACTTTTCTGGTCTATCTAGGGACCAAAATGAACCTCTGATGGATCAGAATGAACTTTGATTATTTATTGAGAGTAATTAATATATCAATATCTGATAATATACAATTTATAAAGTTGTTTATTATTATCATTATGACCCACAGATAATAATCTTTATGACAACTAAAACTTATCTATCATATATCTACAAAGGAAAATCTTTATCTTCTAGGTCTTTTGGGACGGAAAACTGCACATGGAACAAAAGCGTCTAGTATTGTGTGTTATTATTTAGGAAGAAATATCTCATTGAATCAGGATTGATGAATGTAATTCCATTAATGATGAAACTGGTGTCAGCATAAATGAGACATTGATCTATTTGAGAGAGAAATTTTACCCTAAGTCTATATTGTTCTCTCTAATTAGATAGAAAAATAACAAAAATGGAATATTCTTGTAAACAGAATCTGCCAATTGGCATGTTCATTGAAAGAATCTGAAACAAATTTTATTCCTTGAAAATCAATACTTACTTCTTAGAAAAAATGGGAAAATAAGGAATTTGATACGATAAAATGAAATAATGAATGAAATATAAATGAAATGTGATAAATATTACACATGCTGTGGACTTCTTATGTCTCCCCATAGGTGAAGAGATATAATTAATTTTGTCTTGTCTGTCTGTCAATCTCTGTCTGTCAAAAAAGTTTGTCCCAACTACTCCACTGAAACAGTAGGCAGAATTTCAATCAAACTTTGTAGCGATGCTCAGTATCATGGCTAGTTTTGTATATTTGACATTGCCGTGGTTGAAGTTATTGCCTTATTGCTAATTTATATCAAGATTAATAGCCATATATCTCTCTATATAATGTTAGATTGCATCATTAGACGTATTTTTTTTGCCTCGTCCCTCCGTCCCACTTCATTTCAGATCAATAACTTGAGAACCTATTGACGTAGAACCTTTTAAATTTTATAGGGTGGCAGGGCTTATGGAGTATACGACCCTTATTGATTTTGGGGTCACTCTAATAATGGTCAAGGTCATGGGGGCCTAAACGTGGAATACCATTTCCGATCAATAACTTGTGAACCACTTGACCCAGAATGTTGAAACTTCATAGGATGATTGGACATGCAAAGTAAATGACCCCTATTGATTTTGGGGTCACTGTATTAAAGGTCAAGGTCACAGGGGCCTGAACATGGAAAACCATTTCCAGTTCATAACTGGAGAACCACTAGGCTGAGAACGTTGAAACTTAGTGGGATGATTGGACATGCCAAGTAGATGATCCCTTTTGCAGGCAACCATCAGTGTCTCTTTGACTTTTGCTAATGTCCCCTATTGATTTCTTGCCTATACGACTATGCAGTGGGGGAGACATGCGCTTTTCTACAAAAGCATCTTCTAGTTATGTCTCCCACCACACAGAGTGTGGGAGACATATTGATTTACTCCAGTCTGTGTATGTGTGTGTCTGCCACAAAGCTTGTCCGCACTCTTAAGTCGAAATTTCTCATCTGATCTTCACGAAACTTGAACAAAATGTGTTTGACCATACGACCTTGGCCAAGTTCAATGACTAGCCAAATCCGCCAAGACACTTTGGAATTATGGCCCTTGCACATAATTACCAACAAGCACCGGTGCAGCATTGTAGATGGTTACTCCCATCCGCTTCAGCCGAACAGCATTGTACACCGACACAGCATTGTAGTCCAGATGATAAGGCACTTGTGGGAGACATGCGCTTTTCTCAAAAGCACCTCTTGTTAACCTTTAAATTTCTAAAATGGATTGATCCATTTTTCAGTTTGGGTTGTACCACTTCTCTAGGTTATATTGCCGTAATTCGGTCAACAATGTGCTTCCATGGTGTAGTCAAAAGAAGTCCCTAATAATATAGATCCTAATTTTTCCATTTTTCGCGCATTTGTGCGTAAATCGGGTGCCAAATGGACATTATTTCACTCATGAAATGAATTTTACATAAAAAAAGGAAACTTTTCATGCTAATATTCGTTGTTTACTTGAAAATGAAAGTAGGGTGTTTATTCTGCGGACCGCTTTCTGAAATTCGGCAATATGAGGATACCTGACTTCAGTTGATTTGCATTTCACTGCATACTATTCAACACTCCTTTTTCTTTTCGTTTTCTTGAAGCAGATGTATGGATATCTTGTGTAAAGTAGGTCTACGACGGAGTGAAAATCTAGAAACTGTAACAAAATTGTTCTGAAGTAGCTGGATTTTATATGAAATAAAGAACAAATTCTGTTATTGGTATAGTTATAGCCCGTCTAACACATAACCTGTTTATATTCAGATTTCTTTGATTATTGAACAGCAGTTTAGAAGAAAGCCAGTTTTCTTGCAACAAGTATTGTAGAATAATCAGGAGATAAGGAATTGTCATACTAGCTGTCAACATTAATCTGGTAAAAAATCTCAGTATTTACCAGGAAAAATATAAGGGAATTGTAGGCTTATATCATATTTCTAGAATTTAATGGGTATTATGACACCAAATTGCTTTTTTTTCTCTCTAACTGCTTGTGTCAAAACTTTGCGGTCTATAGCTGCTATAAATGTAAAAAAAAATGAAATGTTGCAAAAACTTTTAGAATCTAGAAAGTATTTGAACTCTTCCCTTCTTATTCAACATTGTTTTAATATGAGCCATGCCATGAGAAAACCAACATAGTGGGTTTGCGACCAGCATGGATCCAGACCAGCCTGCGCATCCGCGCAGTCTGGTCAGGATCCATGCTGTTCGCTTTTAAAGCCTACTGCAATTAGAGAAACTGTTAGCGAACAGCATGGATCCAGACCAGACTGCACAGATGGGCAGGCTGGTCTGGATCCATGCTGGTCGCAAACCCACTATGTTGGTTTTTCCATGGCACGGCTCATATATGTTTCTGTATTTTCAATTTCATAACATTATTATAAGGCCCTTTACCAAAATTTGCAAGTGGGGACACCTGGTCCCTTTTAGGGGCTACTTGAGCTAAAACTAGAAATACCTTTAAACCACTTCTTCTAATGAATGGCTGTATGGATTTTCACCCGACTTGGTCTGTAGGACCATTATAAGGTCCTCTCTCAAATTTGATCTAATGGGGGGAAGTTGTTCCCTTTTAGGGGTTGCTAGTGAAAAGTAAAAGTAAAGATACAATTTTTAATGACTAGTTATCGTGAACCACTTAGTTGATCTTCATCAAACTTGGTCTGTGGCATCACATAAATTTGTTCAGTTTGGGGTGTTTAGCCCCTTTTAGGGTCAGATGGTTATGGTCCTCTTTGGTAGAGTTTTTTTCCCAATGAAAAATATATTTGATATTACACTGTAATACTTTGATAATTGAAAAAAAAAATATAGTAGAAATTGATAAGCATAATTATTTTTTATCTTGAATATTTAATGAAAAGAGCTCTCAGTTAAATATGTTGTTCACATCTTTTTAACAGCCATAAATTTTGATCCAGTGAAAGGATATACCTGAAACTCAATCTATCAGATAGTACATTAAAAATACAAAAGTTGTATTTTAAATGATACAATGAGTCTTATTTATGACCATTATAAAACAGAAGGGTGGGGTATGAATCACCCTTAGTGATTATAAGCTCTAGTTTGGTATGCAGTAATATTTCATTGAGGGGGAAAAAAGAGACAAACAAAATATTTGTTATGCTATGGGTTATTTTCTAGGTCCATGACTAATATATACAGCAAAATAGCAAAAAAAGAAAGAAAAATATACGTGTCCAGAGGGTTGTCGTTACTCTGTAAATACGTCTGCTTGTCTCCAGTGTAATAATCAACACATTATTGGACATTTTAATCACATGGCCGTTCACAATTATTTTGCGTATTGGCGGACATTTCTGTGAAGTACTGCTCTGAGAAAATATTGGACTTAATTTCTGTCTGTTATTAGGTAAATGATTTTTTGTCTTAATAATTATTTTGATTATTTATGAAATGAATATGCACATTTATAAAGTAAAATATAATTTTTTACCATTATGAACAAATTACATTTTTTTTCTTTTTATCATTTCTTTGTATTATTTACAACATCAAATGAAGGACGTACACTGTCATTATAATTTCTTTTATCTTTTGTTTTTTTAATTTATTATGTGCGAAAAGATGACATTAGATTAAAGGGTTGTGTACTGTTGATGAGTAAAGACAGAGGGGACATTAAACATTTCTTTTTTGGCTGACAAAAGTGGCTAAATATACTGATTCACAGTTTAAGGTAGTTTTGCATGTTTGGATCAAAATTTTTCTATAATGTTGAATTCGATTTTACCTTGATTTTTCAAAACTTCAGAAGATACATAGAAAATATAAGCAAGTAAAATAGATAAGTTTGTATGCTTAATTTTTCGCTAGATTGAACTAAGAAAATTGGACCTTTAGGCAAGTCATTCTATCAAAAATATAGGCCCTACCTTAAACAAATTCCAACAGAAACTTTCTTCATTTCCTTACAATCTTTAGACATTGTAGTATTGTAGAAAAAAAGTCCTCAAAAAAAATCCTGTCGGAAACTCAGAAAATGCATCATGTTTAATGGCATCCTTTATTCCTTGAACGATTCTCATAAATTCTTAGTTGTACTGTCAAAATAATAAGCATACAAGAAAAACAAACATTTTTGTGTGATTTATTATTTTTATATAATACTTATGCTATTCTGATATTTCTATAACATATTTTTCAACAAGAAATACATTTATCTCCAGTAAATTTTATACCAGTGGGGTCAAAATACCCCACCCACTTGCATTTACATTGCAACTCAAAGAGCACTAAATAATTTGCCCAGTAAAACTAGCACATCAGTAACAGTTTCAGGTTGCTGTATTAAAGACTAAACAAAAAGTATGCATGTGTACTTAAATAGATAACAAATCACTATAAGATGAACCACATCATAGCAAAAGGGGCCATATGATATGATATTTCCTTAACAATGGGAAGTGTTAAAAATAGTTATTTTCGCATCATCTTTATCATGTTACAATAGCAACCGGTGTTCAAATAACATTATTATAATCATAAAGGAAACCCCTTAGTATATTCACTGTTCTTTACTATGAGCTTTTAAATGTATTATGCACAGTGTATCATTGTGAACAAAACACAAGAGCAGCCCAACAATCTAACCTGCTTAGCCTGTATTATAGAATAATTAGATAAAATATGTATAAAATTTCTTATCTGAACATTCCATTGTCAAAAAAATATATTAATACGTACATATGTATTAACTTTTATGAATTATATATAAATTACAATGCATTTAAATAGTGATGCTGCCTGTCATATCAGGCTCACGTAGGAGTATGTGATTGTCGGAATATTATCCACCTTCAATTCAATCTCAAAGTTAAAATATTCCTAGATCTACATTTAGTTCTCGTTTTCTTTTGATTACAACAGTTGGCAAATAACGTTCACTTAAGTAAATACAACTGTATCAGCTAATAATTTTCAAACAGTTAAGCGTACTTAAACAACACCAACATGTTCGAATTCTTCACTGTCAACCTTCATACTGTTTGAACAACAGATGCCTCTACATCCTCCACATCCTACAGAACAGGAAAGTCCATGTTTCCTGCAAGAACATCTTTTTGTATCACAATTGATTTTACAATTACATTTAATGATGTTAAGCAACCTTTCTGGTGCAGCGGACAAATGTGTTTTAAATGGAACAAGTTTATCACCGGTTGAACACCAGCCCCATTCCAGAGGGTTTATTGTATTGCCAATCCACGTTTGAACTTGATGGTACACTCTATAGCTATGGTACTTCGCGGCTGCTTCTGTCGGGGGTAATGTCTGTACCTGAACTACACATGTGCTTGTAGCTGCTTTAGTTATAAATTTTCTGTACCTTAAACTGTTCAGTGGTGTTTCAATTAATCCATTGTACAAACACTTAAATGAATTTTCTCCGGCTTTCGCTACCTGTTCATGGGATGAACTATTATTTACAAAAACATGTGCCTGTTGTCTAAAATAAGCATCTGTTGCTATCTTCTTAAACACCGCACCTTTACCAATGCCATATATTCGTGATGTTGTATCACACCCGCTGAAAGCATGAACAAATGGTAATAATCTGCACGTTTCTGAACCTAATGCACATTTTGTCTCTTTTATATCCCATATTCTCTTCTTTTTCATACAATTCTTCGAGTCGGATGTGAAGTACAAGCTGTTGTCTGATTCGTTTGCATGATAAAGAAGTAAAACGAGTAGATCGGTGTCCTCACCAACAACAACAGTTGGAAAATCCTTCGCTAATTTTACTCCTGTTTCAGCTATCAGAACATCAGCATCACCACCAGCGTTTAAAACACAAATTTCCCGGTCTTGCATATGCTTTGTTAGAAGATTGATAAATCTTTGTTTGTTTTCTTTGTTTGACAAAACTGACTCCTTTTTTGTTTTAAATGGTGTTTTCCCATCAAATTTTACTTCTGTTCCAACGACCCCCCTTGTTCTTCGCTCATGAGTTACGTCTTTTGTTGACTGACCGTTGCAGTAGCCATCAAACACTACATGTGCTTTACCATAGCTCCTCTCGACGTAATCTGTATATCTTGAACAAATTGAATCAAACGATGATCCACATGACCAAGGAATTCTTTGAATTAACGAGCCACCATCTAAGACATAATGAACAGTTTCATCTGATATAATGTCTGTACCACATTTGCTATGGTCCCATATAGCCTTGGCCAATAATGGTTTTTTGTGGTTCGCGCAAAAGTCCAGCAGAATCAAACAGAGATGATGGGTTGCCACAAAGTTCATACTGGAAAATATCTTCCTTCTCATCTAATGTTATGTCAGCAACAGCAATAAGACGTTGGAATAGAAGTTGTGAATCAACATGTATTTCCGCTCCGTCAACTTTCACACTGTTCTTTTTTCCTAACGTTACAGCTTCATTCTTCCTTTTAAATGTATACTCGATAACTTTTTGATCTGTCATCCCCTTTATAATACCCTCACCAACTTCTTTTGCTGTATCCGCATTTACATTTTTATCTGCAATAACTCCTGTTTCAATGTTTCTTAACTCTACTTCTTCTGCGAATGGATTTCTTTCTTTTAAAAAGTCTATAAATGTATTTCTGTCCAGTTCGTCTCTTTTAATTCTTGATTCTGTACTTTCCTTATGCTGCTCACTTGTTATTAATCTATGCTCTGTAAATTCCTGCATTGCATTATTAATCTCAGCCATTGCAGGGACAGAAAGTAACCAATGTGCTCTTTGTGCTTCTGTCATCCCTCTTCCTCTAGTTAGACCACCGACCGACTTAACACTTCGCATTAAGACCTGCTCTATCGCCAAATCCGTTGAAAGACCTCCCCAGTAGCGATCGCTCCTACGTACAACATGAAACCCATTGCAAAATGAGTTATGAAGTTGTGGGTTGCTATCAGGAAGACTTATCATCTGTTGCAGATACAGATAAGCTGATTTCAGGTACAAGTTGTGACCGGCTGCTGCAAAGAATGGCAGCATTTTCTGCATGGATTTCAGATGTAGACACCAGTTTCCAGTTCGCTCTGCTTTGATAAATGATTTTAGTATATCTATCATTTCCATATATTGCAGCCAAAGCCTAGCAGTTTTATATTTCAAAAGGTCCAACTTCATTTGTTCATAGCTTTCCATCAATTCAAGTATTGTTTTGTTATTTTGCAGAGATTCCGGGGCTCGTCTCTTATTCAATATATCATGAAGGATGTCTTCTACTTTAGGAATATCACTGTGTTCTGTGCTTTTTTCTTTGTTAATGTCACTTTGTCCCCTTTCTTCTACCTTGCGAATGTCATTTTGTTCTGTGTGTTCCACTTCGTGGATGTCACATTGTTCTGTGTCTTCTTCTTTGAGAATGTCACTTCCAGTTTCTGGTTCAATGTTATCATTTGTGTCGTCTTTAGTTTGGATAGAATTGTTGTTACTATCCGAAGATTGATCTTTCTGTGCCAGCATCTTTTCAAGCAGCAGAACATTTAATGCGTCATCTACAAGAAAATGTCCTCTGATTGCCCTGTTTATAGCTTTGCCATCAAGCATATGTCCAACTGTATTTTCAGCATAAGCAGTCGCAAGAAGTTCTTTCAGGCCAGTATTTTCCATTATTCTGCCAATGCACCCTAAAAAGCTCATCTCGGTATGAAATCCACCCAACCGTACCACGACTGATTTAATCTTGCTTTCACTTGGTTCATTTTCTATAATATTGAGTGCCTTCCAGTACAGAGGCTGATCGAAGGTAAGAACCGGGGTTGTATTCGATTGGTTAGATTGTGAAACTACAAAGTGCAGCGTTGAAAAGATACAAGACAGGTCACTTGCACTCATATCAATCATAGGCATGAACACCAAGGATGACTCTCCGGGATACTTTCCATGATGTACCATCTGCATAAATCCGGACCAACCTGGTGACTGTACTCCCAACGGTCGTGCAATTTTAATCAGGAAGTCAAGTTCTCTCAGTGGTTCTTCAATGTCTGCTAAATCAATTAAATGTTTAAATATCATCTCTTCCATTTTGTTACTCTTTTGTTTGTAGAAATGAATGTCAATTTTTGCAATATCAGTTACCTCTTCATTTGCTACATGCACACGTGGGATAATTTGATTCGTTTTAAGTCTAGGAGTAACAGCTGCAATTATGCCCATCCCATGAAATGTGTTCAGTCCATCCAATGTACAAATGTTATGATCGACATTGTCGGCTATGTATTGCACAAATTCATTATTAGTTGTGTGAATAGTTGTTCCCTGTGTAACTGCAGCACAAGATTCATATTTCAGAACTTCTTGATAAGAGGAACAGAAACCAAGACTATGTAAAGATTCAAGTAGCATTTTAGAGCCAACTAGATGATGGACTTGCACACCTAAACCTATCTGTAGTGGTGCGATAACACTCCTTGGGCAAGCAGCTTGCACAATTGCTTGACCTATAGATGCAATCTTCTTTTCTCCTTGTTTGTTATCAATTATCTTATTTAGGAATATTTGGAGACTTTCAGGGACATACTTAAGGTTAGATTCAAGTGACATAATTTCGGATGCTGTTGGATAAATTTCTTTTGAATACTCGCCAGACTTTATATCACTGAAAATAAGTTTTGCTGCTGTTAGTATGATAGCTTTCTGTTCTGATTCACTATCTTGTTTGCCATTTCTATTATAAAAAGAATGTAAAATGGAATGAGCTGTACTTTTAAATGTTACAACGTCATGTTTCCCATTCAGTTCTGATATAATGATAGCATCCCCAAAATGTTCAATCATTCTTTTTTTCATATAAGCTGTACCATATGCTTCATCATCCCCACACAGCTCTGACATAATTTTCACAAGATCTGACAGTGTTACCTGATCATGTTCATGATTTTCAAAATACTTCATGGTATCAAAGAATGCGTCTTCTATTTCTTTTTTAGTTGGTCTACCTTTTTTTCTTTTTTGGAGAATTAACAGGAGATTTATATGGCGTAGGAATTTGATAACCTGTCCTAAAATTAACGCTACAAACTTGATGATATCGAGCTTCAGCAGCTGGAAGGTCGTGTACAAATTCAAGCCTACAAAGTACATCATTTCCCCATTCATCATTTCTCTGTTTACACACATTTTTTATTGTTTGCTGAAATTCTAGAGTTCTAACTGGGAAAACGTCATAACCTCTTTTATTTTCATTTTGTTTTGCGTCAGTACCACAAAAGATACATTTACTTTCAAAATCAAATGCTGTTTCACCAGATTTCCGTGTCTTTACACTAGAGCTTAAATCAGACTTTTCTTTTGATGTTCTAAGCTGGTTTGGGTGACAGTAGACCCTCCTACACTCAAGATGTACTATCTGGCCCGGAGAAACACATAGCAGATCACCTGAAATTGCAAAGAAAACTTATCATTTAGTACATACCTGATTTGACAAGTACTTCAATAATCTACAGTCTAATATTACCAGTGTTCACTAGGATCAAAGTATGGATTATATTTTACTTATGCATGAATTATAAATTGACATAATCAAATTATGCATTATTCGATGCATGCTTTTAATTACATATATAAGGTAAAAAAAAATTAAGTTGATAATAACAAATAATTGTTCATGTATAAAACAGGACATAACTGGCTTCATTGTTCTTCCATGTCCTCTGAGAACTGAAATCTTTCAACGCAGAATAATTAGAAAAATATAAAAACTGTGTACCTTTCTTCTTGCTAACTGTCACTAAACTCATGCACCCCTTTGTACCAAGCTTGGCAGTAGGACCTTCATCTTTTACTTTACAAATAACACAGGCTTGCTGCTCAGTGCTGGAAAACAATATGGAGAGTTCTTTAATATATCACAGCGTACTTCGTTAATACTTTATAATGACAAAAAAAATGGAGACATCTAGTGTACATATCGCATTGATGTGAACAGACTTCCGTTGCAATAGTTACCTGGTTTGAAATAAAAACGAAATCATTATTCTTTTTTTCAAAACTAAACTAAGTTTCATGAATGCCGTTCAGATATAACTTATAAAATTTCAAAATCATTATGGTCTTACTTCATGCTCATCGCCAGAAAAAGCAGTAAGCAGCAGTAATCAAAGATAATGTACATCTGTTTCATCAGCTTCTCTTTAACAGTGTTTCAAATATAATTAATCGTGCTACGCATTCCATATTTCCTGAAATGAACAAAAAATAAATAAAATAAATTTACTTTTTTTCGTTTTAAATAGAAATAAATGGGTTTACTATGTTACAATTCACTACAATTAAAACTTTACAATGAATCATAATATCTTTTCTTAATCAATTTAACGAAAAACAAATATTATTTCGAATAATAATAATATATATTCGTTACTTTCAGTCAAAAATAAACGCAATAGCCTATTTGCAGAGTTTTTCCATTTTTAAATTTATGACCCAAAAACGCTTCCGTAGATTTATTTTTTGGTTATATTCCTTATTAGGCAACGTGTTTTTCTATTATTTTTTTCATAAATACCTGTTTTTTTTCATTACGATTATAGATATAAATACGTATGTTTACTGTACTAAAGCATATGTGGCCAATACTGGACATAATAAAGTGTATTAGCCTCTAGTAAACAAATCGCGAAAACATAAAACATTAAAAGACCTTGCTTATTTTCGCCTCTTTAAAAAGTCATAGTGGCGTAAATGTTGTATTTATTGTTGCAAATAAACGTATATTTACCAATCCTTTGAAATATATTCGTCTTGGTGGTTAAATAAACGGATAATGTAACACTTTCACAGTAAACTTTGCAGACGCTTTGTTTACGTCAGAACCGGAAGTAGGAAAACGAGCGATATGGTGTATGGTAATGGACATCGTCAGAAAACGAACAAAACATAAACTTTCCGACGTTGTATCTGAAAACCCTGTCGCCCGATTTTTGAGGACTTTTTTTTAGTGTTTCACTTCATATTAAAGAACATATTTATCATAAGAAAGTTTCTGTTGGAATTAGTTTAACGTTGACATTCAGAATAACCGGCCTACTTATACAAGTTTTCATAATGGGAATCTGTGGAAATGTCACAATTTTAATGACATTTTTTGTGAGCAGAAATTGTTCTACAATTTAGATTTTAATGAAATTTCTCACAATTGAAAACTAACAAAAGAACTGTTATAAAGTAAAATAAAATTTATAAGTCTGCTGCATGCTTATTTTTAAGATATTTGCCTATGATGAAAAAGACCTGCTCATTTCACATTATTTGGACAAACTATAAACTATCGTATTTTACCTCTAGGAAGATAGTATGTTGCCACTCACAAGTTGCCATTAATTCATAAAATGATTTTTGTTTCTATATGCCAAGTCAAGGCTTATATTATATTATGAGTGACTTTATATAATATGATAAACAGTAGATCTTCTTGTGTTTATACAGTTTGCATTAGAATTATATTAATTAGGTATTGGACCCATAATAGGGTATCTCCTTTTTGAAGAGTATTCAATTCCTACTATAAACCTACTTTGACTGCAATTTTCAGGGGGGGGGTGAGGGGGGGGGCGTAGGTTCAAACCCCACAAGGACCAAATTTTTTTTCCATGTTTTCCTTTTTTTCTAGTAAGACTTTACTTCTTTCAAGACTATTTATGAATGTATTGTACAAAAGTGGAAAATTTTCGTTTTATAAGCGATTTTTTGCTGTTCAATGTGAATTTACCTCTGAATCAGGAGGGGTAGAGTTAGACATCTTTAAAAATACTGAGTTATGTGCGGTAAATGTTCTCTATTTTGCCTTCATTCTTTAGATTACATATTGTGGAAGAAATGCAGGTAGGTTTTACTATTGCCCCAAGGTTATTTTTGAATGAAGTGAGCAAAATTCAAAACAGACCCACAGGATTCGACTTTAATTTTTCAATGTTGGAGTTAGAACTCTGTCTCATTAAATCTGTTTACTTGAGGCACTCTAGAAATAAATGATTTTTACAGTTTTATTTTGTGTTTTATAATTGTTTAACAATAGTTTGATGTTTCTTTTATCAAAATTAATGCTGTAATGAATTCTCTGCAAACGTTGAATTTTGTCTCTTTTTGAGCGTGAGGAAATACCATAAATTATACAAAATTTACAAAAAAAACGGCACAGTAAAAAGTGTTTAAAATTTGCAACACAGTGTCAAACATGATCAACTTTAAGAATATACCAAGCAAATGCCATTTTTTAAACATTACTATTAGGGGTCCAATACCTTAAATTAATAATTTATACTGTTGAAACTCAGTTCTCAAACTTGCTTATCTCAAAATTTTTGCTATCTCATAGAAATTTTCAAGTCACTTCCTTGAAAACAAAATACAATGTATATCACTTTAAGTTGAATTTTGGTTTACAGTAAACCTCACTTATAAGGAACTCGGATATAAGGAACACTCGGTTATAAGGAACAGTTTTTAATTCCCCAATCTAATTCCTTCTTTATTCAATGTAAAAATCCTCGGTTATAGGGAACTCGGTTATAAGGAACACTCGGTTATAAGGAACACTTTTTCCAGTCCCAAAGTACGAAATTCAATGGAAAACCCCTCGGTTATAGCGAACAGACATAAAGAATAAAAATATTTGAAAACTGAAAATATCAGGAGAATCGCTGGTGACGTCGGAGTAACGTCGGCACTTACACGGGCTTTCATGCATATGAATAAACACAAATTATTTCATTTAGAACTATGATCTTTAGTTTGTTAATTTGCGGATACAATAAAAAGAAAATATACTATATCATCATTAACATTTACCAAATACTAGACGATAGTAGACTTATATTTACTCAAGATTTTGTTCGAGGGCTACATGTATTGGGTATTTCCTGTGACACATTGGTGAGTGAAAATCAGTAACGGTCACCAAACCTTGGTATATTGATATTGGTCATTATTGTCTCATACTAGCCTAAATAAATGTGCTAATTACGTATGACTAACAATGGCAAACAATCCAGTTTACCAAATTTTCAATTGTAAACATTATAGCAGGTGATAAAATGGACAAAAGGAAAACTATATTGGTATAATTTACACTTTAATCCGTATGTATTGGTCTGATTTTGCTATATTAATGACGGTTTCTCCTTATGTAGATTTGAGTCCCTTGTACATGTACATGACAATTAATGTGTGCAAAATAAAAATTTGAACATTTATTTTATATTAGTATTGATGCCTATTCTCGAGTAAGGTAAGGGGAGAAACTGCAACATGTCTTACAGTTATAACGTAGCACTCTCTAAAAAAAAGCAGATAGAAATAATTGACAAAAAATAAACACAAATTACGGCCATTCTTACCCACATACATTTTGGCTTAGTTTAGGTTTAACGCCATGTTTCAACACTGTTTCAGTCATATACATGCAGGCAGTTTACCTAACCATCTCTCCAGGAAAGGACCGGTACTACTACTAGGTTCGCAACTTTTTCATAAAGATTCATGGTTGGCCCACCAGAGTGTGAACACATAGCCCTTTTCAAATGTCAGTCAAATTGCATTCACTACACAAATTGTGTTCGTAATACAAATCTCGGTTACAAGGAACTAGTTCGCTAACAGATATAAGGAATCTCGGTTATAAGGAACAGTTTTTAGAGGTCCAAAGCTGTTCCTTATAAGCGAGGTTTACTGTATCTCTGAATAAAAGGCTTGATCTCTTGGAATTCGAGATACTGAGTTCCATATGAATATGTAAAGTCTACTGTATGTGTTAGTACCTGGTTTGAAAGTGAAACCTTGACTTTCCTCATGATTTATAGAAATTTATGGAAAGGATCTATAGAACATACTGTAAGGCCAGTGAGTGAAACCTTGACTTTCCTCATGATTTATAGAAATTTATGGAACATACTGTAAGGCCAGTGAGTGAAACCTTGACTTTCCTCATGATTTATAGAAATTTATGGAAAGGATCTATAGAACATACTGTAAGGCCAGTGAGTGAAACCTTGACTTTCCTCATGATTTATAGAAATTTATGGAAAGGATCTATAGAACAAACAAACTGTAAGGCCAGTGAGTGAAACCTTGACTTTCCTCATGATTTATAGAAATTTATGGAAAGGATCTATAGAACATACTGTAAGGCCAGTTAGTACTAAAAGTGCTTCCAAATAATCACGACATTGTGAGTTATGTCCAAGTAATGTATGCTTAGTACATCTTCGATTGCTAAAATGAAGGTATGCAAGTAAAATAATAAAACATGCACAAGACATGCTGGTGCATATTTCAAATCCTTTTCAGATTTTTTTTGTGGTCTTTTTAACACTGTTACGCTTTTTTCTGGCATACAGTCAGTGGGATGCATCTTTGAAGAGAAAAAAACAACAGGTATAGATAATACTGCAGCCAATTATTGTTTGCTAATAGCAGACTCTGAAGCTGACACAGAGACAGATAATGCAAGTGAAAGTCAGCTCGGTGTAGAGTTTAGAATTCGCTATAAAATTGAACTGAAATGCAATAAATTAATATTTGATAAAAATATAAAAAAGTAAGAATAAATAATAATCCTCGTAAATTAAAATAGTTTGAAAACAAGTGCAATACAATTATGTAAATTGAAATGATTACCAGTAATAAAATAAAATGAGCCGCACCATGGGAAAACCAACATAGTGGCTTTGTGACCAGCATGGATCCAGACCAGCCTGCGCATCCGTGCAGTCTGGTCAGGATCCATGCTGTTCGCTAACCGTTTCTCCAATCCCAATAGGCTTTAAAAGCGACGAGCATGGAGCCTGACCAGACTGCGCGGATGCGCAGGCTGGTCTGGATCCATGCTGGTCGCAAAGCCACTATGTTGGTTTTCTCATGGCACGGCTCAAATGTTAAATGACGTACTTCATCATAGGATTCAGAATATTTTGTTTTGATGTCTACATACTCTACTATTCAGTCATTTTCTAAATACCGTCTGCTAAATAAATCGGTATCTGCTGAATAAATAAATTGGTATATTAAATTTTAATATATTGTTTTCAGCAGACGGTATTGCTAGTTTTAAAAATAAACCCGATGATTTAAACTGGATAATTAAGGGTTACTAGGTCCTGATGATAATAATTGTTGTTCTATGTTGAATGCATGTAGAAAATGTACTAGCTAGGATGTCCTTGCATGGCTATGTTGTCAGGGTGTTAAAAGCGAGAAAACCATGTTAATTAATTTGTTGTACAGAATGGAAGTTGTATTTTCCTTGGGTCAACAAGTATAGCTACATGCATACTGTGTGCAGTCTGCATGTTCAAATTAATTGTATGCACTGAAATTCTTGAACGTTTTGTAGTTAATGATATATGCTCATGAAATGTTTCTCTTACATATATACGTAGAGTGGTATTGTCAGTATTAAAGTATTGACTTGACATTCATTAATCTTTGCCAATATTTTAGGTTTTTTTTTTATTATTTTATGTGATTTTTGTATATCCTAGCTGAAAATATCTTTATTAATAGAATGACCAATTTAGTTAACCAAATTTGGCATGGTGGCTTAGTCCTCATTCTGTCTGACTTCTAAACACGTTACCATGGGTTCAAATTCAGTTTAGACTATTTCTTTTACTTTAATGTAATGTAATTGCATCGATATTACTTTTATTCTAATATTACTTTATGAAACATAATTATCATTTTTAGCTCATCTGATTTTTTGAAAAAAGAAAAAAATGAGTTATTGTCATCACTTGATCGGCTTTGGCGTTGGCGTTAGCGTTGCCTGGTTAAGTTTTATGTTTAGGTCAGCTTTTCTCCTGAACGATCAAAGGTATTGCTTTGAAACCTGCAACTCTTATTCACCATCAGTAGCTGACCCTGTACAGCAAGAAACATAACTCCATCCTGCTTTTTGCAAGAATTATGGCCCCTTTTGGACTTAGAAAATATTAGATTTCCTGGTTAAGTTTTATGTTTAGGTAAACTTTTCTCCTAAACTATCAAAGCTATTGCTTTGAAACTTGCAGCACTTGTTCACCATCACATGTACAGCAAGAAACATAACTCCATCCTGCTTTTTGCAAGAATTATGGCCACTTTTGGACTTAGACAATCAGATTTCTTGGTTAAATTTTGTGTTTAGGTCACCTTTTCTCCTAAACTATCAAAGCTATTGCTTTAAAACTTGCAACACTTGTTCACCATCATAAGCTGATCCTGTACAGCAAGAAACATAACATTGTCCTGCTTTTTGCAAGAAATATGGCCCCCTTTGGAAAATATCAGATTTATTGGTTATGTTTAGGTAAACTTTTCTCCTAAACTATCAAAGCTATTGCTTTGTAACTTGCAACAGTTGTTTACCATCATAAGCTGACTCTGTACAGCAAGAAACATAACTCCGTCCTGCTTTTTGCAAGAATTATGGCCCTTTTTGGACTTAGAAAATCATTGGCAGGACAATATTTCTATTATACAGATACAAAAAAATCAGACGAGCGCACCTGCAAGGCAGTGCTCCTGTTCTATTAAAAATGATATGGTCAGACAGAGAAATCCAACTGACAACCTCGAGATTGGTAGCTTAACCTTTTTTCCGCACAGCTATATCTGTGAATTTGATAATGATGTTAATTAAGAAATGTGTATTCTTGGTTTTTCAATAGTTATATCGTTATCTAGGTTCGGACACTAAAAGTTAGTTTACGAAATTCTGTAAAAGTGGATATCTTCACTAGTCAAAAAGTTAGCGAATTTTGAATTCCTGACATTTAGCGCACGGAAATATTAGTGAATTCCCAATTTCCAAGTTGCGTAAATGTAACACGACATAAGAATCACATACTAATTTGTCTGGCACATTATAACTGCACATTGTTTATTTGCCATTGTAACAGGTGATTAACTGCATTGATTTTGCCAAGTTAAGTTAAAAATGCATATTATAGTACTTAAATTCCATAAAATACATATTGCCATAACTTTTTTAACAACAGTAAAATCATTATAATACTGTTCAACTATCAGCTGAATTGTTATTATGAATGAGAAATAAAGTTATTCAATCGAGTTTTTCTTTTGATGTTATTCGTCCCAAATTTTATTATACAGTAATTTCTTGAATTATAAAGATGCTAAAGTGGTTAATAAAACCAAATACAAGTACTCGCACAATGGATAGTAATAATATTTGATTAGCTGCATCGTCTTCTCAGCTAGCTGAAACTTTTAATTCTGTTATAGAAAGAGAGTACCAAACATTTGTTATGCCAGATTTGCTGATAATTTAAACTGGAGAAAATATTTTAGCGAATTTTGTCAATTCGTGAAATTCACCAATACTTTAACCTCGCTAACTTAACCACTTGTACCAAAATCGTGATTGCCAGGTCAATACTTACAGACAATAGTTCAGTTTAAACTCATTCATTGAAGCAGTGTTGTTTCTTTAGTTTGATTGTTTTATTAGGTGTTAAGCTCCATATTTCAACAGTATTTCAATTATATAAAATGGTCAGTTCACTCCACAAGTAATGGACAACTTCCTTCCATGAGTTTGTTATGTACTATAGTGGTCAGTTCACTCCACAAGTAACTGACAACTGCCTTACATGAGTTTGTTATATAGTTTTACAATGGTTAGTTCACTTCTCAAGTAATTGACAACTTCCCAATAGGTTGAATGACTTTTTTTTGTGGATTGTTGTTGAGAATGTGAGTTTGACCGAAGATTCAAACCTATCATCCTCAGCTGTCATCATCGTGGGCATTATTATATGGCAGAACACTAATGACTTCGTTAGTGTTTAGTCAGGGATTGCAGGGTGAGGAAAAGTGACATAATTATACTTTTATCGTTATTACAAGAGGCCGTAGGAATGGTTTAATAGAATTATGGTACAAGCTCTGCTTGATAGGTGCTCTAGCCTCCTAGCGGATATTGGACTAAGGAATTATAGGTGGGTTAATGAAATTTATTTCTCTTTGATTACTTAGGGGTTATGAATTATTAATATAATGGAGAGGTCTGCATTGTGGCGTGAATGAATATTTGAAATATGGTTCATAAAACTTTCCATTACACTAAGTTGATGAACAGTAGAATAATGGATTCTTGATTAAGGCAATGTAATACATTTTTGTACTTTGTAGCACCTCTGTTGTGCTGATGGACGTGTGGAAGCTGCAAGTTTTCCAGTCTGATTTTCCCCATGGGTTGTCTGCCTCATAGTAGTAATTAACCTAAAGAACAGCAATGCAGCCAAAGGCAGCATGTGGTTAATTTGAAGCGTATGAATACAAATTATAACAATAAACATTAAGGTGGGATTACTGCAATCAACAAAAAGTTGTCTTATAATGCTTAATGAAATATTATTCGTTCGGTTTCCCTGGCTATAACTCTCATATACTGTGGTTGTTGGTGTTCTCTGCTGTAACTTGAATGGTATCGTGTTCTTTGGTGGTCTGTTCTTCAACAACATTACTACGATCAGAGGGAGGAGAGGGTGATCTTGGAACCTTCCCCTGTCCCCTGGCCTTACCTTTCCCAGCATTCGTAGACTTCGCTTTTCGCATTTTGGAATAACTTCAGCACGTGTGATGTCTGAGCGAGTGGAAACTATTGTGCCGGAACAAAATATATCGGACTCTTTATACCCATTTTGTCTGTCACGTGACCGGTAGAAATACATTCTCATGTGTTTTGCTTACGTTTTACGTGGTACAAGTCCGTTACTGGTATGGTGATGTCCGTTAATTGAATATTATTTGTCCTATAAATATGCATTGATCTTGCAGTCATTGTGCGTTTTGTCCATTTTACACCAGTTGCGAGAGTATCGAGCAGCAGCGGGAGATGCCTTTTCCAGATAACTTTCTGCTGCAATTTTTCTATACGTTGGGCATCTGTCAACGCTATACGGTGTAGTATGACTGACCCAAAAGCTTAGGGGTTGAAATTCAACACAAGGCTTCACAGTCACCAGTGTTCTAAAATAAACAAATTAGATAATTTTTTGTAAAATATGTAAATCATGGCCCTTTTTCGACGTAGAAGTTTTGCATGCAACTGCTGTAAACCAACTTTTTTTAGTGCCAATTAATGTTCGCGTTTTGCCGATCTCTGAATGATTCGTGGATATAAATTTTCACGTTTTTGTAAAAAGTTAAAAAATAATTTTTACAAATTTATATCTTAAGCATCTTTTTACCTTCACTTAAAAAGCAAACTGTAATATCTCTGATGACGCATATTTTCCACTGAAAAATTAGCGCATTTGAAGTTATATAGAAAAGCCCAGCAATAATCCAGCTAAGATGGAGAAAAGCTGGTTCATTAAGACACTAGTTAAAGCCCAAAATCAGAAACATGCACAATTTACAGTGGTGTCTATTGACAGTTGACAGATCACAGCTATTTCAGTGATATGTACCTATTAGCTGTTTGACACATTAGTTATCTCTGATTGGTATTAGCAGTTAGGAGTGACCTGTCACTTTTATTTTTAGATTTGGATTTTCCAGACTGTTCCATTTATTGAATAATAGTTTGAAAGATATTTGACTTTTTTACAACTATAAATATCTTTCAAATAATGTACAAATTGAACATGCATCGGTAGCTCAGTTGGTACAATTGAGGAATCTTGTTAGTGATTTAACTTTTGCGATTAGGATGTGGGTTCGAATCCCACACAGGGCGATTTGTTTTATGATTGAATTTGTTTTATTTATATTTTTCATGTATTTTTTTCTATTATTTCATTTTATTTCATCATTTCAATTTCATTTTCAATTTCATTCGTACAATTTCAATACATTCAATACATTTCAAACACACACGTCCAATGGAGGATCTTCACACTCGCTGGCGGTGTCGGTTTCTTCAGAATCAGTGTCATCAGCTAGTTGAATGACCAAACTGTCAAGAGCTATGTCAACCATGTTGAATAATATCAAGAAGATATTTGAAAAACCTATGTTATATGCGAAAATAGCAAAATGACACATTAAGAAATGCGATTCAAATACATGTTTAACATTATAATCATTTTCAAATGTATGTTAGCAAAATATAAAATGAAAAAAAATATAAAATGAAAAAAGAAAAATCTTGATTTCCAACTCCGTTGGAATTCGAACTCGCAAAAGTTAGATTCTAGAGCCATCACGCTAACCACTGCACTACGGCATCTACTTGTCGAAGAAGGCAGTCATTTAAATATTTATTACAAAAATAAGTTATAAAAAGGTAGGATACCCCTTTACTGAAGTGGTTTATTCCAGTAACCTTTCAAATCTATTAATAAAAGCGACAGGTCACTCCTAAATGCTAGTACAGTGCTGATTGTTGATTAAATATTAAATTATAATGTGTTATTATTATTCGTACTGAATAAAGTTTGACATACCTATATACATTATGCAGTTACTTAAAAGACGGCTTACAGATACGCAGGTACGACGATTATTGTCGCACGCTACAGGAAGGACTAGTGCGCAAATTAGTATTTACAGCCAAAGTGAAACTTGACGTGAAAATTTTATGTGTGTTGTAAGGAAAAACTTATTCGCGTATACTAATATTCGCAGAAGGGTGGCTTCCGCGAATAAAGGAAAATAAATTGGGTGCAGATACACGGGTACTAAACAGTGCCTGAGGTACTGACTGTGCCGACGAGGATTGAAGGCACTTTGCTTCCTGTACCGCAGGTACTTCGTCAATGTTTACAAAACGAGCGAGATCGGTGAGTGATTTTTGTCATTTTTGTCATTTTGTAACTGCATGAAGCATTTTTTTCAAAAATCGGGGAATGTAGCGGGGTGTAGATGTATGTTATCTACATATCCGTGCTAAAATTTGTGGCAAAAGATCAATTTCCTAGAAACGTAAGGACAAATAAGTTGGGAATGAAACGTGATTTTTTCACATCAGTGACTGTTTAGACTCGATTTCTTTTCGCTGACCCAAACGATGTCGTCTCTGCCATCGTAAATTATATTTATAAATGACATGTGATCTGCTAAAACATAAAATTTGTCCAGAAAATTCCGAATTTGAACGTTATGCCAATTTTGGAAAGGTGCCGCAGGCATTTCCACGATGCCGCAGCCCCTTTGAGGTGCCGCAGGCACTTTCAAAGTATCGCCGCGCACATAATTTGCCCGAAACTAGACAAATGGAAGAGCAGAGAAATAGAAGGGCAGAAACTAAATGCCCCCATGATACTGTAGTAAATTGACTTTATAGTTGTAAAATAAAAGGGACCAAACCTTTGTAAGGCTTTAAATATCAATCCATTATGGTGGTATAGGCTATATACCAATAAAATAAAAATTTTCAGATAAAATTCAGCTACTTCAGAACAATTTTGTTACAGTTTCTAGATTTTCACTCCGTCGTAGACCTATTTTCCACAAGATACCCGTACATTTCCTTCAAGTAAACGAAAAGAAAAAGGGATGTTTAATAGTATGCAGTGAAATGCAAGTCAACTGAAGTCAGGTACCCTCATATTGCCGCATTTCAGAATGCGGTCAGCAGAATAAAAACCCTACTTTGTTTTCATGTAAAACAACTCGAAAACATGTGAGTATTAGCATGAAAAGTGTCCTATTTTATTTAAAATTCATTCCACGAGTGAAATAATGCTCATTTGGCTCCCAATTTACGCGCAAATGCGCGAAAAATGGAAAAATTAGGATCTGTTTACTAGAGACTTCTGCCATGAGATAGGCAGGTAGCTGTCGCGATACTTCAAGAAATTATCGTGATAAAGCGAAGTTTTCTAATAAGAGTCTCAATAGTCAGAAGTTTCCTGTAAATATTATTGCGATGATTCACATTATAATCTCGATACCATTTGTGTAAGAGCCCATTGTGGACAGCAAACATTTACTAGCTAGACAGTTATTTCGGTATAAAATCAGAAACTATATTGATGTTGAAGTTTTCTGTAGTTATTTTAATAGCCTAACGTTTCCTGGAAATATTAAGTATATCTACAAAAAATATATATATATATATTGTAAAAATGTTTTCAGAAAAATGGAGAACTTAATAAGTATAGCTCATAAATGATCAAACGGGAGAATTTTTACATGTACGTAAAAACCTATTCGTTTCCTGCAAACAAAACTTTGAAAAAAAGAATAACATATCGGGCAGCATAGGACGGACAGAGAAGGCAATTTTCAAAAGGCATAATGTTTGGGAAATCAACTGACCGGAACAATCGCGTACTAGAGTTTAAGATTACCTGCGAAGATAAACCGATTGCTATACTTTTTTATATTTGTGAATATAAAATATAATCGTACGAATGCGAGTTATTTGAGATTTGGTTAGTTATGGGCCAAATTTATGAAACTTTTAGAAGTGCCTGCGGCACCTCGAAGGGGCTGCGGCATCGTCGAAATGCCTGCGGCACTTTTTCAAAATTGGCATAACGTTCAAATTCGGAATTTTCTGGACAAATTTTATGTTTTAGCAGATCACATGTCATTTATAAATATGATTTACGACGGCAAAGACGGCAACGTTTTGGTCAGCGAAAAGAAATGAGTCTAAACAGTCACTGATGTGAAAAAAATCACGTTTCATTCCAAACTTATTTGTCCTTACGTTTCTAGGAAATCAATCTTTTGCCACAAATTTAAGCATGGCTATGTAGATAAGATACATTTACACCCCGCTACATTCCCCGATTTTTGAAAAAAATGCTTCATGCAGTTACAAAATGATAAAAATGACAAAAATCAATCACCGATCTTGCTCGGAAATTGACGAATATGTGTAGGAAAATCCTATTTCGCACAGGATCCACGATTTTGACTGCGATTAATTGGTTACAATATGACTGTATCTCAATAACCTACATGTGTCAATTAAACTGCACACAACAAGGCTTCCACTGCAGTCACAACTATTAATAACCAAGTTAGATACCTAATCATTGATAGGAATTATGCCTATTTGGTTTAACATGATATTTTTGTATGCTGTATCTCAGAAAAACTGCTATATTGGACTGAAACAAGGAAGACAGTCGTAGGTGCAAACTGTTGTCGACCTTTTGCCTCTTGCATAATTTGAAATCTACTAAATTATATAATCACTGAACATTACCCATCAAATAACTCCTTACCAATAGACATTTTTGGTTAATCAGTCAAATTATGGCCTTTTTGGTTCAATCATTGCCATAATGAAATGATAATTTTTGTAATGAGATAACTCAGTTACCTAAGACTTTCCAGAATATATTTAAACTTAAGGCCCTTGTTTAGACTTAAACTGTGGAATAGTGGAGCCCACTGTCTTATAGGCAGTTCTTGTATATATATATTAGTTTTCCTATCTTACAAAACTCCAAAGTTTTCCTTATCTCAATATAACTCAAAATATTGAGGAGATTCAATGAAACTTGAATAATTTGTAGATACCAATAAGAAGGCATGCTGATTCAAAAATAAAAGCTGTATCTTTCAATTACCAAATTAATATTATTTGTTACAGTTATCCTTGTTCAAAGTATGACTTTCGAACAGAAGAAATTTTTAGAAAATTGATGCTGAAAGATAATTTTTGATTCAGTCTGCAATGCATAAGAACCATTACTCCTATCTTGAATAATTTTTAGATTATGTCCCACTTTGTACTTAGTTTTTCCTTTTCGGAATAATAACGTCAAAAAAAAACCCCAGAAGAAATTAAAATGAAACTTAAAATATAGATAGATACAAATGAGAGGGAGTGCAGTGCTTACAAAACATTGCTCTTTGTTCAATATTTTTCAAATTATCTCCCTTTTTGTACTTAGTTCTTTTCCTTATCCTGAGCATATATCCAAAAGTACTGAACAGATTTCAGTGAAAGAAACTTTAAATATAGACTTAGAATTTAGATAGATATAAATCAAAAAGAGGGCAGTGCACAAGAACCATAATTCTGTTTTGTGTATTTTTCAAATTATCTCCCTTCTTACAGTTAGTTTTCCCTTGTCTGAAGCATTACTCCAAAAGTACTAAAGTGATCTCAAAAAACTTTAAATATAAATAGAAACAAATGAGAGGCCAAAAGAGTCATAACTGTAATAACTTAATATTTTTCAAATCATTAATGAATTTTGCCTTGTCTGCAGAATAATGTTGAAAGTACTGAAAAGATTTCAGTGTAACTTTGGAGTATTGATACATTTAAGGGAGAGGAAAATGCTGAGTTCAGGAATGAACCATTTCTTTTTTTAATGATTTTCAAATTGTCTCCCATTTTGTTTTATTATTTTGTTCGTTTGTACGGAATATTTCTTTTGCAAACGTTAAGAATGTACTTAAAAATTGTAAATATAAAAGAACAAGAGAAGTACAGTGTGGTAAAAGCATCTTTCTGAAGTTATTGCAATCAACTCTCATTAACCTTTAGCCAGCTGCCGGCAAGTGATTCTGCCTTTGCGACCAGTGCAGACCAAGATCAGCCTGCACATCCATGCAGTCTGATCATGGTCTGCACTGGTCGCTATTCAGTCAGTAAATTTTCAGTGTACACCCTTCGAATATAATGGTACTGCATTGCCATATATTTGCATGTAGACATCATTATACATTTTAGCAGGGATAAAGGTTAAAATTGTCACAATTTATGCAAGGGAAGCGAAATAAACCATGTGGTATTTTTTGTGTTACATTTAGTAGTATAACATTTCATTAAATGAAGCTGTTTTAAAGCTAGTTGACATGGTCAGAAATGAAAGATGAATTCATGGATTGATCATGGTTACATGTCGTATTAATAAACAGGAACACTCCATTTCGATTAATAACATATTTACGAATTAATAATAGACCTTTCCTATGATTAAAATTTACAGTAAAGTAATTTTGTCAAGTTTTCTAGAGCAAAAAACACATTGTATTATTTAGTGTACATTGTGTATAACAATATGAATAAGATGAACTGTTTATGTTTAAACATTGTCATCATAATTGAAAGACAAAATTGGATAATGATCATGTGAAAAAAAGAAATACAGTATTAAAATATATACAAATTTTTGACTATTAAAATTATAAAATTAACCACATTTTCTTTCCACTTGTTAAATTGAAAAGTCAACTTATATTTCTGCTTACAGGAATAAGTTGCATCATCAGTTCCACAATACACTTCGGATTGAAAAACTTTTCCAGAAAAGCAAAGGTTAATATTCTTTCTAAAACAAGCCTTCGAAGTTTTAAACAAAGGCCTTTACACCTGCCTATTAAAGGTCAAACCATGATATTGTAAATGAGTGTGAAAATAACTTGTGAAAATGAGTTGGAAATAGTAAGTGAAAGGTTAAAAGTTCCAGTTATCAAGAGATTGTCACTTTCAACAAAGGTTATGTTCATTGTTAAGTCAACTTCATGTCATACCTTACCATGTTCTTACTAAAGAGACAATATTTATTAATTCAAGTTTCAGTATTTATAATGCCACCACATGTCAACCACAGAAGATTTTTGAAGGGTCCTCAGAGAAAATGAGAAAATATTATAAAGTTGTTGCCAAAAAATAGCACAATCTTGCCTAAAGGCTTTGAAGCACTATGGAGGGCTAGTTTTGTATTAGGCCTAATAAAAAATTTCTTTGTTTCCGGTAACATGCTCAAAAAAATTAAGGTTGGTAGGTCGGCAATCTGACTAAAGTACTTATCTTCTAAACGATCTGAGGATGACCCTTCTGTATATTTGGATTTCCGATATTGCTATTTTTATTTTCGCAAATCTCTTTTTAGCTCACCTGTCACAAAGTGACAAGGTGAGCTTTTGTGATCGTGCGGTGTCCGTCGTCCGTCGTCCGTCCGTGCGTGCGTGCGTGCGTGCGTGCGTGCGTGCGTTTGTCCGTAAACTTTTTGCTTGTGACCACTCTAGAGGTCACATTTTTCATGGGATCTTTATGAAAATGGGTCAGAATGTTCATCTTGATGATATCTAGGTCAAGTTCGAAACTGGGTCACGTGCCATCAAAAACTAGGTCAGTAGGTCTAAAAATAGAAAAACCTTGTGACCTCTCTAGAGGCCATATATTTCATAAGATCTTCATGAAAGTTGGTCAGAACGTTCACCTTGATGATATCTAGGTCAAGTTCGAAAGTGGGTCACGTGCCATCAAAAACTAGGTCAGTAGGTCAAATAATAGAAAAACCTTGTGACCTCTCTAAAGGCCATATTTTCCATGGGATCTGTATGAAAGTTGGTCTGAATGTTCATCTTGATGATATCTAGGTAAAGTTCGAAACTGGGTCACGTATGGTCAAAAACTAGGTCAGTAGGTCTAAAAATAGAAAAACCTTGTGACCTCTCTAGAGGCCATATATTTCATGAGATCTTCATGAAAATTGGTCTGAATGTTCACCTTGATGATATGTAGGTCAAGTTCGAAAGTGGGTCACGTGCCATCAAAAACTAGGTCAGTAGGTCAAATAATAGAAAAACCTTGTGACCTCTCTAGAGGCCATATTTTGCATGGGATCTGTATGAAAGTTGGTCTGAATGTTCATCTTGATGATATCTAGGTCAAGTTTGAAAGTGGGTCATGTGCCTTCAAAAAGTAGGTCAGTATGTCAAATAATGAAAAAACATTGTGACCTCTCTAGAGGCCATATTTTTCATGGGATTTTTATGAAAGTTGGTCTGAATGTTTTTCTTGATGATATATAGGTCAAGTTTGAAACTGGGTCACGTGCCTTAAAAAACTAGGTCAGTAGGTCAAATAATAAAAAAACCTTGTGACCTCTCTAGAGGCCATATTTTTCGTGGGATCTGTATGAAAGTTGGTCTGAATGTTCATCTTGATGATATCTAGGTCAAGTTTGAAACTGGGTCAACTGCGGTCAAAAACTAGGTCAGTAGGTCGAAAATAATTAAAATCTTTTGACCTCTCTAGAGGCCATATTTTTCAATGGATCTTCATGAAAATTGATCTGAATGTTCACCTTGATGATATCTAGGTCAGTTTCGAAACTGGGTCACGTGCGATCAAAAACTAGGTCAGTAGGTATAAAAATAGAAAAACCTTGTGACCTCTCTAGAGGCCATATTTTTCATGAGATCTTCATGAAAATTAGTGAGAATGTTCACCTTGATGATATCTAGATCAAGTTCAAAACAGGGTCACGTACCTTCGAAAACTAGGTCCATAGGTCAAATAATAGAAAAACCTTGTGACCTCTCTAGAGACCATATTTTTCAATGGATCTTCATGAAAATTGGTCAGAATTTTTATCTTGATAATATCTAGGTCAAGTTCAAAACTGGGTCACATGAGCTGAAAAACTAGGTCACTATGTCAAATAATAGAAAAAACGACGTCATACTCAAAACTGGGTCATGTGGGAAGAGGTGAGCGATTCAGGACCATCATGGTCCTCTTGTTATTTGAACCAATCAGACAACTTGTTTCAACAAACATTTGGCTGAACCATCAAAATAGTGTCGAATGTCAAAGGGTGAGAAAAATGTGCAGTTAGTCCGGGGCTTGAACTCGGAACCCCTCGCTTACAGGGCAAGTACTCTACCGACTGAGCTAACCGGCTGCCTGACACCTTACGTGACCAAGTTCGTACCGTGACATGATTCCTCTCAAAACACGAGGGCGCAGTCATGATGTGGTTGTCATAAGAATTGTAAACATGAAAAACCCAGGCTAAATATAGATTTTTTAAACTTCTACTTCCACTTTCAATATGTTGAAAGCAAGGCTCTTATTGGCTAGCAGAAGGGTAGTCAGAATGAGGCTGTCAGTAGCATGTGTTCAGATCCAAAGCGTAGTGTTAAATGGAGATGTACTTTAGTCAAATTAGGTAGGTCGGAAAATTTTTTTTTGATTTTCTTTTTATTAAGTGAGACTTTTCAGAATTATTTTTGTGTCAAAAAATGAATACAAATAAGGGGGTTATGCCTTTAGAGCATCAGCAAGTTGATTTCTAACATCACTGACCATGTTTAAAGCATAGAAAGTGCAGTTTTGCAACTTTTTGTTAAAAAGTTGAAAAAAATATTCTCCAAGACCCTTTAGGGTCAGGCCAAAAATTTAGGGTAGGTCGGAATACCGGAAACAAACAATTTTTCTTTTTATGCCTTATACAGTAAAACCTATAATGGGGGCTGCTTAAAGCATCATAATGCCTTTGTTTAAAAGGAGGTTGCCACATTTTTTCTTACAAATATATATTATTTTTTTGTTAAAACATATTTTGATAACTGTTTTCTTATATATTTGTCACAGGTTTTAATATTTGATGAACACAGTAGAAAATATTTATGAATCCACCGATTTGATTACTTCCCTTTATGGACTATATAAGGGCATATAACAATGAAACTAAGATTTTACTAACCATATAATTATGTTTATTCTCTGTTTGGATACCTGCTTTATCTGCTGTTAACAATAAAATTTAAAGCATTATGGGACTTTAAGACAGGTGGCTGCTTAAGATAGTTCTGCACGTTTGGATCAAATTTTTTTTCTACAGTGTAAATTTCTATCAAACTGTGATTTTTTTTAAAAATTTCGGGATAGGGTCATGTGCTTGATTTTTTGCTGCACTTGTTTGAAAAAAGTATACCTCACACTAGTTTTCAAAATGGGAGTCTATGGGAATGACATTTTTGCAAATATGAATTTTTCTTCATTGTAGATTTTACTGCATCTTCCCACAGTTTTAAATAAACATATGGGCTATAATTTGGTGAAATGAAATATATAGATCCATGCGCTTGTTTTTTAGCTCACCTGTCACGTAGTGACAGGGTAAGCTTTTGTGATCACCCTTCGTCCATCGTCAGTCCGTCCGTCCGTCCACAATTTCTTGTGAACAAGAAAGAAACCACATTTTGCAAGCAATTTTGATCAAACTTGTATTGGCATGATATCTCAGTTCCTTTCAAAAACTGGCCAGATCCCATCATGGGTGCTAGAGCTATTGCCCCTTAAAGGGCCAGAATTTGCTATTTTTGTGCGTCAACAATTTCTTGTCTGCACGATAGTGGTTTCATTTATGATTTTATTTTAACCAAACTTGCACACAACTTGTATCACCATAAGATCACGGTTCTTTTCTTGAACTGGCCAGATCCCAGTATGGGTTCCAGAGTTATGGCCCCTGAAAGGGCCAAAATTAGCTATTTTGACCTTGTCTGCACAATAGCAGCTTTATTATGTCTCCCCCAGGAGACATATTGTTTTTGCCCTGTCCGTCCGTACGTAACACTTCATTTCTGAGCAATAACTGGAGAACCATTTGACCTAGAACCTTCAAACTTCATAGGATTGTAGGGCTGCTGGAGTAGACGACCCCTATTGTTTTTGGGGTCACTCCGTCAAAGGTCAAGGTCACAGGGGCCTGAACATTGAAAACCATTTCCGATCAATAACTAGAGAACCACTTGACCCAGAATGTTGAAACTTCATAGGATGATTGATCATGAAGAGTAGATGACCCCTATTGATTTTAGGTTCACTCCATCAAAGGTCAAGGTCACAGGGGCCTGAACATTGAAAACCATTTACGATCAATAACTAGAGAACCGTTTGACCCAGAATGTGGAAACTTCATAGGATGATTGTACATGCAAAGTAGATGACCCCTATCGATTTTGGGGTCACTCCATTAAAGGTCAAGGTCACAGGGGCCTGAACATTGAAAACCATTTCTGGTCAGTAACTTGAGAACCACTTGACCCAGAATGTTGAAACTTCATAGGATGATTGGTCATGCAGAGTAGATGACCCCTAACGATTTTGGGGTCACTCTGTGAAAGGTCAAGGTCACAGGGGCCTGAACATTGAAAACCATTTCCGGTCAGTAACTTGAGAACCACTTGACCCAGAATGATGAAACTTCATAGGATGATTGGTCATGCAGAGTAAATGACCCCTAACGATTTTAGGGTCACTCTGTTAAAGGTCAAGGCCACAGGGGCCTGAACATGGAAAACCATTTCCAATCAATAACTTGAGAACCTCTCGACCCAGAATGATGAAACTTCATAGGATGATTGGTCATGCAGAGTAGATGACCTCTAACGATTTTAGGGTCACTCTGTTAAAGGTCAAGGCCACAGTGGCCTGAACATGGAAAACCATTTCCAATCAAAAACTTGAGAACCTCTCGACCCAGAATGTTGAAACTTCATAGGATGATTGTTCATGCAGAGTAAATGACCCCTATTGTTTTTGGGGTCACTCCACTAAAGGTCAAGGTCACAGGGGCCTGAACATTGATAACCAGTTCCGATCAATAACTTGAGAACCACTTGACCCAGAATGTTGAAACTTCATAGGATGATTGAACATGCAGAGTAGATGACCCCTATTGATTTTGGGGTCAGTCTATTAAAGGTCAAGGTCACAGTGGCCTGTTCATGTAAAATCATTTTTTAGAAATAACTTGAGAACCACTTGACCTACAATGTTGAAACTTAATAGGATGATTGGACATGCAGAGTAGATGACCCCTATTTATTTTGAGGTCACTTGATCAAAGGTCAAGGACACATGAGCCTGAACAGAGACTTGAGAACCACTAGGCCAAGAGTGTTGAAATTCAGCGGGATGACTGGACATGCCAAGTAGATGATCCCTATTGCAGCCAACCATCAGTGTCTCTTTGACTTTCACTCCTGACCCCTATTGACTTCTTGCCTATAGGACTTTGCATTGGGGGAGACATGCGCTTTTTTACAAAAGCATTTTCTAGTTTATGATTTGATTTTTACCAAACTGGCACACAACTTGTATCACTATAAGATCTTGGTTCTTTTCTTGAACTGGCCAGATTCCTTTATGGGTTCCAGAGTTATGGCCCCTGAAAGGGCCAGAATTAGCTATTTTGACCTTGTCTGCACAATAGCAGCTTCATTTATGATTTTATTTTAACCAAACTTGCACACAACTTGTATCACCATAAGATGTTGGTTTCTTTTTTGAACTGGCAAAATTCCATTATGGGTTCCAGAGTGATGGCCCCTGAAAAGGCCAGAATTAACTATTTTGACCTTGTCTGCACAATAGCAGCTTCATTTATGATTTGAATTTAATCAAACTTGCACAAAACTTGTGTCACCATAAGATCTTGGTTCCTTTGTTGAACCGGCCAGATCCCATAATGGGTTCCGGAGTTATGGGCCCTGAAAGGGCCAAAATTAGCTATTTTGACCTTGTCTGCACAAAAGCAGCTTCATTTATGATTTGATTTTAACCAAACTTGCACACAACTTGTATCACCACAAGATCTTGCTTCCTTTCTTCAACTGGCCAGATTCCATCATGGGTTCCAGAGTTATGGCCCCTTAATGGTCCAAAATTTGCTATTTTGGCTTTTGCAGCCATATAGAGACTTCATTTATGGTTTTATTTGATACAAACTTCTAAAATATCTTCAACAACAATAAATCTTGGATTCCATGACAAATCAGATCCAATCGTAGGTTCCAGACTTATTTTATATTTGATTACCTCCCCTGATTGTAATAAAAATGGATTTATATCAGTAAGTACTTATAGGACTTATTTGAAATTTCATTATTGTTATTAGTTGGACTGAGACATTCAGGGTAGATAACTATGGACTGATTTTATGTCAAATTACCTCCCTTTATTTCAAATTAAAATTGGTATATCTCCATAACTAATAAAGATACTTATCTGAAATTTCATTTATGTCAACAGATTTATTTGGCAGATCCTTTTTTTGTTCACTTACAATATTTTTTTTTTTTTAATTACTTCCCTTTTACGTTACAATAAATAGCTTATTTTTAGTACCTTTTTTATTATTGGCCGTAGGGAAAAACCGAGACCACTTTTCTGTGGTACAACATGGATGGTACCTCCAATTTGTAGGTGTATTTTGACATATCTATACCTTGTAAAAATGTTTTTTTCTTTTTGGTTAAATTTCTTCCCTTTGTTGTTCCTGTCCTTTGGACTTAGATATTTTTTCTGAGAACCTTCTTGTCCTCAAGTGCAATGATAACAGGTGAGCGATATAGGGCCATCATGGCCCTCTTGTTAGAATTTGACCATGATTAAAGAGACCCTCGCATTTCAAGCTGATTTTATGAGATGTGGAACCATTTGACATGTCAACATATGCAGTAACATATTTTATCTACAGAAAGATAGTTACATCGTGGTTTTAATATCTTTACTCACGGGTTGCCATTAATTCATGAAATGAGTTTCATTTCCATATACAGAGTTCAGGCTTAATATTATGTTATCTGCCAACTTAGCTCAATAGGGAGAGCGCAGATCTATGGACTGCGGGGTCGCGAGTTCGATCCCCAGGCGGGCCATATTTTCTCTGTGACAATTTGATAAAAGACATTGTGTCTGAAATCATTCGTCCTCCACCTCTGATTCATGTGGGGAAATTGGCAGTTACTTGCGGAGAACAGATTTGTACTGGTACAGAATCCAGGAACACTGGTTAGGTTAACTGCCCACCATTACCTAACTGAAATACTGTTGAAAAAGGTGTTAAACCCAAAACAAACAAACATCTATCTATGTTATCAGGATACATGACTGGCTGCTTAAGACAAGTGACTGCTTAACACAGGTGACTGCTAAGGCAGGGTTCAACTGTATAAGTTGACCTGTACTAATTAAAATGTTATCACAATTTTCAAAGTTTTATCTACCCAGCTGTCATGTTATATGGTGATCAAGGATTCTTTGATTTATTCAATCACTTGAGGATAATGATACTTAAAATAGTTGTCACATGCAACAAGATTAAACAAAAACAAGTCTTTCTGTTTTAAGATACACTTTATCTCCAGTACTATTGATGATTGTGAAGAAAGCATACCTTTAAACAAAAGAAAGGAAGAAAAATATTTAGGTGATTTTTTATGCTTATTTATATAGATATCATTGTCAGGAGTTATGCAATAACATGACTATCATAATGTAAGTATCATAATTTTGCAATAACACTATGATTAATATTGTCATTGTCAGGAATTATGCAATAACATGACTATTGTAACATATAATTTTGCAAAAACACAATGAATTATATCATCATTGTCATGAAATATGCAATAACATGACTATTGTAATGAAATGTATTGTTATGCAGTAACAAAATGATTTATATTATCATCGTCTGAGGAATTATGCAAAAACGTGACTATCGTAATATAAGTATCATTTTGCAATAACACAATGATTTATATTATTACATGCAAGTGTAAAACAATGCCACATGTCTCCACATAATACTGTTGAAATTGCTTGGGGTAACTTGGTCCTTAAATTCTATTATTAATAAATGAAGTAAAATATGTATTAGGCAAAAAACTAATGATTTAGAATATTTCGTGCTATTTTCCATATGTTGCTTTGTGATGTTGGTGAAGTTGCCGGAGGTTATTAATTTTGCAGTTTGTTTTATTAGCAGGCTGTTACCTAACGAATTAACAAAACACATGAATTATATAGGAGATAGACAAGTCTCTTAAATTTAATGGAAATTGTTTCTGTTTTTATCAGATGTGGTTTAGCCATTTTGATAGAATTATTTTGAATAGCTGTACGAGTTGGGCATAACATGCAGTTCCAAATAGTTTTTTTGTGTGTGTGTTTCAGGTTTTTCACCAACAAGAGAAATTGTGCTATGTTTCATATAAAATTCAGCCATTTCAGATCTTCTAGATTTACACTCCATGAGAGACCTATTTTCAACAAAATATCCATATATTTTGCTTCAAGAAAAGAAAAAGGGGTGTAAATAGTATGAGGTGATAAGTCAGCTGTTAAAGTCAGGTACTCACTTATTGCCACATTTGAGAGTGGTCCACAGAATAAACACTCTACTTCTATTTTCAAGTAAACAACTCGAAAACATGCGAATATAAACATGACACATGTCTTACTTAATGCTTAAAATTAGAAATTCAGAATCAGTTTTAAGGACTATTTTAAACTACACCATGGAGCTTATATTTGACCGAATCGCTGCTACCTGAATTCAAATTGTGAGTAAAAGGGTTTGAGTTGTGCCCCTTACCTAGAGCCAGACAAAATGTGAAAAGATCTTTTTACTTCAAATGATTCAGCGGTCACTTAACTTGTTTCAGACAATCCAGAAATTGCTGTGATGAAAATATGCACTTTATTTCCTTAAATATCATTAGGAAGTATTTTATGAACCTATTTGTATAGATTAAGTCGTATAAAGTTTGAATGTTTGATGTAGTCTATAACCTTTAAAGACTAGAGACATTTTTAACCTGATGATTTACATAATTATCTCATCTGTGTAGAATCTTTAAAACAAAAAGGTAAGACATCATTAGCATTTTAGAAAGTAGAAGAAGAGAATATATTATAATTAGAACAATAAACAGCTGTCACCTATAACACACCTGAGCACAATGTACAGCGAATGATCACAAATAGCTTACCTGATCGATTGGGTCAAGATTGGCCCTGTCTTAGGGTTCACTTGTTTTACATAGACTAATACAGTAAAAACATTTTTAAAAAATCTTGTCTAAAACCTCAAGCTGTTGAGCTGTAGCTTTGTGTAGTGGTCCTATACCAGATCTTTTCAAATCATGCCTCTGGATTATACGTTTTGCATAAAGGTAATTATAAACAATACTTCAGATATCTTCTGAAGCTACATGATCAAGAGCTTACATATTTCATATTTAGCATCATCTAGCAGTCCTCTATTAAGTATGTTCAAATCATGCCCCTATGGTCAAAACTGGTCCACCCTGAGGCTCAAGTGTTTTCACCAGGTCTGTAGCGTCCTTGTATAGACCTCCTCTCCTATTTGGTCAAATGGTTCCCCATGGCTGCTTTAAGGTGCTGCTACAGTAAAAAAAAAAGAAAAAAAGAAAAAATTAAGACAGAAAAAAGCACTTGAAAAAAGCTTTAATGAATCAAATGATCTTTTTTTTTTGAACTTGGTAAAAAGCAATGGTCCTCCTCAGGTAAGCAACTTAGACCCATTTGGGCCTTAGATATAATGTTAATAGTTTACTTTGCTCAAAGTTTACAAAATATACCATGTTGTACTCTTTTCTCCCCCTCCCCCACCCCCATATTTTGGTTCAGTTTAGAAAAAAAAATTTTGTTGTTACAAAATGCCCAAAGGGGACAGAACAACTTCACTTCCTGCCTTGATGGTCATTGGTTTGTTACTATATATAGATGAAATGGTTACGAGGACACACCTCCGCTGAATTCTCATGTCATGTAAACCTGTCAATTATGCATACATGTGCGTTGACTGGTCTTTTTATTAATTTTGTTTACTGACTTTCAGTGTTTTATTGGGATTTTATTGTGGTTAATGGATTTTGGACATACTTGGAGCAATGAGAACAGTGTAATATATATTTTATTTTTTATTTTATATTTAAGTTCTAAAAAAAATCCATACTTTTTACAAATACATGGTACAGTTGTTCTTGAATTTTATACAAGTCTGAGAGCTTCTTACCCCTTTTATATAAAAATCGCTTTCAATTTACTGCAGTGATAAAATATTTTAAGATGTTTGTTTTTTGCTTTTAATTTGTATTTAAGTACTTGAAACTTGATAAAAAATATTTTAAAATGTGTTAAAGTAGAAAAGTGGGAATTGTGTGGCTGCTTTAACATTTTATTTACTATTTTGATATTCAGAAAATTCATAATAAATGACATCAAATGCTATTAAAGTTGCATAAGGCTATATATATAAGTTTTTTGTTAAACCAGACAAAGTAGCTTTCCAGATAAAGAGTATGCATAATTATATGGTAAGTAAAACTCTAAATTCAGTACACATGAACTTATATACAATCTGAGCGATAAAGGGAGGTAATCAAAAAAGTGGATTCAGTAATACTTTCTACTATGTTAATCAAATGTTCAAACGTACGACAAGTATTTAAGAAAATGCAGGGGTGTAAAATTCCACTCGCCCGCTCGCATTGGCGAGTTAAAGTCTGAATAGGACGAGTGGACCTCGCTGTATACTCGACCGATTGGGCGAGTGGTTTTTTACGTCCTTACTTTACCAAAATTCAGAAATTACAACTCCAAAACGTCAACAAACTTTGAGATGGTTCAGTCGCTACCTGGATTGACTGGAATTTACCCGCGAATCGTAAAGATATCAAAACGTCATGCCGGTAATTTTCCATTCCACAAGCACGTGCGACCTATCGTATTAAATATCTAATTTACATCGACACGTACACAAAAATCGTGCGTAGTGCATTCATTTTTTAACTTTTTCGCCTCAAGTTTTCAACACCTCTTGAGAAATAATACTATTTGAATTCTATAATGATTTTAATAAGATATCGACAGAAATGTAGGCAAAATTCTATAAAAACGGTCGAATTTTCATATAATCATTTGTAAAAATTCAAACAGCGCGATCTTAGTTACTTATTTCTTTCTAAAAGTAAATAAATGATGAATACTCTGGGCATAAAATTCAGACTTTTGACCAGAAAGAACAAAAAACAGAATAAAAAAATCTTAAAGAATGAAAAAGCGGCAGCAATTACAATACATGGAGTAAAACGATTTTTGGCAAACAGATTTCTGTTAGTGCGGCAGAATAGGTTACGTGACCTCGTGAACGTAAATAGAAATGCGATTTTAAAATAAAGCAATGTGATGTCATTGCGGTTTTTAATAAGTTTTAAATGAATCTTTGTACATGTATTTTTTGACCAACAATTTAAAAGTTTTTTTTTTGTCAAACAATAATGTAAATTCCTTGAGGGCAAACATGATCAATTACTTAGTTTATCAACTGAATAATTACCCTTTTTTTTCATCTCTTTCAACACGGGTGGATGGACGATGATTATTGTGTCCAAACTTTTTAGACACTTTTCAAAATAAATATTTTTCGGGAAATAATACTATCGTACATAATACTCCTTTCATAAAAGTGACAGTATTAAAAGTGTCAATTATTAGGGCGAGTGGCTGTTCACTAAGGGCGAGTAGATATTACTGGCTATTAGTCCTGCAGGGCGAGTGGTGTGAAAAATAATTTTACACCCCTGAAATGGTTGCATAAAATAAGATTTACCAGGAAAATAATATATTTTATATTCATAACAAAAAATGGGGCAGCCATGTTTTAAGTGAAGGCTGAACGACCCTTTGTGGTGTCGAATAATACTGCCAGCTATGCAAAACAAGTGACATCAAATGCTATTAAATGATGTTGGATAAATTTAATTAAATGATGCAACCCTGTTGAGAAATTCATGAACAGTTCATGAATAATCCTTGAACTATTCCAGGACTTTGTTCATGAACAGTTCACGAATAGTTCATGAAAGTTCGTGAACTACAAATGGGACTTTTTACGGCATCAAAAATTCATGAACTGGGCATGGTTCATCAAGTTCATGAACTGGACTGGTTCATGAAATTCATGAACTGGATGTGTTCATCAAAGTTCATCAATTGATAGGTTCATGAATTTGATGAACCAGAAATTCGTGAACTTGATGAACAGTTCATGAATAATTCTTCAACTATTTGTGAACTATTCATGAACAGTTCATCAACTACAAATGGGACTTTTTGCGGCATCAACTATTCATCAAGTTGATGAACCATAGTTCATGAACCAGGGTTCATAAACTGAAAGTAACAAGATAAATGGAAAGTTGATGAACCTAGCTGAATTAGAAACAGTGATTTTGACAATAGTGACGTTACTAAAGCAACTGCCTGATAAAGCCTGTCTGAGAAAAGCAGGCTTTCTCAAGTCAGTGACTTGAGAACACTTTACACTGTTTAAACCTGTTATTAAATCCAAAGGACATCCGATTGTGTCCATTTTGCATTTAAAAATTATTACGCCCTCATACGACACTGAAAAAGGTCTTTAAATTCCAAAATATAAAAAAGCGGAAAAAACAACAAAATCCCAAGTGAAATTTTATCCAAAATTCAGTTGCTAGACGGTCTTATTTGATTTTATATTTTTAAAATGAACAATTCATGACAACACCATAATTACTTATTTGATATTCAGTATACTCATGTTCCTTTTAAACCATTCCTTACTGTAGTATGATAAATATTTCCTTCTCATTTGCTGCACAAACTTCTAAAGAATTGCTGAATCACATGTGCAAAAAATTTCCCAGCATGCAACAAAATAATGGAAACTGATCATGTGACATAAATTTAATGTTCATGAACACTCATGAACAGTTCATGAACTTATTCATTTATTGTAAAAGGAAAACCTAAGTTTTATGTTTAATGAGTGAACAGTTCAGAAACTCCTTATTGGGTTCAAGAACTGGTACTGAACTAGAAAAAGGTTTTGAATTTTTAGTACCTTTATTGAATCTTAGATGACTTTTTCTTAAGAACATATCAAGAATGTTTTAAGAATTTAATATTCTTAAACTGCTCATAAAATGTTCATCAGTTTTTTTCAAGAATTTTTCTTGAATTCTATAGGTATATTGACATTCATGAAAAAATCTTGATTCATTCTTAAACAAGTTCATGAATATTTCAAGGATTTCTGGTATGAAATGAAAGACATCAATAAATTCACCAACCAAGTATCAGTGTACACCATTATTCTTTTCCAGTGACATTTTCTAAATTGCCAAATAATGATGAAACTTCTGTTAGCTATCCCCATGTTTAATCAAAATACAAAATACATGTAGTAACATTCCTAGTCATATGTATGTTATCAGTAACTCTGGTATTAGCCATCAGCTGTAAATACTAGAAGCTTTTGCAAGTAAATGGATCCTGTTTTATGAATTTTATGAATTTCAGACTTTATTGATCAATTCATTAATTTGAAGTTCATGAACAGTGTATGAACTTCAGGTTCATGAACCTACCCTTATGAAAAACCTTCCCTATTGTCAGTGTGTGGTCAGTTTATGTCCAGTGTGTTTCCAGTCAATAATACTCTAAAATCCAGTTACTTGCCAGCCTATTTCCAGAGCTGACAATAAACTGATCCAGTGTGTTGCCACTTAATAACCATCATGTGTCCATGTGCTTGTCAGCTGATTTCCAGACCTGAAAACCAGCTGTAAAATTTAACTTCCAGTCTGCTGTCAGTTTATATACAGTTTGTTGTCAGTGATGTTTGTAATGACGTTTTAACAAAATTTCATTGATTTTTCATATAAAACTATTTGAAGGAGCTAAATTATATAGAGGTATCTGGAAATAAACACTGACAACAATCTGGCAACAAACTGGTATGCAATGTCAATCTGGCAATACACTGGATACACAACTGACAACAAGCGGCTTTTTGGACTTTCCAGTCTGTTGTCCTTGTATTGTCAGTGCACAGCCAGTCAACTGGAAATATTTTTCTGACAACACACTGGCATATTGCCAGTGTGTTGTCATTGTATTGTCAGTGTATAGTCAGACACAACATGCCAGGCTCTCTTACATGGACAAGCAAACATACATTTAGCAAACTGGAATCATTATTTAAAGTTTTAACTAAATTCCTTTATGCAGTACAAAGTTATGAGCACTTAATACATGAGTGTTTTTTTGTTTTGGGTTTTAACGCCGTTTTTCAACAGTATTTCAGTCATGTAACAGCGGGTATACATTAGTGTGGCAGATGGACTAGTTTTGTTTGTTTGTTTTGGGTTTAATGCTGTTTTTATGCCCCCGAAGGGAGGCATATAGTTTTTGAACCGTCTGTCTGTCGGTCTGTCAGTCTGTCGGTCTGTCCGCATTTTTCGTGTCCGGTCCATATCTTTGTCATCGATGGATGGATTTTCAAATAACTTGGCATGAATGTGTACCACAGTAAGACGACGTGTCGCGCGCAAGACCCAGGTCCGTAGCTCAAACGTCAAGGTCACACTTAGACATTAAAGGTTATTGCATTGATGGGCGTGTCCGGTCCATATCTTTGTCATCGATGGATGGATTTTCAAATAACTTGGCATGAATGTGTACCACAGTAAGACAACGTGTCGCGCAAGACCCAGGTCTGTACCTCAAAGGTCAAGGTCACACTTAGACATTAAGGGATAGTGCATTGATGGGTGTGTCCGGTCCATATCTTTGTCATCGATGGATGGATTTTCAAATAACTTGGCATGAATGTGTACCACAGTAAGACGACGTGTCGCGCGCAAGACCCAGGTCCGTATCTCCAAGGTCAAGGTCACACTTAGACAATAAGGGATAGTGCATTGATGGGCGTGTCCGGTCCATATCTTTGTCATCGATGGATGGATTTTCAAATAACTTGGCATGAATGTGTACCACAGTAAGACAACGTGTCATGCGCAAGACCCAGGTCCGTAGCTCAAAGGTCAAGGTCACACTTAGATGTTAAAGGTCTTTTTTCATGATAGTGCATTGATGGGGGTGTCCGGTCCATATCTTTGTCATTCATGCATGGATTTTAAAATAACTACGCATAAATGTGTGACACAGTAAGACGACGTGTCGCGCGCAAGACCCAGCTCCGTAGGTCAAAGGTCCTAAACTCGAACATCGGCCATAACTATTCATTTAAAGTGCCATCGGGGGCATGTGTCATCCTATGGAGACAGCTCTTGTTCAACAGTATTTCAGTCATGTAACAGGGGGCAGTTAACCTAACCAGTGTTCCTGAATTCTGTACCAGTATAAACCTGTTCTCTGTAAGTAACTGCCAACTTCCCCACATGAATCAGAGGTGGATGACTAATGATTTCAGACACAATGTCATTTATCAAATAGTCACGGAGAACATAAGCCTCGTCCTAAGATCGAACACACGACCCCATGATCCGTAGATCGACGCTCTACCTACTGAGCTAAAGATGGGCTAGTATCCCAATATATCGCTTACTACTCAGTGTTACTAATTTTTTTTATTTCCCCCTAGGAAAATTGTCTTTATTACCATTGTATTGTCATAGCATTGTCAGTGTATGGGAAGTTTGTTTCCAGTTTAGTGTCAGTATATATTTTTTTCTATTTGTCCTTATTAATGTTTAATATGAATTTTAATGTGACTTAAAACCTTCATTTGCTTGTGACTCAATTTTAATACAAATTCAGATTTGCAATATTTCAGTTATCAATAATATAATATTGAAACCAAAGGAAATTTGACAAAGATTATGGTAAATCTGCAAGTTTAATTTTACAGGGTAGCGAAAATACATGACTTTTAAATTTCTGTATCTGTTTAGCAAAATACTTGTTGCGGACAGAATCTGTGTTACAATGAAAACAAGTAACTGTATAATGATAAAAAAGTACCTTTACATGTGCCCATCAGTGCTGGAAAACTATTGAAAACTGAAAATAGTTTTGGAGGGAAAAATGCAACACTTGGCCATTTTGATAAGGTGTCTTGTAATATTTGTTTTGCTGTGAAAATTGCTAAGATGGGTATATTGCCAGTGTATTGCCATTGTGTAGCCAGTGTATTGTCAGAATCTGCTCTGAGTAATTTATATCCAATGTACTGTCAGACAGACAGCCAATCCATACAATATTGTCACTTATGTAATTTTTATCTCGATTATACAAAGAATAGAAGTTATTGGACATGCCCCTGTGTTTTTTTTTGTTTTTTGTTTTTTTTTTTGTTTTTTTTTTTTTACAAAATTACAGATTGAAACTAATTACACACTTGTTCAATGTCATGACCTGACATGTACTAAGCAGGTCCCATAACTATACTTTTTTCCAAAATTAAGCCCCTTTTCCCACATAGCATTTTTTGCTTAAGTTTTTGTATGCAAGCTGGTATCTCAGTACTCATTCAATTCGATTATAAAAATTATGTTTTTTATTTCCAGTTTCTTGCCATTTTCCTGCCAGATTTCTTCCAGACACTAGAAACAAGCTGACAATATTGTCAGTGTGTTTACATGCTGATTGTTATGAGCCAGTTTATTGTCATATAGTTTGCAGATTATTCCCAGAAACTGGAAATAATATGGAAATAGTGTCCATATTATTTTCAGCTAAATTTTTTTTCTTGGAAGTTTGTTCCCATATAGGAGTCAGATTATTTCCAGTTACCTTTTTTTTTTGACAGACTGTTACCAGATCATTGACAGTTACCTTGCAGCTTAATGCCAGCTTGTTTCCATGTTTCATTTTCGTAAGGGCATCAGCATAATTGAAATAAAATCAAATACTGCACTGGAGTTCTGAATGAAGTCACTTGTTTGATTACTGAACTTATAATTCGTGAACTTAAAATCATGCACCAAAGGTGAAATTTTTGAAGAACCAGTTCATGAATAATTCTTGAACTTTAGGTTCACAGACCGTTGGTGAACTTTTTCAGGAATAGTTTCATGGACAATTCATGAACTTTTGGTTCGTGAACAGTTCACAAACTTTTTGAGGAACATTCATTGCATTGTTCACGAATGGTTCAGGAATTTTCATGAACAGCTCAACAGGGAAGCTAGCAATAGCTGTCTGTAGTATAACATATAGACATGATTTATGTAATAGTACAAATAAATGTGAAATGTAAAATTTTAGAAAATCTGTTTATTTCTCTAGATTTCAATGAAAATCCCAGTTTTACATTCCCATTTCATAGATATTGAAATATTTCAACAATCTGAACCAAAACACAGGTTTTTGAACAGTGTAAAGTTTTGTTTTTAGATCATTTTCAATAGCAATGATAGACAAAAGGGAGGTAACAATTATTTTTTTTATTTCTTGCATTTCTTACAACCTGGAAATTTTAATGGCAGTCCAAATCGTGTCGAATAATACTGCAAGCTATGCAAAACAAGTGACATCAAATGTTATTAAATGATGTTGGATAAATTTAATTAAATGATGCAAGCTACAGCAATAGCTGTCTGTAGTATAACATATAGACATGATTTATGTAATAATACAAATAAACGTGAAATGTAAAATTTTAGAAAATCTGTTTATTTCTCTAGATTTCAATGAAAATCCCAGTTTTACATTCCCATTTCATAGATATTGAAATATTTCAACAATCTGAACCAAAACACAGGTTTTTGAACAGCATAAAGTTTTGTTTTTAGATCATTTTCAATAGCAATGATAGACAAAAGGGAGGTAACAATTATTTTTTTTATTTCTTGCATTTCTTACAACGTGGAAATTTTAATAGCAGTCCAAATCTTTGACAATTGGAATAAATTGCATTCATAGTCAAGTCATACATTAATTATGTTAGGTACATTTATCAAATTTTAATACCAAGTTTTATGGGGGAAAAAATCTTTTCTTGTTTTGGCAAATGGGTCAGTTATTTTGAAAATACTTCAGTTGAAAATGTAGCATGTGTTAAGTGTTCTATGTACATGTATGTAAATAAGTGTAAATGAACAACTCTATTACATGGCCAAAATCTGATTGACCACTTTAATGTCCATTGATTTAATTTGGTGTAAAACTTATCAGTGTTAACATGGTATCATGAATGTTTATGAGTTCATCATCAAGACCTTTGTCAAAGAAAACTTTGTTAAATTTGTCTCTTGTTACTACCAAAGTTCCTCAATGGCTTTTATGAAAAACTGGTGAAAATTTAGCATTTATATGTAAACATAAAAAAATGGGTCCCAGTCACCTCACACTCACAGAGCATTGCTGTAGTCTGTCATAAATATTCTGAGAAAAATAATGTGAAACCATGCAGAGTATAGAAGGACTTCAACACCAATGCAGAAAATGCATGCTTTGACTGTGTATCCTAGTGTGGGTTGCATGGTGCTGTGGTTTGTTAAGAGAGTGCCAATGACCCAGCACCTCTGACTTCAACTCTCAAGATTTTCTATCAGGGTTACCTCACCCTTAGCACCTGGCCAAAATACCTACCCCAGGAGCACACACTTGTTTTGTAGAGTAATATATACGATTTCATTACAAAAACTACAAAACATGTGTCAGTATACTGATATAAACATTGAATTCCGGAAAAAGGACTGCCTAAAGGGGTCCATCTTCCAGACCGTCAAACGCCTTTAAAAACTCACCATTTTCAAAGAACTGTTACACAAGTTTGTTTTGATGCATTTGCAATAGCGTGCGAGTGTTGAAATTTCACATAACTAGGTGGAACACAGTTTTCAGCAATTGTTTATTTTTATTTCTTTACAAATGGCATTCATTTTCAAAGGGGGACAACTTTTTCAGAATATTTTAAGTATGGGACAGTACGTCAGAACATGTAATGGTCAGTTAAAATATTGGTAACGATGTTGTTCGTTTATCAAAAATTTCTGTGTTTTGGTGGTATACTCCTAAACCTTAAAGTTTTTTATTATCAAATCTTCTTTGGTCATTGTCACTATAAAAAATTGTTCTAAAACTTTGTGACAAACAGCCTTCAAAATGCATTCCCTTTTGTCCTTAGTACTATTTTAAATTTGTATGAAATTACCTTTCCTATATTGTACATAATATATTGTAAGACAGTCTTAAAAAGGTAAATGAGAATTACTTCCCTTTAGTTTTGGAATATTCCTTGAATCTGTGGTGGTTATTAATGCCCTCCTATGCAAAAAGGATAAGATCAGTTTTAGAAATGTTCTAGCATTGTTCTTGAATAGTGTTCAAGAATTGTACTAGAACTAGTCTTAATGCGTGCAAGATCAATTCTAGTCCAAATATTTAGATGTGGAAAAAGTTATTCTACCTTCAACAATTCATTTTTGTGACATTTTTCATTTTTTACTATCAAAGCTTTTTTCGACATGGAAAATAAGAAATGTAAAATATCAGTTAAAATGAACTTATAAAGTGATAGGAGTTATGTAAGGTCTTATATTTAGGACTAGAACAATTCAAGTACATTTTTAGAAATGTTAAATTGGACATTTTCAGTTCAAGAACTTTGTTTTTGGAACAATTGTCCTAGAATTGTTTCTAAAATATAGTTCTTGAACTGAAACTGTAACATTTTTAAGAACAATTGTTCTTGAAAATTTGTCCAGTTTATAATTTCTAAAAATGTACTTGAATTGTTCTTGCACACTTTAAGACTAGTTCTAGTACAGTTCTTTAACACTATTCAAGAACAATGCTAGAACATTAAAATTTTCTAAAACTGAACTTACCCTTTTCGCACAGGTACAAACAATATTTTGTTTTTGGAAACAACAATATTTTTTTTTTTGTCTAGCAGGTACATCATATGAAATCTGACAGCTGTAGGTCAAAGTGCAGTACAGTTAGTGCCAGAGACTGTTTATTGAATCTAAGTCACTGTGACAATGATATTTTACCCCCTTAAAATGACACGAGTAGAACAGTCAACTTGGAGGGGGTGGGGGAGGGGGCATAATAAGAAGTAAACAATTGCTGCATAAAATACAAAACATAAAGTTAATATCACAATTTACTTGAATCTCAAGATTAAAATTCAGATACTAACCTTTCTTCAGGGTCGTGAAAACTTGTGACATTTTAAAAGGATTCTGTTTTTTTTTAGAATGAATGATAATGACAGTTAACACCATAATTACTTATTCAATATTCAGTGTCCTAATGTTCTAAACCATGCCTTGCTGCAGTACAATAAATGTTTCCTTCTTATTTGCTACACAAACTTCTCAAAACTTGCTGAATCACATGTGCAGAAAATTTCCCAGCATGCAACAAAATGATGGAAGCTAATCATGTGACATTATGTTTTTAAAATGTGCAAGAAATGTGTATAAGAATACTTAAGGACAAAAGAACACCAGATGCTCACAAACCATTCTTAAAATGTGCAAATATTGTTATCAAGCCACTTCAGGAAATATGAAGAACACAAAATGTTCAAAAACTGTTCTTGATATGTTTAAAATTGTTTATAAGAACATTTTAAGAGTAAATTTAGTTTGTGAACTGTTCTTAAAATGTGCTAGACTTCTTTAAGGACTGTATAAGAACACCAAAGATTTTCAAAAAGTTCAAGAACTGTTCTTAAACAAAGTTCTTGAAGTGATAAAGTACAACTGTTTTTAAACAGTCAGTTGCAGTTCTATTAGTTTTGCACAGTTTTTGAACACTTCTTAAACATAAGAACATCATTTCGCATAGGCTTGCCCTTAGTAAATTGTTCAGTTTTTTGCATTATTTGCTCACCTGAGCACAAAGTGCTCAAAGTGAGCTATTGTGACCGGTCATTGTCCTGCATCGTTCGTTGTGTGTCATCTGTCAACATTTGCCTTGTTAACACTCTAGAGGCCACAGTTGTGACCCAATCTTTATGAAACTTGGTCAGAATGTTTGTCCTGATGATCTCTAGGTCAAGTTTGAAACTGGGTCATGTGGGATTAAAAACTAGGACAGTAGGCCAGAGTTTTAAGTTTGAAACTCATGAGAATTGGTTCAAAACACTGTAGAGGCCACATTTTTAAACTATCTTCATGAAACTTGGTCAGAATGTTTATCTTGATGATTCCAAGGCGAACTTTGAATCTGCATGATGTGGATTCAGAAACTATGTCACTCGCTCAAATCAAAGGAAAACCTTGTTAACACTCTTGAGGCCACATTTATGACCCTATTTTCATGAAAGTTGAGAAGATTGTTTATCTTGATGATCCCTAGGTCAAGTTTGAATCTGGGTCATGTGGGGTCAAAAACTAGGTCACATGCTCAAATCACATGAAAAGCTTGTTAACACTGTAGAGGCCACATTTATGATCCTATCTTCATGAAACTTGGTCAGAATGTTTATCTTGATGATCTCTACGCCATGTTCGAATCTGGGTCATGTTGGGTCAAAAGCTAGGTCACCCGGTCAAATCAAAGGAAAAGCCTGTTAACACTCTAGAGGCTGTTGGCCCAATTACTCCTCAGGTGAGCGATCCAGGGTCATCATGACCCTCTTGGTTTTTTACATCTGTTTTTACTCATAATTCCTCATAATGTAATACTGCTGTTGTCAGGTACAGGACTGATCAGTTAACCTGGTGCAATTTTGGCAATACCATTTACTTTTGAAAGGGATGTTCACTGAAAATTACTGACTGAATAGCAGACAGTGCAGAATATGATCAGCCTGCATGGAGGTTCAGGCTGATCTTGGTCTACACAGATCGCAAAGTCGCCAGCAGGCTAAAGGTTAAAAATAGTGTTATATTTTTTTTTTTTGTTGATCATTAAGGAAAAATGCCAAAACATCATAGTTGTTACAGTGTCATTGTACAGCAATGCTGTAAAAACTTCCTTATTTTGCTATAAATTATTTCCTTGTTCTTTGTAATTGTAGTTAACAAATGTGAGAAACAAGAAGAAAAATAAATTTCAAGAGCTGAATGAAAAACTGATGTAACTCCTTCTTCATTTAATATGAGTTAAGACGCATTTCCATTTAAATCCTCAATATATATACAGTCTCTAAAAGGCACTATTAATACAGTTCCCATTCGGGTTTATCCCCAGTTCAGGAACAAGGAACTTATACTAAATATAGTAACTAAAATGCTCAAAAAGCACAGGTTTTTTTATTTGTTTCTTTCAAAATGTTGATTTTGAATTCAATGAGGTTATCTTATCCTTCTTAAGAAAAGCAAATATACTTCTGCTTTATGATGATTTTTATTATGATGTACATGTATACAACATTTGACTTGACTTTACCTTTTAACTTGGCTTCTTGACTTGACTTGACTTTCATTTGTGACTGTGCTTGTTTATTTACGATTGCAATGTTATTGTCTCTAGAATGGGTAGAATCTTAGATAGTATTAGAGTTGTAAATAGCAAAAAAAAAGAAGAAAGAATTTGCTAAAGAAGTTTTAACAAACATGATCTTAAATGTCCTTACATCTACATCTGAAATAAAGTGGTATTGATGATGATGATTTTGTGAGTGAGTGCCAAATGTGACCCATTATTTCAGTGCCATATGTGACCCATTATTTCAGTGCCAAATGTGGCCCATTATTTCAGTGCCAAATGTGACCCATTATTTCAGTGCCAAATGTGACCCATTATTTCTGTATATTACATGTTTAGTTTGCTCTTCTATTTTTAGAACATGAAAAGCGGATCTTTACTGATGAAGAAAACGTGATAAAGAAATTGTGAGATAATGACATTGGATATGTTGGAAAGAGAATGATTAAAATTATTGTACATGTACCAAGTTTCATAAAGACTGGACTAGGGTGATACATTTCTACAGATGAAAACAACCATGGATATACAAGAGAAAAGTCCTGGAGGTAGAGATTTTAGTTTATAAATGGATATCTGATTTATTTTGTGTGTTGCAGGGTAGGCTCGAAGAGGGTTGGGGGCTATAACGACCATTATTCTATTGTGCTGTTAAGAATTAAATGGATTTTTTTTTATTTATATTTCTTCAAGTTCTTCCAAGAAGTCCCAGTGTGGTTTATACCCATATCAAGGTACAAAAAATAGCATTAAATTCTGATATTGATATTTTTATGGTAGCTTGCTACAAAAATAAATGATTTGCTTTCCATAGGTATCAGAAAATTAAAATAAATATCAGGATATTGATCTTCTCAACATCTAAATAGAACAGCCAAAAAGACCTGCCCACATTCAATGGTATATTGTTTTGCAGATGTCGGTCAGTCAGTTGTTCCTATGATTGGTCTGTTGGTCGGTCCCTAGACCAATCAGTTTCCATATGATAACTCAAGAATGCTTGGGCCTAGGATCATGAAAGTTATAGGGAGGTTGGTCATGACCAGCAAATGACCCTATTGATTTTAAGGTCAAAGGTCAAGGTCACAGTGACCCGGAAAAGTTAAATGTTTCCGGATGATAACTCAAGAACGCTTGGGTCTAGGATCACGAAACTTACAAGAGAGGTTGATCATGACCAGCAGATGACCCCTACTGATTTTAAGGTCAGTCAGTCAGTCAAAGGTCAAGGTCACAGTGATCTGGCACAGTTAAACCATTTCCGGACGATATCTTAAGAACCCTTGGGCCTAGGATCACGAACTTAATAGGGAGGTTGATCATGACCGTCAGATGACCCTTATTGATTTTGAGGTCAATAGGTCAAAGGTCAAGGTCACATTGACCCAGAACAGTAGAACTTTTTTTGCAAAATAACTAGAGAATGCTTTGGCATTTGGTCTAAGATCTCATTTGATACGGAGGCCACCTATGACTGGTAAATGATCCATAATTATTAATTTGAGGTCAATACGGCAAACGTCCAGTGCACAGTGACCAAATAATTTCTGTTCCTTGTGCAGTCAATGAATGGACGCCATTTACTTGTTCATGTTTTAGGTGAATGACATCAGATTGTGCATGCAGCCTCATGCAAAAACTGTCCTTGATATTATTACCTCAGTGTTGTCTATACGAAAAAAGACACTTTTTTCTTTCCATACAAAATGTCCAGTTAATGTAAATATATAATTATAGTTAAGAGGACAAAAGAAATTCCTCAATAAAATATTTTGATATTTTACCCTTTATACATTGAGGAGATTTTGATTTTTGTGTTGTTGTTGTTTTTTCAATAGTAGGCATAAAAAAGAAACAGGTAAGATTCAATTTAAGATAAAATGTGATAAACCTACACCAGATCTTGTCAAAAGTAAAACATCATTTTAAAGGCTTATGATGCATTTGGTTTTGATGCGGCCAGTGCCACATTTTTTGTTTTGAACATGAAATATTTATTAGTTTCTTGCTAAATCCTTAATACTTTATAATCATTTTCTATAACATTTGCCAATGGTTTAAACAGAAAAGTAGGTTTTATTGACTACATTGATTTTTTATTACCTCCCTTTATGGCTCTAGCAAAATAAGTTCATGTGCACTGTTGAAAGTAGTACCTGCCTAAGCATGTAATTATGCATAACATCTATTTAGATAGTTGTTTAATCTGTTTTTATTATCAAATTTTAAGCCATGGAAATACCTAATATACATAATATTATATGGCTCTGTATTGTTATGTAACTATAGGGTGTATGACATTGGTTTCTTTTTTCTTTTATTTTTCGCACTATATTTTGTTTTACACTTCCTTAAATATTTTTAGCAGGATTGGAGATAAAACTGATCAGCTTTTATATAACATTTGACCAGTTTTTACAGGACTTTTACTATTTATAGAACTCCTTAAAAGACTATTTTGGATGTTTTTTTCAAACTGCTAGGTAAGATGGATATACGTGTAACTAATTTAATGTTTGTTATTTTCAGTTGTAATGAATATTTATTTACCATGTAACAAAAGATTATAGTTTTATTAATGAGGCCTGTTATCCTGGATATTTATTTTTGGTAGGTAGAATTATTTTTTGTGTGGAATATTTGTTTCATTTGGCAAAAGGGTATACATTCACTGAAAATTTACTGGCTGAATAGCGAATGGTGCTGACCTTGATTTTGGTCTGCACTGGTCGCAAATGCAAAATCACAAATGCCGCCAACAGGCTAAAAGTTAAATATACAAACAAGGTATAAGGCAACCCACACAAAACCATGATTTAAAGTTACATCATTTTACCTTGGGGAGAAGGTGAATCTTACTCATGACTGCTGGTTTTGTAGTCTGTCGCCTAAAATCACTGTATCTCTGCATCCGTTCTGTTAGGCATGAATACACTAAATAGCTGGTTATCTTTCTTCTGTATAGAATTAACAGACAGCACACTTCAGGACTCATTTAAAGTGTCTGTAACTTACATTTTCTTGAAGAATATTGTCAGGACTGAACAAAAATCAAAAGGAAAGTTGGGGGGGTCTCCGTGGCCGAGTGGTTAAGGTCGCTGACTTCAAATCACTTGCCCCTCATCGATGTGGGTTCGAGCCTCACTCGGGGCGTTGAATTCTTCATGTGAGGAAGCCATCCAGCTGGCTTACGGAAGGTCGGTGGTTCTACCCGGGTGCCCGCTCGTGATGAAATAATGCATGGAGGGGCACCTGAGGTCTTCCTCCACCATCAAAGCTGGAAAGTCGCCATATGACCTTAAATGAGTCGGTGCGACGTTAAACCCAACCAAAAAAAAAAAAAAAAGAAAAGTTGGGATCATATTTGATGAAAGAAAAATATTTTCAGTCAGACACAAACCACAAAATCAGCTAAAAAATGATACCCCGTATTGTAGTAGTCATGCATGACTTCAGTTTCCATGACAAATTATTCCATTCTATTATTTTATTATAAAAATCCTCCCTAAATGTCAAGCATAGATCTGTCATGTGATATCAGCCAAAAAATTGCAAAGAAAATCAGGAAAATAGCTCTACAGAGAAAAAAACTAAGTACATTTTGAATCCACCATCATGACTGTGACTACCGCGTCATTTTCCTATTTTCTAAGGAGACGAGCAATGTAATAATAAATATACTTGATTCATATTCAGCTCAGTATAGCTTTCATGTGTTGTTTGCTTACTTGGGTGCAATTATTTTGTAAATACATTCTATCACTGAAGTATTTTTTATGACAAATATGGTATTTGTGTTTTATTTATACTAATGTTATATAAATTATGGCAACAGATGAAAAATAGGTAATTAAGGCTAGCTGACATATTGTTCTACATTCTATGAATATATTTAGACTTTTTCATGTTTCGTGTAAAATATTTTATGCATGAAAAAGACATAATAGGAATATGACATGAGGAAAAGTTTCGAAATGCATTTACAGTTGTGGAAATGTAATTATTCAGTTACTTTAAATTGTCAGAAAAGGATTTTATTTTAAAATACCGTGATATTAACTATTCAGTGATTTTGAAATTTGGGTAGGTTTTTCTTCAATCTTTAAAATGTTGTAATGGAATAAAGCTGTTTGTTAGTAAATTGTAATTTAGGGAGTTAATGATAAATTGTTGTAAAGTTTAAAATATTTATTGAAAAAATTCATCATAGATTTGGTAATCAAAGTAAATCCATAAAAAAATCACAGATTTGGTTATCAGTGTAATAAAATCCATGAAAATCTTCACAGATAATTAAATCCATGAAGGCAATATTTTTTGTTATGAATACCAGTAGTACCATTTTGGAGTTCAAAATGCTCATTGATTATACACAAAAAATCTGAATATTTTTTAACTGTTATCTGAACAGTTGCTGCACATTTTCTGAATTTGTCTGAAAATCCCTTCTTTGCTCAGTTCTGAATATTCAAAAACATTCAGACATCAATCTAGAAATATCATTCAGACATAGTTCAGAAAACCTCAAACATAAATTCAGAAGAATTCAGCCATTCAGAAAATCTCAGACGCTCTATGCATTTGGACTTACCTTACTAATCAAGAACGTGTACTTATGTATTTACCATTAGCCCTTAGCCTGCTGCAGGCGAATTTAACAGCCTTTGCAAACAGCTTGGAACCAGATCAGACGCCGATTAAATCGGCATCTGATCTGGTTCCAAGCTGTTTGCTACGCTGACAATATTTCTTCTAATTTTGGAGCAAATTGAATGAACTTTACAATTTTAGCAGACGACATTTCCAGCAGACGACAATTTATCTAGCATGCTAAAGGTTAGGAAAACTGGAACTATTTTTACCGTACGGCTAGTACTGTCTGAATGTAGTTCTACATACACAATTAATTTATGTATATAGTAAAATTGAATACATTTGATGAGGATTTTCTGCATCAGAGATAAAATATTTCAGTGAAAAATGGGTGTAGGATATCTTTAATAAGTTTAAAAGGCAGTGTAATGGCAGTTCAGTCAGTTTTTTTTCTGCATTGAAGGACTTGAAGCAGCAGCAGCAGCAACAACAACAACAACAACTTTTATTTCTCTTACTTCTTGTGCAGCTTACATTATAGGCATGGTGGATATTTTGAAAAGATTGTTGGTCAATATTAGAAAATTAGAATTTAGTACACATCATGAATAGATAATTATAATTATGTCAACGAAGTGATGTAGTTTGCCATTAAATAGAATGTCATTAATGCCAACGATGTCATTAGCAGAAACATCATTAACTATCATTTAACATTTGTAATCGAAAAATCTGAATTATTAATTGTAGGTATTAGTTTAAATGACTTTTTAAAGGCAGTCAATCTGATTTTTATCAAGTAGTGGATTGGTTAGAAACTTTAGGCCATTTCATATACTAAACCTCTACACCTTTATGGAACGTATAACAGAATACAAAGTGAAACAAAATAAGAAAGCATTATGATCAGGGAACCACTTAATTCACTGCTGAAGTAAAAGGAACCTAGATGAGTTACTGAATTTGGTCCGGAATGGTGAAAAAGGTTACATTTTTCCACAAACAGGTAATTTTAGACATTTTCGCCTTGAGTTCAGTTAAAAATTTGGCGTATATGTGAAAGCTGTAGCCGATTCCTAAATGAAAAATGGCATTGATTTTGTCACAGTTTAGATTCAGTAAATAATCTTAGTAGGAGGATTATATATAGTGCAAGATACAGGAGACGCTCCAATTCCAGAAGCTTCCCTGGTTCTTTAGCGTGCCAGGTGTAAAGCACGCATACACGGGACTCTTATCCCAATGTTATTCATTTTTAGTTGGAGGAGCTGGGGCTCGAACTCCTGATCCCTGGTTTCGTAGTCAGACAGTGCTACCAACAACTGGACCACTGCGTCCACTCATATATAAATACCTCCCCAGTACCATCCCTAATCACAAATGTGTATTTATATACACAGGTTTAGACTAGTTTTAAATTGTTTATTTTTTGCTATTCCAGAAAAAGGAACTCTGCCCTAAAACTTTCTAAGCTATAATTGAGCCGTGCCATGAGAAAACCAACATAGTGGGTTTGCAACCAGCATGGATCCACATCCGCGCAGTCTGGTCAAGATCCATGCTGTTCGCTTTCAAAGCCTAATGGAATTAGAGAAACTAATAGCGAACAGCATGGATCCTGACCAGACTGCACGGATGTGCAGGCTGGTCTGTATCCATACTGGTCGCAAAGCTACTATGTTAGTTTTCTCATGGCACGGCTCAATTATAGATTAATGTTTTATTAAAGTCTTATCCATATGAATACCGATTAAAATACACGTATATACGTATCACATACAATATATAGAATTATAAGTATGATTGCGGTTAGGCCTAAAAAAAAAATTCTTTGTTTCCGGTAACATGCTCAAAAAAATTTGGGTAGGTAGGTCGGAAACTTTTTTTGGGGGGGGGGGAATTTTTTTTTTATTAAGGGAGACTTTTTGGAAATTATTTTTTTGTCAAAAAATGATTACAGATAAGGGGGTTATGCCTTTAGAGCATCAGTAAGTTGATTTCTAACAACACTGGCCATGTTTATAGCATAAAAAGTACAGTTTTGCATCTTTTTGTTAAAAAGTTGAAAAAAATATTCTCCAAGGCCATAAAAACATTTAGGGTCGGGCCAACAATTTAGGGTAGGTCGGGATACCGGAAACAAACAATTTTTTTTACGCCTTTAATATGTTTTGTATAAGATATTTGATTTTTGTTTTGAAGAATCATTATTAAGATACTAATTATGGATTGAGTATTATTTTTAACTAAGATCAAACTGTCAACAACAAAACTGAAATGAGATGACGCAGAACAACTAATTACTGGCTGTTTGATCTTTAACACATCACAACAAAAGACAATCACACTTTTGTTACCAGTTTAAACATAGAATCTATATTTGCCATGACTACAAATAAATCACAGTTAGAGAAACTTGATGATCACTTTGTAAACTGCGACTTCTATAATGACTCTCACTTGCAGAAGTAAATTTGATCTGACAGCGGATGTTTACATTTTTACAAGTTTTTCAGTTTTTTTTAGCTCACATGTCATGTAGTGACAGGGTTAGCTTTTGTGATCGCCCTTCGTCCGTCCACAATTTCTTGTCTGCACGATAGTGGTTACATTTATGATTTTATTTTAACCAAACTTGCACACAACTTGTATCACCATAAGATCTTGGTTCCTGTCTTGAACTGGCCAGATCCCATTATGGGTTCTAGAGTTATGGCCCCTGAAAGGGCCAAAATTAGCTATTTTGACCTTGTCTGCATAATACCAACTTTATTTATGATTTGATTTTTACCAAACTTGCACACAATTTGTATCACCATAAGATCTCAGTTCCTTTCTTGAACTGGCCAGATTCCATAATGGGTTCCAGAGTTATGGCCCCTGAAAGGGCCAAAATTATCTATTTTGACCTTGTTTGCACAATAGCAGCTTCATTTTTGATTTGAATTTAATCAAACTTGCACAAAATTTGTGTTACAATAAGATCTCGGTTCCTTTTTTGAACCAGCCAGATCCCATAATGGGTTTCAGAGTTATGGCCCCTGAAAGGGCCAAAATGAGCTATTTTGACCTTATCTGCGCAATAGCAGCTTCATTTATGAATTGATTTTAACCAAACTTGCACACAACTTGTATCACCATAAGATCTTGGTTCCTTTCTTGAATTGGCCAGATCCCATAATGGGTTCCAGAGTTATGGCCCCTGAAAGGGCCAAAATTAGCTGTTTTGACTTTGTCTGCACAATAGCAGCTTCATTTATGATTTGATTTTAACCAAACTTGCACACAGCTTGTATCACCATAAGATCTCGATTCCTTTTTTTATATGCCCTCATATTATGTTATCGCCTCTGTGTCCGTCTGTCTGTCTGTCTGTCTGTCTGTCTGTCTGTTGGTTAGCAATTTCCCTGCCGCTCTGTAACTCTTGAACCCCTTGAAGGATTTCAAAGAAACCTGACACAAATGTTCACCTCATCCAAACGATGTGCAGAGCGCATGTTTTGGATGGCTCACTTCAAGGTCAAGGTCACATTTAGGGGTCAAAGGTCATATGGCTTTGTTTTGTGTGTATATTGCTCTGCGTTTGTGTTGCATTGCAGTGCTCTTGTTTTTATTTGGCAGATCCTTCTTTTGTTCACTTACAATAATTTTTTTTTAATTACTTCCCTTTTATGTTACTATAAATAGCTTATTAGTAACTTTTTTAATTATTGGCTGTAGGAAAAAATCGAGACCACTTTCCTGTGGTACAACATGGATGGTACCTCCAATTTATAAGTGTATTTTGACATATCTATACCTTTAAGAAAATTTCAACTATATTTTCTCATGATTCTTTTGATTGATCTTGATTATGATTTTTTGATCTTCTTGTCCTTAAATGCAATGATGACAGGTGAGCAATATAGGGCCATTATGACCCTCTTGTTTTGTCTTTCCATCTGGATTGACCAAAAACATTTTTTTCAAAGATTTTAGACTCAAATTGAGGCTTCTCGTTATACAGGGGTGCGCATTATACAGCTCGTTTAAATGGGTCAGCCGTGTTGTTGTACTTATATAATAGACTGACCCGGTTTATAGGTTGGTCAGAACAACGATATATGTTATATTTTGCCATCAAAATATTTCTATAAAATGCTTCTTCCCCTTTGGTTTGGATACATCCATGTTTACAAACACGTTTGTTTGTTTTATGGACTGTACATCGATATCTATGGTGTGCTTGTATCTATCTATGTTTGCTGGATAAAAATATTTGTAGTTAAAATAACTGGAAATCATTTTTGTTAGACAAAAGCACGAAGAAGCAAAAGATGCTCCAATTGCAGAAGCTTCACTGTTTCTTTACCCGGTTGCCCAGTACAAATGACTTTCATCTCAATAATAGTAATTTTAGTATGGAGAAATGGGGGCTCAGCCCATGAGCCCTTCTTTTGTAATTTTGCATTTTGACACTATAGAACTACATCCACAATGTTGAATCAGTCAGTAATTCTTGTATCAATCATATATGGAATTGTATGTCTGCATTTATCACACCCTTACTGCTATTAAAAATGTGGATAATCTGGGCTTAGGTAAAATGCTGTAAGAGTATTAGCAACATAAAAAGGCATTTCCAACATGTCCTTGACTTCATTATAGATAGAAGTAACCAGTCACTAATTAAACATTTTATATGGATTTGTCTGGTAAAAGTATTAGAGAACATCACATTCACCTATTCATTATAAGAATCTTAAGAGAAAATGCATTTCATTTATGTAAAATCATACAATCATAACAATTTGTCACTTCATTGCAAGAAATAGTTAACTGCTTCTTTGTGTCAGTGCCGTTAGTTTTGTTGACTGCTTCCATGTGTCTGTGTAGTTAATTGGTTAACTGTTTCTTTGTGTCAATGCAGTTAACTGGCTAACTGCTTCTGTTTGTCAATGCAGTTAAATGGTTGACAGCTTCTTTATGTCAGGGCAGATAACTGGTTGACTGCTTCTGTATGCCAATGCAGTTATCTGGTTAACTGCTTCTGTATGTCAATGCAGTTTTCTGGTTGACTGTTACTGTATGCCAATGCAGTTTACCACTTATTTAGATCTGTGTCACAGTCCTAACCATAATGTTTTATGTTATCATTTACGTCAATGTAAATGATGTCATAAACACACTAAAATGGCTGCCTCCATGATCAGCCATTTTTGTGCCCCCACCATTAAATTTGGGTGGGGGGAGGGGAGCATATAGTTTTACCCCTGTGTGTGTGTGTGTGTGTGTGTGTGTGTGTGTGTGTGTGTGTGTGTTTATGTGTTCCTGAAAGGGTGGTGTTCCTGTCTGGGCCATAAATTTGACATGCATGGTCTGATTTCAGAATAATTTCAAACAAATGATAAGCATGGATAGACGATGTGTCATGCCCAAAAACCATTTCCCTAGCTCAAAGGTCAAGGTCACAGTCCTTGGTTGAACTTAGCCAATTTTCACTACATATATACTGATAATGTGGTCTTCGTGACATGCATGGTCCAATTTCAAAATAATTTGACACAAATGATAAGCATGGATAGATGATATATCATGATATGTCATGCACTAAAACCATTTCGCTAGCTCAAAGGTCAAGGTCACAGTCCTTGGTTGAATTTAGCCAATTTTCACTACATATACAGAATACTAAATTTTCTGGTTTTCCTACAATATTTTTTTGTGTAAATAAATAGGGCCAAGGGTCCTTCTTTTAGTTTGTGAGCAGTACCATGCCTGTGACCTTTCTCATGTTACTGGGGCATCCGTGTCGGTGACACATTTCTAGTCTTTAATTTCAAACTGCCGTATCGTTTTCAATAGTGATCCGATTTTAAAAATTCTTGAAAGGATTGAGAATGACTTTCACATAAAATCAACTTATTTTCAGGCATTCCTTGCCCTTTAAGACTGTTGCTGATTAAATGGTTGAAACGCCTTTTTTTCTACGGTCTTAAATTTTAAAGATTATGATAATATTTATATATCCCATATTAGGCTTTAAATTTGATATATTAACCTTTAGCATGCTAGATAAATTGTCGTCTGCTGGAAATGCTGCTAAAATTGTAAAGTTCTTTCAATTTGCTCCAAAATTGGAAGAAATATTGTCAGAGTAGCAAACAGCTTGGAACCTGATCAGACGCCGATTTAATCGGCGTCTGATCTGGTTCCAAGCTGTTTGCAAAGGCTGTTAAATTCGCCTGCAGCAGGCTAAGGGTTAAAAACAACTGATAAAGCTTTCAAATTAGAACTTGTGCATAATTACATGTTAAGAAAGGCACAACTTAAATACTGCACATGAAAATATAGTTAGAACTATAAAGGGAGTTAATCATAAACAGTGTATTCTGTACTATGTTAATCAATATCCAAACCTTTGACAAGCATTAGTGAAAACAATTATTGAAAAGTAGGATGTAACAAGAAATAAATATATTTCAAATTCGTAATAAAAATGTGGCAGCCACATTTATGAACAAAGGCATTAGATCAGATTTATGCATTTTTTCCCTACATTTGAAATGTTTTAAATGGTAACCTCATTATTCTGGAATTAAAATGAGGACCAGTTGACAGCTCTGATACTGAATACCTCCACTGCTTATTGTATTGACTATATATTGTTGATGGACAGAATGAATGGTGACAGAAAGGTCTGACAATTTTTGTCATCTACTGTCTGTGAAATTTATTCTGAAACTGTATTTTTTATGCCACCCCTCCCCCCCACCCCCCCGAAGGGAGGCATATAGTTTTTGAACCGTCTGTCAGTCTGTTGGTCTGTCCGCAATTTTCATGTCCGGTCCATATCTTTGTCATCCATGGATGGATTTTCAAATAACTTGGCATGAATGTGTACCACAGTAAGACGACTTGTCACGCGCAAGACCCAGGTCCATAGCTCAAAGGTCAAGGTCACACTTAGACGTTAAAGGTCATTTTTCATGATAGTGCATTGATGGGCGTGTCCGGTCCATATCTTTGTCATCCATGGATGGATTTTCAAATAACTTGGCATGAATGTGTACCACAGTAAGACGACGTGTCGCACGCAAGACCCAGGTCCGTAGCTCAGAGGTCAAGGTCACACTTCCCCGCAGTCTGGTCAGGGTCCATGCTGTTCGCTAACACGTTCCCTAATTGAAATAGTCTTTGAAAGCGAACAGCATGGATCCTGACCAGACTGCACGGATGCACAGGCTGGTCTGGATCCATGCAATCGCAAACCCACTATGTTGGTTTTCTCATGGCACGGCTCAAATGTATTTCAGGCTATTACTGATCATTAAATACCTTTAAGGATATGGCAATATTTAGGTAACACTGATGTCATATACTTGCTCTGTAATCTTTATATCAAAATATGCATTACGTCTGTATAATATTTGCATCTATTTTCAAATGACAATTTGAATCAAAAAAGATCTTCATGTTGGCATGTTTTGTTGATATTTGTATTTGTCAACATAAAAGTGGATACATCAAGTAAATACAGGAAACATAAATATGTAACATTTACGTCTAAATATTGTAGTTAAAAAGAAGATCTAATAAATTTATTGTTTAACCGTCAAATATCATTTCCCGAAAGATAATTATATTTGATGAATATCATATTAAAGTGTTTCAAAAACGTGTGAACGATACAATAGGCTTGCGGTATGGAATATAAGGGCATATATGAGGCATTTTAAAATTAAAATGTCATACATAATGCAGACAACTATTAAGTACTCGAAACAGCTCTTCACATGGTATATTATACATTTCATTAGTTTAAAGATCCGAACAACAAGTATTGTCAGTGATGTCAAGGACCACTTAAGTAGTCAATAAAAGTGAAATTAAAGGCAAAATGTGTTAGAAGGGATATTATCATGTTATTAGTACGATATACGTCAATGGATGATGTTTATTCGTGCATTTGAGAGATGAATTGTGATAATCGGTGATTTAATTACACTACTGTGATATATGATCATAAAAGGTTATGATTAACAAACTTACACTGTAATAGTGATGTTATTCTAGTGTGAAATCATAAAGAAATAAATATGCAGCAAAATGTAACTTTGCGATTGCAAACTTTTCTTAAAATATTTTCGCATTCTGGTGTATAGACTTGTGAATTTTAATATACCTCATAACTATCTGGCTGATTTTTTATGACAAATTATATGCATATGCACGCGTGTGCTGTAAATGTCATAGAAAGTGTATTAATTCATTTGAATCTACTTTAATTGTGCAATAATTTAATGGACTTATTCTTTCATCTAATGTTAGGATTATATACTACACAAGATGTAAGTTATTTTAAGAATTTTTTTTTGGTTAAAATACTGAAACTTTCATTGTTGTTTTAATCAAAGTATGCCAAGACACAGTTGTAGTTGTCAGTTTTGCATCTTCCTAGCTATTATTTGTGCCCTAGTTTGTGCAGTCACATGCAGAAGTGGGCAGTTCCGCAGACAGACAAAGGTCAGGGTTCAAGGTCATTTACATTTTTTACTGCCAGACTTTCCACATTAGTTTTTCTTGCATAAAGTTTCATTAGGTTGGACAACATTTATAGTTTAAAGGGTGCTGCCTCATGTTTCAAATACATGATATTATTCTGGATTTTATTTGTAAGGAGATATTTACAACAAATCATAAGTTGATGTATAAATATATCACTTGGCAAGTACTTGCATACTCATTTTTTGTTTGTTTTAGGTCCCTTTTTTGTTTTGGGCTTTGTGCCAATTTTTAACAGTATTTCAGTTATGTAATGGTGGGCAGTAATACCCTAACCAGTGTTCCTGGATTCGGTACCACAGTACTAACCTGTTCTCCGCAAGAAACTGCCAACTTCCCCACAAGAATCAGAGGCAGGGCACAGATGATTTTAGACACAATGTCTTTAATGAATCATCACAGATAACATGTGCCTTGCCTAGGGATCAAACTCACTACCCTGCAATTTGTAGATCTACGTACATATTCGTACCACCATTGTTTTGCAATTTCATTATGAAACACATTTATACTTTATAATCGTAAATGAAAGTGATTATTAACATTGTTATTCTTTTCGATTAATACATTCAATGGGAAAGCTTTAAATTGTCAAGTGTTTTAATTGCGGGGGAAAATAAACAGTTTGAGCATCATTGACCTTTAGTATAATATACTTAATTTCATATTTAATTCTAGTTTAATATTTTTCCAGATTTCCACCAATAGAATTGTCCCGCTAAACGAAACTCATACAGGAAGATTTTTAGAGCTTTTCTAATGCATATTTATATGTTAATTATTAAATTCAGGAATATCAACTAAAAATGTTGATATTGTATTGTTGCTAAGAAACATTTATAAATATTTTTGAAGTGTATCCTTCACATTTTTAGGGGAACATTTTTTTTCTCAAAAAGTGTGGGTGCTGTGAAAGTGATCAGTAGTACAGGCTTATTGACCAGTCCTTTTCCATCCGTTTGGGACAACACCGTTGAATTGTCAAAAATGTTAATAAATTGAGAAAAATTGAAACTTATCATAATCCATATAAAGATGGACTTTTTTTATCATTTTGGAATGGCAGTTTTAATAATAGTTAAAGCTACACACCCACAGTTTGGGTGAAATTTTCCATCAAGTTCATTTCCATCAAGTTTGGCATAGAATATATGTGTGTGTGTTTGGGTTTAACATCTGTTTCAACAATTTTTCAGTCATATAAACGACGGTGTCTACTTGTAGCAGTAAGCACAATGCCCAACTTTATAGTGCTGCCTCACTGGAATATCACGCCATAGACACGTGACATTATACCCCACCCAGTCACATTATACTGACACAGGGCTGACCAGTCCTAGCACTACCCTCTTAATGCTGAGCGCCAAGCGAGGAAGCTACTAGTACCATTTTTACGTCTTTGGTATGACACGGCCGGGGATCGAACCCACGACTTCCCGCACTCGAAGCGGGCACTCTACCACTAGGCTACCGAGGCGGTTATATATGACACTGAAAAATGATAAAGTGGGTGAAAATAAAAGTTAAATATTGGTGAAAATGCAAGAAGAATGTAAATTTTCTGCATTATTTCAAAAGTGTTGCAACGGTTTACTTAAAACTTTCTGCACAATATTTTTGATTATTGAGAATATCTTGCAAAAATCTTATTTCAATAAGTTTGTACAACTAGTCTTTACTGTGTACTCATTTTTATGCCCCCGAAGGGAGGCATATAGTTTTTGAACCGTCTGTCGGTCTGTCAGTCTGTCGGTCTGTCAATCTGTCAGTCTGTCCGCAATTTTCGTGTCCGGTCCATATCTTTGTCATCGATGGATGGATTTTCAAATAACTTGGCATGAATGTGTACCACAGTAAGACGACGTGTTGCGCGCAAGACCCAGGTCCGTAGCTCAAAGGTCAAGGTCACACTTAGACATTAAAGGAGAGTGCATTGATGGGCGTGTCCGGTCCATATCTTTGTCATCGATGGATGGATTTTCAAATAACTTGGCATGAATGTGTACCACAGTAAGACGACGTGTCGCGCGCAAGACCAAGGTCCGTAGCTCAAAGGTCAAGGTCACACTTAGACATTAAAGGATAGTACATTGATGGGCGTGTCCGGTCCATATCTTTGTCATCGATGGATGGATTTTCAAATAACTTGGCATGAATGTGTACCACAGTAAGACGACGTGTCGCGCGCAAGACCCAGGTCCGTAGCTCAAAGGTCAAGGTCACACTTAGACATTAAAAGGATAGTGCATTGATGGGCGTGTCCGGTCCATATCTTTGTCAACCATGGATGGATTTTCAAATAACTTGGCATGAATGTGTACCACAGTAAGACGACGTGTCGCGCGCAAGACCCAGGTCCGTAGCTCAAAGGTCAAGGTCACACTTAGACGTTAAAGGTCATTTTTCATGATAGTGCATTGATGGGCGTGTCCGGTCCATATCTTTGTCATTCATGCATGGATTTTAAAATAACTACGCATGAATGTGTGGCACAGTAAGACGACGTGTCGCGCGCAAGACCCAGCTCCGTAGGTCAAAGGTCCTAAACTCTAACATCGGCCATAACTACTCATTCAAAGTGCCATCGGGGGCATATGTCATCCTGTGGAGACAGCTCTTGTTTATGGAGTTTTAAGAGAAATTATTTTTCGCCTGAAATGTGTGGGTTAGTCCCTTTAACTGTTGTTTACTCAATCTAAATAAATACACATGAAAGCTTACAAAGTAGCAAAACAATTGTAAAACAGCAAAAAGCCCAAGCTAACAACCTTTTAGGAATTTTTAGTTCAGAATTGGTAAAACACATACTTTTTGCTTTTAAAATACCAGAGGTACCTTATAATATAGGGGGAAATAAAGCCATGTTGACACATGAAATTTACAAGATACCCTAAAAAATTATTTAAAATATTGTACAGAAAAGAATAAAGTGTTGCAGCACTGGGAAAATCAAAACTTTGTGGAAATGAACATGTTGAAAAAATTCAAACCAGCTGTATGCTAGCTGCTTTAATACATATACAAAATGGTATTGAGTTATTTTGTCTGACTTTTTCTAGTTCCCTTTCAGTTTTAATAATAGCTCATATACTTTAATTCTTTTAAATTCCATGTATGCCATCATTACTTTACAATTGGTATATTAAATTACTTCTGTTATTTTTCTATCAATTCATTCATTTACCTTGATAATTTTCAGTTTTTCTTATCATTTTTAGCTCATCTGATTTTTTGAAAAAAAATGATGAGTTATTGTCATCACTTGAGCGGTTGTCGGCGTCTGCGTCGGCGTCGGCGTCTGCGTCGGCGTTGCCTGGTTAAGTTTTATGTTTAGGTCAGCTTTTCTCCTAAACTATCAAAGCTATTGCTTTGAAACTTGGAATACTTGTTCACCATCATAAGCTGACCCTGTATAGCAAGAAACATAACTCCATCTTGCTTTTTGCAAGATTTATGGCCCCTTTTGTACTTAGAAAATATCAGATTTCTTGGTTAAGTTTTATGTTTAGGTCAACTTTTCTCCTAAACTATCAAAGCTATTGCTTTGAAACTTGGAATACTTGTTCACCATCATAAGCTGACCCTGTACATCAAGAAACATAACTCCATCTTGCTTTTTGCAAGATTTATTGCCCCTTTTGGACTTAGAAAATCAGTTTTCTTGGTTAAGTTTTATGTTTAGGTCAGCTTTAATCCTAAACTATCAAAGCTATTGCTTTAAAACTTGCAACGCTTGTTCACCATCATAAGTTGACCCTGTACAGCAAGAAACATAACTCCGTCCTGCTTTTTGCAAGATTTATGGCCCCTTTTGGACTTAGAAAATATCAGATTTCTTGGTTAAGTTTTATGTTTAGGTCAACTTTTTCTCTTAAACTATCAAAACTATTGCTTTGAAACTTGCAACACTTGTTCACCATCATAAGCTGACCCTGTACAGCAAGCAACATAACTCCATCCTGCTTTTTGCAATAATATTGCCCCTTTTGGACTTAGAAAATCATTTTCTTGGTTGAGTATTATGTTTAAGTCAACTTTTCTCATAAACTATCAAAGCTATTGCTTTAAAACTTGCAACAGTTTTTCACCATCATAAGTGGACACTGTACATCAAGAAACATAACTCTATCCTGCTTTTTGCAAGAATGATGGCCCTTTTTAGACTTAGAAAATCATGGGTAGGACAATATTTCTATTACACTAAAAAAAAATCAGATGAGCGTCAGCACCCGCAAGGCGGTGCTCTTGTTTACATTTTGTTATCGTTCTTAGTTTCTGTTCCTTTTCACCTTCAGTTGTTTAAAGTATTCTGAATCTTCATTGACTTTGTCTTCAGTGTTATCTACTTGAATGTCATTCTTCAGTTTATGATACTTTACTTCCTGTACACTCTCTACTTGTTCTATTCCTATTTTTCAATCCTCTTCCTGATTCTTTTCCTTCAATTTACCATTTCTTAAATGATGCTCTTAGTAACTTCATTCAGACTTGCAGTGCATTTTAAACTTGGTATCGCTGTCAGGGTAATAAATAAGCTTGCGAATGCTTGTGCAGTGCAAAGACGGCATAGTTGTCAATGACTTACTTCATTCAGACAGGAGTAAAAACATGACATAATATGCTGCCAGTAATATAAATGCTTTTAGACTACATCGCCCGTCAAATGAATACTCATACTTCATGAAGTATTCATGAATTTTGCATGATTACTTCACGCAGGACTTCATGAAGTCTTCATGAGGAAGAAGTGAACTGAAAATGAGACAAATTCATCAGCAACTCATGAAATGTAACTTCATGAATAATTCATGAACAACAAAATGCATAAAAATGCATAAAATCAAGCATGTATTGTTTGCATGAAAAATTCTTGACCTATGCATTAATTAATGTTCATGAAGACTTCATGCAATTATTCTTCAAAAAACACTTCATGAATAATGCATGAAGTTTTTGTTCTTAATTTCATTGTCTCATTTTCAGTTCACATGTTTTCCATGAATAGTTCATGAGTTATTTTCAGTAAAATTGATGGATGCATAAAAATGCATGAAATCAAGCATGGGTATTTTGCATGAAAAGTTCTTGAACTGTGCATTAATAATTATTCATGAAGACTTCATGTAAATATTCTTAAAAAACACTTCATGAATAATGCATGAGGTTTTTGTTCTTTATTTCATTCCCCTGTCAAATGTTTATTCATACTTCATGAAGTACTCATGAAGCATTCATGACTTCTTCATGAACTAGTCAAGGTAACCAGTGGTAGGAGTGAAACCTGAGAGATCTGCATGTAATGGGATTCTTTGAACAATATCTGTATAGCTTGATACAAGAAAAAATCCTGTAGGTCAAAGTGTTGTTCAGTTAGTGGCTAGAGATTGTTTTAGTCTGTGCTGAGTCACTGTGACAATGACATTTTCCACCCTCGACAAATGGAATGTTGAGTCAAACAGTAAACTGGAGTTGGATTGGGAGCATAATAAGAAGTAAACAATTGCTGTATAAAATACAAAACATAAAGTTAAACAATGTATAATTTACTTTAATCTCAAGATTGAAATTTAGATACTAGCAAACTTCAGGGTCATGAAAACTTGTGACATTTTAGAAGGAGTTTATATTTTTAAAATGAACAATTTATAACAATACCATAATTACTTATTTGTTATTCAGTATACTCATATTCCTTTTAAACCATTCCTTACTGTAGTATGATAAATATTTTCTTCTCATTTGCCGCACAAACTAAATTGCTGAATCACATGTGCAAAAAATTTCCCAGCATGCAACAAAATAATGGAGACTGATCATGTGACATGAATTTAATGTTCATGAACATTCATGAACTGTTCATGAACTTATTCATTTATTGTAAAAGGTAATAAACCCAAGTTTTATGTTTAATGAATGGACAGTTCAGAAACTTAAAATTGGGTTCAAGAACTGGCACTACACTAGAAAAAGGTTTTGAATTTTAGTACTTTTAATGAATCATAAATATACTCATTAAATATTCATGACTTTTTCTTAAGAACACATAAAGAATGTTTTAAGAATTTAATATTCTTAAACTGCTCATAAAATGTTCATCATTTTTTTCAAGAATTTTTCTTGAATTCTATAGGTATATTGACATTCATGAATATTTCAAGGATTTTATGAATCTGTCAGTAATGCTTGATATCTTCATGAAGTAGATCAAATGACACTTCATGCATAAAATTTCATGAAGTTAGATTAAGAAGTAATCCAGAACAGTTCATGAATAATTCATAATGGTGATGAAAAATTCATGATTTCATGAATTCCATTTTGCCGCGGCATTTAGTCATGCAGTCCATACTTGACATTATTGTCAGTAACATGAATGCTGTACTTCATTCAGACATGCAATGAAAACTTGACGACTGCTTCATTCAGACTTGCAGTGCATACTTGACATTATTGTCAGTGACATGAATGCTGTACTTCATTCAGACATGCAATGAAAACTTGACGACTGCTTCATTCAGACTTGCAGTGCATACTTGACATTATTGTCAGTGACATGAATACTGTACTTCATTCAGACATGCAATGAAAACTTGACGACTGCTTTATTTAGACTTGCAGTGCATACTTGACATTATTGTCAGTAACATGAATGCTGTACTTCATTCAGACATGCAATGAAAACTTGACGACTGCTTCATTCAGACTTGCAGTGCATACTTGACATTATTGTCAGTAACATGAATGCTGTACTTCATTCAGACTTGCAGTGCGAACTTGACATTACTTCAAATATATAAATGCTCTTAGACTACTTCATTCAGACTTGACATTATTGTCAGTAATATAAATTCTGTACTTTATTCAGACATGCAATGAAAACTTGACATTGCAGTCAGTAATTTATATAAATAGCCTTTACTCCATTTGTTTGGACTTGCAGTGAAAACTTGACATTACAGTCTCACAAATATAAATCATGACTGTGTTCAACTTCTTTCATACTTGCCATGCAGACTTGATATTGCTGTCAATAAAATACATAAATGTTCTACTTCATTCAGACATATATTTCAGACTTGATGTTGCAGTCTATGTATTAACAAAACGCGATAACTGTGGCCTTTATTTACTAATACCGGATTAACCCGTAACAATGAAATAGGCAATTAAGTGGACACATTATATGACAAATATCTTATATCGCAAAACCAATGCAAGTTGCGGCGTGGTCTAGTGGTTAACACGTATGATTTGTAAACTTACGGTACCGGTTCGAATACAGGACCAGCTATTTTTTTTTATTTTTCTAGCATGTTTTTACCTGGAGAAGGAATTCATGTAAAACTATTTATATCATGATTTCCTCGTGCACTTATACTGATTACTTATTGACATTTTTCATAGGATCTCTTATTAAAATAGACATTGAATATATATACATTGCAATACATAAACAAAATTAATACATAAATAAAAAATAGAAAAAATACAAAAGACGATACAAACAAAAACCTGCAAAATAGAATAAGTAAAAATCATTTTAAAAAAAAGAAGGGCTCGAACCTACACCATACAAACATAAAAAGAGTAGATGTCCGGCACACTATCCATTAGACTACAAATCTGTTTTGGAATAAAGGATCGTATTTAGAGTGAAGAATACTACATTATACAAATTAACACCACTTATCGGATAACATACCTGCTTTACCTGTTTTTGGATTTTACCGAGTACCGTTAAAATGAAATTATCGCGATCCATTAATAATATAAATTGCTACAACAAAATAAATCTTACTGTTTCTTTTCCTGTGTTGTAGTTTGGTGTTCCATTCCTTTTAAGTATAGTTAACCCCCGCCGATGAAATCGGGAGGGGGGTATTGAAATGGCGTTGTCCGTCAGTCACGTCCGTGCATCCGTGCGTGCGTGCGTGTGTCCGTCCACAGCCATTTCTCAGTAACTAGCAGGTAGAATTTTATGAAACTTGACATAAACATGAACCAACATACTGCGATGATGCCCGTCAAGTTTTTTTTGGATTGGTCGATTTCCCTTAGAGTTATTGCCCTTGATTTAATGAAAAATGCCCAAAAATGTCCGTCCGCAGCCATTTCTCAGTAACTAGCAGGTGGAATTTCATGAAACTTGAAATAAATATGAACCAACATACTGCAGTGATGTCCATCAAGTTTTTTTTTGGATTGGTCAATTTCCCTTAGAGTTATTGCCCTTTATTTACTGAAAAATCCACGTCTGCAGCCATTTCTCAGTAACAAGCTGGTAGAATTTCATGAAACTTAAAATAAATATGAATCAACATACTTTGATGATGTATGTCATTTTTTTTTTTTCAATTGGTCAATTTTCTTAAGAGTTATTGCCCTTTATCACCACCTTGCTTTCGTCACACCCCCCTCCCCCCACCCACCCCCCCCCCCCCCCCCCCCCCCCCCCTCCAAAAAATTCTTTCCTTTTTATTATTATTTTTTTCAGACTTTCATGAATATTTATCAACATACAAAGTTGTACTGTTCCCCAACCTCACTCCTCCACCCAGTCATCCCCCTCCCCCCCCCCACATTTTTATTTTTTTTCATTTTTAATTTTCCATCCATATTTCAATATTTATAATCAACATTGATGATCAATGACAATAATCTATGTTTTGTACCCTCACCCAGTCACCCCCGCTGCCCCTCCTCCCCCAACCAAAAAATAGCATTCATTTTCTGTTAAATTGATTTTGACAAATGAAATTATTTGCTTCTTTTGCTTCTTAGTAACATCCTTAACTTTTTGCCGGATATATTTTTTTGCCATTCCTGACCACAAACCCTTTCGGCGGGGGATACCAATTCATCGAATTTGCTTGTTAAACTTCACTTGTTCGAACACCACCCTTTGCTCAAACTTATAAATTGACAAGACCTGGCAAAATCTGTATATAAAGTATATTTCTGAATGGTGCGAACTGCTCATTACTTGAACAAATTGTTTTGGTCTCGTTGATTTGGACCAAATAAAGTCCGACTGTAATACAACGATTGCTGGCAAGAAAAATAATTTACCTATCTACTGATTTTTGCAACCCAAGCATTGAAAGTATAAGAAAAAGTCCAGGGACCACATAAATCACTTGATTCAACAATGGTGATTGGCTGCCACTGATGCTAAGGGGGGAGTGTTACACTGCATCATAATAATTGAGCCGTGCCATGAGAAAACCAACATAGTGGGTTTGCGACCAGCATGGATCCAGACCAGCCTGCACATCTGCGCAGTCTGGTCAGGATCCACGCTGTTCGTTTTCAAAGCCTATTGCAATTAGAGAAACCGTTAGCGAACAGCATGGATCCTGACCAGACTGCGTGGATGCGCAGGCTGGTCTGGATCCATGCTGGTCGCAAAGCCACTATGTTGGTTTTCTCATGGCACGGCTCAAATATTCCATCAAGCATTTTCAGGTTTGGAGTACAACGTTGACATCAATCTTGATCTGTTGTGTGATTATTCTTATGAATTATGGGAATTACTGACTTCAAATCTCTTCCCACTCACTGACGTCGGCTCGAGCCTTTAACCTGGGGTGTAGAATTCTTCATGTGAGGTATAGCCATAAAAAATTCAGCTGGCTTATGGAAGGTTGGTGGTTCTACCCTGAGGAGCCTGTCAGTGATGAAATCATGCCCAGAGGGGCCGGTACCTGGAGTCTTCCTCCACCACGAATAGCTTGAAAGTTGCCATATGACCTGTAATCCTGTGGGTTACAAATACCGTTAAACCCAACCAAAACGAAAAAAAGGAATTATCATAATAAGTCCATGCAGATTAAAATAAAATACTTTTCAAATCTCTACTTCAAATATTTTGTCTACAAATTTACTGTTTATATATTTTAATATTTATATATAATTTTAGCCAGTTATATACAGACCTTAATATGTTATAAGACAAAATTTAATGCCTGGTTAAATAGAAGTTTTGTATCTTTTAATATGTACTTGTCAGCAAATGTTTTTAATAAATACATAATCTTTATTATCATGATTAAGAACTTTAAGAATGTCTTTTGACACTGTCATGCTCTGATTACTTTTTTTTGTATCAGTAATAAAATTGTAAGGTTTTGTTAACATTACTTCAAATGACAACATTTTTTCATATTTTTTTTAAAGTTGAAAAGCATGTGATAAGTTCTGATAATAGTTTTAGTGTATAAAAATGACAAAATGTTATGTGAGGAACATTTATGTGTAACATCATTACATGATTCAAGGAACAACTTATACTTTTAATAAGGTGTAAGAAAGATCATGATACCATGAACAATTTAAAAAGTTAAAATGACCTGATATTATTGTATTATGTAATGTAACTTGTAAGGAACAAAATTTTATATATGTATAAAAGGGAAGAGTGCAGAACTGTTATGATAGGGTAACAAGTTTGATCCTCAGGCAGGATGTATGTTCTTCATGACAGTTTGATAGAAGACTTTGTGTCTCTGAAAAAATTTGTCCTTCACCTTGGACTTATATGGAGAAGTTGGCTGTTACATGCACAGAACAGCTAGCAAGTGTAATACTGGTATAGTATCCAGGAACACTGGTCAGGTTAACTGCCTGCAGTTACATAATTGAAATACTGGTGAAAAACAGCTTTAAAAGAAACAAACAAGACTATAGTTACTTACTATACTCAACCAAACGAGTCCATGGTTTGTGGATTTACTTTTTCACATTTTGAGCATTTAAGATTTAATGTAGAATTCTGCAATTATAGGTGGTAACAAGAGTAATGAATTATTATAAAAGTTTTATTACCCTAACTCTGAATGATTGTAAATTTGTCTCTGACTAGTTTCACCATGTTACAACTCAGCAAGGAAAAGATATTATGTGGTTTCCATTTCATATTTATAAAATATCAGAAATGATATATAACTTATTTGTTTTTGACACTGACATTGAAGGCCTAATATGAATGGGAAATTAAATACACAACATTACGGAAATAGATATTTCATATGTATATATTAACACAATAATTTAGGAATTTCTTGATGGTGAGAGTTTAGAAAATGTGGGTCATTCTTGGTCTTTAAATAATGATGTCAGATTTTTGTTTGATTTGGAGAAGCTGTTAAAGTACTTGTGGAAATCTGTGGAAATAGTAGGTAAATATTTTGAAAATACGGTACAATTCGGAATGTTATTAATAAAAATGTAATATTAACCTTTTTTTTACTATCAACAATACAAACTGCTTAAGTTACTGTAGTGTTGTATACACAATGTACATCACTCCAAAAAATGAAAGGTCACAGGTTGTAGAATACGTGAAGAATTTGATGTGTACATTAACAAATAATGTATAATATGCATTCATTTGTGAACGTGATTTAATGTTTTCTTTAAAATGTAATCATTTTAATGATACTTTGGATTTCTAAATTCATACGTTCAGAATGTTTAACCTTTAGCCTGCTGGCGGCAATTGGTTTGCCTTTGCGACCAGTGCAGACCAAGATCAGCCTGCACATCTGTGCAGTCTGATCATGGTCTGCACTGTTCGCTATTCAGTCAGTAAATTTTCAGTGAACACCCCTATGAATAATAAATGGTATTGCCCAAATTGAATGATGGACTAGTCTATTTTAGAATTTTAGCAGGCTAAGGGTTAAATAGATGACATCCATCAAAATAGCAGGTAGATATTTTGAAATATGGGTCCAGTTGTCACGGAATGTTACTGATAAACGTAATATAACCTTTTTTGTACAAAGGGAGCAGTAGTCTAATGGTTAAGATGTTGGCTGCTCAACCTGGGGGTCGTTGGTTCGAGCCCCATTGGTGTCATGACCACTCCTTCTCAAATTACATCAGTTCCAGTTTTTCCAGGAAGCAGACTTGAGAGTGGTTCAAATAAGCTTAAAGCTTAAATTCACAAGGACGAGCTAAAATAAATTAAAGTAAATAAACTAAATAGAGGATAAAAGTAGGCGGTTTCTTGTCGCCTGGATATAGATAACTCTTATTTTTTGTGCAGTTTAATGTTATTTGTTTTCCGGTATTTTGTAAATAAATACCCTATATTCAATTAAAACATCCAGTACAAAATATTATAACTTTTAAAATGTTCGAATACAGTGGGATGATTCCGAGTTGAGGTATTGTCCTCGTTATTCAGTTATTGCTTTATTTTTGAAAAAAATAGAAGAATAATAGCTAGAGATAGAAGAGAGCATTTCTGTTTATTTTAGTAATATGTTTAATTTGCATTTTCATTAGAAGAGCTAGCATTAACACATACTCAAGCTAAAGAGGACAAGTTAGTTAGTTGGGATCGTTGTCTTTAAAGCAGCATGCCTCCAGATTTGGCTAAAAAAATAATCTTTCTTTCAAATTGAAGTATTGGTCATATTTATGGATTTTTGTTTCTAAAATATTTTAAAAGTTCCAAATCAAGAAAAAAAGATGACCGCATCGGGAATCGAACCCCGGACTGCCGCGGCAATAAAGACATTTTCCTGTCGTCGTAACCAATAACGCTATAGCTAAGTAGTGAATAATGACTTCAAAATAAAGATATTTGTAATCGAGACAGTTTACCTGGAGTAAAAGCGTGACAAACGCTTCATGATTTTCATCGTAAAAAGTGTGTTTCATGTGTTTCCGTAACATAAAGTTTGTCAGTAATTAAGTTTTAAAGCCATCTTAAGAAATATAGCATTTATTTCAAGATATCTAAAAAAAATATTTTTTTGTTGTTGTCGAACGATCTGGAGGCATGCCGTTTTAAATTTGGCTTGTTTTATTTCTCAGTCAGTAAACTGTAAGTTCCAGTCAGTTCAGCAGTTTAACCTTTAGCCTGCTGCTGGCAAGTGATTCTGCCTTTGTGACCAGTGCAAACCAAGACCAGCTTGCACATCAGTCACGGTTTGCACTGTTCGCGATTCAGTCAGTAAATTTTCAGTGAACACTCCTTTGAATAAGAAGTGGTACTGCCCAAATTGAATGATGGACCAGTCCATTTTAGAAATTTAGCAAAGGTTAAGTTTTGTTTGTAGCTGTAAAGTAAAGGTACATGTAAATTTTATTTGCCGTCACTTTGTGGTACAATGAACATAAACTCTGTAGAGATTTTGAACAGCCCATTTTATTTTACGAACTGTTCTTACCACTATGCATTGGGAGAGCACAGATCTACGGATCGCAGGGTCATGAGTTCGATCCCCGGGTGGGCGGTATTGTCACCTTAGTGCCAAAAGTGAATAAGTCCTTCTTTAAGTCAATGCAGTTATCCACTTCTTGCGTTAAGCTGACGCAGGCTATGTTCTCCGTGACAATTTAATAAAAGACATTGTGTCTGAAATCATTCGTCCTCCACCTCTGATTCATGTGGGGAAGTTGGCAGTTACTTGCAGAGAACAGGTTTGTACTGTGGTACAGAATCCAGGAACACTCAGGTTAGGTTAACTACCTTCTGTTACATAACTGAAATACTGTTGAAAAATGGCGTTCAACCCAAAACAAGCAAACAAAACCACTATGCGTTAGTTGCTGCTGTCCAAAAGGTTTTAACCTTTACAGGCTGATCTTTGTCTGCACTGGTCACAAAGGCAAAACCACTTGCCGCCAGCACAGGCTAAAAGTTAAAGAAGCTGGTCTAATTGGAAGGAAAACAGAGGTGCATTTGCTGGTGTCATGAACATAGCATAAACCAAAATGTCAACTTCCCTTTCAACATGAACACTCAGGAATGTGCACATAAATAATAAATGTTTATCTACTGGAAATGATTTAGTATGTCTATTTTTGCTCCAGTTTTCATGCTGAATGATTTAATGATTTAAAAATTAGCTGAAGTAACATTATAAACAGTCATTTGGTACACCCTAATCACTTCCAAACATCGTTAATTGGTGGGTCATTCAAATCTGGGACACTTTTATTTTACAATGTTTGATGGTATAGTGGACACAACTTGACCCCAATGGTTGACCTTTGCATTATAATACATAATGAGGCACAACCTATTATGAAAAGGAGTGTACATAAAACACGAGCTGCACGAGAAAAAGGATATATAATTTTGTGTAAATATAAATTAGTGTATTGGAAAGTTTTAATTAATCAAATATAGATCTAAGTATATATACTTTGATACTGCACTGTATACAAACTAATTCCATATAAATATACACGGCTACCCTAAGCACCCTTGATTTCTATAATGAAATAACCGATATGAATAATCAGCCCAAGGTCAACCATCACGGTCAAGTTGCGACTACTATATATAACTTATCACTGTATTCATCAATTTTGTTTTCACTGAGCATTTAAGTTTGCTGTATACTAGGAGTTAAAGTCCATAATGCTTTAAAATTTTATCTTAAAAACAGATGAAACAGCTTTCCAAATCAACTTTTAATATTCCACATGAATTTTATAGTTAGAGCATTAAAGGGAGGTAATAAAAACAATAGATTCAATAAAACATTCTAGTATATTCAGCAATATTCAAACCTTTGACAAATATTAAAGAAAGTAATTATCAGAAATAAGATTTAACAAGAAATTAATGTATTTTAAGTTCATAGCCACATTTTAAACAAAGGCATTATGAGCCTTTAACACTGTTATTAAAGTTAACTTAACTTTGACCTCAGCAATGACCCCACCAAAACTATCAGTTTCCGCTCTAGTTGCATCATATAACCTACATTTTCTACACGAGTTCAACCTCGGCTGTAGTATAGAAGGTACAGTCTAAAACGCCTTTCTTCAAAGAGACTAGGTGGGCTCATTTGGTACAGCATCGTGCTATCCTGATCATGAGATCAGTGTACCAAAATGTGTCATGATGTTTCGATTGGTATTTTCGGCATATCCCACATGTGTACCGAATTGCAACTAGCTTGACTGAAACAAGCACGTATCAGGTGTAATTGGTGTACCCGGCAAAACACATTAGTTTACCAATATTTGTATCCTGAAAATCTCTCTATTTAATACTAAGATAACCTATATAAATAAGTAATGACACAGTGGCGTAGTGGTAAGGTGTCTGACTTCCACACACATTACCATGAGTTCAAAATCACATCTGACCATTTTTGTCGAGCCCGCTTGCGGAAGCAAAGACATAGTCGTCCAATTAAATGGCTGTTAGGTGAATGTTAGTGTATCAGTGCATACATGCATGCATCTAGATTTGTTTGTCCTGACCATAACTTTGACATGCATTGAAAAATCTTGTTTATATTTGGCATGGATGTTGAACTCAATGAGACGGAGTGTCATGTGTAAAGCCCGGGTTCCTATCTCCAAGATCAAGGTCACAGTTAGGGGTCAAAGGTCATTTTAAAGCTTGTCCAGGCCATAACTTTGATGAGTATGGAGCAATCATTTTTTCTTTGGCTCTATGAGACGGAGTGTCATGTGCGAACCTTGGGGCCCTATCTTAAAGGTCAAGGTCACACTTGGGGGTCAAAGGTAATTTTAGACAGCTGATGGGCTTGACTTGTTGACCGTGGGTATATAGTTTTTAATTCAATGTAATGTTACGTTATCGATATTGCTTTATTCTTACAGTATTGATGTAACATATTTCATACCCTTATTGTAATCAATTTCTGGGTATGCTCACAGGTGACAAGTATACCTTGTCTTTTTATCTCAGATATTTTTTTAAAGATTTTTTTATTCAACATTTTCTACAACGATTAAATTGACTACAAGTGTATTTCTTTCAAGAAATGGACTGTCAAGTTTGGTCAGATAAATGTGGCAGTTTTTCTGCCTGTTAAGTTTACAGATAAATTTGAAAAAACATTTGGTCAGACGCAGGACTCGACTACACAACCCAGAGATTGGCAGCTAAACGTTTTGTCCGCACAGCTGCTTGCACATGCAACATTGCGTAAATTGTAAAGAAATACATACACAATAGTTATATCGATATATCAATATTTAGCTTCGGACACAGAGAATTAATTTATGGAAATATACAGAATATTCATAGGTGCCAGGTCAATTCTTACGGACAATAAATAATTGCTTGGTTTATTTAAAACATTAATTGAAGTTCAAATTAAGCATTGTTTCCAGTTTTCTTCCATGATATTAATGCTGGAATCTATATTTAGCCTTAGCAAGACAGCCACAGGTTGAATCCCATAAGAAATAGGAAATTTAAAACAAGAATATAGAAACAGTCATCAGATGTTTTCCTTCGATGTTTCTCCTGAATTCTATGTCAAAAATAAGTAGTTTTACTAAGTAATTCATTACTTCTTTCCTAGAAAATTGTCTGCATTGTTTCGATAATTAATTTGGGTTTCAGTTCTTGTTGTGTGCAGATTTAAATCAATTGTGGTCTTTAAAGTATCAGCAATTATTGTGAATTCTGAATAAAGCAGTTAATTCTCTAAACAAAGGGAATTGAATTTGAAAGTGGTTATGAAATTCCAATTGATCAAGCTTATTGTATAATTAATGAATCAAGGAAGTGGAGTGCTGTCCAAACAAACATTATAATACAATAGGATATAAACAAATAAAATTATCTGATGTCAGTTTTGAAGCTGTAAGGCAGCATTCTCATTTATTCAGGAGCCTCTGTGGCTGAATAGTTAAGGTCTCTGACTTCAAATCACTTGCCCCTTGCCGATGTGGGTTCGAGCCTCGCTTATGGCGTAGAATTCTTCATGTGAGGAAGCCTTCCAGCTTCAGTGTCTGAGATGATTCCAAGTTGATCTTTTCTGTAATATTGTTGTTGAATTTACATGCAAGTTGGTCAGCAAGATCTATAGTAACTGTTGTTATTTAACCCTTGCCCTGCTAAATTTCTATAATGAACTTGCCCATCTTTCAATTTGGACAGTACCATTAACTGTTTAAAGGGGTATGGCTTACCAAAGAGTTACTGACTGAATTGTGAACAGTATGTATCATGATCTACACTGGTTGCAAAGGCAGAGAAATTCGTGTCTAGCATGACAAGGGTTAAGAAAAAATTTACAGCAAAACCATGTTTCAACAGTATTTATACACGATGGGCAGTTGCGCCCCCATGAAATTATTTCGAACAACGTAAAACCGCCAGAGTGTATAAATAGTGTTCAAGCACGATTGATTTTAATATGTCTTTTATTTTTAAATTTAGATCAAATATGATAGAAATGTTTCTTTGCGCATACATGGCGCCAAATGGTAGGTAGTCATGCTCCTATGTATACACGTCAGGACTGGAAAAGGTTATACGTCTTGCGGAAGAGTTCAGTTTGGGCTAAAATGATGGCGAATTATTCTGCAAAGCGAATAACCACAACTCAGTATGTGTGTAAATTAATCAAGACAGTTGTGCAATGTGACATGCTATTAAGTAAAATATTTGATCAGTGCATGGTCTTCAGTCAGTAAATTTTCAGTGAACACCCCTTTGATAAACATGTGGTACTGCCCAAATTGAATGACAGATCAGTCCATTTTAGAAATTTAGCAGGGTATGGTTAAAGTATATTGCAGTGTCTTTCTAAACTCCAGATACAAGGTTTAGGGTAAAGTAAAGTTTTTACTGAATATTACTTAGAATGACTTATTAGTATGACAGAAAGTGTTTGAAGTTTTTAAGTTGCAAGATCTCAGTTTGCAAATTCACAAATAATGTACAACAGTAACCTACAAGCTATAGACCTTGGTGGAGGGCTGCACATTCATTTTTAACAGGATCGAGCCTAATTAACTATGGTAATGGACATTCATTTGTGAAAACTTAGTATTTAGGTACTTTAACCTTTAGCATGCTAGATAAATTGTCGTCTGCTGGAAATGTCGTCTGCTAAAATTGTAAAATTCATTCAATTTGCACCAAAATTGGAAGAAATATTGTCAGAGTAGGAAACAGCTTGGAACCTGATCGGCGTCTGATCGGCGGGATTTAATCGGCGTCTGATCTGGTTCCAAGCTGTTTGCAAAGGCTGTTAAATTCGCATGCAGCAGGCTAAGGGTTAAAGTAATCTTATATTTCAAACTTTGTAGCACCATACATGTTAAAAGAAGATAAATTTACAAAATGTACTGTAATTACATGCTAATAAATGCAAGTTCAGACATAAAAGTAAAAAAATATAAATGAACAATCGAAAAGTGTGACAAAGTTTGCATTAATTCTTGTCTTCCTAGGTTTCATTTAAGAAAAAAATCAATATAAAATATCTAGTTTGCACACCTTTTCTAAACAAAGTCAGTGAATCAATAATTGTTTTCTTTAATTGATTATTTAAAGAAATCCAGTAAAATCAAGTAAAAACATTATTTAAAAAAATGTTAAGGAAGAAATTTCTCCTTTGATCAGGTAGAGTCAGTTTACAAAATGGTCTGCATCCAGTGATGAAGACAGATTGCGATGAGAATTATGTTTTTTTATCAATTAATGCAAAATAATCTTCTTTTTTTATTTTTGTATTTAAGGAGGACATCGTATGAATGGAGACAAATTCCAAAGATTTGCCAAATGTAACAGCCTTGAACCCATCTCTGATGACGTCAATCAAATTTCCATAGTAACCAGTGGAGATAACGTCTTCATTAACGGAGAAGCTGTGAACAGTCGCGTTGAAACTGACTTGTTTTGTAACAACGGCACAAAATACACGATGGATAAAAATAACGACCGTATGAATAATAACGAGAAAGGCGGATTTCTCTTTAAGAAGCAGACTAGCAAGGAGGGTTATGGACTGGCTGCTATTATGAGAGGCGAATCTATCGATGAGAAACGGAAAAAGCTGCGATCTGCAAGTAAGATGTCGACACTCTTTGAGGAGTACTCCCTGTCCAAAATAAGGGTATGTGTTGCTTTGGTTTGATTTCAGTTTTTAGCTCGACTATTCGAAGAATAGTCTAGCTATTCTACTCACCCTGGCGTCGGCGTCGGCGTCACACCTTGGTTAAGTTTTTGCATGCAAGTACATACAGCTATCATTTAAAGGCATATAGCTTTGAAACTTATTTATTCTTTTTCTAGGTCATTTACCAACCTCACTGGGTCAAGTTCCATAACTCTAACATGTATTTTGAGCAAATTATGCCCCCTTTTGGACTTAGAAAATTCTGGTTAAAGTTTTACATGCAAGTTAGTATCTCCAAAACTAATGCAGATATTGAATTGAAACTTCACATGTGTCTTCGGGGCTATAAAAGTAGTTGATAGCACCAAGTCCCATAACTCTGACCTTCATTTTGGCCAAATTATGCCCCCTTTTGGACTTAGAAAATTCTGGTTGAAGTTTTGCGTGCAAGTACATACAGCTATTACTAAAAGGCATATAGAATTAAAACTTATTTTTTCTTTTTCTAGATCAATTACCTACCTCACTGGGTCAAGTCCCATAACTCTGACATGTATTTTGGCCAAATTATGCCCCCTTTTGGACTTAGAAAATTCTGGTTAAAGTTTTACATGCAAGTTACTGTCTCCAAAACTAATGCAGATATTGAATTGAAACTTCACATGTGTCTTTGGGGTTATAAAACTAGTTGATAGCACCAAGTCCCATAACTCTGACCTTTATTTTGGCCAAATTATGCCCCCTTTTGGACTTAGAAAATTCTGGTTAAAGTTTTGCGTGCAAGTACATACAGCTATTACTAAAAGGCATATAGATTTTAAACTTATTTTTTCTTTTTCTAGATTAATTACCTACCTCACTGGGTCAAGTCCCATAACACTGACATGTATTTTGGCTAAATTATGCCCCCTTTTGGACTTAGAAAATCCTGGTTAAAGTTTTACATGCAAGTAACTATCTCCAAAACTACTACAGATATTAAATTGAAACTTCACATGTGTCTTCAGGGTTATAAAACTAGTTGATAGCATCAAGTCCCATAACTCTGACATGTATTTTGGGTAAATTATGCCCCCTTTTGGACTTAGAAAATCCTGGTTAAAGTTTTGTGTGCAAGTACATACAGCTATTACCAAAAGGCATATAGCTTTGAAACTTATTTACTCTTTTTCTAGGTCAATTACCAACCTCATTGGGTCAAGTTTCATAACTCTTAACATGTATTTTGAGCAAATTATGTCCTCTTTCGAACTTAAAACTCTTTTGAGTTTTAACATTTTGGGTAATAATTTCCTGCTTCTGTGACAATATTTCGAATAGTCGAGCTTGGCTGTCTTACGGACAGCTCTTGTTTTCTTCCCTAATTTTTTTGCACTTACATGTACATAGAAAATGTTGATATAAATCACAAAAAACTTTACAGAATTTTTTTTTTGTGCATCATTAATCTTATCATGACATCACCTTACATCAGGGGTCCTAACTGACCAATCAGAGAGCTGCATATTCGAGTACCTGCCAGTTTCCACTTGGGTATAACGAAGTATATTTACAATGAACATAATTATAGTGACTTTAGAAATAAATATACACTATTTTAGATTTTTCACTCCACATGCCCCAGATGATGCTACAAACAACAAAATTTTGAAGTTTCATTGAAATATTATTTGGATTTAATACCTTTATTTTAGTTTAAAGTTTGAGATTTTACACAGGGAGTCTATGATAAAGTCCGAGTAAAATGTAATCATTACCCAAGTAAAATTAGTATCATTCCACAATGTTTTGGACATGTTAAAATTATGAATACAATCAATTTTCTACCTGTGCATGTACTAATGCCAGTTGCCTCGGATTATTTGAGATTGAACTGTTTGATGTCTCATTCCTTGCATGTTGGGGATAGATTTAAGGAAGTCTTAGCACAAATAGATTCTGTTAAATTATTCATGAAATAAGATTAGAAGATGTCAGGTCTGTGTCTCGGAGATTCATATTTGTTTATTCTGTGTTAACAGTTATGAAAATGAGATTTTACTGGCCTTTTTATTGATTAAGTTTTATAGGCAACCAAATGGTTGACAGCATGTAAAATTTGAATAATTTTGCTGCCAAAGCAAAACTAGTTGATCTTTATCATTACGTATATGTCATGTGTATTTGAGTGCATTATAGCAGATCATTTGTACCAAAGGTATATAATAGCTGAGATTGGTTTCAACAATAGCTTTTAACACCCACATATACATGCATGCACAATTTATTCCATTATAAGAAACAATATATAAATGACAAAACTAAAAAAGTAGCAAGATGATTCTTGAAGAAACTGACTGTTGGGCTATCAGTTTGGATGTGTGACATCATAATGTCACATAATGTGATGTCACATATGTGGCATTTACTTTTTGTAATTGAAAAGTTGCGCACTGTTTAGAGTTGTATTTAGGGGTGCAATATGACTGATGCTTCATACTTTTAACCATTGTGATATAGGAAATGCAGGTTGGGGATAATAACTATAGGTTATTAGCTTTGTATAGAGAAATTATGCACAAATTCTGCAGCGGAAATATCGCACGACTATATAGGAGTGCAATATTATTCCGCTAAAGAATGCATGCATATTTCTCGATGCAAAGCTGTAAATCTTTTTATGACATTATGTACACATATTGATATTATTTTTAATAAATATTATGAATGAATGAAAATGACAGTACTGAGGTAAATAGAAACTAATTAACACTTACTAATACCTCCATCACACCAAGCTCGTTTTCAGTACGTTCTAAAAAATGTAGCCGAACAGGCTCAAACTGTGTGGCAACGGAACAGACGTAGAAGCAACATTCTCCAGTCTGTCTAAGAACTTTATGGACTGGCTCGGACGGGGTTGAACGGGAATGGTGCTCCAGAACTTCGAGCCTACGTAAAAATTTCTGCCGATCATTCCGTCCTACAGTTAGTCAGACTGACAACGTACTTAAAACGAGATGGACGTACTAAGAACTGAACCGCCGTACTTCGATCGTACTAGAGATGTGGTATGACGTAATGCGATCGGGCATCAATTCAAGTACGTGTGCACATCGACCGGATCCATTTGTAGCTCGTTTAACCCGTTCATAGAAAGACTTAACTCGACCGCATTACATCCTTAGTGCCTCGTTATTCCATCTGAATACGATCAAAATAAAATACTAAGTTTGCAATACGTTTCTAAATAGTTCTATGAATTTGCAATACGTTCTCAGCACGCTCCGCACGTTTTTAGTACGTTTAGTACTTTTATTCACAGTTCCTACAACGTCGATCCCGTATGCAGTACAATTACACCAGTTAGGGTATAAATACATGCCGTTGCCGTACAGGTTCAAGATTTGGGCACAAGATTTAGCCAAGTTTATGCCTTTGCTTTTTTCTTCTTTGGTTTCTGACTCAGTCCTCCTTCATCCTCGGACTTGGAGACAGAGCCGTCAAAAGGTGAAGGGAATAAATTACGACGCTCATCCTCTCGAATTTCACATTCAGGGGCTGACTCAGGAGACTCTGTATCGGCTTCTGTGAGACATGGATCTTTTACTGCTTTAACACTTTACACCCCATCTCTGTTTGGCTTCACTTTTCTTTGCCAATTGCTGTGGATTTTTTTGTGTCTTGAGAGGTTGAAGAGACAAACGAGAATGAGAACAGGGCGAAACGTGATGAACGTGATTGCAATTTACATTCTGAACGTACTAGGGAGAGATGAGAGCGTAATCAGAACAAGTTAAACTGTCTGTGAACGAGTTGGTCGAGTTAACAACTAGTTAGAACGTATTTCGACGTACTCGGAACGAAGTACGACTAGTAATGAACTTCTTTAATCTGACTACAGACGGACTTGGACTGCCTACAAACGGTGTCCACATGAGGTGAACGGGCATCTTTTCCGAACAGAACTTAACAGATTTCAGACGGGATAAAGACGCGATGAACGAATCGAGAACTGTTTAAGAACTAACTACATCGCATTATGGATATTTTCCGGCCAAAGTACAATCGTTCTAGCCAGATTGCAACCCGTTTTACAATATTTTAGGACGGGTTGGGACGTTTTGAGAACTAGTTTGGTGTGATGGGGGCATAACGATGCCATGCACCCGATATGATATTCAGATGTCGCTATGGAAAAATAATGACTTTTTCTGTTCCATAATGTAACTAACTGTAGAGTAAAGAGGAGTATGTAATAATACAAAATATATTGTAAGGTAGAAAACAATGGTACCCACTCAGTATAACGGACAAACCAACTTTAGTGACCTTGACTCACTTTTTTACCGAAGTGCTTATACTGAAATAGAGAAATGAAAGTGGTTAAAAAGAAGAAAAAACAATAGAGGTTTTAGAATGCATTCATGTACTCATAATTTATATGTTAATTTTTTAAGTTTTTGAAGGGTGTGAGAAGGAAATGAACTTCTAATGTAACAGTATGACTATTAATGTAAAATATTTTTCTTTTGGAATTGAATGAGTTGTTTTATAATTTCAGGCATCGTTCAAGGAACTTGAGATTGAGGACATGTACCAGAAGTATTGTCTACAGATGAGGCGGTCTTTGGTTTTTGTTTTGCTCGTGATTATCACGTGCATCATTATATCACTTCTGATTCTTCATCTAGCGGAAAATAAGGTACTTAACCCTTACCCTGCTAAATTTTTATAATGAACTTATCCATCTTTCAATTTGGACCTCACCATTAACTGTTAAAAGGAATGCATACCAAAAAGATACTGACTGAATGGCGAACAGTGCAGATCATGATCAGACTGCACAGATGTGCAGGCTGATCCTGATCTACACTGGTCGCAAAGGCAGAATCAATCGTGTCCAGCATGATAAGGGTTAGTTATATAATAGACATTTCAGTGTCAGCTATTCAAAGGCACTGGCCGCCAGATTTTGGCAAAAAATGATCTTTCTTTAAAATTGAATTTTGGCCATATTATGGACATTAGAACATGAGTTTTCATTCTAAACTATGTTAAAAATGCCAAATCAAGAATAAAAAACATGCTTGAGTCGGGAATCAAACCTGGGCCACAGCAGCAATAAAAAGTTTCCTATGTTCTTGACCAATATCCCAGGGACAGAGGAATACATACTTGCCAGTCCTAATTAAAAAGCTGTATAATTAATACCTCTGATACCATGTTACAAACGATTTTCAATTTTGAATAGAAAAATTAGTGAAAATAACTATTTCTTATTTGTTTCCTACATCTCGGCTACACATGTTCATTGCAGAGGATAACAATAAAAAGTTTCACCTCTTCTGTAAGACTGGTAAAGTCGTGAGAAGAATAAGATTTCCTAAGCAAAATGTTTATGATATCTTTCTAGCATAAAATTGGTCCAGCTTCTATGATTTTTCCATGACTTCTTGTTTTCACTATTTGTCAGTTTGTTCAGTACAATATGAATTCAGCTTTCTAAACTGAATGAAAGCAATTACAGACCTAAGACTAGAAAGCCCTGTAAGGATGTCCGACAATAATACTTGAGTCACACCATGAGAAAACCAACATAGTGCATTTGTGACCAGCATGGACCCAGACCAGCCTGCACATTCGCACAGTCTGGTCAGGATCCATGCTGTTCGCTTTCAAAGCCTATTGCAATTAGAGGAACTGTTAGCGAACAGCATGGATCCTGACCAGACTGCGTAAATGCACGGGCTGGTCTGGATCCATGCTGGTCGCAAATGCACTATGTTGATTTTCTCATGGTGCGGCTCACTTGTAGTTCTTGCTCATGTTTTCGCTATTCTTATTATTATTTGGAACTCTTATGCTCATGACTATTTAAAGTTCTTGAATGAAAATATTGTTTTTGTCAAATAATCTCTGTTTGCATTGGTTTTCATGGCATTTATAATGTTTATGACTACTTCCACACTTCTTGTTGTTACCATTATGCAAGAATGGTGTTTACTTGAAATAATTACTTTGACATTTCTAGGAAATGTCAAAGTAATTAAAAAGTAGACTACTCATTAGAGAATACTGTATCAAGGACTGTTGACCAAGCGTTCACTTATAATCAATTGTTATAATGTTTTCCAAGTATTGTGGTGTTTTTATTGGAAGGCACAATTACTGTTGATAATTCAAGTAGATGTTGGAAATCTTTCTTGAAAGAAAAACTGAAAGGAAGACAGTCCTGGCAATTGTTTAAACCACAATTTTTACTCCATTGATTTCAGCAAGGTAGATGGGTAGAGCATTTTAAAAATAAAATAAGTTTAATGATATGTAAATATAAAGATATTTTCCCTCCCTGTAAGAAGTATGTATCGGTGATTGAATTATATAATAATGTCATTATGCTCTGTAATGTCAGTCAGGCAAATAATTATGTCATATACTCATATTAAAACAAATAGTTCATTGACATTGTCAGAGACTGATAGTTAAAAGGCTGAATGTTTTACTGACTAGGGTTTTCAGAGATTAGGTTTGTGATTTTTGTTGTGTAGGAGGGTGCGTGGGTGGGGGAATGGATGGTAGCATCAAGATTTTTTTTTTGGCACAGTTAGCATACTGTAAAATCATTTAATTGCGTGGGCATGAAATTTCGTGGTTTTGGTCAGAACTATAATTTCGTCTGGATATGAATTCGTGGATTTCAACTTTTGAACATAAAATGAATGGGAATTTTACTTGTTCATTGGGATTAAATTTCGTGGATTTACTCAACCAAGAAATCCATGAAAATTAGTCCCCCACGAATATTAATGATTTCACAGTAAGTTTGGGTTGAGATATTGAAATGAAACTTACCCATAGGTGGCTTATAGTAAGATTAATGCTGGGATTGCATTTAGGATCTATGGAGTCAAGGTGACTGTTACTAAAAATAGGAAAGCAAATGTTTCCACACAATAACTGTACTTTAGACAGAGATATTGAAATTAAACATGGCATGTACGAACTATTAGCTATTGGTCAAGTTTGAAAATGGGTTATCTAGGCTTAAAATCTAGATCAGTAGGATAAATTTTTGGGGAAAAAAACATATAGTATATGACCCAAATTTTTACTTAGTTTACATGAAATCTGTCAAAATGTTTGTTTTTATGGCAACTGCAAACTAGGTCACCTCGGTGTAAAATCTAAATCATACCCTAGAAAAAACAGTATTAGAATAGTAGAAATCACATTTTATCTGGAGCTCATGAATCTAGCTTCATACTGAACATAGTTGTTTTCTTCCATGATAGTAGCACATCATGATATATATTCAAGGTCAAAGTGTCAAGGTCAGATGAGTGGCTTGGGGCCATCCTGGCTCTTTTGTTGTTGTTTTATGTAAAAGTCACAGCATCTTAGTTGAGTGTTGCAATGCTTCTAGGTTTGGCCTGAAATTATAAATGGGAGTCAAACTTTAGCCAATATTGATATCTATTTCCAAACCTGAGTTATACAATTTGAAAAATAGCCTTGATTTGATTACCTGGTTATTTCAGTTTGTGATATTTCAAGAATAAAGTTATATTGTACTCTTGTCAGAATATTTACAATCTAAAGCTGTTAAATGTGGTTTTCATTATGCTAATGCAGATTGTGACATTTAGAAAGATTGTTTTTGTTGTTTGTTTCAAATCTATGAACATTTGAGCCGTGCCATGAGAAAACCAACATAGTGGGTGTGCGACCAGCATGGATCCAGACCAGCCTGCGCATCCGTGCAGTCTGGTCAGGCTCCATGCTGTTCGCTTTTAAAGCCTATTGGAATTGGAGAAACTGTTAGCGAACAGCATGGATCCTGACCAGACTGCGCGGATGCGCAGGCTTGTCTGGATGCATGCTGGTCACAAAGCCACTATGTTGGTTTTCTCTCATGGCGCGGCTCATATATACTTTATTACATTTATATACCATATACATGTAACAAGTATGTACATATAATTTTCTTAATATTTTAAGAATTTAATCAGTGAATTGGTACCAGCACTGATAAATTATGACTGTTACAACATTACAAAAATATATATCTAAAGTTGAAAAAAAAAATCTTTGCGAAAAAAGAATACTTAAATAAATGTGCTCATTTTAAAATGTATTTCCTCTTGGACGTTGGGATATGTTATCATTGTATTTTTTCCATGGCTCCAGAATGTATGTAACATTTTTTCTGGAAAACAAATCCTCTTAAGTCTTAAGTTTTATCGTTGTATTTCTAACTTTTACCTTGCTAAATTTCTAAAATGGACTGGTCTGTCATTCAATTTTGGGCAGTACCATTTATTATTCGAAGGGTTATTAACTGAAAATTTACTACCTGAAGAGCGAACAGGTCACAAAGACAGAATCACTTGCCGCAAGCTGATACATTGAAAATTATCGATGAATTAAAATTTCATGATGAAACCTTGAATTTTCTGTTCATTTTATAGTGTATAATATGTTGGAAAAAACAGCATGTTTTAGTGAAAATTACCATAATAATCAGAGAAAAAATCTGTCTTCTTCAGATATGATATGATAAAAACATAATTCTGTTAAAATAAATCTGGAGGCATAAAGCATTTGAATATCAACATTTTGAATGTCTCCCAGAAATGTCCCTGGAAACAGTTTGTCTCTGTATAGAATGATTTGCATATAATCTTCCATCACATTTAATTCATTGTATAATTATGTGTTTTATTGTTAGTTTTTCAAGCGTTAGATTTATAGCGATGTTATTTGACATTAGAATTGATGGTATCTCACAAAAAAACTCGTAATTAATGCAGAATTTTTTGTTACATTACTGATAAGCAGTGTTTGTTTACTATTAAATGTAGTATTGATTGCCTGGTGATAAATCTATTTTATTGTTTGTTTATTTTACCCCTGTTCATTCCCTTTTCTTAAGCATACTTTAAAGTTTATTAACTCATTAATTTTAAAGTACATTATTCTTTTTATTTTTTACTTGTATCATTAAATGTTTTTTGTTCTTTTTATGTGAGTTTATTTCTGTCTTATTTTGATATATATTTTCGCAGGCTTATAACATACCTTATAATCATGCCTAAGATATGGTAAGGATTGGACCCTTACAACTGTCATTTTTACTGACGGGGAGGGAGGGATGGGGTCTCATACAACTGTGATTTTTAATGTAACAGTTGACGATGGGGGGGGGGGGGGGGGGGGGGGGGCTGGTATAATTTTTTTGACATTTTTGCATTCTCATTTCACCATTCTGACTACGAGATAGTTACTTTAATTGCAGATGCCCCACTGTATATATTACAGTAGAAAAAGGAAAGAATAAATTTGTTTGAGTGAAATATGACATTTCTCATAAATAACTGGATAACAGTGCTTCATTATATGGAGGAAAATACAGGAAAAATGCTTCAAAACATTAAACATTTTATTCTTAATGACTGATATTGAATATTTTTTAAAGGATTTGAATGTGTATAGTTTTGTTAAGTTCAGCATCCATTGGTTAGTTTATGGAAAACCGTGTAGAGTTCATATTGGTTTTTCTTTTGTCACAACCTTTAACCAGCTGGCAGCAAGTGATTCTGTCTTTGCGACCAGTGCAGACCAAAATCAGCCTGCATGGTCTGCACTGTTCGCTATCCAGTCAGTAAATTTTCAGTGAACACCCCTTGGAATAATAAATGGTATTGCCTTAAATGAATGATGGACCAGTCCATTATTGAAATTCAGCATGGTAAGGGTTAAAAGTAAGAACAATTGGTCATACTTCATAGTATCTATGTGAACATTAAAATAAAGCTAGTATTTCCACAGAAATTTCATTATAGAAAGAAATTGTTCTACTTGCACGTGGTTCATTAATTTTGTTTTCAGTACTGAAGCAGTGAAAGTTGTTAAAGTTTGGCACAGTTTGAAATCTCCACACAACCACTAACTGTTGTCCATGACATTTAAGCAGTTATAAAAATAGCAGAGTTAATTTTGGCTCATGCACAGACATCTGTTTCAAATGTAAAAAGTGTCAATATATTGTCGTAATATATATATATAAGAACAATTAACAATTATGTGGAAAAATAATTCATACTTCGTACACCAAAACATACAAGTTATAGAGTCAAAATAACTTAGCCAAATCTCGGAACTGCTACTTCCAGTAGCCTTGTTGATTGTTACTTGCGGAGATTTTTTTGATGTATGGGAAAATTGACAAAAATACTATACTTTTAATTTCATGTTCTAAAAATAGGATTCGGTACTCCATGAAAATCAGTGATCACAAAAAGTGGAATTTGAATATAACAATATTATTGCTATTTGCGTAGTCTGAGATTATAAATGAATGATGAAAATCCTTACAAGTCCATAAATCCTTGCAAGTCCATAAAAGGTAACTGGTGTATAAACAGTACAGTGTGTAAGGTTGCCTAATACATGTATATCTAAGTGCAGTATAAATGTGTCATACTACCACTATTAAGGTATAGGTCCATGTTTCGGAGAAAAAAGTTCGAACGTCATCAAATCATAGAAAGAAAGCATTGTTTTACATGAAAATTTAATAGCGTATAAAACATTTATATTATTCTACAAAACCATTGTCAATTTACTCATATATATATTGAATTCCGGAAAGGGACTGCATGAAGGGGCCACACTTCTGGACAGTTCAGCGCCTTTAAAAACACCATTTTTAGCTCACCTGTCATAAAGTGACAAGGTGAGCTTTTGTGATCGCGCAGCGTCCGTCGTCCGTCCGTGCGTTCGTCCCTCCGTGCTTAAACTTTTGCTTGTGTCCACTCTAGAGGACACATTTTTCATGGGATCTTTATGAAAATTGGTCAGAATGTTAACCTTGATGACATCTAGGTGAAGTTCGAAACTGGGTCACGTGCCCTCAAAAAGTAGGTCAGTAGGTCTTAAAATAGAAAAACCTTGTGACCTCTCTAAAGGCCATATATTTCACGAGATCTTCATGAAAATTAGTCAGAATGTTCACCTCGATGATATCTAGGTCAAGTTTGAAAGTGGGTCACATGCCTTCAAAAACTAGGTCAGTAGGTCAAATAATAGAAAAAGCTTGTGACCTCTCTAGAGGCCATATTTTTCATGGGATCTGTATGAAAGTTGATCTGAATATTTATCTTGATGATATCTAGGTGAAGTTCGAAACTGGGTCACGTGCCTTCAAAAACTAGGTCAGTAGGTCAAATAATGGAAAAACGTTGTGACCCCTCTAGAGGCCATACTTATGAATGGATCTCAATAAAAATTGGTCAGAATGTTCACCTTGATGATATCTAGGTCAAGTTTAAAAGTGGGTCACGTGCCATCAAAAACTAGGTCAGTAGGTCAAATAATGGAAAAACGTTGTGACTCCTCTAGAGGCCATATTTTTCATGGGATCTGTATGAAAGTTGGTCTGAATGTTTATCTTGATGATATCTAGGTCAAGTTCGGAAGTGGGTCATGTGCCATCAAAAACTAGGTCAGTAGCTCAAATAATAGAAATACCTTGTGACCTCTCTAAAGGCCATATTTTTCATGGGATCTGTATGAAATTTGGTCTGAATGTTAATCTTGATGATATCTAGTTCAATTTTGGAACTGGGTCAACTGCGGTCAAAAACTAGGTCAGTTGGTCTAAAATTAGAAAAATCTTTTGACCTCTCTAGAGGCCATATTTTTCAATGGATCTTCATGAAAATTGGTCTGAATGTTCACCTTGATGATATCTAGGTCAGGTTCTAAACTGGGTCATGTGCGGTCAAAAACTAGGCCAGTAGGTATAAAAATAGAAAAACCTCTAGAGGCCATATTTTTCATGAGATCTTCATGAAAATTAGTGAGAATGTTCACCTTGATGATATCTAGATAAAGTTCAAAACAGGGTCACGTACCTTCGAAAACTAGGTCAATAGGTCAAATAATAGAAAAACCTTGTGACCTCTCTAGAGGCCATATTTTTCAATGGATCTTCATGAAAATTGGTCAGAATTTTTATCTTGATAATATCTAGGTCAAGTTCAAAACTGGGTCACATGAGCTCAAAAACTAGGTCACTATGTCAAATAATAGAAAAAACTACGTCATACTCAAAACTGGGTCATGTGGGAACAGGTGAGCGATTCAGGACCATCATGGTCCTCTTGTTTAAAAGCTGTTACATGTCTTCATTTTGATGCATTTGCAGCATCGTGCAAGTGTTTAAACTTTACATAACTAGGTAAAACATCGTTTTTGACACATGTTTACATTTATTTCTTTACAAATGGTATTCTTATTTAAAGAGGGACAACTCATTTAGAATATTTTAAGTATCCAACTCTGTGGGACAAAACAGTAAAACATGTATTGGACAGATAAGTTGTGTGTCAAGATACTGCTAAACCTTAAAAAACTGGAAGTTTTTGTAACAGATGACTCTGAAGCATGCTGTTAAATTGTGAATGTAAGACTACAAACTTAGTTTATATATCTAGTCTAGTTAACTTCATTTTTTTGAGGAATTTCCACATTAAAAGTGAAATATACTAGTGAAAGATATGCACAGGATATCTTTAATCTATGACTTTGCAAAACTTCCATTGATGGTCATATTTCATATCTTCTCTAATTAGACATTCTAATGATATTTCAGCTACATCAAAGGCAGAATTAATAAGATGTTTCTAGTTTCACTGCAAAAATAGCTTGTACAACTATTCTTGATACTGACATCCTGTCAATTGAACTTTTATACATCAAGTATTTGATTATTTACAAGGAAGTTTTTTCCTATTTTCAAATGACATGAAACAGATGCCATGATTATATATATTAAAAAAGGATATGTAATTTGCTCTGGCTGTGCATCTGAAGGAAGATAAAAAGGTTATTTGCTTTTGAGAATCTTATACTTCTATTTAGGGTTGTGATTTATTCATAAACAAATAAGAACCGGTCTGTTTTCATTTTACTTCAGATACGCCCTGGGTAGCACTGATTTTCTGCTATTATTATTTAAATACATATAAATACTCCCTGATTACTGCTGATTTTTCTGAATGCTGATATGATATAACTTATTTTATTGAGCAAAATTAAATAAACAAAGTGACAAAAGTTGAAAGCAAGATGATGAAAACACGAAACCACAATATGATAACGAGTTTTGATCATCAGGGCTTCATGATTTCGACTTTCACCACCGTAGTTTCAAGATTTCACCATCGTGATTTTGACATCCACCATCTTGTTTTCAACTTTCATCATCATTACTTGTTTCGTGATTTCGACTTTCCAGGTATGGGATTCAAATATAAAAATATTGATGGTCCAAACGGAACACTGTAGCATCTTCTTCTGTTAGTTGTGTGGGATGTGATACAAAATTTATTTAAGTAGACAAACTGGTCCCTTTGAAAATATAAACCAAAACTGTTGAGGGGAGTGTTGATAATATATGAATAGCTGGTAATCACACTGTAAATTAAACTGCACTCCTAAGATGACAATATTTCATAAATCGTTAAGGTGATAAGAAAGCATTCATCTGTATAAGTGAGCAAAAACAGTTAAGTAATCATAAATTACTAGACTATTATTCATTCAGGATAATGTGTCATTTGATGAAAGCAGTGTATACATATATTTATACTAATAAACTTTGATAATGTGGCAGTTGACCTCAATACAGTTGACACTGTTTATTTTCCAATACAGGTAAATCCAATAATTGCTTTACAATAGACCTCTGACGGATTATCTTTGAACACACCTGGACTTATTGGGCTCAACTGCCACATTATCAAAGCTTATTAGTATATAATGTGATATTGGAAAACGCAACTAATATACTTTGATAATGTGGCAGTTGACCTCAATACAGTCGACATTGTTTATTTTCCAATACAGGTAAATCCAATATTTGCTGCACAATAGATCTATGAAGGATTATCTTTGAACACCCCTGGACTTATTGGACTCACCTGCCACATTATCAAAGTTTATTAGTATTTTTCAGACGGATAACAAGATGTTTACAAAACTATAAATTTGTTTTTTGTTTGTTTTGTTTTGGTTTTAACGCCGTTTTTCAACAGTATTTCAGTCATGTAATGGCGGGCAGTTAACCTAACCAGTGTTCCTGGATTCTGTACCAGTACAAACCTGTTCTCCGCAAGTAACTGCCAACTTCCCCACATGAATTATCAGAGGTGGAGGACTAATGATTTCAGACACAATGTCATTTATCAAATAGTCACGGAGAACATACGCCCCGCCCGAGGATCGAACTCGTGACCCCGCGATCCGTAGACCAACGCTCTTACCTACTGAGCTAAGCGGGCGGGCTAAAACTATAAATAGATTTATAAATAAAACATAGGAAACATTTTTGTAAAATTGTCAAAATCTAGATATTTCTAGTACTCTTACCACCCAGTCGAGATAATGTTCATGATTTCATGTACTTTCATGAACTGTTCATAAAGTGTGTTCATGAACAGTTATTCATGAAAAGTTCATGAAGAGTTTACTGTCTTACTCATGTCATTTGTTTAGGGTGTAAAATGTCATTGTTACAGTGACTGAGACTAAAAAAAAAAAGTTTCTGGCCACTAACTGAACAACACTTTGACCTACAGTTTTCAGATTTCATAGGATATGCCATTGGCTTAGATGGTCACTGCTAAATAATTGTAGTTTCCAAAAAAAAAAAGAGTTGTTTGTAGCCCCTGCTAAGATCTGAGGTTCATGAATTTTTTCGACAGGGTGGTATTTAGTGCCTTTGCAACAGGTAACTTGAAAGTTTCATGAATTATTCATGAAATTTTCACTGAAAAGCTCATGAACTGTTCATGAACTGAAAATGGGACTTTCCAGTTTATGAACTGTGCATGAACACATTATGGAATTTGTTCATGAACAAAATCCTAAATTGTGTTCGTGATCTGTTCATGAACAGAAAAGAGTTCCATTTTCAGTTCATGACTTCATTCATGAAATAATTCATGAACATTTCATGAAAAGCTCATGAAATTTTCAACAGGGTAAGTTTCTGGGAAATACTGTTAAACAGATTTGTTAAATGCGAATGTAAAAACACTATTAAACATATAAATTGAAATGTGTTACATATAAGGGATAATTATACATACGATAACAACAATAAAGTATGATTTAAAAAAATCTTCAGGAGGATTTGAACTTGTACAAAACAATTATATGATTAGCGACTGGTATCACATTGCTATTTTGCCATATACATATTTAGCAGTTACAATGAAAATAAACACTCGCTAAATTATGTACTCACCAATATGAATTACTGGTTCATTAAAAAGATGTATCCTTGCTTTATGCACAGGAATCACGTTATCATTAGGTGTAAGTATTGAGACCCTAAAAATATTTTGGTCACCCATATCAGATTATAAAAATGTTTATATCAATCTGCTCCACTGACACTCTCTTAAAACATTAATATTATGTATGATTTCATTTATCAAGGAAACTGTATACACTTAACATTATTATTAAAGTTGGTTTTTTGGCACCCATTTAAAAGGCAGTCCATTCTAGCTTTATCTGTCCTGAAGTCGTACTGTACTTAATTATGTCACTAAAACAGGCCATGCATTTTAGCTTTAAAACATTTTCAAATCCTGTCCCAAAAACACATACACAAGGTATCATTTTAAGTCGAAGTAAAGCGCTGGCAATCCCTTGGAATTTGTGAAACCTAGTTTCAGTTGTATTTGCAGTTCTTATAAGACTGCAACAAGTGCTGTTTCCATTCTGCTATTTTATCTTGCATCATTCTCTCCATTGTCATCCTTCAGAACTCCTGATATTTAAGCCCAGCTCCGTGACTCTTCAAATTCTATTGTGTGTATGCAACCCATGATTACAAGAGGTAACTGTTAATGGCCACACGCCACACTTTAGCACGCAAATCCACAAGTATTTTTTATAGAATTTTATATAAAATAGACTCTATTTTGACAGGCGTCACTGTTCATAGTCAGGATTTACATGCTTTTTCAGTGACATTTTAAGGTTAAAAGGTAGGACTGGAGAAGGTCTTTAAGTCATTGCAGCTTATCAGGTTGTTTTTGTATTATAGGCATAGGAAATAGAGATCAATATAATTGCACCTTTACTAATCCTACCAGGTGTTCTGTATTACAAAAGTGGATCTATTGTGACATTTTGTACAATGCAAAAACTGTATTATCTGCACTATTATTTACTACTGGTACTTCGTTTTATTATGTTGTAAAAGTTAATTTATTACATATGTAAGTTGACATGAATCATAGGCAACCATTCTTGAGGGTTAATCAACACATGAAAATCCTTAATGATTTTTGTGCAAAAAGTATGATTTGTCTTAAACAGTTTTCATTTTCCACTCCAATTGTGTAATGGCAAGGAATGTAAACTAATGATCTCGACTTATAAGTACTGCCCAAGGCAAGAGTTGTCATTCTTTGTGATCACAACTTAAATTAAAAATTAAAACTTCTGTTATGATATTAACAAAAGTATCATAAACTTCACATTTGTGAAATCATTTTTGGTTATTTCAAGGACTTGGAAATTATTTCTTGACTTTATTTAATGTAAGTTCTATCATTGAAAATTTTAGGGCCTTTTCTTATGTATTAGGTCTTTGCTTTTACTGTTCTTCTGAATTTGTTCTTTTTTATGGTATCACCTTAGGTTAAAGTCTCACCGATGTGGGTTCGAGCCTCATTTGGGGCATTGTAATCTTCATGTGAGGAAGTCATCCAGCTGGCATACGGAGAGTCAGTGGTTTAACCAAGGTACCGGCCCTTGATAAAATAATACCTGGAGGGGCACCTGGGATCTTCCTCCACCTCCACTCTGAAAAGCTGGAAAGTCCCTATATGACCTACAATTGTGCCAGCAAAAACAAAAACAAAAATTAGATTTAGGTAGTGAACCCGTAATGTCAGTCATTAGTTTCTGCACAATTTCTTATTCTTGGCCGTTATTTTAGCATTCTTCTGCTGTAAATGTAACTCATACAAGCAGCAGTTTCCGTAACAACCGAAAGATGCCAAAATCACATACGGAGTAAATGAAATCGAACGGACATTATCAGTCTTTGTTATGATACATTACCTTAAATCAAGTCACGTTTTTGTTTGTTCTTCAGATGTTGGACTCAGGTATCAAGACACTTTCGAGTTGTATCTATAATATTTCTGTTGCACGGAAAAGTTCTGAAAAACTGAGACAATTTTTCGTACATTTCAGGTTGTTAGAGATGGATCGCCAGAAGCTGCGTTTATTGTTCTATGTGCCGGCCTCCTAATAACAGGCCTCTTCTTTCCCCTAGTCATTGTACGGAAATTCTACAAGAAAGCTCCGAGTGTTATCTCCGCGGGAATATGGGTGGATATGTTACTCATTATAAATACATATATGGGTGTGATGCAAAAGACGTCATCTAGTGACGATTTACCCGCTGTGTTTTTTGTGATAATAGTGCTATATACAATGTTACCATTGCCAAAGAAAATTTCAGTGGTTTTTGGTGTAATAAGTATGACAATACAGTTACTTATGGCAGGATTTTTATCAGATTTGAACAGAGATAATCTAGTCTTCCAGGTAAGCAAATATAATATTATATTGTTTTATTAAAGGTAACATTTTTCAGTTATATTTTTGATTTTGATGGGGTGTCAGAAAGCTGTTCATGATTGAGTCAAAAATTGAACATATGAAAAAGGTCAGTGTAAGGCAGTGTTTAAAAAAGTCCTATCAGTTTGAAAATCAAATTAGTAAATCAAGCCAAATATTTGACATTCAAAATAGGTAATAGTGTAATGGGACAAAAATTGAGTACCACATCGCAAGAGAAACTACATGGTTATATTTTGCTGTTCTTAAAGGTCTTTGTTTTTATAAATTTACGAAATAGATTTTCACAGGTATTATAAATCTGCATTTTCTACATTAAGTATATACTGTTTAAGCGGGACGAAAAACATCTTGTCCATTCTGAGAGTCTTAGAGCAAAAAAAATGTTCTTATTCACTTCCACGGGTGTACTTTTAGCTCAGTAAGCACAGCATAAAATAATCAAAATTATACATACAGATAATATACAGATACTCTGATATTGTAATGTTCATACAAATAATGAAATATATACATGGGTTTTCCTGTTTTGGTTATTAGTCAAGTATCAGTGATACAGATCAAAAATTCACTCTTGTTGAACCTGTCATATGGTATATTCATTGCACATCACAGTAGGTTATCAAGTAGAATCAGTGACAAATCTGATGATTTTATTGATTGAAAAGTAAAACTTAAGTTCATCTTTCTTAAATTTCGTCATTTTTCGAAGAACAACATGTTTATAATAATAAATTTTGAATTTAAACTGGCACAAAGTATTGGTAGAAATTTATAGACACAAAACAATGACATTTAAGTAAAAGTGCTTCCCAGTCATCAGAGCTCCTGATATAACCAAGTTAGATAACTCTTGGTTTTTTGGCCATTTTTGTACCCCCCCGACAGCAAAGTTGTAAGGGGGGTACACTGGTTTGTCTGTCTGTCCATCTATCTGTCTGTCTGTAGACACAATCTTGTGCGCACCATCTCTCCTCATCCCCTTGACACAATTTAATGAAACTTCACACAAGTGATCAGTAACAACAGTAGTTGTGCATGGGGCATGTTAGGTTCTTTCAGAAAAAAAATTTGCAGAGTTACGGGACTTTGTTTTTTGTTACTGTACTATAAACATAGACACAATCTTGTGCGCACCATCTCTCCTCATCCCCTTGACATAATTTAATGAAACTTCACACAAATGATCAGTAACAACAGAAGTTGTGCAGGGGGCATGTTAGGTTCTTTCAACAACAAAAATTGCAGAGTTATGGGACTTTGTTTCTTGTTAACATACTATGTACATACAGTCTGCATATGCAATCTTGTGCGCACCTAATCTTCCAAACTCTTGCACACAATTTAATGAAACTCCACACAAGTGATCAGTACCAACCCTAGTTGTGCATGGTGCATGCTACATTCTTTTAGATAAATATTCTGCATAGTTATGGGACTTTGTTTTTTGTTACTATACTGTATACATACAGTCCATATATACATACAGTCAACATAATTATGCAATCTTGTGTGCATCAAATTGCAATGTACTGTGTCAGTGCATGCAGGGGGTACATTCATCACCTTCAGTGATAGCTGTAGTTCATTCAGAAAATTTGGTTGAAGTTTTGCATGCAAGTTGTTATCTTGCCATAATTACATTTGTTATCATTTGTAATTAAGTAATACCAAGTTATGGCCCCTATTCGACTTAGAAGCTGTCAAATAGTTGATGAGTTATTGAAATTTCAAAGAAATCCATTACTTGACCAAAACATGATTAACCACCTTTAAATGGTATGTGAAAATAGAAATAATTAAATAGATTTTAATTGAAAAAATGGCTTTATATAAAAAAGACCTTGCTACAGTTCAATAAATTTTCTTGTTTTTCAGCTGTTGTCCAACTTTGTGCTTTTAACTGGTGCAAATTTGATTGGAATTTACCATAAGTATTTAACAGACATTACTCACAGACATACATTCCTAGAGGCAAGGAAATCTATTGAGTCCATGGTCAAACTTGAAAAAGAGAAAAAGGAACAGGTAAAGAGACAATTTAGATTCTTTATCAGTTAGTTAACTTTTGATCCTAATAGCTCACTCGTAAGCGAATATTTTTACGGTTATATTTTTTTTTAAAGAAAATACCATGCCTATAACCTAGATTTATAATTTTTGAGGCTATAACAGTTAAAGCCCTGCTCCACGGCTATTCAAATTCTATTGTGTGTATGCAACCCATGATTACAATAGGAAACAGTTAACGGCCACGCGCCACACTTTAGCATGCAAAACCATGTATTTTATATAGAATTTTATACAAAATAGACTTTATTTTGACAGGCGTCACTGTTCATAGTCAGGATTTTCATGCTTTTTCAGCGATAATTTAAGGTTAAAAGGTAGGACTTGAGCAGGTCTTTAAGGTGTTACTGTATAAACTACTAGTTTCATTACAAAATTAAATATTTTCAGTTCATCTTAACCTGTGAACAAAGATCATTTGCACATGGAGACCTCATTTTGGCTTTCAGTCATATACAGGTTTGACTGTATATACATGTGCATGACAGAACTCTTATCATATGGTGGCTGATCAGTGCCATATCATTCTGGTGTATTCCAACACGCCAATATGCCAAATTTACAGTTGTTGTTTTGGCGACTGAACCAGAACAACAAATACCTTTATCTGCCATATCAACATGCTTATTTATCATTCTGACATGTTGGCACCCTTCAAACACACAGTCATACACATCAGAGCTACAAATAAGCCATGCCAGTAAGGTATTTATTGGCACACTATATGAGCTGTGCCATGAGAAAACCAACATAGTGGGTTTGCGACCAGCATGGATCCTGACCAGCCTGCGCATCCGCGCAGTCTGTTCAGGATCCATGCTGTTCGCTAACAGTTTCTCCATTTCCAATAGGCTTTAAAAGCGAACAGCATGCTGGTCGCAAACCCACTTTGGTGGTTTTCTCATGGCGTGGCTCAATTATTGTCATTCTGAGGAGTGCCAACAGACTAGAACAAAAGGGCAAAATTCATTCCACCATACTATCAAGCTACTAGTAGTCATGATCCTTGTATTTTTCTACAGACTTTTGTTCTATATAGATATCCATGCTATCAGTGTTTCACTATACTGTAGTTCTGTAAAGATATTTTTTGATTGACAGGAGGAGTTACTGACAAGTTGTATACCCAAAGATTTAATGAACTCTATGAAAGAAGATCTCACCAAGAAGATGATGAGCAAAATTCCAAAGATTACACCATTTCATGATCTCTATGTTAAACACCATAGTAATGTCAGGTAAGTGTGCCAATTAACTGCCTTTACCCAGCATTCCAAGATTTTATGACAATTACAAACTAAAGCTGTACCATAAAACACATAGTAATGTCAGGTAAGTGTGTGAAATGACTGTATTTACCTGACATTCCAAACACCATAGCAATGTCGGGTAGGTGTGACTGTCTTTAAAAAATCTGCCATTCCAAGATGTTATGTTAATTTTAAACTAAAATGACTGTATTTACCTGACATTCCAAACACCGTAGCAATGTCCGGTAGGTGTGACTGTCTTTACCTGCCATTCCAAGATGTTATGTTAATTTCAGACTGAAATTATGTCATGTAAAATGATAAATTTGAGTTGTTAATTGAAATTAAATGTACTTATGTCAAGTTAATGTTCTGAATGACTGTCTGAAGTAATTGCTTGACATTAAAAGATATTATATTAAATTTAAATCAAAGTTCTGTCAGGTAAAATGATGTTAGTAGTAGTTAATTGACATTAAATGCACTAATGGCAGGTAAGTTGTAAGCTGATTGTCTATACCAAACAAAAGTTATGTCCTGTAAAATGACTATGTTGGTAGTTGACTGACATTAAAAGTACTAATGTCAGGTAAGTTGCTGAAGGACTGTCTGAAGCATTTACCGTACATTCCCTGTAAATTTAAACTAAAGGTATGTGTGGTAAAATGACCGAGTTCATGTCATCAGATCATGTCATCAGTTAAATTGATTGTTTGAAGTTGTCATATAACATGTTATACTTTAAATTTGATGGTAATGCCATATAGTTAATTTATTGACATTTAATAAATTAATTAACAGACATTCCATCATTTTAAAGGTCAATTACTAAGGGAAAGTGAGTTGGCAATTTTTTTCATAGCCAGTGCATAGACTTCTGCAAGACACTAAATAATGAAGATTGGCAGGTCAAAATTTACAGAAGGTCTTTGGAACTCAAAGAAATGTATGTGTATTATGTTGAAATTTCAATGAATCGACAGAATGACCCCCCAGGTCTTTTTAACTTTCTTCATACTTCATAGAAAAATAATTGTACATATACTGCGATTTATTTCGAATTTCTACATACCAATTTCATTTTCCAATAAAATGAAATAGTTTCTGTGCTTTTTAAAAGAAATTAAAATGTTCACTTTCCTTAGTATTGGACCTTTAAGGAAGGTTACCTTTGACAGTCTCCATGTTAATTGGCCTACCATGCTTTTATGTTACATGTCAATGTATTGATTAAGGTTATTTGTCAGTGACTGAATCAGAATTATACCTGCATGAAGTGACATTATTACTATTTTATTAATGTTTACTTGAGATTACATGATAAAAATCACATAGACATTATTTTGAAAAATCATAAATATGCACAGCACATTACTCATATATATATATATATATTTGTATATTTTATGAACAAAAAAAAAACTATGTAAATTTGTTCAGTTTTCAATATTGTACTGCCAAGGAGATGTCATCGGAATGAAAAACATTGTATATGATACTAGAATATTAGAAGGGGAGTGGTGGTCTAGTGGTTTAGGTGCCAGCCCCTCATCCCAGGGGTCGTAAATTCGAGCCCTACTGGTGTACCAGTAGTGATTCAAATAAGCTTCAAGCATTCATCAATTGAGCTAAAATAAATTTATATAAACTACTAAATGATACTAGAGCTTTGTTGTTTTCTTTCAGTATACTGTATGCAGATATTGTGAACTTCACCCCACTTGCTGCAGAGTGTACAGCTCAGGAGCTTGTCAAAATGTTGAATGAACTGTTTGGGAGATTTGATCAACTAGCAGAGGTTTGTATTTCAGTTTTGTTAAGTGTCCACTTTCTGATGGTTTGTTTTGGGTTAATCGCCATTTTTCAACAGTATTTCAGTTATAAAATGGGAGGCAGTTAACCTAACCAGTGTTCCTGAATTATGTACCCGCACAGACCTGTTCTCCATGAGTAGCTGCCAACATCACCACATGAATCACAGATGGAGGGTGAATGATTTCAGACACAATGTCTTCTATCAAACCATCACAGAGAACATTTGCCTCGCCCGAGGATTGAACTCACAACTCCTCGATCTGTAGACCTCTCTCTAAGCTAAGCTGGTGGGGAAAGTACTGTATTGCAAAAATAAAAGTGTCTCTGAAGTTTCTGGTTCCCACATTGTTGCAAAATGTGTTTTATATTCACTAGAATGGTGTTATGCAGGATATAAGTAAGGGAACCAGTCTCTAATCACTGATCTTACCATTTTAGAGTACAGTTCTGAAATTCACCATTGGCAATCTAGACTAGGCCCAAAATTGTAAAACTGAGTTAGGAACCAGTCTCACAACTCAAGCATCTGATTGGTTGATTTTGAACACAGGGTAGAAATTGACCAATGGCAAGGCAGCATTCTTAGACTGTTCTTCAAACTTACTTTTGTAACACTGGAGCTATCAACTTAAATTTAGCATCTACTCATTCATGAAAACAGTAACTTGAGCCTTATTTTTCATGGATGGAATTTATTAAATAATTTTTATTTTGAATGATTTATCGGTTAACAAAGTATAAAGTATTGCAGGTGTTATCTCTGTTTCAAATATAAAAAAATATGTTTACCTACCTCCCTTGAATTAAAATATGAATGGAAAAATGAGAGGAAAGTTATGTGTAGCAATAAGGTACTGTTTATTAGCGTACAAAATGCAAAGTCATTTAATGTCCAGCCTATACAAGATTGTATTGATTAATGCTGTTAGGGAAGAAAAAACTCATTATATGACAATGCTTACTGCTGCAGATGTAGTTGTTTGTATAATACTATTAGTAATACAGATTGTATTTGACTTGAATTTTGTCTTACGTAACTTTTATCTAAAACTAAACACAGGTTACAGATTTGTCACATTTCTACTAACAAGTCAATACCATGGTGTAGGTGGAGACCTTCTCACCCCCATTGTGAAAGTGTGGGGTCAAATCCTGGTGAGGAGAATCTGATTTAGATCTCCGGAATCCTTTAATATGTGCCTGACCTGGTTAGCTCAGTGGGACAAAGCTGTAAGCACAAGTGAGGAGGTTTTAGGTTTGAATCAGTGGTGAGGTTTTTGGTATGTTTGATGATTCAAGGAAGACAATATGCTCCACCTCTGATTCATGTAGGAAAGTTGCCAGTTATTATCAGAGTAGACAGTGTGCCTAAGATCATTCATACTCCACCTCTCTGATTCACGTAGGGAAGTTTCTAGTTACTTTCAAAGTAGACAGTGTGCCTAAGATCATTCATGCTTCACCTCTTTGATTCATATAGGAAATTTGCTAGTTACTTTCAGAGTAGACAACATCCCAAAGGTCATTTATGCTCCACCTCTTTGATTCATGTAGGGAAGTTGCCAGTTACTTTCAAAGTAGACAATGCCCCAAAGGTCATTTATGCTCCACCTCTTTAATTCATATAGGGAAGTTGCTAGTTACTTTCAGAGTAGACAATATCCCAAAGGTCATTTATGCTCCACCTCTTTAATTCATGTTGCTAGTTACTTTCAGAGTAGACAATGTCCCAAAGGTCATTTATGCTCTACCTCTTTGATTCATGTAGGGAAGTTGCTTGTTACTTTTAGAGTAGACAATGTCCCAAAGGTCATTTATGCTCCACCTCTTTGATTCATGTAGGGAAGTCGCTAGTTACTTTCAGAGTAGACAGTGTGCCTAAAGATCATTTATGCTCCACCTCGTTGATTCATGTAGTAAAGTTGCTAGTTACTTTCAAAGTAGACAATGTGCCAAAGGTCATTCAGGCTCCACCTCACTTTATTAAGCAGAGTTGCCAGTTACTATCAAAGTAGACAGTGTGCATCAAGTCATTTGTGCTCCACCTCTGATTCATGTAGAGAAGTTGGAAGTTATTTTCAGGGTAGACAATGTGCCTTAGGTCATTCAGGCTCCACCTCTGATTTATGTAGGGGAGATGCCAGTCACTTTCATGGTACATAAGGTAAACCTATCACCATAATTAGATCACTAGAATACAGTTGAAAAAGCAAAAAAAAACAAAACAATTGAGCATACAGGCTCCAAATGTAGCTGTTTTAAAAGTAAATGTAAAAATAAATAGGTTTAGTTGAATGTCTTATCAAGTGAAACTAAAATCTCTAAAATATCCAGTTATCTAGTAACTCTAAAATATCCAGTCATCTAGTAACTCTAAAATATCCAGTCATCTAGTAACTCTAAAATATCCAGTCATCTAGTAACTCTAAAATATCCAGTCATCTAGTAACTCTAAAATATCCAGTCATCTAGTAACTCTAAAATATCCAGTCATCTAGTAACTCTAAAATATCCAGTTATCTAGTAACTCTAAAATATCCAGTCATCTAGTAACTCTAAAATATCCAGTTATCTAGTAACTCTAAAATATCCAGTTATCTAGTAACTCTTCTAAAATATCCAGTCATCTAGTAACTCTAAAATATCCAGTCATCTAGTAACTCTAAAATATCCAGTTATCTAGTAACTCTAAAATATCCAGTCATCTAGTAACTCTAAAATATCCAGTTATCTAGTAACTCTAAAATATCCAGTCATCTAGTAACTCTAAAATATCCAGTTATCTAGTAACTCTAAAATATCCAGTCATCTAGTAACTCATGAGATCACTGTCGTAAAACATTTCATTTCTGTAGAAAAATCTGAACTGATCAATCATGCTGGTAATTAACGGTTACATTACATCATAATATAGAAATATTATCCTATCAGTTATGTAATCCGATTCTTAGAAAATGTCAGTCTGTGATTTATATACAAATAACAGTACATCAGCATTTTTGAAGCTTGGTCTAAAAATGAATACAAAACGTAAAAGTAACACAATTACTTTGATACTGGGGTAATGCTCTAGTGCTTTGATACTATGCTCTAGTACTTTGATACTATGCTCTAGTACTTTGATACTAGAGTAAGTTTGTACTTTGATACTGGTGTAATGTTACTGCTTTGATACTGGCACAGTATCTGATACTGGTGTTATGGTAGTACTTTGATACTGGTATAAGGCTAGTACCTTGATACTGGTAAAAGGCAGGTACTTTATTACTGGCACAATGCTAGTACTAGATACTGGTGTAATGCAAGTACTTTGGTACTGGTGTAATGCTAGTACTTTGATACTGGTGTAATGCTAGTACTTTGATACTGGTGTAATGCTAGTACTTTGGTACTGGTGTAATGCTAGTACTTTGGTACTGGTGTAATGCTAGTACTTTGATACTGGTGTAATGCTAGTACTTTGATACTGGTGTAATGCTAGTACTTTGGTACTGGTGTAATAATGCTAGTACTTTGATGCTGATATAATGCTACTGCTTTGATACTGGTGTAATGCTACTGCTTTGATACTGGTGTAATGCTAGTACTTTGATACTGATGTAATGCTAGTACTTTGGTACTGGTGTAATGCTAGTACTTTGATACTGGTGTAATGCTAGTACTTTGATACTGGTGTAATGCTAGTACTTTGATACTGGTGTAATGCTAGTACTTTGATACTGGTGTAGTCACTAGTACTTTGATACTGGTGTAATGCTAGTACTTTGGTACTGGTGTAATGCTAGTACTTTGATACTGGTGTAATGCTAGTACTTTGATGCTGATGTAATGCTACTGCTTTGATACTGGTGTAATGCTACTACTTTGATACTGGTGTAATGCTAGTACTTTGATACTGGTGTAATGCTACTACTTTGATACTGGTGTAATGCTAGTACTTTGATACTGGTGTAATGCTAGTACTTTGATACTGGTGTAATCACTAGTACTTTGATACTGGTGTAATGCTAGTACTTTGATACTGGTGTAATGCTAGTACTTTGATACTGGTGTAATGCTAGTACTTTGATACTGGTGTAATCACTAGTACTTTATTACTGGTGTAATGCTAGTACTTTGATGCTGATGTAATGCTACTGCTTTGATACTGGTGTAATGCTACTGCTTTGATACTGGTGTAATGCTAGTACTTTGATACTGGTGTAATCACTAGTACTTGGATACTGGTGTAATGCTAATACTTTGATACTGGTGTAATGCTACTGCTTTGATACTGAAGTAATGCTACTGCTTTGATACTGGTGTAATGCTAGTACTTTGATACTGGTGTAATGCCAGTACTTTGATACTGGTGTAATTACTAGTACTTGGATACTGGTGTAATGCTAATACTTTGATACTGGTGTAATGCTACTGCTTTGATACTGGTGCAATCACTAGTACTTTGATACTGGTGTAATGCTAGTACTTTGATACTGGTGTAATCACTAGTACTTTGATACTGGTGTAATGCTAGTACCTTGATGCTGATTTAATATCATGAAGTTAATATTCATATGGTATTTTGGTTCTTGAGTAATGCTGGGTCTTTGATGCCAGAGTAATGCCAGTACTTTGATATTAGAGTTTTTCCCAGAGTAATGTACTTAGATACTAGAGTAATGTTAGTACTTTGATATTAGTTTTATCTTACATTGTGATTTTGCTTTAAAGAGACATACCTTCATATGTGAAATTATCAGAATTTAGAAATTGCCTTTATTCTCTAATAATAGAAAATATAAATGAAATAATTAAGAGTAAAATGCTCTATATTAGAAATATATAGAAAAGCTCCTAGAAATCATTAACTTGTCACACAGTGGAAATGCGATGTTAAAGGAAGGAATTTAGCCAAACTCGTGAAATATCAACTTAATGCTTAAAGACTAATTCATGATGAATATATTTGTTTTATAAATCTTGATTATGGAGACATGCCCCTTTAAAACTGTCCTTGACCTTTGAGGACATTTTAAGCAGGTGTGATATAACCTTTCCAGACATAACAACCATATGTACATTACATACATGTTTAATGGCTTGTGTCCAGACATGTTAACATCTGTTTTTACAGCTTTAAGAACATAATGTTATGAACATGTTTAATGAGACATCAAATATTGTCTGTCTCATGTGTTAAATACAATAGAGCTTTGTAACCAGTGCAAAACTAATACCAAGACAAATATAAAATTAAGATAGTTGCCAAGGCCCAGATCCAGAGCCAGGCTGAGGGGTCTCCCCACCCCCACCCCACCATTTGGCTGAGAAGTGACCTATACTCATCAAAGTTACACTCAAAATGTACCAAGGGCCACCATTTCATACCTTTATTTTAAGTTATTCCAGGGGAGAGCCCCTTGACCTCCTAAAATGAGGGAAACCCCCGTCCCATAGTTCAAAATTTTGACCCAAAAAATGCACCAGAGGCCACTATTTCATACCTGTATTTCGAAAATTTTCTGGGGGAGATCACTTAACCCCACTATTTCAAGCTGTCTCATTTCTAACACCTCTGTTCTGGACTGGTGCCACCCCATCACATATTTCTAGATACGGGCCTAATGCCTGTGTTTAAAAGCAGTGTAACCCAAAAAAGACAGCTGGCAATTTACTTGCAATTATGTATTCTCCTTTGCTATCTCAGAGTTATTTTGCTATAAACTTAGCTTATTTAACACATTTCTGCCCATAAAAATTGGTTAATGCCAAAGTTACATACAGGGAATATGTAATCAAACACAAAGTATGGATCCATTACATTAAAGATATTCAAAGGTCCAGTAACCCAGATGAACATTGCAAACAATGATTTTAAAGTTGTGTAATAGTTTTTACAAGGCATAATAAAATAAGAAGTTCATGACAGTTATACACTAAATATTCCTGTTACACCAGTGTTACTATAAGTTAGGCAGTTGCCTCTTGTTGCACCAGTGTTACTATAAGTTAGGCAGTTGCCTCCTATTGCACCAGTGTTACTATAAGTGAGGCAGTTGCCTCCTATTGCACCAGTGTTACCATAAGTTAGGCAGTTGCCACCTATTGTACCAGTGTTACTATATGTTAGGCAATTGCCTCCTATTGTACCAGTGTAACTTTAATTTAGGCAGTTACCTCCTGCTGCACCAGTGGTACTATAAGTTAGGCAACTGTCTCCTATTGCACCAGTGAAGTTAGGCAACTGTCTCCTATTGCACCAGTGTTACTATAACTTAGGCAACTGTCTCCTATTGCACCAGTGTTACTATAAGTTAGGCAATTGCCACCGATTGTACCAGTGTTACTATATGTTAGGCAGTTGCCTCCTATTGTACCAGTGTAACTTTAATTTAGGCAATTACCTCCTGCTGCACCAGTGTTACTATAAGTTAGGCAACTGTCTCCTATTGCACCAGTAAAGTTAGGCAACTGTCTCCTATTGCACCAGTGTTACTATAACTTAGGCAACTGTCTCCTATTGCACCAGTGTTACTATAACTTAGGCAACTGTCTCCTATTGCACCAGTGTTACTATAACTTAGGCAACTGTCTCCTATTGCACCAGTGTTACTATAAGTTAGGCAATTGCCTCCTATTGTACCAGTGTTACTATATGTTAGGCAATTGCCTCCTATTGTACCAGTGTAACTTTAATTTAGGCAATTACCTCCTGCTGCACCAGTGTTACTATAAGTTAGGCAACTGTCTTCTATTGCACCAGTAAAGTTAGGCAACTGTCTCCTATTGCACCAGTGTTACTATAACTTAGGCAACTGTCTCCTATTGCACCAGTGTTACTATAAGTTAGGCAATTGCCTCCTATTGTACCAGTGTTACTAAAGCAGTGTTACTTTAATTTAGACAATTGCCTCATGTTGCACCAGTGTTATTTTAATGTAAGCAAGGGACTCCTCCTTATCAGTGTTAATATATTTGAGGCAATTGCCTCCTAATGCACCATTGTTACTCTAACTTAGGCAATTGCTTACACCAGTGTTACTTTACTCATGTTGCACCAGTGTTACCTCAGTGTAATCATGTGACTCCTATTGATCAGTGTTACTATATTTGAGGCAATTGCCTCCTATTGCATCAGTGTTACTATATTTGAGGCAATTGCCACCTATTGCATCAGTGTCACTATAACATAGGCAATCATCTCCTATTGCACCAGTATTACTTTAGGGTTACTTTACTCAGGAGACTCCTATTGCACCAATGTTACTTTTACTTAGACAATTGCCTTATGTTGCACCAGTGTTACTTTAGTGTAAGCAAGTGATACCTGTTAATCAGTGATACTATAATTTAGGCAATTGCCTCCTTTTGCACCAATGCTGCTTTACACTAACCCTGGCAAGTTACTCCTGTTGCACCAGTATTATACCAACAAGGCAAGTTAATTAAGGCAAGTGCTACCTATTGCAACAGTGTTACTGTAATTTAGGCAATGGTCTCTTTAATATTGCACCAGTGCTACTATAATTAAGACAAGTTAATAATAATTAATATTTGCAAGGATTTCAAACTCTTCTCTTTCTGCCAGTGTTGATTAGTGTGAATGTTATGTTATTGTTTATCTGTTGCAGAAGAACAACTGTATGAGGATCAAGATTTTGGGTGATTGTTACTATTGTGTTTCTGGTTTGCCAACAGAGACAGAGAAACATGCCGTCAACTGTGTCAAAATGGGTCTCAAAATGATAGAGGCAATTAGGTAACTTTTGCTTTACCCCCATTTCATTGACTGTAGTTTGCAGCTTGTGAAATGCAATTGAAATGTTTGTCTTTCTTTGAAGTGCAATGCATTATGCATATGCTTATTTGTTATTATTTATACGTTTATAATTATGAATTAGAAAGCTATATTATATTATAATGAGATCAATTACGCCGTCTGCTGTGGAGGTAAAATGTATTACCAGTGTCAATGTAAACTCTACTTCATTTTCAATCTACCTCAAAATTTACCCCCAAAAAAGTATTGGATGCGTTTTATACACGGATGCTCATTATACATGGGTATCTATGGTAGCTTCTTATTAAGAACAGTTCGAAGATTCTAAACATGTGACTTCCTCTTGTATAATGATGTCTTTATTTGTAAATGTTAAATTCTTATAGTAGATTCAATAATTAAAGATTAGTTTAAATTGTGAATAGAGAATTAATTGCAAGCATAGAGATAAATATAAGTAATTCAGTCTGAATTAGAATGTCGTTTTTATGTGCTTGAATGTTTGGATATGAGTCAGAGGTTGCTTAAACCTTTTTAAAAGCAGCTGGCGGCAAGTGATTCTGCCTTTGCGACCAGTGCAGACCAAGATCATGGTCTGCACTGTTTGCTGTTCAGTCGTAAAATTTCAAGTGAACACCCCTTTGAATAATAAATGGTACTGCCCAGATTCAATGAATCAGTTCATTTTAGAAATTTGCAGGCTAAGGTTAAAGGATAGAACCAATTGCAACATGCTTCTTTTCTGATGTTATATGAGCCGCGCCATGAGAAAACCAACATAGTGGCTTTGCGACCAGCATGGATCCAGATCAGCCTGCGCATCAGCGCAGTCTGGTCAGGATCCATGCTGTTCGCTTTCAAAGCCTTTTGCAATTAGAGAAACTGTTAGTGAACTACATGGATTCTAACCAGACTGCGCGGATGCGCAGGCTGGTCTGGATCCATGCTGGTCGCAAAGCCACTATGTTGGTTTTCTCATGGTGTGGCTCATATTGTTAATCCGTATTGCAGGAATGTTAGGGAAGCTACTGGGGTAGAGGTTGACATGAGAATTGGAGTGCACTCAGGGACTGTACTGTGTGGTGTGCTGGGCCTCAAGAAGTGGCAGTTTGATGTCTGGTCAGACGATGTCACCATTGCTAATCACATGGAGTCAGGAGGGGTTCCTGGGTAAATATCAGTCTGTTGCCTTTTTGTCTTTAAAAGTCAGTGCTCAAGGTTGTAAAAATGAGTTTGAAGATCATTCTGAGAATGAAGTCATGCAATTGCACTATTTCTGAAGACAGAGTTAAGTGAATATTTCTGAACATAATTAATTTTAATTTTGATTTTGTTGTTGAATAATTTAAAAAAAAGGGAATGTTATTTGTTAAACAGATTGCTGGTACATTTATGATTTGGCATTAAGCCCAATACACAGGAAGGTACTCTCTGCAGTCAGATTTTAACTACAGTACAACCTCTCCAGAGTGGCCCTCTCTTAAGCAAGAAACTCTCTATAACAACATTATCAAAATTTCCCTAAGCTAAAATATACTATCAAATTTACCTCTCCAGAACAACAACCTCTACATAACAGTCAATATTTGTATCTCCCAAAGGGTGTTGCTCTACAGAGGTTGCACTGTATTTGTATCTTCTGTCTGGTGTTATACTGGAAGGATTGAGAATAAAAATAGTAAAGTCCATACAAAACCATTTTCTTTTATTTTTAGACGTGTTCATATCTCCAAAGCAACTCTTTCATATCTCCACGAGGAATTTCAAGTGGAACCTGGTGATGGGTACAAACGTGACTCCTTATTGAACAGCAGGGACATAACCACATTTCTGATAGTTCCAGTTGAGAAAAGGGTAAGGGATACATTTGAGGGATTGTCTTTGATAAATTTGACATTGGGTTAAGGTCAGTTTGAATTGCCGCTAGATTGTAGCTTTCAGAGTCTGTCTACAGATTCAGACATATACCATAATACCTGATATTTTTAGGTGACCAAAATTTTGCTGTAGTCTAATGATGCAAGGATAAAGCTGTTTGAAAACTGTGCAAGGACAAATTTTTGTGAAATGATGAACAGACACAAAATCAGGGAATATTAATTCCTTGCAAATAAAGCCAAGTTCACAGCATGCAAAAAAAAAAGAAAATTGTGTTTAGTACATATTCACCAAAAATCTTCCAAGATTATTCTCTGCAGATAGAATTTATGCTTTTCTTGTAGCTATCTGAAGTAAAGATATATTTAGGGAATGGTGGAGAGAGGATGGATAGGGTTGAAAAATGTTATATAAGTTTTTGGTGGTCTTTGTGGAAATGAAGTTACAAGCAATTTGTTGACAAGATTGGCAGTCATCTGATGACATCACTTATGTATTTTTGCAGCTTTATGTAAATTAAATCATTTTGTGGTCAGTGAAATGAAGGTCTTGTGTCCTGCATGCAGTTCATTAGATTTTTCGTATAATTGGTGGAAAAAAAGACTTGTTTTCAAAATAGTATTGGTTTTATCTCTTAACTTAACCCTTACCCTGCCAAATTTCTATAATGAACTTGTCCATTTTTCAGTTTGGACAGTACCATTAACTTGTAAAAGGGGTGCTTAAGAAAATGATACTGACTGAATGGCATACAGTGCAGATCATGATCAGACTGCAGGGATGTGCAGGCTGATCATGATCTACACTGGTTGCAAAAGCAGAATCAATCATGTCCAGCATGGTAAGGGTTAAAAGGGGTAGATGTAAAGTGTAATCCTTTGTGAATGATATCTTAAAATTAGTATAAATGTGAGTGCACCCTGCCTGTAGTCGGTGAAATTTATAATTTCATGAACTGTATATTATTCTATTATTTTTAGAAAAAGAAAGTTACTATCAATGTAGAAGAGGTGAGCTCTCCAAAATCAGTTCTTTTATCTAGTTTTTGTGAAGTATCTCTTAATAGCATGTAAAAGAGCAGAACGGAACAGACTGTTACAGCAGATTGTACATAAATGACTCTTTTCTATGACAAAGCATCTTATGCTGATGAAAAAATTTCTGCATTATTTGATTATCTGTCTTTTCATATACTTTCATTTCTCTATTTTTATCAAGGTTGCCATGAACAACATCTGTCTTTACCAGATTATAAACTTATGATTTAAAATGCAAAGCATAATGTTTACAGTATCAATCAATTTTCTGATGTCTTTATTATATTTGATAACAAAAACCACTGTGTAATTCCTGTACACAGTAATAAATGGATTATAACTATTCTAAAACATTAACATAGCATACATTTTGCTGAAATACGCGATTCAGAACTTTCAAACCCATGATCAAAGTTTTCCATACCAATTAATTAATGCATGCATATATTTCTCAGTGCATCAAAATTAGTAACTACATTGTTACTTTTTTACTTACTGCGCATGACAGGATATTAAGAAAACTGAAATAATAGCTTTATTTCTTTTGTCTGTCTGCCTGCACAAAAGTTTATCTTGACTACTCCTCTAAAACTACTGGTGGAGTTTCCATGGCTAGTTTGCATATTGTTGCCTTTTTCATGTCCTAGTCATCTATTTTTAGATCAGTAGCCATTTCTATTTTTAGATTACAGGTATGATATTTAATAAAGGGAGATAATATAACTAAAAAATATTAGAATTACTATTGGTTAACCTTATCTAGATAAGTGCGTTGTGAATCAGATTATAACAATAAGAAAATAAAAATCTGCAGGAAGATCTGTAAGATGAAGGAAACCTATATTTTTGTATAAGTAATCTAGTATATATTCTTCTTTCTAGGCATTAGCCATTGTCCACTAAATTTTCTAAAAATAGTTCTCAAGTGCTAAAATCAATGCACAAGAGTGATATAATCTTAGTATGCAGTGTGGCACCATACGCATTTTCAAAACCGAATAAAATATAAGGTTAAATCTGTGGCAGTAAAATGATATTACCTACTTAATAAAAGTTATGCACAAAATATACATTTTCATTACCTAACTAGGACAGATATAATTGTTGCTGTCGTGATTTTCCTCTCATTTATGTAATTTATGTGTAATATTTACATAAATTTTCCTCCTGACATGATTCCTGTGCTTCCTGCATGTATTTATATACGATAATAATTATCATTGTCAAACAGGTCCCTGTCTTCTCCTGATGTTTGTCTACATCCTTTTTTGTCAAAATCTTCCTTAATAATTTATTATAGAAAATTTACAGTCAGTTGCTGACAGTTATATCCTTATCCTTTAGCCTGCTAAATTTCTAAAATGGACTGGTCCGTCGTCAAATTTGGACAGTACCATTAACTGGGTGCTTACTAAAAAAATACTGACTGAATGGCAAACAGTGCAGACCATGATCAGACTGCACGAATGAGCAGGCTGATCTTGGTCTGCACTGGTCGCAAAGGCAGAATCACTTGCCGCTGGGAGGCTAGGGGTTATAAAAGCATGAGCGCACGTTTTACATTTTCATGTAGTGTTATACATATATAGGATCTTCATTACGGAGTCATTACTTTGTTCAAATTTTAAAAAATTATTTTCATCAAGTACAAAATAGACAAAATCATTTATCAGATGAATATAAACAACATTTGCATGACTTTCTCATAGTAAACAAGAGCTTTGATTGGAAAGCAATTTTTAACAAAGTTCTTTTGACCAAAGATTTAATAATTGAAGTCATTTGTCCTGTTTTATGTTGAGAAGTTGTGAGCAGATGAGAAAGAAATCTAAGGTGACGAATAAGCTTCATGCATGCCAGGATGAAACAAAGAATAATGATATTTGATATGATAAACAAAACCTGTCGAGCAAAAATATGTGTGATTTGAATAGCATATAATTTAGACCTTAATTCTAGCAAGCTTGGTAGCGTTGTATAATCTGAAGAAACATTTATTTAGTTTTGTATTAAAATGAATCATTTCATTCAACTTTCAGATGGAAGGAAAGCCAATCCGGTCCCGTTTTCAGAGCAATACTCGAGCATCTGTCCGTGTGTCTCAATATTTGGAAAGCTGGGGCATTGATAAACCATTCTCAAATCTTCAAGTGAGCAACATGGCCACAAAACTCCTTAGTGTTACGGTAAGTTGATAACCATTTTTAGCTTGACTATTTATAGAATAAGGAGCGGGATTGTACTCGACCTGGCATTGGCATTGCCTTTGCATTCAGGTTAAAATTTCATGCCAAGCTTTTAAGTTTCGCTATATCTTCTTAACTACTGCCCCTATTATCATCAAACTTCATATAACAGCTAGTCATTGTTAGGTACAGACATGTGATACAAATCATTAAGGGCCAAGGTCACTTTGGTCAAATGTTGTAACAGTTTTATGGCAAGCTTCTCATTTTCAGAAACATCTCATAATATTTCTTAGTACCTTGCCTCTGTTTCTAACCCCTACCCCCTACCCCCATGCACATCCATTACACAATCCATATACACCAGTTACAAAAGAAAAAAAGAAAATAATTATGTTTCTGAAACTAGCATATTTCATAATATTCCCTCATACACCTCCCTGCCCTCATTCAACACCCTTCTGGACCCAACAACCCTTACACAGTTACTAGTAAAATATTTTTAACATCCCTACTAACTTGTGTCTCATTCTGTTTCTTACATTACATGGACTCTATGCCTCAAAGCCCACTCCACACACACATGTCCAGAACCATCCATCCTTCCACAAACATGTTTTTCTTACATTCCTCAGACTTCCTGATAATGTCAAAATCCAAAAAAAGTATTTTTTAAAGTCCACACAATAGCTTACACCTTGTTTGTTTCTTACACCTGCTCCTGTCTCCCTCCTTCCAAACCCCACTCACAAAATCTCTTTACATTTCTGACATGTATTTAATATAATAATATCTTGGTAAACATTGTTGAATAGTCAAGCAAACTATCCTTTCTACAGCTTTTGTTTTTTATTCTTTTTTTTTTAGCATGGTTTTAATTCAGTCACCCATTAAAAAAGAATTTGATCATGCATCCCTGCATGTCTTGCTTCTTCGTATTTTAGTTTATACCACAATACCATAAAAATGGCTGGTTCAAGAAAAGTTTGCTTTTTTGAGCATAATATAAGGAATGTATATGAGCCGTGCCATGAGAAAACCAACATAGTGGGTATGCGACCAGCATGGATCCAGACCAGCCTGCGCATCCGCGCAGTCTGGTCAGGCTCCATGCTGTTCGCTTAGCCTATTGGAATTGGAGAAACTATTAGCGAACAGCATGGATCCTGACCAGACTGCGCGGATGCGCAGGCTGGTCTGGATCCATGCTGGTCACAAACCCACTATGTTGGTTTTCTCATGGCATGGCTCATATATAGAAATTTTTATTTTTTTTTGTTAGACAAAATATTTATGCAGAAAATATGATAGGATTAGGTATATGAAATGATATATGTTACAGTTTGCGAATAATATTTGTTTTGTATACTCAGATGTAATAAATTTGTCCCATGCTGTCTTTGAAATTATTGTATGCTACTTGTTTGCAGCAATGCTTTTCATATAAGGCAGTGTTATTTCTGCAGAGAATTTCAGAAATAAACATTTATATATACTTTGTGTTTGATCCATCTTTTCGATAAAAAGGGTTTCCCTTGATTTGTCTATAAATATAAAACATATATACATCATTCTAAAGGACTGCTAGGGGCCTCCTTGGCCAAGTGGTTAAGTGATGCTGACTTCAAACCACTTGCTCCTCACCTATGTTAGTTTGGTGCCTCACTTGGGGCATAGAATTTTTCGTGTGAGGAAGCCATCCTGATTATGGCTTACGGAAGGTCGGTGGTTCTACCCCGGTGCCCGCCTGTGATGGTGTAATGCCCAGAGGGATACCTGGGTTCTTCCTCCACCATGTAAAGTTGGAAAGTTACCAAATGACCTATAGTTGTGTCATGATAATTTTGTAAAATGTCAATAATCTACATTAAGAAATTCTAATTTTGCCTGACTTTTACAATGGTAAAAATATAATTTTTGGCCATAAGACTGACATAATAACTGGCTGGGAACCAGTGTGAGTTTTAGTTTTGTCTAATATTTTCTGAGAAAATAATGAAGGAAAAACTTAAAAATTTGTCCAGCTACCAGTTCCTAGCCAGAAGAGATGTTTTAAAAATTTAAACGTACACTACTAATCAAGCTTGGAGACCTTTAGAATGATGTTTAAATCATATCTGGATCTTGCAGAATGCAGCAATTCACAAAAAAATCCTGTAAAGGATTAGATAGATCAAACATTGTTAAATGTTTGATTAAATTTTCAGACCATATTGATGCATGACCAACTTCCGAATCATAGCCATGGGACCTGGTGTCATTTCTTAAATTTTAAGTCTTTGCTTGTTTGACTAAAATGTATTTAGTTTTTATTTATTTTTCTTTTGTTTATCAATTATTTCAGCTAATAAATGTAAGTTTGTTGAAATTTGCAAACTCACAGCTAACCAGAAAATCTGCATTGAGATTTTTGTATTTGAATGTCTTTGCAAAAAAAAAAGGAGATGCTTTTAGCTCACCTGAGCATGAAGTGCTCATGGTGAGCTTTTTAAGATCATTGGATGTCTGTCATTCGTCCATCCGTCATCTGTCTTCAGTTTCTTTAAAAAATAGCTGCTTCTGAACTTCCAAATGGATTTCAACCACACTTCACAGGAATGTTCCTTGGGTGGTTCCCTTTCAGGGTCATTCAAATCTAGGTCATCCATTTAGAATTCTGGTTGTAATGTGAAACAAAAAGAAAAACTTTTAGAATTTCCTCCTTGGATGGCTTTCCACCAAATTTCCTTTAAAAAAGTCACTTTTAGTTAGTTGCAATTTTTGATATTTCGCTTTGTATCACTTCAGCTTCTCTTTCATCCACATTACGCGAGAACCCTCCCAGAAAACACTGGCCCAATTTCAGAATAATTTCAAAGATATTTTTCTTGTATGACCCTCTACCAAAACTGTTCAAGCAAGCTGTGAAACTCAGTTGAGCAATCTAGGGCCATCATGGTCCTCTTGTTTATAGAAATTTTAATCCTATATTTCTGACCACTACTTTTTCTTTGTTGAAATATTGTTAAGAAATTAATTAATATTAATATAAATCTGTAGGTAAATTGATTAATTAAGATATCTTTATAGAATTAACACTTGATAAGCGACTTAACGTAAATTGTCAAGACTTTTTACTGGTTTGTTTCTTGCAAAGACATTTACAAGTTTTGTTTGCTAATTTTTGTTTTTGTTAACTAACAAAAAATGTAACACTGTTCAAATTAATTAACACCAGTAAATTTAACACAGTGTTTGCTTCTGTAAAACAAAGACACAAGTGAGGGTATATTTTATGTAATATATATGCTGGCTTCAACTCATGGGACAGTGGTATGCAGGCTGATCTTGGTCTGCACTGGTCACTACGGCAAAATCACTTGCCGCCAGCAGGCTAAAGGTTAACCTTGCTTTGGTAACTTGTATAGCTTCAGTTATAGATAAAGGACTATTTCTAAGGTAGTAAGAACATAATTACAATCGGCAAATTATATTCTCTCTGTATGTGAGATTAATTGTGCTGAGCTACATTGACATCCTCAGAATGCCGAATTCTTATCACATGAAAATTGTCCAGAGTCCTTAATATAATATTACAAGGGTTGAACGCAATACTGTCATAAGTCCTTCTTTATTTAATAGGAGTTATTGCATTCAGCCCTCATAATATGTATCTGTTACCTTAACTGCTACTTGGATATATTAAAACTAATGATTTCTGTAACCAAAATATGTATATGGAAATTGTCGAGCTTTATAATGGGAGTGTACTTAACTGTAACTTGAATATATTAAAACTAATGAATTCCGTAACCAAAATACGTAATCATACAGAAATTGCCAAGATTCATGACGGGAGTATGTAACTTGGATATATTAAAAACTACTTATTAAAATGATTTAAAACTACATAACGAAGGATTAAAACCTTTTCATACTTCATTGGTAAAAATTGAAAAACTTTTCTTTCATGTCATATGGTTTAATTCATTGCAAAAGAAAAAGTCTTATATGCTCTTTTGCCTAGGAACTGTAGCAAATATTTAAGAATAAGATTTCCATTTACAAAGTACCAAATAAGTTACTGTAAAATTCCTAATCATTTTGTATTCCAGCCAGAACTCCCTGTTACCTCATGTAATACCCATACTCTCAGCTAGAAAGTGTTACCAAGAATATCAAGTCACATTCAATTTTAGATAATAGAAATAGTCTGTTTTCTTCTAGTCAGAAAATCTCAGTTAGTCAGAAAATCTCAGTTAGCCAGAGAATCTCAGCAAGAAAATTTCAGTTAGCCAGAGAATCTCAGCAAGAAAATTTCAGTTAGCCAGAAAATCTCAGTTAGTCAGAAAATCTCAGCGAGAAAATCTCAGTTAGCCAGAAGATCTCAGTAAGCCAGAAAATCTCTGTTAGCAAAAAAGTCTCAGTTAGACAGAAAATCTCAGTTAGCAAGAAAATCTCAGTCAGAAAATGTTAGCAAGAAAATTTCAGTTAGCCAGAAAATCTCAGTTAGCAAGAAAATCTCAGTTAGCCAGAAAATCTCAGCAAGAAAATTTCAGTTAGCCAGAAAATCTCTGCAAGAAAGTCTCAGTTAACCAGAAAAATTCAGTTAGCCAAAGAATCTTATGGAGCTCACTATTTAATCTAAGCTTGAATACTTAGCTTTTGGCAACTTTGCATTTATTTTCAAATTCATGGTTAAAGTTTAAAAATTTCAAGTCTTAAATGTGATAATGTTTTTTAATGTTAGAATGTGACAGAATCATATATCTTTATTTCTTGTTTCTTTTATAACATCCTTAAATTAACTGTTTTATCAAAATGTATGTAATTTTATTTCAGAGTTTAGCATTTTTAGACTCGAATTTGGCCATGAATCCTGCAGGATCAGGAAAAGATAATCAAAGGTATTGTATATAATAGATTAAAAGGTTAATTAAACGATTTTGTAAATGTGTCCAAAATTAGTCACAATGTATCCATGCCCCATACCTTTGGTGGTTTTTACTTACGCCTTTCCAAATCAAGGAACATTTAGACTTTGATGTTTTTTTGTTTGAAATAGGTAAGTTAAGTTTTATGTAAAGTAATATGGAATAAATTTGACCAAAAAATTATCTAGGTATGATATATCAGTTAACATTTTATCTGGGTAACAATTCCATTCAAATGATGCTGTATTTGGGAGAGGGTGTGTTCTTTTTCAAAAGCAATTTCTTGTAAGTTTTTATGAGATTCATTGAAATAGTGAAATATGAACAATAATATGCAGTAATAGATTGATGGTGTTTTTTTTTCTCGTTTTTTCTGCTGTATTGTAGATCTATTTCTTGAACAAGTATGATCATTTTTGTTGTCACTTAAAACTAAAGGAATTTACAACACACAGTTGATACTAAAATATTAGTTTCATTTTACAGCAGTGCTGCTTCTTTGACAAAACATTTCAACAATGAAGTGAATAAAACCCTAGCCAGGAAATCACAAGATCTTGGCTTCTCAAGGTAAGGGTCTGATATGATTTCTATTTTTCATATTTAACATATTAAACATAGTTACATGAGCCGCACCATGAGAAAACCAACATAGTGCATTTGCGACCAGCATGGATCCAGACCAGCCTGTGCATCCGTGCAGTCTGGTCAGGATCCATACTGTTTGCTAACGGTTTCTCTAATTGCAATTATTGGCTTTGAAAGTGAACAGCATGGATCCATACCAGACTGCACAGATGCGCAGGCTGGTCTTAATCATGCTGGTCGCAAATGCACTATGTTGGTCTTCTCATGGTGCGGCTCAGTCATATGTTTTCCTAGCTCTCTAACATACATTTGTAGCCATCACAGGGCAGAATGAATAAAGTCAGTATTCCATGTACATGTTTAGGATAATGACCTAAGTGTGACAAAATAAGTGCTGTAAAGAACACTGTAAAGTGTGTTCCCTGTATTCATTCACAAGTCGATTGCAATACATGTATACATAGCCACTACCAAACATCACAAATATGTGAACATTTGGTAGGGGTAAGAGTAAAATGTTAGCACAAACATTGAGCTGTCACTTAACAGCTGACCATATTTAAGAAAAGTATAATATATAGGAGAACTATGTTTTGATATACTTAAACAGGATAAGGAGGTAACAGATGCCTGCAGTATGATTTCAAGAGGGGGTAATTTGAGTTAATTATTCTATGTAGGGTACAATGAAATCAGAGTGTTCATATATATTAAAACATGGTTTTTATGCCCCCAAAGGTGGGCATATTAATATCACACTGTCCGTCCGTCCGTCTGTGTGTCTGTGTAAATTCTTGTCCGGGCTGTAACTCTGCCATCCATAAAGGGATTTTGAAATAACTTAGCATAAATGTTCACCATAATGAGACCATATATCATGCGCAAGACCCAGACACCTAGCTCCAAGGTCAAGGTCACAGAGGTCAAAGGTTAACAGGGTCTGTTTCGTGTCCAGTCCATAACTCTGCCATTCATGAAGGAATTTTGAAATAACTTGGCATAAATGTTTACCATATTGAGATGATGTGTCATGCACAAGACCCAGACCCCTAGCTCCAAGGTCAAGGTCACACTTAGAAGTCAAAGGTTAACAAGTGTCCGGTCCATAACTCTACCATTCATCAAGGGATTTTGAAATAACTTGGCATAAATGTTCCCTATAATGAGACAACGCGTCATGCGCAAGAGCCAGACCCCTAGCTCTAAGGTCAAGGTTATTCTAGTATGTCTTTTATTAGTCCAAGTCTGTGACTATAGGTACCTCCCCTGATGGTCTGTCCACAGAGTCACAAGCAAGGGCTGTATAAAATCAGCATATTTGAGGTACTTCAGTCTTTCATATATGAGCCGTGCCATGAGAAAACCAACATAGTGGCTTTGCGACCAGCATGGATCCAGACCAGCCTGCGCATCCGCGCAGTCTGGTCAGGATCCATGCTGTGCGCTGACAGTTTCTCCAATTCCAATAGGCTTTAAAAGCGAACAGCATGGATCCTGACCAGACTGCGCGGATGCGCAGGCTGGTCTGGATCCATGCTGGTCGCAAAGCCACTATGTTGGTTTTCTCATGGCACGGCTCATATGATTGTTAGCATAATGATGATTTAATGGCAAGGAGAAAAATATTTCCTGACAGCAGATTTATTCTTGTGTTTGGTTTATGTAATACGCAATAATGTCATGTCATTAGCAATTCACAGTACCTGAAGGAAGTCACCCACTGACCTATATTATCAATTTTTTTTCCTGCCATTGGTGACATTACAGTTTTATTACATCACTGCTGGCACATTTCATTCACGGTCATGTACTGGTATTGAATATCAGTTAATGGGGAGCACAACATGGCCGGAGAGGGATAACGACAACAGGCCGGCATGGTTGCAAAATGCGCATGCGTCAATTAGTTACTTTTATAGATGTCGGAAATTCCAATATTTACATATCATTTAATTTCCATTGTGACGTTACCTACCGTACAGTATGACTTAGCAGGTTGTTAACGTTATGTAACATACAAACAATGTTTATAGCCTGATTTTGTCTCATTTATTTCCGTTTATGTGGCATTGAAAACTATGAAGTGGACACGCCTGCGGATGAAATAACGATGTAGTAGTTTCATTTAACTGGAAGTGGTTAGTGCAATTTGAATTCGTATATTTTTTCTTATATACATAGGTTACACTTACCCATGAAACTGCCACGTTTAATGCAATTTTGTTCAAAATAATTAATTCCCTTTTGAAATAGAAAGTTGCGAGGTATGGTTCAAAATATTTATTCATTAAAGCAAGTAGACAGATATACAAATAAACAAAAACGCCAGCAGAACATTTAAAATAATGTTTCAATATAAAACATATGCAACAAAACTCCCTGTAACTTAGTGTTTCCTTTTGTAGACATCTTTGTTTCAAGTTAAAATTGTTAGTTAGACATGCACTTTAGAGGAAGCAAAACAGCATGTATTTCTAAACCTAATTAGTTTATACTAATTGTTTTAGCTCGATTGTGATGAAAGCTTAAAGCTTATTGGAACACTATCGAGCCCGCTTCCTGGAAAAAACCAGTATTGGTGTCATATGAGAAGTCATGGTCGTGACCCCAAAGGGTGCTCGAACCAGACCACGGATTGAGCAGACGACACCTTATCCACTAGACCACCGCTCCCCTTTCTACCTAATTGTGATGTTTATTTGATTAAAATTCTAATCTTACATATCCCTTAGAGTTATTGCAGCCTTTCACAGTCCACTCCCCTTGTGTAACTAACGAGAAAAACGAAAGGCCGTTCTCTAAAATTCCAAACTATGTTTGAAGTGGATAAAATGTGAAAGGGGATCGGGTAGCTCTGTCAAAAGAGTTGTCCGGGTAAGCGAAAGGCCCGTGTTCGAGCCCTGGTCACGCTGTACATTTTTCTCACCAGTGACATATCCCTATTGGGCAGCTATAAGCCACTTACGAGGCAAAAAACGGTATCATAAGTTTACTTTTCGGGCAACATACATTGAAATGACTGTTTCAATTTTTTGACATATCCCATGAAGATAAGGTCTCACAATTCTTTCTACGACACGCACCATTTGAAATATTTAGTGCTATATCGAATGGTATACACAAAAGTTAATTGTGCAGAATTTGATCATATTTTGCATCACTTTTTTCTAAAAAATTATTTGTATGTTCTGAAATTACTTTAGCCATGCCCCCACTGTTGTCATGGTCAGAGCAAGATCTGTATCATAAATACAGACAAAAAGACTCCAATGAGTCATTGGTCCGGTAACACAGCTAAAGTAGGTCTGTAAAAGTAATATAGATAACCAGGCCCCACTGTTGCATGGTTGTGTAACAACAGTTAGAGCAGGGTGTGTAAAAGTACTATAGATAACAAGGCCTCAACGTTGTCATGGTTGTTTTAACAAAGGCTAGAGCATGGTCTGTATTAGTACTATAGATACGAACGATCAAACTTTTCTTATGGTTGTGTTCAACAGCTAGAGCATGGGCTGTATCAGTACAATAGATAAACATGCTGCGGCTGTTGTCATTGACCGGTAACAACAGCTAGAGCATGGTCTGTATCAGTACTATATATACCAGGCCCCAACTGTTTTCATGGTTGTGCTACAAGAGCTGGAGGTATAGTAAAAATCAGTACAATAGATAGAAATGCTCCAGCTGTTGTCATGGTTCGGTTAAAAACAGATAGACCCATGGTTGTATCAGTACTATAGATAACAAGGCCCCAACTGTTGTCACAGTTGTGTAACAACAGCTAGAGCTGATCTGTATCTGTACTAAATATAACCAGGTCCCAACAGCTTTCATGATTGTGTTACAACAGCTGGAACATTGTCTGTATCAGTACTTTAGATAACCATGCCCAAACTTTTGTCATGGTTGTGTTACAGCAGCTACATCATGGCCTGTATCAGTACTTTAGATACCAGACCCCAATTATGTCACGGTTGTGTTACAACAGGTTTATAATGTCTGCATCATTTCTTTAGATAACCAGACCCCAACTGTTGTCATGGTTTGAGTTACAAAAGCTACAGCATGGTCTGTATCAGTACTATAGATAATCGACCCCAATGTTGTCATGATTGTGTAACAGCAGTTAGGGCATGGTCTGTAGCAGTACTACATGTAAACAGGCTCTGACTGTGGCCATGGTCCGGTAACAATAGCCGGAGAATAATCTGTATTAGTACTAACGAAAAAACTGGCCCCAGCTGTTGTCATGGTTGTGTTACAACAGCTAGGCATGGTCGGTATCATCACAATAGATAAACCTGCCCGGCTGCGTCTTTGTCCGGTAGCAACAGCTAGAGCATAGTCTGTATCATTACAATAGATACACATGCTGCGACTGTTGTCATGACCGGTAACAACAGCTAAAGCATGGTCTATATCAGTACTATAGATATCCAGACCCCCAAACACTGTTGTCATTGTTGTGTTACAACAGCTGGAGTATGGTATAAATCAGTACAATAGATACACATGCTCCAGCTGTTCTCATGGTCCGGTAGCAACAGCTAGAGCATGGTCTGTATCAGTGCAAAAGATAAAATGCTCCGGCTGTTGTCATGGACCGGAAACAAAAGTGGAGCATGGTCTGTATTAGTGCTATAAATAAACAGGACCAACTGTTGTCATAGTTGTGTAACAACAACTGGAGCATTGTTGTATTAGTACTATAGATGAACATGCTCCGGCTGGTCATGGTCCGGTTAAAAACAGCTACAGCATGGTCTGTATCAGTAATGTAACAAGGCCCCAAACTATCTCATGGTTGTGTAACAACAGCTAGAGCATAGTCTGCATTGATACTAAGATACCAACCCCCCCAACTTTTCTCAGGGTTTGTGTTACAACAGCTAGAGCATGGCCTGTATCAGTACAAAGATAAACCTGTCAGTCTGTTGTCATTCCCCCGGGTAGCAACAGTTTGAACATAGTCTATATCTTTCCAATAGAAAAATATGCCACGGCTGTTGTCATTGACCGGTAACAACAGTTAGAGCATGGTCTGTTCAGTACTAAATATAATCAGGCACATCATGGTTGTTCATTATTTTAGATAACAAGATCCCAAATTTGTCATGGTTGTGTTACAACAGCTGCAGCTTTGTCGCTTCAATACTATCGATAACCAACCCAACGTTGCCATGGTTGGGTAAAACAGTTAGAGCCTGTTTTTGTATCAGCACTTTATAAACCAGACCCAACTGTTGTCATGGTTGGGTAACAACAGTTAGAGCATGTTCTGTATAATTTTATAGGTAAACATGCTCTGCTGTGGTCATGGTCGGATCAATAAGACGGAGCATGGTCTGTATCATGCTTAAGAAACCTGGCCCCAACTGTTCTCATGGTTGTGTAAAAAACAGGTAGAGCATGGTCGGTATTAGTACTAAGAAAAACAGGCCCCAAACCCAATTTATATAAGTACTAATATTTACCATACTCCCACTGTTGTTCTGAACCAAAAACAACAGCCAAAAAACATGGTCATCTGTATTCTGATATATACCATGCTCTTTCTGTTGTTACCAAACCATGACAAAGTTGGGGCATGGTTATCTATATTTACTCATATTTCCATGCTCCCACTGTTGTTACTAAACCCACAACAAACAGCCGGAACATGGTCATCTGAAATTTACTGATATATACCATGCTCTTCGTGTTGTTACCAAACCATGACAACAGTTGGGGCTTGGTTATCTATAGTACTCATATGTACCATGCTCCCAATTTTTTTACTGAACCACAACAACAGCCAAAACATGGTTAACTGTAATACTGATATATACCATGCTCTCCTGTTGTTACCAAACCATGACAACATTTAAGCCATTGTTATCTATAGTAACTTTATTCACCATGCTCTCACTGTTTTTACTGAACTACAAAAAAAAACACCAGAACATGGTCATCTTTTATTACTGATATATACATGCTCTTCACGTTGTTACCAAACCATGACAACAGCTGGTGCATAGTTATCTATAGTACTCATATTACCATGCTCTCACTGTTTTTTACTGAACAAACAGCCAGCCAGAACATGTTTATCTGTAATACTGATATTACCATGCTCTTACGTTGTTACCAAACCGTGACAACAGTTGGGCATGTTTATGTATAGTATCATATTACCGTCATCCAGCAGTTGTTATGGAACCACAACAACAACCGGAAAAACATGGAAAATTCAAATAATGATATTTACCATGCTCTTCCTGTTGTTACCAAACCATGACAACAACTGGGGCATGATTATCTATAGTGATTATTTTTACCATGCTCCCACTGTTGTTACTGAACCACAACAACAGCCAGAACATGGTTAACTGTAATACTGATATTTACCATGCTCTTTCTGTTGTTACCAAACTATGACAACACTTGGTGCATGGTTATCTATAGTACTCATATTTACCATGCTCCCACTGTTGTTACTTAACCACAAGAACAGCCAGAACATGGTCATCTATAATACTGATATATACCATGCTCTTCATGTTGTTACCAAACCATGACAACAGTTGAGGCATGGTTATGTATATTACTCATATTTACCGTCATCCAGCAGTTGTTATGGAACCACAACAACAGCCGGAACATGGTCATCTGTAATACTGATATTTACCATGCTCTTCCTGATGTTACCAAACAACGACAACAGGTGGGGCATGGTTATCTATAATACTTATATTTACCATGCTCCCACTGTTGTTACTGAACCAAAACAACAGCCAGAACATGGTTAACTATAATACTGATATATACCTTGCTCTTCCTGTTGATATCAAACCATGACAACAGTTGGGGCATGGTTATCTTTAGTACTCATATTCACCATGCTCCCACTGTTTTTACTGAACCACAAAAACAGCATGAACATGGTTATCTGTAATACTGATATATGCCATGCTCTTCCTGTTGTTTCCAAACCATGACAATAGTATGGGCATGGTTATCTAAAGTACTCATATTTACTATGCTCCCACTGTTGTTACTGAACCACAAAAACAGCCAGAGCATGGCCATCTGTAATACTGATATATACCATGCTCTTCCTGTTGATACCAAATCATGCCAACATTTAGGGCATGCTTATCTATAGTTCTCATATTTAACGTGATCCAGCAGTTGTTATAGAACCCCAACAACAGCCAGAACATGGTCATCTGTAATACTGATATATACCATGCTCTTCCTGATGTTACCAAAACATGACAACAGTTGGGGCATGTTTATCTATAGTACACATATTTTCCATGCTCCCACTGTTGTTACTGAACCATAACAACAGCCAGAACATGGTCATCTGTAATACTGATATTTACCATGCTCTTCCTGTTGTTACTAAACCATGACAACAGTTGGGGCATGGTTATCTATAGTACTCATATTTCCCATGCTCCCACTGTTGTTACTGAACCACAAAAACACCGGGAACATGGTCATCTGTAATACGGATATATACCATGCTCTTCTGTTGTTACCAAACCATGACAACAGCTGGGGCATCGATTTCTATAGTACTCATCTTTACCATGCTCCCACTGTTGTTACTAAACCACCAACAACAGCCAAAAATGGTCATCTGTAATTCTGATATATACATGCTCTTTCTGTTGTTACCAAACCATGACAACAGTTGGGGCATGGTTATCTATAGTACTCATATTCCCATGCCCCCACTGTTGTTACTAAACCCCACAACAACAGCGGAACATGGTCATCTGTATACTGATATTACCATGCTCTTCCGTTGTTACCAAACCATGACAACATTTGGGGGCATGGTTATCTATAGTACTCATATTTCCCAAATGCTCCACGTTGTTACTGAACCACAACAACAGCCGGAACATGGTCATCTGTAATACTGATATATACCATGCTCTCCCTGTTGTTACCAAACCATGACAACAGCTGGGGCATGGTTATCTAAAGTACTCATATTTACCATTCTCCCACTGTTGTTACTGAACCACAAAAACAGCCAGAACATGGTCATCTGTAATACTGATATATACCATGCTCTTCCCATTGTTACCAAACCATGACAACAGTTGGGGCATGGTTATCTATAGTACTCATATTTCCCCCATCCCTCCCACTGTTGTTGTGAACCATAAAAACAGCCAGAACATGGTCATCTGTAATACTGTATATACCATGCTCTTCGGTTGTTACCAAACCATGACAACAGTTAGGGCATGGTTATCTATAGTACTCCATATATATCGAAAGACAAGAACAGCAGGCCCATATTCATCTGTAATACGGGATATAAACTATGCTCTTATGTTTTTTACCAAACCATGAAAACTGTTAGGGCATGGTTATGTATAATACTCATATTTACCGTCATCCAGCAGTTTTATCGTCCCACAACAACAGCCAGAACATGGCATCTGTAAAACTGATATTTACCATGCTCCCACTGTTGTTACCAAACCATGACATCATTGGGACATGGTTATCTATAGTACTTATATTTCCATTGCTCCCCAATTTTGGTACTGAACCACAACAACAGCCAGAACAATGGTCATCTGTAATATTTGATATATACCATGCTCTTCATGTTGTTACCAAACTATGACAACAGATAGGTCATGGTTATCTATAGTACCATATTTTCCCGTGCTCCTGCTGTTCCTACCAACCACGACTGCCACAAAGGTCAAATTAGGGTTAACTAGAGTACTGATATATATCATGCTCTAGCTGTTGTTCCCATACCGTGACAATAGTTGGGGCATGGTTATTTTTAGTACGCATATATACCCTGGCTTAAGCCCGTTGCAAATTTCATTTGGGTCATAGTAAACTATAGTACTGATATATACAATGCTTCATTTTTTCAAAACCAAGGGAAAAGTTAGGGTATATTCTCATATATACCGTACTTAATCTGTTGCTACCGAACCATAAAATACAGCTGGGTCATACTTTAACGATAGTGTGATAAATACTATGTTCTACCTGCTGGTACTAACCATGATAACAGTATCGGCATGGTTATATATAGAACCTATATGGACCGTGCACAAGCTGTTGCTACAGAACATCATACAGTTTTGGCTGGAGATAACTATAGTTCTGAATTTCACAAGCCCCAGCTGTGCAACAGAAACACGACAACGTTGGGCATTTGGGGAACTATTGTAATGATATCTGGAAGTAGCTAGGGGACCGGTTACCCACAACTAGACCCGGGGTCTAGAGGTTTTTGTTACTGGACCACTAGACAATAACAGGACATGCAGAGGTCTGTTAATCAATATGAATACTGATAAAATTTCAAAGAGCAAAAAATATTTTATCTATATAAATAAAGTTGACGATTTTAAAAGTTTGTTCTCGTATTTTTCTCATTGCTTTAATGTTAGATGTATGGTAACTCACAGGAAACAGAAGCATTTATAATTCTTCAATCCCGGAGAAAAACACGATTGCGATTCGGCAAATAATTGTAGTAAAAACGTAGGCCGAGATCGGAAGGTTTGGTTATTGTTCTCTTTGTTTTTTTTTCTTCTCGGGACTGATGAATAAAAATAATAAAACTCCCTACGTTTTCTTCAGTATTTAAAAAGTTTTGTTCAATAGTTGTTGAATTCGTTTTACTGTTTGAGTAAATGAATAACAGTGACTACCGGAAACGCTGTTAAAATTTCATATTCATCATATGCGTCGAACCTGAGCGAGAGTTATATATACTCAGCGTCAACTGAAAAGTTACCATGTAATATATACCTCTTTATATTTCATACAATATCGACGTCACCTTTTCATGGCCTTGCGCGGTCTATTACTCATGGACCCTGTCTGATCATGTACCTAACCCATTTCATGACTGTCAGGTGAGACAGCATATACGACGTTCACTTTCGCGACATGAAAGTTCGGCGTCACCATGCCAATGGCCTGATGGCGTTTATCGTGCCTTAAACGTGGCATTCTTAGCAAGGATATTCTGTTTTTTAACGTATTCCTTTGAATCTGTCGACAAAATTTCAAGTGCGATGAATGATTTGAGATACAAAAGTTGTACATGTCCACATTGCTGGAAAAAGTCATTTTGCACGTGCAGCCCGTGCCCCAAATGGAGTTAACGAATTTGACTAACTTTACACCAGTGACGACTCAGCTGCGTCAAAAATGTAGTCCTGTTATACTTTAACACCCGTCCAGTGCGATTTTTAAAATATAATGGCCATTAGAGTGGTAACTTTTCAGTGACGCTGAGTATATATATAAAATTTTTCAAAAACAAAAGTAATAAAACTTTTTGACAACTAATCATAACGTTTACCGCAATTTCCTTATAGAGCTCTACATGGGATTACAGTACATGATAGTACATGTATATTAATTTTGTGAATTTGCGATCGTATTTTTCCCATGAGGAAAAAATAATAAATACCCATTTCCCGTGACTAACCATGTATTTAAAAACAAATTTTTGAAATCACGTTCGTTTTAAAGATAAAAATAGTATCCGAATCTTTTTTTTATCAAATTTTATACCGTTTTTCAGTGTTTTTATTGATTACCGGACCCTAGCCTGCCCTCTGGGTTATCTAGAGGTCCGGTTACTGGACCCCTAGTCCCCTTCCATGAAAATATACCATGCACCAGTGGTTAATATCTAACCAGGACAACAGTCAGGCATGGTTATCTCAAATATTTATGTATTACCATGTTCCAGCTGATGCTTTGGGAAACACGAAAATATGCGGAGATATCTATGGTACTCACAGATACCATGCTCCAGCCGTTTGCTATCGAACTACGAGAAACACTTAGGGCATTGTTTACAGTACTGATACAAAACCATGCTTGTCTGCACTTAATTAAGCCCAACAGACGGTAGGTTCAAGTTGTACAACACTAATTATCTAAAAATGTTTCAATTTTAATTTGTACATTTGTCAAATAACAGGGCAGTATTCAACTTCCATATAAAACACAGATATTTACTTAGTTAAACATAGTGATCAGTGATATTTCCTTTCAAAGTCTAATGCATTAGAGAAACCGTTAGTGAACACGTGGACCAGACTGCACGGATGCTGGTCGGAAACGCACTGTGTTTGTTTTTCATGGCGCGGCACAATCATTTAACTTTTTAGTGTCACCCTTTTTTTCCATTATGCATTGGGAGCCATTTTATATTCAGATTTGTGTTATTATTTGGGAAATTTTTTCTGGAATTTAATTCACCTGCCTCTTACTCAATATTATTTACCAATGTGTTGCTTGTCAACGTGGGTGGTACGTAAGGCTAAACTTACGAATAGAAACATGTCCTTTTTGTAAGTCAAGACTTAAGATTTACGAAATCATAACATGGTTATATTTATTTTGGGTGTACATGTTAAATTTTATTGTTAAAATTTAAAGGATTTAATTTAAATGTTAAATTAACAAAAACCTACCGTCTGTTGAGGGCTTTACTGTTTCTGAATACTTCTGAAAACAGTCGGTGAATGTTTACTAATTGTTATATAAAATGTTATTTTAGCAGTTTCATTTCAATTCACTATTGCAGTTTAAAACCACTTATCAACATACTTCATTACTTGTGCGGCCCCTTTGGGGCTGACATACTGACATTGCACTCTAACAATAATTTTTTTACTTTCGACAAAAATGTTCGAACTGTTTACTGGATCTTGTTTTCCCAAAAATGATGTACACGTTGAATATTCAAAGTCCCTCAATGACATTTTTGCTTGCTCTTTTTGATACAACTGAACCATAATATGAATCTCTCTTCCAAAAGAATTCCTTATCCCATTCCATGATGATCGAAACCGGAAACGGACAATTTATCTAAAAATATTTCTAATGGGATCCTACATGTACGGGCTAATTTTAGATGGGCTATTTTTACACGATAATTGCACATGCGCACTTTGCAACCATGCGCGGCCTGTTGTCGTTATCCCTCTCCCCAACATGGCAGGCTAATTCTAAAAGTATAAGTGAAATATTATCTGCAGTTATATGCTGCTTTCTCCTTGATTCAAGCCTCTTAAATCTTTTAGGGTTGTGCATATTTTTGTAAACCTGTTCAATTAAATTTGTTTTTTTTTTTTGGTACAAAAATATTTGCATTTAACAATGGACAATAAGAATTACAATGTTATCATCTTTTATATGATTTTTTTTGCAAGAGAATGAAGGAGGTCAAACACCACATCATTTTAAAACTTTCTCATCGATTTGAGCCCTTTGTTTGGTAGGTCAATATTAAAGTGTTGATGCTTGCACAGTCTATTTCCATAAAGCAAATTTCTATAAAGATTGACTTCTTATTCAGTTGTTACAACAGTCGAAATATGCTCGGGATGCTTTTTTAATTTGAAATTTTGGGTCACAGTATTGCCCACTGTGTAATTTCCTTTTGAAATAAGCAATTTTTGATGTAAAATATTAAAAGAGGTATTAACTCAAATTTCCAGTGGTTTCATGACTAATATTATCCAAGGCATTTTAAAATGTAGAGGACACAAGTTTCTGATGGAAGAACATGCTACATCATAGTACATGAGCATGAATTTTACTAAAACACAAGGGCTCGAATCGATGAGAAGGCTCAAATCGATGAGAAAGCTCGAATCGACGAGAAACAGGCATACAAGGATCTAACATTATTGACAGTGTTTTAAAAAAACAAAACATATTTGAGTTGAGATCTTTTCATATTTGTTTTTTGTGTGCTTGTTCCTTCATGAAAACCCATGATAAACTTTGATGGACAAATCAAGCAAAAGTTTACATTGTGCTAAATACAGTATGTTCATGCATATATTTAATAGTGGTTGATGTAATGTCAATGTTACAGTGTTAAAACAAATGGAAGAGGTTATATGCCCCTCAGAATAATTTAGAAATACATAGAAATCTGGTGAATTAGTCTGTGTGCATAATGATAATAGTCAGTTTAGAGTTTGTGAACTACTTGTAAAACTGTCCTATTATATCTTTTACAATTTCGAAATATTTTCTTTTTATATATAAAATAGAACCATTTCTTAGTGCAAATAGAATGCAAGGTTGCCATGTTTTTATGAAAATAGACAGGATTTTTTTTATATTAGATTGAAGGTTCAGGATGGGAGCTTTTGCAAGTTCAAAGCATATTTTGATGTTTTTAGCTATTCAAAATATGTTCTGTTTGACCTTTAAGTCAATTTATTTGCATTTTTTAAAAGGGAGGAGATAACCCCAAAAATGTCAAGATGTAATTTATATGCAGTACTCATGAACCTTCAACAATACTTACATCTGTATTGCAAGAAATTTGTCTTATATGTTCAACCACCTGTTCTATCAGTGAAAAAAGGAGTTTGATCTTAATGTGCCAAGGCCTGCAGCAAATTAGTTTGCATAGTTCAGCTTTATTTGCATAAAATTGCAAATGTAACCACAGATATTTGAACAAAAGTTAAGGTATAAGTGCCAGATGGTAGTAAGTACCCCCTTTTATTTGAATGTACTTAAAACTTTCTGGCTCTAACCCACCACCATATAGATCTAGTTTCTGTAAGTATGGCACTGCAGATATAATTAGAACAATTACAGATAGGTATTTGCATAATTTAGTGAATTGTCTGCCTCCAGTTACATAAATTAGCATAATTATACAAGTTAAAATGACACAAAATTAGAATTTATGATCTGTTGTTTGATTGTGAAGGGTAAGACATTTATGTGAAGAACAGTGCATCTTCTTTGACATGTTTAAAGCAAATATACCTGAAATTAATTAGTGGTTCTGTTAATATCTAAGGGTAAAACGATTTTATATATGAAGATAAATTGTATGTGTGTATGTATAAGGAAGTATAACTTGATATAGAAGTTCAGAAATATTGATAAAGCACTTGCAATACATATATATATATCTGAATTAATGAAGCACTTCCAATACTTAAATCTGACCTGATGAGCATCAGCAATACCCATATCTGAATAAATGAAGCACTTGCAATATCCATATCTGAACTGATAAAGCACTTGCTATACATTATCTGAATAAAGGAAGCACCTGCAGTAAGTATGTCAGAATAAATGAAGCACTTGCGATACTTCTTTCTGAATAAATGAAGCACTTGCAATATCCATATCTGAACTGATAAAGCACTTGCTATACATTATCTGAATAAAGGAAGCACCTGCAGTAAGTATGTCAGAATAAATGAAGCACTTGCGATACTTCTTTCTGAATAAATGAAGCACCTGCAATACCTATATTAAATTTTGAATAAATTAATCACTTGCAATACCTATGTGTGTATAAATTAATCACTTGCAATACCTTTGTTTGTATAAATTAATCACTCGCAATACCTTTGTCTGTATAAATGAATCACGTGCAATACCTTGTCTGTATAAATTAATCACGTGCAATACCTTTGTCTGTATAAATTAATCACTTGCAATACATATGTCTGAATAAATGAATCACTTGCAATACATATGTATAAATTAATCACTTGCAATACCTATGTCTGTATAAACTAATCACTTGCAATACCTTTTTCTGTATAAATTAATCACTTGCAATACCTATGTCTGTATAAATTAATCACTTGCAATACCTTGTCTGTATAAATTAATCACTTGCAATACCTTTGTCTGTATAAATTAATCAATTGCAGTACCTTTGTCTGTATAAATTAATCACTTACAGTACCTTTGTCTGTATAAATTAATCACTTACAATACATATGTCTGAATTAATGAAGCTTTTACAGTATCCAATCTGAATTGATAAAGCACTTATAAGATCTATATTTGAATCCAGTACCTCTATCTGAATAACTAACTGAAGCACTTGCAATACAGATATCTGAATTAATAAAGCACTTGCAATATCATCTAATGAAATCCTCAATTTTGTTCTTCATTCCAGTTTCTGGTCTGGTACTGGTGGACAAGGTGAATTTCAGTCGAAGATGTTACTATTTACTGATATTGATGTAGAGCAAGACTACATACAGCGTATAGATCCTGCCTTCAAATTCTGTGCATTATGTGCAGCAGTATTATTTTCCTGTGTAGGAATTGTCCAACTTCTAATTATGCCAAGGTAAGCTCATTTTTTCGAGTGTAGGAATTGTCCAATTTCTAATTATGCTAAGGTAAGCTCATTTTTTCGAGTGTAGGAATTGTCCAACTTCTAATTATGCCAAGGTAAGCTCAAATTTCCATTGTAGGAATTGTCCAACTTCTAATTATGCCAAGGTAAGCTCAGTTTTTCCTGTGTAGGAATTGTCCAATTTCTAATTATGCCAAGGTAAGCTCAGTTTTCCTGTGTAGGAATTGTCCAACCTCTTTGTGCCAGTTTAAGCTCAATTTTTCTGTTTAGGAATCGTCCAATTTCTAATTATGCCAAGGTAAGCTCAAATTTCCTGTGTAGGAAACATCCTTCTAATAATGCCAAGGGAAGCTCAGTTTTACTGTGTAGGAATTGTCCAGCATCTGAGCTAGTCTTTGTGTAGGAATTGTCCAACTTCTAATTTTACCAAGGTAAACTCTGTTATTCCTGTGTAGGAATTGTCCAGATTCTAATCATATTAAGATAAGCTTAAAGTTTTTTCTGTGTGGGCATTGTCCAGCAACAAAATATGCCAAGGTAAGCTAAAAGTTTTGCTGTGTAGGAAATGCCCAACTTCTAAATATGCCTAGGTAGGATAAAGATTTATAGTATGAATTGTCTAATTTCAAGCTAAGCTAAATTAAGGTCAAAATTTCCTGTAAAAGAAATGTCCAAGTTTGATTATTCCGTGGTAAGGTTAGTTGGAATAATTCAATTTCTGATTGCATGAGGATTAATTCCAAGCTTTTCCTGTATGTAAATTGTTCAAATGCCCAATTATGCCAGCCCAATATAAAAATGTTCAATGTTGGAACAATCATATGATCAAACAAACAAGGTCAATTCACATCCATGCTGGCTGATAATGGTCTACACTGTTCACTATTCAGTCTGTAAATTTTCAGTAAACATCCCTTCAGATAAGAAGTGGTAATGCCCAAGTTGAATGATGGACCAGTCCATTTTAGAAATATAGCAGGGTAAAGGTTAATCTGAATGAGCTTCTTCAAACTTAATTAACCCTTTCATTAACTTTATTTTCTTTTGTTTACAGAGCAGCATCTGTGATAGTTATATTTGTATTGGGAGAGTTGTTCTTCATCATCCAAGGCTTCATGTGCTTTGCTGACAGGCTCATGGTAGGTGCAGTTTCACCTTATAAGTTATAAAAATTGTTTACCTGGAATAATTGGCAACAAGTGTATTTTGTATAACGGTCTAGGGAAAATGTGTAGCCAGGTGTGTCACAGTCTAGGGGAAATTTGTAGTGTGGTGTCTGAGTCTATGGGACTGTCTAGGGGAAATATGTAGAGTTGTTTTGACAGTTTAGGGGAAATGTGAAGCAAGGTGTATAACAATCTAGGGGAAATGTATAGGCAGGTGTATAAAAGAATAAATGTTGAGCCAGGTGTATTACAGGGGAAATGTATAGATGGGTGTGTAAAAAAAGAAATGTTGAGCCAGGTGTATAACAGGGAAAATGTGTAGATAGGTGTATAAAAGAAGAAATGTTGAGCCAGGTTTATAACAGGCAAAATGTATAGACAGGTGTATAAAAGAAGAAACGTTGAGCCAGGTGTATAACAGAGAAAATGTGTAGATGGATGTGTAAAAAAAGAAATGTTGAGCCAGGTGTATAACAGGGAAAATGTATAGATAGGTGTATAAAAGAAGAAATGTTGAGCCAGGTGTATAACAGGGGAAAAGTATAGTCGTGTTTATAACAGGAAAAATGTATAGACAGGTGTATAAAAGAAAAAATGTTGAGCCAGGTGTATAACAGGGGAAATGTATAGATGGGTGTGTAAAAAAAGAAATGTTGAGCCAGGTGTATAACAGGGAAAATATATAGATAGGTGTATAAAAGAAGAAATGTTGAGCCAAGTGTATAACAGGTGAAATGTGTAGCCTGGTTTATAATGGGAAAAGTGTAGCAATGTGTGTAACAGGGGAAATGTGTAGCCAGGTGTATAACAGGGGAAATGTGTAGCCAGGTGTATAACAGGGGAAATGTGTAGCCAGGTTTATAACAGAGGAAAAGTGTTGCAAGGTGTGTAACAGGGGAAATGTGTAGCCAGGTTTATAACAGGGGAAAAGTCTAGTAAGATGTATAAGAGGGGAAATGTGTAGCCAGGTTTATAACAGGGGAAAAGAGTAGACAGGTGTGTTACAGATGAAAGAAGAAATGTTGAGCAGGGTTTATAACAGGGGAAATGTGTAGCCAAATTTATAATGGGGGAAAAGTGTAGCTAGGTGTATAACAGGGGAAATGTGTATTCAGGGTGTGCAAACGAAGACATTGAGAAAGGTGTATAACAGGGGAAATGTGTAGACATGTGTATAAAAGAAGAAATGTTGAGCCAGTTGTATAACAGATGAAATGTGTAGCCAGGATTATAACAGGGGGAAAGTGTAGCAAGATGTATAACTGGGGAATTGTGTAGTCAGATGAAAAAGAGAAGAAATGTTTAGCCAGGTTTATAACAGGGGAAATGTATAGACAGGTCCGTAAAAGAAGAAATGTATAGTCTAAAGTGTATAACAGGGAAATTGAGTATCCAGGTTTATAACGAGAAATGTTAAGCCAGGTGTATTACAGGGGAAATGTTAAGCCAGGCTTATAACAGGGGAAATGTGTAGCAAGATGTGTTACTAGGGAAATGTGTAGCCGGGCTTATAACAGGGGAAATGTGTAGCAAGGTGTGTAACTAGGGAAATGTTAAGCCAGGTGTATAACAGGGGAAATGTGTAGCCGGGCATATAACAGGGGAAATGTGTAGCAAGGTGTGTAACTAGGGAAATGTGTAGCCGGGCATATAACAGGGGAAATGTGTAGCAAGGTGTGTAACTAGGGAAATGTGTAGCCGGGCATATAACAGGGGAAATGTGTAGCAAGGTGTGTAACTAGGGAAATGTTAAGCCAGGTGTATAACAGGGGAAATGTGTAGCCGGGCATATAACAGGGGAAATGTGTAGCAAGGTGTGTAACTGCGAAATGTGTAACCGGGCATATAACAGGGGAAATGTGTAGCAAGGTGTGTAACTAGGGAAATGTGTAGCCGGGCATATAACAGGGGAAATGTGTAGCAAGGTGTGTAACTAGGGAAATGTGTAGCCGGGCATATAACAGGGGAAATGTGTAGCCAGGTGTGTAACAGAGGAAATTTGAAGCCAAGGCACATGTGTCATTGTCATTTAATGCCTCTAATACATGACTATCACACATTGGTGTGAAAAACATTTCTTGATTCACTAATTAGAATAGATCTCTTTAATTCCCATAACAATGCTTATTATATGTATATAATATGGTGTACAAAAGGGTTAGAGCTGAAGGGCAAGAAATGAGAAATCATACAGTTTAATTAATGAAGGACCCCTCAAATTATGTTATTATCATAATAAAGATATGACCAGCAACAAATGTATTTATTCCCCGCCCGCTTAGCTCAGTAGGTAAGAGCGTCGGTCTACGGATCGCGTTGTCGCAAGTTCGATCCTTGGGTGGGGCGCATGTTCTCCGTGACTATTTGATAAACGACATTGTGTCTGAAATCATTAGTCCTCCACCTCTGATTCATATGGGGAAGTTGGCAGTTACTTGCGGAGAACAGGTTTGTACTAGTACAGAATCCAGGAACACTGGTTAGGTTAACTGCCCGCTGTTACATGACTGAAATACTGTTGAAAAATGGCGTTCAACCCAAAACAAACAAAAAACAAATGTATTTTAAATTTAGATATCTAAAGTGAAAGAAGTCTAAATTGAAAAAGTGTATCTTAACTCCTACCTATATAAGAATGCTATGACATGTACTTAACATTCCTGAATGTCACAGTAACCCACATTTCATGTGACTAGTGTTCATGTATCTTTCAGTCACGCCAAGCAATTAGCTTATGTATAATGCCTCGTTACACACCGTGGCAGCTGATTACTTAAGATATAATTAATAGATGGTTGTTATATCTATTGATTATTGTCATATAATAATTTACATTTTTTTATGTTTCATCCTCCTTTTATATGTGTAGTTGTCCCTTTTAAAATGGTAAATTAGACAGTTTGACATGAAATGTTAATGGGTCATTAAGATTTGATATAACAGGTAAAATGTGACAGTTTGGAAGGGCAAAGACTCAGGAAAAGTTTAGGACTTTTTGCAATACTTATATCTTAAATAAAAGTACTTTTCAACTGCACATTGGTTGCCAGTGGTAATATTTTACTGCAGCATTTGGCTCTGACCTGTGTTCTTGAATGTTGCATGATTCAACTCAAGAATTAATTTTAAGGTTTTTAATGTAGCAAACCTAATTCGTACATCACACATGAGTACCTGTGGAATGAGAATCATGATTTTCTTATTAATGTCTGTTTCAAAGTAAAGGATATGTTTCAGGGGCCTCTGTGGCTGAGTGGTTAATGTCACTGACTTTGCCGTTTACCAGTCTGGGTTAAAAAACTGGCTGCAGGTGTAGAATTTTTCATCTGAGGCAGTCTTCAAGCTGGCTTTAGAAAGTTTGTGTTTCTGCCCAGTACCCGCTCATGCCTGAAACAGTGTATAGGTCTTCCTGCATCTTCAGGAGGAAAAATTGCCATATGAACGAAATTGTGTCAGGGTGACTCTAAACCCAGCACAGACGCGCTATGAGAAAACCAACATAGTGGCTTTGCGACCAGCATGGATCCAGACCAGCCTGCACATCCGCGCAGTCTTGTCAGGATCCATGCTGTTCGCTTTCAAAGCCTATTGCAATTACAGAAACCGTTAGCGAACAGCATGGATCCTGACCAGACTGTGCGGATGCGCAGGCTGGTCTGGAGCCATGCTGGTCGCAAAGCCACTCTGTTGGTTTTCTCATGGCACGTCTCATATGTTTTATTACAACTTTAAATATATTTTATTTTCAGAGGGTATCAAAATGCACGCAGCCGTTAACGAAGGTGTCAGAATATATTTTAGACAAACATTGGTTACGGACCATCCTAGCTTTCATCTGTGTATTGTTCACAGCTATCATGTCAACTATAGGCCTAGTAAGCTATGAATTTTACTTATACTGAATTTTACTTACAGAATGAGTCCTTTGAATGCATTTATTACTGCGAAATCAATTGATTTTGTTGACATAAATGTTCATGGTCATATAATGGGCACATGAATTAGTGGTATTCACAGTTTTAAGATGAAATAAATGAGAAGGTAATTTTGTTGATTGGTGCAACAATAAAATCCGTTAAAATTAGTTCCAAATTAACATGAAGAATAATGTTTATAGTGTTCATATTATTCATTCTTTTGGCAGTGATGTAATGTTAATGGGATAAAATGGACTTCTTATTTCTTAATTAGTCTTTTTTAATTATTTTGTTTCATTCATTATCATAAAAAATAAACAGTTTGTTACCCCTATGGGGTTCAAACTTGCAGTGTCCATATAGACAGTAAAAACAAATACGCTACACCACAACTTCCCTAAAATAGCCATCATATTCATACTCTATGATCTTTTTTACTTGTATAGCAAAAACATTGGTGAAAATGTTTTTTTGTTTTTTATCACAACAGGCAGGATGTAGAGAGATCATTGAAACCTCCAGCACCAACAGTAGCAACACTAGTCAGCTTTCACATGATCTCATTGATGAATGCAGTTATCCTATGGTAATTGTTTATAATTTTTGTATTATACCAGTAATATGCAAAACTGTTTGCCCAAGGTTGGAATAGCTTACATGTTAATAGTCCAAACAATAAGCACAGATGCCTGTCAGTAATCAAAATTATTTATTTAAGTTACATTGACAGAATTTTCCTTATACTGAATATTACTTTTACTTGTACTGAATTTTATTTTTACTGAATTTTACTTATACTGAATATTACTTATACTGAATATTACTTTTACTTGCACTGAAGTTTACTTATACTGAATATTATTTATACTGAATATTACTTTTACTTGCACTGAATTTTGCTTACACTGAATTTTAGTTAATATGTTACTGTTGAACTTCATTCGAACTCATTGAGACCGGCAAAATTTGTTCGAGCTATTGATAGTTCGAGCCATAGAAAATTATACATATTCCTGTAAAATCATTTAATTTCGTGGGCATGAAATTTCATGGTTTTGGTCAAAACGGCAATGTCATGGGGATATGAATTTGTGGATTTCAACTTTTGAACATAAAATGAGTGGGACAAATTGTCCATTGGGATTAAATTTCGTGGATTGACTCAACCACGAAAATGAGTACCTATATTAATGATTTCACAGTATAGTTTGAGTAGATGGTTATTGAAAATGCCAGTTGTTTAGAATTTTATACACAGTAGTAACTGTACTAAATATTCTATTTTCAGTGTGTGATATGTCTCATTTTGACATCCATTCATCATTTTTCTTATTATTTAGCAATCTTTTTATGTGTTTTCAGTATACCGTTGTGTGCAGCCTGTGTGTCCTCATCTGCAATTTGATATTTTTGAACGTTGCATTCTTTATCAAGTTGTTACTCAGCGTGACCATCTTCATTGTATATAACGTCATCTTCCATGTGGGGAAAGACACAATTCTCCCAGAATCCTACTCTACTGCAAGGTAAATACTACATAGTGTATAAACTTATCTTCCGTGCCAGGAAAGACACCATTCTTCCAGAATCCTACTCTGCTGCAGGGTCACTATTTCTTTATCCATTGTCTTTCATACTGAGAAAGACACAGTTCTTTGAGAATACCACTCTACTGCAAGGTAAATTCTTCTTTGTATATCAGTTTGTCTTTTCGTGCTGAGACAGACAGTTTTTCTAGAAGCTCACCCTGCTGCCAGGTAAATACTTAAAGTACTATCAAAGGAATGTATTCATGCTGTTGGAGTATAAAAAATTTATTTCAGATGGCACGGCCATTGTTTGTTAGAAATGATTTGAACACTGCAGAAGTTTGCTTTATGCATTTATGAGCAACTTTTCCATGTAAAGCTGGGAACATGTGTAAAACTTGGTGGAACAACATTCTAATAGATACCTGATACTTCCTTGGTAAATTCACTGAAGTGTCATTCAAAATTGCAAAGATTTGGAAATTGCCATTATTATATTGTATAAATTATAACCAGTTTGTGAATGTCTGTAATGTTCATTTCAGGTATTTTGCCTCAATGAGTGTTGGTGATCAGGCCTCCATGTATTTGACAATATTGTTGGTGACAATCGTCATACTGGACAGACAGGTATGTTGTTGTTGTTGTTGTTGTTGTTGTTTTTGGGCAAATTTATTGCTAATGAATTGCAGCAATTTTCTAGCTCTGTCATTTGTTTATTTTGGGTTTAGTGCTGTTTTTCAACAGTATTTCAGCCATGCAATGGCGAGAAGTTAACCTAACCAGTGTTCCTATATTCTATACCAATACAAACCTGTTCTCCCCAAGAAATTGCCAGCTTCCTCATATGAATCAGAGGTGGAGGACAGATGATTTCATGCACAATATCTTATCTTAAATTGTCACGTAGAACATGCTCCTCGCCCGGGGCTTGAGCTCCCGACCCTGCAATTCGTAGATCTGCACTCTTCCTATCCAGCTCCATCAAGACACGATGGTAGGCACAGGATGATGAGCTCACCCTCAGTTAAAGCAAAGCTGATAACAGCATAGAGTCTCAAATGGTAGAAGGCAAAAGGGAGGTGGTGGTGTGTGTGTGGGGGGGGGGGGGGGGGGGGGGGGGGGGGGCGGGACTCAAGACAATTAAGCTTTTCATGTTGGTGAAGATAAAGACCTATGTTAGAGGCATTTTCTGGGAAATGCTTTAAAGCAGCAGATAAACTAAATACAGTATATATAATGTGTCAGGTAATTGCCTCCTGGTAAGAAAATGACTAAATTTTTCCCAGGAAGTGAACTAAGAGACATTTATTGATCTAGTAACCGTAAAGCTAGGGCTGTCATCGATAGAAACGATATCGATGTATCAACGATATATTTTTGTCGATCGATTATTGATTCCCATTTTCAAAAATCGATATTTTACAGAGAGAAAAAACTATCCAGATAAACACCCAGACCCTCAAAAACAATTAAGTTCACAAAATTGTACATTTAGATAAATGTAAAAGAGAAGTGAAGGCAAAATAAAAATGAAAGATTTTATTAATTTTTATTTCTTTTATTTCATAAATACAAATACAACACAATCAAACAGTAATATGATAAGTATGCAATAAAACTAAAAATAGCATTTACAGGACGGTATATAGTATGCATATGAACTAAAAGGTTGTTAATCTAACTTAATAATCGGTATATCAATGTATCGTCGATATTTGTCTTCTGATATATCGGTATTGTCGATATGCCTAAGACCCAATCAATGACAGCCCTACGTAAAGCTTTCATTTAATACATGGATTAGGTATAAATTGATAAAAAATTTAGATAACATGTATTTACAAGATGGAATCATATTCTCCATGTTTATAATACAGGTTGAGTGTACAAATCGTTTGGACTTTATTTGGCGGAGACAGTGTCAGACGGAGGAAGAGGAAGTGAAAACTACCGGTGCGCTGAATAAGATGTTACTTGAGAATATCCTGCCAGTGCACGTGGCTGAGTACTTCCTTGGAAACACTAGAAAAGTAAATACTTAGTTACTGTAAATTGGGTTCAATTCCCGTCAAAAATATTTTTCTGTTTCACAGAAAATATTATAAAACACTGTTGATGATAAATTACAGTGTCTTATAGTCATGTATATATTGGGATATAAATATTGTCTGGTAATATTTCTGACTTTTCATACCTAAATAAAAGTTGCCAGTATTTGGGAAGAATAAAAAATCAAAACAAGGATTATACAATCCATAGCAATGTTACAAATACGTTATATCTTCCTGTTCGCATTTTCACCCAGTTAATTAAAAGGTTCTCCTTTCAGATACTGTAACTGTTGGATGAGGATTTCTGTGTACATTTTTTATTGAAGAGTTTAATTAACGCTTTCAATTACAGAAATGTCAACAGATATTTACCACAGAATTTTCCTCTATTAATTTTGTAATCTTTATACAATCAATGTATCCAGGAAATTATTGGTGTTGTGAAGCAATACAGCTGTTACTATAATAATTATCTAAGTCGAAAATTGATTCCATTGTGGTGTTATTACTGCCCTTAAAACAATTTGTCATGCAAGTGGTAAAAAAGTTTCACTTTATCACAAACCCAAGTTTATTTTACTGAAAATATACATAACCATGGGTGTGGGTAAACTGTCAAAAAGTTGAATAAATAACATTCAGGAGGTGTGGTCTAGCGGTTATGGTGTAAACTGCCCTGGAGAGCAATTTCAGGTGCAAACTGTGCTTAGCTAAGGACCACCTACTCACAGAAGGTAAATGGATTCAAAACTAGAAAAAAAAAGCATATGTCCCCAAAAGTGTTAGGTCTTGTTAAGGCAGGTACTAGTATGTTAGTAAATAGAGTGTGGGAGTAATTTTTCACTTATTGCTGTGCAATACATTGAAACTTACAAATTGTACAATTTCATGTATAAAATGAAAGGATTTTAGGTATAAAATCAAAGGGAAGCTGTAACTCATTGAAAACTCATTTTACCATAAAACCTGAAATATTTGCGCAACAATGCTTTGACTGATCATTCCTGTAAAGTTTCAATCAGATTCCACCATTAGTATAGGAGAAATAGTCCTGAAAAATTTTATTTAAAATTGATTTTTAAGGGGCCGTTAGAGCCAAAAAAATCTAAACAGGACATGTCGATGATATGCATAACTTTTACCCAAAACATTATAATCTCTAGTATTTATGGATAAACCTTCCCTAGCAGCTTCCTGTATTAAACAGCCACTTGCCTTGGGCAGCCAGTAAGCTAACGTCCCAAATCATTTTTAGCTCACCTGTCACAAAGTGACAAGGTGAGCTTTTGTGATCGCGCGGTGTCCGTCGTCCGTCGTCCGTCCGTCAGTCCGTGCGTGCGTCCGTCCATCCGTAAACTTTTGCTTGTGACCATTCTAGAGGTCACATTTTTCATGGGATCTTTATGAAAATTGGTCAGAATGTTCATTTTGATAATATCTAGGTCAAGTTCGAAACTGGGTCACGTGCGGTCAAAAACTAGGTCAGTAGGTCTAAAAATAGAAAAACCTTGTGACCACTCTAGAGGTCACATTTTTCATGGGATCTTCATGAAAGTTAATCAGAATGTTCATCTTGATGATATCTAGGTCAAGATTGAAACTGGGTCACGCGCGGTCAAAAACTAGGTCAGTAGGTCTAAAAATAGAAAAACCTTGTGACCACTCTAGAGGTCACATTTTTCATGGGATCTTTATGAAAGTTGGTCAGAATGTTCATCTTGATGATATCTAGGTCAAGTTCGAAACTGGGTCACGTGCCTCAAAAACTAGGTCAGTAGGTCTAAAAATAGAAAAACCTTGTGACCTCTCTAGAGGCCATATATTTCACAAGATCTTCATGGAAATTGGTCAGAACGTTCACCTTGATGATATCTAGGTCAAGTTCGAAACTCGGTCACGTGCCATCAAAAACTAGGTCAGTAGGTCAAATATTAGAAAAATCTTGTGACCTCTCTAAAGGCCATATTTTTCACTGGATCTGTATGAAAGTTGGTCTGAATGTTCATCTTGATGATATCTAGGTTCAGGTTCGAAACTGGGTTACGTGCTGTCAAAAACTAGGTCAGTAGGTCTAAAAATAGAAAAACCTTGTGACCTCTCAAGAGGCCATATATTTCATGACATCTTCATGAAAATTGGTCAGAACGTTCACCTTGATGATATCTAGGTCAGGTTCGAAATTGGGTCACGTGCCATCAAAAACTAAGTCAGTAGGTCAAATAATAGAAAAACCTTGTGAGCTCTCTAGAGGCCATATTTTTCATGGGATCTGTATGAAAGTTAATCTGAATGTTCATCTTGATGATATCTAGGTCAGGTTCGAAAGTGGGTCACGTGCCATCAAAAACTAGGTCAGTAGGTCAAATAATAGAAAAACCTTGTGACCTCTCTAGAGGCGATACTTGTGAATGGATCTCCATAAAAATTGGTCAGAATGTTCACCTTGATGATATCTAGGTCAAGTTTGAAACTGGGTCACGTGCCGTAAAAAACTAGGTCAGTAGGTCAAATAATAAAAAACCTTGTGACATCTCTAGAGGCCATACTTTTCATGGGATCTGTATGAAAGTTGGTCTGAATGTTCATCTTGATGATATCTAGGTCAAGTTTGAAACTGAGTCAACTGTGGTCAAAAACTAGGTCAGTAGGTCTAAAATTATTAAAATCTTTTGACCTCTCTAGAGGCCATATTTTTCAATGGATCTTCATGAAAATTGATCTGAATGTTCACCTTGATGATATCTAGGTCATTTTCGAAACTGGGTCATGTGCGGTCAAAAACTAGGCCAGTAGGTATAAAAATAGAAAAACCTTGTGACCTCTACAGAGGCCATATTTTTCATGAGATCTTCATGAAAATTAGTGAGAATGTTCACCTTGATGATTTCTAGGTAAAGTTCAAAACAGGGTCACGTACCTTCGAAAACTAGGTCAATAGGTCAAGTAATAGAAAAACCTAGAGACCATATTTTTCAATGGATCTTCATGAAAATTGGTCAGAATTTTTATCTTGATAATATCTAGGTCAAGTTCAAAACTGGGTCACATGAGCTCAAAAACTAGGTCACTATATCAAATAATAGAAAAAACGACGTCATACTCAAAACTGGGTCATGTGGGAAGAGGTGAGCGATTCAGGACCATCATGGTCCTCTTGTTTTTTAACAGTCACCTGCCTTTAACAGTCAGACTGTGTCACTGCTTTAGCTGGCTGCTTAACACAGGTTTACTGTTATCAAATCAGCATTCAAAAATAGAACAAAGGCATATATTTTCTCTTTGCCAGACAAGTTCCTTTTCAAACAGATAAGTCTAAAACAGTAACCAGTACACTAAACAAATTTTAGTTTTCCAAGAAGTGGTAGTGCTGCTTATAAATTGAGCTAAATGTTTGAAAAAGCGTACAAATCAGTGACTAGCCTCTTTTTGATTTGGTAACCAATGTTATATGAGCCGTGCCATGGGAAAACCAACATAGTGGGTTTGCGACCAGCATGGATCCAGACCAGCCTGCGCATCCGCGCAGTCTGGTCAGGATCCATGCTGTTCGCTAACAGTTTCTCCAATTCCAATAGGCTTTAAAAGCGAACAGCATGGAGCCTGACCGGACTGCGCAGATGCGCAGGCTGGTCTGGATCCATGCTGGTCGAAACCCACTATGTTGGTTTTCTCATGGCGTGGCTGATATGCTAAATAGGATTTTGTAGCGCCATAAAACTGTCTATCATAAACAACATTATTACACATAGATAGAAGTTATTTTCTCTCTAGAGGTATTATTTTAATGCATTCAATTGTTCAAAAATATTCAAATCAGTGATTATTTCTCTAGAGATTGATATGTTATAAATATTTTATATTATTTGGTTTTGGATAATATGTTATTGACATGGAAAAGTTCTGATAGAACTATAATTTATAATTTGTTTATCTGTTGGGCAAAATGACAATAGTTGTGTGTAGCATGTTAGAAATCTTTCATGTTTGTTTTCATTTTCCAACAAGAGAGTTTATTCTCCAATAAAACATGTCAAACAGAAATCCCTGGAGCTCTTTCTTTGTTCCATACATAAAACAGGTTTGCTTTAGATTAACATCTAAATAAGGAATAAAATTTATCTTTATATGGAATGGAAATGTTTTAGAAGTGTATGCTGCAACTGAGTGCAAATGCTTGAAACATTATATAAATGAATACTTTTGTGTCACAGAAACTTTAATAGTGTCTGAAAGAAGACATTTTACATGTGGAATGTTTGCAAAAAAAAAAAAATGATTTTTAACTTTACAGATTAAAGTCTTCTTTTTTCATTAAATGATTTTTATGCCCCCACTTTGGGGGGGGGGGGGGGGCGGGGCATATAGATTTGCTTTTGTCCGTCCGTCCTTCCGTCCGTCCGAAAATGTTGCGTAGCTCTGAAAATATTTGACGTAGAGTCACAAAACTTTACAGGAATGTTGGTCAGCATGTGTAGTTGTGCACCTGGGGTTTCGCGTCCGGATTCATTCAGTCATGTAGAAGTTATGGCCCCTGACTTTGTAAAAATTGGTCATTTTAATGTTGTGTCGCACCTAGCTCCAAAAGTATATGACCTAGAGTCACAAAACTTTACAGGAATGTTGGTCAGCATGTGTAGTTGTGCACCTGGGGTTTCGCGTCCGGATTCATTCAGTCATGTAGAAATTATGGCCCCTGACTTTGTAAAAATTGGTCATTTTAATGTTGTGTCGCGCCTAGCTCCAAAAGTATATGACCTAGAGTCACAAAACTTTACAGGAATGTTGGTCAGCATGTGTAGTTGTGCACCTGGGGTTTCGTGTCCAGATTCATCCAGTCATGTAGGAGTTATGGCACCTGACTTAGTAAAAAATTGGTCATTTTAATGTTGTGTCGCGTATAGCTCCAAAAGTATTTGACCTACAGTCACCAAAGTTTACAGGAATGTTGGTCAGCATGTGCAGTTGTGCACCTGGGGTTTCGCGTCTGGATTCATCCAATCATGTAAGAGTTATGGCCCCTGACTTAGTAAAAAATTGGTCATTTTAATGTTGTGTCGCGCATAGCTCCAAAAGTATTAGAGTCACCAAAGTTTACAGGAATGTTGGTCAGCATAGGCAGTTGTGCACCTGTAGTTTCGCGTCCGGATTCATTCAGTCATGTAGGAGTTATAGCCACTGACTTAGTTAAAAATGGGTCATTTTAATGTTGTGTCGTGCATAGCTCCAAAAGTATTTGTCCTAGAGTTTTTGGACCCTGACCTGGGAAAAAATTGTCATTTTAATGTCATGTAGTGGGGGCATCTGTGTCCCATGGACACATTTCTAGTTAATGATTACTTGTTTACTATCAGCTAATAAGTTTATGTTATCATTAGAGCAACTTAATGATAGAAATTTTTGGTTAAGGTTTTGTATGTAAGCTGGTATCTCAGTACCTTCTAACGGGAATGGATTAAAACTTGACACACTTGTTCACTGTCATCATCTGACATGCATTAAGCAGGTCCCATAACTCTACTTTGTTTTTTTTTTTATTCAAAATTATGCCCCTTTTTCGACTAAGCAGTTTTTGGTTAAGTTTTTGTATGTAAGCTGGTGTTTCACTATCCACTTATGGGAATGGATTGAAACTTCTCATACTTGTTCACTGTCATGATCTGACATGCACTGTGCAGGTCCCATAACTCTACTTTGCTTTTTATGCCTCCGAATGGAGGCATATTAGTTTTCAACGGTCCATCCGTTTGTTAGTTAGTCACAACGTTAACTTTTTGCATGAAGGCACTTTACTCGCGAACCACTGCACCCAGGACCTTCAAACTTCACATGCTGATAGTACTTATTGAGTACACCACCCCTACTGACTTTGGGGTCACCAGGTCAAAGGTCAAGGTCACAGGGGCCAATGTTAAATTTTTGCATGAAGGCACTTTACTCGCGAAGCACTGCACCCAGGACCTTCAAACTTCACGTGCTGATAGTACTTATTGAGTACACCATTCTTACTGACATTGGGGTCACCAGGTCAAAGGTCAAGGTCACAGTGGACAGCGTTAACTTTTTGCATGAAGGCACTTTACTCGCGAACCACTTCACCCAGGACCTTCAAACTTTACATGCTGATAGTACTTTATAAGTACACCAACCCTACTGACTTTGGGGTCACCAGGTCAAGGTCAAGGTCACAGGGGCCAACGTTTACTTTTTGCATGTAGGCACTTTACATGCGAACCACTTCACCCAGGACCTTCAAACTTCACATGCTGATAGTACTTATTGAGTACACCACCCCTACTGACTTTGGGGTCACCAGGTCAAAGGTCAAGGTGCTGCGGGGGCATTTGTCACCATTAGTGACAGCTCTTGTTTTCAAAATTATGCCCCTTTTTGACTTAGCAGTTTTTTTAGTTAAATTTTTGTATGTAAGCTGGTATCTCAGTATCCACTAATGGGAAAGGATTGAAACTTCACATACTTGTTCACTGTCTTGATATGACATGCATTGCAATGGTTTAATAACTTTACTTTGCATTTTACAAAATTAGGACCTTTTTTTCAAATTAGCAGTTTTTAGGTTAAATTCTTATATATAAGCTGATATCTCAGTACCCACTAATGGGAATAGATTAAAACTTCATTTATTTCCATTGTATGTGACCTTCACTTTTGCCAAGGGAGTTAATTCTCTAATTTCACGGTACAGCATACGACTTGATAAAGCGCTTCCTGCGAAAGTGTTAAATGTATCAGACCCCAGTATTTGAAAAATAAGTCCGTGAGTAAGACATTAATAATTATTGCAATATGAATTTAAGACAGTGACAGGGTAACTTCGTCAAATATTTGAACAACAAATATTTCAACAAGTAATTACCGATTTTACTTTGTTCAAATGATCAACGAGGGTATTTAAAAATAATTAACCTACTTTTACACAAATAGGGTGTGAAATGTAATCAGCTTTCAAAGTAGGTCAAATTTGTTTCCAGTAGGTAGGGCTGCACATAGTTGTTCTCGTAAAAATCAAATACTGCGAGACCAGGTGAGTAACTCGAAAATAGCAGCAAGAGGTATAAATGCAGAAATAATAATGTTTTCTGTGCAGATTAATGAAATAGATTCTCCAGCTTTAAAGACACACTTGGCTTTAACTTCTGCATGATTTTAATTTTGAAGATATTTGAGTTGATTTTAAAATCATGAACATTTCCACTGCACAAAATTAACCACAATGAGAAATGAGATATGAAACAGGATACATAATTGAGCCATGCCATGAGAAAACCAGCATAGTGCGTTTGCTACCAGCCTGGATCCAGACCAGCCTGCGCATCCGCACAGTCTGGGAAGGATTCATGCTGTTTGCTTTCAAAGCCTATAGCAATTAGAGAAACTGTAAGCAAACAGCATAGATCCTGACCAGACTGCCCAGATGTGCAGGCTGGTCTGGATCTTTGCTGGTCGCAAACACACTATATTGGTTTTCACACGGCGCGGCTGAATTAAAGTCATTGATATCGTATTGAAAATGCATAAATCACACATGATGCTGTAATGTATTCTGTTACATTAAGAGTAATATTTTGAAAATAATGAGAAAAGTGATTTATTATTTGCGTGATTCTCTGAAATGAACTCATATTGTAGAAAATATTGTTGATATTTGATACACATAGTATTTTAGAAAACACATTTTAATAAATCATAAATCTAGTGGATAGGAAGGAAGATCAAATCACTTGCAGCGAAATCATTAATATTCGTGGGGGACTAATTTTTTATGGATTTTGTGTCTGAGTCAATCCACAAGTTAATCCCAACAAACAAGTAAAACTCACATTCATTTTATGTTCAAAAGTTGAAATCCACGTATTCATATCCCCATGAAATTGCTGTTTTGACCAAAACCACGAAGTTTTATGCCCACCAAATTAAATGGTTTTACAGTATACATTTTTTTTAATATATTTACAAATTGAATATTCTGGCTGGCCATAATATGCTAAGTCATGGGAGAGAACTCTAGGCATGAATGAGGTTGACTCAAAGATACAGCATTTTGTTATGAGTTGTAGTTTGAAAAAGTGAAAGAGGCAATTTGGCAATTTTGTTTGGCGATTCCTTCACCTCCTCAGTTCCGTGGTAGCCGGGTGAGGGTTGGGGATGGAAAGTTTGCATATACTATATTAAGACTAAGAGATTACTGCTTTAGTTCTGCTAACCTTAAAGAGTTTGAAATACGTCTGTACTAGTATTGTACAGTTAAAAGATTCTTCATGTCATGGTGGACCTTGTTTTTCCCCAAACAAGACTTTTGTATTAATGCCTGCTGAAAGTTATGTGGAAGGCTGAGCACAAAATTATTGTAAGGGTAAATAAATAATGAACAAGGTACAATTATTTTGCTCTCAGTCATTGACATGTAGTTAAGTCAGATCAGATCGCTGAAATGATTTGAAACTTTTTTCTAACTAGCAGAATTTGTTTTCTTATCTTATACTTTTTTGAAAATCACAAATTATAATATCTCATCCACAACTTGCAAGAAGGAATACATGAACAGAAATATTGTTTCAGGAGTTATACTACAGCGAGTCCTACGAGTATGTGGCTGTGATGTTTGCTTCTATACCAAACTTTAAGGAGTTTTACCAGCAGAACAGCGCTAATAAACATGGCCTAGAATGTATTAGAGTCCTGAATGAGATCATTGCTGACTTCGATCAGGTTTGTTCATGATTTATGTTGTTTTAAAACACTGGTAGAAGAAGGAATATACCATTAACATTGAACATAGGACAAAGTCCATTTCGCTGAATTTGACCAATGCAGACAAATTTTGTACAGTTGAAAGTCGATTTCTCATGCTTGCTTTTCTCAGAATAACCATTTTCTTGAAGGCTTTTTAAAATCCAATCTTGTATTTATTTATTATTTATTTGGGTTTTACGACACACCAACACAGTATAGGTTATATGGCGCCAAACAGGACTACAAATATTGGTACCACATCTCATTTACATCGAAATAAAAACATGAGGTATGGAATCAAAATTTGCATACCTGCTGGAATCACAGAGTTATTGCAAAACCAAGTGTTAAGACCCTATTAGTCGCCTCTTACGATTATGCAAGGGTAAGGCAGTGGTTCCAATTCTTTTCATACAGATTGTCCCAGAACCACATGGGGCAAATCCCATCTTGAGAACGTGTACAAAAATATCTCAATCGCTTTGAATTCAGGAAACTGAGTTATAACTATATTAAAGAAATAAAAAAAAATCATAAATTTTAATTTTTATATGCCCGTCACTGAAACAGTTTCTCTAATTGCAATAGGCTTTGAAAGTGAACAGCATGGATCCTGGCCAGGATCCATGCTGGTCATAAAGCCACTATGTTGGTTTCCTCATGGTGCAGCTCATATCATGTTTAGGTATATATAAATAAAATTACAATAAACCAGAGTTTTGATTATGTTTCTAGTTATTATCACGAGCTCGTTTCCGTGGTGTTGAGAAGATCAAGACAATAGGAAGTACATACATGGCTGCCACTGGTCTACAACCTGGCAGGGAAAAGTCTGAGGTAACAGTTAAGACAAATTATTTTATCTGGTACCAAAGTGAACTATCTTCATTAAATTGTTTGACTCTATATAGATATTGTGAGGAAGGAAACTGTCTGCAGTATAATATTTGTAAATTAAAAAGTCAGGGGAAAAGTCACCTTAATCTGTTAAATAAAGAATAACAAGTGATTTTGTCATCTTTAATATTATTACAATGGTAAAGTACATGTATAGGATAATATTTGTATGTGCTCATAATGTTTAAAACAGAATTTAATGTAATTGACTATCTTAAATTGTGAAAAATTCATAACACTGACACCAACATCAGTTCTGTTTTTATTGGAGAAAAGAACTTTGCATAAATTTTCAATGATAAAATTAATCCCTCATTGCATGATACAGGACCCGGAACAAAGGGAGAAGAATGTTGTCACCATGACAGGCTTCGCTTTTGCTATGATTAAATTCTTAGATGACATCAACTATAATTCTTACAACCAGTTCCATCTCAGAATCGGTATACATTTAGTTATATTTTTCTGTTTGTTAGCTCACCTGAGCAATGCAAAGGTGAGTTTTTGTGATCGCTCAGTGTCCGCCGTCTGTCTGTCATCTGTCCATCAACATTTAGCTTGTGTATGCGATAGAGGCTGTATTTTTCAACTGATCTTCATGAAATTTTGTCAGAATGATTACCTTAATGAAATCTAGGCCAAGTTTGAAAATGGGTTATCTGGGGTCAAAAACTAGGTCACTAGTTCAAATCAAAGAAAAACCTTGTGTATGTGGCTGTATTTTTCAACTTAGGTTCATGAAATTTTGTGGGAATGATTGCCTTGATGAAATCTAGATTGAATTTGAATATGGGTCATCTGGGGTCAAAAACTAGGTCACGATGTCAAATCAAAGAAAAAACTTGTGTATGCAATAGCGGCTGTATTTTTCAATTGATCTTTATGAAATTAAGTCAGAATGATTGCCTTGATGTAATCTAGGTTGCAGCTGAATATGGGTCATCTGGGTTCAAAAAGTAGGTCACTAGGTCAAATCAAAGAAAAACCTTAGATATGCAATAGAAGCTGTATTTTTCAATCGATCTTCATGAAATTGGGTCAGAATAATTGCCTTGATGAAATCTAGGCCATGTTTGAATATGGGTCATCTGGGGTCAAAAACTAGGTCATATCAAAGAAAATACTTGTTTAAACTCAAGAGACCACATTTTGGGTCCAATCCTAATGAAAATTTGCCAGAATATTTGTTTCCATGAAATCACTAGGTCAAACATGTTTACACTGTTATGGTGTGTTTCTCAGGTGAGCGACCTAGGGCCATCTTGGCCCTCTTGTTTTTCTTATCACTGACTTTTCTCAGTTAAGATTTTGATAACTTTTGAGGAAAATGTTGTCACATTGTGAAGAAAGTACGGTAGTTACTATAGTTTCTGGTCAGAGACTTGCTGTATTGATGCTTTATAGCTTCTAAGTACCTTGTTACAACAATTGTATGATTCTTTTTTCTGATTTCTTGGTATGATTTTTTTTTTTATAAAAATAAAGTAGATGTGCTTAATGCAAATTCTTTAAAGAACAGTCTGTTTATTTTAGTAATAAAATACCAATCTACTTCTCCCATAGTTCAGTGTATAATACTTCTGTCAAATACGATGAGTATGGCAATAAGCTTGTTTATGTTTATCATTCAGGGATCAACCATGGACCTGTTATGGCTGGAGTGATAGGGGCAAGGAAACCCCAGTATGATATCTGGGGAGACACAGTGAATGTTTCCAGTAGAATGGAAACCTCAGGAAAGGAGGGAAAAGTACAGGTAAGTAAAGTTGTGGATAGAGATGTAGAGGTTATAAAATGTTAGTATGATATGGTGGTGTACACATGAAACTGAAATTTGGAGAAGAAGCAGATGTTATAGAGATAGTGAAACTTTGCATGATAAGGTTTAAACTCATACATGTAGTTTTGTATGACATAAACACGAAGAACTCTGTTTTTTGCTGGACTAAGGAATGGGGGGATAAAAGTCAAACAGTCAAACAGTATATATATATTTTATATGGAAAAAGAACAAAAATAGTAGGAAATATGCAAAATTTTCATAAATAATTGAAAAATATTAAGATCAAATCTGTAGATCTAATGTTCTTCCATTTCGTAAATTTGGTCCATGCTTTACTTAGAAAAATAGAGACTTTATCAAAAACGTACTCCTTACTTATTCAAGTTTTACTAAGCAAAAATACTTCGATCTACATCAGTGAGAATAATATCATCAGAGTGAGTATTAATATTTGTTTTACAGGTGCCTGAAGAAACAGCTGAGATTTTAAAAAGACATAATTTTAAGTGGGAATACAGAGGTGTTATAAAAGTAAAAGGCAAAGAACCAATGACAACATACTTCATTACCGGCATACCAGATGATAACGATCCATTAGTTACTTCCCCTGTCAAGATTAATGACTCCGCAGTTATTTCCCATGATCAAGTAAATGTTGAGAATGTAACAGAGGTATCTGAAGAACATATTCTTCCTGCTGGTAAGGAAAGAAAGCCGCTTGGAGAACGAAAATCTGACTCCATACTTTCGCAAAGTGGATCATTCTTTATTGAGAAAGGTCTTTATGAGCAGAAAAATCAAGTGTGTTACAAACCAAATAATGTTTCAACTGCAAGTTTATCACTGAGTAGACAGAGTATAGATGAGGAGGAGGAAGATAATTATGTTGAAGACGATGAAGATGAAGTGGATGTGGTTTTTGATGTGAATAATGCTGATGAAAATGCATCAGAAGATGAGAAAGAAAGTGAAATGGAAAAGCAAGGTGATTTGGAAATAGATGAAGAAAGTGAGAGTGATGATAAACATGTGGTTGATTTTAATGCAATTGAAAATGCACCAGGAAACAAAACAGGGAATGCTGTTGTTAATGAAAGTGGTAAGACAGTAAATGAACAAGGGAGAAATGATGATAAACATTTTGAAGAAACAGTAGTATTTATTGAATCAGAAATAGGAAGTGATAAGAATAAACAGGAAAAGAATAAGGCTGAAGATGTGAATGTTTCTGAACAATGTGATGGTGGAATTGAAAGTAAACAAAACTCATCTAAAGCACATAAACAAGATAAGGCCAAGTTTAATACTGAAATTACTACTAATGGAGAAGTTGAAAAGAAAAATATAACAAATGCCAAATGTGAAGTTGAAAACAGTGAACAGTTTACTTGTGAAGAAGATGAAAAATTAACAGTTAATGGAGATCATTTGCAGCAAGAACCAAATGAAACTTTAAGCTCTGAGGAAAAAAGAACTAAAATTTCTGAACCCAGTGAACCTGTAATAATCAGTGAACTTAAGGCTAATGGTGCATCAGAAGTAAATTTGGAAGTAAATAAATGTATAATTCATGTAAAATATGAAAGAGACAGCAAAGTATTGGAAAAGTTAGAAAAGCCTGTACAAATTGTGAATGGTTGTATATCTGTGAAAAACTCAGAGATGTCATGACAGCTTTGAGTATGCAGATGAACCTTGACAACATATTCAAATGCAGGGCTATACATAGATACAACAGAAACGTTATTGGGTATTTGTTTATTAAAAAATGCCAATATGTTCATTTTCTTCGGAGTTTTCTCTGATTTTATTAGCATTTTAATACTCTGGATGTCATTTGTTAAATGTTGGCATGTTTATTAATGTTAGATTTTTTATCTAGTCTGTTTTTAACTATTCAATTCTGTATAATAATATGTCTAACAGTTCTGAACTTCTTTGTATTTTATTACTGGTAACCGTAGCAGTTTAAATTTGTTCTTAAAGATGTATCACTTTAAATCATTATAGAACATTAGAAAAAAAAAATCAGTTTTAAGGTGGATTTTACTAACATTTTTATAAAATGTCTAAAACTGTGGATAGTTGGTTCAAACATTATTACACACTTGAGGAGAAATATTTCTGTTGATAATTAAGGATGGCAAGGGTTTTAGAAAAATAAATCATTTTAAAATAAAGCATATTATGACTGAAAAGTATAATTTTCTCTTTATGTTTAGAAATATTGGGGAAACATTTTGTGCCAACTACAGAGTTAATCACTTGAATGTAGAGGGCCTCAGTCATTTCCATATCTATTGTTTGTGAAGAATGACATGTGTACCGGTACCTTAGAATTTTTCAAAGATATTTTTCCCCTGGATTTTGGGTTAAAATCATGGGTGCATTTATACACATGTGCGCATTATACATACGTATCTATGGTATTAAAGATATTTTAAAAGAAATATAATCACACAGAAAAATGCACCAGGATCTTTTACCTGACTTTTATAATGTCTTTATATCTTGAAACATTCCTTTAAATAAAATTAATTTAATCATGTTAACAGGTGTATGAAGTATTTTGTCAGTTGAATCTTTTCATTACAATACTCACTAATGGGAGGATAGATTTACAATGTGTTGCTATAGTTATGTTTCATATGTTCATTGTTTCCATGGCTCCATGTTCTTTGCTATTTTCAGTAAAAAAAAAAGTCTGATATAGAGGATATTTGTTTGTTTCAGTGCAAGATTGAAATTTATTACATACTAGAGCAAATATACTTCATATTTTCACACTGAAAAATATTAGATATATTTTTCACAGGTAAGAAACTATAAAATGGATAAATTTAGTCAAGACATGAAATTGAAACAAAATTTGTTTGTTTTACATGTAAGTCTAATATATCTTTCGCTCATGAACACCATATCTTACATTTTCACTTGTGGCTATGCCCCTGGCAAAAATATTGCATCTGGTGTTCACTCCTGAAAGATATTTTAATCTTGCACCAAAACGAACAAATGTCCTCTATTTTGTCTTTGCTTTTTTTGGTAAAAAGTCACATACAAGACTATCATGTCACTCGCAAGGATTATATACCGTAATGTAAACCATGACATATAAGTTGAATGTCATTTACAAATACATCATGACGTTTGAGTTTAAACAATATCATTTTCAAGTGAATAAATAGTCACGCAGTTAGCCTAATAAATATTTCATATGATAGATATGTAAAAATATATAGCCTTTTTTTACATTTCATTTTTGTGAATGAGTGGGTATATATTCATCATGTTCATTATTTAGCATGTGTTTTTGGTATGTTATTTTCATAATTATTATATCAATATGATATGTTACTTGTGTCCGAGCCAGTTTAAGTCCTCGTCTTTCTCCTAGTTTAGAGATTTTTTGTTAGCAAACGCAAAAAATTCCTGGGATTGTTTGTAAATATATAAAGATGTATATAGATGTCAACAGATTATTCTAGTCAAAGATATAGCATCAAACAGTCTCGCATACCCACTATTGTAGGTTCAGCTTTATCTTTAATCTACGCTTTAACCCATTCCATGCTGGGCACGATTGATTCTGCCTTTGCGACTAGTGCAGATCATGATCAGCCTGCACATCCGTGCAATCTGATCAAGATCTGCACAGTTCGCCATTCAGTCAGTATCTTTTTTGGTAAGCACCCCTTTTAACAGTTCATAATTTTAGATTATTATGTCTCCCCCAGGAGACATATTGTTTTTGCCCTGTCCGTCCATCCGTCCTTCCGTCCGTCCGTGCGTCACACTTCATTTCCGAGCAATAACTGGAGAACCATTTGACCTAGAACCTTCAAACTTCATAGGGTTGTAGGGCTGCTGGAGTAGACGGCCCCTATTGTTTTTGGGGTCACTCCGTCAAAGGTCAAGGTCACAGGGGCCTGAACATTGAAAACCATTTCCGATCAATAACTAGAGAACCACTTGACCCAGAATGTTGAAACTTCATAGGATGATTGGTCATGAAGAGTAGAAGACCCCTATTGATTTTGGGGCCACTCCGTCAAAGGTCAAGGTCACAGGGGCCTGAACATTGAAAACCATTTCCGATCAATAACTAGAGAACCACTTGACCCAGAATGTTGAAACTTCTTAGGATGATTGGTCATGAAGAGTAGATGACCCCTATTGATTTTGGGGTCACTCCGTCAAAGGTCAAGGTCACAGGGGCCTGAACATTGAAAACCATTTCCGATCAATAACTAGAGAACCATTTGACCTAGAACCTTCAAACTTCATAGGGTTGTAGGGCTGCTGGAGTAGACTACCCCTATTGTTTTTGGGGTCACTCCGTCAAAGGTCAAGGTCACAGGGGCCTAAACATTGAAAACCATTTCCGATCAATAACTAGAGAACCACTTGACCCAGAATGTTGAAACTTCATAGGATGATTGGTCATGAAGAGTAGATGACCCCTATTGATTTTGGGGTCACTCCTTCAAAGGTCAAGGTCACAGGGGCCTGAACATTGAAAACCATTTCCAGTCAGTAACTTTAGAACCACTTGACCCAGAATGTTGAAACTTAATAGGATGATTGGTCATGCAGAGTAGATGACCCCTAACGATTATGGGGTCACTCTGTGAAAGGTCAAGGTCACAGGGGCCCGAACATTGAAAACCATTTCTGGTCAGTAACTTGAGAACCACTTGACCCAGAATGATGAAACTTCATAGGATGATTGGTCATGCAGAGTAGATGACCCCTAACGATTTTAGGGTCACTCTGTTAAATGTCATGGCCACAGGGGCCTGAACATGGAAAACCATTTCCAATCAATAACTTGAGAACTTCTCGACCCAGAATGTTGAAACTTCATAGGATGATTGTTCATGCAGAATAAATGACCCCTATTGTTTTTGGGGCCACTCCGTTAAAGGTCAAGGTCACAGGGGCCTGAACATTGATAACCAGTTCTGATCAATAACTTGAGAACCACTTGACCCAGAATGTTGAAACTTCAAAGGATGATTGAACATGCAGAGTAGATGACCCCTATTGATTTTGGGGTCATCTGTTAAAGGTCAAGGTCACAGTGGCCTGTTCATGTAAAATCATTTTTTGGAAATAACTTGAGGACCACTTGACCTACAATGTTGAAACTTAATAGGATGATTGGACATGCAGAGTAGATGACCCCTATTTATTTTGAGGTCACTTGATCAAAGGTCAAGGTCACAGGAGCCTGAACAGTGACTGGAGAACCACTAGGCCAAGAGTGTTGAAATTTAGCGGGATGACTGGACATGCCAAGTAGATGATCCCTATTGCAGCCAACCATCAGTGTCTCTTTGATTTTTGCTCCTGACCCCTATTGACTTCTTGCCTATAGGACTTTGCATTGGGGGAATTTTACAAAAAATTTTACAAAAGCATTTTCTAGTCTTTAAATTACTTTGGTGCAACTGGCCTTGATTTTGGTATAGATATGAAATCTCTCTGGAGTATGCATCCTTCTATCTTGGTCTGAGGTTTTGCTGCCATGATTTAATAAATGTTATTTTTTTATAAGTTATATTTCCAGCATCGAAGGGAGATAAAAAGTGAAAGATAGTTGAAGCTGGACTAGTGTTAAAGATGCACCACAAAATAACTGTATTCTTTTGTATTTCCATGATGGTAATTATACATGATTTGCCCTGGGAAAAAAAGAAATATACAAGTATTTAGTTACAAATGTTTTTGGCCAAGACAGTGTTTGTAATGTCTTAACATTTTATTGAATTACTGTAGCAAACTAGCAATATGTACAGAAATCAAGTGTATTTAGTCAAATTTCAATCACATTTTGTTTCTACAGTGTAAAATAGTTATTCATCTATATTTTTGTACCCACCCGACAATAAAGTTGTAAGGGGGGTATACTGGTTTCAGGTTGTCTGTCTGCCCGTAGACATTGTACAATCTTGTGCGCACCATCTCTCCTCATCCCCTTGACACAGTTTAATGAAACTTCACACAAGTGATCAGTAACAACAGTATTTGTGCATGGGGCATGTTAGGTTCTTTCAGAAAAAAAAATTGCAGAGTTACAGGACTTTGTTTTTTGTTACTATACTATATACATAGACACAATCTTGTGCACACCATCTCTCCTCATCCCCTTGACACAATTTAATGAAACTTCACACAAGTGATCAGTAACAACTGTTACAGTAGTTGTGCTTGGGGCATGTTAGGTTCTTTCAACAACAAAAATTGCAGAGTTATGGGACTTTGTTTCTTGTTAGTATACTATGTACATACAGTCTGCATTATGCAATCTTGTGCGCGCCTAATCTTCCGAACTCTTGCACACAATTTAATGAAACTTCACCCAAGTGATCAGTACCAACCCTAGCTGTGCATGTTACGTTCTTTTAGATAAATATTCTGCATAGTTATGGGACTTTGTTTTTTGTTACTATACTGTATACATAAAGTCTATATACATACAGTCCACATAATTATGCAATCTTGTGTGCGTCAGATTGCAATGTACTGTGTCAGTGCATGCGGGGGGTACATTCATCACCTTTAGTGATAGCTCTAGTTGAAACTATGCTGAAAAGAGATTGACTGAATAAGTATGCAGATGAAGTTGTAAATAAAATCTGTAAAAAGATCCCTTTGAAGCATAGAATGCAACCAAAAAAAATAGTAGCAGACACGGTTTGATCAAGTGGTTTTATAAGTGGTAATAAAATGTGCAACACCTCCCACACCCCCTAGAACCGGCTTAAGCAGAACTCTATTACATATCTATTGAATGGACTCCATGATCCCAAAGGACCAGAAAATATAAAAACACTGAATCCAAGTACGGGGAGACTTTTTACAGCCACATGGCACTTAAAGATTGCTGTTGTGATAGTAAACACATTTATTCAGGAAGGGCCTAAATTGTCCACCTGAAAACTTGTAGTATAGCTGTACATTACTTGTATTATAAGAATGAGTTTTTGTGGGTGAAGTAAGTAGGTCACTAGGTTGTGGTGGGTCTTTAAGGAGATTTTTTTAGCTGTTTTCTTAGTGATCACCCATATAACAACAAATTCTGAGAGCACAAATTCATATTTTTCATGACATCATATGGTTATAATCTATCAGTTTTAATGATATGGCATTTGTTCTTTAAAGGCATTATTCTGTTTGAATCACTTTTGTATTTTATCACTCTTACTAAAACAATATTTTAATGTTGAATAACTCAAACATGTATAATACCTAGTCATCTAAATGTTTAATACCTCTTTACATTTTGATCTAACCAGTAATTTACTCATAAAATGTTTCTCCAAGCAGAAAAAAAAAATCTTTTAAAGGACTGTTTTTGTATTTTTATTAACTGCAAACTTAAAGAGTGTAGAATGGGCTTGACTAAATTTTGAATAGTTTTCTTTGCCGCATTCAGTGCAATATAATCTCCTTTGCTCCAGACATGTGATTCTAGTCGCACTGTTTATGTCTCTTTCTCTGTTCTTTAATTTTTTTACTTTTTTTTAAACGATTTTGTAAAATTATTATACTTTCTTATTACTTCTATTAGTTTTAGAATAGGAAACTGATAAATGTTATTTTTTTCTAACAGAAATAATGACATTAACATTTATTCACAATATTTTGCAATTAAAGGGAGCAATATCATTTGGAGCATTGTAAGTGTTGGCTATGCAAGATTTTAGTAACATACGTAGTAATTTGTTTTTAATTCTAAAATAACATGTTGGGATGTAGCTGTTCTGAGATGAACGTTTTTTTTTGTCATTTGTTGTACTTCTATTATTTTATGATATTTCTTTAACTAAAAACAAGTACCGGTAATGTTTGTATTAGTACTAGTGTAAAAGCCATGACACAGTCTGCTTTATTTTGTTATCTTTGATATTTCCATAGTTTTACTACCAGTCTAAATCTCTGTTTCATTTACAAAAGCAGTGACTAGGGTTCCGGTAACCAGACCACTAGACCTGAAGTCTAGAGGTTCAGTTACCGGATCCTTAGACAACTGTGTAAGGCTGTCTAGAGGTCCGGTAATCAATATGAATACTTGAATGGTATTTGCAGAGAGGAAACTTCCATTTATCTAGCAAAAACAGCTAGGTGATGATTAAAAGGATTTTGCTTTGGGTCTTTCTTTGTGGTTTTAAATACATTGCAAGTGGTGAGAAACAGAAGTATTTCAAATCCTTGCATCCCTCCCCCCACCAAAAAAAACAACAAGAGCTGTCCATAAGAAAGCCAAGCTCGACTATTCGAAATATTGTCACAGAAGCAGGAAATTATTACCCAAAATGTTAAATATCAAAAAAGTTTTAAGTTCAAAAGGGGACATAATTTGACCAAAATACATATCTGAGTTATGGGACTTGATGCTATCAACTAGTTTTATAACCCCGAAGAAACATGTTAAGTTTCAATTCAATATCTGCATTAGTTTTGGGGATAGTAACTTGCATGTAAAACTTTAACCAGAATTTTCTAAGTCCAAAAGGGGGCATAATTTGCTCAAAATACATGTTATGAGTTATGGAACTTGACCCAGTGAGGTTGGTAATTGACCTAGAAAAAGAATAAATAAGTTTCAAAGCTATATGCCTTTTGGTAATAGCTGTATGTACTTGCACGCAAAACTTTAACCAGGATTTTCTAAGTCGAAAAGGGGGCATAATTTGCACAAAATACATGTCAGAGTTATGGGACTTGCAGCTATCAACTAGTTTTATAACCCAGAAGACACATGTGAAGTTTCAATTTAATATCTGCAGTAGTTTTGGAGATAGTTACTTGCATGTAAAACTTTAACCAGGATTTTCTAAGTCCAAAAGGGGGCATAATTCGGCCAAAATACATGTCAGAGTTATGGGACTTGACCCAGTGAGGTAGGTAATTGATCTAGAAAAAGAAAAAATAAGTTTCAAATCTATATGCCTTTTAGTAATAGCTGTATGTACTTGCATGCAAAACTTTAACCAGAATTTTCTAAGTCCAAAAGGGGGCATAATTTGGCCAAAATACATGTCAGAGTTATGGGACTTGACCCAGTGAGGTAGGTAATTGATCTAGAAAAAGAAAAAATAAGTTTCAAATCTATATGCCTTTTAGTAATAGCTGTATGTACTTGCACGCAAAACTTTAACCAGAATTTTCCAAGTCCAAAAGGGGGCATAATTTGGCCAAAATGAAGGTCAGAGTTATGGGACTTGGTGCTATCAACTAGTTTTATAACCCCGAAGACACATGTGAAGTTTCAATTCAATATCTGCATTAGTTTTGGAGATAGTAACTTGCACGTAAAACTTTAACCAGAATTTTCTAAGTCCAAAAGGGGGCATAATTTGCTCAAAATACATGTTAGAGTTATGGAACTTGACCCAGTGAGGTTGGTAATTGACCGAGAAAAAGAATAAATAAGTTTCAAAGCTATAAGCCTTTAAATGATAGCTGTATGCAAAAACTTAACCAAGGTGTGACGCCGACTCCGACGCCAGGGTGAGTAGAATAGCTAGACTATTCTTCGAATAGTCGAGCTAAAAACATGATCGTGAATTTGATAAATTATTAATTGTAGTTTTAAGATTGAAATAATAAACTTATGCTTTTCCTAATATTTTAAATTTGAATTGTGCTCATAAATTGCTGAATTCATTTTACTGCTAAACTAAATAAAAACCAGTATTTACAAACAAGAGGGCCATGAAGGCCCTGTATCGCTCATCTGACCTACTGACTTAAAGATCATGAAGAGTAACATTCTGACCAAGTTTTATTAAGATATGGTCATAAATGTGGCCTATAGAGTGTTAACTAGCTTTTCCTTTGATTTGACCCAGTGACCTAGTTTTTGACCCGACATGACCCAGATTCGAACTTGACCTAAAGATCATCAAGATTAACATTCTGACTAAGTTTCATAAAGATACAGTCATAAATGTAGCCTCTAGAGTGTCAACAAGCTTTTCCTTTGATTTGACCTAGTGACCTAGTTTTTGGCTCCACCTGACCTAGATTTGAACTTGACCTATAGATCATCAAAATTAACATTCTGACCAAGTTTCATTAAGATAAGATCATAAATGTGGCCTCTACAGTGTAAACTAGCTTTTCCTTTGATTTCACCTGGTGACCTAGTTTTTGATCCTACATGACCCAGATTCAAAATGGACCTTAAAATCATCAAGATTAACATTCTGACCAAGTTTCATGAAGATACAGTCATAAATGTCACCTCTACAGTGTTAACAAGCTTTTCCTTTGATTTGACCTGGTGACCTAGTTTTTGACCCCAGATGACCCAATATCGAACTTGTCCAAGATTTTATTGAGGGTAACATTCTGACCAAGTTTCATTAAGATTGGGCCAAAACTGTGACCTCTAGAGTGTTAATAAGCTTTTCCTTTGATTTGACCTGGTGACCTAGTTTTTGACCCCAGATAACCCAATATCAAATTCCTTCAAGTTTTCATTGAGGGTAACATTCTGGCAAAGTTTCATTAAGATTGGGCCAAAAATGTGACCTCTAGTGTTAACAAGCTTTTCCTTTGATTTGATCTGGTGACCTAGTTTTTGACCCCGGATGAACCAATATCGAACTTGTCCAAGATTTTATTGAGGGTAACATTCTGACCAAGTTTCATTAAGATCGGGCCAAAATTGTGACCTCTAGAGTGTTAACAAGCTTTTCCTTTCGTTTGATCTGGTGACCTAGTTTTTGACCCCAGATGACCCAATATCGAATTCGTCCAAGATTTTATTGAGGGTAACATTCCAACCAAGTTTCATTAAGATTGCACCTAAATTGTGACCTCTAGAGTGTTAACAGTCAAATTGTTGACGCCGATGGACGACTGACACAGGGCGATCACAAAAGCTCACCTTGAGCACTTTGTGCTCAGGTGAGCTAAAAATGGCAACTTTATGACAGCTTATTACAGCTTTTCCTCAGCTACATGTATTATCATATACATTGGTGACACAGTACGTAACAATACAATTGTATTGATTACTGGACCTGTAGCTGACTTCGGGTCCACAGGTCCGTTTCCTGGACTGCTAGCCACTTCCATTCACGTAACACTTTAAACCCGTTTCTCACAATTTCTTGGTATTGTGTAGATTATATATTTATGCATACTGAAATATATAATATGCATTTTTATAGGTTTTTTTTGTTTTTTTTTAAATATTGCTAAGTTTTTTTCATATTCTATTTTCTCATGCATTTCTTTACTTGTAGATCTTTAAAGAGTTATTTCATTTCTTGATAGTACATTGATGTACTTTATTCTGTCCAAAGGGAGTTGCCAAAGAGGGTTGCCCCAGGGGGTTGCCCTGGAGGAGGAGCTGGTTTCTTGATTTTTCTTTTGTTTCCATGACATTTATCTTTTTCTACATGTCTCCTTATTTTACCATAACGGGGGATAAATGGGAAAGAGGTCTATGTGCATATAAACAAAGAAGCACTTAAGACTTTTTTTCGAATTTATCCCTCAATTTACATATGAAATGTATAATGATTATATAAACTTGCTTGTTCTTTGACTTTGATTATGAATTCAGATCTACTTTTCACTGTGGCGATTTTAATTTCCTGAAAAAAAACTTAACAGAAATAAAACTTCACTGTACAAGAAGGGTCATTAACATTATTTTTTATGATTTATCTTGCCATATTATTAGACGCATTTATCTGTGTGTATGAATCTTTTTTACACAACATGATTTTATGTGTACATGCATATGTATTGTTGAGTTTAGAAACCAACATTGTTTTGTAATGCAATATTAAAGGATATAATAAATGACCATTATTGTTCTGTTATTAATAGTACAAGATTAAATCTTATGTACACAATGATGTTTTCACTTTTAGTTATAGACTAAAATCCCAGCTGTTGGTGCTACAGTCAGTTAGGACCCAATTGCCCAATTAACATGATAAAATAAACTGCTAAACCTCTAACTAACAAGGGCTACATCTAACTACATGTAACTAATAGTCTGATTCACCAAGTTTTTGTAGAATTTCAAATTTATATTGCAAGATCCAGATATGGAAGAAGGTGCACTGTAAAATCATTTAATTTCGTGGTTTTGGTCAAAAGGGCAATTTCGTGGGGATATGAATTCGTGGATTTCAACTTTTGAACATTAAGTGAATGGGAATTTTACTTGTTTGTCAGGATTAAATTTCGTGGATTGACTCAACCATGAAAATTAATCCCACACGAATATTAATGATTTCACAGTACATTGTTCTTAAGGTCTCCTGGTAGTAAGAATTTTATGAATTTTAAAAATATCTTTTACCGTATTTTGGTGTTTATAGGTCGCGGTAATGTATAGTCCGCATCTAATTTTTGCTCTGGAAATGGTCGGAAAATTTAAGTTCTAGCGTATTAGTCGCAGTTAAATTTCGGATTTTTTCCCCAGCAATATTTAATATTTACCGGCAAATAAGTTATGGCAGTGGCCATATTGATGCCGCGGACTTAATTATTATCAGAACCTGATTGGTGGAAATCGGACAGTGTTATTTTCGATCCCAACCGTTTCGTACCAACAGTAGTATCGGTAACAGACTACATCAAAGAAAAGCGGCTTTTTGACACTAATTGGCAGCAGACGATTTGCGTTTACATTCTGTAATTATGCAAGTTTAAGTGTGAATTGTTTGCAACGCAATTATAACACCTTTCCGTGTAATGTAATTAACCACAATTGCCTAATCATTAATAGCAAGTCAGTCTTTTTACTGTTTATCAATACAATTTAAGGCCAGAACACAAATGCCTGACCGATTTGGATCATTATCGAACTTGTCGAGATCTTATGGTCAAAACATTTTATTCAAATTTGGTGAAGATCGGATGGAAATGTTCGACTTAGAGTGCGGACAAGAGCAAAAATGCCGTTAACAGAGTAAAAATGCCATTTCGGTAATTCAAGGGCCATAATTCCGAAGTGCCTGGGCCATTGGTAGATACGAGCTTGGCGAGGTCTTATAATCAAACACACTTTGTGAGTTTGGTGAAGCTTGCACTTAGAGTGCACATAAAGTGCCCCAAAGTGACTCCTATACTACTAATGATTAGTAGTATATAGGCTGTTTTAGCACCCAACACCTGAGCATATTTCGGTAATTCAAGAGCCATAATTCTGAAGTGCCTAGGGCAAATTTGGGTAGATATTGAGCTTGGCCGAGGTCTTACAGTCAAACACATTTTGTTCAAGTTTGGTGAAGCTTGTACTTAGAGCGCACATAAAGTGCCCCAAAGGGACTCCTATACTACTTAGTAGTATATGGGCCGTTTTAGCTCCCAAGACCTGAGCATATTTCGGTAATTCAAGGGCCATAATTGCTAAGTGCCTGGACCGATTTGGCTAGTTATCGAACTTGGCCGAAGTCTTATGGTCAAACACATTTTGTAAAAGTTTGGTGAAGATTAGAAATGTGCGACTTACGAGTGTCGACAAGGTTTGTGACAGACACACACACAGACAGACAGACACACAGACTGGAGTAAATCAATATGTCTCCCACACCACTGTGTGGTGGGAGACATAATTAAACTGGTGGTCCAAATTTCTTTGCTGTAGCTTCAAAAACAAGAAAGTAGGTCAGTAGTTCAGGGTTACGAATATTAAAGATTAGTATTAAAATCAGGATCAAAAGTTAAAAACGTGGTCCTAATTTCCATGCTGTACCTTCAAAAACAAGAAAGTAGGTCAGCAGGTCATGATTAAGACAATTCAAGATGAATATTGAAATCTGTATCAAACATTATGCTTCTGGTCCAAACTTTTTTGCCACCGCTTCATATGTAAAACAAGGGACCACCCAGGTCATGATTTGAACAATCTTTGTAGAGAACCACTAGAACATAACACATACTAAATATCTAAGCTCTGGGCCTTATGGTTAAAGACAAGAATTGTTTTAACGGTTTTTCCCTGTAAAAGTCTATTTAAACCATGTGCCCCCAGGGTGGGGCCATATTTGACCCCAGGCGGATAATTTGAACAATCTTGGTAGAGCACCACTAGATGATGCTACATACCAAATATAAAGCCCTATGACCTGTGGTTTTGGAAAAGAAGATTTCCTTTCGGTTGCCATGGCAACCAGAGTTCTGCATGGATTTGAATTCTTTGGCCACCCAAGGATCATTCTTGTGAAGTTTGGTGTAAATCTGCCCAGTGTTTTTGAAGAAGATTTTTTTTAGAAATTGTTGACACATGATGCACGACGGACACGTCTTTGAAGGCTTGGATGACTTTTATTTACTTATTTAAAATCGATTGTGGAGAAATTTTCACAACTTGTGTTTATTACACTCAATGAATCCTTCCTGGACTGTACTCAAACCCCAATGAGGGACTGGTGTCAAAGTCTACATGCATCCCAACTGAAACCTGACACCTCCAGATCCAGAGTCCATCACTTTACCCCTGTCTTACTATGCATTCAACATGCAACTGATAACACCAATAGATCACCTTGCTAGCTGTGCAGTAACAAGCTAGAGTAAAAACTTTTGAAGGGAAAGGCAAAGTTTTTCTCAAGTTAGTTTCATCAGCTGGGATTTCTTAAATCATTTAAAGAAGTGGAAGAATTTTCAAAATCGAAGTAAAAATGAGAAAGTTATGAGCATTTAAATATTTGGTCAAATTGGTGGCCATTTTGTTTCCATGACAACAAAAAACAAAATGGCAGATTAATTAAATTTTTATATACACATCTGAACTGTATTTACTTATTTCTGTAAAATAATTTCTCAACTTTTTCCAGCTATAATGAAAGAAGTGATGTCTTACACCTTACACTCAAGAAACATATGAAAATTAATCCAATAAAAGGTTATTTGCTAAAATAAAGTATTCAGCAGTGTGTAAATGACGTCATAAACACACTAAAATGGCTGCCTCCATGATCAGCTATTTTCTTAAATTTCAAACTGCCATACCTTTTTCAACAGAGGTCCGATTTTAAAAATTCTTTCAGCGTTATGAATGGCTTAATGATGGCTTTCATATAGAATTAACTTGTTTTCTGGCTTTCCTTACCCTTTAACAAGAATTTATTTTAGAACCAGTACATTTCAAATTTTATGTGAGATCATTATGGCAGAATGTAGCTTTACTATAAGGACCTGTATAATTATTATTTATCACAGCTCTCACCCAAACGTAACACTGCCCTGAGCAGTCGGCTTCTACAGCTAATTTGTTAATTCTTGACTTAAAGGACAAAATACTGTCTGTATTCAAATTTTGTAACAATATTTCATAATGTAAACTTTCAAGTTCCATGTAAAATGTTGTCCATGGTATATTCCATTTCAATTTTAAGGGATCTGTCACCATTCCTCCCTGAGTGCGTTTTCCTGAGGTATCGGTATGTGAAATATTACAAGATACATTCTGGACTCTCGATGGATGCAAAGTTAACCCTGTATTGTTCTCTGCTTCAGATTTTGACCGACTTTCTGATAAAGCCTCTTTTACCAAAGTTGAAATCTCACTGGTATTGACAAATGTATCTTGATAAATATGATACAACCAAGAAGGATCATCACAACATAGATGTGGCAGAACTTCTGTTTGCTGTAAAATTATCTCCCTTTCATCCTCTTCTAAATGATTTAATCCACCTGACTCAGGCGGCCAATCAGGATGCCCGATAGAGTTTTCTTTAATATGATTGGTCCATGACTTGTAAATCAAACCCATTCCTTTCAGCTGTGAAAGTGTCTTGTAAGGAGTGTAATTTGAAGGATTCACAGCATATGGGAAAAGTTCCATGACAAAAGAACCTGGTTTTAAAAACATACTTAAGATTAACAATGATCCATGCATAGCTATTACACCTTTTGACTTGCTTGTGTAAGAAATGAGCTCCGATACGGAATATGATTCAAAGTTAAGATTCATGACTTTCATCCCAACCGTCCTCAAAATTTTTAACGTCAACTCTAAATCATTCATAATTTTTCTGTTCTCCTTCCTTGTGAACATCACAACATATTCCTGAGAATTGTAATTATCTGATGCAAGGGGTAAATGCTGCCTGAGATATGAAACTGCACTATTTATGTGTGAACTGTCAACTTTGGAGTCTGATAAAGGTCCCTGAGGATTTGAAAAGCCATAATCATACCACGTTGTTGTTTTTGACAGGCCAATGAAAATTGACCTAAAACATATCAGCCCATCTTCATCTTGGAAGTCTGTCTTTGACTTGATTTTAAATCTTGAAAAAACTTCATAAAACTGTTTAATTTCATCATCAACATTGAATTCATCATCAAAAATGAACAGCTGAACTTCAAATGGATGTTTTTCCTCTTGTTGCATATCACCCATTGTTATTAGTTTTAATGTATGATGTAATGGGATGATGTCATCGTGGAACATATGCATAAGGTTGCCAGATAAAAAGGGTTTGAAAACCAGTGTTGTTTCATTTATCCACTTAGTTTTAAATCTTGAGAAAGCATCACTTGGTAGACTAATAACTGACATATCCATAGCATTATGATTTTTAACTGAAGATAAGTCCATTGTAATAGAACCATGTTCTATTTTAACATTTTCAAATGTGCTTGATTTATGTTTAAACAAGGCAAACTCTTCAGCTTTTGAGTTGTAACAAATGTTTTCAAACTGGCACACTTGATTAATACCATCATGACACCAAACAGAAGAATACACAGAACCAAGTTCTACATAATCCTGACCAGCTACAGGAATACTCTTTGCTACTTCCCCTCTTTCCACTGAATCATTTTTCCTACTTTCTTTTCCAGTTTTATCAGACAGTTCATCTTCATTTTCAGTATTATGAGCATCTTCAGAAGTATCAGAAGTATTTTTATTGTTCTCATCACATTCTCTGACATGCTCGGCACATCCAAGAGTGTCCCTCATCTCACCAAGTTGACCCTTTAGTTTATTTACCTACAAAAAGACAGAAATATATGCAATAATGTAGTAATTAGTAATCATCTGACTAGTACTTCCTTTAGGGGCCTCTATGGCCGAGTGGTTAAGTTTACCAACTTCAAATCACTTGCCTGTCATCGATGTGGGATCAAGCCTCACTAGGGTGTTGAATTCTTCATGTGAGGAAGCTATCCAGCTGGCGTACGAAAGGTCAGTGGGTCTACCCAGGTGCCCACTCATGATGAAATAATGCATGGAGGGGCACCAGGAGTCTTCCTCGACCATCAAAGCTGGAAAGTAGCCATACATGTATGACCTATAATTGTGTCGGTGTGACGTTAAACCCAACAAAAACAAAACAGTACATCCTTGAAAAATGAATTGTATACTGAGTAATCTACAATGAGTATAGTAATTTTTACATTTCTAACTAACACATTTAAATTAAAGATATAGTCATGTTTGCCTGTATTTAGCTGGGCAAATTGGTTCTCTGTGACGATTTGATAAAAGACATTGTGTCTGAAATTATTTGTCCCCCACCTCTAGGACATTGGTAGTTACTTGCGGAGACCAGGTTTGTACTGGTACAGAATCCAGGAACACTAGTTAGATTAACTACCTGCCGTTATGTAACTAAAACACTGTTGAAAAACATTGTTAAAACCAAAACAAACAAAGAAAACATTTTTTTAAAGTCTTATATCATAGCATTCAGTAACCCTAACTACAGTTCTTGCACTTAAAATATGTATACTAGTGCTGAGTTGGTCCTTGCATGTCACTGTAAATTTCCCAGTGTGTGAAACATGATAGTGGAGGACATGAACCTGAAAACTTCCCCACACATGAAAAAAGACAGTGCAGTCTTAACCCTTACCCTGCTGTATTTCTATAATGGACTGGTCCTTCTTTCAATTTGGACCGTACCATTTATTATTCAAAGGGGTTTGCACTGAAAATTTACTGACTGAATAGCGAACAGTGCAGACCATGATCAGACTGCATGGATGTGCAGGCTGATCTTGGTCTGCACTGGTCGCAAAGGCAGAATCCTTTGCCGCCAGCAGGCTAAGGGTTAAGCAATGAACACACAATACCAAGACAATTCAAACACTCAAACCAGTTCAATGAATCTGTTTCGTAAGGCTGGTGACCATCTAACCTTATAAAATATTATCATGTTATCTATACTTTATGGCATTAACTCAACATGCATTATTTATTATCTTACTTCAGCATTTAGTTCCATGATCTGTTTCACCAGAGTAGCAATCACTGCCATGGCAACCATGTGACCTAACATGTGAAGTGATGGCATCTTTGTACACTTTGGAGCTGTAAAATGTATAAAACAGTACACTGTATTCACATTTGCTTGTACTGGGCTACTTATGAAGTACTTTGGTGTAAAGCAAAGCAGAAATCTATACCAGAACAAAAGAGACTGCTTTCTGATTAAGGCCTGGTGCACAGTAAAGTGCCCAATTCAGCAAAAAATCATGTACATAGCTCCATCTTTCAAACAATACATGATAGAACTATGAAATAAAGTTTATAAGTAAGGTATGATACAGATATAGATGTGGAGATGAACATTTATCATGAAAATTTAGAAATCAAGTAGTGCACCAAGTTTAAGTAGGCAAAAATTAGCCATTTTTGCATGTAACGGGTTAGCATCTAAAATTTCATCATTTTTGTAAGCTGTCTCACAGAAATTCTGTTCTTTTTTACATATTCACTATTAAATTTTATGAAAGAGAAATATCTTAGCTTTCATTTGATATATAACATCATGTACTTCTGTAATTCTTGTTCTGAGAATCATGGTTTGAACCAAAGTTGTATGGATGTAACGCCCTAGAAATCTGAAAAAGCTATACTTAAAAAAGTGTAGAGAAAAGTAGTATCTTTTGGTGCTAGAACATGTGAGATAGCCTTGAAAAGTTTGAAAAATATTTAAGTTGAAATAGTCAAAGTATCATTTCTGTAAATCAAGTCTATATATAAATATGGCCGAATATCTCATCAAAAGTTAGTTTGTGACTAAAAATCCGTAATGTCCGTCCCCCTACCATAAACTTCATTTAAGTGTTATAAAACTAGAAATTTACAGCATATTTTTATTACATATGATGACATGAGTAACATTTCCAAAAATTGTTGAAATCCATCAAGCAGTTTTTTAGATATTGACAAAAGTGTAAAAGTTATCTGTAATGTCCGTCCCCGTAATGTCCGTCCCCACTTATCATTGATTTTGAATGTTGTATATATATTATTATTTTCTATCAAATTCAATTCCTTTTCTTTCTGTTTTACCAATAAGAACTGAAATTTGAAGAAAATGCATTGAAAATCAGTAATATACATTATTTTGTGACATTTTTTCTTAAAAACACAGTGTGTGTAAAAAAAATGTCAAAATTTGTTGAAATTTTCAGCAAAATGAATCAGTTTCATACATGAATTTTACTTTCATACAAAGAATTCATGCAAAAACATGAAAAAAGACTAATGAGTATATATATATAAAGTAAAACTTTGCCAAACATTATCTATAAGCACATTTAAAGTGTTGGGGGACCGACATTACATTTTTGGACTAAAACTACATGTTGAAAAAAGTAAGTAGAGTTTCAGTCCTCAGTCTTCTTGAAATTTATAGTCTTGTAATTTATAGGTTTTAACATCATATCCAGAAAACTCTGCCCCTCTTTTGTCCCTAATTAAAATAAACTTTTTGAAATGCTACCATAAACACTTGATCCCCCTCCCCTAGTGCCCTATTGTATATTTCTTATCTTTTATATTTTCTCTTACATTTTCATCTACAAAATAAAGGGTCATAAGATGCATCAAAATCATTCCTTATTAAAACAACATAACTAATTAGTGACCTATTGAGATGGCAACAACATGCCATAAAACACAGGTGGCCACAGAAGATCACAAAATCACACTTTCTCAACAGGGTGCCAATATACAAGGGACCATAAAACCCCTAAACTGGATCTTAATTGATCATTATGGAATCTTTACCTAAAACAACACTCTTTGATGTAAGTGTTATAATCCTGTGCATTGTATAAAATTAAAACCCCTAGTAAGGATATATTTTGCCTTTTTTGCCAAAGACTTCCCCCTTTAAAAAAAAAGAAAAGGCATATAATTAAACAGTGAAAAAATAAAAGACTGGTACAAGTATACAAAAAATAACAATGTGTTGAAGTGTTATATTTTTTCAATCATAGACAGAACATTATTATGTTATCATTATTTCTTTCTGTGCCATTAACACAGCACTGATAGAAAGCTAAACTGATACAGTAATATTATGGTCTTCTACATACTGGAAGTTGTTAGATATGGATTAGTTTTATGTCAATGCTTGTACCGCATGTTTTTTTTTTCTTTGAAACAGAACAGTACTTGTATATATTACAATATTATGCAGTGAAGAATTGATTGTAAAGCTGATTTTGACAAATACTGCTTAATACTAGTAGAATACTTTTTGAAAATTAGTAAAATACTTAGTAAATACTTCAATCTCGCTAGCTTTTTTAACTGCTATTTAAATGAATGTTTGAAATGAATTTCTTTTTGACATTTAGTAAAACCATTTACTATATTTATGGACATATTACCTATTGAAATGACACCAATGTTTGCTTAGTTAAGAAATTTGAATTTCAGAGTAATTTATGTTTCAAAGTAGTTACAAAAGCTGAACCAGTCATTTTATGTAATGTCCGTCCCCCATTTCCGGTACTATTTATTTATGATATTTTCTGCTTAAATGTAATATAAATAAGAGTATTTATGTTTCTACTTTGTTGTTTGTATTAATTACTTGCTTTAAAGGTGTTTTCCTGCTGTAAATGTTCCATTTTCCAAATTTTATATTAAAGTGAATTTTACAATCAACAGAAAATGATCGTAATTTCAAAGAAATTAGCTATATTTTTTTACAAAATGGAAAAGCAAAGAGTAAAGGCTTATAAATTCTTGATCTGTGACCTCAGACTATTAGAAAATACACATAAAAGAAGTGGTTTTGCATAAAACATTTACAGCAGGAATCTAATTTGAATGAAGGTGTAATGTCCGTCCCCAACCCGACATGGCAACTTGAATCCACTTTTTTGAAAAAAAGTCCCAAAAAGTTATCTATTTGGGTACTGATCCTTGTGCACAACATGTTGAAGTGTAGAAAAAAGGTATTTTTCAGGGCAAAGTAAAAACTTTTTTTTTTGACTTAGATGCTAACCCAATTGGGCACTTTACTGTGCACCAGGCCTTAAGCAATTATTTCTGTTATGATATCACATAAAAAAACATACTTATAAATCTCTAGGAAGACATGAAAGAACATTTGAGCCGTGCCATGGGAAAACCAACATAGTGGGTGTGCGACCAGCATGGATCCAGACCAGCCTGCGCATCCGCGCAGTCTGGTCAGGCTCCATGCTGTTCGCTTTTAAAGCCTATTTGAATTGGAGAAACTGTTAGCGAACAGCATGGATCCTGACCAGACTACGCGGATGCGCAGGCTGGTCTGGATCCATGCTGGTCGCACACCCACTATGTTGGTTTTCCCATGGCACGGCTCATTTTATTTTTGCTCTCCAATGCTATCCTTATCTTAAGAAACCTTACCTTATTGAAGTTTTTAAGCTGTTACATGAAAAAGAAGACTATGATTTTTTAAAAACTCTTTCAACTAAGTGATTCAAACTCAAGAGGTTTTTTCCTCTCATGCTTTTTTGCATAGCCTCTCATGCCGATCTGGTATCTTTTATTTTTGTTTTTTATTCAGGTTATTTATAAAAAGTAGGTATTACAAACAAGAAAGATGAATAACTGTGTTTTGATTAGCTTATTATACTTGTAGGAATTATTTCCTTTTATGTAGCTCAGTAGTATTTATTATACTATGGTATTGCTTTGACCCTTGTTTTGTTTAACACAATTGGTTTCTGCTATTGAGACCAGTGTAGATCTTGATTAGCCTACACTGCAGTGCAGTCTGATCAAGATCTGTGCTGTTTTTACGCCTATTGGTCAGTATTTTTCGGTAAACATCTTGTAATCTTCATAGTACTGTTCGAACTGAAGGACAGACAATTTCTTTAAAGAAGCCTAACATGGCAAGGGTCAGGGCTTTATACAAGTTTTATATAATACAAACTTTTTCAAATAACTCAGTATGTAATTATTTACTTATAGAATATTTCTTATACTATATGCTATATGCTGTTACCTACTTTTGAAAAAAAAAAAAAAAAATCAAGAGGTGTGGCCAAAGAGATCTAAATCAAAGATGGTTTTTGTTTAAATTTCATTGCGGATGTGTAATTTTGTTTTGACATTTTGGTTGAAGAAATGAGAAAAGATTGTATTTGGTGAAGTGAGAGTCAGTTTTAGTATGGCACTACCAGGCCACAGCAGTGTGATTTTGATGTGATTTTACAGTCCCCAAATTATGACAAGGCCCATGACCCATATATATACTTTTCTATTTATTTCATACATAAGTTTTATCATAATTCTTTAACATGACAGTCATGGCAAAAGAGTTTCAAGACTTTTCTGACATTTGGTCAGATGACGAAGGATAACCCATCTGACTGAATGGAAACTGGTCTGACTGAAAACAAGTTTTGTTATGATGTTTTGCTGGAAGTTCTGGAAAAAATGAACATGTGCGTAAAATTGTTGTAAGAAAACAAAACTTTGGTGGGAGAAAAAAACAACCTGCTCCGTATCAGACATATGATCCTTTGCCCTAAAGTTAACCATGGGAGAGAAAATACCAAGGTCCCTATTGGGGCTCGAACCCATGGACCTTTATAGGCGGACACTCTAACCACGCCACTAAAAGGTTAACCCAACAGCAAGGCTGTTGGAAGTGGCCTATAAACCTACTATCACTACACTTCTCCCTCTACTTTTCAGAGCTCACCAGCACTCTCGAATCACCCTTCATGCTCACTGCAGCAGTCCGTCAAACATCCTTGCCGCCATCAAAGTAAACTTGGGAGAGAAATTGCCAATTAAGGTCTCTACTACTAGTATTAGGGCAGGAACCCCAGACTTCGTGATCAGTAGGCGCTACTAGGCGGACACTCTAACCATGTTGCTAAAGGATTAACCCAACAGCAAGTCTGTTGAAAGTGGCCTACAGGAGAGATTGTCGTGACGTCACGCATTAACTTCTATTGATCTGGTGGTGGGCAAAACAAAAGATTTTACATCGTTTGTGTATAGGAGCGGAATTTTTAATAACTTTTTTACTCATTTATGGATTTTCAAAATTTAAAAAGTTTTGAAATACTGACAATATTCATATCTTCGTATTCAAGCATCTTTTTGAAATGAATAACCTTTTTAAATGAAAAATAATTTTAATAGCGGCATAGTGATGTTCAAAACTTTTAGCTAAACACAGTAAGTTAAGCGTTCATAATCAATCCATTTTATTTCGAAATAACAATTAAAAGTAATTAATAAATTGCTTGTTTTATAACCTTTCCATTGACTGAAAAATTATTGACATTATATGAATTAAATTTGTGATTTAAGAAGATTTATACCGTTAGAAAAATATCACTGTTTACAAAAAACATGGACGGTCAGTTTCTGCCCACCCGATCAATGTCTCATCAGTTCTAAAAATAGAAAATACACCGGATTTGTATACAAACACAATCTCTCCTATAAATTTACTATCATTACAGCCCCGACCCTCCACGTCGAACCTAGCCATGTTTAGTCAGACAGGTTCGACTATCCGACGGCATTTCGCAATGACTGAAATACGATTAGGATTTTTCTCTGAAATGGGTCTAGCTACATCTGGCGGGTCTGTGAAAATAATTAGTTGTATATGGAATAGGGAATATACTAAGGTGAATGTGGCTTACATACAACTGTACAAGCACTATCGATAACCCGGTTCAACTTCAGGTGAACGGTTGAAGTTCAAGGCCGTCTATCCTCTACCTTATCTTGCATTCATCATTTAAAACTAGTCAACAGAACGTGTACATTTCAGAGACTATATCTATATATAAAATTCATTTAAATGTTACATTAAATTTAGAAATACATGAGTGTGTAAAATTTTGACATTTATCTTCATTGTGAAGAGTGTTCTCTTGATCACGTGGTTTTGTTAAGGAATGGATAAAAAGCGAAATAAAGTTTTTTTTGCGGAAAAGACTTCACGTCGGAACAATACTTTGCAGACATGACTGCAGACACTATACACAAAGTAAGATTTTGCAGACAACATAGGTAAAGAAGGATATTGGATTTTGCAGACACAATATATAAAGAACAAAATATCTTGGGGGTTTGAATGAATGGTCGTCCTGCATTATTTTTTGTAATATATATATTTTGTCCACACTGTAATGCAAAAGGTGATTTAAATGTCTATATAATAATAAAATAAGATATTTTAAGATAGAAATTGTGGACGGACGGACGAAGGGCGATCACAAAAGCTCACCCTGTCACTACGTGACAGGTGAGCTAAAAACGTATGTACTCAATGTCTTTTCAGAAGACAGAGCAACAAGGGAAACACCCTTTCAGCTGAATTCTGCAGACAAGTAGAAATAAAGAATAAACTTATTACTGTACATATATCAACAGTAACTTCAATTTGCAGACAGATTTCAGTTGAATTTTGCAGACAAGGAGAAATAAAGTATAGCCTGTTTTTATACTGTACATATATCAGTAGAATTTTACAGACAAGTAGAAATAAAGCACTCAGACTGTTTTATACTGTACATATATATGAGTAGAATTTTGCAGACAAGTAAAAATAAAGAACAAACTTATGTAATACTGTACATAAATCAACAGTAACTGCATTTTGCAGACAGATTTCAGTTGAATTTTGCAGACAAGTAGAAATTAAGCATAGCCTGTTTTTGTACTGTACATATATCAGTAGAATTTTGCCGACAAGTAGAAATAAAGAACTAAAACTGTTTTTATACCGTATATATATCAGTAGAATTTTGCAGACAAGTAGCAATAAAGCACTAAAACTGTTTTATACCGTATATATATCAGTTGAATTTTGCAGACAAGTAGCAATAAAGCACTAAAACTGTTTTATACCGTATATATATCAGTAGAATTTTGCAGACAAGTAGCAATAAAGCACTAAAACTGTTTTATACCGTATATATATCAGTAGAAATTTGCAGACAAGTAGCAATAAAGCACTAAAACTGTTTTTATACCGTATATATATCAGTTGAATTTTGCAGACAAGTAGAAATAAAGCATAGCTTGTTCAAGGAAAAGCCTGTCATACCAGTAGCATTTATAATACATGAAAGGAAGTTTCAAGCTTGTCATGAACAGTTTTTCGAAATTGTTAAAGAAAAGGTTCCAAAACTGAAATGAATGTTCGAAACCTTCTGCAATGATGTAAAAATCAAGACGAATTTGAAAGATATGTTACTGAAATTAACACGGAGTGAGGCATTTCTTACATATTTCGAAGAAAACGTTTACTCTACAATAAAATGTTACGAAGCTAGGTGGGTATTGGAAGAAAAAGGAATATATAATCCCTATTCGGGAATAACTAACAATGTAACTGAAAGCCTGAACGCACAATTAAAAAGACTTAGCTACTGAAAGGAAAGAAAAACGCGTTGATGAAATTGTATTATTTTTTTATTATATGCAAGGCAATGCAGTTTCCAATTTATTACTGACATTTTGCGGAGAAAGTGATTTGACTCTTTGCTCACAGTTTAAGTATGCAGCACTTGACCCCGATACACTCATTCTTCCAAATAATGTTTGTCATCCTGATAAACTTATTGAATTAATTATAGGAGAATTAACATTATCAGCCAATCGATCAAGTAAAGTGAAAACAAACAAAGAAGATAACGAACAGCATCATTTTGACAACATATATTCTAAAAACAAGGAAGACGAAATCTCCTCCTCAGAAGGTCCATTAACACAAAAATCATTGGCAGCTAAAACAATTATAGTCAATAATAGTGTTCTTGTTCCTCATATGAAGCTTTTATGGTAAAAGATACAAAAGATAAGAAACATTCTGTTTCTCTGTTTCCTAAAAAATGCACTTGTCCATCTACCAGCAGATGTTATCAGATTTTGGCAGCCATAATGGCAATAGGAATGCCAATAATAGAGAATAAAAAGGTAATCTTAACACAACTGCGTAAAAATCGCCGCCCAAAACAACAGAAAAAAATGTGGAACAAAAAAGGAAGAAAGGGTGACACAGACTTTGAGACAACAATAATTCCTGCGCCAGATTCAGTTATGAAATCAGTAAATAAAAGTGACTTATATGAAACACCAATTAATTCGAAACATGCAAACACAACGAGACACAACACAAATGCAAAAAAAGACACTGTCTGATGATTCAATGCCCAGCACTCCAAAGTCTGTGTGAACAGTACACAAAAAACACCTAAATCAATACTGAAAAACACTTACATTCCAAATCAAGTGACAGGAAGCGAAAACTACATTTTAAGAAAGAAGACAGTATTAAGATACCAAAATTAGATGCTGACCTATCTATTATCAATTAGAACAACGTTTTAGTTGAGTTAGAATCTAGTCGTGACGAAAACACTGAATTACATGAAACATCAACATGGTGGATCGAAGACCTACAGCTACAATGGAGGATAAGTCAGCTATTACAGAAGGGGGTAAATGAAATTCACATCATATGGAAGCAGTCAACAAACTTCTTAGAAAAAAAACAAGTGGGAAATTCTGTCAATGGTTTACAATTAACTGAAAAAGTGCCGGTATTTAATGACAAAGAAAATCGCTGGAAGATTCCCCCTTGATCCAGTAAAACAATCACCAGCATGTCAAATACATCACACCCATAAAGATCACTGGGTTGTTTCCATGTTTCGCAACAATAAAGTGTATTTGTTGGATAGTTTAGGTAATAAATGATAGAAATGTTGACAGAATTAAGCAATGGTCACATTTACGTTCACGCACGTAGTTGGTCGTAGTTCATTTTAAACGTAGTTTGTCGTACGTTGAAGTACGTGTAAGTACGAACAACTACGTTCAACTACGAGTAAATCGGGTAGGGTTAACTAGGGTATCACTACGTCTTACCACGAGTTACTACGTTACACTACGTATATACTACGATCGAAGTACGAACAACTACGACAAATTACGATCAACTACGTTGAGCCACGGAAAAGCGTTTAGCCGTAGTGGAACCCTTGGTTAGTTTAGCCGTAGTGGAGCACTAGTTGATCGTAGTTGAACCGTACTGTCGATGTGTTTTTCTTGTACTACGATCAAGAACTATACACACTACTGTTAAGTACGATCAAGTACGTTTAACTAAGATCAACTACGTTCAACCTACAGTCACAGTAGGGTCAAAATATCGTAGTTAATGGTAGTCAGATTTTGATGGCGTGGTCACACTACACGTAGTTAATCGTAGTAAGGAATGATCGTAGCTGATCGTAGTTGATCGTACTAAGCGTAGTTACACGTAGATAATCGTAGTCAAACGAAGTAATGATCGTAGTTCGAACTTATGATTTGTCCGTAGTAAGCAAATAATTTTTCGACATGTTCAAAATCTGACTACGATTAACTACGATGTTTTGACCCTACTGTGACCGTAGTTTGAACGTAGTTGATCTTAGTTAAACGTACTTGATCGTACTTAACAGTAGTGTGTATCGTTTTTGATCGTAGTACAAGAAAAACACATCGACAGTACGGTTCAACTACGACCAACTAGGGCTCCACTACGGCTAAACTAAACAAGGGCTCCACTACGGCTTAACGCTTTTCCGTAGCTCAACGTAGTTGATCGTAATTTGTCGTAGTTGTTCGTACTTCGATCGTAGTATATACGTAGTGTAACGTAGTAACCCGTGGTAAGACATAGTGATACCCTATTTAACCCTACCCGATTTACTCGTAGTTGAACGTAGTTGTTCGTACTTACACGTACTTCAACGTACGACAAACTACGTTTAAAATGAACTACGAACAACTACGTGCGTGAACGTAAATGTGACCATTGCTTGAACATGTCGAAAAATTATTTGCTTACTACGGACAAATCATAAGTTCGAACTACGATCATTACTACGTTTGACTACGATTATCTACGTGTAACTGCGCTTAGTACGATCAATTACGATCAACTACGATCATTCCTTACTACGATTAACTACGTGTAGTGTGACCACGCCATTATACCTGATGTTTCAAATTTATGGTAGAGATGTAAAGTCTTTCCATATTAATTTACCTAGTGTAATGAAACAAACAAATTCTATTGATTGTGTGTTTTTGCAGTAGCATTTGCTATATCATATTGCCTAAGAAAGTCTCTGTGTTTTGATCTAATCCTTGATATAACAACATTCCGAAGACACTTGATACAGTGTTTTGAAAAGAAACAAATGACAGAATTTCCTTTGACATAAAAGACATTAAGTATTCGGCGAAAAAAAATTTAAGAGTAGTAGATGTAGAACAATATTGCATTTGTAATATGTCAGCATGTATTGCTGATATGGTCCAATTTGATCAATGTCTATGTTGGTATCATAAGTTTTGTGTAAATGCACCATAAGACATTTCAAGACTTGATCCAGACTTTAACTGTGGGTTATGTATGTGTTATTATGTTACATATATCTGAAAAAAAAAGATTTCTCCGTGTAGAATTATATTTTATGTATGACTGTCATATATATAAATATTATTATGCTTGTTAATTTATCCTATTGTTTAAAAAGATGATATCAGAGTAAAAGAAACCAGAAACTGTATTTTCTTAAATAAATGTAATAGATAAGAGATAAATCTACATTTTGATCGCCTTAAATAACATATTTATCTAATTTATCTGTATTATTTTCCAAAAGTCCCTATCTACAGGTTTTCAGATTGGATTGGACCAAAGCAAATGTGACAGTACCGTTTACGAAGGGTGACACCAGCGGACCAGCAAGATGTTCAGAGGGTTTACTTTAGGTTGGATAGTAATCTTTTTCTTTTCAGGAACTGGGGTAGATGATGCCTTTAGGGTGGAGAAAAGAAGAACTATTTAAGCTAAAGAAGAACTATTTAAGCTGAAACTTACTTTGCTGTGGGAATCCTATGAATTGTCAATGACAGTATCTAAGGAGCCAGTAATTAAGTGGATCTGAATGATTAAGACAGCCGCACTCTTGACAGTACCAGCTAAACCTTGAGTCTAAGAATTTTTCATAAGTATGACTGCCAATACCTTCTCAGTATGTGTGGAACCAAGCTCCACAGTTGTCACATAGAATGCTACAGCTTCTATTCAATTATTCAGGTTAGTAAAGTGTTCTTTTCAATATGAATAACTTAGATTTTTATAATTAAAAGGTAACATTTGTTTTGCAGAATTTCAAAAGTTCTTCGTGAAACCGCCAACCTCCTATTCCGATCTGTACTTCTATTACCCAAGTGTAGTAGTGTAAAAGGTGAGGGTGCATTTCCTTACTTTAAATTGGAACAACGTGGAAGTCCTGTGTTCGATTCTCGGTCAGAGCTGAATTGTTCGATATGATTTGTTGAGATCTGTGTCTGAAATGGCTTTAAAATGCGCAATTCTCTTGTAGGTCTTCAAAATTTCTCTGGAGGAACCACGAACTCCTATCCTATAATGTGTCTAAAAATGCACCATTTGTCCTGCAGAATTTCAAAGTTTCTCGAGAGAACCCTGAACCCCTATTCCTATTATGTTTCTTATCATTCAGGCTATATAGTAGGTTGTACATGTCAACCTGATTCATAAAAACTGAAATAGCTTTAAAATGACCCACTTTGTCTTACGGAATTACATAATGTCTGGGACTGGACCAGCGAATGTATATCCATTTATTCAGACTAAAACTGATTTTCTGAGATTATTTTGTCCGAAATGGTTTAAAATCGCATTTGTTTTGTAGAACTTAAATTTTCTCTGGGAGAACCCCCACCCCTACCCGTAATCTTATTATCCAGACTAACTGGGTGTATTCGTTTGAAATGGTTTTGAAATACACCAGTTTTCTTGTATAATTTCAAAATCTCACGGAGAAGATCCCGATCCTCTACGTTAACATCCACAATTCTGTATGTTTCTAAACCATTGCATTGAGATGTACTCTGTGTAATATGCTCATTATTAATGTAGACTTGTTAATTTGATTTTTTTACCTAAGCCCATATATATCCAACCTCCTTTCTCGAAAAGATGTGCCTAGGTGGGCTTTATTTTCAAATCTGGTTACGGCACTGGTCAGTCTGTACCATGACATTTGTGAAAAAGATTCTTTGTAAGCATAGAACGCAATCAAGCAATATAATTATGGACATGGTTTATTTGAGTCTGTTCATGAGAGGTAATGAAATGTGAAACAACCCTTACATCCTCTTAAGCGCAATTCTATTTTAGTAAAAATGAATCTAAGGTCGGGGAAATTTTTTACAGTTGCCACACGGTACTTAAAGACTGCTATTATGATAGCTGAAAGATCCTTTGGAAGCATAGAACACAACCAAGCAACATATTAGCAGATATTATCTGAGTCTGTTCATGAGACGTAATGAAATATGCAACACCATCTCCCCTAACAACTAACGACTTAAGAAGAATTCCTCTTTAGTAAAACCAAATGGCCTCCGTGATCCTAAAGGACCAGAAACTATGACATCAATGAGTCTATGACCTACATACAAGACTTATGTGGAACGAATGACCAAATGCAGAAATAACCATAAATCATACTGTACTAGTATTCTCTCGTTGTGATAATGTCTTTATCAAAACTATAAGAAGTGTACATGTTCGGTTAACCTTCAACAGCATTATTCTTTTATTTTACATTTAATTTTAATTCGAATTGTAGCCATGTCAAAAAGTTACGTCAGGTGTTATTTATTTGACTAACACTGTGTCTACCTTTGTAGAGATTGGCATGACATGACAATAGTCTTTTTCTTAATCTAAGTTTTTTCTACACATTCTTCACTTAGTACACTGTATATTGTAACAGACTTTACCTTTTAGGCAGGATACATTGTTATGCTATACAACAAAAGCATCAAGACGAATGCCAAGAAATAAAGCCAGACAACAAAAAATAGTTTTTGCACAAGAGAGACAGATTGACGCGCTTACCAGATCTTATTGAATTTCTAGACTTTAGAATGACTGTGAGATTGTGAACGAGTCGGTGTCTACACAGCCTGAAACACCAACACATATTCAAGAAACACCATCTCCACTACCAGAAACACCATCTTCACTGTCAGAAACACCATCTTCACTGAATGAAACACCATCTCCACTGCCAGAAACACCATCTTCACTGAATGAAACACACCATCTAAAATGTAAGTTGCTCTGCAAGTATCAACAACCGAAATTTTGCATTCGTTAACTGAAGACAATAGTTTTTTTTTAAATTTTAAACTTCAGTTATTTTACAATAATTACAATACTCGTTATTAAAACTTAATCATGTTCATGCTCATTGGCACAGAAAAATGAGCCAATAAGACAAGTAATAGAATAGGTTGTCAAGGAAGGAATTACAGTCAAACCTGTCCGTAAAGACCACCTTTAGAAACAGCAAAAAGTGGTCTTTGTTGACAGGTGGTTTCTCTTAGCAGGTTAAATGTCATTGATAATGATCTGATTGGATATAAAAATGATATGGGGCCTCCGTTGCCGAGTGGTTAAGGTCGCTGACTTCAAATCACTTGCCCCTCATCGATGTGGGTTCGAGCCTCACTCGGGGCGTTGAATTCTTCAAGTGCGGAAGCCATCCAGCTGACTTACGGAAGTTCGGTGGTTCTACCCAGGTACCCGCTCGTGATGAAATAATGCATGAAGGGACACCTGGGGCTTTCCTCCACCATCAAAGCTGGAAAGTCGCCATATGACCAATAATTGTGTCGGTGCGACGTGAAACCCAACAGAATAAAATAGATTTAAAAATGATGGTCATTGTAGACAGGTAATGATATTTAAAATTACTTCTTTATACAAGTATATGGTTCTTTGTGTATTCTCAGAGCAAGCGAAAGAGATTCACCAACAGCACCTCCAGCTAAACGCCGGAATGTTGCAAGCGCGCACAAAATTGGATTCTATCCAGAGTGGCAGAAAGGTCTACCATGGCTATTCCACAAAACTGAGGAAACTGACGATGGAAATGTCTCCGTGTTATTATGCAAATTATATAAAAAGGTCAATTCCACTTTACTGCATGGATCCAGGACCTGGGTTGATACCGGTTACAGAACAATGAGGATTGACAGAGTAAAGGATCACGAGAATAGAATAGAAAAAGTGGAAACTCCACAGGTCGTTCAACAAGACAAAAACGAAAATGTTGCAGGCTCGGTTTGATTGAGCCTGTTCATGGACGGTAGTGGAAATGCATGCTACCGTCCACGCCCTCTAGCCCCGGGTTGAGCAAAATTCAACATTTACACATGCTAAAAGTACAAAAAGCAATTTAGAGACATCAACAGATGTATTCATAGGGGGTTGCACATGGAATCTTCAATGCTACACGCGTTGTGTCGTGTAATTCTATGAAGAGCGGCGTATGGTCCCCAGATAAAATAATGGGTTTGCCCCAAACGAAATAACAATGAACAGAACTAAACAAACTGAAAGAGGAACATGAAGGAGTTATACGACATCACCAGAATCCTAGCAGGCAAAAAGAGGGCCCCAGAGAAGCCAATAAAGGACAAAAATGGTGTCACTATAACAACGTTGGAAGGACAAGTGAAACGGTGGAGAGAACACTTCAGTGAGCTTCTTAACAGACAAGCACCCGAAGAGAGAGAGCAGATACTGACCCTGCTGAACAGCCACTACCTATACCACTCCACAGTCCCACTTAGGAAGAGATCAAGAAGGCCATCATATCACTAAACAGCGGCAAATCTGCAGGACCTCATGGTATTCCAGCAGCGACACTTAAAGCTGATATAGAAACTTCAGTGGACATGATGCATCCCTTTTTTGAGCAGATGTGGGAAGATGAAGAAATACCGCATGACTGGAAGGAGGGGTACATTGTTAAGTTACCAAAGAAGGGAGACCTGAGTGAGTGCAAGAAATACAGAGAGATAATGCTACTATCAGTCTCGGGGAAGGTATTTAACAGAATTCTACTTGATAGAATGAAAGCTGCTGCTGATAGCCTTTTAAGAGATGAGCAGGCAGGTTTTAGGAAAGAGAGGTTTTGTACTGATCAGATTGCCACTCTGAGGATCATCATAGAGCAGTCACTGGAATGGAATAGCTCATTACATGTCAACTTTATAGACTTTGAGAAGGCGTTTGACAGTGTATACAGACAGTCGCTTTGGAGATTGATGAAGCACTATGGGATCCCAGGGAAGTACACTGACATCATACGGAACACTTATGAAGGAATGATATTCAGTGGACCCTTTGGCACCAGTTTGAGGATCTAGATTATACGGATGTCCTCGCTCTCCTATTACACACTCAACAGCAGATGCAAGACAAGACTTCAACTTTAGAAGCTAATGCGTCAAAGATAGGACTGGGAATAAACAAGGAGAAGACCAAAGTTATGAGGATAAATGCCAAAAGTGACGACAGCATTAGGTTGACAAAGGGAGAGATAGAAGAAGTGGGGTTTTTTACTTATTAACGAAGCATCGTCAATGATACAGGCAGGGCCCAAGAAGACATCAAGGCAAGAATAGCCAAAGCAAGGACAGCTTTCAGCCTCCTCAACAAGGTGTGGAGGTCAGCAGAAATAGCTACTAAGACCAAGCTTAGAATCTTTAATTCAAATGTGAAGTCTGTGCTATTGTACGGGGCGGAGACATGGCGCACAAGTAAAACAACAGACAGACAAATCCAGTCATTCATCAACAGATGCTTGCGTATGATAATGAGGGTATGGTGGCCAAATCGAATCAGCAATCAGGACTTATGGGAACGCACAGGTCAGCTTCATCCTCCACTACAGATAAGGAAAAAAAATGGACATGGACTGGGCATACTTTGAGGAAAGATGAGGGCAACATTACCCGACAAGCCTTGCGATGGAATCCTCAAGGCAAGCGAAAGAGAGGGAGACTCAGAACCACCTGGTACAGACGTCTGGGACAGGAGATGAAAGAAGGAAAACATAGTTGGCACACCGTTGTGACAGAAGCACGAAACAGAAAGAGATGGAGAGAGATTGTTAGCGGCCTATGCTCCATGCCGGAGTGAACAGGCTTAAGTCAAGTAAGTCATATATATATTTTAAACTGGTTTCGTTTTAACAATTCTTTATGGTATTTTTATGAAATAAGTGTTTAGTATTTGTGTTACCATGTCAATTCGTGTAGAAAGTTATTAGACCCTTAGTTTCTGCATATGTTTGTATCATGGTGTCATTGATTTTGTAAAACCTATATAATATGCTAATGACACAAACATCTAAATTTTTAACGTCACTCGTAAGATCATGACGTGTTAACACCTTTGTATTCAAAAAAGGAATACTATTTTAAAATGGAATGTATTAACAACTCTATAATATGTAATATGACAACGTAAGATCTTTGTCTTGTGATTTCATTATCACTTTTATACCATCATGTGACACAGTTTTGTTAAGAGTAATTAGTCAGTTAAGATCTAAATGGGCCCCTTTGGAAATAAGTTTTTGCATGTGAATGCTGAAGCTTTATGAGCAATCCAGTGCACTATCTGCTATCTGATATTATATATACTGGAACAAGTATTACAACTATCTAGAAGTAATATCGATATCGTTTACATTTTGTTTCAGTCACTAGATTATCAAAACAAGAATACCATCCTGTGATAAATTATAATCATTATTATATGATAGATCACATTAGGCGTAAAAAAATGTTTGTTTCCGGTATCCCGACCTGCCCTAAAGTTTTGGTCCGACCCTAAATGTTTTTATGGCCTTGGAGAATATTTTTTTCAACTTTTTAACAAAAAGTTAGAAAACTGGACTTTTTATGCTTTAAACATTGCCAGTGATGTTAGAAATAAACTTACTGATGCTCTAAAGGCATAACCCCTTCTTTTGTATTCAATTTATTCATTTTTTGACACAAAAATGATTTCCGAAAAGTCTCCCTTAATTAAAAAAATCCCAAAAATATTGTTTTTTTCACGACCTACCTACCCTAATTATTTTGAGCATGTTACCGGAAACAAAGAATTTTCAGGCCTTATTATTACAACTGTGATATCTGAGAAACACTGTGATTATTTACTATGCTATGTAATTTGTAAGGCCATGAAGTGCACATATAAAATTATTATTATAAAGAGACATAAACAAACTATTGAACATTAATCTGACACTTAATATAACTTTTCGCCATTAAACCTTATTATGCAATTATGTGGAATAATTAGTAGTATTTAGAAGTTTGTTACTATAAGCGTTTACCTCGTGTATTTATGTGTTACATGAATATATCCATCATTTATCAGCTTATCTTAACAATCCAGGACCTCGCTGCTGGACTTGATGAAGGAGAACAAATAGATGCGATCCTCCTGGACTTCTCCAAGGCCGTCGACAAGGTACCCCACAAGCGACTCCTATTGGAACTCGACCTCTACGGTATCAACGAGAATACCTACAAGTGGATTCAGAGTTTTCCCTCCAACCGCAGTCAAAAGGTCATTGTCGAGGGACATTCATCATCTTCCGCACCTGTGACTTCCGGTGTTCCACAAGGAACTGTCCTTGGTCCTTTGCTATTCCTTCTATACATCAACGACTTACCACAGAAAGTGTCGTCAACGTACCCGCCTTTTTGCAGACGACAGTTTCCTATACAAGAAAATCCGCACAGAGCAGGATGCTTCTGCACTACAGGATGACCTTGAACGTCAGCAACAGTGGGAGAAGGGCTGACAAATGTCATTCAACCCCTCCAAGTGTGAAGTTGTCAGGATTACTAGGAAACGTATCCCGATCAGAGCCAAATACTCCATCCATGGCCACGACCTAGCTGAAGTGACATCCAGCAAATACCTTGGAGTCATAATCACCAACAACCTGACCTGGAACAGACACGTCGACGACAAGACCAAGAAGGCCAAGAAGCCGAACAACACACTCGGTTTTCTCCGACGGAACGTATCCAGATGACCAAGGGAAACAAAGGCCCAATGCTACACCAGTCTGGCCAGACCCACCATCGAATACGCCTCAACTGCATGGGACCCCCACACAAGCAGGAACATCCAGCAACTGGAGGCAGTCCAGCGAAGAGCAGCCAGATTCGTGATGGGTGGCTACAAAACCACCAGCAGCACCAGCCAGATGATAGGTAGTCTAGGCTGCGACTCTCTACAGCAGAAAAGAACCAGTTACAGACTGGTGATGATGTACAGGATCATCCATGGCCTCATAGACATCCCTGGTGGACAGTACCTTCACCCATCGGCACTTACAATCCGTGGCTAAACAATGAAATAGATGTGACGGAAGAGGGGGAGGACTCTATGATAACCAGTTTTTAAATCCTACCAGGACTGAACTGTTTTTATATCTGTCTTCTGGCCTGTTTCGTCGGGCCCTTAAGGGTGTTTCTCTTGTTGCTCTGTCTTCTGAAAAGGCATTGAGTACATACGTTTTTGGTTCTAAAGGTTTGCTTTTTATATTTTTATACATGAGCATTTTTATGCCCCCACTTTTGGGGGAGGTGGGGGCATATAGATTTGCCCTTGTCCGTCCTTCTGTCCATCCGTCCTTCCGAGAATGTTGTGTCGCGCGTAGTTCCAAAAGTAGTTGACGTAGAGTCACAAAACTTTACAGGAATGTTGGTCAGCATGTGTAGTTGTGCACCTGGGGTTTCGCGTCCGGATTCATTTAGTCATGTAGGAGTTATGGCCCCTGACTTAGTAAAAAATTGGTCATTTTAATGTTGTGTCACGCATAGCTCCAAAAGTATTTGACCTAGAGTCACCAAAGTTTACAGGAATGTTGGTCAGCATGTGCAGTTGTGCACCTGGGGTTTCGCATCTGGATTCACTCAGTTGTGTAGGAGTTATAGCCCCTGACTTAGTTAAAAAATGATCATTTTAATGTTGTGTCGTGCGTAGCTCCAAAAGTATTTGACCTAGAGTCACCAAAGTTTACAGGAATGTTGGTTAGCATGTGCAGTTGTGCACCTGGGGTTTCGCATCTGGATTCATTCAGTCATGTACGAGTTATAGCCCCCTGACTTAGTTAAAAATTTGTCATTTTAATGTTGTGTCACGCATAGCTCCAAAAGTATTTGACCTAGTGTCACCAAAGTTTAAAGGAATGTTGGTCAGCATTTGCGGTTATGCACCTGGGGTTTCACGTCCGGATTTATTCAGTATTGTAGGAGTTATGGCCCCTGACCTAGGAAAAAACTTGTGTCCTTTGTCATGTAGTGGGGCATCTGTGTCCTATGGACACATTTCTAGTTGTGTTTTACATGCCATGCCTTTTTGTTTCCATTACGTGTGTTAGAGATTCACCTGGAGGGGATTACTTTTATTTACACTGTCCCGTGTCTTTGGAACATGGTGGGGGTAAGAATGAGGTTTGGTGTGCATCATAAACCGGTTTAAGCTCCCCAGTGGTGTTTTTGCCACTGACCGTTCCAAGACGGTGCCCCACTGTGTTCCTTTGTTTGTTCGTTTTGTCCTTATGTGTTGGCTTTGTGTGTGTGCACGTGTATATGTATGTTTGTGGTGTCTGCGTGCTGTGGGTTTCGTTTTGGGGAGGCTGCGTTTTTGGTATGTGGCATTCCCTGTTTGATATTTGTGTTTGTTTTTTACCATTCTTCTGGTCAGCAGGATACCAACACCCCTTCTTCCCAGCTAGCATTCGTCTGTGGAACCAGCTGCCGGAGCAATCGCCATAGCCAAAACCTTGGACGCCTTCAAGGTCGGGCTTGTCGCCCACCGCAAATAGAGCCACACAGGGTTTTTGTTGACTTTTTTCGATTTTATCTTTCACTGTTCGCTCATCAGAACGACCTTGTACATAGTTTTCATATGCGACGATGCTCCAGAGTGGGCCCTTGTCCGTCCTTCCGTCCGTGCATATTAACGGAAGAAGAAGAAGATTTAAAATCCATTTCGCAAATTAGACAACATTTCGCTTTACTATGACTTTTAAGTTTAACGGTAGTTACTTCCCCTACATTTAGTGACGCCATTTGTGCAGTAAGGCGCAGAAATTTCGGCTGGAAATTACTGCATTAAGGCATAGGAAAACTGCATGACAAATTAATAAAAAAGATTACCATACATATACAAAATACTGAAGAGTTGCCAAGTGAAAATTAAATCCCAAAATGGTAACTGGTGTTTACTCAATCCATCCCAGAATTATAGAATATTGAAACCTGTCTAACCAGCTTTCCAATTCCAGCATTGACCATACCGACATTATTGATAAATCCCGTTTTCCGGTATTTCCATACATAGGGTCAGGGGGGTCGGTGAGATTAACCGATATAAAGACCGTGTACACTATGAGCGATTATTTTTGCCAGAAGATAAGAATTTATGAAAGATCTTACTTTCTCACAATGGAAATACTATTCTACGACTTCGGCAACATTGTTTTTTGCAAAAATAATCTGTTTATCTTGAACAATACAAAAAATTTCACACCTTCGGTATCGAGCCACGGAAGCGGCAGTGTAGAATAAAAGATAAAATTTCAAAAATAAAGTAAACTTTGAGGATATTTTTGCTATATCTTAATTACAACAATGTTTAATGATAATATGCAATACTTTTTTTTATTCATTTTCTTTGTTTAAAACTTTAAAAAAGGATAATCTAAACACTACCGCCATGTAGCGTAATGGCCGATACCCCCCTCACCGTGAAAACGGGAACGGGCGTTTATTAGTGGTTTATACCGGAAAACGGGATTTTATTCATAATGTCGATATCGTGACTAGACACTTGGTTTGCTAGTTAGTCGTTATTCCTAAATATAAGACTTGACCTAACTCATATCACTTTAATATGAAATAAGGCAAAGCCACAAAGCGAGCTCAAAGAAGTCAGATTGAGCTAAAAATGTATACATCATTTATATGTAACAAAGAAACTATTCACTTCTCAAAAGAAATCGCGAGAACCTATTCACTTCATAGTAGTCTACATTTAGTGTCATCATACCTGTAACAGCGAATATCATGCGTTGCAAAATTTATGGAAAGCAGGGCCCGTATTCATAAAGAATCTTAGAATCACCTCTAAGATATTTCTTGTCTTAATTTTTTAGACTTAGTTAAGAGATATTCTTAAGTTCTTATTCATAAAACGACTTAGAAAAATCTTAGCGAAAAAAGTATAAGAATAATTTTTTCTTAGTTTCATTTCTATGTCTATATTTAATACGAAATTAGGAAAGCCTGTCAAAAGTTAAATTAAGCTTAATATTCTAATAAGTCTATACAGTAAATATGCAATTCATGAAAAACTTAATTGCGGTCATTGGCATCCATTCTATTTTTACTTTTCTAAGATAATTCTTAAAAGTTAAGATAAATGTCCACCTGTCTTAAATTTTAAGAGAAAAATCACCTACTTAAGATAATTTCTAAGCCAAATTTTGTTCTTAGTACAATTCTCAGGCAAAAGTGTTTCTAAGACACATTTTAAGCCAAAAATGAGAAAAACTTAGAAAATGTTGACTTCTAAGAGATATTTCTATCTAAGATTCTTTATGAATACGGGCCCAGGTGTCACAGTGGGACTCGCCCATGCGTCGGCGTCCGCGTCGGCGTCGGCGTCGGCGTCCGCGTCCGCGTCCCGATTTTGGTTAAGGTTTTGTATGTAAGCTGGTATCTCAGTAACCACTTGTGGGAATGGATTGAAACTTCACACACTTATTCACTGTGACAAACTGACTTACACTGCACAGGTTCCATAACTCTATTTTGCTTTTTTACAAAATTATGCCCCTTTTTCGACTTAGAAATTTTTGGTTAAGGTTTTGTATGTAAGCTGGTAACTCAGTAACCACTTGTGGGAATGGATTGAAACTTCACACACTTATTCACTGTGATGAACTGATCTACATTGCACAGGTTCCATAACTCTATATTGCTTTTTTACTAAATTATGCCCCTTTTTCGACTTAGAAATTTTTGGTTAAGGTTTTGTATGTAACCTGGTATCTCAGTACTTACTAATGGGAATGGATTGAAACTTCACATACTTGTTCACTGTCATGATCTGACATGCACTAAGCAGGTCCCATAACTCTACTCTCTTTTTTTTCAAAATTATGCCCTTTTTTCGACTTAGCAGTTTTTGGTTAAATTTTTGTATGTAATCTGATATCTCAGTATCCACTAATTGGAATGGATTGAAACTTCACACACTTGTTCACTGTCATGATTTAACATGCACTGTGAAGGTCCCATAACTCTACTTGGCATTTTTACAAAATTATGCCCCTTTGACTTAGCAGTCTTTTGTTAAGTTTTTGTATGTAAGCTGGTATCTCAGTATCCACAAATTGGAAAGGATTGAAACTTCACACACTTGTTCACTGTCATGATATGACATGCAGTACAGAGGTTCAATACCTCTACTTTGCATTTTACAAAATTATGTCCCTTTTTCAACTTTTGTATTCATTCAATTGACAAGGCTGTTGAATAGTCGAGCGTTGCTGTCCTCCGACAGCTCTTGTTTTTCCATTTTCTGGCTGCTGCTTGATCTTTTAAATGAAAATAATATTTTTTCCAAACAACTGGAAATCTTTTTTGCATTATTTTTGAGTGATGAATAATTTTCAGCAATCGAATGAAGTTCAGTATTCACTGCGGAGAGAAGTATTTCCTGTGAGCACGTGTCCGCTAGGGTGCGCTTTTTAACAACTTCCGAGGAAACTTTTCAAATCCATCACCAAGGGTGAAAGTATACTTGCGTTACCGTAAAGCTCGATTCTCGAGCAGGCCCTTCGCTCTTCGAGCTCGCTATAAGTTCATTTTAATTGATATTTTACATTTTTTATTTTCCATGTTATGTCCGGTCTTTATGTTGAACTGAAATAATGTATAGCACAAAAATCGCTTCAGATCTGAATTTGATCTGAAAGTTTTTTAAAGACTTTCTGGCAAAAATGACTGAAACTTACACATTGAGTGTGAAGATTAATCATAAATGTGCTTTATGGCAGCAATTAAAAGTTGTATTTTACCTTATTTGTTATCAGTTATCCGATTAATTAATCCAGTATCCAGTCCGTTGAAAATTTTGAATAGTGGCATGGAAATAACCGAGGGTGTTCCGGATATATACATACCTGTAGGATACCTGTAGGATGATTCTAGACTCTGGTGGAAGGGTGTAAAACCCTTTTTAAGCCCCTCTTCTTATGGAATTGCTGCTGTACGGCTCAATTTGTTTCTTCACAGTTTATTCATTAAAATGGTGACAGATCTGATTATATTGTCATTATCGCTGTAAAATTAATTTACAGCCCAGTGTTTTAGTGTCTTAATTTGTATGGAGTTTCTCCCTGCCTGTGCTTATCTAATCTTATTTTGAAGTCATTTACAGTTTTAGCATCTACAACATACTGTGGTAATTATGTCTCCCCCAGGAGACATATTGTTTTTGCCCTGTCCGTCCGTCTGTCCGTACGTCACACTTCATTTCCGAGCAATAACTGGAGAACCATTTGACCTAGAACCTTCAAGCTTCATAGGGTTGTAGGGCTGCTGGAGCAGACGACCCCTATTGGTTTTGGGGTCACTCCGTCAAAGGTCAAGGTCACAGTGGCCTGAACATTGAAAACCATTTCCGATCAATAACTAGAGAACCACTTGACCCAGATTGTTGAAACTTCATAGGATGATTGTTCATGAAGAGCAGATGACCCCTATTGATTTTGGGGTCACTCCGTCAAAGGTCAAGGTCACAGGGGCCTGAACATTGAAAACCATTTCCGATCAATAACTAGAGAACCACTTGACCCAGAATGTTGAAACTTCATAGGATGATTGGTCATGAAGAGTAGATGACCCCTATTGATTTTGGGGTCACTCCGTCAAAGGTCAAGGTCACAGGGGCCTGAACATTGAAAACCATTTCCGATCAATAACTAGAGAACCACCTGACCCAGAATGTTGAAACTTCATAGGATGATTGGTCATGAAGAGTAGATGACCCCTATTGATTTTGGGGTCATTCTGTCAAAGGTCAAGGTCACAGGGGCCTGAACATTGAAAACCATTTCCAATCAATAACTAGAGAACCACCTGACCCAGAATGTTGAAACTTGATAGGATGATTGGTCATAAAGAGTAGACGACCCCTATTGTTTTTGGGGTCACTCCGTCAAAGGTCAAGGTCACAGGGGCCTGAACATTGAAAACCAATTTCTGATCAATAACTAGAGAACCACTTGACCCAGAATGTTGAAACTTCATAGGATGATTGTACATGCAAAGTAGATGACCCCTATCGATTTTGGGGTCACTCCATTAAAGGTCAAGGTCACAGGGGCCCGAACATTGAAAACCATTTCCGGTCAGTAACTTGAGAACCACTTGACCCAGAATGATGAAACTTCATAGGATGATTGGTCATGCAGAGTAGATGAACCCTAACGATTTTAGGGTCACTCTGTTAAAGGTCAAGGCCACAGGGGCCTGAACATGGAAAACCATTTCCAATCAATAACTTGAGAACCTCTCGACCCAGAGTGTTGAAACTTCATAGGGTGATTGTTCATGCAGAGTAAATTACCCTTATTGTTTTTGGGGTCACTCTGTTAAAGGTCAAGGTCACAGGGGCCTGAACATTGATAACCAGTTCTGATCAATAACATGAGAACCACTTGACCCAGAATGTTGAAACTTCATAGGATGATTAAACATGCAGAGTAGATGACCCCTATTGATTTTGGGGTCAGTCTAATAAAGGTCAAGGTCACAGTGGCCTGTTCATGTAAAATCATTTTTTGGAAATAACTTGAGAACCACTTGACCTACAATGTTGAAACTTAATAGGATGATTGGACATGCAGAGTAGATGACCCCTATTTATTTTGAGGTCACTTGATCAAAGGTCAAGGTCACAGGAGCCTGAACAGTGACTTGAGAACCACTAGGCCACTAGTGTTTAAATTTAGCGGGATGACTGGACATGCCAAGTAGATGATCCCTATTGCAGCCAACCATCAGTGTCTCTTTGACTTTCGCTCCTGACCCCTATTGACTTCGTGCTTATAGGACTTTGCATTGGGGGAGACATGCGCTTTTTTACAAAGTATTTTCTAGTTCATTCCATGGTTTGGTAACATGACTAGAAAACTGGTTCAGGCAAAACGTTGTTCTAGAACATGGCATTTCAAGTTTTAGGTTATGGCCTCTTGTTGAAGAAGAGTACTTGAAAAATCTCTCAAAAGGACAGTCATCAATTCCTTTAACGATTTTAAAAACTTGTAAACATGATTTGCATTTCAGAATCATTTCTTGAACGAAAGTTACCTTTTCTCTATCCCATACAGAGAAACTATAAATGTCAATAATCTTTCCATTTTCAGAAGAGACATTTAAAATTAATAATGATAAAAATAGAAAATATACATTTATGATGAAAATAAATCAAAATTATAATGAAAATATTAATTGGTACTTTCAATTTCGAAACAAGATGGTGGCACGTCAAATATAAACATTCGATGTCAAAAAGATGAAGCGTCATCTCGTGGATAATAATGGATTGTAAATCATTTTAACCTTGCAGAATTGAAGCAAAGGTATTTTTGTTCCATCCAGGTACTAAGTTTACCGACTTTATAATGTTTTAGAAATTGAATTTATGCTACACTTCTTTCATACTTACCGTTTAGGCGTCGAAAAAGGCTTTGAAAGTAAAAATGTCAGAATGTTGAATGTCAAATGACAACTTTTTCACGTCTAATTGTTTGGACTAATTAGTCGTATATCAATTCGATGGAATGTTTTCAGGACGGAAATAACACTATTAAGGTTTAAGAGGAAGTTGGTAATTCGAAAGTCAAATGTTTAGCTAAGGCTCCGCATTGAGTTGTAGTGTTCTTCACTCTCATATGTTTCTAAAATTCTAAAATGTATATTGTATTTTCGTATATTTCTCAAGTTCTAATCTCAAATTCTATAATGTATATTTAAATGTCCTCAGATTCTATACTTCATTTAAACAATATTATCATTTATTCATTCATTTTAAATTTACTTATGTTAATTCACTCCATATAAAAACGGCTTCTTTTTGTGGCTATTAAATTGAAATTTAAGACATACAACTTAAATCCTTTTAAATGATCTTGCTAAGTTTCATTTATAGCGGGTAGGTATGGGCACCCACCCGAACAGTCACTGGTATTTCAGCGGGATTCCTGTGCCCAGTTTTGGAATTCTTTGCGATTTTTCAAATGTCTAAAAGCTTAAATCTTCATTATTTCTTCTATAGGTAGAGCAGTTATTTAAGATTTTTGTTGAGCAAAAAATAAAACACTAAATTTCTGTCAAAAAAGGCTGCCAACCCCATCAGCTTTTTTATCTGGGCATATAACGCTACTGATTGAATAATACTTGTTCATTTACAAAATCATTACCCTAGTTTATTTGTAATTTAGTGATTATATGTTTCAGCTAAATATTTATTTATTACATGTTTTTTTAGCCCACCTGTCACAAAGTGACAAGGTGAGCTATTGTGACCGCTTGATGTCCGTAGTGTGTCGTCCTTCGTGCGTCGTGTGTCCGTCAACAATTTCTAAAAAAATCTTCTTCTTGAAAACCATTGGGCATAATTACACCAAACTTCACAGGAATGATCCTTGGGTGGCCCCCTTTCAAAATTGTTCAAAGAATTGAATTCCATGCAGAACTCTGGTTGCCATGGCAACCGAAAGGAAAAACTTAAAAAAATCTTCTTGTCCAAAACCACAGGGCCTAGGGCTTTGATATCTGGTGTGTAGCATCATCTAGTGGCCCTCTATCAAAATTATTCAAAATTATTCAAATTATCCTCCTAGGGTCAAATATGGCCCCGCCCCGGGGGTCACATGGTTTATATAGACTTAAATAGGGAAAACTTTGAAAATCTTCTTGTACAAACCCACATGGCCTAGGGCTTTGATGTTTAGTGTGTAGCATCATCTAGTGGTCCTCTACCAAGATTGTTCAAATTATCCCCCAGGGATCAAATATGGCCCTGCCCCGGGGGTCACATGGTCACATGGTTTATATAGACTTATATAAGGAAAATTTTGAAAATCTTCTTGTACAAAACCACATGGCCTAGGGCTTTGATATTTGGTATGTAGCATCATCTAGCAGTCCTCTACCAAGATTGTTCAAATTATCCCCTTAGGGTCAGATGTGGCCCCGCCCCGGGGATCCCAAGTTTATCATAGACTTATTAGAAAAAAAAGTTTAAAAATCTTCTTGTCTGAAACCACAAAACTTAGACCTTTGATATTTTGTTTGTAGCATTGTCTTATGGTCCGCAACCAAAATTGTTCAAATTGTACCTCTTGGGTGAAAAGAGGCCCTGCCCTGGGGGTCCCAAGTTTTATATAGACTTATATAGGAAAAAGCTTTAAAAATCTTCTTGTCTGAAACCATATGACCTAGGCTTTTGATATTTGGTAGGATGCATTGTCTAGTAGTCCTCTACCATAATTGTTCAAAATATTTCTCTTGGGTTAAAAGAGGCCCTGATCTGGGGTCACTTATTTATTATGTGAGTTATATAGGAAAAATCCTATTTTCAAGACTGTTTAATTATAATTACCTGGTGATGTCACTTGATTGTGACCTTGACCTACTGACCTACTGACCTACTTTCTTGTTTTTTAAGATACAGCCTTGAAATTTTGATGACATGCACAGTTTTGCACACAAATCGTAAAACTGAATTTCATTTACCATGAATGTGACCTACTGACTTTCTTAATATATTATCATCAGTTTGACATTTGAAACATGTAGCTCATATTACTCAGGTGAGCGATTCAGGGTCATCATGACCCTCTTGTATAAATATTCGCAAACCAGCGGTTACATCGAGTGCAGAGTTCACAATTTATGTAATATGGTATATATACATTGAATATGGTGCTACCTTTTAATAACTTAATAAATTTGATGTTAGTTTTAAGGTCTTGAGTTTATTCATCTTCAGTCGACATAGGTACTTATTATTGTAAAAAGGCCAAAATTTGCATGTCTTTCGAGGCTTGCTTTTGGTTAAGGGAAGGAAATCTCTTGAACAGCTCTAACTTCACTTCAACACTTTAGCAATAAAAATGAATTTTAACTAGATTTTTAAGACAGATACATACTTACCTATTAACCTTGACAATTAGCTTGTTGAAGGAAAATGGCGGTGATAAGTGGTAAACACGTGTGTGTTAAATATTGTTATCTGATTGGATCATAGATAAGTTTGATTGACAGGTGGCGACTGGTCAATTTCGTGACCACTCTGTAACTCTTGAATCTCTTGAAGGATTTCGAAGAAACTTGACACAGATGTTCAACACATGCTTCAAGGTCAAGTTCACACTTAAGCGGTCAAAGGTCATATGACTATGTTTCATTTTAGCTTTGTGACTCTTGAACTGCTTGAAGGATTTTAAAGAAACACAAATTAGCACAAATTTTCACCACATCAAGAACAGTTCACCTTAAATGGTCTCTTTAAAATACAAGGTTTACAGTCTGAAACATAAAGTTTTCAAAACTATATAAATATATAATGACATTAATATTTTAAGAGAGTCTTTCCCAGCTAAATTTGTATACTGGACTTGTCCTTTTTGCAATTAGGCAGTACAATTGATAGATTATAGTCATTTTCACAATTATATTTACTGACTGAATATTGAATAGTGCAGATCAAGATCAGACTGCACGGGTGTGCAGTCTGGTCTTGATTTTCATTGATTACAATGTGTTTTCTTTAAAAACATAATGATTACCTTGAAACAGTTATTTTCTTCTAATTATTTTTTCAGTTGATTAAGGTTTTCAACATCCCGGGCAGAGAGTGGCTTGTGTCTGCGAATGTGACGATTGATACAGACTGAGAAAAACGTTTTTGGATGTGATATGAAACTTACTGATTAGTATTCAGTTCATGTCTTGGGTTTATTGATTAGTGCCTAACAAAGAGATAGACTTGAATCATTTAGATATATAGAAGAAAACACTTTGTGTCATACTGTTGCTTTAGAAAATACTGTGAACCGATAGACGTTTGGTCAAACCCAGTTATTGGTGTTAAAATTAATTTTCCTTGAATTAGTGAAAACAGCAAACGAAACACTATTTAATGATTATTTCCTTACATCTTTACATTGCTTATCAATATTTGTCACTTAAAATCATGCTACATTTGTAACTTAGGTAAAAAAAATAGAATATATTGAATATACAAAAGCTTAGCTACTTTGTCTGATTTAAGGTATTATTTGAAGTGGGGGTAATAACGGGTAAAAATGTTTTTCTACCTTATAAATATATATTTTTGGATCAAAAAGGATGTTATTTACACTGTTTCACTCAAATATATTGACTGAAGAGCAAAAAAATATATAACAATACCATAATCCTAAGGGACCACTAGGGGACCATTTTTAGCTCACCTGTCACAAAGTGACAAGGTGAGCTTTTGTGATAGCGCGGTGTCCGTCGTCCGTCCGTGCGTGCGTGCGTCCGTCCGTAAACTTTTGCTTGTGACCACTCTAGAGGTCACATTTTTCATGGGATCTTTATGAAAGTTGGTCAGAATGTTCATCTTGATGATATCTAGGTCAAGTTCGAAACTGGGTCACGTGCCGTCAAAAACTAGGTCAGTAGGTCAAATAATAGAAAAACCTTGTGACCTCTCTAGAGGCCATATTTTTCATGGGATCTGTATGAAAGTTGGTCTAAATGTTCATCTTGATGATATCTAGGTCAAGTTTGAAACTGGATCATGTGCGGTCAAAAACTAGGTCAGTAGGTCTAAAAATAGAAAAACCTTGTGACCTCTCTAGAGGCTATATATTTCATGTGATCTTCATGAAAATTGGTCAGAATGTTCACCTTGATAATATCTAGGTCAAGTTTGAAAGTGGGTCACATGCCTTCAAAAACTAGGTCAGAAGGTCAAATAATTGAAAAACCTTGTGACCTCTCTAGAGGCCATATTTTTCATTGGATCTGTATGAAAGCTGGTCTGAATGTTCATCTTGATGATATCTAGATCAAGTTTGAAAGTGGGTCACGTGCCATCAAAAACTAGGTCAGTAGGTCAAATAATAGAAAAACCTTGTGACCTCTCTAAAGGCCATATTTTTCATGGGATCTGTATGAAAATTGGTCTGAATGTTCATCTTGATGATATCTAGTTCAAGTTCGAAACAGGGTCATGTGCGGTCAAAAACTAGGTTAGTAGGTCTAAAAATAGAAAAACCTTGTGATCTCTCTAGAGGCCATACTTGTGAATGGATCTCCATAAAAATTTGTCAGAATGTTCACCTTGATGATATCTAGGTCAAGTTTGAAAGTGGGTCACGTGCCATAAAAAACTAGGTCAGTAGGTTAAATAATGAAAAAACCTTGTGACCTCTCTAGAGGCCATATTTTTCATGAGATCTTCATGAAAATTAGTGAGAATGTTCACCTTGATGATATCTAGGTCAAGTTCAAAACAGGGTCACGTACCTTCGAAAACTAGGTCAATAGGTCAAATAATAGAAAAACCTTGGTACCTCTCTAGAGACCATATTTTTCAATGGATCTTCATGAAAATTGGTCAGAATAATTATCTTGATAATATCTAGGTCAAGTTCAAAACTGGGTCACATGAGCTCAAAAACTAGGTCACTATGTCAAATAATAGGAAAAACGACGTCATACTCAAAACTGGGTCATGTGGGAAGAGGTGAGCGATTCAGGACCATCATGGTCCTCTTGTTAGCTCACCTGAGCACGAGCACAAGGTGAACTTTTGTGATCACCCTGTGTCCGTCATCCGTTGTCGTCCGTCATTCAGTCCGGTGTCCGGCGTCAACAGTTTGACTGTTAACACTCTAGAGGTCACATTTTTGGCCCAATCTTAATGAAACTTAGTCAGAATGTTACCCTCGATATAATCTTGGATGAGTTTGATATTGGGTCATCTGGGGTCAAAAACTAGGTCACCAGGTCAAATCAAAAGAAAAGCTTGTTAATACTCTAGAGGTCACAATTTTGGCCCAATTTTAATGAAACTTGGTCAGAATGTTACCTCAGTAAAATCTTGGACGAGTTCGATATTGGGTCATCTGGGGTCAAAAACTAGGTCACCAGGTCAGATAAAAGGAAAAGCTTGTTAACACTCTAGAGGTCACATTTTTGGCCCAATCTTAATGAAACTTAGTCAGAATGTTACCCTTAATAAAATCTTGGACGAGTTTGATATTGGGTCACCTGGGGTCAAAAACTAGGTCACCAGGTCAAATCAAAGGAAAAGCTTGTTAACACTCTAGAGGTCACAATTTTGGCCCAATCTTAATGAAACTTGGTCAGAGTGTTATCCTCAATAAAGTCTTGGAAGAATTTGATATTGGATTATCAGGGGTCAAAAACTAGGTCACCAGGTCAAATCAAAGGAAAAGCTTGTTAACACTGTAGAGGCCACATTTATGACTGTATCTTCATGAATCTTGGTCAGAATGTTAATACTGATGATCTTAAGGTCCAGTTTGAATCTGGGTCATGTAGGATCAAAAACTAGGTCACCCGGTCAAATCAAAGGAAAAGCTAGTTAACACTGTAGAGGCCACATTTATGACCTTATCTTAATGAAACTTGGTCAGAATGTTAATCTTGATGATCTTTAGGTCAAGTTTAAATCTGGGTCAGGTGGGGTCAAAAACTAGGTCACTAGGTCAGATCAAAGGAAAAGCTTGTTAACACTCTAGAGGCCACATTTATGACTGTATCTTCATGAAACTTAGTCAGAATGTTAAACTTGATGATCTTTAGGTCAAGTTCGAATCTGGGTCATGTTGGTTCAAAAACTAGGTCACGGGGTCAAATCAAGGGAAAAGCTAGTTAACACTTTAGAGGCCACATTTATGACCATATCTTAATGAAACTTGGTCAGAATGTTAATTGTGATGATCTTTATGTCAATAGGTCAGGTGAGCGATACAGGGCCTTTATGGTCCTCTTGTTTAGCTCACCTGAGCCAAAGCCTCATGGTGAGCTTTTGTGACTGCTCAATGTCCGTCGTCCGTTGTCAACATTTTCTAAAAAAATCTTCTTCTTGAAAACCACTGGGCAGAATTACACCAAACTTCACAAGAATGATCCTTGGCCCAATTTCAAAATTATTCAAAGAATTGAATTCCATGCAGAACTTTGGTTGCCATGGCAACCAAAAGGAAAAACTTTAAAAATCTTCTTGTCCAAAACCACAGGGCCTAGGGCTTTGATATCTGGTGTGTAGCATCATCTAGTGGTCCTCTACCACGGTTATTCAAATTATCCCCCTAGGGACAAATATGGCCCCGCCCCGGGGGTCACATGGTTTATATAGGCTTACATAGGGAAAACTTTGAAAATCTTCTTATACATAACCACATGGCCTAGGGCTTTGATATTTGGTATGTAGCATCATCTAGTGGGCCTCTACCAAGATTGTTCAAATGATTCCCCTAGGATCAAATTTGGCCCTGCCCTAGGGGTCCCAAGTTTTACATAGACTTATGTTGGAAAAAAAGTTTAAAAATCTTCTTGTCTGAAACCACAAGACTTATGCCTTTGATATTTGGTTTGTAGCATTGTCTTATGGTCCTTAACCAAAAGTGTTTAAAATGTACCCTTGGGATGAAAAGGGGCCCTGCCCTGGGGGTCCCAAGTATTATATAGACTTCTATAGGAAAAATACTTTAAAAATTGTCTTGTCTAAAACCACAAGACCTAGGCTTTTGATATTTGGTATGATGCATTGCCTAGTTGTCCTCTACCAAAATTATTCAGATTATGTCACTAAGTTAAAAGAGGCCCCACCCTGGCGTCATTTAGTTATTATATGAGTTATATAGGAAAAAATACTTAAAAAATTATCTGATCCTATTTCCAAGACTGTTTAATTATAATTACCTGATGACCCCAAGTAATATGATGTCACTTGACTGTGACCTTGACCTGCTGACCTACTTCCTTATTTTTTAAGATACAGCCTTTAAATTTGGATGATGTACACTGTTTTGCACACCGATCGTAAAACTGAATTTCATTGACCATGAATGTGACCTACTGACTTTCTTGATAATCAGTTTGACATTTGAAACATGTAGCTCATATTACTCAGGTGAGCGATCTAGGGTCATCATGACCCTCTTGTTTCATAGAATTGGCTAAACAGTGTAAAATTGCAGTCTACATGTATGTTGCAAAAAATGTGATAACTTCTTCGTTTACCATTGGAATTAGTTTGGATTTGCTTCTTTGTATTTCTAAATGACCCAGCTATGTTGGTTTTCCCATGGCACGGCTCAATTATATTGTTGTGCTGCATAATGGACATATATTTACAACAATATCACCAATATTGATGACGCACACAAACAGATGCATTTAGAGAAGATAATGCAAAACAAACAACAGCTGGTCAAATAAAAAAAAAATATTTATAACATAGGTAATCGAAAGGATGTATCCGGAATTGATCAGTTAAACTATAACTGAAAATTTTACGTTGGGGGGGGGGGAAGCAGCATAAGCTGACGACTGTAGTGTTATATAACAAGCTAGGTTGTTGAAAAATGGTATCAAAAAGAACAAACCAAATATAAATTGGTATGACAGTATGGGTTATCTCTAAGTAAAATTGCTGCATAATCTTGATACCATTTGTAAAAAAAACGTTTCCTACAAAGGATTATTTGTTTTTATCATACGTTTGGGTTTTACGAGCTGCTTCTGGTAATCTGTGGTTGGTAATCCCAAGTTATTGTTTTAATTCGGATATCAATATTACAAATGGCTTGCTTCATTTTGTGGTATGTTCTGTGTACGAGCTGTCAGGGCGTTACGGGATTGGACAAGTAATTGTAAATACATAGGAATAAGAAAGAATCTTCTGAAGGAATTTCTTTTTGTTTTGGTGTTTTGAAAATTTGTTTTATAATTTTAGTTTGTAATGCAAATTTTCTAGAAATTTTGCATAAGCTTGACATTACAATACAATACACATCCTTTATTTGTTTAAGACTGTCATTCATGTAAGGAATGAAAATACTTCGTATGATATCACCGTAGTTATATGTTGTATACTTTATCACATGATATCACCAAAATATGTGTTGTATACCTCACTACATGATATTAAAAGTTATGTTGTATACTTGCCCCATGTGGTTCTGGGAAGATCTCTGTATAAAAGAATTGGAACCACTGCATTACCATTGCATGATCATAAGAGGCGACTAATAGGGTCTTAACACTTGATTTTGCAGTAACTCTGTGATTCCAGCAGGTAAGCAAATTTTGATTCCATACCTCATGTTTTTATTTCAATGTCAATGAGATGTGGAACCAAAATTTGTAGTCCTGTTTGGCGCCATATAACCTTAACTGTGTTGGTGCGCCGTAAAACCCAAATAAATAAATATGTTGTATACTTCGTCATATGATATCACCAAATTAACTGTTGTATACTTCATCAACTGATATCACAAGTTATATGCTGTATACTTCATCATATGATAACACCAAATTATCTGTTATATACTTCATCATATGATATCACAAGTTATATATTGTATACTTAATCATATAATATCACCACAGTTATCTGTTGTATACTTCATCATATGATATCACAAGTTGTATATTGTATACTTTATCATATGATATCACCAAATTATCTGTTGTATAATTCATTACATGATATCACAAGTTATATATTGTATACTTCATCATACGATATCACCAAAGTTATCAGTTGTATACTTCATCATATGATATCACTAACTTACCTGTTATCTACTCCATCATTTGATTTCATCAAAGTTATCTGTTATATACATAAGTTATCAGTTGTATACTTCATCATATGATATCACTAACTTATCTGTTATCTACTCCATCATTTGATTTCAACAAAGTTAGCTGTTATATACATAAGTTATCTGTTGTATACTTAAGTTATCAGTTGTATACTTCATCATATGATATCACCAAAATTATCAGTTGTATACTTATCAGTTGTATACTTCATCATTAGATATCACCGAAGTTATCTGTTATATACTTCATTATATGATATCACAAAAGATGTGTTGTATACTTCATCAGTCAAATGATAGCACAATAGTTACCTGTTAATCTGCTTTACCAATCACATGATAGTTCTTATATTTCTTTTGAACAGGAAACCTGAGACATTCGTCACATAGACAGAGGACAACACTCTGGAAGCAGACGCTGGTCACTGGTATTGTTGTTTTCCCACTGGATCTTGTTATAACAACACTTGCTGTAAGTCTTTTTGTAGATCAGATATTCATTAATATTTGCTCCCCGCCCGCTTAGCTCAGTAGGTAGAGCGTCAGTCTAAGGATCGCGGGGTCGCGAGTTTGATCCTCGGGCGGGGCGTGTGTTCTCCGTGACTATTTGATAAACGACATTGTGTCTGAAATCATTAGTCCTCCACCTCTGATTCATGTGGGGAAGTTGGCAGTTACTTGCGGAGAACAGGTTTGTACCGGTACAGAATCCAGGAACACTGGTTAGGTTAACTGCCAGCCGTTAACTAACTGAAATACTGTTGAAAAATGGCGTTAAACCCAAAACAAACAAAATTCATTAATATTTGTGACTGAAAAGTTGTTTTACTTGTTCTAGTACCTACATTAATTATTATCATTATTTTATATCATTATTATACCCCCACAAAACGAAGTTTGGGGGGGGGGCGGGGTATATAGGAGTGAGCTTGACGGTCGGTCGGTGTGTTGGTTTTCATGGTTTCTGGATGATAACTCATGAAAGGCTTGACCGATTTAAATAATATTTGGTACACAGGTGTAACATCAGAAAATACAGGCCAAGTTAGAATTTGGGGTCAGTAGGTCAAAGGTCAAGGTTACAGTGACCTTGAACAGTTAAATGGTTTCTGGATGATAACTTGAGAACGCTTGGGCCTAGGATCATAAATTTTAGTACACAGGTGTAACATCATAAAATACAGGTCAAGTTTGACTTTGAGATCTGTAGGTCAAAGGTCAAGGTCACAGTGACTCGGAACAGTAAAATGGTTTCTGGATGGTACTTGAGAATGCTTGGGCCTAGGATCATAAATTTTGGTACACAGGTTTAACGTCGTGAAATACAGGTCAGTTCTACTTTTAGGTCAAAGGTCAAGGTCACTGTCCCATTGGGGCATGAAAATTGCACTGTGCATACACAATATTTTGTTTACATTTGGGGTATCAAGTGGGGGTAAAAACAAAAATGCTTCAAATCCCAGTGAGTGCAGAGGACATGAATTAGTATGTTTTTCATGAATTACTTAATAAATGTTAATTATGCAGTTCAAGAAAATCTATAATTTGTGCTAAGAACGTATCAACCTTATGTAAAAAATCAAATATCATGGAGAGCTTTAGCCATTTTTAGCTCATTTGATTTTTTCAAAAAAAAATGATGAGTTTTGTCACCACTTGATCGCTGTCGGTGTCGGCATCGGCGTTGCCTGGTTAAGTTTTATGTTTAGGTCAGCTTTTCTCCTAAACTATCAAAGCTATTGCTTTGAAACTTGCAACACTTGTTCACCATCAATAGCTGACCCTGTACAGCAAGAAACATAACTCCATCCTGCTTTTTGCAAGAATTTTGGCCCCTTTTGGACTTAGAAAATATCAGATTTCTTGGTTAAGTTTTATGTATAGGTCAAATTTTCCCCTAAACTATCAAAGCTATTGCTTTGAAACTTGCAACACTTGTTCACCATCATAAGCAGACACTGTACATCAAGAAACATAACTCCATCCTGCTTTTTTCAAGAATTATTGCCCCTTTTGGACTTAGAAAATCAGATTTCTTGGTTAAGTTTTATGTTTAGGTCAGCTTTTCTCATAAACTATCAAAGCTATTGCTTTAAAACTTGCAACACTTGTTCACCATCATAAACTGACCATGTACAGCAAGAAACATAACTCCATCCTGCTTTTTGCAAGAAATATGGCCCCTTTTGGACTTAGAAAATATCAGATTTTAATTGGTTAAGTTTTATGTTTAGGTAAACTTTTCTCCTAAACTATCAAAGCTATTGCTTTGAAACTTGCAACACTTGTTCACCATCATAAGCTGACCATGTACAGCAAGAAACATAACTCCATCCTGCTTTTTGCAAGAAATATGGCCCTTTTTGGACTTAGATAATCATAGGTAGGACAATATTTCCTTTATACAGAGACAAAAAAATCAGATGAGCATCTGCACCCGCAAGGCGGTGCTCTTGTTTTCTGTCCAAGGGAGACAACGAGTACAGTTAATACGTAACAGTATCTTGCATGGCAGATTCCCTTTCTTTTGCTGTATATTATACTTGAATGTTGAAGCGGGTTTTTTGTTTTGATCTATCTGACTTTTATTATCTGAGAATACTTATTAAATCAATGCAAAATATTTGTCCGGAAACTGGTTCTCTTAGTATGAAAAAGTAACACATTTTATGACACCTAATGTAAAGGCTCCGATAAATACATATTTTTACATCACTGCATTTTCAGATGTAACAAGAGCTGAAGTTTTTGTAAACATAAGTAAGTTTCACACTGTATTACTGGCACCAGTGATGACTGATCACTGCCTGGATGACAGACACCAAATTTTGCAGACAAATAATATGTAGGTTAGTTATTTGGTTGTGATGATCGTATAATAAATAAAGGTCATTTTCATATTCACGAACCTGTTGTCCATTGACTGGAGATGTCATTCCGTAGTTTTGGACTTGATTTTCCAGTTATTGAAATAATTATGACAAGAAAAGTATCACAGTTTTGATTTCACTTCAAAATATCTTTTGAGTGAATGAACTCAAGTAATTTTAGATTATACACGAACACGTTCATCTGTCAGGAGCATGAACACCAAATATAAGCTATACATGTCTTTTTTGGAAAAAGTTACAGGCTTCCAAACTAGTCTGGGTAAAGAAAAAATGCTGCTTTGATTGGCAGAAACGTTTTTTTAAAAAGCTGCCCTATATAACAGAACACTCAGAGAAGGGCGAAATTGCTCTTTTATTGATTTATCTGTTTTAACATTCTTTTATATTGAATTGAATAGTCCAACTACCGTTTGTTACATTTTCATGGGACAGAAAGTATATTATTGAATGATTTATATCGAAAAGGTGTTTCTTTGACAATTTTTCATATAACAAAATCAGTATGAATGTGTTCATTCACTCAAAAGATATTTTTAAGTGAAAAGAAAGTTTTTCACCTTCTGTGTCTGAAAACTGTGATATTTTACTTGTCATAATTATTTCAATAATTGGAAAATCGAGTCCAAAACTATCTAATGATATCTCCAGTTAATAGACAACAGGTTTGTGAATATGAAAATACCCTTGCTTTAATTATACCATTATCACAACCAAATAAGTAACCTACATTTTAACTGTCTGCAAAATTTGGTGTTTGTCATTCAGGCAGTGATCTTTCATTACTGGTGCCGGTAATAGGATGTGAAATTAAAGTTATTGACGGATTCTGTCCGGAAACTAGTTCCTGGCCACTATATCATAGAATTAATGTAGAAATTGCAGCATACAGTCTAACCTGTCTTAAGCAGCCAGTCATGGGATACAGACAATTTGGCTGCTTAAGCCAGGTGACCACTGATCGGAGGAGCAGCCACCTTGGGGGATTTGGGATTAAACTGTATGGCTTATGCATTGGACAGTATATATATATTTCAGACTTCTGACCAGTGTTTAATCATGAATTTAGGCCTGTATCTTTTTCGTTTTAATCTTATCGTTTTACTGGGATACATTGACATGCATTTACCTTCGCAGTACTAATTCCTAGCAATCAACAACTCTGGCATGTGTTTTACAACAAAAATTGTCATTTTCTTTGGCTCGCGAAAACTGATTCACTATGTGGGAAAGAATGCTTTCCCTTGCCTCTGTGGGATGCTTTGCACATGTACGTACATTGTAGTAAGTCCAAGATTCTGACAAAATATTCATTCTTAGTCGTTCTTGACACAGTTGATAATAAACAATGAAAATTGATATTTTTTACAAGTCTTTAATTAACTCAACTCGATGATAATAACAGGATTTCAGTTTGCTTACTTTATAATACTATGTGCGAAGCACGAGGTAGTTTTGATCAAACCGTAACGATATACGGCCTTCATTAAAGATCATTAAACGTTAATCAATGAAGCCGATTTTGCACCTTTTCTGCAAACATTTTAAATCATCAACAGAACATACGTAATTTATTGATCATTTAACATCAATTAATAATTAACTTCTTCAAAGACCGCGAAGTGGGCATGTTTTTGTAGGACTGATGTCAACAAACTTTTCATTGGTCAAAAATTGTGGTGAAGTCACGCGAAACTTAGCAATCACATGTTTCTCAAATCTGGTATCTTTGGTGATTTTCGCCTAAAAATTGTGTTTTTGATGAAACATGGCCACTAAAAGGGGTCAAATACGGTGGTTGGGAGGCAACTCCGTAGGCCATTGACCGCGGATGAGTGGTGACCGCTGAATAAAGTGATGAAATAGAGGAAAATCCATCAAGGGCGTCACAAAATGATGGCTGAACGGAGGTGACCGCTGATCAGAAATGACCGTTAGTACAGGTTAGACTGTACCAAGTTTTCCTGTCAGTTTAAATACCTCATGTTGTGAGCTCTATTAAATAATCTGGGAGAAGCAGACACATTAGCAAGGTCAGGAATGTCAATAATTAATACCAACCTTGAAATGTCTACACATTGAGAATAATGACCACATTAAGCTAGACAGATTTTGATGATGAAACAGGATACTGGTAGCAATTACGGAACTTCCATTTTCCAGAACTCTTATGAACTAATACATCAGGATTTTCTTCTGTTTTGCAGTTTGTAGGTAAACAGCCATCCTCTATTATTGAACAAGAAATCAAGTTCCTGGTATTGAAAGCTTTATATATTTTATAAGGAGCCTATATGTTTACTTTATAGATTTTTTCTGTACTATTTTCAAGGCAATTAGATTATTATTTTGCAATGAATTGGATAAGTTTTATTACAGGGATAACACAGGTTTTTTAGCCCACCATCATCAGATGGTGGGCTATTAAAATCACTCTGCGTCAGTGGTCCGTCCGTCCGTCATTCCGTCCGTCCGTCCGTCCGTTAACAGTTTCTCGTTATCGCATCTCCTCAGAAACTACTGGGGGGATTTTGACCAAACTTTGTCAGAATGATGTATTGGTACCCTAGTTGTGTCCCCCTGAAAATCAGACTGGTTCAACAATTGATGAGTGAGTTATGGCCCTTTGTTTATTTCAATATTTTACATAGATTTATATAGGGAAAAACTTTGAAAACCTTCTTATCCAAAACCACAGAGCCTAGGGCTTTGATATTTAGTTTGAAGCATCATCTAGTGGTCCTCTACCAAGATGATTCAAATTATTTCTCTGGGGTCAAATATGGCCCCGCCCTGGGGGTCACATAGTTTATAATGACTTATATAGGGAAAAACTTTGAATAACCCCTTGTCCAAAACCACAGGGCCTAGGGCGTTGATATTTTGTATGTGACATCATCTAGTGGTCTTCAACTAAGATTGTTCATATTATACCCCTAGGGTCAAATATGGCCCCGCCCTGGGGGTCATATGGTTTACATAGACTTACATAAGGAAAAACTTTGAAAATCTTCTTGTCCAAACCACAAAGCCTAAGGCTTTGATACTTGTAATGTAGCATCATCTAGAAGTTCTCTACCAAGTTTGTTCAAATTATCGCCCTAGGGTCAAAAATGACCCCGCCCAAGGGGTCACATGGTTCATATAGACTTATATAGGGAAAAGCTTTTAAAATGTTCTTGTCAATAACTACAACATTCAAATTTGGACCACATGTATATTTTTGAGTGGCAAGATGAACCTTGACATCAGTTGACCTTGATTTTGACCTTGTGACCTACTTGCACATTTCTGTAGCTACAGCCTTCAAATTTGGACCACATGTTTATTTTTGAGTGGCAAGATGAACCTTGACATGAGTTGACCTTGATTTTGACCTAGTGACCTACTTTCACATTTCTGTAGCTACAGCCTTCAAATTTGGACCACATGTATATTTTTGAGTGGCAAGATGAACATTGACATGAGTTGACCTTGATTTTGACCTAGTGACCTACTTTCACATTTCTGTAGCTACAGCCTTCAAATTTGGACCACATGCATAGTTTTGTGCACTGGAAAAATCTTTGACCTTGATTTTGACCTAGTGACCTACTTTCACATTTTTGAAGGTACAGGCGTCAAATTTGGACCATATGCATAGTTCCATGTTTCAAAATGAAATTTGACATTGATTTTGACCTAGTGACCTACTTTCACATTTCTCAAGCTACAGCCTTCAAATTTGGACCACATGCATAGTTTTGTGTACCGAAAAAAACTTTGACCTTCACATTGACCTAGTGACCTACTTTCACATTTTTAAGGTACAGGCTTCAAATTTGGACCACATGCATAGTTTTGTATTCCGAAATAAAATTTGACCATGATTTTGACCTAGTGACCTGCTTTTACATTTCTCAAGCTACAGCCTTCAAATTTGGACCACTTGCATAGTTTTGTGTACCGAAATGAACTTTGACCTTAAGATTGACCTAGTGACCTACTTTCACATTTTTAAGGTACAGGCTTCAAATTTGGACCACATGCATAGTTTTGTATTCCGAAATAGAATTTGACCTTGATTTTGACCTAGTGACCTGCTTTTACATTTCTCAAGCTATAGCCTTCAAATTTGGACCACTTGCATAGTTTTGTGTACCGAAATGAACTTTGACCTTTACATTGACCTAGTGACCTACTTTCACATTTTTGAAGGTACAGGCTTCAAATTTGGACCACATGCATAGTTTTGTATTCCCAAATAGAATTTGAACTTGATTTTGACCTAGTGACCTACTTTTACATTTCTCAAGCTACAGCCTTCAAATTTGGACCACTTGCCTAGTTTTGTGTACCGAAATGAACTTTGACCTTAAGATTGACCTAGTGACCTACTTTCACATTTCTGTAGCTACAGGCTTCAAATTTGGACCACATGCATTGGATTGTGTACCGAAACAAACTTTGACCTTGACATTGACCTAGTGACCTACTTTCACATTTCTCAAGCTACAGCTTTCGAATTTGGACCACATGCACAGTGTTGTGTACGGAAATGAAATTTGACCTTGAGGTAGTCAGTAAGTCTTGAAATTTGGAACACTCAAAAATGGCACATTGGTGGGCGCCAAGATCACTCTGTGATCTCTTGTTTAATGTTTTTAGCAGATTTTTAGCATCTGCAAATCCCTTGGGATTTCTTAGTGCCCAAGCCCGATGGAGCTTTTCTATAGGGCTAATACACGTTTTTCTGTGTATTAACATCTGCAAAAGCCCGAGGGATTGTTGGTGACCAATGCTAGAATGATAATAAATTTTGGGAATGTTATTACATTAAAATATCATGTCCATATATGCACCATTCTTATATGTAATGCTTGATAATTACAATTCATCACCTCTACATCAAATGTGTGATATTCAGGAGTTTATGCAATAATACATCATGTGACATTCACCAGGCATTGCCTGTTCATGCTATAGAAATGTGTGACATTCAATAGTCATTGCATGCAGTAATGATGTGTGTTGCACAAAATGACTCTGTAAGCAGTAATGATTTGTGACGTTCAGGAGTCAGTGTCTTAGCATTCAATAATGATATTTGACATTTAGGAGTCAGTGCTTCAGTATCAGATAACAGTGTGTGATATTCAAGCATCCTTGCCTCAACTATGAGATCTTAAACAATCATATTAATAAATCAGTGCCTGTACATGCCATGTAAATGGTGTGTGACATTCAAGATACATTACCTCTAGATCCAACATGATTTGTGAATTCAGCAGTCATTGTCTGAGCACCCAATACTAATAATGTATGGCATTCAAGTGTCAGTGCATGAGCACCCAGCAATGATGTGTGACACACAAGAGTCGGTGCCTTAGCACGCAACAGTGATGTGTGACATTAATGAGTCATTGCCTGACTATCCAATAATGATGTTGAACATTCAGGAGTCAATACCTGAGCATCTAACAATGATGTGTGACACACCGAGTTCAGTGCCTGAGCCTCTAACAATGATGTGTGTCACACAGAGTTCAGTGCCTGAGCATCTAACAATGATGTGTGACAATCATGACATGGTGCCTGAGCATCCAGTAAAGATGTTTGACATTCAGAAGTCAGTGTATGGCAATTAAATAATGTGTGTAACATTCAGGTGTCAGTGCCTTAGCACCAAACAGAACAGTGATGTGTGACATTAATAAGTCATTGCCTGACTGTCCAATAATGATGTTTAACATTTAGGAATCAATGCCAGAGCACTCAACAATGATGTGTCACGCACAGAATTCAGTGCCTAAGCACCTTAACAATGATGTTTGACATTCAGGATTCATTGCCTGAGCATCCAATAAAGATACGTGACATTCAGGTGTCTGTCTGAGCATTTAATAATCTTTATAATATTCAGGTGTCAGTGCCTCTGCATCCAATAATGATATGTGATATTCAGGCTTCCTTGCCTCAACGTACAGTTTTAAAATCAGATCATAGACAATCACATTCATATATACTCAGTTCCAAAAGAAAGTTGCACTTTTTAAGTTTAAATATTTCAAAAAATTCCCCAACGTTTTTGTTTCATTTTTCACTCTCCGGTATAACTCAAAATCTAAAATGCACACCAATTTGTTTATGAACTGATTTAAATTTTGGTACCAAACATTATAAGTTTTCATGAAAATAACCGAGAAAGAAAACCAGAAAACTAAGTGCACACTTTCTTTTGGAACTGAGTGTATTAAATCATGTATGTGCTATGTAATTGATGTGTGACATTCAGGTTCCATTGCCTCTGCATCCATCAGTGATGTGTGCCACTTTGTATCCAATAGTAATGTGTGACATTTAGCATCCGTTGCCTCTGCATTTAAATGTATGTGAGATTCAGGAGAAAGTGTTTGATTTTTAGCTCACCTGAGCAATGCTTAGGGTGAGCTATTGTGATCACGCTGTGTCTGCCGTCCGTCAAGTCGTCAATAATTGTGTTTAAAAGACATCTCTTCACAACCACTCAAGGGATTTTGATGAAATTTGGCATGGATGTTCCTTGGATGGTCCTCTATCAAAGTTATTCAAACGGTTCCGCTTGGTTGCACATAGGGGCTGCCAGAGCTAAAAATAAAAAAATCTTCAAACAACATCTCCTAAACCAATGGTTCGATTTTGAAGTAATTCCACACAAATGGTCATTATGTCACCCTCTACCAAGATTCTTCACATTGTAACGATTCGTCAAAAAACACGGCCGCCAGGGGGCATAGTCACTTTTCCCTACATGTATATAAGGGAATTTAAAAAAAAAATTATTGTGTAAAACTGCTAGGCAGATTTTAAAATAGTTTTACACAAATGGTCCTTGTGTGACCCTCAACCAAGATTGTTCAAAATATTTTGATTCGTCAAAAAACATGGCCACCAGAGGGTTTCCCTATATGTATTTAGTGAAAACTTAAAAAATCTTCTTGTTAGAAACTGTTTGTAGTCCTGTTTGGTGCCATATAACCTATACTGTGTTGGTGCGCCGTAAAACCCAAATAAAAAATAATTAAATATGTTAGAAACTGCTGGCCCGATTTTAGAACAGTTTTACTCAAATGGTCCTTGTATGACCCTCTACCAAGCTTGTTCATATTATACCGATACGTCAAAAAACATGGCCGCCAAGGGGCTTGGTCACTTTTCCACATATGTATATAGTGGAAATTAAAAAATCTTCTTGTGTGAAACTTCTGGCCCGATTTTAAAATAATTTTACACAAATAGTCCTTGTGTGACCCCTACCAAGATTGTTCAAATTATTTTGATTTGTAAAAAAACATGGCCGCCAGAGGGCGTGGTCACTTTTCCCTATATGTATATAGTGGAAACCTTAAAAATGTTCTTGTGTGAAACTGTTAGCCTGATTTCAAAATAATTTTACACAAATGGTTCTTGTGTGACCTTCTACAAATATTGTTCAAATTTTTCTGATTCGTCAAAAAACATGGCCGCCAGAGGGCGTGGTCACTTTTCATCAACAATTTCTTTAAACAATATCTCCTCCAAAACCAGGGAATGGATTTTGATGAAACTTTATCTTGGTAGCCCTCTTTCAAAAGTGTTCAAATGGTTCTGGTTCCTTGAACATTGGGTCTTTTTGGTTAAAAATAGATTTTTAGCTATCAGACTTTAAAAATCTTCTACCTTAGAGCTTTAATATTTGGCATTTTATAAAAGGGGTTTGACTCTCTACCATACTTACCCTAAAGTAAAAAAATGGCCACTCCCCTGTGTCTGACATGTACTTACTATAGTCTTTTATATAAGAAACTTTGAAAATCTTCTTCTCTGAATCAATAATGGCTAGGGCCTTGATATTTGGCATATGCTATCAGATTTGTAATTTCTACCATAATTATTCAAATTATTGCCCTAGGTTCAAAAATGTGTGTGAAATGTATATAATATAAGCTGACATAGAAGAAACCTAACTCTGTACTAATACAAACACACTTGAAGCCTTGTACAAAGGTGAGCGCTTTAGGGTCAATGACCCTCTTGTTTTGTTTTCTGTTTAACGCCATTTTCAACAGTATTTCAGTTATGTGATGTCGGACAGTTAATCTTACCAGTGTTCCTGGATTTTGTACCAGTACAAATCTGTTCTCCGCAAGTAACTGCCAACTTCCACATAAGAATCAGAGGTGGAGGACGAATGATTTCAGACACAGTGTCTTTTATCAAATTGTCACGGAGAACACATGCCTCGCCCATGAATTGAACTCACAACCCTGCAATCCTCAGACATCAGCACTATCGCTATTGAGCTAAGCAGGCCTGAGCATCCAGTAATAGTAATAATAATGTGTGAAATTTAGACGTCAGTGCCTCGGTATTCAGCAGTGATATGTGAAATTTAGAAGTCAGTGCCTTACCATCCAGTAATAATGTGTGACATTCATGAGTCAATGCCTGATCATCTGATAATGTATAATATGTTGGTCTCAATGCCCGTAAATAGAATAGTGATTTCCAGTATTCTTATTTTTCACTCAGTCTTGGGCTGCAGGACACAATATATTCTCCAGGTGTTTTTTTTAGCTCGCCTGAACTTTGTTTGGGTGAGCTGTTAGTATCAGTGGATGGTCCGGCTATAGTCGTCCATCAGTCGTCCTGTGTCAACATTTTTACTTAAATACTACTAGTAAGAATTACACCAAACTTGGTCAGTAGCATCCTGGCATGAACCTCTATCAATTTTGTTCAGCTGGTTCACCTTGACTCCTTTAAGGGGCCATCTGAACCAAAAATAGTAGAACATTTAAACGACTTCTTCTTATATCGAATCACTTTATGGAGCTTCAACAAATTTGGTCTGTAGCATCATTATAATTTCCTCTCCAAAATTTATTCAGATGAGGGAACTTGGCCACTTTTAGGAACTGCTAGAGCTAAGAAAATCTTTTCATCAGCTGCTGAGTGGATCATTATGAAACTTGGTATGAAGCATCATTAAAAGGATATCTTCCAATTTTATTTGCCTCTTTTAGGGGCTGCAAAAGCTAAAAATAAAAATACTTGTAACTGACTTCTTTTCATGATCTGCTCAATGAATCTTCATTAAACATTGTCTGTAGGATTATAAAAAGGTCCTCTCACATATTTTTGAAATTGAAGAGATTGGCCCTTTTTTAGGGGCCACTAGAGTTAAAATTAGAAATACTTTAATACTTTTAAACAACTTTTTCCATATATGGCTAGATGGATCGTCATCAGACTTGGTCTGTAGCATCATCATAAGGTCCTCTCCAAAATTTATTCAGATGAGGGAACTTGGCCACTTTTAGGAACTGCTAGAGCTAAGAAAATCTTTTCATCAGCTGCTGAGTGGATCATTATGAAACTTGGTATGAAGCATCATTAAAAGGATATCTTCCAATTTTATTTGCCTCTTTTAGGGGCTGCAAAAGCCAAAAATAAAAATACTTGTAACTGACTTCTTTTCATGATCTGCTCAATGAATCTTCATTAAACATTGTCTGTAGGATTATAAAAAGGTCCTCTCACATATTTTTGAAATTGAAGAGATTGGCCCTTTTTTAGGGGCCACTAGAGTTAAAATTAGAAATACGTTAATACTTTTAAACAACTTTTTCCATATATGGCTAGATGGATCGTCATCAGACTTGGTCTGTAGCATCATCATAAGGTCCTCTCACAAATTTATTCACATTGGGATGCTTGGCTCTGTTTAGGGGTCACTGGAGCTAAAATTAGAAATGACTTCTTCTCATGAATTGCATGGATATTCATCAAAATTGGTATGTAGCTTCATTGGAAGGTCCTCTCCCAAGTTGTAGCTTCATTGTAACATCCTCTCACAAATACATTCAAATAGCAGTCATGAAGTTTGTTCTAATGTTTATGTATATTGATGGGCCTTCAAAGCAAAATATGGAATAAACCTTTAAGTTACTTTTATTTTAATGAACTGCTTAAAGGATGTCAAAAGTAGGACCAGATGGTCAAGGTCAGGTGAGCGACTTAGGCCCATTTGGGCTTCTCGTCTGAGAATTTCTTTTTTCTGATTCAATTCTCCTGCAGATACACTGAATAATTTACTTGTCTAGGCATGTTTTCATGCAATATTGCAAGACATTATTATGTATAGTATCACCTTAGCTATTAGATGCAGTGTCTGCTACAAACCTTTTTTTGTAACATTATCAGTTGTGACTGTTTCAAGACTTATTGATTTCAATGAAGCAACAGGGGAGAGCTTTGCACTTGTGCGAGATCTATACAACTTTGCCACCAAGAGTTTTTTGTCTGGCTATCGCAACACTGTTGAGCTCCCCAAAAGTTCTTGGGGGCACTTAAATTTGCTTTTGCCAGTCTGTCCTTCCAAATGTCTGTCTGTGAAGTTTATGTTGCTCATATCTCAAATAGAATTTGACTTAAGAGTTGTCACACCTCATAGGACTGTTTATAATTCAACAAGTGAAGCTGTGCACATGGGATTTCACACAATTAGACCAGAGTATTAATTGCCCTTGACATAGTAAAAGCTATGCAAAAAAGGACCTAAAAGTACATGCTATAATGATGTGTTAGATTGGCTGAATGATGTTTTAGATTGGTTGATATTTTGAAGTGTTTGCCTCTGTATTTCACACCTCTTATGTATATTATATCAGTGTTCTTGTGCTGCAAGGTACAATCTACTCTCTGATCTTTTTATCCCCCGCCGATGAAATCGGGAGGGGGGTATTGAAATGGCATTGTCCGTCCGTCAGTCCGTCCGTCAGTCCGTCCGTCCGTCCGTCCGCAGCCATTTCTCAGTAACTACTTGGTAGAATTTCATGAAACTTGAAATAAACATGAACCAACATACTGCGATGATGCCCGTCAAGTTTTTTTTTTGATTGGTCAATTTCCCTCAGAGTTATTGCCCTTGATTTAATAAAAAATGTCCGTCTGCAGCTATTTCTCAGTAACTAACAGGTAGAATTTCATCAAATTTGAAGTAGACATGAACCAAAATACTGTGCTGATGCCCGTCAAGTTTTTTTTTTTGATAGGTCAATTTCCGTCAGAGTTATTGCCCTTGATTTAATGAAAAATGTCCGTCTGCAGCCATTTCTCAGTAACTAGCAGGTAGAATTTCATCAAACTTGAAACAGACATGAACCAAGATACTGCGACGATGCCCTTCAAGGTTTTTCTCGATTGGTCAATTTTCCATATAGTTATTGCCCTTTAATTGTTTAAAAATCCACAGATCTGTACATAACAAACCAACCAATTGGAAGAATTTCATTAAACTTCTTTCATTCTTTTCCATGAACATTTATTATAAACATGTGATGTTGTGTACCTACACCTGGTCACCACCTTACCTTGGTCCCCCCCCCCCCAGCCCCACCCACCCACCCCCCACCATTTTTTTTTTTTTTTTTTTTTTTTTTCATTTTTCATTTTCTATCAATATTTATAATCAACATGTAAACTGTTGTGTCCTCACCCCCCCCCCCCCCCCAGCCCCCCCCAAACAAACATCCATTTTCTTTTAATTTGATTTTGACTAATGAAATTATTTGCTTCTTGTAACATTCTTAACTTTTTGCTGGATATATTTTTTTGGCCGTTCCTCAACTCTGACCCTTTGCGCGGGGATTTTCAATTCATCGAATTTGCTTGTTCTCCCTGGAGATTCATTGAATAATTTACTTGTCTATGCATGTTTTAAGGGAATGTTGTAAGCTATAACATGCAGTGCCTGTATAGACAGACTATGCAACGTTATCTAGTGTAAGTGTTTCAGATCTTCTCATAAACATATTATCAAGAGTTATTGATTCTAGGGAAGCAACAAGGGAGAGCTTTGCACTTTTTGTCAGAACTATGCAATTTTGCTTACAAGACATTTTTTTTTGTCTGCCTGCCATTACAATATTATGTTCTTTTTTGACATTGTGTAATTGGCAGATTGCTTAATAATGGTTTGACAGTGTAAATGGCAGATTGCTAAATAATGGTAACAGCTGATACAGTGAAATCAATAATTTTTGCCGGAGACTAATATTTGTGGATTTTTAGCTCACCTTGCTCAAGGTGAGCTATTGTGACCAGTCATTGTCCGGCTTCGTGAAGCGTCTGTCAACATTTGCCTTGTTAACACTCTAGAGGCCATAGTTGTGACCCAATCTTTATGAAACTTGGTCAGAATGTTTGTCTTGATGATCTCTAGGTCAAGTTTGAAACTGGGTCATGTTGGGTCAAAAACTAGGCCAGTAGGCCAGATTAAAGGAAAATCTTGTTAACACTCTTAAGAGTTTAAGTCTGAAACTCATGAGAAATGGTCAGAATGTGTGTCTTGATGACTTCTAGGTCAAGTTTGAATCTGGGTCAAAAACTAGGTCACCCAGTCAAATCAAAGGAAAAGCTTGTTAACAGCTAGAGGCCACATTTATGATCCTATCTTCATGAAACTTGGTTAGAATGTTTATCTTGATGATCTTTAGCCCATGTTCGAATTTGGGTCATGTTGGATGAAAAACTAGGTCACAAGGCCAGATCAAAGAAAAATCTTGTTAACACTTTAGGTTCTACAGTTTAAGTTTGAAACTCATGAGAATTGGTCAGAATAATTGTCTTGATGACTTATAGGTCAAGTTCGAATCTGGGTCATGTGGGGTCAAAAACTAGGTCTCCCAGTCAAATCAAAGGAAAAGCTTGGTAACACTCTAGAGGCCACATTTATGACCTATCTTCATGAAAATAAGTCAGAATGTTAAATTTGATGATCTTTAGGCCAGGTTCAAATCTGGGTTATGTGGGGTCAAAAACTAGGTCACTAGGCCAGATCAAAGGAACATATAACCACCAGAAATCCTGTGCTATGTTTTAGAAGATGCGATATCTATGAGGTACCGTTTACTATTAATTGAGTTGATATTTTACTATTTATTATGAGATGCTGTTGTACTATTGATTCACTATTTTGTGATGTCCTAAATTCATTTTGTGATATTCTTTATTCATTTTATGACATTAAATATATTTTGTTATTTTAGGCTTATTTGTTTAATGATATCGCTAATAAAGGTATGATTAAATGTATTTTGTGATATCATAAAATTATTTAAACATACCATAAAATTGTTTTTCAAGATAAAATATTGGATATCTCTAAATAGTAATACCTTTTCATATCCTTTCAAATCAATTAAAAACATATCCTAAAATCATTTGAGGAATTGTCACAATAAATTATATAAGAATGTCTCAAAATATGTTTGAATTTATGATAATCTAAATTCAATTTATGGATACATTTTTTAGTAATTCATACATTATGGTACCATTATACGATTTTAACTTTTTAGCAAGGCTTATGGTGATCTTTTGTGACCGCTCAGTGTCCGTCGTGTTTCGTGTGTGTCGTCCTTCGTGAGTCCGTCAACATTTTCTTAAAAAAATCTTCTTCTTGAAACCCACTGGACAGAATTACATTAAACTTCACAGGAATGATCCTTGGGTGGCCACCTTTCAAAATTTTTCAAAGAATTGAATTCCATGCAGAACTCTGGTTGCCATGGCAACCGAAAGAAAAAACTTTAAAAAAATCCTCTTGTCCAAAACCACAGGGCCTAGGGTTTTGATATCTGGCGTGTAGCATCATCTAGTGGTCCTCTACCAAGATTGTTCAAATTATCCCACTAGGATCAAATATATGTATATTTCATAGACTTATATTGGAAAAAAATGTTAAAAATCTTCTTGTCTGAAACTATAAGACTTAAGCCTTTGATATTTGGTTTTTAGCATTGTCTTATGGTTCGCAACCAAAATTGTTCAAAATGTACCCCTGGGGTGAAAAGAGGCTCTGCCCTGGGGGTCCCAAGTATTATAGGAAAAAGCTTTAAAAATCTTCTTGTCTAAAACCATATGACCTAGGCTTTTGATTTTTGGTATGATGCATTGCCCAGTAGTCCTCTAACAAAATTGTTCAAATTATGCCCCTGGGATTAAAAGAGGCCTTGCCCCGGGGTCATTTAGTTATTATATGAGTTATATAGGAAAAAATACTTAAATAATTATCTGATCCTATTTCCAAGACTGTTTAATTATAATTACCTGATGATCCCAAGTAATATGATGTCACTTGACTGTGACCTTGACCTGCTGACCTACTTTTTTTTTTTTTAAGATACAGCCTTTAAATTTTGATGACATACACAGTTTTGCACACTGATTGTAAAACTGAATTTCGTTGACCATGAATGTGACCTACTGACTTTCTTAATATTATATGATCAGTTTGACATTTGAAACATGTAGCTCATATTACTCAGGTGAGCGATCCAGGGTCATCATGACCCTCTTGTTTGTTGATACCATAAAATTGATTTTAAGAAATAAAAAAAATAATCTTATTTTTTGATATCAGTAATTCATTTGATGGAATAATCTTATTTTTAGCTCACCTGTCACAAAGTGACAAGGTGAGCTTTTTGTGATCGCGCAGCGTCCCTCGTGCGTCCGTGCGTGCGTGCGTCAGTCCGTAAACTTTTGCTTGTGACCACTCTAGAGGTCACATTTTTCGTGGGATCTTTATGAAAGTTGGTAAGAATGTTTATCTTGATGATATCTAGGTCAGGTTCGAAACTGGGTCACATGCCTTCAAAAACTAGGTCAGTAGGTCTAAAAATAGAAAATCCTTGTGACCTCTTTAGAGGCCATATATTTCACAAGATCTTCATGAAAATTGGTCAGAATGTTCACCTTGATGATATCTAGGTCAAGTTCGGAACTGGGTCACGTGCCATCAAAAACTAGGTCAGTAGGTCTAAAAATAGAAAAACCTTGTGACCTCTCTAGAGGCCATATATTTCACAAGATCTTCATGAAAATTGATCAGAACTTTCACATTGATGATATCTAGGTCAAGTTCGAAACTGGGTCATGTGCCGTCAAAAACTAGGTCGGTAGGTCAAATAATAGAAAAACCTTGTGACCTCTCTTAAGGCCGTAATGCTCAGGTGAGTTTTTCTGATCGCTCAATGTCCGGCGTCCGTCGTCCGTCGTCTGTCGTCTGTCGTCCGTCGTCTGTCAACATTTAGCTTGTGTATGCGATAGAGGCTGTATTTTTCAATTAATCTTCATGAATATTGGTCAGAATGATAACCTTGATGAAATCTAGGCCGAGTTCGAAAATGGGTCATCTCGGGTCAAAAACTAGGTCACTAGGTCAAATCAAAGAAAAACCTTGTGTATGCGATAGAGCCTGTATTTTTCATTTAATCTTCATGAATATTGGTCAGAATGATAATTTTAATGAAATCTAGGCCAAGTTCGAAAATGGGTCATCTCCGGTCAAAAACTAGGTCACTAGGTCAAATCAAAGAAAAACCTTGTGTATGCGATAGAGGCGGTATTTTTCAATTAATCTTCATGAATATTGGTCAGAATGATAACCTTGATGAAATCTAGGCCGAGTTCGAAAATGGGTCATCTCGGGTCAAAAACTAGGTCACTAGGTCAGATCAAAGAAAAACCTTGTGTATGTGATAGAGGCTGTATTTTTCAATTCTTCTTCATGAATATTGGTCAGAATGATAACCTTGATGAAATCTAGGCCAAGTTCGAAAATGGGTCATCTCGGGTCAAAAACTAGGTCACTAGGTCAAATCAAAGAAAAACCTTGTGTATGCGATAGAGGCTGTATTTTTCAATTGATCTTCATGAATTTTGGTCAGAATGATTGCCTTGATGAAATCTAGGACGAGTTCGAAAATGGGTTATCTCGGGTCAAAAACTAGGTCACTAGGTCAAATCAAAGAAAAACCTTGTGTATGCGATAGAGGCTGTATTTTTCAATTGATCTTCATGAATTTTGGTCAGAATGATAACCTTGTTGAAATCTAGGCCGAGTTCGAAAATGGGTCATCTCCGGTCAAAAACTAGGTCGCTAGGTCATATCACGTAAAAACCTTGTGTATGCGAATGAGGCTATATTTTTCAATTGATCTTCATGAATTTTGGTCAGAATGATTACCTTGATGAAATTTAGACCAAGTTCGAAAATGGGTCATCTGGGGTCAAAAACTAGGTCACTAGGTCAAATCAAAGAAAAACCTTGTGTATGCAATAGAGGCTGTATTTTTCAACTGATCTTCATGAAATTTAGCCAGAATGATTACCTTGATAAAATCTAGGCCGAGTTCGAAAATGGGACATCTGGAGTCAAAAACTAGGTCACTAGGTCAAATCGAAGAAAGACATTGTGTATGCAATAGAGGATGTATTTTTCAATTGATCTTCATGAAATTTGGTCAGAGTGATTGCCTTGATGAAATCTAGGTCGATTTTGAATATGGATTATCTGAGGTCAAAAACTAGGTCACTAGGTCAAATTAAAGAAAAATCTTGTGTATGCGATAGAGACTGTTTTTTTCAATTGATTTTTATGAAATTTGGTTAGGTTGATTGCCTTAATGAAATCTAGGTCGAATTTGAATATGGGTCATCTGAGGTCAAAAACTAGGTCACTTGGTCAAATCAAAGAAAAAACTTCTGTGTGTGATAGAGGCTGTATTTTTCAGTTGATCTTCATGAATTTTGGTCAGAATGATTGCCTTGATAAAATCTAGGTCGAGTTTGAACATGGGTCATCTAGGGTCAAAAACTAGGTCATATCTAAGAAAATGCTTGTTTTATCGCAAGAGACCAATTTTTTGGTCCAATCTTAATGAAAATTGGTCAGAATATTTGTTTCCATGAAATCACTAGGTCAAACATGTTTTACACTGTTATGGAGTGTTTCTTAGGTGAGCGACCTAGGGCCATCTTGGCCCTCTTGTTCATGGGATCTGTATGAAAGTTGGTGTGAATGTTCATCTTGATGATATCTAGGTCAAGTTCGAAACTGGGTCACTTGCGGTCAAAAACTAGGTCAGTAGGTCTAAAAATAGAAAAACCTTGTGACCTCTCTAGAGGCCATATATTTCATGAGATCTTCATGAAAATTGGTCAGGATGTTCACCTTGATGATGTCTAGGTCAAGTTCGAAAGTGGGTCACGTGCCTTCAAAAACTAGGTCAGTAGGTCAAATAATAGAAAAACCTTGTGACCTCTCTAGAGGCCATATTTTTCATGGAATCTGTATGAAAGTTGGTCTGAATGTTCATCTTGATGATATCTAGGTTAAGTTTGAAAGTGGGTCACGTGCCTTCAAAAAGTAGGTCAGTAGGTCAAATAATGAAGAAACGTTGTTACCTCTCTAGAGGCCATATTTTTGATGGGATCTGTATGAAAGTTGGTCTGAATGTTTATCTTGATGATATATAGGTCAAGTTTGAAACTGGGTCAACTGCGGTCAAAAACTAGGTCAGTAGATCTTGAAATAGAAAAACCTTGTGACCTCTCTAGAGGCCATACCCTTGAATGGATCTTCATGAAAATTGGTCAGAATGTTCATCTTGATGATATCTAGGTCAAGTTTGAGACTGGGTCATGTGCCTTCAAAAAACTAGGTCAGTAGGTCAGATAATAAAAAAACCTTGTGACCTCTCTAGAGGCCATACTTTTCATGGGATCTGTATGAAAGTTGGTCTGAATGTTGATCTTAATGATATCTAGATCAAGTTTGAAACTGGGTCAACTGCGGTCAAAAACTAGGTCAGTAGGTCTAAAATTGGAAAAATCTTTTGACCTCTCTAGAGGCCATATTTTTCAATGGATCTTCATGAAAATTGATCTGAATGTTCACCTTGATGATATCTAGGTCTGTTTTGAAACTGGGTCACGTGCGGTCAAAAACTAGGCCAGTAGGTATAAAAATAGAAAAACTTTGTGACCTCTCTAGAGGCCATATTTTTCATGAGATCTTCATGAAAATTAGTGAGAATGTTCACCTTGATGATATCTAGGTAAAGTTCCAAACAGGGTCACGTACCTTCGAAAACTAGGTCAAAAGGTGAAATAATAGAAAAACCTCGTGACCTCTCTAGAGACCATATTTTTCAATGGATCTTCATGAAAATTGGTCAGAATTTTTATCTTGATAATATCTAGATCAAGTTCAAAACTGGGTCACATGAGCTCAAAAACTAGGTCACTATGTCAAATAATAGAAAAAACGACGTCATACTCAAACTGGGTCATGTGGGAAGAGGTGAGCGATTCAAGACCATCATGGTCCTCTTGTTTGATACTGTGAAATCATTTTCGTGGATTTTGTGGTTGATTCCATCCACGAAATTTAATCCCAACGTACAAGTAAAATTCACATTCATTTTATGTTAAAAAATTGATATCCACGAATTCATATCACCACGAAATTGCCGTTTTGACCAAAACCACGAAATTCATGACCACGAAATTAAATGATTTCACAGTATCAGTAATTCATTTGATGATATCCTATAATCCCAATTTCATATTAAATGGTATCCTAAAATAGATTTAGTGATATCACAAAATCAGTTTGTTTTTAGCTCACCTGAGCCAAAGCTCATGGTGAGCTTTTGTGACCGCTCAATGTCCGTCGCTCAATGTCCATTGTCCGTTGTCAGTCGTGCGTTGTGTGTCGTGTGACCGTCAACATTTTCTAAAAGAATCTTCTTCTTGAAAACCACTGGGCAGAATTACACCAAACTTCACAGGAGTGATCCTTGGGTGGCCCCCTTTTAAAATTGTTCAAAGAATTGAATTCCATGCAGAAGTCTGGTTGCCATGGCAACTGAAAGGAAAAACTTTAAAAATCTTCTTGGCCAAAACCACAGGGCCTAGGGCTTTGCTATCTGGTGTGTAGCATCATCCAGTGGTCCTCTACCAAGTTTGTTCAAATTATCCCCCTAGGGTCAAATATGGCCCCGCCCCGGGGGTCACATGGTTTATATAGACTTATACAGGGAAAACTTTGAAAATCTTCTTGTACAAAACCACATAGCCTAGGGCTTGATATTTGATTTGTAGCATCATCTAGTGGTCCTCTACCAAGATTGTTGAAATTATCCCCCTAGGGTCAAATATGGCTCGCCCCGGTGGTCCCAAATTTCACATAGACTTATGTAGGAAAGAAAAAAAGTTTAAAAATGTTCTTGTCTGGAACCACAACACTTAGACCTTTGATATTTGGTTTGTAGCATTTTCTTATGGTCCTCAACCAAAATTGTTCAAATTGTACCCCTGGGATGAAAAGAGACCCTGCCCTGGGGGTCCCAAGTTTTAATACAGTCTCTATTGCATACACAAGGTTTTTCTTTGATTTGACCAAGTGACCTAGTTTTTGACCATAGACGACCTATATTCTAACTTGACCTAGATTCCATCAAGGCAATCATTCTGACCAAATTTCATGAAGATCCCATATTCAAATTCAACCTAGATTTCATCAAGGCAACTATTCTGACCAAATTTCATGAAGATAAATTGAAAAATACAGCCTCTATTGCATATACAAGGTTTTCCTTTGATTTGACCTAGTGACCTAGTTTCTGACCCCAGACGACCCATATTCAAATTCAACCTCGATTTCATCAAGGCAATTATTCTGACAAAATTTCATGCAGATCAGTTGAAAAATACAGCCTCTATCGCATACACAAGCTAAATGTTGACAGACGACGGATGACAGACAGACAGATGCCGGACATCGAGCGATCACAAAAACACACCTGAGCATTGCTCAGGTGAGCTAAAAACACAATGTTATGCTGAAATCAGTTGGGACAGAGCTTCCAGTTATTACAATTATTGCAAAAGTCCTTGCCACCATTTAGAGCCAATTCTTGTAAATTTATGAGACATAGAATTAAATCTGCATCTAAAATATCTTGAAAGTATTATTGAAAGATGAAGAGGTTAAAGGTTTTAGTTTGAGGTTTCTCAAATAATACAAAAAATATTCACACAAACTGTAAAATTTGACAAAGTCTTTTCATCTTTCTTTATTTTAAAAGTATTGGAGATTTCCCTTGATAATGTCTGTGAGGTTTTTCCATCACTAAACTTCTGGCCTCTAGCTTAGCATCAGTATGACATAACATGTATAACATTAAAATCACAATGTTTAAATCTCGAGGAATTACTTAGCAGAAATACTTTATAAAGCTTATCATCATATGAAATCAAGATTTAACACTAGGCATGTAAAATGGAGGAATAAGTTTGACGGAAGTCCTGAAAACTGAATACAGTCTTAGCTAGATTTATTGCATTTTCTTAAATTGTCTATAACAAATTTCATTGCTAAACTGACCAGCTAATAAAATGAATTATGTCTGAAATTAATTAAGAAATAAGAGTGTTTTAACACTATTTATGCACGATGGGCGGTTATACGTCGGGTGTAATAATTTTAGGAGGGCACAGCCAGAGTGAAATTATTTGTACAACTTATTACCGCCTGAGTGTATAAACAGTGTTAAAACACGGTTTTGCTATAAATTATTTTGATTCTAATATGCCCTCAATCTAAAGCAGTAGATATAGTAGCGCTCTTTCTTGGTCGCAACAAAAACACAACGTCACCGCACGTTTACATGACGTCATTCTAGCATGTGTGTTTTAACAGAGACAAGCATTGTTAGAATTATAGTTAAATTTGCCTGCCGCATTTAGTCCATTTATATTATGTCTTTGGTTTGTGTTACAGCATCTGAAAGCACTATTCTGGCATAAAAGATGTAAAATTTAGCTAAGATAACAAATTTTATGTAGATAAATACTAATTTCTTCTTAGCGTTGTTTTAATTATGCAATTTATAGGGCCACTGTACCTTTTTACTTTGCCATGGAATGGGCGTATATTTACCATATTTTGGTGTGTATAGGTCGCGGTAATGTATAGTCCGCATCTAATTTTTGCTCTGGAAATGGTCGGAAAATTTAAGTTCTAGCGTATTAGTCGCAGTTTAATTTCGGATTTTTGCCCCAGCAATATTTATTATTTACCGGCAAAAAAGTTATGGCGGCGGCCATATTGAAACCGCGGACTGAATTATTATCAGAACCTGATTGGTGGAAATCGGACAGTGTTATTTTCGATCCCAACCGTTTCGTACCAACAGTAGTATCGGTAACAGACTACATCAAAGAAAAGTGGCTTTTTGACACTAATTGGCAGCAGACGGTTTGCGTTTACATTCTGTAATTATGCAAGTTTAAATGTGAATTGTTTGCACAGCAATTATAACACCTTTCTGTGTCATGTAATTTACCGCGTTCTTTTGATTCTGAGTAAAAAGATAACAAAATATCTCTTTTTGGATTTTTTTTCTTTTATTTAAAAATCAAAAGTAAAAAGTTTTTTAATATGCTAAGAATTAGTATAAACAATGTTTGGAATGGAGGACGGATCTGTCCGGATTTTATCCAACCGGAGTACATGTCAATGGCATCCAGTAAAACGAAAGTAGAAACAAACATAATTCAAACCGCAAAAACATCTTTGAATTAAAGTCATTCGTAATTTTAATAGTCTGTATGGGTTATTTACGATATATTTTATTGAAAGTAACCGCTATTGGTTGAAAAGCCGCCGATATTGATATTTTTTATCCATTTTGTTCGTTCGTAACAAATGCACGTAATTTTGCGAGAGCTACGGTCAGAGAATCGGCCAGAAAAAAAACTCTGCTGGCAATGTTCTGTCGTATAGGTCGCAGGAACTTTTTCAGGCAGCAAAATGGGTAGAAAAAGTGCGACCTATACGCACCAAAATACGGTAAATGTGTGTTAAAAAGAAGTGAACTCCATGTTTACATCTCCCAGGGAAACAAAATTAACAGTGTTTTGCTAGAATACCGAGTTTTAAAAAATCAGTCATTCCTTAACTAATGCAAAAATCCAACGTCTGGTATTTTCTATGAAGTATATTGTTTTTGTTTTTTTTTTGCCCCCCCCCCCACCCCAAACAAAATGTGGGGTTGAACACCTGGTGTTTTTATTGGGATTTCACACAGTCACACCCTAGTTATGTATGTCACCTGATTTAGTAAAAAAGTATGCATAAAAAGTGCCTTAAAGTTTGTGCTGCATAAAATTGTGCATTATGAAACATTACTGGTATATTATCCATTATGTGAATTTGTGCACCTTAGTTTTTATGCCCCCGAAGGGAGGCATATAGTTTTTGAACCGTCTGTCGGTCTGTCAGTCTGTCGGTCTGTCAGTCTGTCAGTCTGTCCGCAATTTTCGTGTCCGGTCCATATCTTTGTCATCGATGGATGGATTTTCAAATAACTTGGCATGAATGTGTACCACAGTAAGACGATGTGTCGCGCGCAAGACCCAGGTCCGTAGCTCAAAGGTCAAGGTCACACTTAGACATTAAAGGATAGTGCATTGATGGGCGTGTCCGGTCCATATCTTTGTCATCGATGGATGGATTTTCAAATAACTTGGCATGAATGTGTACCACAGTAAGACGATGTGTCGCGCGCAAGACCCAGGTCCGTAGCTCAAAGGTCAAGGTCACACTTAGACATTAAAGGATAGTGCATTGATGGGCGTGTCCAGTCCATATCTTTGTCATCGATGGATGGATTTTCAAATAACTTGGCATGAATATGTACCACAGTAAGACGACGTGTCGCGCGCAAGACCCAGGTCCGTAGCTAAAAGGTCAAGGTCACACTTAGACATTAAAGGATAGTGCATTGATGGGCCTGTCCGGTCCATATCTTTGTCAGCCATGGATGGATTTTCAAATAACTTGGCATGAATGTGTACCACAGTAAGACGACGTGTCGTGCGCAAGACCCAGGTCTGTAGCTCAAAGGTCAAGGTCACACTTAGACGTTAAAGGTCATTTTTCATGATAGTGCATTGATGGGCGTGTCCTGTCCATATCTTTGTCATTCATGCATGGATTTTAAAATAACTACGCATGAATGTGTGTCACAGTAAGACGACGTGTCGCACGCAAGACCCAGCTCCATAGGTCAAAGGTCCTAAACTCTAACATCGGCCATAACTACTCATTCAAAGTGCCATCGGGGGCATATGTCATCCTATGGAGACAGCTCTTGTTGTTAGAGATTTCACTCAGCCAGTCCACAGTTATGGCCCTTGACTTGGTTAAAAATATACATAACAAAGCATAAAAGTTTGTGTAACATGTATCTTAAAATGTATTTGAACTACAGTCATGAAACTTCGTAGGAATATTATTGAGCATGTGAAGTTGTGCAGCTGTTTTTTTTCCCCGGGATTTCTGTAAGTTAGACAAAAGTTATGTTCCTTAATTGTCAAAAATATGCATACATTTTTTTGTTGCCTGTATCTCAAAGGGTATTTGACTTTGAGTCATAAAACATTAGGGAATTGTTATATAGCCTGCTGTTTGGGATCTTACTCAATCAGACCAGAGTTATGGTCCTTGACTTAGTGAAAAATACACATAAAGTACTTAAACTTTTGTGTTGCATGTATTTTTTAAAAATATTTCACATAGACTGGTGAAACCATTTAGGAAAATTATTCAGCATATGAATGTTTGCACATGAGGTTGTTGTTTTTAGCTCACATGAGCCAAAGGCTCAGGGTGAGCTATTGTGATCACTCACCGCCCAGCGTCCGTTGTCCCTTGTCCGTCCGTAAACTTTTACTTTAAACGACATCTCCTCATAAACCGCTAGGCCAATTTCATCCAAACTTCACAGGAATGTTCCTTGGGTGAAGCTCTCCAAAAACTGTTCAAAAAATTGAATTTCATGCAGAACTCTGGTTGCCATGGCAACTGAAAGAAAATTAAAAAAAAATCCTCTTCTCAAAAACCAGAAGCCCTAGAGCTTAGATATTTGGTGTGAAGCATTGCCTAGTGGACCTCTACCAAATTTATTCAAATCATGACGCCGGGGTCAAAATTGACCCCGCCCTAGGGGTCATATGATTTTTCATAGGAAAATCTTAAAAAATCTTCTCAAAAACTAGAAGCCCTAGAGCTTAGATATTTGACATGTGGCATTGCCTAGTGAACTTCTACTAAAGTTGTTCAAGTCATGACCCCGGGGTCAAAATTGACCACGCCCCAGGGTCACTTGATTTTACATAGGTTTCTATAGGAAAATCTTCAAATTTAAAAAAAAAAAATAAACCAGAAGGCCTAGAGCTTAGATATTTGACATGTAGCATTGCCTAGTGGACCTCTACAAAATTTGTTCAAATCATGAACCCGCCCCAGGGGTCACTTGATTTTACATAGGAAAATCTTCAAAAATCTTCTTAAAAATAAACCAGAATGCCTGGATCTTAGATATTTGACATATAGCATTGCCTAGTAGACTTCTACAAAATTTATTCAAATCATGACCCCCGGGTTCAACTTGACCCTGCCCTTTGAGGTTACTTGATTGTACATAGAAAAATCTTCAAAATTTTCTAAAAATAAACCAGAAGGCCTAGAGCTTAGATATTTGACTTGTAGCATTGCCTAGTGGACCTCTACAAAATTTGTTCAAATCTTGACCCCCCAGGGTCAAATTGACCCAGCCCCAGGGGTTACTTGATTGTGCATATGGAAATCTTCATAAATTTGCTAAAAATAAACCAGAAGGCCTAGATCTTAGGTTATATTTGATATGTAACATTGCCTAGTAGACTTCTACAGACTTTGTTCAAATCATGACCCCCGGGGTAAAATTGGCCCTGCCCCAGGGGTTACTTGATTGTACATCGGAAAATCTTCCAAAAAATTTCTAAAAATCATCAGTTTGACATTTGAAACATGTAGCTCATATTACTCAGGTGAGCGATCCAGGGTCATCATGACCCTCTTGTTTTGAGAAGTTGTGCACCTTTGGTTTTGTTAGAGATTTCACTCAGCAAGACCTCAGTTTTGACCCTTGAACCATGAACAGTGACAGGAAGTGGGAGTAGGGACACCAGTGTCCTTAATAATGGACACACACCTAGTTATTTATCGGATTAGTATATTCAATGCTTGATACAAAATATATTTTTTCTTTGACTTCCTTCTTCCCTGTTACCATCATCATGTTCTTTGCCATGATATTACAGTAGATAAAACAAAAAACAAAAACATTTTTCATGTATAACATAGCCGAAACTTGTTAATTATACGCAGTAGTGGTTTGATCTTTTGTACTAACCATTTAGGAATATGTGGCAGTTGCACAAATAGATATAAACCTTTCTTTATATTATTTATAATTGATATGATTGAAGCCGTCTATTGTTGCTATAGTAATCTGTCAGTAAATAGAACATAATTATATTTTCTTGGTAAGTAAATGGTTCACTCAATTAATAATAAACATGTTTATATCAAACCATTCAATTGACACTTGTTCTTAAGTCATCAGTAACGTGGCCTTGAAAGTTTCACATGACAACAAACATTTGTATTGATGGCAGATTACTCACACAGTGCACTTTTAAGGTTTGTTTCTTTAAAAGGTAAACTTAAATGGGAGATGTAATTTGAAAAGTTTGCAGTATATGTGATTATATAGGGTAAGTATGTGAGGATTGGAAAACTTTCATCTTTGGTATTTAATGTGTTTGAATGGGTAAAAGGTTTTATAAACTGTAGAGAGTTTATTTCAATACTAATTCTTAATCTTGTTATTTTTAAAATAGATGAGAAAAATGAAAGTGGATTAATGTTTTAAAATAAAGATTTTGTTAATTGGAAGTGGATGATGAATCCACAGAGAATATTAATGACATCCCAGTATTCAAATTCTCGTACTGATCAGTTGGATACTTTCCAGGTAAATATGAAAATAAAATTAATGGTTTACCAATCTACATTATTTATACATGAAGTGACAAGGTGAGCTATTGTGACCGCTTGATGTCGTTGTGGGTCGTCTGTCATCTGTCAACAATTTCAAAAAAAATCTTCTTGAAAACCACTGGGCAGAATTACACCAAACTTCACAGCAATGATCCTTGGGTGGCCCCCTTTCAAAATTATTAAAAGAATTGAATTCCATGTAGAACTCTGGTTGCCATGGCAACCGAAAGGAAAAACTTTAAAAATCTTCTTGTCCAAAACCACAGGGCCTAGGGCTTTGATATCTGGTGTGTAGCATCATCTAGTGGTCCTCTACCAAAATTGTTCAAATTATCCCCCTAGGGTCAAATATGGCCCTGCCCCGGGGGTCACATGGTTTATAAAGACTTATATAGGGAAAACTTTAAAAATCTTCTTGTCCAAAACCACATGGCATAGGGCTTTGATATTTGGTATGTAGCATCATCTAGTGGTCCTCTACCAAGATTGTTCAAATTATTCCCCTAGGGTCAAATATGGCCCCGGCCCTGGGGTCCCAAGTTTTACATAGACTTATATAGGAAAAAAAGTTTAAAAATCTTCTTGTCTGAAACCACAACACTTAGACCTTTGATATTTGGTTTGTAGCATTGTCTTATGGTCCTCAACCAAAGTTATTCAAATTGTACCCCTTGGATGAAAAGAGGCCCTGCCCTGGGGGTCCAAAGTTTTATATAGACTTACCTGGGAAAAAGCTTTAAAAATCTTCTTGTCTGAAACCATACAATCTAGGCTTTTGATATTTGGTTTGATGCATTGTCTAGTAGTCCTCTACCAAAATTGTTCAAATTATGCCCCTGGGGTTAAAAGAGGCCCAGCCCTGGGGTCACTTAGTTATTATGTGAGTTATATAGGAAAAATACTTAAAAAATCATCTGATCCTATTTCCAAGACTGTTTAATTATAATTACCTGATGACCCCAATTAATATGATGTCACTTGACTGTGACCTTGACCTACTGACCTACTTTCCTGTTTTTAAGATACAGCCTTGAAGTTTTGATGACATACACAGTTTTGCACACTAATCGTAAAACTGAATTTCACTTCCAATTAACAAAATCTGTTTAATTATAATTACCTGATGACTCCAAGTAATATGATGTGACCTTGACCTTCTGACCTACTTTCTTGTTTTTTAAGATACAGCCTTGAAATTTTGATGACATACACAGTTTTGCACACAAATCGTAAAACTGAATTTCATTGACCATGAATGTGACCTACTGACTTTCATAATATTTTATTATCAGTTTGACATTTGAAACATGAAGCTCATATTACTCTGGTGAGAGATCCAGGGTCATCATGACCCTCTTGTTTTAGGTTAAATAATAAATAAAAAAAATAACAAATATAAGTTAGATATTGAACAAACATCTATTCTGGGAAGTGCCAACTTACTTTTGTTTTTGATAACTGTAAATAACACAGAAATTGTCCTGAAAGCGGTGGAAATTTGCTGAGAAATCTGTTACAACCCTGTTGAGAAATTCATGAACAGTTCATGAATAATCCTTGAACTATTCCAGAACTTTGTTCATGAACAGTTCACGAACAGTTCACGAATAGTTTATGAGAGTTAGTGAACTACAAATGGGACTTTTTACGGCATCAAAAATTCATGAACTGGGCGTGGTTCATCAAGTTCATGAACTGGACTGGTTCGTCAAATTCATGAACTGGATGTATTCATCAAAGTTCATGAATTGATAAGTTCATGAATTTGATGAACCAGAAATTTGCGAAGTTGATGAACAGTTCATGAATAATTCTTGAACTATTCGTGAACTATTCATGAACAGTTCATCAACTACAAATGGGACTTTTTGCAGCATCAACTATTCATCAAGTTGATGAACCATAGTTCATGAACCAGGGGTTCATGAACTGAAAGTAACAAGATAAATGGAAAGTTGATGAACCTAGCTGAATTAGAAACAGTGATTTTGACAATAGTGACGTTACTATAGCAACTGCCTGATAAAGCCTGTCTGAGAAAAGCAGGCTATTCAGGTCAGTGACTTGAGAACACTTTGCCCTGTTTAAACCTGTGATTAAATCCAAGGACATCCGAGTGTGTCCATTTTTCATTTAAAAATCATTACGCCCTCATACGACACTGAAAAAGGTCTTTAAATTCCAAAATATAAAAAAGCGGAAAAAACAACAAAATCCCAAGTGATATTTTTTTCCGAAATTCAGTTGCTAGACGGTCTAATTTACTTTAATCTCAAGATTGACATTCAGATTAGATACTAGCTTTGTTTCAGGGTCGTGAAAACATGTGACATTTTAAAAGGATTTTATATTTTTTAAGGTTTAGGAGTATATCACCAAAACACAGAAATATTTTATAAACGAATAACATCATTACCAATATTTTACTTAACCATTACATGTTCTGCCGTACTGTCCCGTACTGAAAATATTCTGAAAAGTTGTCCCCTTTGAAAATGAATGCCATTTGTAAAGAAATAAAAATAAACAATGCTGAAACTGTGTTCCACTTAATTATGTAAAATTTCAACACTCGCATGCGATTGCAAATGAATCAAAACTAACATGTGTAACAGTTCTTTGAAAATGGTGAGTTTTTGAAGGCGTTTGACTGCCCGGAAGTGGGTCCCATTTAGGAAGTCTTTTTTTCGGAATTCAATGTTTATTTTAGTATACTGACACTTGTTGTGTTGTTTTTGTAATGATAGCGTGTATATTACTTATATTACTCTACAAAACAAGCGTCAGTATACTGATATAAGCATTGAATTCCGAAAAAAGAACTGTTCAAACAGGCCCCACTTCCAGACAGTCGAGCGCTTTTAAAAACTCACCATTTTCAAGGAACTTACACATGTTTGTTTTGATGCATTTGTAATAGCGTGCAAGTGTTGAAATTTCACATGACTAGGTGGAACACAGTTTTCAGCGATTGTTCATTTTTATTTCTTTACAAATGGCATTCGTTTTCAAAGTGGGACAACTTTTTCAGAATATTTTCAGTACGGGACAGTACGGCAGAACATGTAATTGGTATACTCCTAAACCTTAAAATGAACAATTTATGACAACAGCATAATTACTTATTTGATATTCAGTATACTCATGTTCCTTTTAAACCATTCCTTACTGTAGTATGATAAATATTTCCTTCTCATTTGCTGCACAAACTTCTAAAAAATTGCTGAATCACATGTGCAAAAAATTTCCCAGCATGCAACAAAATAATGGAAACTGATCATGTGACATGAATTTAATGTTCATGAACATTCACAAACAGTTCATGAACTTATTCATTTATTGTAAAAGGAAAGTTTTATGTTTAATGAGTGAACAGTTCAGAAACTCCTAATTGGGTTCAAGAACTGGTACTGAGCTAGAAAAAGGTTTTGAAATTTTAGTACTTTTATTGAATCTCAGGTGACTTTTTCTTAAGAACACATCAAGAAAGTTTTAAGAATTTAATATTCTTAAACTGCTCATAAAATGTTCATCATTTTTTTTCAAGAATTTTTTCTACGTCTTATTGGCCAAAGGTATATTGACATTCATGAAAAAATCTTGATTCATTCTTAAACAAGTTCATGAATATTTCAAGGATTTCTGGTATGAAATGAAAGACATCAATAAATTCACCAACCAAGTATCAGTGTACACCATTATTCTTTTCCAGTGACATTTTCTAAATTGCCAAATAATGATGAAACTTCTGTTAGCTATCCCCAATGTTTAATCAAAATTTTGTACAAATTGCAGACAACATAAAATACAAAATACATGTAGTAACATTCCTAGTCATATGTATGTTATCAGTAACTCTGGTATTATCCTTCAGCTGTAAATACTAGAAGCTTTTACAAGTAAATGGATCTTGTTTTATGGATTTTATGAATTTCAGACTTGATTGATCAATTCATTAATTTGAAGTTCATGAACAGTGTATGAACTTCAGGTTCATGAACCATCAGCATAATTGAAATAAAATCAAATACTGCACTGGAGTTCTGAATGAAGTCACTAGTCTTGTTTGATAACTGAACTATTCGTGAACTTAAAATCATGCACCAAAGGTGAAATTTTTGAAGAACCAGTTTATGAATAATTCTTGAACTTTAGGTTCACAGACAGTTGGTGAACTTTTTCAGGAATAGTTTCATGAACAATTCATGAACTTTTGGTTCGTGAACAGTTCACAAACTTTTTGAGGAACATTCATCGCATTGTTCACAAATGGTTCAGGAATGTTCATGAACAGTTCGTGAACAGTTCATGAATGCTCATCAGTTCATGAACTACAGCTCAACAGGGAAGGCTCGCTGGAATCCATTTCGTGGTGTGATCAACATCCTTAAGTATTCTGATCTGTTTCTGATATTTTTATTTGGTTATTTTTTTAAATATTAACATTTTCTAATTTTGCAAGGACAGCTCAGGGAAAACATATTCATTAATTTTGTGCACTTAGCTGTCATTTCACACTGATTAGAAAACCCTGTAAATGTGAATTTGAATTTTGTAAATTGTGTAATTTGTGTTCCCATTTAGGAAGGTTTATACTCAAGATTTGTGCAATCTTTTTTTTTGAAATTCAGACAGTACATTCTTTCATTACCTGCTTCGAGTGCGGAGGTTGTGGGTTTGATCCCTCAGGCCGCGTTATACCAAAGACATAAAAAATGGTACTAGTAGCTTCCTCGCTTGGCGCTCAGCATTAAGAGGATAGTGCTATGACTGGTCAGCAGGGTGTCAGTATAATGTGACTGGGTGGGGTATCATGTCACGTGTCTGTGGCGTTATATTCCAGTGATCGAGGCAGCACTATAAAGTTGGGCATTGTGCTCACTGCTACGAATAGATACTGTCGTTTATATGACTGAAAAATTGTTGAAAAAGACATTAAACCTGAACACACACAAACACATTCTTTCATTAGTAATTTTAAATAAAGTGATTTTTGGAGTTCTAGGTGGTGTTTATTTAATCAAAATTTATTTAGAATTTAAAAAAGCGCACAGATTGACAGCCCTGCATTTTATGTAACTGATACCAGGAAATTAAAGTAACCCATGTCATCATCACAAATGGAATATATGGTTTAATTCTTTAAAAGCACTGCTCATGCACAATGTTATCTTCATCCCCCAGTGAGACTGAAAGTTGTTTTGTAATCACAGTGAGGTATGATTATAAAACTTCAAGTAAATGCAATCATTTTCCCCAATATCTGAATGGTCGGATGAAAAAATGCATGTATGCCTACGTATGTCCGGAAACTGGTCCTGTCCACATTCTAGTTCATAGCCAGTACATAAGAAAAAGTCCTGCCACATTGATGTAGAATAGATGGAATCTAGCTACATTTTGTATCATACATTTAAAAATTATGTTTTTTGACATGTAAGAAAAACATGGTGAGGCAGGCCCCTTTGATTGTTTTAAGATGCCTAAGGCCCCCAAAAATTAATGTTTAATTTCTCAGGCCCCGCCGCATACAATTTTGACCTGCCGCTTCTAAATTTTTTATCAAAGAAAAATTGACGAAATTCGCGAAAAGAGAAAATTCAACAAAAAAAAAAGACAAAAATAAGTGAGTACAAATAAGTCATCAAGAACAGTTACTCTGTTCATCTCGGTTAATAGGTGTTTGGTGTTCTGTTTATTCTATAAGGGGTCAAGGGACAGTAGATTTGAAAATTCCACAAATCTGTGCTGATACCAGTGCGAAAAAAATCATAATAAAATCCAATTTTGAGAAATTCCAAGGAAGTTTTGAGCAGATGTATTGCATATACTTAGCACTTCATTATGTGACATTTTCAGCCTGCCCATTCTGCTGTTCCTATGATAAAAACAAGTAAAACTTCGGTTTCAGGACACTAAATTTTGAGGCAAAAACGACCCAAAATGCGACCTGTACTGTATTATCTGCAAATGACTAGGGCTGTCATTGATTGGGTCTTAGGCGTATCGGCGATACCGATATATCAGAAGACAAATATCGACGATACATCGATATATTGATTATTAAGTTAGATTAACGACCTATTTGTTCATATGCATACTATATACCTTCCTGTAAATGCTATTTCTAGTTTTATTGCCTACTTTCCATATTTCTGTTTGATTGTGTTGTATTTGTAGTTATAAAATAAAAGAAATACATAAAAATCAATAACATCTTTCATTTTTATTTTGCCTTCACTCCTTTTTTTGCATTTATCCAAATTTACAATTTTGTGAACTTTAGTTGTTTTTTAGGGTCTGAGTGTTTATTTGGGTAGTTTTTTCTCTCTTTAAAATATCGATTTTTGAAAATGGGAATCGATAATCGATCGACAAAAAAATATCGTTGATACATCGATATCGTTTCTATCGATGACAGCCCTACAAATGACTGACCTAAAACACATGTATATTTTTAGCTCACCTGTCACAAAGTGACAAGGTGAGCTTTTGTGATCGCGCGGTGTCCGTCGTCCGTCGTCCGTCCGTCCGTGCGTGCGTGCGTCCGTAAACTTTTGCTTGTGACCACTCTAGAGGTCACATTTTTCATGGGATCTTTATGAAAGTTGGTCAGAATGTTCATCTCGATGATATCTAGGTCAAGTTCGAAACTGGGTCACGTGCCGTCAAAAACTAGGTCAGTAGGTCTAAAAATAGAAAAACCTTGTGACCTCTCTAGAGGCCATATATTTCACAAGATCTTCATGAAAATTGGTCAGAATGTTCACCTTGATGATATCTAGGTCAAGTTCGAAACTGGGTCACGTGCTGTCAAAAACTAGGTCAGTAGGTCTAAAAATAGAAAAACCTTGTGACCTCTTTAGAGGCCATATATTTCACAAGATCTTCATGAAAATTGGTCAGAATGTTCACCTTGATGATATCTAGGTCAGGTTCGAAACTGGGTCACGTGCCGTCAAAAACTAGGTCAGTAGGTCTAAAAATAGAAAAACCTTGTGACCTCTCTAGAGGCCATATATTTCACAAGATCTTCATGAAAATTGGTCAGAACATTCACCTTGATGATATCTAGGTCAAGTTTGAAACTGGGTCACGTGTTGTCAAAAACTAGGTCAGTAGGTCAAATAATAGAAAAACCTTGTGACCTCTCTAAAGGCCATATTTTTCATGGGATCTGTATGAAAATTGGTCTGAATGTTCATCTTGATAATATCTAGGTCAAGTTCGAAACTGGGTCATGTGCGGTCAAAAACTAGGTCAGTAGGTCTAAAAATAGAAAAACCCTGTGACATCACTAGAGGCCATATATTTCATGAGATCTTCATAAAAATTGGTCAGAATGTTCAACTTGGTGATATCTAGGTCAAGTTTGAAACTGGGTCACGTGCCTACAAAAACTAGGTCAGTAGGTCAAATAATAGAAAAACCTTGTGACCTCTCTAGAGGCCATATTTTTCATGGGATCTGTATGAAAGTTGGTCTGAATGTTCATCTTGATGATATCTAGGTCAAGTTCAAAAGTGGGTCACGTGCCATCAAAAACTAGGTCAGTAGGTCAAATAATAGAAAAACCTTGTGCCCTCTCTAAAGACCATATTTTTCATGGGATCTGTATGAAAATTGGTCTGAATATTCATCTTGATGATATCTAGATCAAGTTCGAAACAAATTCATGTGCGGTCAAAAACTAGGTCAGTAGGTATAAAAATAGAAAAACCTTGTGACCTCTTTAGAGGCCATACTTGTGAATGGATCTCCATAAAAATTGGTCAGAATGTTCAACTTGGTGATATCTAGGTCAAGTTTGAAACTGGGTCATGTGCCGTCAAAAACTAGGTCAGTAGGTCAAATAATAAAAAAACCTTGTGACATCTCTAGAGGCCATACTTTTCATGGGATCTGTATGAAAGTTGGTCTGAATGTTCATCTTGATGATATCTAGGTTAAATTTGAAATTGGATCAGCTGCGATCAAAAAACTAGGTTAGTAGGTCTAAAATTATTAAAATCTTTTGACCTCTCTAGAGGCCATATTTTTCAATGGCTCTTCATGAAAATTGATCTGAATGTTCTACTTGATGATATCTAGGTCAGTTTCGAAAGTGGGTCACGTGCGGTCAAAAACTAGGTCAGTAGGTATAAAAATAGAAAAACCTTGTGACCTCTCTAGAGGCCATATTTTTCATGAGATCTTCATGAAAATTAGTGAGAATGTTCACCTTGATGATATCGAGGTAAAGTTCAAAAGAGGGTCACGTAACTTCGAAAATTAGGTCAATAGGTCAAATAATAGAAAAACCTTGTGACCTCTCTAGAGACAATATTTTTCAATGGATCTTCATGAAAATTGGTCAGAATTTTTATCTTGATAATATCTAGGTCAAGTTCAAAACTGGGTCACATGAGCTCAAAAACTAGGTCACTATGTCAAATAATAGAAAAAACGACGTCATACTCAAAACTGGGTCATGTGGGAAGAGGTGAGCGATTCAGGACCATCATGGTCCTCTTGTTAAAGCATGTGACCAGACAAAAAAAATGGTGGGAAGAAAAATGTCTCATAACCGTTTACTTTTCCCACAAATTTGAGCTGAATCTGGATGGATGGAATACCGTTTCCATTTCGTCTGACTTACGTTACCTCAGGTAAGATTTTAGACCCGGCCGTCTACACGTAGCTAGGAAAATTGATTCAAGCACACATTTATTTTACACAGTAATTACTCGTACGCAGGAATCCTTAGTTCTATAAACATTGTAAATAACTAGTTGAATATAAATGCTTTTAAAGTATCATCACACTGGCCATAGCTTTATCAGATCAAGTGATTCCAACGTGGTTTGAGCAGTGAATTTTACGCCCATCAGATGGAGAAATATGGCCGATACTAAAAATTTCCGGTATTGTAAGTATGATTTAAAGGAATTTCTACCCGTTAAATAACGAATCAAATGAAAGCGATGGGTGCACCTGGAGCGCAAATGTGTCTATGTTTTAGCACATGTGTCCATTTAGCTGAGATTTGTGCCGGAAGTCGGAAGTTTAGTCCAGTAGTATTGTTCATCAAAAAGGGCGCCAAAAAGCGCATGTGCGAGGCAATGCTTGATGACGTCATTTACAAGAGGAAACTCCTTCTGTCACTCCTTCTGTCACTTATTTTCTGGGGAATTATTCTTAATTCATCGAGTGTTATTGAAGTTTATCAGTAAAGTACACTGGAAAAACATATTTTCTATCAACTCATATAGAATAAATCAGTAACTTACCCTTAGGAAGGACATATTTCACGGAAGATACACTTGACAAATTGTCGTGTAATTTTGTAAACAAAGGATTCCGGAAGTGCTCTTCAGGAAGTAAATACTCGAGATTTTGGATTGGTAACCACCGGTAATAAGTGATGTGGGGATACAACTATCTATTTTATTTAAAAAGCGTACCCGGTGTAATGGTCAGTTTTTTCCCCAGTCAGTTCTTTCCCCAGGGAAAAAACTGACTAGTTAGTTTCTTCCCCGGGGGAAAGAATTGACTAGTCAGTTTTTTCCCTGGGGAAAAAACTGAGTCAGTTCTTTCCCGCCCTAGTCAATTTTTTCCCTCCCCCGTCGCAACTGGTTACTCTTGATCATTCCTATGGGGGGAAAAAACTAACTAGTCAATTCTTTCCCCCTCATCAATTTTCCTGGCTAGTCAGTTATTTCCCCTGTTAGTGAATTGGAACAGGTTGTTCTTGGTTATTCTTAACTAGCCTGTTTTTCATTTCCGATAGTCAGTTTTCATTTAAATTTCATATAAAATAAGAAATATGTTTCATATTTTGTGTAAATTAAAGAAATGTTTTTAAATGAACTTATTTTAATTTCTAGTGTATTTTTTTATTTGCCTTTTTTCAATTTCTTCTAAGGTAAAGAAATTACTGCTGGTCAGTTCTTTTCCCACATAGCCAGTACTTGACCAGTAAGGTGGGGGAAGTAAATTGACCAGTCAGTTCTTTTCCCACTAGCCTGTACTTGCTCTGTTAGGTGGGGGAAGAAATTGACCAGTCAGTTCTTTCCCCCCTAGCCAGTACTTGACCTGTCAGGTGGGGAAATGAAATTGACCAGTCAGTTCTTTCCTCCCTAACCAGTTCTTGCTTTGTCAGGTGGGGGAAGAAATTGACCGGTCTGTTCTCCATCCCCCCCCACCCCCACCCCCCTCAACCAGTACTTGCTCAAGTGGGAAGAAATTGACCGGTTAGTTCTTTCCCCCTATCATATACTTGACCTGTCAGGTGGGGGAAGAAATTTACTGGTCAGTTCTTTTCCCTCTAGTCAGTACTTGCTAGAAAGAACTGACCGTTTCTTCCCCCTCTAGCCAGTACTTGCTCTGTTAGGTGGGCGAAGAAAATGTCTGGTCAGTTCTTTCCCCCCTAGCCAGTACTTGACTTGTCAGGTGGGGAGAAGAAATTGACCGGTCAGTTCTTTCCCCGCTAGCCAGTACTTGCTCTGTTTGGTGGGAGAAGAAATTGACTGGTCAGTTCTTTCCCCCCAGCAAGTACTTGACCTGTCAATGGTGGGGGGGGGAAGAAATTAACCAGTCAGTTCTTTCCCCCCTAGCCAGTACTTGACCTGTCGGGTGGGGAAATGAATTTGACCAGTCAGTTCTTTCCCCCCTAGCCAGTACTTGACGTATCAGGAGGGAGAAAAAATAGACAAGTTAGTTATTTCCCCCCTAGCCAGTACTTGACCTGTCAGGTGGGGGATGAAATTGACCATGACCTGTTGGTTGGGGAGAAGAAATTGACTAGTCAGTTCTTTCCCCCCTAGCCAGTGCTTGACCTGTCAGGTGGGGGAAGAAATTGACTAGTCAGTTCTTTCCCCCCTAGCCAGTTTTTGACCTGTCAGGTGGGGGAAGAATTGAAAAGAACTGACTAGTCAATTTCTTCCCCAACCCGACAGGTCAAGTACTGGCTAGTGGGGGAAAGAACCAACCAGTCAATTTCTTCCCCCACCTGATAGGTCAAGTATATGCAGGGGGGGGGGGGGGGGGGGGGGAAAGAACTGACTAGTCAATTCTTCACCCACCTGATAGGTGAAATATATGCTAGGGGGGAAAGAACTGACTGGTCAATTTCTTCCCCCACCTGATAGGTCAAGTATATGCAAGGGGAGGAAGAACTGACCAGTCAATTTCTTCTCCCCACCCGACAGGTCAAGTATATGCAAGGGGGGAAAGAACTGACCGGTCAATTTCTTCTCCCCACCCGACAGGTCAAGTACTGGCTAGGGGGGAAAGAACTGACCGGTCAATTTCTTCTCCCCACACCACAGGTCAAGTACTAACTATATATAGGGGGGGAAAGAACTGACTAGTCAGTTTCTTTCCCCACCTGATAGGTCAAGTACTGGCTTGGGGGGAAAGAACTGACTAGTCAATTTCTTCCCCCACCTATATGCTAGGGGGGAAAGAACTGACTGGTCAGGTGAAATATACGCTAGGGGGGAAATAAGTGACTGGTCAACTTTTATATGCTACAGATGTAGGGGGGAAAGAACTGACAAGTCAATTTCTTCCCTCAACTGATAGGTCAAATATATGCAAGGGGGGGAAAGAACTGACTAGTCAATTTCTTCTCCCCACCCGACAGGTCAAGTACTGGCTAGGGGGGGGGAAAGAACCAACTGGTCAATTTCTTCCCCCACCTGATAGGTCAAGTATATGCAAGGGGGGAAAGAACTGACTAGTCAGTTTCTTCCCCCACCTGATAGGTGAAATATATGCTTGGGGGGAAAGAACTGACTGGTCAATTTCTTCTCCCCACCTGATAGGTCAAGTATATGCAAGGGGGGAAAGAACTGACTAGTCAGTTTCTTCCCCCACCTGATAGGTGAAATATATGCTAGGGGGGAAAGAACTGACTGGTCAATTTCTTCTCCCCACCTGATAGGTCAAGTATATGCAAGGGGGGAAAGAACTGACTAGTCAATTTCTTCTCCCCACCCGACAGGTCAAGTATATGCAAGGGGGGAAAGAACTGACCGGTCAATTTCTTCTCCCCACCCGACAGGTCAAGTACTGGCTAGGGGGGAAAGAACTGACCGGTCAATTTCTTCTCCCCACACCACAGGTCAAGTACTAACTATATATAGGGGGGAAAGAACTGACTAGTCAATTTCTTTCCCCACCTGATAGGTCAAGTACTGGCTTGGGGGGAAAGAACTGACTAGTCAATTTCTTCCCCCACCTATATGCTAGGGGGGAAAGAACTGACTGGTCAGGTGAAATATACGCTAGGGTGGAAATAAGTGACTGGTCAATTTTTTCCCCCACCTGATAGGTCAAGTATATGCAAGGGGGAAAGAACTGACCAGTCAGTTTCTTCCCCGCACCTGACAGATATTTAATTTAAATAGTAATGGCTATTAAACAGAAGTTTAAAAATTTGATTTGACAAAAAAAGCATTGATTAAAGTTACAAAAAAGAAACATACAGGTTTATTCAAATGAAAAACAATACCTGTTTCATCTGAAATTTAAATGGAAAATGAATAGACACTTTATCCCAAATAACAATACCGAAAGAATCAAGTGCTTGAAGGGAAAACTAGGGGGAAAGAACTGACAAGTCAGTTTTTTCCCTAGGGAAAAATCTGACCAAAGAAGTATAAAATACACAGAATGACAACTGGCTGTAATATCGCGTGAGCTCGTGTCAGAGCGTGATTCGGCGTTATCTTACTAAAAACAAACATCGGTGAGCATGCAGTTACAATTTGTACCTTTAAAACTACATTTAAAATACATGTTAGCTTCTAAAACAAAATTAGTTTAATGAGAAATGGTCTTAAGACACGAAGTACAGGGGTTTTTTTGCCATCGAAAGAAGCGTGGTCATACGGTGATAATTATTTTACCGATGAATAATTGCTTTCGCATACAAAATGGCGCATGGAGAAAGCGCCACTTCCGGGAACCAGATCTCATTTTTTTGTCACGGGAGGTTGGCGAGATTTGCTCTTTATGCCTTTCAAGTTGCCAAATCATTTTTTTATGCTCTTTGATCGACTAACTATCTTTTTTTTTTTCCCATCAAAAATTTTTCCAAGGGGGGAAAAAAACTGACGGGGGGGGGAAAAAACTGACATCTTTTTCCCCCCGGGGGGGAAAGAATTGACTTCATTTTTTTCCCCGGGGAAAGAATGACGGGGGGAAAAACTGGTTTTTACCCCCCCGGGCCAAATACGTAACTGGCCCCTCCCTTTTAATATGGAATTTCAGTGTTCTTTTATGCCCTTTTTCAACTTAAAATTTCAGTTATATCAGACAGTCTTCACCTAACCACACACTGGGAAAAGACCTGTACTGCCCAAAAGTCTGTAAGCAACTGCCAAATTTCTTACAAAAAAACCTAGCGGACAGGGCCGAACCTATACCCTGTTCCGTCAGAGGTTTCAAGACACAATCCGGGACTTCCCCCACACTGGGACGGGCTTAATAGGGCCCCGGGACAGGGGTTGAATCTGCCAATTTTCCCCATAGTGTTTCCAATCAACACAAAATTAAAAAAAGCACATCAACATACTTAAACAAATTTTCAGGGATTCATTCCATTTCTTTTAATAGAAAATTTGTTTAGCTAAAATTGTCTTTTTTTTTCTCAATTTCGTCGGGGTTCCATGCTTCCTTTTCTTTTTAAATAATATAGTAATTTTCTCAAAATTTTATTGATGCCAAGAAACCTTCAAAAAAAGTATTGGCTTATAAATTTTTATCTACATATTAGATGCAATGTCTTAAAATTTGGTTAAAAATATGTACATCACGGGATTCCATATAAAATTTAAAAAAGGGCATGTCTTGAAAAAAAAATATAAAAAAAATTTTAAAAACCCCTCCCTAAAAAAAATTTGAAAAAGGGGCCTGAAAACTAAACTTTAAATTTTTTTTGGCCCTAAAACTATAAAAATGTTTTGTACCCCTTTAAAGAGTATTAGGGGCTTTTTTAAAGTAAAAATCCAGCTAAAATAATTTTGGGAAAAAAAGGGGTGGGGAAATTATCCCCTTTTAACCCAAATAAAAACTTTCCTTTTACCAGTACAAAGTCATTAAATATGACTTTTCTTACTTTGACTGGGGCAGTCTATTTAAACCCAAAACAAACAAATTCATTACACTGTGACAAAAGTTTTACAATTTTGAATGGAAAAATGAATACTTGTGTGTTTCCATAACATAATTTGTCAGTAACTAAATAAAGCAATAATTCCGATGTCTTAAATTGTCTTTGCTTTGTTGTTATATACGGAGGTCGTTTTTAAAAAGCTCTTGTTTTGCATACAAAAAATTTTACCATTTTGACTTAGTACAAATAATTAAAAAAAAAAAAAATCCCAAAGGCCATTGAACAATCGCCATGTGAATTTACTTTGTCAGATTGTGACTTTAAATAATTCCTGTATTACAAATTGTATCCTTAAAGGGATTTCGCAAATGACTTTTCTCTCCACCTAAAAAAAAAAATAACTTTGTGTACAATTTTAAAATAATTAAACCCGGGGGTGACCTGTTGTTTTGCTAATTTTTTTTTTATAAAAAAAGAAAAATAATTTTTCTGTGGAAGGCAAAAATTGGACAATCATGCATAAACTTTATAAGTTGGGCCCGGTTTCGCACAAGTTACTTTCCCAGGGAAATGTTTAAATGTTTTTTCACTTTAAAACTCGAATTAAGCGCTACTGTACACTTAAGGCAAACAAGTTGATTTTTAAACCAGAAATAAAAAAATTTTACCTTGGATTTTTTTTTGAATATTTTAAAAAAAGCCCTGCAATTTTTTTTTGGGCTCCATTTACCTTTTTTGTTTTAAGTTATGAATTACGTTTTTTAAATAAAATTTATTTCTTATATTTAAAAAACAATTAATTTTTATTATAATTAAATTTACGTTTTTCCCCAATGAGCTGTGCATAGAGCGGCAAAAAAAAATATTGACTAACGAATTTTTCAAAGATCATTGCAAAGATACTGTTGTGACAAGCCATTCATAAAAAAAATTAACAAATACCAAAAAAACCATATGAGAAAGGCAGGCTTCCATTAACAGACAAGACTAGTTCTTTTTACCAATGGCTAACACTTCCTATTCCAACACTTAAAAAAAATTGCTTATTAGGCACAGTGCAGTGTACGTACCCCAATTTCAGACGGGGTCCATAAACACCAAAGCTTGAAAGCTGCTTATGAAAAATCATATATCCTGGTACAGTGTTGTTAAAATGGGGGGGAAAATTAATTTTTCCCATCTGTTTTTTAAAACACAATATTAAAATTTCAGTCAGTGTTTAAAAATGATTTCTTTTCTCCAATCATTTAGTTTAGATGCAGTTTTTATTTTTAAAACAGCCTTTTAAAGAAAAATGTTACCTACCTCCCACGTATTAAAAATTTTCACAGAGATACCAAAAAAAATTTTTTTCTAAAAGCTGCTGAAACCCCAAGGGCTCATTTTAATAAAATAAAACCCAAGGTCACGGATTTTTGCGGGAAAACATCAAAAGTGGAAAAAGTTTATAACATCCCTAGGGATGTTATGTAAATTTCCCCCTTTTCCCTTTTAAAAGGCCGTTTCCTATGGAAAAAAAAAAAAATTTCCCTTCTGTTTTTTAATTTTTATTTTTTTTTCCCTCCTCCTACACATGTGCACCCTGGCGGTTCGAAAACCCAAAAATAAAAAAATAAGGGCCCTACTTAAAATTAGATTTTTAATTTTAAAACGAAAAAACATTAATTTTATTCCTTTTAGTATTTATATTCCTTTTGTAATTTTATCTCTTCCTAGAAAAGAAAAATCTTCAATTATGAAAAGTTTCCACGAATCCTCCCACCTTAAACAGAAGTCACTTTCAAACACACCAATAATTCTAGCTACTGGGTAGGATATTCCCAATAATTGGAGTTTCCCAAAAATTTTTTCATTTTGCCATATTGTCTCTATAAAAATCTGCACTGGTGTTTTAACTGATATTTAATTGAAACTGTAAGTAATAAAAAAAAAAATAAAATTCGTGAAAGGATTTTTAAATGGGGTTTCTTTAAAAGATGAGTAAACTTTCCTTCACCAGGTAAAATTTTATTATCTAATTAATAACATAAAACTATATCATTTCCGTACATGGTAAATATTTGTATTTTTATACCCTTTGATAATCTTCATTTAAATGATAAATTTCCCAAAATTGTAGCGATTTTTTCTTACGATTGTCATGTCAACTATAAAAAACCCTTCAATGTGTCATTGAGGCGCTAGTGTCCTTGGACGTTTCTGCCCAAATCAAAGTTTTCCAATAATCACCGTTTTTCATTTCACTGAGTGAGACTTTAGCAGACACAATTTTCGGGAAATCAAAAATCCGAAACTGTCGCGAAGAAAAACAAAAGAACCACCCCGGCCCTAAAAGAAGGGAGGAATTTTGTTTTTTCCCCGCTTTGGGGCCTAAAAATGGGAAAGTACAAAAAAAGCCAACCAAAACCAGTGGGGGGAATCTTATTCGAGTCAAAGCAGGTAAATTTTTTCAACAATTGTTTATTTTTTTTATTTAATTGTTTTTTAACTAACGGATTATCAGTATCGGGTAAAAAACATTACAAAACCAATTGAAAGATATTGGGATGTTTTACTGTCTTTGGATGTAAAATCAATTTTTTTCCCTTAAGATTAGCATTTCAGCACTAAAAAGGGGGGTGTTTTTCTCCGGTTTGAGATTTTTGCTCTGCGTTGAAACAGGCTGCATGTAAAAACCTTAAAAAATTGTGAAGTTTTTATTACCTAATAAAAAATTTGTGTTTTTTTTTCTCTATAAAATGAATGTTATTGATAACACTCTTTAAAGTTATTTTCAGCGAGATGTGACTGAAAAAGGATGTAAACTTGATTTTTCTCCTTTTTTTTCCCTTTTTTCGTAACATGGGTGATATTGCAACCATTATCGAAATTATTCGGGCTTTTTGGGTAATTGAAATATAGTTAAGCAGGGGATTAACAAGACCCGTTGAAATATATAAAAAAAACAGTCGTATTTAATTAAAAATTTTTCAGCCCATCAGAACAAACAGAGGGCTGAATGTTAAATAGGCAACTGTCCAGTATCAACCCCTATCTAGTGCCCATCTCTTCATCTTTAAATTTTTTTTTAAACCTTTACCCTGCAAATTACTAAAATGGACTGTTTCATTTCATTTCATTTCATTTGGGCAAAAACTGTTGAAAAAGGGGCATAATTTTGTAAAAATGCAAAATAGAATTATTGAACCTTTGCACTGCATGTCGTATCATGACATAAAAAGTTTGAATTTCAACCCTTTTTCCCCTATGTTACTGAATACCCTACATACAAAAAAAGTCGAAAAAGGGCTATTTTGAAAAATGCAGGTAGATTTTGGGACCTGCCGGGCATTCGGGCATGCAGTGGAAAAGTGTGTAAAGTTTCAATCCTTTCCCCGTTAGGGGATACTGAATAAACCCCAACAAAAATTTAACCCAAAAAACTGCTAATAAAAAAGGCATAATTTTAAAAAAATGAAAAGTAGTTTAGGGGACCTGGTTAGGCATTCAGATGATGACATAAACAAGTGTGATTTTAAAATCCATCCCTCAGTGGGTACGAATCCACTTACATCAAAACCTTAAACCAAAATTTCTAAGCCCCAAAAGGGCATAATTTTTATAAAATAAAGCAAAATAGAGTTAGGGAAACCCTTTTGCATTTTAATCATTTATCACAGTGAATAAGTGTGTAAAGTTTCAACCCATACCCACAAGGGGGTTACGAGACCCCCAGCTAATACAAAATTTAAATAAATTCGTTACCCCAATGCACGAGCGATTCCAATACCTACTTTTCTCTGAAAGCAAGCAAAAAACTACGAGGTTTTTACCCTTTTCATGGGCAAGCGTCTTTCGTTGGCCTCGACATTGGTTAAAATTTTTGTTTAGGTCCACTTTTTCTCAAAACTATAAATGCTACAGCTTTGAAACTTTACAGTACATTTTGAGATATGTGGGGCACACACTTTTATGCCCTAAATGCATATCTTTGCTAATCAAGGGCCAAACGGTCTTGCAGGGGGAAATGAAAAAAAAACTCTTTTGCAAAAATTCACATTTTGATAAATTTTGCCCCCTTCAAAAAGGAGGGTATTTTTTTCAGATGCTTTCGGTCGTCCTCATCTGTTTTAACCTCCATTCCAAAATGATAACACAAAATGCTGGGCCTAGGATCTAAAGTTGATAGGAGGTGGTCATAAAAAGCAATGACCCTATTGATTTGAATCGGGGATAAAAGGGAAAGGTCCCGACCCAAACATTAAAACGGTTTCCGGATGATAACTGAAAAACCGGGACTGGGACATGAAGTTGATAGGGAATTAAACCTTCCCAGCAGATCCCCTTTTTGTTTTTTGGGGCATTAGGTCAAAGACAAGGTCCTGTGGCCCAAACTTTTAAGGTTCCGAATAACTCAAAAACCGGGGGTTAAAGATCAGAAAGTTGATAGGAGTTTTTTATGACCACAAATGCCCCCTAAGATTTTGGGGCATAGGTCAAGTCAAAGTACAGTGACCAACAGTTAAATAGTTTCTGGATGAAACCCAAAGACAGGGGCCCCGACACGAAATTCAAGTGGGTTGGGCATGCCCACAATACCCCTATTGATTATGAGGAATGGGCCAAAAGGAAAGGGACACAGTGACCCAAACCCAAAACATTTTCCAACGATAATTTGAGAACGTTTGGGCCTAAGATCACAATCCTTAATAGGGGGTGATCAGCAATACCTATTGTTTTTGAGGTCATAGGTAAAAGGTCAAATCACAGTGACCCAAACTGTGATGGTACATCTTCCAGCTTTCGTAACCCGGGTTCCAATTTTGGCCCACAAAAAATCGAAAAAAAAGTATCACCGCAAAAAAAATGCCCCAGCTCGGGTGCCCCCGGGAAAATTTTTCCCTTGATTCGTCCGAGTTCGAAATTTCTCCCCTGTGCCAGTAAAAAACCCAGTAAATTTTAAAAATTGTTTGCCCCCATAAGAAAAGTATGGCGTGGGCGGAGCGTCGTATATAATTATACACAAAGTCAATTACCCCCAAAACCCGCTGACACTTTGTCATCTCGGGGTTGTATTTGGTGCCCGTCATTACAAAGGTTTTTGATCAAAAATTAAAAAGATAATTGATAAAAAAACGAAAAGCCCTTTATCTTTTTTTGTAAAATTTGTTATGAGGGGTATACACTTCTGCTGTATTCCCGATTATTACTGAACAACAAATTGGATACTGAATTCATTTATTTTAGTGTTTGACACTTTTTAAAAGCCAATGGGCCTTACGATCTATAGAAATTTTATTTAATTTTATTATCATACCGGGCTTTTTTGGGGAAAAAACAAATAAAATGCTTTTAATAAGCAAAATTACAATATTCAAAGGAAAATAAAAAAAAATTTATAACCTATTTATCAAAAATTTTTAAATTTAAATTCATTTTCCATATTTGTCCCCTTTTTTCAGGGCCGTGTTTTGGGGCTTCAAACGAGTTTTCTAGTGCAATCTAAATAAAATAAATAAAAATTTGTTTTTAAGAAAACATAAAATTTTTTTGAAAAAAACTCTTATTCGAAGCTTTTTCGAAGAAAACCCCAAAACCCCCCCACAAAAAAAATGAATTGCTAAAAAAAATCATCTTATTGCATCTTTTTTTTAAATTTGTTTTTCAAAATTTTTTTTTAAATAATTAAATGGCAGATGTTTTCAAAAAACCAATATAAAAATCACATGTTTTGCAGTGTTTGAAAAAAGTACTCCAGAAAAAAGGGGTCTCATGTTCGTTGCGTTAACAAAAAAAAAAACAACACCATCGGGTGGGACCCCTGAAATTCTTCGGACCACTTTTTGAAAAAAGCTGCGGGTCCCGACCACACTGGAAAAAATTAGTGTCTAGCCTGAACCCCATTGATTTGAGGTCAATAGGTCAAAGGTCAAGGTCCTTTGCCCAAGAACTAAAACTTTTGTGCAAAGTACCAAATAATTTTATTCCTTGTGCAATTACTGAATCATCGGGGGGGAATTTCGTGTTCTACAGCTTTTGTTCTACATTTTTTATGACTCTAGATGAAAAATTTTTAGAGAAGAACAAAAGTTTAAGCACTTAAGCATTTTCCTACGTAAAGGACGGGTTTTGAGTAAAATCCCAAACAAAGAAAACCCCCAGATACCCCTTCACTTTCATAAAAACACTCCCCCCAAGTTTTAGACCAAGGCAATATTTTCTGAAAGGTGCACCAAATTTTAAAAATTCCCATTTATCATTTTTTTTGACAATCAAAAAAAGGGGGGAAATTGCACCTGGGTCGCTTTAAATAGTATTTGTCATTATAGGGGAAAACAGTTCTCCCCCAAAATTTGAAACCATTTTACTTAAAACTTCTATTTGGGTAGCATGATTTAACTTTTTAAAGAAGATGACCCTTACATTTTTGAGGTAGTTTTCCCGGGAGGTCAAGGGTCACGGGGACTAACCCCAAAAAACATTTTCCTCAATAAAGGAAAACCCACTTTACTTGAACTTTTCATTTTTGGTACATCTTTTGGGTTTAATCATGATGACCTATAGCTCTTGGAAATAGGCAAGGTCTCCGGGGCCAAACCTTGAAAACAGTTTCTGTCCAAACTTCAGAAGCATTTACCCCGAACTTAAAATTTAAAAGTTTAAATTGGGGCTTTTAAAGTAAAGACACCGGGTGTTTTAGGGTGAAATAAAAAGGAAGGTCTCAGGCACCAAACCTTAAAAATTTTTTCACCCCATAACTTGAGACTACTTCCCGTATCTTCAAACTTGAACATGATTGGACTTATTATTTTAAAATTACTGCTATAGTTTTTGGGTATAGGTCAAAGGAAAAGGGGTCAAAGTGATCACGGACAAAAAGGGGTCAAGCCTCAAGGAACTATATTTTTTAAAACAATTTTCCCATTTATTTTTTATTTTTTTTTTGGTTTGGGGTCAAACATGACACCGACTAATTATGGGGCAAACGTGATTGCCAGCTTTTTCAAGTGGAGAAGCCCGGTGCCCCCCTTTAAATGCACAGGCGGGCATTTTACGTGGAACCCTTTGACCCTTCCCCTCCTCACTTGAAAAGTTCTATCCCCCAGGAAAGGTTTTAAACCCAAACAGGGGTGAGGGAAAAAACCAGGAACCTTAAAAACTCGGAAAACTTTTAATTTTTTAAAATTTGTTAAAAATAACATAAACTGCATTAAAAAAATCAGGCGACCCCAAAAAATATGGATGAAAAATTTGGGCGCATTAAATGATTGATTTTCTGCTAGCGGGTAATTGCTTATTACATAAAAGGGAAATTTTCCTGAACCGTAAGTTTTATAAAAACCAGTCTGCATGATTTTCATCTTTATTTCCCAAGATTGAATTGAGTTCTTTTTTGCAGATTTTTGCGAGCATTTGGGGAAATTGCGAGAAATTTGTCGGGAAATGAGCCTTTTGTTTCATAGGTTTTTTCACTAATTATAATGCCCATTGTATTTTTTTGCTCAACTATTAAAAAGAATAGGGAGACTATTGGACTCACCCCTGCGTTGGGCCTTTTGCGTTTTCTTTGGGTCCCGATTTGGTTTAATTTTTTTATTAAGCTTATCTTAGTAACTACTTGTAGGAAGGATTTAAAAATTCAAAACTTTTTACGACTTTCTGCACGGCCAACCTACCTTTTTTTTTTTTTACAAATTAGACCCCTTTTTACCTTTAAAATTTTTTGGTTAAGGTTTTAAAAATTTAACGGAAACTAGTATTTTTTTTTTGGGAAGGATTGAAACTTTCATTTAAAAAAAAATTTAAGCCCTTTTTTTGACTCAGCATTTTTTAAAGTTTTTAGCCCCCCACAAAAACCCCAAAAACGTACCCCCCCCCCCCCCCCGTCACCCCCCCCGGCGCCATAAACTTTTGCTTGTTTACCACTCTAAAACCTTTTCTGGACTTTAAGAAAATTTTTTGGTCAGAATGTTCATCTTGATTATATCTAGGTCAAGTTCGAAAACTGGGGCACGTGCGGGGCCCAAACTAGCAGCAGGTCAAAAAAAGAAAAAACCCTTGGGAACCCCCCTTAAGGCCATATTTTTCAAAGGATCTTTTAGAAAAAGGTCAGAATGTTTTATCTTGAGATTCTGTCAAGTTCGAAACTGGGTCACCCTCAAAACTAGGTCAATAGTCTAAAAATAGAAAAAAAAAATTTTGACCCTCTAAGGCCATATTTCAATGGGTCTTCGAAATTGGGCCAATGTTCACCTGATGTATCTAGGTCAATTTAAAAATGGGGGCCATGCCTTCAAAACCTAGGTCAAGGTCTAAAAATAAAAACCTGTGACCCTCTAAGGCCCTACTTTTCAGAACTTCATAAATTGGTGAGAATGTTCACCTTGATAATCTAACAAGTTCGGAAAAAATGGGTCACGTGCCTTTAAAAACGGTCATTGGTCAAATAATAGAAAAACCTTTTGAAACCCCTCTAAGGCATATTTTTCAATGGTCTTCATGAAAATTGGTCAAATTTTTTTTCTTGATATATCTAGGCAGATTCAAAAAGGTCCCCATAGCCGAAAACTAGGGCACTATTTAAATAATGAAAATGCGTCATTCCAGTTTTAAAAATGGGGCATGTGGGACGGGGAGCAATTCAGGACTGTCCCGGTCCCAGTTTAATTAAAACGGGACTCAGTACCCCTATTTTGGGAAAGGGTTTTAAACTTCACCACTTGTTTACGTGATATCGACACATTGCACATGTTCCATAAAATCACTTTGCATTTTTTACAAAAATTAGCCCCTTTTTGACTTTGAAATTCTTTGGGTTAAGGTTTTTAGTGCTGGTACTCAGACCCACAAGGGGAAGGATTGAAACTTCTCACAAAATTGTCCATTTCATAGCTGAATGCTTATACAGGGGCCAACCCTATTTGCAATTTTTTAAAAAATTTTGCCCCTTTTTGGACTTTATATTCATTCAATTGACAAGCTGTTAATAGTCAACATTGCGTCCCCGACACTCTTGTTAATTATGAAACTTTTCACATTTTGACTTTAAATTTTAAAATTCTTTCATCTTGCCTATAAACAGCAGGGCAATTCGCAAGAATGCATTAAATTTTTCCACCGCCTTTTCAAAGAAAAAAAGGGACAGAAATGGCAATCTGACTTTACTTGACTTCAAACGAAATCTGAAACGACCCTTCACAACGCTTTTGTATATTTTGGGTTTTCCCGTTGCTTTTTTATTTTTTAAAAACTTTTTTTTATTTTAACCAATTGGACGACTTGTTTGAATTTCAAAATAAGAAAAAAATGCTATCATTCTAGGGGTCGAACCAGGACCCCAGCTTAGAGACAAATGGCCTACCGACTGACTAACCGCCATCTGACACTTACGACATAAAATTTTTAAATATAAAAAATCAAGGAAAAGTAAAATAATTTGCAAAATTTTTAAGTTGAGCTCTGATTGGCTAGCGAAAGGGGCCCTCAAACAAGCTACAATTGTCTTCTCAACCTATGCTAGGTTAGAAGTAATTTATCAGACTGGGAATACGCATCCTTCTGCCCTCCCTTCGTTTGTCCCCCCCCCCTGCGAAATAAAACGGGAAATTCAGAACATACAACATTATTTTAAAAATGTTGAGAACAGTCAAAACCCAAAGCTCATTTGTTCAGAACATTTAAAAAAGTTCTATTACGTTAAATAGACAAATCTGTCTCGGAAAGTTCAGAACTGTTCTGTTACTTTTTTTTAACAGTTGTTCTAGAACTTCTATAAAATTTTCAGGGGCAGATGTTTTTGAACGTTCGACCATTTTTTTCAGAAAAAGTTCTACAAAATTTTAAAAGGGACAAACTTCCCTGAAAAGTTCCCGAAAATTCTAGAACAACTGGAAAAAAGAAAAAGTACAAACATTTTAGAAAATTCCAGGGACAGACTTGCTCATTTAACGTAATAAACTGTTCTTTAAAATTTCTAACCAAAGCGTTGTTCTAGACGTTCTAGAGCACTTATTCCAACAAATTTTGTATATTCTAGAAATATTCCAAATTTTTTCGCAGGATACTTTAGTAAAACATAAACTAGAGTGGATTGGGAGCCAAAAGAAATAAACAAAATTTCTGTATAAAAAACAAAACTTAAATTAAAAACCCAAAGTATAATTACTTTAATCTCAAATTTAAATTCAAAGCTGTACTAAGCTTTGCTTCAGGGCTGAAAACTTGTGACATTTTAAAGACTTAAATTTTTTTTTAAAAAGAAGAAATTATGACAACACCATAATTACTTATTGATTTCAGTATCCAGTTCCTTTTAAACAATTCCAAAATGTGGATGATCATTTCCTTCTTTTTTGCTGCACAAACTTCCCCGAATTCTGAAAAACACATGTGCAAAAATTCCCCCATCAACAAAATAATGGAAAATGATCATGTGACATTAAGAATTTTAAAGTTCAGAAAATTAAGAAAAGTTCATGAAGTTTCTATTTATTTTAAAAGGGAATAAACCTAAGTTTTATTTTAAAAAAATGAACATTTTTAAATTAATTTTACAGGGTTTTTTTTTGTAACAATTATTGTAAAGAAACATTTTAAGAACATAAATCCCTTAAATTTTCTAAAAGGGGCTGGGAATTCTTTGCAGACGTTTCTAGAACATATCAAACTTAAATTTTCGAATTTTTTTTCAAACATTTGTAGAACATTTTAAGAAATTTATATTTCCTGAAATGTTTTTAAAAATGTTCTACAAAAATTTTTTGAAAAATTTGTAGAACTTTTAAACACAGAATGGTCATGAATATTTTGGAACATTTTAAAAAAACTTTTAGAACCAAATATTTTTCTCAAAGTTTTGATTTTTTACAAAAAAAAGTTCCAGACATTCTAAGCAATTTTTCTAAACTGATTACGGAACACTTTGTACTTTCGTACTTTCAAACAGTTCTAGAAATGTATGATTTTTTAAAAGTTTTCGCAGAGGACCCTTTTTTTCCGGTCCTAACCCCATCCATGAAAAATTGGAAAGGGGATTTTGAAATAACGCATAAATTTTTCCTCATAAAGAACAAAAAGGCATGCGCAAGACCCAACCCCCACCCAAGGCGGTCAAAAAGAAGTCAAAGGGTTTAAAAAGGTTATTTTTGGGGCTGGTCCAAACCCGCCATTCACAAGGATTTTGAAAATTTCTTTTTAAATGGTTCCCATAAGGACATTCACCCCCCCAAAACCCAACCCCTACTCCAAGTCCAAGGTCACACTTAGAGGTCAAAGGGTTTGCACATCTGTTTCATTACTTTTTTTTCTAATTTTTTTTTACCAAAATTTAAAAATAGAACAATAAATCTTAAATACAAATATTAGCATTTAAACATTCACAAATTTTAAAATTTAAAAATTCATAAGCTCCATTAAATTTAAATGATTATAGTTTTACTTTTTTTTTATTGTTGGTATGTTTTCCCTAATACAATGTTGTTTGGCATGCAATTGTTTTTTGAAAAAAGTCCCCATGCAGGGCCTTGGTAAATCTGTTTCAAATTCTTGCTTTTACTGGTTTTGGGAATTGCTTTCGACAGGACAGTTTCTGACAATTAAAAAAACAAATGTAATTTTTGGGATTATTTTAAAATATTTTATCCTTAATACATTTGTTTGATTTTCATTTTACAAGAATACATTTTTTACAAAAAAGTATTTTAAGTAAAAATTTTAAAAAGATAATTATTTTATTCTAAATAGTCTCCAAAACATTGGGCACATAAAACATTGACTGTGCAACATTTTCACCATTGAGGAATTGAGTGGAGATATAAACAATTATTCCATATACGATTTATGGGAACAGTTTTTTTTTAATTTCATTGTATGATTTTCAAATGCATCCCCCATTACAAAACTTTTTAATTTGCAAATATTTGGAAGCAAAATTTTAGGTTATAAGAGGGACTTCATTGCTTTGGCAGTTATTTTCATTTTCAAGATGCAAAAAACAAGGTTTTTTTTGGATATTATTTCAATTGGGGTTTCCCAGTGATGTCTAAAAAAAAGAACGAAAAACGAAATTTTTTGGGAAAATGTTTCCAACCAGCAGTTGCACAAAATTATTGTCACCATGTTCCCATTGCATGACTTTAGCTCACCAACAATTTAAAAATTTAACAAGGTTAGATACAATTTTTTGGGAAAGCCGTCATCAGATATGATTTAACACAAAATTGATTTTATCCCATTGTGTATAAATGCCCAAAAAACATGGGGGCACCTTTTTAAAAAATCATTTTTTTTATAAAAATTTTATAAAAAACATAAATTAGTATTTGTTTTTGTTTTTTTTTTCATTTATTTGATTTTGATATTTATTTTTTCTCAACAAAATCAAATTATCCAGTTTTCACTGTTTAGATAAATGCCCGAAAATAAGAAAACCATGATTGCATGACTCAGGCGGATTGCAGTTTAATAACAATCTAGGTCTAACTCTCTCCTGCTCCCCAAATTCGAAAAACAAAGAACATAATATTAATAAATTTTGTATAAGAATTTTTTTGCAGTCATGCAGGTTTTATTAAGGGTAAATCTGCTGTAAAAACCCTATAAAAATGTTTTTAGTCTTATAATTCGAGGTTTTGGCAAAACCAATTTTCCAAAAATTACTGAACCCCAGTTCACGGTCGAAAAACTAGGGGTTTAAAGACGTAAACTAGTTTTTCGAACGAAAAAAAGTTTTTTTTAATACTACCTCTTTTTTAATGAAAACTCAGATACCGGGCCCAAAAACCCTAGTTTAAAGCTCGTGAACCCGGTTTTCGTTCGTAAACATTTCGATTGAACTATGAAAATTCGGGCGTTACCATGTTTATACCGTAAACCTGGTTTACGAACGTGAACCTACTTTCGGCATAAACTTGGTTTTTCATTTACCTATGTTTTCGCCAAAAAAAAATGATAGTATTTGAAAACCTGTTTACGAACGTAAAACCCAAGTTTCCGTCTAACCTTTCTTCAAATCGTAAACAAGGTTTTACTTTTTGAAAAATAGGTCATGTCCAAACCCATGTTCACGCCAAAATTTTTGTTGATTCTATAAACCTAATATATCGACCGTAAACCATGGTTTTGTTTGATAAACTAGGTTTTTTGATTTAACATGATTTCGGTCATTACCTATTTTAGAAACATTACCTATTTTAAAAGCTCTAAACCCCGGTTTTTATGCTCGAAACCATAGTTTACAAACGTGAACTGGGTTTTTCAATTGTGAAACCCACATTTACGAGCGTGAACTATGGTTTACGGGGTTTTTTCCCTTTTTTTGCTCGAAATATAGGTTGTATTCGAAAAACCTAGTTTTTCATCGTTAAACCTATTTTTTGACCCGAGTGGGTTCAAATTATTGGGCATTTTTCTTGCCCCAAAAGTTTTAAAAACATAAACACATTTTCGAAGGTAAAACTGTATTTTACGGCTGTAAAAACCCAGGTTTAGCTCGAAATATGGTTTTTCCCACCGTAAACAAAGTTTTACGGCCAAAATTTATAGTTTAATTTTTATAATCCAAATAAAACAATTTAAACCAGGTTTTTCGTTTGATAAACAGTTTCTCATTGAACTATGAATTTCGGTTGTTACCATGTTTATGACCGAAACTTGGGGGTTTTCGAACTAACCTAGTTTACGAGCGTGAACTTGGTTTCGATTTATCCTATGTTTGCTCGAAAAAATAGGTTATATTTAAAAAACCCGTTTTTAAAAGTTTTTAAAAAACCGGTTTTTTAATCGAACTAAACCTAAGTTCACGCTCATAAACCTAAATTCACATTTGTAAACTAGGTTTTACGCTCGAAAAATATTTTTAGTCCGTAACTATGGTTTAAAGGTCGAAAATAGTTCAGTCCGTAAACCCTAAATTCAATTTCCCAAACCCATGTTCACGCTCGAAATTCATTTTTGATTTTTTAATCCAAAAAAAAATTTGTTGTAAACCATGTTTACTTTGAAACCCAGGGTTTCTCTATTTAACTATGATTTCGGGCGTTTTTCCCATGTTTTCGACGTATCCCAGTTTACCTCGTAAACCCCGTTCACGCTCGAAAAACCTAGTTTACGAACGGAACCTATGTTTTCACCGTGAACGGGGGGGACAATCGGAAACCACATTTTCCGTAAACATGGGTTTCCGCGTTTCCAAAGTTTTCGCCGAAAAAATAGGTTAGTATAAAAAAACCTGTTTTTTCGTTCGAAAAAACCCTTTTTTAATCGATCGTAATCCTATTTTTTCGACCGTGAACTAGGTTCACGAATTATTGGACAAATTCCTTGCCATAAAAGGTAATTTGTCCACTTCTTGCTATGTACGCCAAATTATCTCAAGGGAAGGGAATCATTTGATCTAGAACATAGTACTAGTTCCAGATTTTTTTCCCCCAACTTGCATACGTCAAAGCATATACTTAAGTGGATTAATGTGTTTTGTTTATAAGCTAGAACATTGTTTTTTAAAGATACATACACTACAATTTTAAAAATTGTAACCTTCGAAAAAATTAAAAGAAAGTTTTTTGGGTAAAAAATTTTTTATCTTTTAGATACCTAAAAACAGTAACTAAGTTTTTGTCCCTTTTTTTGAAGAAAATTTCTATTAACAAACAAAAGCCCAGGATCTAGCTAATCATAATCATTGGGACATCATCCAAGCAAACAAAAAAAAAAAAAAAAAGGGAAAAAGAAAAAAAGATTTTAATGCTTCCTATTAAAGCTTCAATAAAGTAGAGACAAAGGGAAAATTTTTTATTTCAAAATTTTGCATTTTTCCCTTAGCCTCTAAATTTTTTAAAAAAGGACTGGGCCCTCATTCAAATTTTTGGGAATCCATTTATTATTTTAAAGGGGGGTCCACAAAATTTTCGTCTGAATAGCAACAGTGCACCATGATCACCCGCACGGATTTTCGCGATCTTGGGCGCACTGGGCCAAAAAGGGAGAATCACTTTCCGCCATAGCAAAGGTTAAAGAAACCACTTTCTTACCCTTGCGACGTAAGAGGCACTAATAGGGGCTTAAAAAACTTGTTTTTCTGTAACTCTGTGATTCCCCAGATTTTGATTCCTACCTCTTTTTTACTCCCCTGCACAAAGACAAGGGGACTTTTTTGGGTCGTGCGGTTCTGTCTCCCGTCCGCCGTCCATGCGTCCTCCGTAAACTTTTTCTTGTGACCACTCAAAAGGGCCTTTTTCAGGATCTTTATGAAATTGCAAATTCCTTGTGATATCAGGGCAATTCGAAAATGGGTCACGGCCACAAAAAAAAGGTCATGGTCTAAAAATAGAAAAACCTTTTACCTCTCAGATCCATATTTCCAAGATCTTCGAAAAAAGGGCAAAAAGTTCCCTTGATATATCTAGATCAAGTTCAAACGGGGCCGTTTCCTCAAAAACTGGTCAGGAGGTCTAAAAAATAGAAAAAAACCTTTCCCCCTCAGAGGCCATATATTTCCAAGATCTTCATGAAAATTGTCAGAATGTTCACCTTTTTGATATCAGGTCAATTTAAAAAGGGTCCGTGCCATTAAAACTAGTCATAGGGCAAAAATAAAAACCTTTTACCCCCTAAAGGCCATATTTTTTTATGGACTTAGAAAGTTTTTCTGAATGTTCACTTGATGAAACTAGTCAAGTTCGAAAATGGGGCACCTGCGGTCAAAAACATCAGTAGGGGTAAAAAATAAAAACCCCGTGAACCCCTTTTAGAGGCCATATTTTCATAATCTTCATAAAAATTTTCAAAGTTCAACTTTATGAATCTAGGCAAATTCGAAATGGGCATGTCCTCAAAAACTAGGCATAGGTCAATAAAGAAAAACCTTTTGGGCCTCTCTAGGGCCATATTTTTCATGGTCTGATAAATTGGTCAGAATTTCATCTTGAGAATCAGGTTCCAATTCGAAAATGGTACGGGCCCCAAAAAATAGGCTAGGCAAATAATAAAAAAACCTTTTGCCTCTTAGAGCCCTAAAATTTCACAAGATCTTCATGAAAATTGGCAGAAATTTCATCTTGAGATGCTAGGGCAATTCGAACGGGTCACTTCCATTAAAAAAAGGGCATAGGGGCTAAAAAAAAAAACCTTTTTACCTCTCGGGCCATATATTTTACAAAATCTTCATGAAAATTGGTCAGAATGTTCACCTTGAAGATATCTAGTTCAAGTTCGAAACTGGGTCACGTGCCTTCAAAAACTAGGTCAGTAGGTCAAATAATAGAAAAACCTTGTGACCTCTCTAAAGGCCATATTTTTCATGGGATCTGTATGAAAGTTTGTCTGAATGTTCATCTTGATGATATCTAGGTCAAGTTCGAAACTGGGTCACCTGTGGTCAAAAACTAGGTCAGTAGGGCTAAAAATAGAAAAACCTTGTGACCTCTCTAGAGGCCATATATTTCATGAGATCTTCATGAAAATTGGTCAGAATATTCATCTTGATGATATCTAGGTCAAGTTCGAAAGTGGGTCACGTGCCATCAAAAAGTAGGTCAGTAGGTCAAATAATAGAAAGACCTTGTGACCTCTCTTAAGGCCATATTTTTCATGGGATCTGTATGAAAATTGGTCTGAATGTTCATCTTGATGATATCTAGGTCAAGTTCGAAACAGGGTCATGTGCGGTCAAAAACTAGGTCAGTAGGTCTAAAAATAGAAAAACCTTGTGACCTCTCTAGAGGCCATACTTGTGAATGGATCTTCATAAAAATTGGTCAGAATGTTCACCTTGATGATATCTAGGTCAAGTTTGAAACTGGGTCATGTGCCATAAAAAAGTAGGTCAGTAGGTCAAATAATAAAAAAACCTTGTGACCTCTGTAGAGACCATACTTTTCATGGGATCTGTATGAAAGTTGGTCTGAATGTTCATCTTGATGATATCTAGGTCAAGTTTGAAACTGGGTCAACTGCTATCAAAAACTAGGTCAGTAGGTCTAAAATTATTAAAATCTTTTGACCTCTCTAGAGGCCATATTTTTCAATGGATCTTCATGAAAATTGATCTGAATATTCACCTTGATGATATCTAGGTCAGTTTCGAAACTGGGTCACGTGCCATCAAAAACTAGGCCAGTAGGTATAAAAATAGAAAAACCTTGTGACCTCTCTAGAGGCCATATTTTTCATGAGATCTTCATGAAAATTGGTCAGAATTTTTATCTTGATGATATCTATGTAAAGTTCAAAACTGGGTTACGTACCTTCGAAAACTAGGTCAATAGGTCAAATAATAGAAAAACCTTGTGACCTCTCTAGAGACCATATTTTTCAATGGATCTTCATGAAAATTGGTCAGAATTTTTATCTTGATAATATCTAGGTCAAGTTCAAAACTGGGTCACATGAGCTCCAAAACTAGGTCACTATGTCAAATAATAGAAAAAACGACGTCATACTCAAAACTGGGTCATGTGGGAAGAGGTGAGCGATTCAGGACCATCATGGTCCTCTTGTTATTTGGATGTAAATGAGATGTGAAACCAAAATTTGTAGTTCTGTTTGGCGCCTTAAATTATAACCTATACTGTGTTGGTGCACCGTAAAATCAAAAAAAAAAAAAATCCACGCATGTGGCATGCAACTTTCGGCAAAAATATGCATTTTTCTCTTCCTTACTGACTTGTATGAGGGTCTTAATAAGACAGTGATTATTAGAACCTCTTACCAGTAATTGTGTAGCATTTGTTTCTTGGAGGCTGCAAGGTTGGTCTCAGAACTCTCAAGTTGCGCAAACATAACATAGAATTTATAAGGAGAAGAGCGGAGGACCTTATGAATGGTTCGCGGGAATTTTGGCTGTTTGAATCATTGTTTCACTGTATAGAAAAAGTCAGTAAAATCTAGGGCTGGGACGATTACTCGGTTGATCGGATCCGATTCGATTAGTGGGTGAAACTGGTTTCAGTTTCGCAAAACCGAAAATCGACCTCAAACGGTAAGCATACTACAATGTATAATCAGTGTCTTTATTTATACATGAGTAGTCCCCAATTTGCATGTTGTGATATTTTAACAAAGTTGCATGAATGACAAAATTCAGCAAAATATAACTTATGATAGCTACAAACAATAAAGTCTGTAAGTTCCTTAATGAATTTGAAGTCAGCTGCCAGAAGTACCTAGATGAGGTCATCGGAGAAGAAAGGAGTACTTTCATACTGGCGGCTGATTAACTGGTTTGATCTGATTTCATGTAAATGATTATCCAGTTTCAAAATTTTGAAATCGTCCCAGTCCTAGTAAAATCCTTGTTAGGGTATTAAATATATAATAAGTAAAGCAGGGAAAAATTAAAATTATGGAAATCTCAGAGGTCTACTACTGCAATTGAACTGAGTCAACATAAATGCTTTTTTGGAATCAGATGTTATCTATATAGATATTTAAGTTAGAATAGATCCTTGCAGAGGTATTAACCTTCACCCTGCTAAATTTCTAAAATGGACTGGTCCATCATTCAGTTTGGACAGTACCACTTATTATTCCAAGGGTTGTTCACTGAAAATTTACTGACTGAATAGCAAACAGTACAGGTCTGCACTGTTTGCAAAGGCAGAGTGACTTGCTGCCAGCAGGTTTAAGGTTAAATACACTCGAAACCCGTTACAACGCTACTCGATATACCGCGGTCCTCGGTATAACGCTGTATGGCCTTGGCGCCCAAATTTTAGTGGGTAAAAAAAAAAAAAAAATCCGCGGATGTTACTTAATTTGATCATAACCAGCGTTAAAATTACAAGCACTGTGTACTTTAACACCTTTCCATGACAACTCACAAAAATCAATAATCGTCTGCTAGCTTACTTGTTTGGGTATCGCCTTTGTTAAAGTTTCAATACATGTAGACATGTGACAATTAGGCAATCAGTACCGTGTCAAAATTAGATTGTTTGCATAACAAGCGTGTAACATTGGTCAGTCAACTATTAAACCGTTTAAGTTTGCACCAGTTAAGCAGATGACATGATCACTTGAGTAATAAAAAATCGAATTTTGTAATAAACTGCAGCCGTTTTTCGTAATCATCACACTCAATTCATCGGAAATAACGAAGATTCAACGCACTGAAAGCCTTACTGAGAATGTGCTCCCTTTTTAATATCGTATATCAACGACGGTGATTTAAAAATTTTCTATCTTATTTATGGATTTCCTTCATGTAGATCTATTCAAAATTATTTTTTTAAGACTGTCCACGTTTTTTCTCTTTTACTTACATAAACCCCCAGTGCATATGTAATCCTCACGACCGCGCACTCCTCACACAGCGTTATATATGTTTATTGCATGACTGCGGCATTTTCCTTTGAAGTTTTGTGTTTTCTAAATTCTGGTATCGCCACGGTTAGCCGTGCTCTAAATTCCGTTGCACACAGGTATCGCTCACAGTTTTCTCTGTCTGGGATGTAGAACAATACATACAAATTAGCAAGTGTTGCTGTGATAAGGTATTGAAAATGATAAGCTATTTGAAATAATTTATTACTGTATTTCTGTAGTTTAGTTCTCTACATCTTGATTTAAAACTTGATTTTTTAAATAACATACAAATATAACTGCAAAAATGATTAAGATATTCTATTCAGTTTAAAAATTCAAATTACATTTCTGGCAAAGCTTTACAAATATGCTCTTAGGTGTACATCGATACATGAAACGTTTGTTGATAAAATTAGCCACGTGGGGTTTGTTTACATTCCCTATTTCTCCAGGGTTCATGACCTCGTTAGCGCCTCCCCCCCCCCCCCCCCCCCCCCCCCCCCCCCCCCCCCCCGGCAAATTCAAATTTTTAGCAGTTAGTTTAAATTATTTTTGAAACTTTATTTCACAACTATTTGTTTTGAAAAACAATTACACCAATTGATAAAGAATGTTTCAATGCGTATTTATGCACTTTTTTATAACTTTTTTTTTCAGTAGTTTATTTAAAATTTTGAAAAAGGGATCTGATGTGAAGCATGCATAATTTATATAAAAACCTGCCAAGCGCAATCTTCTGGCTTTTATATGGTAGTTGGGGGTTTACCATGAAATGTTTCTAAGGGAGGCTCAAGAGGGGAAATATTTTTAAATATTTTAAATTTAAGATATTTAAAAAATATGTTCAGTTTACTGCTTTTAATCATGCAATAAATCAGTTAGACAATACATATGCGTGTGTTACCGGCGAGTATCATCATGCTTGGGAGAATCTCAGGGAACGTAATTTGATAGCAAATTCGCCTCTACGAGGCTCGTTTGCTACCCAGATTACGCTCCCTGAGATTCCCCCGCACATGATGATACCAGCCGGTAACACACTTTTATGTATTATCTAATTTATACTTACTTTCGGGATACACAAATCCAATTTTCCTTTATAATCATTACAAAATGAGAAGATGACACAGCGTTATAATTCTTTTAATGTATTTTTCAGTTACTGTAGCATTTAAGGTAAATAAATGTCCCGTTTATACAATTCTTATTTCTTACTGACATAAAACAGCGTCCAAAATACGTTACCGGTGGGTGGGGTATTGCGTATACCGCTGATACGATCAACCTGCGTTATAAATTTAACCCCGCTAGATCCGCGGGTCTCGAACCTTGGACCCCAACGACAGCGTTATAACGGGGTCCCAGTGTATATAATAAAGTATTAAATAACATAGTGAACAATCAAAATTATAGAAAAACTCATAAGTTTACTGCCATTATTTCCTGGTTATTGTAATGATCAAGTTAGCATAAATGTTTTCTTAGATGATAGGATAAATAAAGCTTAGTGTCTCAGCAGGATTATTGTATTGAAATTATCAAGGAATACATTAAATTCAACATTGAAATCTTTTAGATACCGATAAACAGTGGAATATATTGAACGCCTATATATTAAAGTAGGATACAGTATTGATTGACAGCAGGCTGTTTCTTTCTTCTGCGAGAAGATCTTCAGAAATGCCTTGGGATTATTCTCTGCATATCAATTACATTGTCTTGAAATTGTGTATGACCAAACAACCGTTATTAATACCAAGACATTATTTTCCATTAAAATCTGTCACAGATTCAAGTCACAAATGACTTTTTGTTCCTTCGAATTTACATACCTAAATGGAGATTGGTTTGAGTACTCAAGGGAAATAAATCTTCCCAGTTTTACTTCAGGCTATACTATATGTCTGCTACTATTTTCAATAGAAAAATAACAAATTCTTACATCATTTTATCAACATTTTTAACCTTTTACTTGTTGCGAGACCCTTGAATTGAAGGTCTGTCCTCAATAAAAAAAAATTACCCCCCAGAAATATAGGGTTGACCATAATGCAATGAAACCATGGTCCTATGGCTGAGACTCATGACAAAAACGCTAGTATTGTTATGGTTGACAACAGGAAATACCTGCTTTCACTTCTATTTTTCCTTTGTAGCTTAGACACAAACTCAAATGCGCACAGTGTAGCTTAAAATCATTTGCAGACGTTCCTCTCAACAAAGCTTATATCTGTCATACTTTACGAGGAAAATGGCACTATTATACTGATATGTGATACATTCAAGTGGACCCTGGAACGATGCATATCTGGTGAATTTTACTGCCATGGTATGATACCCAGCTTGAGTAAAACTGCTAAAATGTGGAAGATTTAGTCTCTGTTTATTTTAAAGGGACATTTTTGTCTTTGCCAAGGAAACATGGTAGATTTGAATTTGGTCTTACTTTGACATTCCTGTATTAACATGACACTTGTGTTTTGGTCAGAAGTCCTAGAGGCAGTTATTCAAGTTAACCCTTACCATGCTGGATACGATTGATTCTGCCTTTGTGACCAGTGCACTGTTTGCCATTCTGTCATCCACTCCTTTTAACAGTTAATGGTACTGTCCAGTTGAAAGATGGACGAGCCCATTATAGAAATTTAGCAGGGTAAGGGTTAATACAGGTGATGGCCAAGTTAATAGGAGTAATAGAAAAACAACTAGAAAAAACATTTGAGCCGCGCCATGAGAAAACCAACATAGTGGGTGTGCGACCAGCATGGATCAAGACCAGCCTGCGCATCCGCGCAGTCTGGTCAGGATCCATGCTGTTCGCTAACAGTTTCTCCAATTCCAATAGGCTTTAAAAGCGAACAGCATGGAGCCTGACCAGACTGCACGGATGCGCAGGCTGGTCTGGATCCATGCTGGTCGCACACCCACTATGTTGGTTTTCCCATGGCACGGCTCATTTAGAGAATATTGAGTAATTAAATTTTGCCTTCACCTTGGGATTCATGCTGTGTTTAGTCATGAATGATTCTAAATGATGTAACCTTGAGTCCTTGCCATTGACTTCTGACTCACTAACATCATAAGAGTTTAATTACTTTTTGTTTTTCATTAGTTTGCAATTGTCTACAAGCCAGAAACCAAACTTGTACATAGTTACATGTATTTCCTACGGTCTTAATGAGCATTTGTTTGATGTTTAACGTTCTCAATAGTGCAGAAATTAATTTGTGTTGTAGGTTCATGTGAAATGTTTTCTGTTAATTTCCCATGTAACTTTAACAGTACTGATGTGGTATTTAACCTTAACCTTGCTAAATTTCTAAAATGGACTGGTCCATCTTTCAATTTAGGCAGTACCATTTGTTTATCAGAGGGGTGTTCACTGAAAATTTACTGATTGAACAGCGAACAGTGCAGATCCATGCAGGCTGAGCTGGTCACAAAGCATCAACTTGCAAAGGTTAAATGTCACATTGATTAACAAGGGAAGCAACTCTGCATTATCCTGTAGTACTCTGAGAACATTTATGAAATTTATTTTTTGCTTATCTGTAGATCATCACTGCATTTTAGCAAATTGCATTGCTGTGAAGCGCACAATCTTATCTCCAATATCAGTTTATGCATGGAGAAAGTTGGTAAATATTGAAAGATGTCATTAGATAACATTTGTACAAATTGAAACATGACATGATGTACACCCACTGGGAAATCTTCTGAAGAAACTGTATTTAAGGGAGTTCAGCACATTTGAAGAAAAATGTTATTCTACAATAATTATAATTTTATGAAAAGTGTCAGTGTATCCAAAGGAAATTCAGGAAATAAAAAAAATAAGGTCATGTGCTTGATGTTTTGTTAGACCAATTCTTCCGACCAATTGTTTTCAATGGGCTTCCATTGGAATATCACACTTTTGATGATATTTTCAGGTACAGATAGGGTACCACAATGTAGATTTTTAACTGAAACTTTTCATATTTTAAGATTTTCTAGGTTTTCCAGATAAATGACATTACGCCCTCACTTCAAGGTTTATTAGAAACATGCAGAACCATTCTAACCCATACCCTGCTAAATTTCTAAAATGGACTGGTCCATTATTCAATTTGAGCAATACCATTTATTATTTGAAGGGATGTTTGCTAAAAATTCACTGACTGAACAGCGAATAGTGCAGACCATGATCAGACTGCACGGATGTGCAGGCTGATCTTGGTCTGTACTGGTCGCAAAGGCAGAAATATTCGCCGCCAGCAGGCTAAAGGCTAAATATCGTCATTTATTTGTTCATATTCAGTATTCAACTAAGTTGTTTAACAGTTTCGTGAAAAAATGTTCTTCACTCTTAATGTAAGAAATTATTTAGAAAAAAAACACCCTTCCAAATCAGTAGTCACTGTACATTAAAGAATCTGAGGCTTCCTTGTGATGTTGCCAAGGCTACACAGGTTTACAGTGTTGAATTATTTAGATCATGCAAAGAATGTTTAAGTTGCTTCCCTTTAACCCTTATCATGCTGGATACGATTGACTCTGCCTTTGCGACCAGTGTAGGTCATGATCAGCCTGCACATCTGTGCAGTCTGATCAAGATCTGCACTGTTTGCCATTCAGTATCTTTTTGGTATGCACCCCTTTAACAGTTAATAGTACTGTCCAAATTGAAAGACGGACAAGTTCATTATAGAAATTTAGCAAGGTAAGAGATAAATTCATTCTACTTATAGGACTACAGTTGCATTGATACCCGTGTAAAATCATTCATTTTCATGCAGGACTATTTTTAGCCCACCATCATGAGATGGTGGGCTATTAAAATCACTCTGCATCCGTGGTCCATCCGTCCGTCATTCCGTCCGTCCGTCCGTCCGTTAACAATTTCTCGTTATCGCATCTCCTCAGAAACTACTGGGGGGATTTTGACCAAACTTTGTCAGAATGATGTATTGATACCCTAGTTATGTCCCCCTGAAAATCAGACTGGTTCAACAATTTATGAGTGAGTTATGGCCCTTTGTTTTTTCTATATTTTACATAGATTTATATAGGGAAAAACTTTGAAAACCTTCTTATACAAAACCACAGAGCCTAGGGCTTTGATATTTGGTTTGAAGCATCATCTAGTGGTCCTCTACCAAGATGATTCAAATTATTTCTCTGGGGTCAAATATGGCCCCGCCCTGGGGGTCACATAGTTTATAATGACTTATATAGGGAAAAACTTTGAATAACCCCTTGTCCAAAACCACAGGGCCTAGAGCGTTGATATTTTGTATGTGACATCATCTAGTGGTCTTCAACTAAGATTGTTCATATTATACCCCTAGGGTCAAATATGGCCCCGCCCTGGGGGTCATGGTTTACATAGACTTACATAAGGAAAAACTTTGAAAATCTTCTTGTCCAAACCACAAAGCCTAAGGCTTTGATACTTGTAATGTAGCATCATCTAGTGGTTCTCTACCAAGTTTGTTCAAATTATCGCCCTAGGGTCAAAAATGGCCCCGCCCCAGGGGTCACATGGTTCATATAGACTTATGTAGGGAAAGCTTTTAAAATGTTCTTGTCAATAACTACAACATTCAAATTTGGACCACATGTATATTTTTGAGTGGCAAGATGAACCTTGACATGAGTTGACCTTGATTTTGACCTAGAGACCTACTTTCACATTTCTGTAGCTACAGCCTTCAAATTTGGACAACATGTATATTCTTGAGTGGCAAGATGAACCTTGACATGAGTTGACCTTGATTTTGACCTAGTGACCTACTTTCACATATGTAGCTACAGCCTTCAGATTTGGACCACATGCATAGTTTTGTGCACTGGAAAAAATCTTTGACCTTGATTTTGACCTAGTGACCTACTTTCGCATTTTTGAAGGTACAGGTGTCAAATTTGGACCATATGCATAGTTCCATGTTTCAGAATGAAATTTGACATTGATTTTGACCTAGTGACCTACTTCCACATTTCTCAAGCTACAGCCTTCATATTTGGACCACATGCATAGTTTTGTGTACCGAAAAAAACTTTGACCTTCACATTGACCTAGTGACCTACTTTCACATTTTTAAAGTACAGGCTTCAAATTTGGACCACATGCATAGTTTTGTATTCCGAAATAAAATTTGACGATGATTTTGACCTAGTGACCTACTTTTACATTTCTCAAGCTACAGCCTTCAAATTTGGACCACATGCATAGTTTTGTGTACCGAAATGAACTTTGACCTTTACATTGACCTAGTGACCTACTTTCACATTTTTAAAGTACAGGCTTCAAATTTGGACCACATGCATAGTTTTGTGTTCCGAAATAAAATTTGACCTTGATTTTGACCTGGTGACCTACTTTTACATTTCTCAAGCTTAAGCCTTCAGATTTGGACCACATGCATAGTTTTGTGTACCGAAATGAACTTTGACCTTTACATTGACCTAGTGACCTACTTTCACATTTTTGAAGGTACAGGCTTCAAATTTGGACCACATGCATAGTTTTGTATTCCGAAATAGAATTTGACCTTGATTTTGACCTAGTGACCTACTTTTACATTTCTCAAGCTACAGCCTTCAAATTTGGACCACTTGCATAGTTTTATATACCGAAATGAACTTTGACCTTAAGATTGACCTAGTGACCTACTTTCACATTTCTGTAGCTACAGGCTTCAAATTTGGACCACATGCATAGGATTGTGTACCAAAACAAACTTTGACCTTGACATTGACCTAGTGACCTGCTTTCACATTTCTCAAGCTACAGCTTTCGAATTTAGACCACATGCACAGTGTTGTGTACGGAAATGAAATTTGACCTTGAGGTAGTCAATAAGTCTTGAAATTTGGAACACTCAAAAATGGCACATTGGTGGGCGCCAAGATCACTCTGTGATCTCTTGTTAATAGAAATTCCCATTCATGTGAAATCCAAGAATTTATGGTCTGATAAAATACCTGCTTTTGTTTCATTGCTAGCAGAATTAGACAGTTTCGGAGTTTGTTGTATTTTCAGTGGATTGAACTTTGTTGACTTGATGGTGCGGCAAGGAGTGTTGGAACAGCACCCTCCAAAGACTCCATTGACCATCGGGTTTGAGTGTTCTGGGGATGTGGAAGCTGTTGGTGAAAACACGGAAGGAATTGCTGTAAGTTACATTGAAATTTTGTATAAATCTAAGATTTGAACGCACAGTTTCCATTTTCTGTCTCATTTGCCTCGATTAAGCAGACTTTTGTTTGATCAGGAAATAGTATAGAAATTATACAATGCTAAATGTCAGTCATCCTGCCAGACTTCCCACATACTTGTAGAATGTCATCAAATTTTTTCACAACTGGCAGATGGATTTTGATATTGTATTACAAATAAGTTAATTGCTTTCTACCTACTCATTGTCATATCATTGATTATAAATGTCCTAGTAGCTTTAGGATCTAGTATTTTGTTAAGATTATATTTGTCCTTTTTTATACTCGTAGAGGAAATGGGGAAATTATATAGGATAACTAACTAAATGCAACAACATGTTGCATTTTCAGTACTTCATAATAAAGTTATTTCGGATTTTTATGCCACACTACATCTGTTACCTGTAAAGGCCTTAGGAATGTGTAATAAATATAAGAAGTAGAGTATTTATTCTGGTTAATGAGAAGTGGTGACTGCTTGTGAAAGTTGCATAAGCTGACAAATTTGGCTGACCTAATGTCTCAGGTGTTCCACCTTGTCACATTTGCCTCACCTTTTGTCAGATTTGCCTTACCTTATGTCAGATTTGCCTCTCCTTATGTCATGCTTACCTCACCTTATGTCACATTTGTCTCACCTTTCATCAGATTTGCCTCACCTTATGTCATATTTGCCTCACCTTATGTAAAGCTTGCCTCACCTTGTGTCACATTTGCCTCACCTTATGTCAGGCTTGTCTCACCTTGTGTCACATTTGCTTCACCTTATTTCAGGTATTGCCTCACCTCTTGTCAGGATTGCTTTACCTGATGTCACATTTGCCTCACCTTATGTAAGGTTTGCCTCACCTTGTGTCACATTTGCTTCACCTTATTTCAGGTATTGCCTCACCTCTTGTCAGGATTGCTTTACCTGATGTCACATTTGCCTCACCTTATGTCAGACTTGTCTCACCTTGTGTCACATTTGCCTCACCTTATGTAAGGCTTGCCTCACCTTGTGTCACATTTGGCTCACCTTATGTCAGACTTGTCTCACCTTGTGTCACATTTGCTTCACCTTATTTCAGGTTTGCCTCACCTTATGTCACATTGCCTCACCTTTTGTCAGGATTGCTTTGCCTGATGTAACATTTGCCTCACCTTATGTAAGGCTTGCCTCACCTTGTGTCACATTTGGCTCACCTTATGTCAGACTTGTCTCACATTGTGTCACATTTGCTTCACCTTATTTCAGGTTTGCCTCACCTTATGTCACATTGCACCTTTTGTCAGGATTGCTTTGCCTGATGTAACATTTGCCTCACCTTATGTAAGGCTTGCCTCATCTTGTGTCACATTTGCCTCACCTTATGTCAGACTTGTCTCACCTTGTGTCACATTTGCTTCACCTCATTTCAGGTTTGCCTCACCTTATGTCACATTCCCTCACCTTTTGTCAGAATTGCTTTCAAATTGCCTGATATTGTGAGGCTAATATGTCAGGCTTGCCTCACCTTATGTCACATTTGCCTCACCTTATGTAAGGTTTGCCTCACCTTGTGTCACATTTGCTTCACCTCATTTCAGGTTTGCCTCACCTTATGTCACATTTCCTCACCTTTTGTCAGGATTGCTTTCAAATTGCCTGATATTGTGAGGCAAATATGTCAGGCTTGCCTCACCTTGTGTCACATTTGTCTCACCTTATGTAAGGTTTGCCTCACCTTGTGTCACATTTGTCTCACCTTATGTAAGGTTTGCCTCACCTTGTGTCACATTTGTCACACCTTATGTAAGGTTTGCCTCGCCTTGTGTCACATTTGTCACACCTTATGTAAGGTTTGCCTCACCTTGTGTCAAATTTGCCTCACCTTATGTAAGGTTTGCCTAACCTTATATCACATTTGCCTCACCTTGCCAGGCTCGCCTCACCTTATGCCAAAATGCCTCACCTTATGTCACATTTGCCTTACCTTATATCAGGTTTGCTTCCCCTTGTGGAATTTACTATACCTTTTATCATTTGCCTTACCTGGTGTCACAGTGGTCTGACCTACAATGGCATTGTCTGGCCTAATAGGCAAAATTGACTGACCAAATATCACAAATGCCTGGCCTAAAGTTTCAGCTGCCTCACCAAATGTTACAAACTTGCCTGACCTTATGACCTAAAGTCACAGTTGCATCACCCCGTCACATTTGCCTTACCTTTTGTTGCAGTTGTCTAGCTTACAATGACATTTTGCCTGACCTTTTGGCCTAAAATCATAATTGCGCAAGCTATCTTCACAATTGCCTTATATAAATTTAGAGCTATCTACTCTAATATTACAGTCATATAACCTAAATGCACTGTTGCCTGACACAAAGTAATAATTGTCTGGCCTAAATCACATTGCATGACATAAAGGCACAATTGTATGACCTAATGACACAATTGCCTGAAGCAGAGTCATACTTGTCTAACCTAATCTTACAGTTGTCAGATTACATTAAAATCTGTGTGACCTTTAGTCACATTATTTGACCTAAAGTCACAGTTGCCTGATGTGTAGTAACAATTGCCTGACAAATTGTCACATTTGACTTTCCTTATGACACAGTTGCCTGACCTGATGTCATAATTGGCTGACAAATTGTCACATTTGACTTTTATGACATAGTTGCTTGACCTAATGTCTCAATTTGCCTGACATTTTCCTTACTAAAATTCACAATTGCCTGACTTTATGTCAACCAAAACAATTATTTAATGTTTTAAACTGACTTACTTGGCACAGGTTCCATAACTCTATTTTGCTTTTTAGCTCACCTGTCACGAAGTGACAAGGTGAGCTATTGTGACCGCTTGATGTCCGTCGTCAGTCGTGCATCGTCCGTCGTCCGTCAACAATTTCTAAAAAAATCTTCTTCTTGAAAAGCACTGGGCAGAATTACACCAAACTTCACAGGAATGATTCTTGGGTTGCCCCCTTTCAAAATTATTCAAAGAATTGAATTCCATGCAGAACTCTGGTTGCCATGGCAACCGAACACCATGTCAACCGAAAGGAAAAACTTTAAAAATCTTCTTGTCCAAAACCACAGGGCCTAGGGCTTTGATATCTGGTGTGTAGTATCATCTAGTGATTCTCTACCAAAATTATTCAAATTATCCCCCTAGGGTCAAATATGGCCCCGCCCGGGGGGTCACATGGTTTATATAGACTTACATATGGAAAACTTTGAAAATCTTCTTGTACAAAACCACATGGCCTATGGCTTTGATATTTGGTATGTAGCATGATCTAGTGGTGCTCTACCAAGATTGTTCAAATTACCTCCCTAGGGTCAAATATGGCCCCGCCCCGGGGGTCCCAAGTTTTACATAGACTTATATAAGAAAAAAAGTTTAAAAATCTTCTTGTCTGAAACCACAACACTTAGACCTTTGATATTTGGTTTGTAGCATTTTCTTATGGTCCTCAACCAAAATTGTTCAAATTGTACGCCTTGGGTGAAAAGAGGCCCTGCCCTGGGGGTCCCGAGTTTTATATAGACTTGTATAGGAAAAAGCTTTAAAAATCTTCTTGTCTGAAACCATATGACCTAGGCTTTTGATATTTGGTGTGATGCGTTGTCTAGTAGTCCTCTATCAAATTATGCCCCAGGGGTTAAAAGAGGCCCCGCCCTGGGGTCACTTAGTTATTATGTGAGTTATGTAGGAAAAATACTTAAAAAATCATCTGATCCTATTTCCAAGACTGTTTAATTATAATTACCTGATGACCCCAAGTAATATGATGTCACTTGACTGTGACCTGGACCTACTGACCTACTTTCTTGTTTCTTAAGATACAGCCTTGAAATTTTGATGACATACACAGTTTTGCACACAAATCGTAAAACTGTATTTCATTGACCATGAATGTGACCTACTGACTTTCTTAATATTTTATCATCAGTTTGACATTTGAAACATGTAGCTCATATTACTCAGGTGAGCGATACAGGGTCATCATGACCCTCTTGTTTATAAAATTATGCCCTTTTTTCAACTTAGAAATTTTTGGTTAAGGTTTTATATGTAAGCTGGTATCTCAGTACCCACTAATGGGATTGGATTGAAATTATAAACACTTGTTCACTGTCAGGATCTGACATCTGGACAAGACCGTTGAATAGTTGAGCATTGCTGTCCTCCATCAGCTCTTGTTGATATTATCATATTAAATGTATGAGAGGCTCCTACAATATATCCACATTAAACAGAATTCTGTTAACATTTAAAATAATTGTTGTACATAGTCCCGCAACTGCTTCAAATGCTTCTGTTTTTTTGCACAAATCAAATTCCATTTGCCATAATGAAATAGGCATTAAGTTGACACTACAAGCTGTGCAAAAATAAATGTATATGTAATTATTTCTTGAAGCAGTTATTTGTAATTTGTAGTGAAAATAATATATTAAAGCTGGGACAGTGATTCAGATAATACAATAGGGAGCCAGCAGACACAAACCCTCAGGCTGATAATTCTCCCGTGAATTTAACAGAATTATGTTGAATTAGCAAGTAGTGATAAAATTGAGTTTTACGAACAGTTCTTGTTTTATATATTATTTGTTAGATTACATACATACTTTCACACAGACATTCTTCACTGATACACCTTGGCAAACACATAGGCATATCTTCTAGTATGTTGATTTCTGATCAGTATTTCGTAAGCAAGTTAAATTCACTTTTTTATTTATCAAGGTGAATGACCGAGTGATTGCTTTCACTGACTACGGAGCATGGAGTGAGGTGGTGACGGTTCCAGCAAAATTTGTGTACAAGATGCCATCAAACATGAGCTACCACGATGGGGCTGCACTTCCAATGAACTACCTGACTGCCTATATCATGTTGTTTGATATTGGTAACCTTCAAAAGGGAATGAGCGTGTTTTCACACAACATTGGAGGAGGTGTGGTGAGTTAAAAATAAAATGTTTTTAAGAAATTCAGGTGGTATTTGTTTGTTTTGTTGAGTCAATGTTTGAGTGGAGCCAACACGGTAAAGGAAATATTGCGACCTTCCAGCTTGAAGAGTTGTGGAATACCTCTCAGGACAGTATTTCAGGAATGGGCAAGCACCTAGATAGAACTGCCTACCTGAGTAGATCTCGAACTCACAGATGTGATGAACAAGTCATTTAAAGTCATCAAGTCTGTCCACTTGTGGCCCCCGGAGGTCCCCTATGCATTTGTTGAAAAATGGCTTAAGGGTGCCAGTCTGTAGTTTTGTGTAATGTTTTCACACAACATTGTAGGAGGTGTGGTGAGTAAAAAATAACATGTTTTTAAGAAATTCAGTTGGTATTTGTTTTGTTGAGTCAATGTTTGAGTGAAGCCAACACAGTAAAGGAAATATTGCAACCTTCCAGCTTGAAGAGTTGCGGAATACCTCTCAGGACAATATTTCAGGAATGGGCAGGCACCTAGATAGAACTGCCTACCTGAGTAGATCTCGAACTCACAGATGTGATGAACAAGTCATTTAAAGTCATCAAGTCTGTCCACTGGAGGCCCACGGAGGTCCCCAATGCATTTGTTGAAAAATGGCTTAAGGGTGCCTGTCTGTAGTTTTGTGTTATTTTTATACATTACTTAAGACAAAAGCAGACATACATTTTGTATAGCATTGTCTGTCCATCTTTTGTTTTTTGTTTCTGGACCCAAGAGTTAGAAAATGTGATATCCACAGCTTTCAAACTGTATACAGTGTCTATAGATACCACTGGAAAAAGATCCCTATTGCTTTTGAGGTTTCTATGTCAAAGGTGAAGATCACTGTCATTAAAAGTGATCAGATGGATGTACTATGTGATGATTGTAGTCATCTGACCGTCTGTGTGCTTTTCAGATTCAGCTCAATAATGACCTATAATATCAGTGGTGCTACTGTTTCATTTTGATCTTTTACACTAGATAGGGGCTGGTTATAACCAGAGCTGTATGCACTTTATTGTTTTTTACCATTTCAGGGTCACGCAATAGGGCAGTTGTGTAAGACTGTTGAGGATGTGACCCTGTATGGCACAGCATCTGCACACAAACATGAGGCAGTGAAAGGCAATGTCACCAGTGTGTTTAATAGAACTTCTGACTACTGCCAGGAAGTGAGAAAGTGAGTTTACCAATTACTGTTTTGTGATAGAATATAGACAAAATTGAGCAAAATATAAGCATATTAGAAGCGCAGTTCTATCCGATGGATTGCGGGTCATGAGTTTGATTCCCGGGCAAGGCATATGTTCTCCTTAATGATTTGATAAAAGGCTTTGTGTCAGATCAATTGTCCTCTACCTCTGATTCATGTGGAGAAGTTGGCAGTTACTTGCGGAGAACAGGCTTGTAATGGTACAGAATCTAGGAACATTGGTAAGGTTAACTGCCCACCATTACTTAACTGAAATACTGCAGAAAAACAGTGTTCAACCCAAACAAAGAAATAAGAAATGATTTCGAGGGTGAAATGAAAGACTGTCATATCTCAGATTAAATAAAACAAATGTAGCAGTTCATTGAAAATGAGTTAATCTTTATATTAATTTGAATTAAAAGTGGATAAAATTCAGATTAATTCTGTGTAAATTGGTAAAGATGTGGTAAAATGTATCTCAGGCATATACTGATATAATTTAAGACTCTAGAGTGACTTTAAAGGACAAGACCCTAATATACCTGCTTGAAAAATCAGGCAGTTATGATGGTTTAATGTCTATTCCTCATTCATCACTCATGAGTGCAGATATATAGCTGATTTCTGATGAGAAGTTGTGTATTGATGATCAACTTTGGTTCTGGGTGGGTGACATTTTGTATGAAATTTTGACCTAGTTATTTTCCATACTTCTTTTTTGCCAAGCATGAATTTTCTTGAGAAAGATTGTGTGATCAGTAGATTTTTTAATTCAATACATAAATAGAAGATAATGTTTAGAACAGCCATGCCATCTTTCACTTTCTCTTTCCATCCTTTCGTCCATTAGTCTATCCCTAGGCATGTCATAAATAATGGATTCTGCCCTAAAGTTATTTTTTCATGAAACCTGGGACATAGAAAGAAATCAGTATTTAGATTATACTGATTATTGTATTTTGACCCGTTGTCCATCTGTTTGCCAATCTGTCTTTCCATCAGTCAGTCACAATATGATAGGTCTTGCATTAACTTTAAAAGTAAACCTGGCTTAAAGATATTGGGTTATTTGTAGATTATGTAGGTCCTTCAGCTAAGTTTCAACATAAAGGATCTGGTTTCCTGTGGTAACAGGTATGACAAATGGGTAACAGGTATGAGGTATGACAATGGGTAACAGGTACGAAGTGTGACAAATGGGTAACAGGTATGAGGTATGACAAATGGGTAGCAGGTATGAGGTATAACAATAGGTAACAGGTATGAAGTGTGACAATGGGTGACAGGTATGAGGTGTGACAAATGGGTAACAGGTATGAGGTGTGACAAATGGGTTACAGGTATGAGGTGTGACAAATGGGTAACAGGTATGAGGTATGACAATGGGTAACAGGTATGAGGTATGACAATGGGTAACAAGTATGAGGTATGACAATGGGTAACAGGTATGAGGTATGATTATGGGTAACAGGTATGAGGTATGACAATGGGTGACAGGTATGAGGTATGACAATGGGTAACAGGTATGAGGTATGACAATGGGTGACAGGTATGAGGTATGACAATGGGTAATAGGTATGAGGTATGACAATGGGTAACAGGTATGAGGTATGACAATGGGTGACAGGTATGAGGTATGACAATGGGTAATAGGTATGACAAATGCTGTTTCAGGTAGGGAATTTTTATTGTTGGACAATAGTCTTGTTTTTTCTGTCTGTATGACATGTCTCTCACATTAACCAAAAGAAGTTACAATCAGTAAAAAGATCTACAGATCTGGCTTGATTTAGGTTCTGGTAGACTTTGTTAAATGGAATATATTTCCCTTATACTGTATAATTTTGCATATTTTTTTACAATGGAGGGTCAAGTCATTTGGGCTTACTATGCTTAATAGTGGTACTCTTGCTTATTGTCAATGTGCTTTTACCAAACATGTCATACCAAAATGTTATGTTAGAAATATAAATGGAGGAGTCCAAATTTGAACCCAAACCGAAAGACTTCTGAAGTGAACCTGTATCTTAGTTGTCTAGGTAGTATTTTATTTTGAGCTTTCAGTCTCTGTGTTTAACCTTTTCCAGACTTTCCCCTGCGGGAGTGGACATAGTTTTAGACTGTCTCTGTGGTGAAGATACTAATAAGGGCATTTCTCTGCTGAGACCTATGGGAAAATATATCCTGTATGGTATGTATGTTCATAGCAATAGGGGAAAAAATGTCCTTGTTCTGATAGCTTAGATATGTTTAAGTATTATTATATCATGAAAGATCAATGCACATTTCTGTTACAACACGGATATTTGACATCATGTAGACATTATTTGGGGTCATAAAAATACTGAGAAGGAGTGTTACTATATTTTGATACGGTATTTCGTATAAAAGATGTTTCAGAATCAAAATGATATGAGCCACGCCATTTGAAAATCAACATACTGCATTTTCGACCAGCATGGATCCAGACCAGCCTGCGCATCAGCGCAGTCTGGTCAGGATCCATGCTGTTTGCTTTCAAAGCCTATTGCAACAAGAGAAACCGCTAGCGAACAGCGTGGATCCTGACCAGACTGCGCAGATGTGCAGGCTAGTCTGGATCCATGCTGGTCGCATACGCACTATGTTGGTTTTCACATGGCGTGGCTCATATAACAGAATGCTGTTACACTTAATGCACATTACTCTGAATTAATTATTAGGCATGTAGAATAACTCACAAGACGTCTCTAAGCAGCACTCATATTTTATTCTGAGGGATGTGTTACTTCTGTTATTTTAACACTATGAAAAGATAGTTATGCATACATGTGTCAGGAAATATTTCTTCCTTATTTTATCTACTTCTTTACACAAAAAACATATTAGAATCAAAATGATATATAGCAGAACCATGTTTTAACATATCTCGGTTTTACGTAGCCTGTATAATTCACTTGGGCTACACCCACGTGAAATTACTCCTCAGGCATGAAACCATTTTGTATTGTTTTGATATGTTAAAATATGGTATCGCAATATGTTTTTCTCAGATACTGGCCACCATTCAAAAATGCTGAACCTACATTTTTTGGCATCAACAACTTTAATGCAGTATTAAGGAAATAGGCAAAACATATTTCTGGAAAATGACAAAACACTAATCATATCCGACAAGCTTAATTTGATCAACAGATGAAATGATGCATTAGAGTAGAAAGAAGAGAATGTAAAAAGCAAATCAGCAATTTAATGCAACTTTGGCCTCTTGAATTCTAGCTGGAGTAAGCAAATTGGAGATGTAATTGTACTTTTATGAAATGATCAGTCAATGTTTTAGCTCACTTATACCAAGCTCCTACTTGCCCCGGCATCGGCGTCCACACCTTGGTTAAAGTTTTGATGTACTTTCACTTTAATATTGTTATAACTAAATGAACTTGCTTCAGTAAAAAAGAGCTATTCCTAATTATAACCCACATCATATGATACAAGGGTCATAACTCTTATATCAGTATGTCATAAATTATCCCCTCTTCTTACTTTCAGGTTAAAGTTTTGATGCACTTTAATTCTATCTCTGTTAGAAGTAAATGGACTTGATTCAGACATAAAATAGTTGTTCCACATCATCATGTACATCATATGACACAAGGTCCATAACTCTGACACCAATATTTTATGAATATGCCCCCTTTTTATGCCCCCACTTTGTGGGGGGCATATAGATTTGCCCTGGTCCATCCATCCATCCTTCCGAGAATGTTGTCGCGCCTAGCTCCAAAAGTATTTGACGTTGAGTCACAGAACTTTACATGAATGTTGGTCAGCATGTGTAGTTGTGCACCTGGGGTTTCGCTTCCAGATTCATTCAGTCATGTAGGAGTTATGGCCCCTGACTTTGTAAAAAGTGGTCATTTTAGTGTTGTGTCGTGCCTAGCTCCAAAAGTGTTTGATGTAGAGTCACAAAACTTCAGAGGAATGTTGGTCAGCATGTGTAGTTATGCACCTGGGGTTTCGCTTCCGGATTCATTCAGTCATGTAGGAGTTATGGCCCCTGACTTTGTAAAAAGTGGTCATTTTAGTGTTGTGTCGTGCCTAGCTCCAAAAGTGTTTGACCTAGAGTCACAAAACTTTACAGGAATGTTGGTCAGCATATGTAGTTGTGCACCTGGGGTTTCACCTCCGGATTCATCCAGTGGTGTAGGAGTTATGGCTCCTGACTTAGTAAAAAATTGGTCATTTTAATGTTGTGTCGCGCAATGCTCCAAAAGTATTTGACCTAGAGTCACCAAAGTTTACAGGAATGTTGGTCAGCATGTGCAGTTGTGCACCTGGGGTTTTGTGTCCCGATTCATTGAGTCGTGTAGGAGTTATGGCCCCCGACTTAGTTAAAAATTTGTCATTTTAATGTTGTGTCGCGCTTAGCTCCAAAAGTATTTGACCTAGAGTTACCAAAGTTTACAGGAATGTTGGTCAGCATGTGCAGTTGTGCACCTGGGGTTTTGCGTCTGGATTCATTCAGTATTGTAGGAGTTATGGCCCCTGACCTAGGAAAAAATTGTCATTTTAATGTCATGTAGTGGATCTGTGTCCCATGGACACATTTCTAGTTTTACTTAGAATTTCAGGTCAAAGTTGTGAATGCTCTTGCTTTATCTCAGTTATTACTAAATGGATTTGATTCGAACTTAGAATAGTTTGTTCCACGTTTTTTGGCCACATGATATGACAGATGGTACATTACTATTACAGAATATCCCATGAATTCAGTACTTTTTATGTATAGTTAATGTTTTGAAATCTGTTGTTATAAATTCAGTTGTCTCACACTTTTTCCATATCTTCATCCGCTTTTGAGTCATTAAACACTCCAATGATAACTCCAGCTTCCTCAAATGTACCCTATTTCACTATCCAGCATGGGAAATAGTCGAGCACACAGTCTCCTGTGACAGCTCTTGTTTATGCATCAGTTTGCCGACATGCGTTTTAGTCTTCTTTATAAAGTGAAACAGTCTCTCGAGCATCAAGTAATCTTGGGTAACTCAAGCATTCTCCTTATCCCCTAATCACCTTGAGCAGTCAGTATTTAACATTTTGAGAAAAAAAATTATTTCTTCCCCTGAAATAATAATTTCGCAAGTTTGTCACTTTGAATTTAGACCATCCAATGATATGTGTTATGTTGCAGCTGGAACTGAGACAAGAAATGTCACATGTTTTTATGTTGATCATGGTGTTAGTGGATAAAAATCTCAAAATCTGGGCTAAATTCTTAAAAATTTATAAAAGAAGATATTGTGAACAAGTTGCAAAAGTTCTTAAGCAGTTATAACCTGCTGATATCTGAATTTTCTTCTTATACTCATTTCTACTTTTATTTTAATTTGATCAAAAGGTGTTTGTATCACCAATTTAAGAAAACTTGGCAAATCTCCAGGTCACACTATAGCATGGCACTGATAAATTCAAGTATAATGTTTTATTTTCTGTTTTAGGTTCTTCCAATATAGTGACTGGTGAAACCAAGAGCTTCTTTAGCTTTGCAAAATCTGTAAGTATTCTGTTCTTTTTTATTATCTTGTTTAATTTATGATCTAATATGAGGTCATTTATATTAAATGCAAGGAAGTGGTGGATGAATGAATTACATGAAAATGATGCAACATATTCTACATTGTGTATTGTGTAATGTTAGCCTGTAAGCTACACAATAAGTGCCAGGTAGGCTAAAATACTGAAAGATATCAAAGAGGCTAGTAAACAGTGAACTGTTATTGTGCCCCCACCACTCAGTGGAGGAGGCCTAAGATGCAGTCTTCTCTGTGCGTCCGTCTGGAAAAAAATTGTGACGCGCCTAGCTCAAACAATATTTGATATAAATTGATGAAACCTTGCTTGAGTCTTTATCATGGTATAAACTTGAGCGCCTCCTATTTTTCATCTGGCTCCACCCCCTATTTCCAGAGTTATGGCCCCTGAAATAGTCAAAAATGCACATTTTCGCCTTGTGATGTTCATAGCTCAAAAGTATTCCATATAAATTGATGAAACCGTGCATGAGTCTTTATCTTGATATAAACTTGAGCACCTCCTATTTTTCGTCTTGCTCCACCCCCTATTTCCAGAGTTATGGCCCCTGAAATTGTCAAAAATGCACATTTTCTTCTTGTGAGATGCCTAGCATAAAAAGTATTTGATGTCTATTCATTGAACCTTGCATGAGTCTATCATGATGTGACCTTGCACACTTGGCATTCTTCTTGAGATTTTAGCACGAATTACAGAGTTACAGCCCTTGAAATAGCCAAAATAGTGGTTTTTGTCAAGCCCGCTTGCGGAAGCGAAGACATAGTTGTCCAAATGGCTGTTGGGTGTATGTGCGTGCATCCGTGCGTCCATCCAAATTTGTTTGTCTGGACCATAACTTTGACATGCATGGAGCAATCATGTTTATATTTGGTGTGAATGTTAACCTCATTGAGACGGAGTGTCATTCGCATACCCCAGGTTCCTGTCTCAAAGGTCAAGGTCACACTTATAGGTCAAAGGTCAAATTCAAAAATTTGACTTTGTCTGGAGCATTTCTTCTTCATGCATGTAGGGATTTTGATGTAACTTGGCACAATTGTTCACCATCATAAGACAGAGTGTCATGCGCGAGAACTAGGTCCCAAGCTCTAACGTCAAGGTCACACTTAGAGGTCAAAGGATACAAGAATGACAACTTTGTCCAGAGCATTTCTTCTTCATGCATGGAGGGATTTTGATGTAACTTGGCACAAATGTTCAACACCATGAGACAGAGTGTCATGCGCAAGAACCAGGTCCCTAAATCTAAGGTCAAGGTCACACTTAGAGGTCAAAAGTCAGATACAAGAATGACTTTGTCTGGAGCATTTCTTTTTGATGCATAGAGGGATTTTGATGTAACTTGGCACAATTGTTCATCATCATTAGATGGAGTGCAAGATCCTTAAATTACTTCCCTTTGTTGAGACTATAAATAGCTTATATTCGTAACTTTCTTATTACTGGTCGTAAGGAAAAATCAAGACCACTTTTCTGTAGTACAACATGCATGTTACATCCACTTTTCAGATGTATTTTGACCTATCTCTACTGGTGAGGATTTTTGCGTGGACTTAGAATTTTTTTTTTTTTTTGTTTTTGTTTAAGATTTACGTCCCTTTGTTGTTACTTTAAATAACTTATATTGTAACTTTTTGCAATCTCTTTTTTATTTGGCATAAATGTTTGCCTCAATGAGACAAGGAGTGTCATGTGCAAATCCCGGTCCTTTTGACAGCTGGCGGGCTCGACATGTTGCCCGTGGTCATCTAGTTTTTTCATGTGATGCTCATAGCTCAAAAAGAATATGGCCTAGAATAATGAATCCTTTATATACAATGTTTGTTGAGGCTATACCCACTAAAGACTGCAAACATTTGAAATACTGCCCCTTATTTGTGACAAATGTACCAGTCGGGGCACACCCTGTGTCCTACAGACACATTCTAGTTAACACATAACTAAAAAATACAGACAAAAATGCATGGTCAAACGTACAGTATGAAACTTTATACAGGTTTATATGTCGGTAAGACAAATATTTAAACAATATATAAAGTTCTTGGATGCACCACTATAATGTACATAGTATATCTTAGAAAATTATGAAGAACAATATCCATAAATTTGTAAGTGTACATATTTTACTATCATTCACTTTGTAAAATTACTCATGACAGGATTGGTCAGTTTAAATCCTAGAAAGCATTTTTAGTCAGTTTTAACACTAACAAAGGACTGAGTTAATTTTAACACAAAATAGCACCGCGTTAACATAAACGCTAGAAGCATTTAGTCAGTTTTAATACTAAAACCAGTTTGTCACTTTTAACAAAGCTCTCTGTCAGTTAAGTTACTGACTGAATAGCAAACAGTGCAGACCATGATCAGACTGCACAGATGTGCAGGCTGATCTTGGTCTGCACTGGTTGCAAAGGCAGAATCACTTGCTGCCAGCAGGCTAAGGGTTAAATATAACGGTACAATTTAAAGACGTACGCTAGAATTCGGGGCGAAATTTTTCCCAATAACAGAATTCCTTCAAACTTTGAAATGCTGTTTTCAAGGGCAGATATAACTCTTTCAGTACAGGTAACCTATAATTTTTATTGCATATTTTTGTTTCTTAGATGATTGTCCTTCAGTATCCAAAATTAGAAGAAATTCTATTACTGAGAAAACTTTCACCCATCTCATACACAGGGAATTCTAGCTTACACCTTTAATCAACATTTAATGACATTTTTTACTTTTTGTATATTCTGGTAGAGAATTATTTAAGGAACAAAAAGACCGATTACATAGAGTTAGATTCCTATTTGAAATGTATATTTTATTATTTTTATAAAATTTTGTAATTACTCCCCTTTAATATGAAAGTATATAAAAAGCTGGGTATTTCTTTTTATTTCGATACAATGTCTATTTTTACATTTGCATTTGATAGACATATCAACTATTGAACAATCTGAACCAAAATGCAAGTTTTAAAGCTGTGTGTAGCTTCTGAATTCTTTTATTTCCAATCTATCTTGGTTGCACAACCAAGATAGGCAAAGGGAGGTAATAATAATTTTTCAAACTTGCGTTTCTAATGAATTCCATCTAAATACATAATTTTTAATGCAAATATTTTACAAATATATTACAATATGTCTAATATTTATACATTTCCTTAGGCAAAATATGTTTATCAAATTTATACTTATGATAAAATAACTCTATCTTGGTTGGGCAATCAGGATAGGAAAATGAAATTTTAAAAATACCTCCAGTGAAAATCTAATTTGTATTAAGTGTTAAGTGAACATAAATGAATGTAAATGATCAGATGCTAAAGTTTCGAACAAATCTGTTACATGGCCAAAATCTGATTATCCACCTTTAAGAAATAATATATCTCATTTTGTGATTTGTCGCCAGTATATTAAAGCACATAAAATACTCAACTGCTCTATTAGTTATAAAGTTATGCCCTGATTTACAGAACTTAGTCAATATCCAACACTGAAGCAGCTAGTTTAACAAAACATGTTGAATAACAAAACTGAGCAAAATGTACTCTAGTCAGTTATGGCACTTCATGAATTCAATATAGGAACTGTGCTTAGAAGAGTTGCGGCACATTTCACTGCACCATTGTTAGCAGATAATTTATTGAAACTAAGTAAAGTTGCATTAATAAGTTACATCACTTCTGTTGAAAAAATATACCCTTATATTTAAATCACTAAGGTTTAAATCCAAAGTCTAACTTTTACCATGCTGGACACGACTGATTCTGCCTTTGCAACCAGTGTAGATCATGATCAGCCTGCATATTCAGTCAGTATCTTTTTGGTAAGCACCCCCTTTAACAGTTAATGGTACTGTCCAACTTGGAAGATGGACAAGTTCATTTTAGAAATTTAGCAAGGGTTGATTACTTTTCATGTAAGTTTATATGTTCAGTTTATAACTTGGGGTTGCAAACCTTATGTCATACCCAGCCTAAAAGTATTGCATTCAGGGTGTGCAAAATTCTTTTCATATAATAATCTGGCAAAAAAATGCTTTTGAAGATATACATATATTAAATATGGTAACACATTGTGTAAATATTGTGAATCTCTTAAAATATAAAGCTTATTCTGTCTGTTGCACTTAAAATTCTTCTGTATATATATACAACATATATTAAGGGGAGTGTGGGATAAGAAATTTGTCAAATAAGGGCCTATTTCACCATCAGATCAGCCAATGAACAATTAGTATACCAGCAAATGTCATTGTATACAAATTTTAAAAGAAGTCAAGTAGCTGATGGTCTGTACAAGAAAACTAAATCTGTGGAGTCTAATTTCAAATTACAGAGAAACCTGAGCTTAAGATCACCTCTGAACAGAGATAACCTGGCTCTAAGGACCACTTTGTTTCCCATTTTACATTTACAGTGTATTTTAACGTGTGATATAAAGACTACCTGTTAATAAAGACCAATTTTTGCCTCTCGAAAGGGAAATCTTTGTAGATGGGATTGATGGGTTGTTACAGTCACATTGGTAGAACAAGGTACTGCTGATTAGCCATTGGATCATAGGATTATAAGCCAGGGGGTTTAACCCCTTTAGTTCAAATGTTTTGAAGAACTGTTCCAAAGCTCTCATATGATTTAAATTTACTTGAAATTGTTTTGCAGAGGACAACGGTAAGGAAATTCAAACTCTCCTTTCCCTTTGCCTAAAACTTTTTGTATTTATCACAATTTTGCTGTTAACATGGGCAGGTTTGGTGATTCAAGATTTAGCTTCCTCTGTTTGTATAATTAGTGAACAGAACTTGAAAAATAACCTTGGTTGTTGAATTAAAGGGATTATAATATATATATAGACTGTCTTTGATTTTATTTCTTGAATTTACTTTTAAAACTAACTAGCAGTAGCATTTATAGGGATTTCTGTTGTAACATGACAGGTTTTGATATGTAGTTTATAGTTTATGTTGAAATCCTGGCATATATTTTAGGAACTTAGGGTTTGTTGTTTAATGACAGGTGCTGCTGTCTTAAGGGTCTACTGGACCCTTATTCATCAAATGTTTTAGTCTGAAACTTTGCTCTGTAATTTTTAGATTAGCACAAGTTGTAATGAAACTTCATACAAACAACTCAAGAAAACATTTTCATTATAAATTTTTTATGGAATTGAATGAAACTTGGCACAAATATTGCATTTGCTCCAACAAAAACATACACAAGGTTTCAGTGATATAGATTTATTACAAAGGAAGTGACTGCAATTTGAAATTTTGAATTTTAAAGTCTAAGTCAAGATTTAAGACTTAAACCTTGATGAATCTGGGTATTGTGGTTATTTTTTATGTCTGAATGTAATTATAGGTTATCTATAGTTTCCAGTTGAATTCTGGGCCTCTTTTGGAGTGCAATATACATTACACAGAAAAAGGACAAAACCATTTTTGCCCCTTCCAGTAGGGGAATATTTTGCTGGGCAATAGTCGTTTATATATGTAAGAGGTCACAGAGAATATGGTACTTTATATTCAAAAATGAAAAGTGTTGCATTAGAAGATTTACAAGTGTATACTGTACTTTTAAATAGGTGTACATTGCCTGCTTTTTCGCAAATAGTCATATAATGTCTTTAAGAAAATGGAAGAAGATATTAAGGTATATAACTGATACAATTCCAGAAAACTATTTCATTCTCAGCTGAGTTTGATTATGAAACTTTATTTGTCATAAATGTCTAAATCAACTGTTAAGTTAATTACTGTTTCAGATGACTATTCCGTAGTCGATCTTAAATGGATTTTAATCTTTAAAGTATGGTAGATTCTGCATTTAAAATTTAAATCTCTAACTCAGCTGAGAACGAAAAATGTTTTGTGAACATGGGGCCTGGTGATTGAGATGAATTGTAGTGTTTTTTCTCTTCAATAAATTGTGACATGATGCATTGTCACAACGAAAATATGGCCACCATTTGAGAAATGCCTTACTGGTTCCAGTGAATGAATTTGATAACTCTCTATCCAAACTGATTGTCATTCCCGAGAATGCTATTTCATTCAGTTTCATTCATGTTTTCCATGTTTGTGTTGAAATATGTAAGACATATATTGTACTGGACACAGTCAGCTCAGATTTATTTAGTAACTGTTTAATTTACTGACATCAAATATAACATCTTAACGTCTGGCTGAATTTGACCTGACGCAGTCTGCAGATATAATGTAGCCGGCACAGTGGATAAGTGGTATGGATAGACGGACATTGTTATATTTAAAAAGATATAATGATCATTTTTTCATTCATCTACATGTAAATTGTGCATGTCCCCACGGGCATTCAGCCAGTGTATTAGTGTTTGAATTTAAAATTTGAAACAACCACATTTTCAGGTCATTCCTTCGTAAGGAAGGTTTATATATATTTACTTTATTTTAGTGGTGGCAAGTAGACAAAGTTAGTCCCATCAAATGTTATGACGAGAACAAAACAATATCCGGATTCCAGCTACGGAACTTGGCGTTCCAGCAAGGCCAGGATGGGTACATCCGCACTGTTATGAACAAACTGTTTCAGCTTTACAGCCTAGGAAAAATTCAACCGGTCATTGACTCAACATACGCATTTGAAGATGTAAGTAAAATCAGTTGGTATAAATATATGTCGAGAATGTTTTGGGAACATTTAAGATAATTGAAAGAGTAATGCAAGTTATATCTAGGCTAGTATAGGAAAGGGGAACACTGCGAAAAATATGTGCATATACGGAAGTATACGGCCCCGTATATGTCTAATATACGAATATCATATAAAAGGTATCTTTCCTGAGAGTAAGATCAAAACCTACGCCTTAAACATACTTTTGGACCTTGACAATCCCTAACTTTGAATACTGACATAAACTGTTGAAACGTATTTATGCTAAGTATGAATGAACGGATCCATGTGAGAAAAACATGAATGTCCAATTAAAGAATACGGGATTCCCGTATATGGAATGTTCCATATACGGGAAAAATGTTTCCGTATACGCCCGTATATTAGGAGTATACGGAATGCGTACACTCCCGTATACGGAACCATTTTCCGCAGTGGAAAGACCGCCTGAGTAGCCAAGTTGTAGAGCCTGCACTTCGAATGTGTACTCACTTTGTTGCCATGTCGTACCAAAGACATGAAAAATGGTACTAGTAGCTTCATTGCTTGGCCCTAGGTATTAGGAAGATAGTTTTAGACCAGTTGGTGTAACCTGACTGGATAGGATATCATGTCGTGTCCAAGGCATGATATTCCAGTGAGGTACGTAACACCATAAAGATGGTAAATGTGCTCACTGCTTCCAGTAGACGCCATCATTTATACGACTAAAATTATGTTGAATTGGACTTACGTTGAAACCTCAGCAGGCACAGTAGTTTTATATAAAAATATATTGAAAGGAAAAGAAATGTTGGCAAGGTTTTTGCAATGTTTGTTACTTTTGTTGCTTGCTTTTAGGTAAGACACACATCTGGAACAAGTAAAGAGGAATTTGTCATATACATTAGTAAACAGATAATGCAGAAAACTTCCTAAACATAGTTTTTCCTTTGTCTTTTTAACCTTCAGCCTGTCATCGGCAAGTGATTCTGTCTTTGCAACCAGTGCAGACTAAGATCAGCTTGAACTTTCTTGCAGGCTGATCTTGGTCTGCACTGTTGGCTATTAAGTCAGTAAATTTTAGTGAATATCCCTTCAAATTATAAATGGTACTGCCCAAATTGAATGATGGACCAGTCCACTTTAGAAATTTAGTCAATAGTAGTTGGACAAAACTTAAGTTCTACTGTATTGATTTAACTTGATGAGCCGCTGGAGTTAATGTTACAGATTTGTTCTATAAATATGTTTTTGCTATAAAAGGTAATGTTATCTCTTTCCAAAGAGATCACCTTACTAAAACTACTTCACCAGAATTTATTGACAGGTTGTATGTTAGGCGGATTTATTACTCTTTTCCAATTATTTTCAGACATAAAACTATTGATTTTGTCTGCAGATAGGTTACAAATTAATTTGCTTTCCTTAAAGCATTTTTAAAGTCCCATTTTGAAAAAAAAAAAACGGATGTATTATGGAATGGTGGTGCCTGTCTGTCCATTACATTTTCTTTTTCAGGACTCTTTTTAAGTATGAAAATATAACAACTGCAGCTTTCAGACTTTACACAATGACTAAATGTCTCTTGAGATTTGGGGTCAGTAGGCCAAAGGTCAATGTCACAGTGACCTTGAAATTGAAAATGGTTTCAGATCGATATCTAGAGCACTTTAAGGTTTATGGCCATCAAATTTCACAGAATGATCAGGAAGTGACCATTATTGTTTTTTGGGTCTGTACCTCAAGATGAAGGTCATAGTGACCTTGAGATTGAAAGTTGTTTCTGATCAGTTACTGGAGAATGCTAAGACTTATGGCCCTTATACTTCATAGAAAAATTGCCTATATTTTGTAGATGACCCCTAACTTAAGGTCAAAGGTCAGTGTCTTATTTTACAAAATAATATACCCAATTGCCTCCGGTGGGTCATGATGTTTGGAAGGTGTATGTGTTTTAGAATCTGTTCTTGTTTTCATTTATTTCAAAACAGTTACTGACCAAAACAAACCAAAATAACAACATTGAAGGCTTTTCAAAGTTCTTCTTTAGAGTTATTGCAGTAAATGCTTAAAAAAGACTATAAAAGCCAGTTAATGGGTACACAATTTCCTAATTCATAGTGAAAAAAGAAAAAAAATATTTAAATTTAAAAATTTGTGGTAATATTTGTAGGTTGCAGAGGCAATGCAGAAGATGCATGATAGAAAGAACATTGGAAAGCTGATCCTGGATCCTGCACAGGAGCCGAAACCTCCTAAAGTTCAGGTAAGTTGAAAATAAAATTTAGCAAGCCTCGTTCAAAAATAATGCAGCTAGCAACTGAAAATGTTTTGTTGTTGGGTCAGTTGTTATCAACATTTTAAATTTGAAATTAAGACTTCCTTCAGTTACAAATCAAAATTGCTGAAACTTTACATATCATTGTGTTGTTTTGTATGCTATATTTATGCCAAGTTTCATTAAAGGCACTGGCCTCCAGATCGTTTGACAACAACATAAAAAGATTTTTTGTTAGATATCTGGAAATAAATGCTACATGTCTTAAGAATGCTTTGAAACTTAATTACTGATAGACTGTATGTTAATGAAACACAGAATTAGTTTTTATTAATTTTTACGATGAAAATCGAAAATGTTTGTAACGCTTTACTCGTTTGTAACGCTTTACTCGAGGTAAACTGCCTCGATTATAAATATGTATATTTAACGTGCATTGAACACTAAATCCTCCTTAGCGCTATTGGAAGCGAAAGCGGAAAACTTTTTAGCTCACCTGAGCCAAAGGCTTATGGTGAGCTTTTGTGACCGCTCAATGTCCGGCGTGCGTCGTCCGTCCGTCAACATTTCCTAAAAAAAGTCTTCTTGAAAACCACTTGGCAGAATTACACCAAACTTCACAGGAATGATCCTTGGGTGGCCCCCTTTCAAAATTGTTCAAAGAATTTAATTCCATGCAGAACTCTGGTTGCCATGGCAACCGAAAGGAAAAACTTTAAAAATCTTCTTGTCCAAAACCACAGGACCTAGGGCTTTGATATCTGGTTTGTAGCATCATCTAGTGGTCCTCTACCAAACTTGTTCAAATTATTCCCCTAGGGTCAAATTGGCCCCGCCCCGGGGTTCACATGGTTTATAGAGACTTATATAGGGAAAACTTTGAAAATCTTCTTGTACAAAACCACATGGCCTATGGCTTTGATATTTGGTATGTAGCATCATTTAGTGGTCCTCTACCAAGATTGTTCAAATTATCCCCCTTGGGTCAAATATGGCCTCGCCCCAGGGGTCACATGGTTTATATAGACTTATATAGAGAAAATTTTGAAAATCTTCTTGTACAAAACCACATGGCCTAGGGCTTTGATATTTGGTATGTAGCATTATCTAGTAGTCCTCTACCAAGATTTTTCAAATTTCTCCCTAGGGTCAAATATGGCCCCGCCCCGGGGGTCCCAAGTTTTACATAGACTTGTATAGGAAAAAAAGTTTAAAAATTTTCTTGTCTGAAACCACAACAATTAGATCTTTGGTTTGTAGCATTGTCTTATGGTCCTCAACCAAAATTGTTCAAAGTGTATCCCTGGGGTGAAAAGAGGCCCTGCCCTGGGGGTCCCAAGTTTTATATGGACATATAGGAAAAAGCTTTAAAAATTTTCTTGTCTGAAAATTTTCTTGTGCGACCTAGGCTTTTGATATTTGGTATGATGAATTGTCTAGGAAGTCCTCTACCAAAATTGTTCAAATTATGCCCCTGGGGTTAAAAGAGGCCCCGCCCTGGGGTCACTTAGTTATTATGTGAGTTATATAGGAAAAAATACTTAAAAATCATCTGATCCTATTTCCAAGACTATTTAATTATAATTACCTGATGACCCCAAGTAATATGATGTCACTTGACTTGGCCTTGACCTACTGACCTACTTTCTTGTTTTTTAAGATACAGCCTTGAAATTTTGATGACTTACACAGTTTTGCACACAAATTGTAAAACTGAATTTCATTGACCATGAATGTGACCTACTGACTTTCTTAATATTTTATTATCAGTTTGATATTTGAAACATGTAGCTCATATTACTCAGATGAGCGATCCAGGGTCATCATGACCCTCTTGTTTATTGCTGTGGCGGTCCGGGTTCGATTCCCGATGTGGTCGTCTTTTTTTCTTGATTTGGCATTTTTAAAATAGTTTAGAGACAAAAACTCATATTCTAATGTTCATAATATGACCAAACTTCAATATGAAAGAAAAATAATTTTTTAGCCGAAATCTGGAGGTCAGCGCCTTCAAAGTCTGTGCAAGATAACAAATACATATTAAAAGCTGATTTTAGCATTTCAGCCTGAGTTTCAGACTAGATATTCATGACTATGGGCCCAGTGTTTCATTTAACCCTTACCATGCTGGACACGATTGATTCTGCCTTTGCGACCAGTGTAGATCATGATCAGCCTGCACATCCATGCAGTCTGATCAAGATCTGCACTGTTCGCCATTCTGTCAGTATCTTTTTGGTAAGCACCCCTATTAACAGTTGATGGTACTGTTCAAATTGAAATATGGACAAGTTTGTTATAGAAATTTAGCTGGGTAAGGGTTAAATCTTTTCTTTCTGATCAATTACTCCAGTAAGGAATAGGGTATTGAGTCCAAGCTTTGAATTTAGGAAGCTAGCATAGAGGCCATGATAAAGGTCAAGATCATTTAACTAAAAATAGAACAGTGGTTTTCTCACAGTGATTTCAGGTAGGAATGAGGTAAATGGACCAAACTGGGTAAAAGTGTAGCTTTCATCGAGAGCAATTTTATGTAGCATGGGTCATTTTCATTGTAACTAGATATAGATTCAATCAAAAATTTAGAATGAGTAGCTTTTAAAAAGACTGAAATTCAGTTGCATTGAAGTGCTTTTTTCAGGCCGAGAATGCTTCTTCAAGGGTAAAATCTTTAACCCATTCGGTAGGGGATACCAGTTCACTGAATTTCTTGTGTTTCGTTTTATTCCACATTCTGTTTTCAACTTTCAGAGTGCTCCCTCTGTAGAAGGTGCTTCCCCTCCAGAAGAGAACAAAGAGAAGGAAGAAAACAAAGATGCTGTAGTCAATGGAGATCAACAGTAGTGAAATACTCCATTTGTGTAAATCCTTAGTCTGCCTTTTGCTTGTTAAGACAGTTGCACTGAATGCTGATACTATAAGTACTTTGATTGGTATGTCGGGACCAATTAGTGTAAATTATTTGCTTAAATTTTTACATATATCTGCAAGTTTACTTCGGAAAGTGTTCAGAATGCAGCGTTTCATCCATTTAAGAGAAGGTTCTGTTGTCAGAGAAAATGTAGGTTATTAAACAACTGTTATTAAGGATTAAACAACCGTTATTAAGGATTAAACAACTGTTATTAAGGATTAAATAACTGCTATTAAGGATTAAACAACTGTTATTAAGGATACAGCTGTAAAAGATGTTAGTGTTGTTGGTATATTTCTATTCAGCTAAATGTTATAGTTGTCAAGAAATAATTTGTTTTTAATACTGTTAGCTTATAATGGGTATTGATGTTTCTTCCTTAATTGATTTACAGGTTTTTTTAAATATACTTTTTGACAAAAAGCAGTTAACATATCACACAGCTGCTTTAAATGTATCTTTATGGATAATACCAGTACCTTAAACAAGGTCATTTCCAAGGCTTAGAATAGAACATGTGTGCAACTTCTATTTTCTCTTTTTTTAACCCAACTGTACATAGTATATGGAGAGCTATCCTACTCAACCGGGTGTCCCTTTTGTACTTCCTTAATGTTATGATACACTTTACAGCTATCTCTGTTATTACTAAATACATTTAACACAGACTTAAACTATTGTCCAATATCATCATCATCATCCACAATGAATTCACTGAACTCTCCTGCTTCCTCAGATATTCCCAGTTTTACTACCCAGCATCAAAACAGTTGAGCGCACTGTCTCCTGTGACAGCTCTTGTTTGCTAGATAAAAGTACACAATGGTATGCTTAAGATATGTATCAGACACATTGTAAAAATAATGAAATTTTGAAGATATAATTTCTACACCTGAGACATATTATATATTGCATATGGACATGAAATAAATTTGTTTCTTCACAACCTCTATCAATTTCTAGTGAATGTCTGAAAAGGTGAAAACCATAAAAGGAGTGCCTGGAAATTAATTACAACAGACTAATCCTGTAGAATTTGTACCAAGAGAAATTTAAATTCTCAAAGGCCATTTATCAAGCAGCACTTTGTCAAAATATAAAAAAAAAACAACAAAAAACAGTTGACATTTTTATGTCATCCTTATGTAGCATGCTTGCAGAAATTTATTGTTAACAAAATCGAAGATATTATTTTGGGATACTTGCTTTTTTGACACCCTCATAGTGGAGTCATTTTAGTCTTTTTAAATCTTACAATAATAGATTTGTCAAAACATTTTAATATTTTAAGAAATTTATTTAGCTATTTAGGTTTTTTGCATTTACTTGTTAAAAGAGGTTTATGCTTTATATTTTGTTAAATTCAGTTTCATATGCTGATTTTAGGAGTTCAAGTAATTGTTCCATGTTATTTTTTACTCGTAGAATGTTTTTGATTACATTTAAATCCTATGTTTAAGATTTGCTATGATTAAGTGTCTGTTCTAAATGTCACTGATAACTTGAGAACTAAAGATTCTAAGTCATAGAAGATTATCATTATATATCTTGAGATTTGTATGCTGTTCTTAATATTTAACTTTTTTTTTAAATCAACAATCTTCTGTATTGTTGCCATTACCTAACAAAAGGAATTCCCAAGATTTACATTATTACCATAATCTAATAGTAGGACTTCCCAGGATTTACATTATTACGATGATCTAATAAAAGGAATTCCCAGGATTTACATTACAATGTATTACCATGATCTAATTAAAGGAATTACTGGGATTTACCTTATTACCATAATTTAATAGAAGGAATTCCCAGGATTTACATTATCACCATAACGTAATAGAAAGAATTCCCAGGATTTACATTATTACCATCATCTAATAGAAGGAATTCCCAGGATTTACATTATTACCATAATGTGTAATTGAGGAAAACATTACCTAAAATAAGGGATATTCCCGGTATTTACATTCTTACCATCACCTAGATAGAAGGCATTCCCAGGATTTGTATTCTTATCATTATCCAACAGAAGGAATTCGCAGATTTTGCACTTACCACTACATAATATGAGAAAATCTCAGGATTTGTATTCTTCCCATTGCCTAATAGGAGGAATTCCCAGAAGTTGCACTTACCATTATGTAAAAAAAGGAATTCTCAGGATTTGATTTCTTCCCATTACCTTATAGAAGGAATTCGTACCATTCTGTAATAGAAGGAATTCCAACAATTTGTTTTCCCATTATCTTTTAGAAGGAATTCGTACCATTCTGTAATAGAAGGAATTCCAACAATTTGTTTTCCCATTATCTAATAGGACTTCCAAGGATTTTTATTCTGTTGTGCATATAAAAATGTACTTAAACATTCCTTTGTGTAACATTTCTTTTATAGTGAATAAAATTCAAGATATACTGAATTGCTCTACTTGTCACATTACCTTGTTGGTAATAAAAAACATTCTAATACTGCCTATGTTCTTATATGGAATGTATTGAATGAGAATTTATGCTTCTTCATACCTTACTGAATAGTGAAGTGTATTAAAAAGAGTTTGTAATCTCCTCACTCTTTATATTACTTTGTAAGCAATAGAGAACATTCAAAGATTGTTTAACCCTTACCATGCTAAATTTCTATAATGGACTGGTCCATCTTCCAATATGGGCAGTACCATTTATCATTTGAAGGGGTGTTTACTAAAAATTTACTGACTGAATAGCGAACAGTGCAGACCATGATCAGACTGCACGGATGTGCAGGCTGATCTTGGTCTGCACTGGTCGCAAAGGCAGAATCACTTGCCGCCAGCAGGCTAAGGGTTAATCTCTCTGCTATTGCATTCCTATATGGACAGGTCACTTTATGAGTTACTATGTGATACTCAGTTGCTTCAGTCAGACAACTGTCATGGTTATAATAATTTTTTAATGGCTTGTTAATCTTGTTATATGAATAATAAAGCATATAATTGTAAAATTGTGTGTAAAGTTATCTTGTTGTTGAATTTATTTGAAAGCTTTTCTTGTCGAAAGTTTTTTGTTAAAGTTTTTGTCATATGATACCCCAACCACCAACATTAATTTGCAGAAAGCCAAACAATTTTTACATTTGTTACATTTACACTTTTTTTTTTTTTACAATTTTAGGTATAAATGTACTTTTCCTTTTAAAAAAATGTTTTCTGCCAAAACCACTGTATAATTTTGTGTGAATATTTTACTTGTTATAAACTGTTGAGTAGCTAAAGGCATTATAAAAGAATTCTCAGTTTTACTGAAAAACATCCATTAAAAAATAATTTTCATCACAACTTGTGCAATAAGCTTATGTTATTGTTGTGTGCTTGGTATTTCAGATTACATTTTATTTCCTTAAAAAATATTTTTTGTCTATATATGTTCTGCATTCAAGAGGATTAAAAAAGCAATCATCTGAGACTGGCACAGAACATTTTGAAACAAATAAGCAATATTGAATGAAAAGTACCAAGAAAATCTTTCAAGGAGAGTGTGATCTTTTCTTTCAGTAAGTACAGCCTTTACAGCAGGCTATACTTTAGGAATAAAAGAAACGGAGTTCGTTTAGCTATAGATGATGTTATTTAACAAAATTGTTTTATCATGAAAACTCTTATCAAATTTGTCAAAAAAAAAAGTAAAGTAACTTATAAGTGTAGTGTAAAAATTAAAAAAAAAAAAATGAAGATACTTTATTCCGAAGCAGTCGTCATGTTATACTGGACTCTGTATAGAAATATACAATAATGTACCTGATGTCATCCAAGAAGACAAATATATATGTATCATAAGCTCACTGTGCAATAAAAGATGAAAGAATGTGCATGTCACATTGATTCTTAGTAATCAAGAATATAAACATGTTCAATATTAGACCTGTAACTTGCCAAATTTCAGTATGAATCATCAGGTCAACGAAAACCTCCCATTTACATGCCAAATTTCTGTATAAATTGTCAATTCCTCGTTTTAAAATGCCAGATTCAGTCTGTTCCAAACCCTCCTTTTGAAATGCCAGATTTAATATAAACTGCCAAACCTTTCTTTTGAAATACCAGATTTAATACAAAGTGTTCATACATTCCCTTTTACATGCCAGATTGTAATATAGATTGTCAGTACATTCACATAAATATGCCAAATTTCTGTTTAAACTGTCCATACCCTATTGCCTTTTAACATGCCATATTTCAGTGGTAAGTAGCCAGTTTGGCACAGAATTACCCCAGATTCTCGTCAATTTTGTATTTGTGTGATATTCAATAAAATGAAAATCTGTTTTTTGGGTACCTTAATGATCTTTCAAGCAACTGTAAACCTTTTTACAACACCGTAAACCTTTTTACAATACTGTTGAATGCATTATTTCTATATGATCTGTTATTGTTCTGTTTCTTGTTAGTGCAATATGTTAACCTTTTTGAGTACAATGCATCGGTGCTTTGTAACGTAATGTTAAAAAGATTTAAAATTTATTGTATATGATATATATTATATATACATAGCTATATATTTAATTATTCATTATTTATCATATGTGTTAACCCTAGTGTTGTATTAAATGTGTGTACAATAATTTTTTTGTTTCATTGTTCATATCACCCTTTCCAATACAAATGAAATATTGCAGTGATGTAGCTTCACTGAGGCACACCCAGGCAACTGAGAAATATCATTGATGGCTGCTCATGAAATACTGCTCGAGGCAAAGGTTTCTTTTATGCCACCTTCAGAGAAGATGTATGGGTTTGTCAAGGAAAACATGCATTATTACTACCTTTTAAACTTGGATGTAATCATTTTGTATATCATTTACATAATAAGACAATTCGCCGACAAAGGGGCAATATTTGCAATTCTGGACTGACATTGACCAAATGCCCTATACTACATTTACACATATCTGGTATTTCATGGTTACGGACCCCTGCTGGTGAAGTTTCTTTGCATTTTGGAAACTTTTCTGTCGAAGTGTTGTTGCAGTAAGATGTCTTCAAGTTGAATTGTTTCTACACATTCCTAATGATTTTTAGCTCACCTGTCACAAGGTGACAAGGTGAGCTTTTGTGATCGCGCGGTGTCCGCCGTCCGTGCGTGCGTGCGTGCGTGGGTCCGTAAACTTTTGCTTGTGACCACTCTAGAGGTCACATTTTTCATGGGATCTTTATGAAAATTGGTCAGAATGTTCATCTTGATGTTATCTAGGTCAAGTTCGAAACTGGGTCACGTGCCTTCAAAAACTAGGTCAGTAGGTCTAAAAATAGAAAAACCTTGTGACCTCTCTAGAGGCCATATATTTCACAAGATCTTCATGAAAATTGGTCAAAATGTTCATCTTGATGATATCTAGGTCAAGTTCGAAACTGGGTTACGTGCCATCAAAAACTAGCTCAGTAGGTCTAAAAATAGAAAAACCTTGTGACCTCTCTAGAGGCCATATATTTCACAAGATCTTCATGAAAATTGGTCAGAACGTTCATCTTGATGATATCTAGGTCAAGTTCGAAACTGGGTCACGTGCCATCAAAAACTAGGTCAGTAGGTCAAATAATAGAAAAACCTTGTGACCTCTTTAAAGGCCACATTTTTCATGGGATCTGTATGAAAGTTGGTCTGAATGTTCATCTTGATGATATCTAGGTCAAGTTCGAAACTGGGTCACGTGCGGTCAAAAACTAGGTCAGTAGGTCTAAAAATAGAAAAACCTTGTGACCTCTCTAGAGGCCATATATTTCATGAGATCTTCATGAAAATTGGTCAGAATGTTCACCTTGATGATATCTAGGTCAAGTTTGAAAGTGGGACACGTGCTGTCAAAAACTAGGTCAGTAGGTCAAATAATGAAAAAACCTTGTGACCTCTCTAGAGGCCATATTTTTCATGGGATCTGTATGAAAGTTGGTCTGAATGTTCATCTTCATGATATCTAGGTCAGTTTCGAAAGTGGGTCACGTGCCATCAAAAACTAGGTCAGTAGGTCAAATAATAGAAAAACCTTGTGACCTCTCTAAAGGCAATATTTTTCATGGGATCTGTATGAAAGTTGGTCTGAATGTTCATCTTGATGATATCTAGGTCAAGTTTGAAACAGGGTCATGTGCGTTCAAAAACTAGGTCAGTAGGTCTAAAAATAGAACAAGAGATCACAGAGTGATCTTGGCGCCCACCAAGTGCCATTTTTGAGTGTTCCAAATTTCAAGACTTACTGACTAGCTCAAGGTCAAATTTCATTTCCGTACACAACACTGTGCATGTGGTCCAAATTCGAAAGCTGTAGCTCGAGAAATGTGAAAGTAGGTCACTAGATCAATCTTAAGGTCAAAGTTTAATTCGGTACACAAAACTATGCAAGTGGTCCGAATTTGAAGGCTTAGCTTGAGAAATGTGTAAGTAGGTCACTAGGTCAAAATCAAAGGTCAAATTTCACTTCAGAACACAAATCTATGCATGTGGTCCAAATCTGAAGCCTGTACCTTCAAAAATGTGAAAGTAGGTCACTAGGTCAATGTCAAGGTCAAAGTTTGTTTCGGTACACAATCCTATGCAAGTGGTCTAAATTTGAGGCCTGTAGCTACAGAAATGTTTAAGTAGGTCACTAGGTCAATCTTAAGGTCAAAGTTCATTTCGGTACACAAAACTATGCATGTGGTCCAAATTTGAAGGCTGTAGCTTGAGAAATGTGAAAGTAGGTCACTAGGTCAAAATCAAGGTCAAGTTTTATTTCAGAATACAGAACTATGCATGTGGTCCAAATTTGAAGCTTGTACCTTCAAAAATGTGAAAGTAGGTCACTAGGTCAATGTAAAGGTCAAAGTTTGTTTCAGTACATAAAACCATGCATGTGGTTCAAATTTGAAGGCTGTAGCTTGAAAAATGAGAAAGTAGGTCACTGGGTCAAAATCAAGGTCAAATTTAATTTCGGAACACAAAACTATGCGTTTGGTCCAAATTTGAAGACTGTACTTTCAAAAATGTGAAAGTAGGTCACTAGGTCAAAACCAATGTCAAATTTCATTTTGAAACACGGAACTATGCATATGGTCCAAATTTGATACCTGTACCTTCAAGAATGTGAGAGTAGGTCACTAGGTCAAAATCAAGGTCAAAGTTTTTTCAAGTGCACAAAACTATGCATGTGGTCCAAATTTGAAGGCTGTAGCTACAGAAATGTGAAAGTAGGTCACTAGGTCAAAATCAAAGTCAACTCATGTCAAGGTTCATCTTGCCACTCAAAAATATACATGTGGTCCAAATTTGAATGTTTTAGTTATTGACAAGAACATTTTAAAAGCTTTTCCCTATATAAGTCTATATGAACCATGTGACCCACGGGGCGAGGCCATATTTGACCCTAGGTGGATAATTTGAACAAACTTGGTAGAGAACCACTAGATGATGCTACATTACAAGTATCAAAGCCCTAGGCTTTGTGGTTTGGACAAGAAGATTTTCAAAGTTTTTCCCTATATAAGTCTATGTAAACCATATGACCCCCAGGGTGGGGTCATATTTGACCCTAGGGGTATAATTTGAACGATCTTACTTGAAGACCACTAGATGATGTCACATACAAAATATCAAAGCCCTAGGCCCTGTGGTTTTGGACAAGAGGTTTTTCAAAGTTTTTCCCAATATATGTCTGTTTAAACCATGTGACCCCCAGGGCGGGGCCATATTTGACCCCAGAGAAATAATTTGAATCATCTTGGTAGAGGACCACTAGATAATGCTTCATACCAAATATCAAAGCCCTAGGCTCTGTGGTTTTGTGACAAGAAGGTTTTCAAAGTTTTTCCCTATATAAATCTATGTAAATTATAGAAATAAACAAAGGGCCATAACTCACTCATAAATTGTTGAACCAGTCTGATTTTCAGGGGGACACAACTAGGGTACCAATACATCATTCTGACAAAGTTTGGTCAAAATCCCCCCAGTAGTTTCTGAGGAGATGCGATAACGAGAAATTGTTAACGGACGGACGGACGGACGGAATGACGGATGGACGGACCACGGACGCAGAGTGATTTTAATAGCCCACCATCTGCTGATGGTGGGCTAAAAACCTTGTGACCTCTCTAGAGGCCATACTTGTGAATGGATCTCCATAAAAATTGGTCAGAATGTTCACCTTGATGATATCTAGGTCAAGTTTGAAAGTGGGTCATGTGCCTTAAAAAACTAGGTCAGTAGGTCAAATAATAAAAAAACCTTGTGACCTCTCTAGAGGCCATACTTTTCATGGGATCTGTATGAAAGTTGGTCTGAATGTTCATCTTGATGATATCTAGGTCAAGTTTGAAACTGGGTCAGCTGCGGTCAAAAACTAGGTCAGTAGGTCTAAAATTATTAAAATCTTTTGACCTCTCTAGAGGCCATATTTTTAAATGGATCTTCATGAAAATTGATCTGAATGTTCACCTTGATGATATCTAGGTCAGTTTCGAAACTGGGTCACGTGCGGTCAAAAACTAGGCCAGTAGGTTTTAAAAATAGAAAAACCTTGTGACCTCTCTAGATGGCCATATTTTTTCATGAGATCTTCATGAAAATTAGTGAGAATGTTCACTTGATGATATCTAGGTAAAATTCAAAACAGGGTCACGTACCTTCGAAAACTAGGTCAATAGGTAAAATTTAATAGAAAAACTTTGTGACCTCTCTTAGAGACCATATTTTTCAATTGATCTTCTTGAAAATTGGTCAGAATTTTTATCTTGATAATATCTAGGTCAAGTTCAAAACTGGGTCACATGAGCTCAAAAACTAGGTCACTATGTCAAATAATAGAAGAAACGTCATACTCAAAACTGGGTCATGTGGGAAGAGGTGAGCGATGCAGGACCATCATGGTCCTCTTGTTTTCCAATTCTGTCTCTATAAGCAGGATTCGAAGCAAATACATGTGAAGTGTCAGATGTCTGCAAATAAGGTATACAAGGTCAGAAATGCCACTTTTTTTAGCATTGCTTGGGTGAGTTTTTGTGATCGCTCGATGTCCGGCGCCTGTCAACATTTGTATTTTTCAACCGATCTTCATGAAATTTGATCAGAATGATAACCTTGATTGAAATACAGGCCAAGTTCGAAAATGGGTCATCTGGGGTCAAAAACTAGCTCAGTAGGTCAAATCAAAGGAAAACCTTATGTATGTGATAGAGGCTGTATTTTTCAATTGATCTTCATAAATTTTGGTCAGAATTGCCTTGATGAAGTCTTGGCCAAGTTCTAAAATGGGTCAAATCAAAGAAAAACCTTGTGTATGTGATAGAGGCTGTATTTTTCAACTAATCTTCATGAAATTTTGTCAGAATGATTACCTTGATTAAATCTAGGCCAGGTTTGAAAATGGGTTATCTGGGGTCAAAACTAGGTCACATCAAAGACTAGATGCCCACGGGCAACATATCGAGCCCGCCAGCTGTCAAAAGGACTAGGAGTTGCACATGACACCCTGTCTCATTGAGGCAAACATTTTGGTCAGTTATTTATAGTAACAACAAAGGGAAGTAATTCTAGGTTCTTGCTCATGACACTCTGTCTCATGATGGTGAACAATTGTGCCAAGTTACATCAAAATCCCTCTATACATGAAAAAGAAATGCTCCGGACAAAGTCATTCTTGTATCTGACCTTTGACCTCTAAGTGTGACCTTGACCTTAGACCTAGGGTCCTGGTTCTTGCGCATGACACTCCGTCACATGGTTGTGAACATTTGTGCCAAATTACATTAAAATCCCTCCATGCATGAAGAAGAAATGCTCCTGACAGTCATTATTAAATTTAACTTTTGACCTTTGACCTCCAAGTGTGACCTTGACCTTTGACATAGGAACCTGCGGTTTGCGCATGCCACTTCGTCTCACTGAGGTTAACAGTCATGCCAAATATAAACAAGATTGCTCCATGCATGTCAAAGTTATGGTCTGGACAAGCAAATCCGGACGGACGCACGCACATACACCGAACAGCCATTTGGACAACTATGTCTTCACTTCTGCAAGCGGGCTCGACAGTGTGTATGTGATAGAGGCTGTATTTTTCAGTTGATCTTCATGAATTTTGGCCAGAATGACTGCCTTGATAAAATCTTAATCAATGGGTCATCGAGGGTCAAACTAGGTCACATCAAAGAAAAACCTTGTGTATGCAATAGGGGCTGCATTTTACAACAGAATGTTTGTCTGGATGAAATCTAGATAAAGTTTGAATATGGGTCATGTGAGGTCAAAAACTTAAGACACCCGGTCAATTTAAAGAAAAACCTTGTGTACGCAATAGGGGCTGCATTTTACACTGGATATTCATATGTAGTCAGAATGATTGCCTTGATAAAATCTAGGTCAAGTTAGAATATGGGTCATCTGTGGTCAAAAACTAGGTCACTAGGTCAAATCAAAGAAAAACCTTGTGTATGTGATAGAGACTGTATTTTTCAATTGATCTTCATGAAATTTGGTCAAAATGATAAACTTGATGAAATTAGGGTCAAGTTTGAATATGGGTCATCTAGGATAAAAAACTAGGTCGCTAGGACAAATCAAAGAAGAACGTTTTTTTATGCAAAGAGGCTGTATTTTTCAATTGAGGATGATGAAATTTGGTCAGAATGATTGTCTTGATCTAGGTCAAGTTCGAATGTAGGTCATCTTGGCTCAAAAACAAGGGCACTAGGTCAAATTGAAGAAAATGCTTGTTTACATTTAAAAGACCACATTTTTGGTCCAATCTTAATGAAAATTGGTCCGAATATTTGTTTCCATGAAATCACTAGGTCAAACATGTTTACACTGTTATTGTATGTTTCTCAGGTGAGCGACCTAGGGCCATCTTGGCCCTCTTGTTAATTCATACTTTTTTCATGCTTTGGTGAGTTTTGAATAATAGGGCCGAATCATAAATTACAAACCAGATATTTCACAATACAATGTTTTAGATTTGTAATCGAGTCATACTGAGCAAAAACATCCATTTCATTTTTTCGGATGTTGCGCAACATTTCAAGCATATTCCCAGCACGAATTGGATTGCACATATACCACCCATGACAAGGTTTGTCAAGTGTGCGTATGACCTAAACTGGGTTATGTGGGCTGTAGGACCAAAAACGTTAAGGTTTTGGGTTTGAAGGTGAAGGTTATATGAAGGGCAAGATCATTTATGTATAGGTCAGTTTGTAGTTCTTTGATGAGTAGAGTATGAAGTATCAGGTCATTAATGTCTTCTGTAGGCAGATAGACGGACAAACAGATAGTTTGATCGCTATACACCCGGTGGTATAATAACTCTTTCCTTTGTTTCATGTTGCCATGGAAACAAAATGGCTGCCATTTTGACAAAACTAGTTGGACTGTTCATACCTTTTTCTAAGCTGACTTTGAAGATTCATTTGCTTCTTTTAAATAATTTAAAAAGGACCTTAAACAGAATTAACATGGAAACGATATTACTTTTCCTCTTAACTGATTGGAACAAGGACGTCAACGAAGACAAGTACAACAGCTTGATGCATGCTAGAAATCTCTGGTCAGGCTCAAAATTTGTCTTTAAGGGAGCAAGTCCATGATACTGCATTTCCATACAAAATACTGTTTTAAGCCTAGATAAGTGTCATTGTGAAGTCAATTTTCAATGAAATTTATCAAAATTTGAGAATAAAATGTGTAACATAATATATTGTGTACAATTTCAGACAATTCGGTTTATTAAATTCATAAAGCCACTGATATGCAGTCTAGTTAAAAGTTTTGTTCAGTTCAGTAACATCAAAATTCTAGTGGCGAGGTAACACCAAACTGTTTATATTTGTAGGGTTTTAAAGAGAAGGCAACAAACCATCTTTCGTAGCAGCATTTATTTTCAACAACATATTTTATACTATTTCTGACAACATTGTTTTCATATTTGACATATATGAAGAAAATAAAATCTGAATTTTAGTATTTACTTTTTATCATTCCACCACAATGAAAGATTCATCCAAAGATGCAGGCACGTTACATTCATTCCCGCACATATGCAAACTGTGAACTATTTTAGATATGTTGAAGTACACTTGAAACACGGTATCACAAACTCGCTTATTTCAAATTTCTAGTTATCTCGAAAGCATTTTCATGTCCCGTCTCAAAGAATTGCAAAAACAATCATTTTAAATTGAATTTCAATTATCTCGAAGTAAAATACTCAATCCCTTAATTTGAGATATTGAATTTAAACTGTACATATAAAACTCTACAGCAATGGCCAATAAGCTCAGTAATTGTCATGATAAATATAATGCTGTATAGTTAACATGTTCAAACTACAAATACCATGATAAAACAACTGCTACAGCAACAGATGCATGAGAAACATGGCATGGTTAAATAAACGGCTCTCTTTCTATAACTCAATACATAGGGGGTTTTCAGTTGGAATTACATTTGACTAGTAAAAAAAATATGTGTATTAACCCTTAGCCTGCTGCAGGCGAATTTAACAGCCTTTGCAAACAGCTTGGAACCAGATCAGACGCTGATTAAATCGGCGTCTGATCAGGTTCCAAGCTGTTTGCTACTCTGACAATATTTCTTCCAATTTTGGAGCAAATTGAATGAACTTTACAATTTCAGCAGACGACATTTCCAGCAGACGACAATTTATCTAGCATGCTAAAGGTTAATATGATAGACTTGTACTTTTAAATGCTTTCTTGCATATTAGCATATACCATACTGTCTCTGCTTTTCAGTCTTCCTAAAACACCTGTGTGGAGTATAGCACTGCAGAACACTTGTTTTACAGGCAGCTGGCAATAACTGGTATTAAATAAAAAAGAAAATTAATGCTTATATATTAGAAAGTGAAGAAACAAAATCCCATTAAAAAGAATAAAAAACCAATATAGAGTCTTCCTTACTGACTTATTTACCCTTCAACAAAAAGCTGGTATTTTTTTCTAGTTTGAAGACCATTCTGTTACCATGACAAAAGACAGTCAACACACATTTGAAACAAGCTGATTGTCAAATGACGGAAATCTTTTCTTATATCTGATCATATACTTTCACGATTACCTTCTCCGATAAAAAAAATACTTGCTGAATGCTGGCAATGATTAAGGTCTATCCTTGCTGGTAAACTGGTGTATTATTTCCTGTTGCTCCTGAAAAAATCCATTTCTACTGAAGACGTAAAAGCTTTACTTGTATGTCTGAACCATAAAACAACTGGATGAAATTCAAAGTCTAGAGCTGGTAAATATTTGTCAAAACAATGAACATACACTTTGAAATGGTGAACAGCTCTTCATTATGTGACCCCTCTTTTGAGATACTTGTAATATCAGCAGCAATTTTAGTAGTTCAGGTTTTACTTATGCAGCCTGGGGCACTAATGCATAAATTTCACTTATGCAGCTTGGGGTTCTGCAGCATCAGAATTTTTATCATCAGAGTCCTTTTTGGCAACAGGTTTATCCCAGCCTTCCAAACCTTTTGGTAAACTTGTATCTTCTTCAAAAGATCCTAAAATGAGATTTTGTTCATATATAAATATCATTTACAATACTTAAAATCACTGAAAACATCACAAAATTCTTAAGCCGTGTACTGATAAAGGTATCTGGCATTTAACCAAAAGGTCTTGGGCTGGATCTCACTTGAGTCGTGATACAACATTCTGAGTTAGTACACCATCTTACAAGGAAGTGAACTGGAGAAGATAATTCAAGCAAGTTTCCAATTTCCTTCAGTCACTGATGAGAAAAAAGCTATTAAGTGTTGGAAATATACTGAGGTTAAAGACAAAACACACGGGGACAATACCAGCTTAGCAATTTGCTACAATTTCATGAAATTGAGTCGAACTGTTTTTTCCTGTTGCTCTTAAAATGAAGCTACTTTCGTAAGTAAATTTACTTCTAACATCAGTATAACACTGACAGCGGCTCAGCTCTTGAACTACTGCAATCCATGCATGTAAACCTGAAACTGGCTAAAACATTATAACTAGGCTTAATTCTTTAATAAAGTAGGAGTTGAAATTAAGAAGCATATAAATTTTCAACTTTGATTTTTCTACTATTTTTACAAAATCATACATCAACTCTTACAACTGACTGAAAAATAGGACCTGTAATAGCAAAATTTCTAGTAAAACAAAAATATGAAATTTCAAAGTTCTATCTATTCAGAGGTTCACAAAAAGAACCTGGTCTAGGAAAGAAACATCTGCTTTTGCTGCCAGGTATTTGCCCATCCAGGGTTCACACAGACTGATCAAACAAAATTTTTAGGACCTTTTACAATCTTTTTCCATATAAAACATCACTATAAGTAGCGAGTCACTTCCCCAATATTTCACCTTTCAAAACTGTTTTGAAAGGTAAGAAACATTGTCGTAGGTCAACCAAGAAGTAGTGAAATTTTAATTATGTTTACTGTTGTACCAACTGTAACCTCGCCAACATGGTCAACTTCAATGTTAAAGGATTCTACAAAACACTTACAATATCCGGAATTTTGTGAATACAAACACTCAGCTCAATATATTGTCAACATCATTCAACTTCATCAGTTACTCTTCATCAAAACAACACAATTTCACAACTGGGAACTGGGATACTAACTGGACACAGTGAAGATAGGACAAACTAGGAATCAGTTTACAACTTACTTTCAGTTTGACCCCAGTACAAATGAGTAATTTTGCCGCATACATTTACTGTCATAAGATTTACCATTTACATTAGTTTTATCATTTTCTTCACACAGCTGATATAATTTACAAAATATCACTGATTTCAGGATTTTTAAAACCATATTCAGGGACTTTTAAAGCAATTTTAAAACCCAGAAATAAATTTAAGTACTTTCAAGGACCTTCAGACATTTTTCAGTCCTTCTGAACAATGGGCATCAAATTTTAGCGCTTTTTTAAGACTGTGCAAACATCTGTCAACAGGACCTGGTGTTGTTTGCAGAGGCTATACCATATACTGTGAAATCATTTAAATTCGCTAGCATGAAATTTCGCGCAAACGTGGAGAAGGACTGTTTCGCGCGGGCTTTAATTCGCGCAGTCTCAATTTTAGAAATGAAAAAATAAAATTAAAAAATAACTAGAAAATGCTTTTGTAAAAAAGCGCATGTCTCCCCTAATGCAAAGTCCTATAGGCCAGAAGTCAATAGGGGTCATGAGCGAAAGTCAAAGAGACACTGATGGTTGGCTGCAATAGGGATCATCTACTTGGCATGTCCAGTCATCCCGCTAAATTTCAACACTCTTGGCCTAGTGGTTCTCAAGTCACTGTTCAGGCTCCTGTGACCTTGACCTTTGATCAAGTGACCTCAAAATAAATAGGGGTCATCTACTCTGCATGTCCAATCATCCTATTAAGTTTCAACATTGTAGGTCAAGTGCTTCTCAAGTTATTTCCAAAAAATTATTTTACATGAACAGGCCACTGTGACCTTGACCTTTAATAGACTGACCCCAAAATCAATAGGGGTCATCTACTCTGCATGTTCAATCATCCTATGACGTTTCAACATTCTGGGTCGAGAGGTTCTCAAGTTATTGAATGGAAATGGTTTTCCATGTTCAGGCCCCTGTGGCCTTGACCTTTAACAGACTGACCCCAAAATCAATAGGGGTCATCTACTCTGCATGTTCAATCATCCTATGAAGTTTCAACATTCTGGGTCGAGAGGTTCTCAAGTTATTGATTGGAAATGGTTTTCCATGTTCAGGCCCCTGTGGCCTTGACCTTTAACAGAGTGACCCTAAAATCGTTAGGGGTCATCTACTCTGCATGATCAATCATCCTATGAAGTTTCAACATTCTGGGTCAAGTGGTTCTCAAGTTACTGACCGGAAATGGTTTTCAATGTTCGGGCCCCTGTGACCTTGAGCTTTCACAGAGTGACCCCAAAATCGATAGGGGTCATCTACTCTGCATGACCAATCATCCTATTAAGTTTCAACATCCTGGGTCAAGTGGTTCTCAAGTTACTGATCGGAAATGGTTTTCAATGTTCAGGCCCCTGTGACCTTGACCTTTAATGAAGTGACCCCAAAATCAATAGGGGTCATCTACTTTGCATGTTCAATCATCCTATGAAGTTTCAACATTCTGGGTCAAGTGGTTCTCTAGTTATTGATCGGAAATGGTTTTCAATGTTCAGGCCCCTGTGACCTTGACCTTTGATGGAGTGACCCCAAAATCAATAAGGGTCATCTACTCTTCATGACCAATCATCCTATGAAGTTTCAACATTCTGGGTCAAGTGGTTCTCTAGTTATTGATCGGAAATAGTTTTCAATGTTCAGGCCCCTGTGACCTTGACCTTTGACGGAGTGACCCCAAAATCAATAGGGGTCATCTACTCTTCATGTCCAATCATCCTGTGAATTTTTAACATTCTGGGTCAAGTGGTTCTCTAGTTATTGATCGGAAATAATAGCGCGGTCTTAAATTCGCGCATCGGTCCTAGCGCGAAATACGCGAAAATTCGTCCTGCGCGAATAAAAATGATTTCACAGTATACAACAATAACGAACCTGTTCCTTCAACAAATTCCTCATATGTTGACTTCTCAGCAAAAGGTCTTGGACCAATCAATTCTATAATAGTGTCTTTATCTATCTTCTCATTCTCCAATAACCTGAGGGCAAGCTGAAACAACATAAATTGTTATACACAAACATAGTAAAACAAACATATGAAAAGAGTTCGGAATTAACTTTACAGTCATTTTATACAGTCATTTTATAGTTTTCAACAAGATGCGTGTCCATAGGACACTGGTGTCCCAACATCTGGTCATCTGGTCAGTGTGTGCATGTTTTCTGACTTAGTAAAGGGCCAACTCTGGTCTGACTGGGTAAAATTCCATTTAAAATACAAGCTGCACAACTTCACATGCTGCATATCAATCCTGAAAAGTTTGCCGACTGTAGGTTAATTACTTTTTGAGATATGCACAACACAAATTCAGATTCACTGACAGATGTACAGATAAGGGCAAATCTAAGAGCCCCCACCTCCCAACCCAACAAAGTTTGTGGGGCACAATCATTCCTTTTAACTAAAAGAGCTTTGCAATGTTTATATAGATTATGAACAAAACAAGAATTCTTCATACAGTATATAATCTTGGTACAGTAAAACATAAATCGCTACAGATCACAAGGGTATGCCCAATATACTCGAGTAATCCAGGGACACAAGTAATTGCACTGAAAATGGCTAGAGACCACTTAATGCTCAAGCAACCCCAAACCCTTGAAGCTCAAGCAAAGTGTGTTTTACTGTCTTTACATATATCTAATACTTGTATCCACTTATTAGTTATTTATGTATATCAAGATTTACAGCATCAATTTTGAACCTACATGTACATGTGGAGGACAAATGATTTCAGACATAGTATCTTTCATCAGATCATTGGGGAGAACATGCACCTCGCCTGGGATCAAACTCTTGACCCCACAATTTGTATATCTGTGCTCTCCCTAATGAGGGAAGTGGGTGGGCTTCAAAACTATTGTAGATTTTACCCAGTCTGCAAATGTGGCTGTAAAACTACATCTGAGGTAAAAGTTCAAGCTTACCTTTTCAACATCAGCCTTGTGTTTGTTTAGAAGAGCCTTTGTTTTCTCATAAGCCTTTCTGACAATATCTCTGACCTCATTATCTATTAACTGAGCAGTTTCTTCACTATAAGGTTTGTCAAACATTTGTTCTCCTGGCATGCTGAAGGACAACTGACCAACTTTCTCACTCATTCCGTACTGTACGACCTAAAATGTATTTTGAATGTTTTAAGTAAACCTTTAGCGTAAAGTAACTATGCAGCAAATGTCCTGGGAAAAAGACAGTGCAAAGGTCTTCTTCCCAGCAAAACCAGTCCTGGACAAGCTTTTTCATTTTGTGCGTGGCATTAACAACTAGACTGGAGACTGGTTTCAAAACTCATTTTAAAATAAATCTTTCGATTTTCAAGATGATGTACACCAAATCTTGTTACAAAATAATGTCAATTTTAAGTGAATGTGAATGATTCTAAGTTCACTTCAAATTCAAAGGCTCTCTACAAACTTCTTGTTTCAGAGAATGCCTTTACAACCCTGGCAAGAAAAGATTTCAAAAACATGACAAATTCCTAAAGTGTATACAATAGGTGATATGTCTGAATGACACTTAGTTATCTAAAAAAATCCTGTAACAAAACATGCTGATAAAGCAACCCACATCATGTTTTCTAAATGTATTTTGTATATGTAAGGAAAAATCTCATTGCAACTACATTTGTATAAGTAAGTGGTTTTTGGGGTGGGGGGTGGTTGGGGAGAGATTAAAAAAAGTTTGAAAGCTTCTAGGGCTGAAGACATATTTACCTGGGCATAAGCACTTTGTGTGACCTTCCTCAGGTCATCCATAGCCCCTGTGGTTATCTTATTGAAGAAAATCTCCTCAGCAACCCTACCACCAAGTGCTACACACATATGGTCCTCCATCTAAACATATAAAATTTCATTACAAATCAGAACAAAAATAACCCTTGTTCAAAAATAATCTGCTTAGATAAATGATACAAACCCAATCAATTCAAATAAGCTGTTTTTAAGATATTTTTCCAGTACTGTATAGCAGTCAGCTAAGCTACTATAATTAAAAGATTGATCCGTCACTAGCTAAGTCTAATTTCTATAACAACACAGTGCTCTGTCCTGGCCCTCTTAACTGCCACCATATTGCTCTTAAAATGTACTCTCCTGCCTTCGATCTGCAGCTAAATCATGCCCTTTTTACCTGTCACATCTTGAAAATGAATCCTGTAAACACTCATTTTCTGCTACGTAGATTACATCAGGATGCATGTAGGGGGTGGGGGAACATATCAGTGGAATGTTAAAACCGATTCATATACAACCTGTTTAATGTCAAAAAGGTGACAGTTTACAAGTTGTCGTTATGTGGCCTACCATTATAGACTGCAAAGCATGTGATCAGTGACCTGTCAGATTGTTTCAAACAAGCTTTAAGGTAAACTGAAATTGAAATGAAGAGACCACTGCTTAGTTTGTATCAATGCAATCTGATCCTATTGCAATCTCTAAAGAAAAATATACAACTGTTTTTTTTCTCCTGTTTTTAGCTGTAGCAACCCCTAAAAGGATCAAAACATCTTCATTTGAACAAGTGTGGAAGAGGATTTTACAATGATGCTACAGACCAAGTTTGATCATGATCCTCAAGCAGTTCATAAGAAGAACTTTTTTAAAAGCTTTTCTATGTTTACCTATAGCAGCCCCTCAATAGGACAAGTGCCCCTATTTGATATGTTTACCTATAGCAGCCCCTCAATAGGACAAGTGCCCCTATTTGATATGTTTACCTATAGCAGCCCCTCAAGAGGACAAGTGCCCCTATTTGATATGTTTACCTATAGCAGCCCCTCAAGAGGACAAGTGCCCCTATTTGATATGCTTACCTATAGCAGCCCCTCAAGAGGACAAGTGCCCCTATTTGATATGTTTACCTATAGCAGCCCCTCAATAGGACAAGTGCCCCTATTTGAACAAATTAAGAGAGGACCTTACAATGATTCAGACCAAGTTTGATGAAGATCCATCAAGTTCATGAGGAGAAGTAGCTTGAAAGTATTTCTATTTTTTGCTCTCTTTCTTCAAACTTTCTACATCAGAACTGTCTGAATGAGTTATAATATGTATAAATACAAATCATATATATATCAGGGGTTTCAAAATTGAAACAGGTGGAAATTGCAAAGTAAAAAATTGTAAGGGGGTCCTCCCTTTTATAACTTTCTCTGCTACAGGAAAAGCAGTCTGGGCTTCAGACCACTTTAGCAGGGAGAAATCAAAGCCCCCACCTGCCCAACCTGAAATCCTTAATATATTGTGAAGAAACATGCCAACATTCTACTATTTTATCTTACTATATACTGCTACCTGTTTTTAAACTGAAATAGATTAAAATCTTCAAACTTCAAAAAGGAAAATACCTGTTCTTTTGTAAATAAGTGATGTTCCTTTGGAAGATACATTGCATAACCTAAAGCTTGACCACGAGGTATTATTGAGACCTGAAACATACAGACACAAACAACGGCTGAAAATATTTTTAATATATACTTTTGAATGATTATAATTAGAGATGCAGTGTCCAGTGGTTAAGGTGTTGGCGGCCCCATCGTGGGGTCTTGGGTTCGAGCTCCACCGGGGTAGATTACTACACGTTCTCATACAACACCAGTACTAGTTTTCCAAGGAGTGGACTCAAGAGTGGTTCAAACAAGCCTGAGACTTTCATTGCAATAAAGCTTAATAAATTAGTATAAACTACATCTAAATGATTATAACTGTACAAATTACTGGTGTTCTTATGTATAAGCATACAGATTCTTGGATAAAAAAATCACTATGAAAGTTCCCATACTAGATGCAAGGCGTTCTCTCTGTTGTTACTGCAACAGACTAAACATACATCAGCCCTGACAAGAAATTGAACCCTACTATATTACAGCAATAATAAGAATCTTTTTTTTTTATTGATGTTTTTTTTTTGCATTTAACATCACACAGACACATTTATAGGTCCTATGGCAACTTTCCAACTTTTGATAGTGGAGGAAAACCTAAGGTGCCCCTCAGTGCACTACCATTTCATCACGGGCAGGCACCTTGGTAGAACCACCGACCTTCCACAAGCAAGCTGCATGGTTTCCTCACATGAAGAATTCAACTCCTAGAGCAAACCCGAACTTACATCACTGAGGGGCAAGTGGTTCAAAGTCAGCGGCCTTAACCACTTCGCCGCGGAGGTCCCTAATAATAAGAATCAAATATAGCTAAAAATTCAAATACTACAGCAAACTAGTTCAAACACTGTTGAAATTTTTCTGCAAGTTATTTCCAGTTCTGCCTGGTACAACATTTCAATACAAAATCCATCAAGCATAATGTACAATAACAATATCACAACATCTTTATTCTGTGGTTCTTAGTGTTGACTGAATATTTCATCTGGAAATGGTCTGTTTTTGTTTGGTTTAACACTGCACCAGCACAATTATAGGTATATGACGACTTTCCAGCTTTGATGGTGCAGGAAGACCCCAGGTGCCCCTCCGTGCATTATTTCAACAAGAGCGGGCATCTGGATAGAACCACCGACCTTCCCTAAGCCAGCTGGATGGCTTCCTCACATGAAGAATTCAACACCCAGAGTGAAACTCAAACCCACATAGCTGAGGGGCGAAAGATTTGAAGTCAGCAATCTTAAACACTAGACCACAGAGGCCCCATCTGGAAATGGTAGCTTACTGTACATTGTTTGCAATTAACCCTACCAGTGTTCCTGGATTCTGTACCAGTACATACCTTTTCTCTGCAAGTATCTGTCAACATCCCCACATGAATCAGATGTGGAGGACGAATGATTTCAGTCGCAATGTCTTTTATCAAATTGTCACAGAGTACATGCACCTTGCCCCAGGACCAAACTCACGAACCTGCAATCCATAGGTAAGACTCTCCCTATTTAAGCTAAGTGAGCAGGCTTGCTTACTGAACAACTTAATAGCCATTTAAACTTCTTTTTAAAACAGTTGTTTTAGCATCTCTATTTACGATAAAAAGTGGAATACTACCTTTAATAAAGGATTTGCATGTTCAAGAAACCATGAAGCGACAGCATGGCCAGATTCATGGTAGGCTGTTGTCTTCTTCTCTGCTGGTGATAAAACTTTGGTTTTCTTCTCTAAACCTAAAACAGAAACCACAGTGTTATTATTATTATTATTATACCAGATTTATATAGCGCCCTTTTCATGATAAACACATTCAAAGGTACTTTACATAGAGCAAACGCAGCCACACAGGGCACAAAATTCATCCTCTACTAGTATAGACACAGCGCAATCTGACCAGAGTGACAGAGTGAGATAGCCCCCAGAACAGGTAGAGAGAAATCCTTTTTAGATACAAGCCTGTGCGATTAACTTAGCCTAGCTCTTTGCGAATAGACAGTCAAGAATTAACCCAAAATAAAACACAAATGATTCTAGGCCTTTTGTCTTCTGTCAAACAGTCAAAAAACATTATCTTGCCAGGGTACTGAAGTTCCAATCTCTTGGTTTGTAGTTTGGAGATTTACTAAGTTTAAGGGGTGGGATGTGAGATTTACTAAGTTAAGAAGGTGGGATGTGAGATCTACTGAGGGGTGGGATGTGAAACCTACTAAGTTAAGGGGGTGGGATGTGAAATCTACTACACTAAGCTGGTGGGATAAGAGATCTACTAAGTTTAAGGGGGTGGGCTATGAGATCTACTAAGTCTAAGGGGGTGGGATATGAGATCTACTAAGTTTAAGGGGGTGGGATAAGAGATCTACTAAGTTTAAGGGGGTGGGATATGAGATCTACTAAGTTAAGGTGGTGGGATGTAAAGTGTACTAAGGGGTGGGATGTGAGACCTACTAAGTTAAGGGGGTGGGATGTAAAGTGAGATCTACTAAGTTTAAGGGGTGGGATATGAGATCTTCAAAGTTACAAGGGTGGGATTGAGATCTACTTAGTTTAAGGGGGTGGGATAATTATGAGATCTACAAAGTTATGAGGGTGGGATGTGAGATCTACTTAGTTAAGGGGTGGGATGTGAGATCTACTAAGTTATGAGGGTGGGATTTGAGATCTACTTAGTTAAAGGGGTGGGCTATGAGATCTACTAAGTTAAGGGGTGGGATATGAGATCTACTAAGTTGAGGGGGTGGGATGAGAGATCTTCTGAGTTAAGGGAGTGGGATGTGAGACCTTTTAAGGTAACAAGGTGGGATTAACGATATAGTAACTAATGGGGTGAGATGTGAGCTCTACAAAGTTAAAAGGATGGGATGTGAGATATACTTAGTTCAGTGGGTGGGGTGTGAGATCTACTAAGTTGAGTGGGTGAGAGGAGAGATCTCCAAAGTTTAGTAGGTGAAATTTGAGATCTACTAAGGGGTGGAATTCGAGTTCTATTAAGTTAAAGGGGTGGGATGTGTCAAATATAAGTTAAAACATTAAGCTTGCTTTTCATTAGGCAGTGTGTAAAGGCAGGCTGCATTTAATACCATTACAACATTATTGAAATTTATTCATACACTTAGCAATCCTCCTGAATTTTTGTTAAATTGCTGTAAATGTGTCCGTCTCCGTACCAAACAGTCCAATAGTTTAAAATGGATTTAGACTTAACATTTTGGTAAATATAGCAAGATCAGATTCACAACTGATTTGATGTATACGCATGTATATATTACATTACCAAGACTGATGTAAGAAAGTACTGTTGTCATTGTAGAAACTTGAAAAGCAAAATAATATTGTGTAACTTTTATTAAGTATAAAATTAACATAACGAATGGACAAAAATGAAATACCTGAAAATAAAGACATACTGAAAAGTAATTTTAATTCAATTCCTTTGGAGGAAACAAGTCTCTACTTAACTGAGGAACTGCTTCATCTCACTAGTCAGCAGAAACTTTTCTTAACTTAAACTAGGCTGATAGAAAGTTGGTTCGATTAAAGGACAAATAGAAACAACTAGAGCTATCACTAAAGGTGATGAATGTACGCCCTGCATACACTGACACAGTACATTGCAATTTGACGCACACAAGATTGCATAATTATGTGGACTGTATGTATATAGACTGTATGTATACAGTATAGTAACAAAAAACAAAGTCCCATAACTATGCAGAATATTTATCTAAAAGAATGTAACATGCAACATGTACAACTAGGGTTGGTACTGATCACTTATGTGAAGTTTCATTAAATTGTGTGCAAGGGTTTGGTAGATTAGGCACGCACAAGATTGCATATCCAGACTGTATGTACGTAGTATGTTAACAAGAAACAAAGTCCCATAACTCTGCAATTTTTGTCGCTGAAAGAACCTAACATGCCCCATGCACTACCACTGTTGTTACTGATCATTTGTGTAAGTTTCATTAAATTGTGTCGAGGGGATGAGGAGAGATGGTGCGCACAAGATCGTGTCTACGTATATAGTATATTAACAAAAAAACAAAGTTCCATAACTCTGCAAAAATTTTTTCTGAAAGAACCTAACATGCCCCATGCACAACTACTGTTGTTACTGATCACTTGTCTGAAGTTTCATTAAATTGTGTCAAGGGGATGAGGAGAGATGGTGCGCACAAGATCGTGTCTATGTATATAGTATAGTAACAAAAAAACAAAGTCCCATAACTCTGCAATTTTTTTTTTCTAAAAGAACCTAACATGCCTCATGCACAACTACTGTTGGTACTGATCACTTGTGTGAAGTTTCATTAAATTCTGTCAAGGGGATAGGGACAGATGATGCGCACAAGGTTGCGTCTACGGACAGACAGACAACCTGAAACCAGTATACCCCCCCTAACAACTTTGTTGTCGCGGGGTACAAAAAGGCCATGGTAACTCTGTATTGCTACAGAGTTCCAAAGCTCAGAACAGGTATAATAAGATTACAACAAGAGCTGTCACTAATGGTGACAAATGCCCCCGCAGCACCTTGACCTTTGACCTGGTGACCCCAAAGTCAGTAGGGGTGGTGTACTCAATAAGTACTATCAGTAAGTGAAGTTTGAAGGTCCTGGGTGAAGTGGTTTGCATGTAAAGTGCCTTCATGCAAAAAATTAACGTTGGCCCCTGTGACCTTAACCTTTGACCCAAAAGTCAGTAGGGTTGGTGTACTCATAAAGTACTATCAGCATGTGAAGTCTGCAGGTCCTGGGTCCAGTGGTTCGCGAGTAGTGCCTTCATGCAAAAAAGTTAATGTTGGCCCCTGTGACCTTGACCTTTGATCTGGTGACCCCAAAGTTAGTAGGGGTGGTGTACTCAATAAGTACTATCAGCATGTGAAGTTTGAAGGTCCTTGGTGCAGTGGTTCTCGAGTAAAGTGCCTTCATGCAAAAAGTTAACGTTGGCCCCTGTAACCTTGACCTTTGATCTGGTGACCCCAAAGTCAGTAGGGGTGGTGTACTCAATAAGTACAACCAGCATGTGAAGTTTGTAGGTCCTGGGTGCAGTGGTTCGCGAGTAAAGTGCCTTCATGCAAAAAATTAACGTTGGCCCCTGTGACCTTGACCTTTGACCTGGTGACCCCAAAGTCAGTAGGGGTGGTGTACTCAATAAGTACTATCAGCATATGAAGTTTGAAGGTCCTGGGTGCAGTGGTTCGCAAGTAAAGTCCCTTCATGCAAAAAGTTAACGTTGTGACGAACGAACAAACTAACTAACGAACTAATGGACGGACAGTTGGAAACTAATATGCCTCCCTTCGGGGCATAAAAACAGTTCTGCCAAAATACCTTGGATACCAGATTTTCAAAGAGCCATACATAGAGAAAACTAGTCCTTCTATAAGCATACATAACTTTTTTTTTTGATAAATCAAGATGGTTTTAAACAATTTTAGATGAGGGTCACCCAAGGAACATTTCTGCTAAATGACAGATGACAGATGGACAATGAGTGATCACAATTAATACATCAGTAATTTATTCTGGGCATATTTAAAGAATAAATTCCCATACCTGCCACAACTCGTTCAATAGCTTTCTCAAAGTCTACCAATTCTACTTCTGACTTGGAATCACGTGCAGCAATTAAGGCAGCCTCATTACACACGTTCATTACATCAGCACCTGAAGATAAATATGAAAATATTATATCTTAACAAAAGTGATATGTCACCTCTCACAGACTTCTGACTCCAACTTTGGAGTCACTAGTGCAAACTTTTTCTGATTGGTGAATTTGCTGGCGTAAAATCAAATTGACCCAGAGGAAACCCTGGTAATGATGCTTTATCAAGTTCATGAGAAGAATTCATTTAAGGTATTAGGTCACTAATAGTAATGTTTACAAAATGGCCTTTGCTTGGTATATTCTGAAAGGTAACCGTGTTTTGCACTATTTTGCAAATTTTAAACAACTTTTACCGTGCCGTTTTTTATAAATTGTGAATAACTTATGGTATCGCCTCAAGCTCAAGTAGAGACAAATTTCAAAGTTATAGCCACTATCCAAAACATTTGCAGAGAACTCATTTTACCATTAATTTCAATAGAAGAAACATCAAACTATTGGTAACTAATTATAAAACACAAAATAAAAATGTTAATATCATTTTTTCTATGGTGCCTCGAGTAAACGGATTTAATGAGACAGAATTCATACTTCAACATTGAAAGAATATGGTCGAATGATGAGTTTCTGTTTTGAATTTTGCTTACTCCATTTAAAAATAACCTTAGGGAAGACGTAAAACCTATCTAAATTTCTTCCACAATATATAATCTAAGAGTGAAAGCAAAATGGAGAACTTTCACCGTGCGTAATTCAATATTTTTAAAGATGTGTAACTCTACCCCTTCTGTTTAAGTAGTAAATTCTCTTTGAACACCAAAAAATCGCTTATAAGATTCATCTTTTTCCATTTTTGTACAAAACATCAATAATAAGTCTTGAAAGTAGTAAAAACTTACTAGTAAAAAAGGAAAATAAAGAAAAAAAAATTTGGTCCCAGTACGGCTTGAACCTACGCCCCACTAAGAATTGCAGTAAAAGTAGGTTCATGGTAGGAATTAAATACTCTTCAAAAAGGAGGTTCTCTATTAGTGATCTAATACCTTAAAGGTATTTCTATTTATAGCTCTGGCAGCATCTAAAAGGGGCCAAGCAGAAACATTTAAGCAAACTTGATAGAAAACTGTACCAGGATGCTACTAACCAAGTTTGATACAATTCTGATCTTAAGTTTCAGAGATGTCCTCTGATGAAGTGTACATGGACAATAGATGTATGGACTACAAAAGGTGAGTGATCACAACTTTGTGCTCAGGTGAGCTAACAAGGGAAATAATTTAGTGAAGTCAGTTATGGAACCCGATACATAAACTTGACAAATGATCTTTTCAGCTTGTTTTCAAGTACCAATGCAATACCTCTTTTTGTTTCAGAAATGTTCAAAGAAACATCATTTTGTCAAATTTTCCAACTCAAAAAGGAGAATAATTTTGTCACATTTATAGACCTTTGTGCGTAAACTTACATCAAGATTTTTAACTTTTGTGTGAAGTTTCAATCAAAAGCATGAAAATGTTTCAGAAATAATAAATTAAAAGAAATGTCAATTTTTGGAAATTTTAAAAGTGAAAAGGGCAAAATGCAAGTCAGAAATATGGGACCTGGTGTGTTAACTTGTGTTATGATCCTGTAAATATACTGAATGTTTCAACTGTTCACCAGAAGGGACAGGACGGGGACGGGATGGGACAGGACATGGATGAACGATACAAAGTGATTCCTATAAAGCCCACACCCCAAAGTTTTATTGGTGTTATAATGGAATCTTTTGAAGTACAGAGATATAAATCACAGAACTTTCACACGAAAACTAGAACTGTCACAGGAGTGACGAATACCCCAACAATACAGTCTTGACACAGAAGAATGGCAACCATAAGAAAGACATGGCCACAAAAAGGTGCAATTTACATCGAACTTGACCTGTATTTTATGATGTTACACCTGTGTACCAAAATTTATCTAAATCTGTCAAGCCTTTCCTGAGTTACTGTCCCGCAACCATGAGTTTGACAAATTTTAAGTTGGAAAGGGGCCATCACTACATATAAAATTGGTGGTTTGTAGACAAAGTCGAACTTTACCTGTAGTTTATGATGCCACACCTGTGTACCAAAAACATTTTAAATCTGTCAAGAACTGTCACTGGAGTGTTAAATGACTCCAATGGTGGATGAATATTGCACAATAGCTTGAGTCTGTGTAAAAAATATCAAATAATAAGAGAGGTACAGATAAAGTGTATCAAAACACTATATAAGTATAATTATAAGCAACAAGAGCTGTCGATTGAATGAATATGAACGTCGAAAAAGGGGCATAATTTAGTAAAAAAGCAATATAGGGTTATGGAACCTGCATAGTGCTTATCAGCTCATGACAGTGGACAAGTGTGTGAAGTTTCGATCCATTCCCATAAGTGGGTACTGAGATACCGGCTTACATATAAGAATTTAACCCAAAACTCCTAAGTTGAACAAGAGCTGTCCGTAAGACAGCGCGCTCCACTATTCGGGGATTTGACAGTAAAATGAATATATGTCTGAATAAGAGACCTCTACTATAAAAGGAAGATACAACAAGTGGCATAATTCCATCAAATACACAAATTAGAGTTATTAGGATTGTTACAACAAATGCAGATGATGATGGTAAAGATATATTTTGAGTTTCAAGTCATTATCTTATATAGTACCAAAGTTACGTCCAGAAAATAAAGTTTGTTAAAAAAATTTAAGTGTAAAAGGGATATAATATGGTCAAAAATACAAATCAGAGTTATAGGGATTGTTACCACACATGCAGATGATGGAGATAAAGATACATTTTAAGTTTCAAGTCGTTATCTTATATTGCATTAAAGTAATATCCAGAAAGCAAAGATTGCAAAAAAAATATAAGTACAAAAGGGGCATAATTCTGTCAAAAATACAATTAGAGTTATGGGGTATGTAACCACACATGCAGATGATGATTATAAACAAATATTTTTAATTTCAAGTCATTATCTTTTAAAGTACTAGAGATATGTCTATTAATAAAGCTTTCGAAAAAAATTTAACATGAAAATAATTCCAAGTATAACTCCTTGGTGACCTTGACCTTGGGAATAATGAGCCCAGCCCCTGCATATACTATGTTTGTATGCTGGACAATGTTTATGAGAACTTACAGTAAAGTATAAGCAAAAGTAACAAAGTTATGACAGAAAAACAAAGGTTGCCGAAAAACTTTAACCTTAAAAATAAGTATAAGACCTTGGTGACCTTGACCTTGGATAAAATGGGCCCAGTCCCTGTACATACTTTGTTCGCATACTGGACAATGTTTATGTGAAGTTACAGCAAGATATAAGCAAAAGTAAGAAAGATATGACAGAAAAACAAAGGTTGCCGAAAAACTTTAACCTTAAAAATAACCTAAGTACTACACCTTGGAGACCTTGACCTTGGGTATAATGGGCTCAACCCCTAAATATACTCTGTTTGCATACTAGACAATGTTTATGTGAAGTTACAGTAAGATATAAGCAATATTAACAAAGATATGACAGAAAAACAAAGGTTGCCAAAAAACTTTAACCTTAAAAATAACCTAAGTATAACAGCTTGGTGACCTTGACCTTGGGTATAATGGGCTCAGCCCCTATACATACATTGTTTGTATACTGGACAATGTTTATGTGAAGTTACAGTAAGATATAAGCAATAGTAACAAAGATATGACAGAAAAACAAAGGTTGCCGAACTTTAACCAAGATGGGTCACGCCGACGCCGACACTGACACCGGGCCGAGTAGTATAGCCCCCCTATTCTCCGAATAGTGGAGCTAAAAAGGGGCATAATTTTGTAAAATGCGAAGTTGAGTTATTGACCCTTTGCACTGCATGTCATATCATGACAGTGAACAAGTGTGTGAAGTTTCAATCCTTTCCCATTAGTGGATACTGAAATACCAGTTAACACAAAAAAACTTAACCAAAAATTTCTATGTTGAAAAAGGGGCATAATTTTATTAAAAAGCAAAATAAAGTTATGGGACCTGCTTTGTGCATGTCAGATCATGACAGTGAACAAGTGTGTGAAGTGATTCAATCCATTCCAATTAGTGAGTACCGAGATACCAGCTTACATACAAAACCTTAACCAAAAAATTTGAAAAAGGGGCATAATTTTGTAAAAAAGCAAAACAGAGTTACGGAACCTGTGCAATGTAAGTCAGTTTATCACAGTGAATTAGTGTGTGAAGTTTCAATCCATTCCCAGAAGTGGTTGCTGAGATACCAGCTTACATACAAAAACTTAACCAAATCAAGACGCCGACACCGACGCATGGGCGAGTCCAATAGCTCTACCATTCTATGAATAGTCGAGCTAAAAAGGGGGCATAATTCAGGAAATATTGGTGCAAGAGTTATGCACCTTGTGTCATATCATGTGGGTGATGATATGGAACAAGTTTGAAACAAATGCATTTCGTAATAACTGAGATATAATGAAAATGCATCAAAATTAAATTGAATTCTAAGTAAAAGGGGGCATAATTCACGAAAAATTGGTGTCAGATTTATGTACCTTGTGTCACATGATGCGTGTGGTAAGGTGGAACACCTATTTTAAGTTTGAATCAAATCCATTTAGTAATAACTGAGATATAGTGAAAATGCGTCAAATTCTAAGTAATAGAGGGCATAACTCATGAAAAATTGGTGTCAGAGTTATGCACCTTGTGTCACATGATGTGGGTGATAAGGTGGAACATCTATTTTAAGTTTGAATCAAATCTATTTAGTAATAACTGAGATATAGATTTTGGGATGCGACGTTATGGGACAGGACATGACAAAACTGACTTCTATATAGCCCCCACCCCGCAAAACAAGTTTGGTGGGGGTGTACAGGGGTTCCACTAGACATGAAAACCCAGGAGTCCCAGGACCCTTGGGTCCAAATTCTGAAGGGTCCTTTTCCAAAATACAGGAGTCCTGTCCCAACATGTCGATATAATTGACTATATTTTCTTATGTAGGCCTAATACGTAGATCTCTTAAGCTAATAAAGCAATAAAACCTAGATCATGTTACAACATATAAAATGTCTCTTTCAGGTTATATAATCTCATATTGTAAACCAATATTTATCAAAATTCATGTTATCTTGATTAGGTTCTTCTTCAGTATTTCATTTAATAACAGAAAAGTGCTATAACACTCTGTAACAAGAGCTGTCTGATGACAGCGCGCTCGACTATTCGAAGAATTGATTGAAGAATGGGGTCAAAATATTTCCACGGATATTCAGACAAAAGAAATAAATAGATTAGACAAACAATGTTCCTGTATTACTTTGATTTCGATAAGTCTTGCACTAAATGGCAATATATGAGCCAATTTCAAAGTCCAAAAAGGGCCATAATTCAGTCAAAATAGTTATGACTTTACATGTAATCTATTGCAACGTATTGCCATATCAAAATTTGACATAAATGACTGTATGAAACAAACCAATTTCAAAGTCAAAGGCATAATCAGCCAAATGTCAAGTATAGTCTCTTGCCAACATGACTATGATAAACAGTGAAAAGTTTCAAAGTCCAAAATGTCACTGTACAAATAATTAACCAGATTTTAAAGTCAAAAGGCCATATTCAGCCAAAATCTTGATGATTTAAATTACTTGCTAATAACTTGGGACAATGTAACTGTGTAAACAAGTGTTGAAAGTTTCAAAGCTTTAATCTCAAAAGACTTGTCAAAATAAACTGGTACGAAATATTAACCATGATTTTTAAGTCAAAAAGGGCCATAATTCAGCCAAAATCCTTGATGGAGTTATGTGCTCTTGCCTATAACTGGCATGATGATGGTAAACAAGTGTTGAAAGTTTCAAAGCTTTATCTCAAAAGACTTTGTCTAAATATAAACTGGTACGAAAAACTTAACCATGATTTCTAAGTCAAAAGGGCCATAATTCAGCCAAAATCCTTGATGGAGTTATGTGCTCTTGCCTATAACTGGCCATGATGATGGTAAACAGTGTTAAAGTTTCAAAGCTTCATCTCAAAAGACTTTGTCAAAATGTGGACTGGTACAAAAACTTGACCAAGGTTGTGATGCCGACACTGACGCCGACACAGACGCCGACGCCGTGGTGAGTAGGATAGCTCTACTTATTCTTCGAATAGTCGAGCTAAAAATGCATCCAAAATGTACTATCCGGATACTGGTACACTTTCGGAATGTTGTCTGAAAGTGGTTTTTGCTTAGTTTACTTGGCCCACTAAGGTAAACCAGAGATAGTTCCTCAAATAATGATGGTACTTATCATTAAAAATTGAATTGAAAGTCAGTTTTTTTTAAAGGAATTTTTGAAAAATTGCATATGACATTGGGCGTAATTAGAATCGTGAACGGACATTCTAATATTAGTTTTGCTTTCAAAATTCATTATAATTTGTGGATTTTCTTGTTGATAGTTTTGACAAAACATGGACTTGTATGAAAACAGAACCAATTTCAAAGTCCAAAAAGGGCCATAATTCAGCCAAAATAGATGACAGAGTTAATATGTTCTCTTTCCTACAGACTATTATACTAAACAAGTGATAAAAGTTTCAAAGCCATATGTCAAACACTTTACAAAAAATATGAACTGGTACGAAAAACTTAACCAAGATTTCTAAGTCAAAAGGGGCCATAATTCAGCCAAAATCCTTGATGCAGTTATGTACTCTTGCCTATAACTGGACATGGTGATGGTAAACAGGTGTTGAAAGTTTCAAAGCTTTATCTCAAAAGACTGTCAAAATATGAACTGGTACGAAATATTAACCCAGATTTTTAAGTCAAAAAGGGCCATAATTCAGCCAAAATCCTTGATGGAGTTATGTGCTCTTGCCTATAACTGGACATGGTGATGGTAAACAAGTGTTGAAAGTTTCAAAGCTTTATCTCAAAAGACTTTGTCTAAATATAAACTGGTACGAAAAACTTAACCATGATTTCTAAGTCAAAAGGGGCCATAATTCAGCCAAAATCCTTGATGGAGTTATGTGCTCTTGCCTATAACTGGCCATGATGATGGTAAACAAGTGTTGAAAGTTTCAAAGCTTTATCTCAAAAGACTTTGTCAAAATGTGGACTGGTACGAAAAACTTAACCAAGGTGTGACGCCGACGCTGACGCCGACACCGACGCCGTGGTGAGTAGGATAGCTCTACTTATTCTTCGAATAGTCGAGCTAAAAATGCATCCAAAATGTACTATCCGGATACTGGTACACTTTCGGAATGTTGTCTGAAAGTGGTTTTTGCTTAGTTTACTTGGCCCACTAAGGTAAACCAGAGATAGTTCCTCAAATAATGATGGTACTTATCATTAAAAATTGAATTGAAAGTCAGTTTTTTAAAGGAATTTTGGAAAAATTGCATATGACATCGGGCGTAATTAGAATCGTGAACGGACATTCTAATATTAGTTTTGCTTTCAAAATTCATTATAATTTGTGGATTTTCTTGTTGAAATTATGGTACGACCACGAAACAATGGTCTAATTCAAAGTTTGCATGACGAAATCTTACAGGGCACTTTTCACATGCTCGGTAATCAGCTGGTCGCTTAATTACGATAATTTAATAATTGGCGCCTTTTTTGACAGTATACAGGATCAATACGCTTTATCAATTAATGTTAACACTTCATTGATTCTGGTTACCTATGTGCAGTCGCCGTGACGTAACTTGCTGATAAAAATGCGGTAAGGCATGTCTACAGGTTAAAGGGCGGGAATTAGCAGAAGATCAAAGGCAGGAGGGCATGACCGCGAGTGTTTATTCTGAATACACGTGTTTATCGTGGACATAGTTTTACTGTAGGAAATGAATGATAAGAGAAAGGATTATCAAAGGAAAATGCCTCTGGGTCCCGAGTGATGCACATGCAAGTGTCATGCTGGGTCCTTTGAGCGTCTTTTGAAAATCTCCCGGGTCCGGACCCGGGTCAAATGGAACCCCTGGGTGTAATAAATCTACATATTTTCATTACCAGAAAAGCCAGGTGTTAAGGAAGCCATCTTCCTCGCCAGATCATTTTTTTCTAGGGATGTTTTTATTTTCTTCAAATGAACTTTGAATATTGATGCTCTGAAAATATAAAGGAATGTGAAAAGAACAAAAATCTCCATTGCAAAACTACAGATAAAACAGACTGAAAAAATAATAATTAATTTCTTAGGACATTTATTTGTTTACAACAGTATTTCAGTTATGTCACAGCAGGTAGTTGACCTAACCCGTGTCCCTGGATTCTGTACCCGTACAAACCTGTTCTCCGCAAGTATCTGCTAACTTCCCAACATGAATCAGAGTTGGAGGACAAATGATGTCAGACACAGAACATACGCCCCGCTCGGGGATCAAACTCACGATAACGCAATCCGTAGATCTGCGCTCTCCCTACTGAGCTCAGCGGGCAGGCATTTCTTAGGACAATTCCTCAATACCAACAAGAAAATGAAAGGTTTTTGAATAAGTTTGATACACTTTAAGTAAAGATTATGGAATTTCGACAAACTGTAAATTCATTAAAGAAAAAAAATATCTTCCTGTTTAAATTTGAAGAGAAAGAATATTCTTAAAAGAATTTATCATTAATAAATACCTCATCAATGTACATGTATATACTACAATTAAAAACAACACTATAATGCTATATAAAGAAGAACATTACCACACTATGAAGAGTTAAAAGAGACAATATGATATCACAGACATCATATCATACGACTGAATCAAATAACAGAAAAGTGTGTTAAAACTAAAACAAGAGGGCCATGAAGGTCCTGTATCGCTCACCTGATCTATTGACCTAAAGATCATCAAGATTAACATTCTGACCAAGTTTCATTAAGATATGGTCATAAATGTGGCCTCTAAAGTGTTAACTAGCTTTTCCTTTGATTTGACCCGGTGACCTAGTTTCTGACCCCACATGACCCAGATATGAACTTGACGTAAAGACCATCAAGATTAACATTCTGACTAAGTTTCATGAAGATACAGTCATAAATGTGGCCTCTACCGTGTTAACAAGCTTTTCCTTTGATTTGACCTGGTGACCTAGTTTTTTAACCCAGATGACCCAATATCGAACTCGACCAAGATTTTATTGAGGGTAACATTCTGACCAAGTTTCATTAAGATTGGACCAAAATTGTGACCTCTAGATTGTTAACAAGCTTTTCCTTTGATTTGACCTGGTGACCTAGTTTTTGACCCCAGATGACCCAATATAGAACTCATCCAAGATTTTATTGAGAGTAACATTCTGACCAAGTTTCATTAGGATTGGGCCAAAATTGTGACCTCTAGAGTGTTAACAGTCAAATTGTTGATGACGACGGACAGACGGACGACTGACGGACGGACGACGAACACATGACGATCACAAAAGCTCACCTTTGAGCACTTTGTACTCAGGTGAGCTAACAATACCTTAAAACACTGATAATAAACCGAATTTGAAAATCGATGCACCGAAAAGGCAGGTATAAAAAATGTTTTACGTGGAGTACCATTAAACAAGCAGTTATCACATTAAACGGTAAAGGAAAAACTGAACAGTTGTATATTTATACTGAAAACATACAGGCAGTTAAATCTTTTTTAGAACTTAGCAGAGAAAGTAATTTATTACAAAACTGCACTTCAATAGTTAGTTCTGAAAACAAGAGGGCCAAGATGGCCCTAGGTCGCTCACCTGATAAACACACCATAACAGTGTAAACATGTTTGACATAGTGATTTCATGGAAACAAATATTCTGACCAATTTTCATTAAGATTGGATCAAAGATGCGGTTTCTTAAGTGTAAACAAGCATTTTCTTCAATTTGACCTAGTGACCTAGTTTTTGAGCTAAGATGACCTACATTCGAATCTGATCTAGATTTGATTAAGGCAATCATTCTGACTAAATTTCATCAACCTCGATTAAAAAATACAGCCTCTATCGCATACAAAACATTTTTCTTTGATATATCCTAGCGACCTAGTTTTTGACCCCAGGTGACCCATATTCAAACTTGACCTTTACTTCATCAAGGCAATCATTCTGACCAAAATTCATGAAGACCAATTGAAAAAAACAGCCTCTATCGCATACACAAGGTTTTTCTTTGATTTGACCTCGTGACCTAGTTTTTGACCCCAGATGACCCATTTTCAAAACTGGCCTAGATTTCATCAAGGTTATCATTCTGACAAAATTTCATGAAGATCAGTTGAAAAATACAGCCTCTATCGCATACACAAGGTTTTTCTTTGATTTGACCTAGTGACCTACTTTTCAACCCGATAACCCATTTTCCAATTTGGCCTAGATTTTATCAAGGTAATCATTCTGACCAAAATGCATAAAGATAAAATGCAAAATACAGCCTCTATCGCATACACAAGGCTTTTCCTTGATTTGACCTAGTGACCTAGTTTTTGACCCCGGGTGACACATTTTCGAACCTGGCCTAGATTTCATCTGGGTAATCATTCTGACAAAATTTCATGAAGATCAATTGAAAAATACAGCCTCTATCGCATACACAAGGTTTTTCCTTGATTTGACCTAGTGACCTAGTTTTTCACCCCAGATGACCCATTTTCGAACTCGGCCTAGATTTCATCAAGGTAATCATTCTGACAAAATTTCATGAAGATCAGTTGAAAAATACAGCCTCTATCGCATACACAAGCTAAATGTTGACGGACGACAGACGCCGGACATCGAGCGATCAGAAAAACTCACCTGAGCATTGCTCAGGTGAGCTAAAAACAAGAGCTGTCAGTGGACAGCGCGCTCGACTATTCTCAGTGCTTGATTGTATAATATAAGCAATGAGTAAAACTTTAACATTATAATAAGCATATTCTAAGTCAAAATGGGGCCATAATTCAGTCAAAATGCTTGATAGAGTTGCCTCCTCCTTTTTACAGACTGGAGTCATGATGATAAGCAAGTATGCAAAATATGAAAGCAATACCTCAATGGACTTTGAAAATATTTGTGGTGGTACGCAAACTTTAACATTTATTCTAAGTTGAAAAGGGGCCATAATTCAGTCAAAATGCTTGATAGAGTTGCCTCCTCCTTTTTACAGACTGGGGTCATGATGGTAAACAAGTATGCAAAATATGAACGCAATATCTCAATGGACTTTGAAAATATTTGGGGTGGTACGCAAACTTTAACATTTATTTTAAGTTGAAAAGGGGCCATAATTCAGTCAAAATGCTTGATAGTGTTGCCTCCTCCTTTATACAGACTGGGGTCATGATGGTAAACAAGTATGCAAAATATGAAAGCAATATCTCAATGGACTTTGAAAATATTTGGGGTGGTACACAAACTTTAACATTTGTGTGACGCCCACGCTAATGCCGACGCCGGGGCGAGTAGGATAGCTCCCCTATTCTTCGAATAGTCGAGCTAAATAAGGTTTCTTGATTCATTTTTTATAGTTCTAGCATACAGAAATCTCATTACCCTGAATTGTAATTCTGAAAACAAAAATAATTCTGGATTTATTAAATTTGACCGTAAACAGAACTGCACTTACCTCCCTTTAATATCTGGATTAGAAACATAGATTTGCCTGTCAAACCTGCCAGGTCTAAGTAAAGCTTTGTCTAGTATGTCTACTCTATTTGTAGCAGCTAACACAACTACTCCTCCTTGATTCTGGAAACCTGCAAGTCAAAATAGTAAAAAATTCCTAGAAATAACATTCTAGTATATCTATCTATGTTAAGTATATGATGATGCATATACAAATGAGCCGCGCCATGAGAAAACATAGTGGCTTTGCGACCAGCATGGATCCAGACCAGCCTGCGCATCAGCGCAGTCTGGTCAGGATCCATGCTGTTCGCTAACAGTTTCTCTAATGGCAATAGTCTTTGAAAGCGAACAGCATGGGATGCGTGCTGGTCGCAAGGTCACTATGTTTTCTCATGGCACGGCTCAAATGTGTTTTTGAACATTTTAACATTTTTTTATACAGCAACTGCTTTTATGTGATTGTCAGAGTTCCTGATAACTTCAGACTTTAGACTCTAGTCAGCAAATCAGACTCCTTTCATTAGCTAAATGGGAGTGTAGATTTCCCAGATGTAGGACAACCCACCCCCACCTCCCCCTTTGACAAAGTCCCTCCAGCTAAGGTTGACAGTCACAAAATTTCTATGTTAAAAAGGGTTATGATTTTGACAAAATAAAAGTTAGAGTTATGTAATTAATCCTTAGAGGTCATCTGATGATGCAAAAGACATGTGTGAAGTCTGCAAACATTTGGCCAGGTAGTTTCTGAGAAACTCGCTTACATGCAAAACTTCAACATGAAATTTGAAGTAAAAAGGGACATAATTTTGAAAAGAGAAAAGCTATAGTTATGTAACTTTTTTCCTGAGAGGACATCAAATGATGTTGAAGAAATGCGTTAAGTTTGAAAGCATATGGCCAAGCAGTTGTTAAGAAATCTGTTTATATACAAAACGAGATCATGATGTAGAAGCCAACACTGGCGAGTGGGCGATCAAAAAAGCTCTTCTTTTTGAAAAAAAAAATCAAATATTAAAGTTAAAAATTACAATTTTCAATATGATAACTATAGAATTAAGCGGAAATTTCAATACAACTGGAAACAAGAGGGCCATGAAGGCCCTGTATCGCTCACCTGATCTATTGACCTAAAGATCATCAAGATTAACATTCTGACCAAGTTTCATTAAGATATGGTCATAAATGTGGCCTCTAAAGTATTAACTAGCTTTTCCTTTGATTTGACCCGGTGACCTAGTTTTTGACCCCACATGACCCAGATTCGAACTTGATTTAAAGATCATCAAGATTAACATTCTGACTAAGTTTCATGAAGATACAGACATAAATGTGGCCTCTAGAGTGTTAACAAGCTTTTCCTTTGATTTGACCCAGTGACCTAGTTTTTGACCCCACATGACCCAGATTCAAACTTGACCTAAAGATCATCAAGATTAACATTCTGACCAAGTTTCATGATGATACAGTCATAAATGTGGCCTCTAGACTGTTAACAAGCTTTTCCTTTGATTTGACATATTAACCTAGTTTTTTACTCCACCTGACCCAGATTTGACCCGGTGACCTATAGATCATCAAGATTAACATTCTGACCAAGTTTCATTAAGATATGGTCATAAATGTGGCCTTTACAGTGTTAACTAGCTTTTCCTTTGATTTGACCCGGTGACCTAGTTTTTGATCCTACATGACCCAGATTCAAACTGGACCTTGAGATCATCAAGATTAACATTCTGACCAGGTTTCATGAAGATACAGTCATAAATGTGGCCTCTACAGTGTTAACAAGCTTTTCCTTTGATTTGACCTGGTGACCTAGTTTTTGACCCCAGATGACCCAGTATCGAACTCGTCCAAGATTTTATTGAGGGTAACATTCTGACCAAGTTTCATTAAGATTGGGCCAAAATTGTGACCTCTAGAGTGTTAACAAGCTTTTCCTTTGATTTGACCTGGTGACCTAGTTTTTAATCCCAGATGTCCAAATATCGAACTTGTCCAAGATTTTATTGAGAGTAACATTCTGACAAAGTTTCATTAAGATTGGGCCAAAATTGTGACCTCTAGAGTGTTAACAGTCAAATTGTTGACGACGATGGACGGACGAACGACGACGGACACAGGGCAATCACAAAAGCTCATTTTGAGCACTTTGTGTTCAGGTGAGCTAAAAATGTAAGGGGGATTTTGTCCACCTTTGTCAAACTGGGTATAGGGGATTTTGTCCATATCCAATAATATACACGTGCAAATTCAATATGCTTTCTCACCATCCATCTCTACCAGCAGCTGGTTTAAAGTACTTTCTTGTTCACTGTGGCTGCCACCAACTTTATTCTCGCCTCTCTTCCTACCAACTGCATCTATTTCATCTATAAATAATATACATGGTGCATTCTTTCTTGCTGTTGCAAACATGTCCCGAACCTGAAAAGTACAAGTGAGTATTCTAATGAGGAAAAATCTATCACTTTTGCACAGATGTTTTCTTGTTTCTTTTGAAGTTATACACTCACTCCTTTTAGGAGCAAACTTGTTGCTTTTCTTTTGATTTAGGTGAATAAACCTTGAACCAGACAACCATAGGAATGTAACTAGAGTAGTATTTTAGATTAAAATCCAGTTGATTCATTTCATGTCAACTTACATACATCAAACTAATTCAAAACATTTTCTTTCAATTTTGATAGTGTATGAATAACCTACTTGGCACATACAATATTAACAACCCAAGTACATAATCCTTGTTTCTTTTACCCCTTAGATCGTGTCTTTTATCCACACCCTAAGGAATACACACTGGCTTTTAGCCATCCCCCTACCTTCTACATTGTGTATTTAAGTCAAAAGAAATCTAAACTTACCCTGGAAGCACCAACTCCGACAAACATTTCAAGAAACTCTGACCCAGATACTGTAATAAATGGCACACCAGCTTCTCCCGCAGTCGCCTTTGCTAAAAGGGTCTTTCCTGTTCCAGGCGGTCCAGTCAGTAAGGCCCCTTTTGGGATTTTTGCACCAAGATTAACATACTGTTGTGGGTTTTTGAGGAAGTTCACAAATTCCATGATTTCTATTTTGGCTTCCTCACAACCAGCTACATCTCTATAAAATAAAAACTAGAATTCAAGGAATATAGACAAACACAAAAAAATCCCATTTATCTGTATCAAATTATTACCAACAAATCAATAACCATATTTACATAAATGTCACCTAACAAATCAATATTCGGACAAACAGAACAAAACAAGAGCTGTCCGTAAGACAGCACACTTGACTTGTCTCAGTGCTTGACTCTGAATTAGAGCTTTGCCAGTAAAAACTTTAACCAAATAATATTAAGTTAAAAAGGGGCATAACTCTGTCAAAATTCAAACCAGAATAATGGGGATTGTTTCTCCTGGTGTATACTTTGATAGTAAATAACTATTTTAAGTTTCAGGTCAATAGCTTTGATAGTAACAGAGATATTTGACTTTATCAAAAAGTTTAACCGACGGCGACGAGTGCAATAGCTCTACTTTTTCTTTAAAAGCTTGAGTTAACAAGAGACCAATGTTTGCCTTAAGTCATTCAAAATCTATAGATAGATGCACAGGATGGAACTAGTACAACTTTAAATTTGACTGAAACACATTTTTTTAATTGTATACTTTTCACAATAATGTGCTGTTTATATATCCTTATATTTGCTTTTATAGACACATACTGAAACCAACAATTTTGTACCTGGTAACATGACACCATTAAGTGGTTAAAATAAATGTTTAATTACAAACCTACACAATTACAGATCACATGGTGACTTTCCAACTTTTGATGGCAGAGGAAGACCTCAGGTGCCCCAGCCGGCATTATTTAATCATGGACGGGCAGAACTGGGTAGAACTACCAACCTTCCGTAAGCCAACTGAGTTCCGCCAGGTATCAGATTTTACCTTGACTGGAACCAATGCTTCTAAGTAACAAGTAATGTACCTGAATTTGACTCCTGTATCCTCTTTAACCACCTTAGCTGTTGATTTAGCAAAACTGAATAATCCACCACCTGATCTGCCAGCGCCACCTTTCCCTGACTGAAATTAGGCAAAGACAATGTGTTTTATGTCTTCACAATTTATTGAATAAACGAAGTAGAATGCAAACTTCTTGATGTATTTCCTTTAGTTTATGCCATACTTTGTTTCTACAGTGTATGACAGTTGTTTGTTTATGGTTTTAAAACTGAGGAGAAAATGACTGAGTAAGTGGCAGATGAAACTGTGAAAACAAATTAATAAAAGGTCTAAATTACTCGCATATCACCTTGTATTATAGCTGTATTATACCTGTATTATCAGAATGATTTTCATGAAATTTATGCAGGGAGAAAAAGCTCACTAGGTTGTGATAGGTCTTTAACTCTCTTCAGTGATACAAAAACAGAAAAAGTATTTCCAATCGATTAAAGCCACAACATCTAATAAACTCGGGTCATCAACAACTGTTGCGCAACTTGAGAAAATCTAACATATGCTATAAAACATTCGTTTCTTACTTATAAAAACAGTTTAAACTCGTTTGTTTCTCGAATTCCAAGGGATCGACCGTGTTACTTGGAGATAACTAAAAGTCAAATGAGCCGTGCCATGAGAAAACCAACATAGTGGCTTTGTGACCAGCATGGATCCAGACCAGCCTGCGCATCCGTGCAGTCTGGTCAGTATCCATGCTGTTCGCTAACGGTTTCTCTAAATGCAATAGGCTTTAAAAGCGAACAGCATGGATCCTGACCAGACTGCATGGATGCTCAGGCTGGTCTGGATCCATGCTGGTCGCAAACCCACTATGTTGGTTTTCTCATGGCACGGCTCAAATTATAAACAATGTTTTGTGCACATGTTTTCAGGATGGGACCTGTAAATGTCTTCCAAGACAGCCGGAATTTTGAGATAAGCGAGTTTGAGGTACCGAATTTCAACTATATTTGACTTCCTACACTTGCATCATATCTATGATTAAGGAGGTCAATCTATCAGTTAAAAAGTCCTTGCAATGATCCAAGAAACTGCACTGCGTTCAAATTCTTTTCTTTACTGGAACTGTTTCATGAGCAAAAACGAGTAACATAATTCAAAGAAGTATCTTATAAAAAGATTAACCTTTACCCTGCTAAATTTCTATACTGAACTTGCCCATCTTTCAATTTGGACAGAACCATTTACTGTTAAAAGGGGAGCCTTATCAAAAAGGTACTGACTGAATGGCGAACAGTGCAGATCATGATCCGACTGCACGGAATAAGGCATAATCAATTATGTCCAGCATGATAAGGGTTACTAAATGTTAATGACAATTAACAAGTGAGTTAAGTATATTACCTGAAAGGCGTAGAATACGCCAAAAAGGATGAGCAATGGAACCAAGCTTCTTAGTACCTGCGCTGTAAATTCCCTGTAACATATATATACAGTACATCAGTACTACCAGTCAACATCGAACTAGAACTATCGGTAAAAGCGATCAATACCCCCAAGTCACTGTGTTGATACCGGAAAAGTAAAATGGTATGATCATGATGATAGACCTTCAAGTACAAAACTGAATTTTGAACTTAGTAACCCACATTGTGCACTCTGCATGTCTGCTTGCTGAGATTAACAGGTGATCCTAGTTTTATGAAATTCACTTTAATGGTTTAGAAGATATATAGCAAACACAAATCTAAGTTATGTATTATGTGACAAATTAGTGCGACTTTTACCTTAGGTTTAGTGACCTGGGACATATGTTATGCATGCCATTTTGATGAGGCTAACAACTGATGCAAGTTAATGAAAATCTTTATGAATTAATACTGTAAATGTTTCCTTCAGTTAATATTACAAGCATTGTTCTGCACACTAAAGCTAAAACCCAGCCTTTTGATTTGTTTGTTTTGGGTTTAACGCCATTTTTCAACAGTATTTCAGTTATATAACGGCGGGCAGTAAACCTAACCAGTGTTCCTGGATTCTGTACCAGTACAAACCTGTTCTCTGCAAGTAACTGCCAACTTCCCTACACGAATCAGAGGTGGAGGACAAATGATTTCAGACACAATGTCTTTTATCAAACTGTCACAGAGAACATACGCTACACCCAGGGCTTGAACTTACAACCCTGAGATCTCCAGCGCTCTCCCTATTGAGCTAAGCGGGCGGGATGCCAGCCTTTTGAACATTAAGGACCTCTGCAATAGTGTTATAAAGGGAGTATTGTTTTATCTCCAACCATACATTCCCAGTCTTTTTCTTTCAATTCAATATCAGGTAGTAAGCCTAGAGTATGCCATGTTTGGTTATGATTTGACTTAAAGAATTTTATCACAGTAAACTTAGACAGTGTGTGATTTCAAGATGAAATGAACAGTCAAAGACTTTTTGAAAATAATTCTTGAAAATAATTCCATTGTAGGTTAATTACATCAAATATAAAATATTCCCACGGCAATGTTTTCTTGAATATCATTTTATAAATGAATTCACAGTTACTTTTACAAGAAACTAACAATTTTATAGTGTAAATAATTTAAGAACTCTCATCAAATTTGCATTAACTAGATTTTTTTTTTACTCACCACTCAACTGACCAGAGAATGTAATAATAACTTACTTTGCATGTTCTGTCTTGTAGTAAACTGGAACAAAATTGGCCCGAGATATTTCTAGATCTAACTGTGCTTGCTCCAGATTTTTCTCAAACTGTTCAACTGAACCAAGCGTAAACCATGGTGTCTGCCCACTCACTGGTTGCTGTAATGTAAGCAATCTATTTGTATCAATAGAATCTCATGACTGTATACAACATTTATGCCCTTTTATACATATTTCTCACAAAGTCTCTGGTCTCGCTGGGTGAAATCTCTAACAAAACCCCAGGTGCACAACTTCACATGCTGAACAATATTCCTGTAATGTTTCATAAACCTAGGTGCCATACTTTTTTTTTAAGATACATGCAACTACAACGTTTAGGCCCTTTTTATGCATATTTTTAACTAAGTTAAGGGCAATATCTTTGGCTAGGAGAGGTCTTGGTTTACGGTAAATAAGACATGTTCTAGTTAGCATTTGACTAAGGACCTTTAAACACTCTGATAAAACATGGAATATTTTAAATGACCTTTCAGTCTGCTTCACTTAATTTTCATCGATAAGATGGTGACGCAGTTATTAAGATCAAGAACCACACTCCATGGTTTGTACTGGAGAAGTCTTTTCCCTTTGTGAGGGTGGGTCAAAAAGTTGTTTAAAAAGGTACGAGGTCTTGGTTTGGTGCTAAGAAATCATGTTCACTGTACGCATCAAACACGGGGGTCGCTAGAAACAAGCCAATTTTAATGTGAAATGCATCGGTAGGAAATAAAAAGGTTGTTGTAGACAGGACGTCGCTGAAAGCAAGGAGTCGCAAGGCAGTCTTAACTGATGTAATATATACACATGAACAAAGGGCCATAATACTGGTCTTACTCAGGCAATCTGACCGAAACTTCCAGGGTGGCATTTCCCTTGAGCACTTAATATTTCTACCATATTCTATTCAAATATTCCAAACCATGTCATAGATATGGCTTCCGACAGACTGACGGACAGCACCATGCATACATCCCTCAGCCTCTGTTGGGGAATAATAATGATTCTATACTGCATACTTCTCAAAATGAACAGTATCTTTATCATTTGGCATTTGCCATGTCGGGCAAAGTATTACAGAAACTTGTGTGTACAACTTGTCATCATATTGTGTTGATAGGTTTAATTTATGTCGGATCAAAAGAAAATGGATTAAAAATTTATTAAAGTACTGTATAGCAGGTTATATTCGCGGAGGTTTAATTTTCACTATATTCGCGATCAACACATACAGCACGAAATCTAAACACCGCAATTTTTTGTTACCTTGAATATACACATTTCACTGAGGCTGACCACTCAATTACAAGCATTACTTATCAGCATTATTGCTTTTGTTTTTTGTTACTTTACATTGTGCGTCATATTGCAATGCACGGTGTCAGTGCGTGGGGGGTACATTTACCACGTCAACGATAGCTCTAGTTTTATATAAATCTAATAGAAATATAACAAGAGCACCGCCTTGCGGGTGCTGACGCTCATCTGATTTTTTTTGTGTAATAGAAATATTGTCCTACCCATGATTTTCTAAGTCTAAAAAGGGCCATCATTCTTGCAAAAAGCAGGATAGAGTTATGTTTCTTGATGTTCAGTGTCCACTTATGATGGTGAAAAACTGTTGCAAGTTTTAAAGCAATAGCTTTGATAGTTTATGAGAAAAGTTGACTTAAACATAATGCTCAACCAAAAGTCCAAAAGGGGCAATAATTATTGCAAAAAGCAGGATGGAGTTATGTTGCTTGCTGTACAGGGTCAGCTTATGATGGTCATCAAGTGTTGCAAGTTTCAAAGCAATAGCTTTGATAGTTTAAGAGAAAAAGTTGACCTAAACATAAAACTTAACCAAGAAATCTGATATTTTCTAAGTCCAAAAGGGGCCATAAATCTTGCAAAAAGCAGGATGGAGTTATGTTTCTTGCTGTACAGGGTCAACTTATGATGGTGAACAAGTGTTGCAAGTTTCAAAGCAATAGCTTTGATATTTTAGGAGAAAAGTTGACCTAAACATAAAACTTAACCAAGAAATCTGATATTTTCTAAGTACAAAAGGGGCCATAAATCTTGCAAAAAGCAAGATGGAGTTATGTTTCTTGATGTACAGGGTCTGCTTATGATGGTGAACAAGTATTCCAAGTTTCAAAGCAATAGCTTTGATAGTTTAGGAGAAAAGTTGACCTAAACATAAAACTTAACCAAGAAATCTGATATTTTCTAAGTACAAAAGGGGCCATAAATCTTGCAAAAAGCAAGATGGAGTTATGTTTCTTGCTATACAGGGTCAGCTTATGATGGTGAACAAGTATTCCAAGTTTCAAAGCAATAGCTTTGATAGTTTAGGAGAAAAGCTGACCTAAACATAAAACTTAACCAGGCAACGCCGACACAGACGCCGACGCCGACAACCGCTCAAGTGATGACAATAACTCATCATTTTTTTTCAAAAAATCAGATGAGCTAAAAAGTACTAAATTTTATGATACTAATAAAAGATTGACTATAATCTTTAACCAAGATAAAACTGTGAACAACAAAACTGACATGAGGCGTCACGCTAACTGCCGATAATTACTGGCCATTTCATCTATAAAGGACAATTGCACCATTTGTTATCGGTTTGAATTGAGAAGTTGATGTTTTTTTGAAAAATGCCATTGCGAGATATTGAAAATTGCTTTCTATTCATTCATAAAAATATTTAAATTTTAAAAAAGAAACATCAAATAGAACAATACTTTATTGCTTTGATTGTCAAGAAAACAAAAATTGATAGACTAGTTCAGTGAGATCGATTCCACTCTCCGCAAAGGAGGTGTCGATGTAAATCCAACTTTCATTTCAATCTACCTCAAAATGTGCGTATTTATTATTATTTGCATGTCTAGGAAGAGAGACCACCGTTTCTGTTGTTTACAACCAAGGTTTATAATTCGCGGCTGAAGTAGTTTCCGCGAAATTAAGACACCATGAATTCAAAAGTCGCTCACCTGTGTAACACACCATAATAGTGTAAACATGTTTTACCTAGTGATTTCATGGAGACAAAATATTCTGACCAATTTTCATTAAGATTAGACCAAAGAACATTGCCTCTTGAGTGTAAACAAGCATTTTCTTTGATTTGACCTAGTTACCTAGTTTTTTTTATCCCAAATGACCCAGATTCAAACTTGTCCAAAATTTCATGAAAACAAACATTCTGACAAAGTTTCGGGAAAATTGGGGCAAAACAGTGGTCTCTAGAGTGAATACAAGCTTTATGATTTGACATAGTTTTTGACCCCATGTGACCCAGATTTGAAAGCATCCAAGACTTCATGATAACAAACATTCTGTTTTTTACCCCACATGACCCAGATTCGAACGTGTCCAAAATTCATGAAAACAAACATTCTGACAAAGTTTCAGGAAGATTGGAGCAAAACAGTGGCCTCTAGAGTGTATACAAGCTTAATGATTTGACCTAGTTTTTGACCCCATGTGACTCAGATTTAAAAGCATCCAATTAGCAGTTGACCCAGTCTCGAACTTGAACTAGATATCATCAAGATGAATATTCAGACCAACTTTCATACAGATCCCATGAAAAATATCGCCTCTAGAGAAGTCACAGGGTTTTTCTATTATCTGACCTACTGACCTAGTTTTTGATGGCACGTGACCCAGTTTTGAACTTGAACTAGATATCATCAAAGTGAACATTCTGACCAATTTTCATGAAGATCCATTGAATAGTATGGCCTCTAGAGAGGTCACAACGTTTCTCTGTTTTTAGACCTACTGACCTAGTTTTTGACCGCATGTGACCCATTTCTGAACCTGAACTAGATATCATCAAGGTTTACATTCTACCAATTTTCATGAAGATCCATTGAAAAATATGGCTTCTAGGGAGGTCACAAGGATTTTCTATTTTTAGACCTACTGACCTCGTTTTGGACCACACATGACCCAGTTTTGAACCTGACCTAGATATCTTAAAGATGAACATTCTGACCAACTTTCATAAAGATCCCATGAAAAATGTGACCTCTAGAGTGGTCACAAGCAAAAGCTTATGGAAGGATAAACGGACGACTGACGCCGCGCAATTACAAAAGCTCACCTTGTCACTTTGTGACAGGTGAGCTAAAAATATCTTACCTTCAAGATGACTTTGACCCACTGCTTGTTTATCACTTCTATTTTCAGCACCTAGAAGAAAAAGTTCATCAATATCATTCTGGGATTCAAAAGTAACTGAAGTTTTTGACAGATCTAATAAACAAGAGGGTCATGATGACCCTGGATCGCTCACCTGACTAATATGAGCTACATGTTTCAAATGCCAAACTGATGATAAAATATTTAAAAAGTTAGTAGATCACATTTATGGTCAATGAAATTCAGTTTTACAATTTGTGTGCAAAACTGTGTATGTCATCAAAATTTCAAGGCTGTATCTTGAAAAACAAGGAAGTAGGTAAGTAGGTCAAGGTCACAGTCAAGTGACATCATATTACTTGGGGTCATCAGGTAATTATAATTAAACAGTCTTGGAAATAGGATCAGATGATTTTTTTAAGTATTTTTCCTATATAACTCACATAATAACTAAGTGACCCCAGGGCGGGGCCTCTTTTAACCCCAGGGGCATAATTTGAACAATTTTGGTAGGGGACTACTAGACAATGCATCATACCAAATATCAAAAGCCTAGGTCGTATGGTTTCAGACAAGACGATTTTTAAAGCTTTTTCCTATATAAGTCTATATAAAACTAGGGACCCCCAGGGCAGGGCCTCTTTTCACCCAAGGTGTACAATTTGAAAAAGTTTGGTTGAGGACCATAAGACAATGCTACAAACCAAATATCAAAGGTCTAGAAGTATTGTGGTTTCAGACAGGAAGATTTTTAAACTTTTTTCCCTATATAAGTCTATGAAACAAGAGGGCCATGAAGGCCCTGTATCGCTCACCTGACCTATTTACCTAAAGATCATCAAGATCAACATTCTGACCAAGTTTCATTAAGATATGGTCATAAATGTAGCCTCTAAAGTGTTAACTAGCTTTTCCTTTGATTTGACCCGGTGACCTAGTTTTTGCCCCCACATGACCCGATTTGACTTGACCTAAAGATCATCAAGATTAACATTCTGATTAAGTTTCATGAAGATACAGTATAAATCTGGCCTCTAGAGTCTTAACAAGCTTTTCCTTTGATTTGGACCTAGTGACTAGTTTTTTAAACAAACTGACCCAGATTTAAACTTGACCTATAGATCATCAAGATTAACATTCTGACCAAGTTTCATTAAGATATGGTCAAAATGTGGCCTCTAAAGTGTTAACTAACTATTCCTTTTATTTGACCCCCGTGACCTAGTTTTTGACCCGACATGACCCAGATTCGAACTTGACTAAAGACATCAAGTTTAACATTCTGACTAAGTTTCATGAAGATATAGTCAAAAATGTGGCCTCTAGAGTGTTAACAAGCTTTTCCTTTGATATGACTAGTGACCTAGTTTTTGACTCCATCTGACCAGATTTAAACTTTACCTAAAGATTATCAAGATTAACATTCTGACCAAGTTTCATTAAGATATGGTCATAAACGTGGCCTCTACAGTGTTAATTAGCTTTTCCTTTGATTTGACTGGTGACCTAGTTTTTGACCCGACATGACCCAGATTCAAAATTGCCCTAAAGATCATCAAGTTTAACATTCTGATAAGTTTCATGAAGATATAGTCATAAATGTGGCCTTAGAGTGTTAACAAGCTTTTCCTTTGATATGACCTAGTGACCCAGTTTTTGACCCCACCTACCAGATTTGAACTTGAGCTATAGATCATCAAGATTTGACCAAGTTTCATTAAGGTATGGTCATAAATGTGGCCTCTAGTGTAAACTAGCTTTTCATTTGATTTGGCTTGGTGACCTAGTTTTTTATCCTACATGACCCAGATTCAAACTGGACCTTAAGATCATCAATATTAACAATCTGAACAAGTTTCATGAAGATACAGTCATAAATGCGGCTTCAACAGTGTTAACAAGCTTTTCCTTTGATTTGACCTGGTGACCTAGTTTATGAACCAGATAACCAAATATCGAACTCGTTCAAAGATTTTATTAAGGGTAACATTCTGACCAAGTTTCATTAGATTGGGCCAAAAATGTGACTCTAGAGTGTTAACAAGTTTTTCTTTGATTTGACCCGGTGACCTAGTTTTTGACCCCAGATGACCAATATCGAACTCGTCCAAGATTTTATTGAGGGTAACATCCTGACCAAGTTTCATTAAGATTGGGCCAAAATTGTGACCTCTAGGTTGTTAACAAGCTTTTCCTTTGATTTGACCTGATGACCCAGTTTTTGACCCCAGATGATTAATATCGAACTCGTCCAAGATTTTATTGAGGGTAACATTTTGACCAAGTTTCATTAAGATTGGGCCAAAAATGTGACCTTCTAGAGTGTTAACAAGCTTTTCCTTTGATTTGACTGATGACCTAGTTTTTGACCCCAGATGACCATATTCGAACTCGTCCAAGATTTTATTGAGGGTAACATTCTGACCAAGTTTCATTAAGATTGGGTCAAAATGTGACCTCTAGAGTGTTAACAGTCAAATTGTTGGGCGGACGGACGGACGGACGGGACGGACGGACGACGGACGACGACGGACGCCGGACACAGGGTGATCACTAAAGCTCACCTTTGAGCACTTCGTGCTCAGGTGAGCTAAAAATTGGGACCCCCAGGGCGGGGCCACATTTGACCCCAGGGGATAATTTGAACAATCTTGGTAGAGGACCACTAGATGATGCTACATACCAAATATCAAAGCCCTAGGCCATGTGGTTTTGTACAAGAAGATTTTCAAAGTTAACCCTATATAAGTCTTTATAAACCATGTGATCTGGGGCGGGGCCATATTTAACCCTAGGGGGATAATTTGAACAATTTTGGTAGAGGACCATTAAATGATGCTACACACCAGATATCAAAGCCCTAGGCCCTGTGGTTTTAGACAAGAAGATTTTTAAAGTTTTTCTTTTCGGTTGCCATGGCAACCAGAGTTCTGCATGGAATTCAATTCTTTGAACAATTTTGAAAGGGGGCCACCCAAGGATCATTCATGTGAAGTTTGGTGTAATTCTGCCTAGTGGTTTTCAAGAAGAAGATTTTTTTCAGAAATTGTTGATGCACTATGCATGACGCATATCAAGCAGTCACAATAGCTCACCTTGTCACTTCGTGACAGGTGAGCTAAAAATTGAAACCAATTTGTAACAGTACAAATCGAGAACATTTCTATGTTCCACCAGTAAGGAACTTATGACAGTTATACACTGATGTTGCTCGTCACTAAAATCCTCGATTCTTTTTTTTTAAACAAATGACTATTTATAATACTGGAAATAATGTTTCATTGTTAATGCAGTTGTATATACACAATTAATCATTTAGCCAAGTTAAATATATATTTGACAAAAGTATTTTAGATCTTAATCAACATATTATTTGATAAAATATTTAAAAGTAAGATGAACATAGTACTTGTAAAAACTTACTGCCCCTGTCTGTATGTACTGGTCAACAAATTCATGCCACGATATCTCCTTAAACTGGGCATAGTATGCAAGAACAGAAAGTGCTGCAATACTTGAGCATGCCATAATTATCTTCACCCATTTCTCAGTCTCAGGTGAATTACTGCCGCCGCCTCCTCCTCCCCTGACAAAGAGATGGTACCAAATAGTAACATAACAAGAGGGTCATTGACCTTTAAGTGCTCACCTGTGTAAAAGGCTTCAAGTGTGTTTGTATAATGTTAATAGTTATAGTACAAGTATAGAGTTAGGTTTATATAAATATCAAGGCTCTACCTATTATGGATTCAGAGAAAAAAAATATTTAAAGTTTCCTTTACATTAGGACACATATGGGCATGGCCATTTTTGAACCAAGAGCAATAATTTGAATAATTACAGTAGACAGTCAAACCCTGATATCACATACAAAATATATAATAAATATATAGGTATATATATATATATATATATATATAATAATATATATAAAAATATTATTGTTTTAAAACAGGACCTGAGCATTTTTAAGTTTCCAGTACATAGATACAGTATAGGGAAAAACTGACAACTCCCGATGGCGGCAATTTTTTTATGACAAGTAAAAATAATTTGAACAATTTTGGTAGAAGCACACACAAGGACCATTAGTTTGAACTTAAAAATTTAAAATTGGGCCAGGAGTTTCATACAAGGAAACTTTAAAATGTTCCACTATATACATATAGGGAAAAGTGATCACGTCATCTGGCAGCCGTATTTTTTGATGAATGAGAATAATTTGAACTATCTCTGTAGAAGGTCACTAAAAGGACAATTTGAGTGAAATCATTTAAAATGAGGCCAGCAGTTTCATACAGTATTTTTTAAGGTTCTACTATATGTATATACATGAAGGGAAAAGTGACCATACCCTCTGGCGACCATGTTTTTGGCGAATCAAGGTGAGCTAAAATAACTGAACAAGAACTGGAGGCACTTAGTCTAATGATTCTTTTGCTGTCAGTGGCTTCTGGTAATCGTAGGTTACTTAAAAACTTACATGTATGTGCAAGCTACTTTAACAGACTGTATACTCTTACACATGTTTTCAAGACAACTTATGCATCTCCTGCACTCTGGACATGGACATAACCTGTTGATACAGCAAAACGTTTATGTTACTTACTTTTTGTTACCCAAATTTAAAGTGAACTTGAATTCTTTCATGTCTTTTCCATCATTTCCTGGTGGTCGAAAATCTTTAGGATCTCTTTTTGGTGGACCTATGATAGAAAAAATACTCTATCTCTAATTCAAAGTTCATTCTGTTAAAATTCATTACAATTACCTACAGCCACACTTTACAGTGTAATTTATAAGTTTTTGAAAAGTAGCAATACAATGTATCTGATAAAAGCACTAGTTGGGAGTAAAATAAAGTTTATTTTATTGAAACCCTGTACATATTAACTGCTATTTTCGTCTCTTCCAAACCAAAAGCGGAAATACCCTGATGTCAAGAGATCACTTATACCAGGATCCTCAATATCAAAACATACAAAAGGTGTATCTGAACTATTAACAAGCAAATTCGATGAATTGGTATCCCCCGCCGAAAGGAAATATATCCGGCAAAAAGTTAAGGATGTTACTAAGAAGCAAAATATTTCATTAGTCAAAATCATTTTAACAGAAAATGAATGCTTTTTTTTTTTAGGGGGGGGGGGGGGGGGGGGGGGGGGGGACTGGGTTAGAGTACAAAATTTCACATGTTGATTATAAATATTGATGGAGAATTAAAAATGAAAAACAAAAATGGGTGGGGGATAGGGATGCATGATTGGGGTGGTGGGCAAGACTGAGTGGAGAGTGAGGTGGGGGAACTGTACAACTTTGCATGCTAATAAATATTCATGGAAGGTTTGAAAAACAAGAGGGTCAAAATGACCCAGGATCGCTCACCTGAGTAATATGAGCTACATGTTTCAAATGTCAAACTGATGATAAAATATTAAGAAAGTCAGTATGTCACATTCATGGTCAATGAAATTCAGTTTTACGATTTGTGTGCAAAACTGTGTATGTCATCAAAATTTCAAGGCTGTATCTTAAAAAACAAGAAAGAAGGTCAGTAGGTGAAGGTCATAGTCAAGTGACATCATATTACTTGGGGTCATCAGGTAATTATAATTAAATAGTCTTGGAAATAGGATCAGATGTTTTTTAAAGTATTTTTCCTATATAACTCACATAATAACTAAGTGACCCCAGGGCGGGGCCTCTTTTAAACACAGGGGCATAATTTGAACAATTTTGGTAGAGAACTTCTAGACAATGCATCATACCAAATATCAAAGCCTAGGTTGTATGGTTTCTGACAAGAAGATTTTTAAAGCTTTTTCCTATATAAGTCTATATAAAACTTGGGACCCCCAGGGCAGGGCCTCTTTTCACCTAAGGGGTAGAACTTGAACAATTTTGGTAGAGGACTACAAGACAATGCTACAAACCAAATATCAAAGGTCTAAATGTTGTGGTTTCAGACAAGAAGATTTTTAAACTTTTTTTCCTATATAAGTCTATGTAAAACTTGTGACCCCTGGGGCAGGGCCAGATTTGACCCTAAGGGGATAATTTGAACAATCTTGGTAGAGGACCACTAGATGATGCTACATACCAAATATCAAAGCCCTAGGCCATGTGGTTTTGTACAAGAATTATTTCAAAGTTTTCCCTATATAAGTCTTTATAAACCATGTGACCCTGGGGCGGGACTATATTTGACCCTAGGGGGATAATTTGAACAATCTTGGTAGAGGACCAGTAGATGATGCTACATACCAAATATCAAAGCCCTAGGCCATGTGGTTTTGTACAAGAAGATTTTCAAAGTTTTTCCTATATAAGTCTATATAAACCATGTGACCCCCAGGGCAGGGCCTCTTTTCAGACCAGGGGCATAATTTGAACAATCTTGGTAGAGGACCACAGGGCAATGCTACGTACCAAATATCAAAGGCATAGGTCTTGTGATTTCAGACAAGATTTTTAAAGTTTTTTCCTATATAAGTCTATGTAAAACTTTGGACACCCTGGGTGGGGCCTCTTTTCAACTCAGGGGCATAATTTGAATAATCTTGGTAGACGACCACTAAACAACGCAACATACCAAATATCAAAAGCCTAGGCTGTGCAGTTTCAGACAAGAAGATTTTTAAAAAAATTTCCTATATAAGACAATGTAAAACATGGGACCCCCAGGGCAGGGCCTTTTTTCACCCCAGGGTAATAATTTGAACAATCTTGGTAGAGGACCACAAGGCAATGCTACATACCAAATATCAAAGGCCTAGGTCTTGTGGTTTCAGACAAGAAGATTTTTAAAGTTTTTTCCCTATATGACTATGTAAAATTTGGGACCCCTGGGGCATGGCCTCTTTTCACCTCAGGGGCATAATTTGAACAATCTTCATAGAGAACCATTAGATGATGTTACATGGCAAATATAGAGGCTCTTTGCCTTGCAGTTTTGGAAAAGAAAATTTTCAAAGTTTTTCATTTTGGTTGCCATGGCAACCACAATTCCGTATGGAATTCAATTCTTTGAATAATTTTTAAAGAAGACCATCCAAGGAATATCCCTGTGAAGTTTCATCAAAATTGGCCTGTTGGTTTAGGAGGAGATGTTGTTTAAAGGAAAGTGTGGACGGACGATGGACGGACGGACGCCAGACGGTGAGCGATCACAATACCTCACCCTGAGCACTTTCAGGGGAACTAAAAATAATAAAAAGGAATGAATTTTTTTTTTTTTTGTTCATGGAAAAAAATGAAAGAAGTTTAATGAAATTTTATGTACAAATCTGTTGATTTTTAAACAACTAAAGGGCAATAACTCTAAGGAAAATTGACCAATTGATAAAAAAAATGACAGGCATCATCGTACTATGTTGGCTCATATTTATTTCAAGTTTCATGAAATTCTACCAGCTTGTTACTGAGAAATGGCTGCAGACGTAGATTTTTCATTAAATCAAGGGCAATAACTCTAAGGGAAATTGACCAATCCAAAAAAAAAACTTGACGGAAATCATTGCAGTATGCTGGTTCATGTTTATTTCAAGTTTCATGAAATTCTACCTGCTAGTTACTGAGAAATGGCTGCGGACGGACATTTTTGAGCATTTTTCATTAAATCAAGGGCAATAACTCCAAGGGAAATTGATCAATACAAAAAAAAATTTGACGGGCATCATTGCAGTATGCTGGTCCATGTTTATTTAAAGTTTCATGAAATTCCTGCTAGATACTGAGAAATGGCTGCGGACGGACACGGACATTTTTCATTAAATCATGGGCAATAACTCTAAGGGAAATTGACCAATCCAAAAAAACTTGACGGGCATCATCGCAGTATGTTGGTTCATGTTTATTTCAAGTTTCATGAAATTCTACCTGCTAGTTACTAAGAAATGGCTACCGACGGACGGACACGGATATTTTTGGGCATTTTTTATTAAATCAAGGGCAATAACTCTAAGGGAACTCTGCGGACGGACGGTCCACTACTTTCCGTTAGTGGGCCAACAGCCAAAGAGCCATTTTTTAAAGGGCCAACAAGGGCGCCCAATAATCTGCTGATCAACCAAAATAGCCCCTTAAGGGTCTCCACCTACTATAGTTTCTGACACATTGTGTAATTGGCCATTTCTTGAAAACACAACTTTTACCTCCCCTGAGGCCCTGTGACTCATTTACAGCAAAAAACAAAGGGCCATGGCCCCTTGCTTATGAACGCCCCCCTAGTCACCTCTGGGCTACTAAAATGGCCTGTTATCCCAGTTTAGAGGCTCGGACGGACACACAAATGGACGGACTGACGGACAGTGCGATTTTAAAAACAAACCCACAATAAATTATTTACCTATTTACAGATTTATGCATTTAAACAGTTTGAAAAGAATAAATTGGTAAGAATGCAACTGTAACAAGAGCTCCGCCAAGAGAGACAATATACGCCCAGAGGGTTATAGTAGAGGAGGATGGGAGAAAAATTTAAAGAACTTGACTGTTGAATCCAAAAGGACAGGAACAACAAAGGGAAGTCCACAAGTACAGATATGTCAAAATCCTTCAAGCAGTTCAAGAGTAACAGAGCAGACACAAAACAAATTGATACGACCTTTGACCAGTAAGTGTGACCTTGACCTTGAAGCAAGCCATCCAAAACATACGCTCTGCATGTCGTCTCGATGTGGTAAACATTTGTGTCAAGTTTCTTTGAAATCCTTCAAGGGGTTCAAGAGTTACAGAGTGGACACGAACACCGGGGGTATAACATAATACGACCCTTCAGAATAATTTATCCTGTAAGCGTAACAATGATTAGTAGATTACCTTTAGTAGTCTGTGATTTGGGGGCAGACTGTCCAGATTTTGGGCCATCTTTTTTAGCAAATTTTCCAAAACCATCCGACGATTGCTCTTTCAGTATACCAAGATCACGAAGAAATGCTCGCAAGTCTCTCTTTTTCATCTTTGACAAAATGTGAATACTGCGCCTCATCTGGAACAAGAAAGATGTTGACATTGTATGACACATGCCCCAAGCAGGAAATGTGTTGAAAGGTAGTCCTTAAGTTACACCATTTAAATCAAATGTCACATATTTTCGCAATTTCCCAATATAACCGATGTATTTCTGCTCAAAATTAAATGTGGTTTACAAAAAATGTGAAGTACAATTTGAAAGTTAGCATTAAAATATGCTGATTGTTTGTAACACTGTTCGTGACGACGTTCCGCAACTATTAACATTATCAATTTTGCCTCTGTACATGATCAAAACAGATAATGTTTACTACTGTTTATGTTTACAGGCATCCAACTAATTGTATGTGAGTCGCTGTACTGTGATAATTTTTGCATAGGTCAAAGGTACCCTAGACAGCTGCAGCAAACTTATTCGTCCGGAACCGGTTCTCTAGCCAAAGTACCGTGCATAGGCTAGAGAACCAGAATTTTATTTCTGTGCATAAAGCTGTCGAAATTCACTTTGTTTCTTTTGATAAGTGTTATGCATATTATTATCTTAATTACTTTTACCATGCCCTTGCAATTAACTGCATAAACCGTGTCTCCAAAAGTGTACTTGCCACATACTACAAATAAATGCGTTGTTTTTAAATGTTATTTACTTTAAACATGTACTATGTTTAAATTATTTAAATGCAAAATTGTATTGTTTTGTATATGCGTCAAAATTGTTATTAAATCTTCCAGCAGATTCTTTGATCACTTTAAACATGTTAAATACTGGTTTGTAACAACTTGGCATTTCATGTGCATCAGTTTTTAGCTCACCAAAGGCTCAGGGTGAGCTATTGTGATCGCTCAATGTCCGGCATCTAGCCGTCCACACCAGACCTGGGGTCAATTACTTTAAAATGTAATTAATTAAATTACAATTACATTGAGAAATGTTCAATTAAATTACAATTACCATTACATGAAATTTAGCAATGTAATTAATTAAATTACAATTACATTGGAAATTGTAATCAATTACATTCAATTACAATACCAAATGTGGTGCTTCTTACACAAACACTGTAGCAAAGTTCTTTACTGGACTCCACACTTTCCTTTAAAGAACACCTCCTCCTAAACCATCAGGCCAATTTTGATGAAACTTCACAGGGATGTTCCTTGGATGGTCTTCTTCAAACAATTCAATTCCATATAGAACTCTGGTTGCCATGGCAACCAAAAGTATACCTGTCAAGTTTCCAAAGTTTGAAAGAGTGAGCAAAGCGACACGACGAATGGAGGTGGGTGCAGGAAATTTTTTGGAACTATATATGAAAATATGCATTCTGGTGCTTTCTGAGACCATTAATATGAATTTCAGGTTCACTCCATTTTGCCTTGCTTAAACACAAGTCTATATGGAAAACACATGATTTTTTTTTTATTAATTTTATTTCATGATAGATCTACAAGAAAATTTATTTTTTCTAAAAAATCAAATAAAATTAATAATGCAAATTTTGTAGCTGATTTTGTCAGTAAAAATGTTTTGAGTTTTTATTACAGCCGTGATATTTATGAACCTAAATGTTTAATACAAACAAACGTCTCACTGATCTACATATTCTACTTTCGATTTGAAATGTACTTTCGGTTTGAACCTGCACCAGAAAAATGGTTGTGCATACAACTTACTTCCTACATAGCTTGCACGGTATTTCGGTTCCAGACGAATAAGTTCGCTGTCTAATGAACCCATGCCGGTTCTCTAAACACTGCATGCCTATATTTAAACCATAAAATGATTCATTATTATTTTGTTTTAAGGTTTCATCATTTAATTATATTGACTGATTGTGTTTTTGCCTAAATCTATATTCACCACAGAAAAGTCTTTACTGGTTTTGACGTAAGGAGAGAGATTCTGCCTTATCACGAAAATATCTCAAAATCAGTCCTGGAGTCAAATTATTTGGACTAGTTTACAATACAGGTGACAAGATGTATACATGAAAATTTATGAATTGAAATTTTATAGCCACAGCTAAGATCGATATATTTAAGTCGGGTGCTGCGCTGAAAGTGCCTGAAAATAACCCTGTCTAGTTGCGGCCGTCTAGTTGTCTGGTTACTAGACCCCTAAGTTGAGTTGAGCAGGCTGGTAACATTGCCCGATCGGGCTTTCGACATAAAAACTAATGTTTCTTGAAAAATAATGAAGATATTTCTTTCAAACTTGGTCCATTATATATGATACAAATTAAAATGTAAGTAACTTGGTTGCCTTCAGTTTTGATAGAATTATTTCCCCTTTTCAGATTTTTATGACGCATATTTTTTGAAGTCCAAAAAGACATGTCCTAATGCTAAGATTAAAACAAAAAAAGGGTCCAATGGCTTTCTAATGCTCTAAAGTATTGTGCTAGTACATGAATGTATACATTTTACTGTGTTTTCACTTACAACATTATAGAGAAATGTTAGCTGTAAAAAACTTGTTCATACATCTGCACTAGAAACAAAGTATAATCCCTAAATATATAGAATAAAGGTATTGGCGCACAAGTTTGGAGCAATAGAAAGCCATTGAGCCCTTTTCTGTTTAAACATTGCATTTAAACATAACTGTTTTGGACTTCAAAAAGTATGCATAATAAAAATCTGAAAAAGGGAAGTAATTCTAACAAAACTGAAGGCAACAAAGTTATTTCTATCTTAATATTCATCATATGTTATGCTTAATAAATGGACCCAGTTTGAAAGAAATATCTTCATTATTTTTCAAGAAATATTAGTTTTTATGTCGAAAGCCCGATCAGACAATGTTACCAGCCTGCTGAGTTGAGGGCACAGCTAGTCTAAATAATGAGACCTCGGGCAGACCGATTTTACATTTTGATATTTTACGTTGTCTACCTAGAGGTCTCAACCAGAAACAATCAAAACTGTGGTGGAAACTGTGGTCAATTGAAATTACGATTTATCAGTAGTCACGATTTTTCTTTTTCTTTAGCCCTAACTGCTTACCTGTTGTTTTAAATCATAAATAGTAAATAAAAAACATAAGAACAGGACATATTTATCAAGAATTTCTGTTGTAAAAAATTTTAACCTCTAACGTTTCAATCGTCTTCATGTAATGGGGGTCGGAGGCGTGACCAATGAAAATGCTTCGTGTAGTAATGTGTTTACCGGTGATCAGCCATTTTCCAATATGTAGTACACTCGTGTTAAACCTTGGCATTTTTCTAACTGCCATAGTTTGAATTTTTCTCAAGAAATCTCGGTAATATATACATCATTGGAAAAGGAAAAATTACAGGCTTTCTATGTATGTGTTTCTTTTTTTATCCGTTGCATTATTATAACATAATTCCCGCCCAACGGATTCCATTGGGTGTTACTTAAGCAAAGAAGAGGACAGTGCTACCACATTCTTTACCTTTTCTGGTTTGTACTCGGAAGCGGATATCGACAAGTCAAAATAATATAACGATATTCAACTCTCGAGTACAATTATTTGGACGAAGGGCACAGCCTAAAACTTGGCCGATTGAACACTTTGTCGGTATCGTCTACTTCCGGTAGGATCCCTCAGGTAAAAACACTCAGGTATGTATATGTGACGTAATGGGTATTAGATAAAATGATGCAATAAGTGTACAACATTTCTAAGAGAAAACAAAGACACAATTAAGCAAAATTATATAACGCAGAATTACTGACATTGCTTTACTTTTTCTTCTTCAGTAATTCGTCTTACACAAGATTTTGTGATGTTATACTTCAAATAACCTGAAAAAGATGCCATGATCAAAAATCATGAAATTGTGTGGTCCCATAAATAATGTATACGTTCAAACCTCTGATTGATTTATCCCTCTGGATAATGAACTTTGTAGAATATGCTCAATTCTTTGAGCTGCACGAAGATAATTACATGCCATCGCTGAAATCTGTGTATCACAAAAAACAAACTAATTCCGTCATTGAAATGCGAAAAGTCACGATTACTTAACGGATACTAGCTTCGGAACCAACATATTCGCACACAATGTTCGTTAAATATGCACATATAAAGGATTGAGTAAGTAGAACAACAATTTAATGTACCTTTATCGAGTTAATTCTAATCTTGTTGATGTGAAAATTAACAAAACATTAGGAAATATTAATCATTCGAAACTACATAAAGAAAAGCTATATTTTTTTTTGTTTACTTCCGATTGGACGAGCACGTGTGTTTTTATGAATCTAAAGAAATTACGCAGAAAATAAGCTATGGAGAGAAATCAAAAGAATAAAAATAAACACAGAAATAAACAAAATGATGACTCTCTGAATTATTACAAAAGAATTGATGACATTTTGAGATCAAGTGGTGATGAAGATGGGAACCTATTGAATGGTAATCCTAATATCGCGAAAAGTCATTCCACTGGGACACCACAGGCACTTTGGTGTCAGCACCCTTAACCCAATTCTACCACTGCCAACCCTCAGCCAACATATTTCCGCCTTTTAAAACAAAATGAGCACATGTCTCGACCATACAACAACTCGTACAATTTCAACATGTTCCCATAAGCAGGTCCCAGAAAAGTCACAAATTAGGGTTGTATACTACAACTGCTGAAAGTTTTTGATGACTGGTCTAAATTCATAGATAATGACACTCCCATAGATGTTATTTTCCTGGATATAAGAAAAGCCTTTGATTGTGTTCCACATGGTAGACTAATTTTAAAGCTGAAGTCGTTGGGCATATCTGGAAATGTATTAAATTGGATCAGCAACTTCTTGAAAGATAGGAAGCAACATGTAGTTATAAATGGACAAGCATCAGAATGGTCAGATGTCTCAAGTGGTGTTCCCCAAGGATCAGTCCTTGGCCCTTTGTTGTTTATATTGTATATAAATGACTTGCCAGATCAAGTAAAATCATACTGTAAATTATTTGCTGATGATGCCAAGCTATACAAGGACTTACACAATCTACAGGATTTTGAAACAATTCAAGAAGATCTTGATAAACTTTGTGAATGGACATCCAAATTGTTTATGTACTTCAATATTGATAAATGTAAGGTCATGCACATTGGGAAGGAAAACCCCTGAATGGACATGTAAGAAATTTAACAGTTGTTGACAGTGAAAAGGATCTGGGAATTCATATAGAACATGATTTAAAGTTTAAAAAGCATATAAGCCTAACAGTAAATCGCGCAAACAGACTTGTAGGTCTCATTAAACGTTCATTTTCTTATCTGAATAGAGAAACTCTATTAATTCTATACAAAACACTTGTTAGACCAATTCTGGACTATGGTAACGTTATATGGTACCCGACACTGAAAAAGGACATTAGGATGATTGAAAATGTTCAGCGAAGAATCACCAAGATTTTACCTGAGTTGTACAATCTTTGTTATGAAGATAGGTTAAAAGAATTGAAATTGTCCACATTGCTACATAGAAGAAACCGCATGGACTTAATACAAGTTTTCAAAATCATAGAAAATATTGATGACATTCCTATGGATGGTATGTTTGAATTTGCAGACAATCAAACCAGAGGTCATAATAAAAAGTTGATAAAACCCAGATGTTTGAAAACGTTTCGTCTTAGATCATTCTGTGTTCGTACAATTGATATGTGGAACAGTTTGCCTGACAATATTATCAGTGCTAATAATGTATTACAATTCAAGACACGGTTAGAAAGACATCATGGTAATACTAGATTTGATACCAGTAATATTTATTAATCAACCATCATTATGACTCTACTGTTAACAACCATTTTACACCGGAAGTGTACTAGTAATTTGGTAGAAAAACTCTAATAGACGTAGAAGACGAGTTCCAGGCATCAAGAAGATTCTACAAGACCAATACAAGTTCCAATACAAGTAGCTATATAGCTAGAAGTAGCAATAAAACCAATACCAATAAGGCAAAATATGTCAAAATAAGATGCAAAATGGTCATAATCACGTCCAAAAGGTTTGTAAGATGAAAGACAATGACACAAAACCAAGATCTTTGTAGTCACATTTTCAATAACTGCGGCAGTATTTTGCGATAAATCATCACTGAATTTTTCACTTGTGATAATCATCGTGTATATGACAAATTTATAAATGACTAATCGCAGAAATACGCAAAATGTATTGAAACTGAAACTGCATAGATCTCCATTCTTTGTGATTGTCTTTTGTCTCATAAACCACTTGAATGGGATAATAACTATTTTATATTTGATATTCACATATTTTGAACAATTGTTATTGGTTTTATAGCTAGAAATAGCTACATATAGCTAGATTTAGCTATATAGCTAATTTGTGACTTTTCTGGGACCTGATAAGTACTATCAGTGCTCAGAATTAAAAACACAAGACATCTTACTCTGAACGTTGCAACACAAATTGCTTGTCCAAGGAATACAAGAATAGATCAGAGCTTGATGTTGCGCACTGGAATTTACCAACAGTATCCTCATTGCGTAATTCATGTATTAAAAATCACTTGTACGCAAGTTTTAAAAATCCGCGGGTACAATGCACGCATAAAAAATCTGACAGAAAATACATTATTCGGCCATAGAGCCGAAATTCAAGCAACTTGACTTTGTTTTTGATCCACACACGCAAATTACTGCAATTCAGCTGTTCACAATTTGCTAGGTGTCAAGACGAGCCGATTGCATAATTTAAGCTCTGCCTATTTAAGATACTTGTGAGATTTTCGTAAAACTAGACGCGTTAGTATTCAGCCGATAAGCAGCGACATGGTTACATCTTTACAATAATTGTCAACATGTGCGAATGCAAAAAGACAACGTTTTTGAACGTTTTTTCAACAAGTTGTTGAATTAAGCGATTAGCTGCATCTGCTACACAATTATTTGGTCTCCATTGTAAAAGAAAGAGTTTATAAATATTTACAAAATGACCGGTTGCAGACAGACTTTCATCGGGCAATTTTCTACAAATTACTTTTCATTTTTATTTAAGGCAGATACTGCTCAATTGATGACTATATGTATATAGCAGCAAAAAATGTAAAAAAAAAAAACTCTGCAGGTAATACTTACCAGTGTTGCCTGAAAAGGTAGCTTTTTTTCAGAATTATGGAATGAAGTAATACTCATTGCATGGGAAATGATGTATCTAAGAAAATGAATGGTCACATCAATAGTTTTTATCCATAAACAAGAACATTATAGCCATCTTTTCAAATCACTTCACAAGCTTGCTTGTAGTTGGGGGATTTATGATGTGTTAGAAATGATAAATTTGAAGGAAACACTCTATTCTTCAACTAGATGTCGCCCCACTTTTCTACTTTTTTAGCTCGACTATTCGAAGAATAGTCTAGCTATTCTACTCACCCTGGCGTCGGCGTCACACCTTGGTTAAGTTTTTGCATGCAAGTACATACAGCCATTAATTAAAGGCATATAGCTTTGAAACTTATTTTTTCTTTTTCTAGATCAATTACCAACCTCTCTGGGTCAAGTCCCATAACTCTGACATGTATTTTGAGCAAATTATGCCCCCTTTTGGACTTAGAAAATTTTGGTTAAAGTTTTACATGCAAGTTACTATCTCCAAAACTAATGCAGATATTGATTTGAAACTTCACGTGTGTCTTCGGGGTTATAAAACTAGTTGATAGCAGCAAGTCCCATAACTCTGACCTTCATTTTGGCCAAATTATGCCCCCTTTTGGACTTAGAAAATTCTGGTTAAAGTTTTGCGTGCAAGTACATACAGCTATTTCTAAAAGGCATATAGATTTGGAACTTATTTTTTCTTTTTCTAGATCAATTTCCAACCTCACTGGGTCAAGACCCATAACTCTGACATGTATTTTAAGCAAATTATCCCCCCTTTTAGACTTAGAAAATTTTGGTTACAGTTTTACATGCAAGTTATTATCTCTAAAACTAATGCAGATATTGATTTGAAACTTCACATGTGTCTTCGGGGTTATAAAACTAGTTGATAGCAGCAAGTCCCATAACTCTGACCTTCATTTTGGCCAAATTATGCCCCCTTTTGGACTTAGAAAATTCTGGTTAAAGTTTTGCGTGCAAGTACATACAGCTATTTCTAAAAGGCATATAGATTTGAAACTTATTTTTTCTTTTTCTAGATCAATTACCAACCTCACTGGGTCAAGTTCCATTACTCTGACATGTTTTTTGAGCAAATTATGCCCCCTTTAAGACTTAGAAAATTTTGGTTACAGTTTTACATGCAAGTTATTATCTCCAAAACTAATGCAGATATTGATTTGTAACTTCACATGTGTCTTTGGGGTTATAAAACTAGTTGATAGCAGCAAGTCCCATAACTCTGACTTTCATTTTGGCCAAATTATGCCCCCTTTTGGACTTAAAAAATTCTGGTTAAAGTTGTGCGTGCAAGTACATACAGCTATTTCTAAAAGGCATATAGATTTGAAACTTATTTTTTCTTTTTCTAGATCAATTACCAACCTCACTGGGTCAAGTTCCATTACTCTGACATGTTTTTTGAGCAAATTATGCCCCCTTTTAGACTTAGAAAATTTTGGTTACAGTTTTACATGCAAGTTATTATCTCCAAAACTAATGCAGATATTGATTTGTAACTTCACATGTGTCTTCGGGGTTATAAAACTAGTTGATAGCAGCAAGTCCCATAACTCTGACCTTCATTTTGGCCAAATTATGCCTCCTTTTGGACTTAGCAAATTCTGGTTAAAGTTTTGCGTGCAAGTACATGCAGCTATTACTAAAAGGCATATAGATTTGAAACTTATTTTTTCTTTTTCTAGATCAATTACTAACCTCACTGGATCAAGTTCCATAACTCTGGCATGTATTTTGGCCAAATTATGCCCCCTTTTGGACTTTGAAAATTCTGGTTAAAGTTTTACATGTGAGTTTCTATCTCCAAAACTAATGCAGATATTGAATTGAAACTTCACATGTGCCTTAGGGGTTATAAAACTAGTTGATAGCAAGTCCCATAACTGATATGCATTTTGGTCAAATTATTCCCCCTTTTGAACTTAAAACTCTTTTGATATTTAACCTTTTTAGGTAATATTTTCCTGCCTCTGGGACAATATTTCGAATAGTTGAGCTTGGCTGTCTTACGGACAGCTCTTGTTTGGAGGAGAAGTGACCTCTAATATAAGCTTTAGCTGTATCCCTGTGGTGCCTGTGTGAAACAAACCACTGTCATTAACACAGGCTGAATAAAAGTGTCACTTCTCATTTACTGTATTATATACTTCTTTATAATTTTGTTTCAGTTGGAACATTTTTTACAATTGTATGGTTTGTACCCAACTTTTTATCGTGTACCCACATTTACTGAAGTATGTGGGTACATGTGCCCACTTTTCAAAAAGTCAGTGCAGGGAATGCTGGGTTATAATAAAAATACTCACTCTAAAAGTCAACTGCCGCGGCACCCGAGAGGGCAAAGGCGCTGGTTTAGAACATCCAATTCTTTTAACATTAATTAAACAATATAATTTCAAGAAAAAAAATCATTTAAAAAAAAATGAGACTAAATAAACATACCCAGTTCTGGGGTATACACATGTATGTGTAATAAACAGCTCTTGAGATATTAATTTCCATCTTATTAATATGTGTTAATTTCTGTCCCAATTAGATATGTTTATTTTCGTCCTTTTTAGATATGTTTTATTTTTTTCTATTTTAGATGAGTTTCTTGACAATGTCTTCTCGCAGTTGGAGGAAGAAGCTGTGGTGGTATGTCAGAGTCCTGAAATAAGTCCAATTATCGAAAAACTATTGACAAAAGGATCTGCTAGACATGCACAGTCTCTCATCGATGTACTTTCTAAAGACTGGTCAAGTATTTGTCGGCACAAATGCTCCAGTCATGTGCTTCAGAAAATTTTGATGGTTTTACCAAAGTTTATAAATCAAAAGGTGATGAGTTTTGACTATGAAAATGAAGTTAAAGATGACTCTGTTGAAGGGTCTTTAATAAGAACGGTTTTAGAGTTGATACGATTTATGACAGAAAATATCGAAGACAGTGTTAGTGATGCTCATATATCCCACATATTTAGAGCACTGTTGCAAGTGGTTGGTGGAACTTGTGTTGGTGAAAAGGTACTGAAAAGTCGGACATCACGAAACTACGGAAAGAATTTCAAAACTGATGACGGAGAAGGTATATATTATTTGCTTAAGATTTGGTCATTTAGCAGCATGCATACGTTAATCTGTGTATAGAAATAGCAGACTTTGCTTTGGTTCAGGTGAACAGTTAATATAGGTGGCTGGTCAGTTGTCCATTGTCAGCTTTCCATGACCCATTATTTATATAAATTTATAGTATCATTTCGAAAAAGCAGCCTTACAAGGTCCTCTCTATATTTTGTTCACATGGTGATTCTTGACCGCTTTCAGGGGCCACTTGAGCTAAAATACAGAAACTTTTAAACAATATTTCGCATGGACGGCTCGGTAGATCTTCATCAAACTTCATAGCATCATTACAAGGTCCTCTACAAACTGAACAAAAGTGGGTGCTTGCCCCTTTCAGGGGCAGCTTGAGCTAAATTAGAAATTAGTACATTTAACATCTCGCGTACCACGTAATAGATCTTCATCAGACTTGGTCTGTAACATTATTATAAGGTCCTGTATCAATTTTGTTAAGATGTTTCAGCTTGGCCCCTTTTAGGAGCCACTAGAGGTAAAAAAAGAAATACTTTTAAACAACTTCCTGTGGAACACTTGATGCATCTTCATCAAACTTGGTCTGTAGCATCATTATAAGGTCCTTCCAAAATGTTTTCAAGCTGGACTGTAGCATCATTAGAAGGTCCTCTCCCAGATTTGTTCAAATGGCTACACTTGACCTCTTATACTAAACACAGTTAAACCAGTCCTGATTCAGTTTGTCATGCACATATTTTAGGACAAATAGTAAAGTCAGATGAGCAACTTGAGGCCACCATGGCCCTCTTGTTACTGTTTCTTATTCTTGATATTTATGCGCTTAAAAAAACTTTTTGTAGAATATTCATATCAGATGATTGTAGTTTTATGCAGCTATTACAAAGTGTATGATATCTGCCAACAGACATGAGGAAAGGACATATAATATAGTATAGTAGAAATTGAATACATCTGTGTAATATCTGTAAACATTTCTTTGAAGGTCATTTAACAGAGGGAGTGTAAAAACTGTTGTTTTTTTTCAGATGTTGCTTTTGCCAAGGCAATTACATTTACAAATTATGAAGTGCCAACAGTGTTCCGTAATCATTTGAAAAAATTCTATAAAGAAATCTTTGCCTTGGAGAATTTTGGAGGTATGTAATGATACGCAACAAAAATGTAATCATAAAGTACATTGTATCAGTTTGGAACAGTTTAAAGTTTTCATTACAATTTTTAATGTAATCATCTGGTACAAAAATGAAAGATAAATAATAGCTCAATTTGAAGATTGTTAGAAAACCCAGCTTGGAACCTGATCAGACGCCGATTTAATCGGCGTCTGATCTGGTTCCAAGCTGTTTGCAAAGGCTGTTAAATTCGCCTGCAGCAGGCTAAGGGTTAAAGTTTTCATTACAATTTTTAATGTAATAAATTCTGGTACAGAAACATGAAAGATAAATAATACTTTTTGAAGTCTGTTGAAGTGATATTTTTGTATTTTGAGTATTCAGTTCTTTAATAACACTAGCTAGCATGCCATTTTCTATTAACTTTTTATAATTCCATCACTTCTCATGGGAAACTTGCATGGGCCTTCAGTTTACAGTAAATGTTAATCCCTCACTGCAAATTCTATTATTTATTACATTTATATGATTTTTTGCAGCTTTCAAAAATTATTATACATAAAATATTTTATGTAGTTTTTGCAAGATTTTGGGACAAAAAATATTGATTTGTGCAGTATGTAATTTTTGTTTAGACATTCCTACACTGTAGTTTATATTTGTTATGTTACAGTATATTTAACAGACACCAATGGCAGTCCTGTCATACAAACATTACTGCTTGTGCTGCATAAAGTTGACCTTGACCTTTGTCAAAGAGTAATTCATAAGGTCATCAAAGCATCAAGAATAGAAGATACAGCAGAAAGTGTAAAGTAAGTTTGTTTTACTGTTACTAGAGCTCATTTCATTCATTAGTTCTACCAGCCTTGTTTATTTAAGGTGTAAGGGCCTCCCTGGCCGATAGATTAAAGTCGCTGACTTTGAATCACTTACCTCACACCAATGTAGGTTTGAGTCTGGCTCAGAACGTTGAATTCTTCATGTGAGTAAGCTATCCAGCTGGCTTACAGAAGGTTGGTGTTCTAGCAGGGAACCAGCCTCTGATAAAATAATGCACGGAGGGGCATCTTAGGTCTTCCTTCATGGTAAAAGTTGGAAAATTACCATATGACCAAAGATTATGTCTGTGTTACATTCAACCAAAAAAACACAAAAAAATCTTAAATGTTACGGCTTCAAATTTAGAGGTAGTTGACTTAGTTCCCATGGTGAGGTGGATGTTCTTCTATGACAGTTTTGTCCATATGTATTCATTATCTCTATGATGCATATAAATTATCAGTAACTTGCAGAGACAAAAGTTTAGAACTAGAACAAAATCCAGGAATATACTTGAAGGATTCTGGCAGAGTTAAATCCCTGAAACACAGTCTTAGTGTTTGATATCAGCAGTGTTAGCTTTGACATCATTGAAATTTTTAAGTTTATCTGTACTAAAATGATGTCTGTTTAAGATAGAAAAACGTAGAGACATAAGATTTAACTTCTATGAAAAGTTGGTGAAATCTTTTCTAAAAGATATGAAAAGGAATGCAAAATTTAGATTCATAAAGTAAATCCTAGGAGAGGAAATACCAAGGTTCCTACTGGGGCTTGAACCCTGGACCTCGTGATCTGTAGGCGGACCCTCTAACTACGTTGCTAAAGGGTTAACCCAACATCAAGGCTGTTGGAAGTGGCCTGTAAACCTACTATCACTACACTTCTTCCCCTTTACTTTTCATAGCTTACCAGCTCTCCAGAATGACTCTACATGCCCACCGCATGAGTCTGTCAAACACTTCTGACACTATTAAAGTAAATCCTGGGAGAGAAACTACCAAGGTCCCTACTGCGGCTCGAAGCCCGGACCTCAAGATTTGTAGGCAGAACCACTTTGCTAAAGGGTTAACCCAATAGCAAGGTTGTTGGAAAGGGCCTATAAACCTACTATCACTACATTCATATCTTATATAAAATTTAATATTAAACTAAGTTTATGCAGCAACCTTTCCATGATAAACATATTCAAAGGTGCCTGACATACAAAGGCAGTCACTAAGGTGGTTCATTAACAGGCCCGGTGTATAGTGCCAGTTTGTACACATGAATCCTGACTTCAACAGGTTTGATATGTTGGTTATAAAGTTCATCAAAACTTACAGGTAGCTTATATATAAACAAAAAATTAGATGTATGAATAGATATATATAGACAAAATATACAGACATCGAATTTATGAAAAACATGATCTAGCCTTAGTTATTTGCATATTTTTAGCATACCTCCAGTAGCAAGTGACAGTGTTGGTTCATTTCTGGTTGAGTTGATCGTTTCCCTTAGTTCTGAGAAGATGTACAAAGAACTCTTCAAAAAGCTCTTCAAAGGGAAGTTACTCCAGTTTGCTACACATCCATGTGCTAACTTTGTGCTACAGAAGCTTATCAAAAACTGTCCAGATACAGATACGGTATTGTGATATTTCTTAGCTTTGAATTTTCAATAAATATTCAAAATCAGAAGTAGTTATGGAATGAGATAGAGATTTCTGAAGTAAAGTAAATCTTGAATAATAAAGTAACCTCTGATAAAGGAAACATTAAAAGTACCTGATTTTTGTCCTTTCTTCAATTTAAAATATGATGAATACGGTGAAATTGTTTATAGCGAAACCTGTTATACAGAACACATTTCAGGGTCCTAAAATGGCAAACATACATGTAAACTTATTGGATATAGTGTACACCATTTTCACAAATTGCATTATTTGTGTCCATAAGTTGAACTGACTTTAATTTAATCCTTTGCATCGGTCACAGAAAAATCCATTAGTAAATCTTTTATAAACTACCGGTAAGCATATCTCAATCAGTTATACATAACAGCATGTGTTTTATTGAAGATAAAGAAATGGATGATGTTACAATAACAGACGGCCCAACATTAGATCGAACAAAGACACCAAAATACTTTTAGGCCAAACAGCTTTTTTTAAAAGATTGAATGTCCTGCTTGGTACTATATTTGAAGAAATAAATTGAAAAAAAAAATGAATCATAATTTGAACAATAATGTCAATTGACAACAAGTATATTTCAAAGGCAATTACCTTTATTTCAGTGGATTAAAAATAATCCATTAATGGTATCAGACTTATTTGTAGTGATAAATATCTGGCTGTTGTGTCTGGTCAGTGTTTTTTTACCCAATCCCAAAGGCAAATAGTTTGTTTTTTCCGATTTTAAAGCTGAAATTCCAAAAGTTAAAAAAAAGAAAGAGGAAAGAAAAAATTAAGCCAAGACTGTACCTATGAAACCATAAACATTTGAAACACAAGGCAATCTGCTAACTTAAACATGTTAAAGGGCAAGGAAAGCATGATAATAAGTTAATTTTATATGAAAGCCATCCTCAAGCCTTTCATAACGCTGAAATAATTTTTAAAATGGGATAACTATTGAAAAAGATATGACAGTATGAAATTTAAGAAAATGGCTGATCATGGAGGCAGCCATTTTAGTGTGTTTATGACGTCATTTACACACTGCTGAATTCTTTATTTAGCAAATAACCTTTTAAACAGATTAATTTCATATGTTTCTTGAGTGTAAGATGTAAAACATGGTAATTTCTTTCATAGTAGCTTGAAAAGGTAGAAAAATTGTTTTACAGAAATAAGTAAATACATTTCAGATAATATTATGTATCTAGAAATTCAATAAATCTGCCATTTTGTTTTTTTTGTTGCCATGGAAACAAAGTGGCTGCCAATATTTAAATTCTCATAACTCTCATTTTTAAGCTGATTTTTAAAATTCTTTCACTTCTTTAAATGATTCAAGAAATTATAGCAGACAGAATTAACATAAGAACAACATTGCCTTTCCCTTTAATGCATTTATCTCCATTTTTTCTTAAATGTAACGTTATAATGAAAAATATTTCGTTTTCAATAATTCCTAATTTAGGCATTTTACAGCTCATTTTTCACATTTGTAAAGGCCCGGCCCGATTTCCAATTCAGTAAAAAAAAAAAACACAACTGCTGAGCAACAACTAATGTTCAAACTTCATGTATATGAATGCTTTTATTTAGTCATGTGCTGTTAAATTGTATAGAATATGAAAATATGATTTCAGTTTTTGGCAGTACAAGAAGAATTAAATGAATGTATGCTGGATGTTTTGACAGCACAGTATAATGGTGTACTAGTAGCATTAGCAGCAACTTGTGAAACACTACAGTGTGGACAGGAACAGTTTCTCCAGGTAAAATATAGCTAGTCAGTTAATGTAGATGAATATAAAACTGTACTTAAATCATCAAATATTGTGAGGATCAGATTTTCAAGTATTGAACAAAATGTAGACAATTTTTTTTTTTTTTTGGCATAACTGCACCAACACAATTATAGGTCATATGGTGACTTTCCAGCTTTGATGGTTGAGGAAGACCCCAGGTGCCCATTTGTGCATTATTCATCATGGATGGGCACCTTGGTAGAACCAATGACCTTCAGTATGCAAGCTGGATGGCTTCCTCACATGAAGAATTTAATGCCCAGAGTGAGGCTCAGATCCACATTGGTGAGGTGCAAGTCATACAAAGTCAGTGACCTTTACCACTCAGCCATGGAAGCCCCTAAAATGGAATTTCGGTGAATTTCCACATTCTCCTGTTTGGTTGTAACCATGAAAGTTCATGTCCAATACATTTGGTGATTTCACAGTATTTCTTGCATTCGCAGTTTATAACCTTCAATTCACTATGTACACAATGAATTTGTTTTAATTCCTGTGAATGTTTTAGATGTCTATTGTCAACTTTCAGGAGCCTAAGACCTGCAGTTCCCTTCAGTTTCAAAATTCTATGTAGAGCCAAACATTTTTGTACTAAATAGAATATTTCAAACTTGTTACAATATCAAAAAAGAAAACAACAAGAAGTTAGGTACAAATATGTAGTATCTTAATATTGAAGGTGATTAAACAAAGGGGTATGAAAAAATTAATTTGTGGAAAAGGATTTTGACTCAAATCAGTTGACATGTCAAAACAATATTTTGAACAGCTTATACTTCAGTCTAGAATTAAATGATTGTTTAGCAAATATGTTGTAATATGTGACAATATGGTCAATCGGCTGCAACTTCTATAGATGACATTTATAAAGTGATGGTATTTTACTTGTCAAAGGGGTCCGTGTTTGAAATAAACAAGTCAGACAGGAAAGTTAGAGTTATCAGCTCCTACAAGTTTTGTCAATTAAATTTTGCTTGTCGTACCTTTACTGGAAAAGTGCTGAGCTTACTGTGTATTGGAAAAGTGCTGAGCTTGCTGTATATTGGAAAAGTGCTGAGCTTGCTGTACCTTTATTGGAAAAGTGCTGAGCTTGCTGTGTATTGGAAAAGTGCTGAGCTTGCTGTATATTGGAAAAGTGCTGAGCTTGCTGTATATTGGAAAAGTGCTGAGCTTGCTGTATATTGGAAAAGTGCTGAGCTTGCTGTATATTGGAAAAGTGCTGAGCTTGCTGTACCTTTATTGAAAAAGTGCTGAGCCTGCTGTATATAGGAAAAGTGCTGAGCTTGCTGTATATTGGAAAAGTGCTGAGCCTGCTGTATATTGGAAAAGTGCTGAGCTTGCTGTATATTGAAAAAGTGCTGAGCTTGCTGTATATTGGAAAAGTGCTGAGCCTGCTGTATATAGGAAAAGTGCTGAGCTTGCTGTATTTTATTAAAAAAGTGCCGAACTTGCTGTAATATTATTTCATTGGAAAAGTGCTGAGCTTACTGTATCTTGACTGAAAAAGTGCTGAGTTTGTTGTATCTTTTTTTATAGATGATACTGAAATGTTTTGACAGTGAGAATAAAGACAGACAGGAGAAATTAGTTCAACTTTTGGCTACTTTAACACCTTACGACAACTTCATGCAAGTAAGTGTAGCAAAGCTTCAAGGTTAAACTAGCACTAGTATGGTATCACGAGATATTGTAATGCTTTAGGATTCAGTGGACCTTGTCCACTAAGAATAGAAAACTTCTCTGGAACTACTTGATGGATCTTCATCAAACTATATTTGTAGCATCATTATAAGGTGCTCTCCCAACTTTATGAAAAAAGTGTCACTTGGCCCCTTTAATGGGCTGCAAGAACTTAATATCAAAATATCTTCTTGTCTGGAACTGTTTAGCAGATCTATATTAAACATAGTCTGTAGTATCCTTGCAGGTCCTCACAATGGAGCACTTGACCCATTTTGTGTTTTTGTATTAAGCACAATTATTACCATTCGTGACTGAGTGTGTCATACATACAGTGAAACACCGCTCGCTCGAGGTCGCAAGGGGATGAGCAAAATGCTCGAGTTATCCATGGTTTCGAGCGACCCAAACATTGACCAACATACGAAGAAAATTGAAGTTTGTTTTACCAATTGTCATAGAGACCATTTGCAGAGGAAACGGTGATGCGTAATAATAACACACTCGTGACATTTTCAAAAAACGTATTACAAACGTTATTTATGATAGATCGTAAATGGCACATGTGAAGAAACAGCTAAGACATTTTATTTTTATTTTTTTTATTTTTTTTATTTGACTATACTGTAATCGAATTCGCAATTTTCTTCTCCAAATTAAGATCTCATTATTATCGTCTCAATTTTATGAAAAGGCTATCTTATTTCCTTTATTTGCATGCAAACAACTGTTGATTAAAATATTAAGATCTCATGATTATCTTCTCGATCCCGCAGAAAAAAAAAAAAATTAATAACAATTTTGATCAATAAAATTTTTCTTCCACCTTTCATCAATAAATAATCTCATTATCAGATCAAATATACCGACAAACAAACATTTAAGAAAGTCGGGGAATAGACCATGCAATTCTCACGGCGTACGAAAATTTTAAATTAACCGATACATTCTGACCGCCGAAGGTGTGAAAAATTTTGACACCTCTGCTCGAGTTTGCCATAAGCAACAAAGAGTAAATTAATACACAGGGACCAGGTGTCATGCTCGAGCGATCGAGTTATCGATGCTCGACCCAGCCATGGTAATTTCACATAGAAAATAGAAGGAAATCGGCCGGGACCGCATGAATTGCTCAAGCGAGCCCGGGTGCTCGAGTCATCGATGCTCGAGCGAGCGGTGTTTCACTGTATATTTAAATAGGGCTACTGCTGTCCTCTTGTTATGGAATTTTGTACATGTAAAACATATTTTCTTCTCTTTCTTTTTTCATGAAAATCTTGATTATTATAGCTTTATTTTATAAGCCAATAGCTCTTTTATTCGCTCATACATAGATTGAGCAGTCTAAGGGCAGTTGTAAAAAATTCATAGAATAGTTTGTTAATTTAGGTCCAAACTACATTGGTGTTTTAATTTGTTTATTACAAAAATAGTACATGTACCGGGTATGATGAGGTCAGGAAATCATATTTTCAAAACACATAAATTATGTTTCCCACATGTAATTATGAACATCACTATGAAGTACAGCAGATATTTACATTCCTTGCAAGTATCATTTTAAGTCATTTAAGGTTGTTCTGCATGTTTGATAAACTGGAAGTGATGGCGTAACGTCATTTATCCGGAAAACGTAGAATAATGCCTGGATTCGGCGTACGGAAACGAAAGTCCGTATATGAATAAATGGCAACCAATGAGTAAACTTATTAAAATGACACTGTTACTATCTGTCTAAAGTTAAAATATGATATTAAAACATCTGACACTTTAAATAATTCAAAATAATGTCTTAAAATTAGCTTGAAATAGGCCGTTCACTTTAATCATAGCCAAATATCTCAAAAATAAGCACACGGACCTATACATTTTATTTTACCATATTATAGGCCATATATTTATTTATAATTGTGAGAAGTTTCATTAAAATCTGCATAGTAGAAAAATTTCTATTTGCGAAAATGTTATGAAAGTTGCGATTTTCCCATAGACTCCTATTATGAAAAATTGCGCGAGGTCAAAATTTTTCAAATCAGTCTAGCAAAAAATCAAGCACATGACCCTATCTTTTTTATTTGCTGAATTTTTTTAGTATATTCCAAAGTTCTGAAAAATCAGAGTTTAATCAAATTCTACATTGTAGAAAAAATTTCGATCCTAACATGCAGCACTACCTTAAGAGCCTATGAAATGCTGAAATAACTGCTCGCACCCCCCCCCCCCCTCATGTACACATGAACAGAAAATTTGAGTTGATTTTGTAATTTATTGGTCACAGCCCTGCAGCTTGAATGCAGTGTTACTGGTGATTGAATTACTGATTGATTGATTGATCTTTTTTTTTTTATTTATTTATTTTATCCATTTAGGCAAGTGAACCAGTCTTGAGGAAAGTGAATTACCATGGTTCCTTGTTACTACAGCATATGCTCAGATTCTCTGATACACAATGTCTGACAAGCAGTCTTGAAAACCTGGAACCAGCAGAGTTGTTGACCTTGTCATGTGACCCGTGTGGAAGTCATGTGATTGATACAGCATTTCAAAGTACTTCAGTAGAAGAGAAAACAAAGGAGGCATTATTGAATAAGTTCAAGGTACTGACTACTCTAAATAGCATAAATGTAACATCTGACTGCTTTGTAAGAGGTTCTTCGATAAACTCTCTATGAGAGAAGAATTATATACTGCCGTCTCTAGAATCCCTTACTTAGGTGTCAGTTTTGGTTACTAAAAAAAGACAATCATGTAGTAAAAACTTTCTCAACAATCAGTCTAAAATATATATATATGTTATCAGAACTGATTACAACAGTCTGAAAAACTCGGCAATTCAGACTTCACACAGAGGCAATAATTAGGCAAAGTGGCAGACTTTACAGCGGCGATGTAGGATGATCCTTGGTGTCATTGAAAAAAAATGTCTGGGCACAATCTTTGCTATGTTGTCGCCAGAAATTTTTGCCAATTGATCCAAATTAGCACCAGATTTTGTAAACTGGCACATTTGATGCCATTGGTGACCGACAGTGCAACCCCTGACATGTCATGTGACACTTGATAAATTAAATATTTAATAAATGAAGAAAATTCATAAGTTTTATGATTTTCCAGTGAGTCTGTGTTCTTCCTACTTGGAAAATTTTATAAAATTGAAGCATGCTTCTTTGTGCTTATTAATTTCCCTCTGATCTGTTTTAAACAAAATCATGCATATATGCATATTCATCTTATGGATTGTCTTGTACTGTAAGTTCCACATGAAAGATAGGGAAACCCAGTGTCTAGCCTGTAGAAATAAATTTGTTACTTATTTCTTTCTAGGATCATTTTATTACCTTAGCCTGTGATAAAAATGGCAGCAGAACCTTAGAATCTATTTGGAAAAATGTTTCGTTGAAGCAGAAAATATTGATTGCAACATGCCTGTGTATACAAGAAGACAGGATACGTTCAGACAGAATTGGTTTCCATATACATCGGAACTTTGCTCTGTTCCATTTCAAGAAGAGGCGGAAGGATTGGGTTTCGATACAACAGAATGATCAAAGAAGACGAAAAATGTTTCAAGATGTTCTAGATACAGGTAAGTGTACATAGGAATTTTTCACTGGTTGAAAGTGCCGATTAAAATGTCGGGCACATGCATAACTGTTAGGCAGTAGTAGGTCTCTGCTGAGTTACCAGGAAACAGTTACCCAAGAGTGGAAGAAATAAAATTAAAAGAAAGCTTTTCTTTTTAAGCACTATTTGATTATACCTTTGTATGAATTTATGCATTCATTTGTAAACTACAGAACACGAGTCATCTTACAGCCTTGGGTGTAAGAAAAGGTTTTCAAGCACTGGGAAAAGCACAGGAAAATCTTATTTGGCATGTAAAAATTATCAGTCATTTTTTAGCTCCATTGTTCAGAGAATAGGGGTGTTATTCTACGTGCCCAGGTGTCGTGGTGAGCTTTCTTGGTTAAAGTTTTTTGGCAACTTTTCTTTGTTACCATTGCTTATATCTTATTGTAACTTCACATTAACATCGTTCAGCATACAAAGTACATGTATATGCAGGGGCTGGGCCCAATATACTCAAGGTCAAGGTTGCCAAGGTGTTTTACCTAGGTTATTTTTTAGGTTAAATTATAGAAAAAAATTACAGTGGGCCCCTTTTGCGAAATGCAATTCTACAGAATGGAATTACTGATAGTATCATTGAAATTTATATCTGCTTGATATGGGAGACAGTAATTCATTAAGTTTTGCGTTATACACTTATCAAGGAAAAATGTTTGTCTAAAAGTTTAGGTTCTTATAATGGTTTAAAAAGAATTTTGCTTCTATGTACAAAAGTTTGATTTTTAGCTCGACTATTCATAGAATAGTAGAGCTATTGGACTCGCCCATGCGTCGGCGTCCGCGTCCCGATTTGGTTAAGTTTTTGTATGTAAGCTGGTATCTCAGCAACCACTTGTTGGAATGGATTGAAACTTCACACACTTATTCACTGTGATAAACTGACTTACATTGCACAGGTTCCATAACTCTGTTTTGCTTTTTTACAAAATTATGCCCCTTTTTTGACTTAGAAATTTTTGGTTAAGGTTTTGTATGTAAGCTGGTATCTCAGTAACCACTTGTGGGAATGGATTGAAACTTCACACACTTATTTACTGTGATAAACTGACTTACATTGCACAGGTTCCATAACTCTATTTTGCTTTTTCACAAAATTATGCCCCTTTTTTCGACTTAGAATTTTTTGGTTAAGGTTTTGTATGTAAGCTGGTATCTCAGTACTCACTAATGGGAATGGATTGAAACTTCACACACTTGTTCACTGTCATGATCTGACATGCACAAAGCAGGTCCCATAACTTTATTTTGCTTTTGTACAAAATTATGCCCCTTTTTCAACATAGAAATTTTTGGTTAAGTTTTTGTATGTAAGCTGTTATCTCAGTATCCACTAATGGGAAAGGATTGAAACTTCACACACTTGTTCACTGTCATGATATGACATGCAGTGCAAAGGGTCAATAACTCAACTTTGCATTTTACAAAATTATGCCCCTTTTTCAACTTAGGAGTTTTTGGGTTAAATTCTTATATGTAAGCTGGTATCTCAGTACCCACTAATGGGAATGGATTGAAACTTCATACACTTGTCCACTGTCATGAGCTGATAAGCACTATGCAGGTTCCATAACCCTATTTTACTTTTTACTAAATTATGCCCCTTTTTCGACTTTCTTATTCATTCAAGCGACAAGGCTGTTAAATAGTCGAGCGTTGCTGTCCTCCGACAGCTCTTGTTGGATTTATACTACGTCTGTCGATGCATTTTAAGGTTATCTAATCCAAAGGCAATGGGTCAATTAATTCAACACTGTGTTTAATGTACAAAAAATGATTTTCCATATTGTGCTTGTGCCTAATGTCCGATACATGTATATGACATGTTTAAGACAAACTTACTTTGTTTTTTGTGGTTGCTTTAAACATCTTAGTAAAAGATGTAATTTTAATGTTTAAGAAAGGTGCGTGAGACTTGTGATTAATATAATTTTTTCATGTTTGCAGATGAACCATCGAAAAAGAAGAAGAAGGGTATGTTTAAGAAGCAGAAAACTTGAAGGAACTAGAAATTCATTTGTTATACAACACATTTTCTGTGAAAGCAGCAGGATGTTGACATTTATACTACGAAGTTGACATCTTGCCAGTAAATGTACATGTGTTTGTACATTTGGAACTGATTGAGCTGTTTGTTATATACCTGTAATGCATGAGTATTACATATAAATAATGAGGCAGTGTAATAGTAATAACGAAATTATTTAAATCATTAATTAATTAATGGAGCTAGTCTGGCGTCAACTTGTGACAGAGAAAGAAATACTTCCAATTAAAACTGCTTGAAGCAAGTCAAATAAAATAGTGCCAGTTAAAACTGCTTATAGCCAGTTGAGGGTAATGAAACAGCTCCAGTAAAAACTACTTGTATCATGTGGAGGATAGATGAAATAGTTTAATTAAAACTCTTGTGTGGAGAAAAGTAAAATAGTTCCACTTAAACTGCGTGTATTTATTGGAGGACATTGAAATAGTTCCAGTTTAACTGCAGTAAACAGCCATTAGTAACATGTGTGAAATGATTATTGTTTTAATTAAGACATTGAATTTTTTCAAGGGATTTTTAACAAGAAATTCTTAAACCAAGTTTAATGAAATGAGATTCTAATGTTGATGTGTGGTAACTGTTCTTTTATTTCAGAAATATTATAAAAGTGCTATGTGTTCTATTGCTGAGACATTGCTTGTTTCTTAATGAATTGTTTATGGACTATTCTTTTAATATTTATATCCAATTTTATATCACAAAAAGTGTTTGAAAAATACAGTCAAACCTGTGTTAAAGACCACCTCTGAACAGAGACCGCCTGGCTCTAAAGACCACATGTTTTGTTTCCCATTTTAACATTTACAGTGTTAATTAACCAGTGAATAAAGACCACCTCCCAGTGAAGACCACATTTTGGCTCTATTTATAGACAGGTTTGACTGTAATAATATTTTAATGATTTAACAGTATTTAGTCCATCTGATTTGAAAAAATGAGTCTACCATGTCCTTGAGTTGTGGATAACAAATCCCAAGGAAGGTCGAGATTTTGTCCATTTATTTATTTATTTGGGTTTTACGGCGCACCAACACAGTATAGGTTATATGGCGCCAAACAGGACTACAAATTTTGGTTTCACATCTCATTTACAGAAAAGATGTTCTACCAAAGATTTTGAATTATCTGAAACCAAGAATGGGATTTCCTTATTTCCATACTTTAATGGCAGGGTTGATTAACCTTTATCATACTGGACACAATTGATTCTGCCTTTGTGATAAATGTAGATGATGATCAGCCTGCACATCCATGCAGTCTAATCATGAACTGCACTGTTTGCCATTCAGTCAGTATCTTTTTGATAAGCATCCCTTTTAACAGTTAATGATACTGTCCAAATTGAAATATGGACAGGTTCATTATAGGAATTTCGCTGGGTAAGGGTTAATTTTCTCAACATTTTTATCAATTAATTTCAACTTATTGGAAACCTATCACCAGACCATTACTGTAACAGTGAATTGTCAAGTAACGATAATTTCGCTAGAACTGGCATAAACTGTCTCTTCTTATGATCGTTGGTTGGCTGTCATCCATCAGTGGTTCACAGTTCCATTGGTAAATATACTTTAATCAGTTTCAACCGAACTTCACTGGAATATTCCTTTGCTAATTCCCTTTCAGACGCCTTCAAGTCTAGATCATTCATGCAGATATATTACAATGGCACCTAAAAGATTTTTAAAAGGTTAAACGTCTTAGAAATGACATACCTGATTTCAAAATATTTTCACAGTTTCAATGAAATATCTCTTTGGTGACTGTACCAGATTTCTTTAAGCCATGTGGAATAGTTAAACTGGTGACAGCTAGTTTTCTTAATAAGTTGTGTATGACGTCTTCACCTGAAAACACTGACCTGATTTCATAAAAATTTCTCTAGTATAAGCATTCAGCATTTCAAAATGATGTGTCATATAAAAGAACACTGTTTAAAGATCTACCGGTAGGTCATATTTTAAAATAAAATAGTAAAGTAATTCTTTTTCTTTTCAGTCCCTCCTTCGTTATAACAAGGCAATAAGTCCTTTTGCAGAACTTTGATCCCAAGATCAAAGGATTATTACAAGTTCAGTCCAAATGTTCTATTATTAGAGTGCCATTACTAAGGACACCAACTGCTGTGTTCTAACATCATATACAGGGCTTGACAAATCCACTTGTCTGCTTGTAAATCCAGGTAGAAATTAGCTCTGGGAGATTGGAACTTGCTGAAGTACCAGTCCTTCAGGGGTATTGTAAATCCAGTTACAACAGAACTGCGAGGAAGCCAGATACAGTGAAACACCGCCCGCTTGAGCATCGATGACTCGAGCACACGGGCTTGCTCGAGCAATTCATGTAGTCCCGGCCGATTTCCTTCTATTTTCTATGCGAAATTACCATGGCTGGGTCGAGCATCGATAACTCGATCGCACGAGCATGACACCTGGTCCCTGTGTATTAATTTACTCTTTGTTGCTTATGGCAAACTCGAGCAGAAGTGTCAAAATCTTTTACACCTTCGGCGGTCAGAATGTATCGGTTAATTTAAAATTTTCACACACGGTGGGAATTGCGTAGTCTATTCCCAGACTATCTTAAATGTTTGTTTGTCGGTATATTTGATTTTATAATGAGATTAATTATTGATAAACGGTTAAAGAAAAGTTTTATTGATCAAATATCGATCAATTAGTGATTACTCAAAACATCTGAGAAGACAGTTATGAGATTTTAGTATTTTAATCAGCAGTTGTTTGCATGCGAATGAAGGAAGTAATATAGCCTTTTCATTAAATTGAGACGATAATTATGATATGCACTTGTTGATGAACATAAATAAAAATAATCTTAGTTGTTTCTTCACATGTGCCATTTATGTTTGGGTCGCTCGAAACCATGGATAACTCGAGCATTTTGCTCATCCCATTGCGACCTCGAGCGAGCGGTGTTTTACTGTAGCTAAAACATCTAAAAGAGAAGTTCAAGTTGGAGAGGACAACTGAAAATTCTAGGCAGATTGTCCTGCAGGACAAAGTCCTTTCAAAGATTTTGCCAAGCCCTGATTTGGCTGGGACATCCCTGCCCTATTGTTAATTTGTTTGTCTGTATGGGAAGAAATATATATAAATGGATTTAGATCAAGCTTGCAAGAATATACAAAAATGAGCTAATAAAGTATATCAGAAGCAATTTGTTCTTGTTCTTACTTGTATTATATATTTGTACCCCCCGACAACAAAGTTATAAGGGGGGGTATACTGGTTTCAGGTTGTCTGTCCGTAGACACAATCTTGTGCGCTCCATCTCTCCTCATCCCCTTGACAGAATTTAATGAAACATCACACAAGTGATCAGTAACAACAGTAGCTAACTCAGTACAGCAAGAAACATAACTCCATCCTGCCTATTGCAAGAATTATAGCCCTTTTGGACTTAGAAAATATTAGATTTCTTGGTTAAGTTTCGCATTTAAGTAATCTTTTCTCCTTAACTGTTAAAACTTTTGCTTTAAGACTTGAAGCAGTTATTTGCCATTAAAAGATGACTCTTCACAGTAAGTACCGTAACTCTACATTGCTTTTTGGAAAGAATAATGGCCCCTTTTGGACTTGGAAAATCAGATTTCTTGGTTAAGTTTTGTGTTTAGGTCAGCTTTTCTCCTAAACTATCAATGCTATTGCTTTAAAATTTGCAACACATGTTCACCATCAATAGCTGACTCTGTACAGCAAGAAACATAACTCCATCCTGCTTTTTGCAAGAATTATGGCCCTTTGGACTTAGAAAATATCATTAAAACACATGCTTAGGACAATATTTCTATTATACAGAGACAAAAAATCAGGTAAACATCTGCACCGGCAAGGCCGTGCTCTTGTTTTATTAGCTCACCTGTCACATAGTGACAAGGTGAGCTTTTGTGATCACCCTTCATCTGTTGTCTGTGCGTCCGTCCGTCCGTCAACAATTTCTTCTCTGCGCGATAGTGGTTTCATTTATGATTTTATTTTAACCAAACTTGCACACAACTTGTATCACCATAAGATCTCGGTTCCTTTCTTGAACTGGCCAGATCCCATTATGGGTTCCAGAGTTATGGCCCCTGAAAGGGCCAGAATTAGCTATTTTTACCTTTTCTGCACAGTAGCAGCTTTATTTATGATTTGATTTTAACCAAACTTGCACACAACTTGTATCACCATAAGATCTTGGTTCCTTTTTCGAACTGGCCAGATTCCATTATGGGTTCCAGAGTTATGGCCTCTGAAAGGGCCAGAATTAGCTATTTTGACCTTGTCTGCACAATAGCAACTTCATTATGATTTTATTTTAACCAAACTTGCACACAACTTGTATCACCACAAGATCTTGGTTCCTTTCTTGAACTGGCAAGATTCCATTATGGGTTCCAGAGTTATGGCCTCTGATACGGCCAGAATTAGCTATTTTGACCTTGTCTGCACAATAGCAACTTCATTATGATTTTATTTTAACCAAACTTGCACACAACTTGTATCACCACAAGATCTTGGTTCCTTTCTTGAACTGGCAAGATTCCATTATGGGTTCCAGAGTTATGGCCTCTGATACGGCCAGAATTAGCTATTTTGACCTTGTCTGCACAATAGCAGCTTCATTTATGATTTGAATTTAATCAAACTTGCACAAAACTTGTGTCACCATAAGATCTCGGTTCCTTTCTTGAACCAGCCAGATCCCATAATGGGTTCCAGAGTTATGGCCCCTGAAAGGGCCAGAATTAGCTATTTTGACCTTGTCTGCACAATAGCAGCTTCACTTATGATTTGATATTAACCAAACTTGCATACAACTTGTATCACCACAAGATCTTGGTTTCTTTCTTAAACTGGCGAGATTCTGTCATGGGTTCCAGAGTTATGGCCCCTTAAAGGTCCAAAATTGGCTATTTTGGCTTTTGCAGCCATATAGAGACCTCATTTATGGTTTTAATTTGATACAAACTTCCAAAATATCTTCAACAACAATAAATCTTGGATTCCATGACAAATCAGATCCAATCGTAGGTTCCAGAGTTATTTTATATCTGATTACCTCCCCTGATTGTAATCAAAATGGATTTATATCAGTAAGTACTTATAGGACTTATTTGAAATTTCATTATTGTTATTAGTTGGACTGAGACAATCAGGATAGATAACTATGGACTGATTTTATGTCAAATTACCTCCCTTTATTTCAAATTAAAATGGGTGTATCTCCATAACTAATGAAGATACTGATCTGAAATTTCATTTATGTCAACAGATTTATTTGGCAGATCCTTCTTTTGTTCACTTACAATATTTTTTTTTAATTACTTCCCTTTTACGTTACTATAAATAGCTTATTTTTAGTAACTTTTTTATTATTGGCCGTAGGGAAAAACCGAGACCTCTTTTCTGTGGTACAACATGGATGGTACCTCCAATTTTTAGGTGTTTTTTGACATATCTATACCTTGTAAGATTTTTTTTTCTTTTTGGTTAAATTTCTTCCCTTTGTTGTTCCTGTCCTTTTGACTTAGATATTTTTTCCGAGGACCTTCTTGTCCTCGAGTGCAATGATAACAGGTGAGCGATATAGGGCCATCATGGCCCTCTTGTTCATTTTAGGAAGCTTGTGTCAAGGTCATTGTTACCAAATTAGAAAAATGGTTTTTGATCAATAATTTAGTACAGAATTAGTAGCTTTCAGAGAGACTGAAATTCATTTACATTAAAGTGCTTTTTATAGGCAGAGAATGCTTCTACAAGGGTGTAACCTGAAACATTTAATCCATTTGGCAGGGGATACCATTTCACTGAATTTGCTTGTTACAGTATTTCAAGTTTTAACATAGGATATGTTTACACCATTTTACAGAACTGGCACGACAGTTGCGATCCAGTGAATCTTCAGAAGGTGAATCCATAAGTGGAGGAATGAGCTGGAGTGTGAGGCTGGCACATCATTTGTTCACAGAGTTGGCATTTTGTCATTATTACAAGATTGACAAGTTTCCAAGGAACCCATCTGGCAGACCAAAAGACAGATGTCCATGCTGTGATGAACCAATTGCTCTAAAAGATGGATATTTAGGAGACACAAGTTTTGGTATGTCGGCCAAGATAATATTTGTCAATTTTCATTCTGTAAATAAAATTATGAGCTTACAAGCCAGCTTTAACATTTACTTTGTAAGAGACTGCAAGACATTTCACAATGTTTTAAAAGAAATAAGATCCACACCCTCTCCTCAACCCAAAACTTTTGGCAGGCACTTTAGTTTTACCTTTTGTATGTCCATTCACCTGTCCATCGTGTCACTTGATTCATAACTTATCTATCACTAAGATGATTTTCATAAAACTAAAATCTGTTGTTAACCTCATCAAGCTGATGTGAAGCACATATCCCAGGTCACTATGTTGAGGTATCATTTAGAGGTCAAAAGTTAAATAGCTTAGCTTCATGTCTGCTCCATGTTGTCTTAATTGTTTGGAAGACTTTCATTAAACTAACATCAATTCTTTACCACACCAAGACCATGTCCAGAGCATGCAACCCAGGTCACTAGGTCCAAGGTTGAGGTCCCACTTGGAGGTCACTTTGTGTCCATATCTTTTTTACAGTTTTGAAGGTTTTCATATAACTAACTAGCATCAGTTGTTGGCCCCATATGGTTCTGGGACGATCTGTGTATGAAAAGAATTGGAACCACTGCCTTACCCTTGCATGATCGTAAGAGGCGACTAAAAGGGTCTTAACACTTGGTTTTGCAGTAACTCTGTGATTCCAGCAGGTATGCAAATTTTGATTCCATACCTCATGTTTTTATTAGATTGGGGTATGTCGTTGGTCGGGCGGGCGGGCGGGCGGGCGGGCGGATGGGCGCGCGGCGGTGTCAAACTGGTGTTTCCGGTCAATAACTTTTGTTTCGGTAAAGATATTTGAATAAAACTTGGTATGTATGTAGCTTATATCAAGACAAAGGCTGGGATTGATTTTGGGGTTTCTGGGGTCAAGGTCAAGGTCACTGTTACTTAAAATAGAAAAAGGGTTTCCGGTCAATAACTTTTGTTTCGGTAAAGATATTTGAATAAAACTTGGTATGTATGTAGCTTATATCAAGACAAAGGCTGGGATTGATTTTGGGGTTTCTGGGGTCAAGGTCACTGTTACTTAAAATAGAAAAAGGGTTTCCAGCCAATAACTTAATTTAGGAATGAGCTATCATGATGAAACTTGGTGTATAGAAAACTTATATAAAGTTGTAGCTTGGGATTGATTTTGGGGTTTCTGGGATCAAGGTCAAGGTCATTGTTACTAAAAATAGGGTTAGGGTTAGGGTTGTGCTTTAAAGTGGTGCACTGTGATTCAGTATACTTTTTTATTCTTATGAAAAGTGTTGAAAACCTGGTTTCGTGGCATTGCCGCGTTTCTTGTTATTTCGATGTAAATGAGATGTGGAACCAAAATATGTAGTCCTGTTTGGCACTATATAACCTATACTGTGTTGGTGCGCCGTAAAACCCAAATAAATAAATAAATAAATATCATCAGTTGTTAAGCTCATCAAGTTCACGAAGGTGACATGCAGATTGCACAACAAGGTCATTAGGTCCATTTTCAAATTCACACAGGTCAAAAATCAAATGGCTTAACTCTGTGTCCTTTCCATACATCCTACACCACTGGGAACAAAGGGGTCTGGCACATGAGTAGTCTAGAGGGTAGTCATATTAGTATGGGTATTTTGATAATTATGGCTGTAGGACACAAAAAGAAGTCATTACCGGTAAACTCAATCCACTCATTTGACTGGAAAGCTTTTCATAAAACAAGAAGCAATTATTTACCTGATCAAGATGACATGCAGAGTACACAGTCCAGGTCACAAGGTCAAAAATCACACTTGAAGATCAAGGGTCCAATAGTTTAACTTTGTGTGTACTCCTTAACTGTTTGAAAGGTTTTCATAAAACTTTATAGCTCACCAAGCAGATGTACAGAGCACATGACCTTCGTCACTAAATTCAAGGGCAAGGTAATATTTAGAGGTCAGAGATAAAATAGCTTAAATTCATGTCCACTGCTCATCTAAACCATTAGAATGAGTGAAATTCATTAAATTATTATCAGTTGTTAACCTAATTTAAATGACAAGCAGAGTACCCTGCTCAAGTCATTAGGTCAAAGGTCAAGGTCACACTTTGACTTAATCTCCATAATCATAACATGTTGGTTAAGTTTGGAAATTTTCTGGGTAGTATAAATCTAGTATAAAAACTATGACACAGGTAAGTAAATATTACATTTTCTTTCAAATTTGACTGCAAACTGAAAAATCAGTAGAGCGGTTGGAGGTGGTGGATGGGGTAGGGTGGGGGTGAGCATCCTATATGTTTTACCAGCAGCTCTTGTTTCATCCATTCTTACCCAGAATTTTCAAGCCTTTAAATTCTTGATGCTTTCAGAGAAAGAGAGTCAAAAACTAGTTCAAATGAAAATTATAATGCTCAGTTTTATACGAATATTCAGGGTGTGTGCATCTTTAGCCTCATGATTCTGGAAAAAATTCTCTTGACTTGTCCATTTTCTTCTTACAGGTAATCCCAATTATTGGCATGGTTCAGTGGATATTTTAATGGGTAGAGTAACTGCAATTACAGTGAAAGGTGAGCACAGCAATCAGGGTGATGATGGAGATGACTCAGAGGATTACAATGATTCTATTATTGAAATGAACATTTCAGTCCAAGAGGAATTTTTAACAAGACCTGAAGAATTTCAAGTCATTGCTGAAGCAATTGTGTTTTCATTAATTCAGAAACGACAGAACGAAGGCAGCCGGTACAGCTTTGTGCCTACAGTAGCAATTAAAAATGAGAATGTTTACCTGTACATGTACGATGGGAAGTATGATATTCTTCTAAAAACGGCAGCATACCCATTGTTCTCTTCTACTGTTCCTCCCCCTAAATTAGATACAACAACCATACTGGCTCTTTGGTTTGCAATAAATTACAAACTATTCTGTACAGGTATAACAAAAGAGATAAAACAACAAAACTCTCGTGCAAACTTTCTGTCCTCGTTAAACAAAGAAGCAAGGAATGTATATGAGAAAAGGCTTGAATTTGGCAGATGCCACATTGGACCACCTGTAGAAAGATTTCATCCTAGAGAAAATGACAGTGTTGTAGTTGTGGAGGGTACACCTGATATTGAAACCCACTTGTCGGCAGATAGGTGATTTGTTTTAAGTATACAACAATACTGTTGTTTATTGTATATCTGGACTGGATACTGGGGGCGTAAGTTGATTGATTTACAGGGTGGTGTGTTATATAATTTGTTTCATCAGTTTGTAGGAACAAAGATATATTTAAGCAGTATTATGCTAGTTCAGCTGTAATGATTACGCTTACTTGTCACAGTAAACATCACTCTGATCTCTCCAAAAAAAGGTTTCCTATGTACACAAGAACATATGCGCACTGCTACGGGAAAACCAATTTTAGAGCTTATTTGTTACAGGATCAACTAAACATCACTGGTTTCCTATGTACCCAAGAAGATATGGGCGCTGCTACACGAAAACCAATATTAGGGCCTTGCAACAAGTATGGATCCTAATAAGCCTGCAGTCTGATCTGGATCCATACTGCTCCCATATCACTTGCATACAATGCTAAAACTGACAAACATGATGGATGTACGCTGATCTAGATCTGCCCTAGAATTGGGTTTCACACAGCAGTGATGGTATGTGGGTTAATTCTAGGTAAATTACAAATGAAGCTAGTACTACAGATAATTTTATGCAACAGATGTCGACTTAGCTGTACAGAAGGCTTTTGTAGGCTATTGAGATCTTGTGTGTTCAGCCATATGATTGACTCTGTGATCCCAACTTCAAGGTTAAGGTCATACTTGAATGTCATGATCCTTTCATTAACCTCTTTTTCAAATTTATTCAGAGCTGGTCAATCTAAAAATCATTCAGACATTCTGATTTGTTTGCCTATAAATAAAGAAGGCTGAAATTGTAAGGTTGTTATGCAATAAAGTCATTGTTGTTGCATCACAGTTATTACGTCATAGCATGAAACATTAAAGCAGCAAGGGGAAAATGAATAGGTCAAAAACAGTCACACATTTGGTGCATGCCATCAAGGATGTAGTAAGCCGTGATACCCTTTTGGAATCAAAATAATATATCACAAAAAGTGATTTTCTTTTGATTTCATTCTATGACAAAACCACAAAATCTGCAAGTTTAAAAGGTTATAAGTGGCATGTACAACCTTATTTACTTAAGGTCATTTTTGTCGAGCCCGCTTGCGGAAGCGAAGACATAGTTGTCCAAATGGCTGTTCGGTGTATGTGCGTGCATCCGTGCGTGCGTCTGTGCATCCGTCCGGATTTGTTTGTCTGGACCATAACTTTGACATGCATGGAGCAATCTTGTTTATATTTGGTATGAATGTTAATCTCAATGAGATGGAGTGTCCTGCGCAAACCACAGGTTCCTGTCTCAAAGGTCAAGGTCACACTTAGAGGTCAAAAGTCAGATACAAGAATGACTTTGTCTGGAGCATTTCTTTTTGATGCAAAGAGGGATTTTGATATAACTTGGCACAGTTGTTCATCATCATGAGACGGAGTGTCATGCGCAAGATCCTAGAATTACTTCCCTTTGTTGTTACTTTAAATAGCTTTTATTTGTAACTTTTTTTATTACTGGTCGTAGGGAAAAATCAAGACCACTTTTCTGTAGTACAACATGCATGTTACATCCAATTTTCAGGTGTACTTTGACCTATCTCTTCTGGTGCGGATTTTTGTGTGGACTTAGATTTTTTTTGTTTGTTTTTTTTTTTTTTTTTTTTTTTAAGATTTACGTTCCTTTGTTGTTACTTTAAATAACTTATATTGTAACTTTTTGCAATCTCTTTTTTATTTGGCATGAATGTTTGCCTCAATGAGACAAGGAGTGTCATGTACAACTCCCAGTCCTTTTGACAGCTGGCGGGCTCTACATGCTGCCCGTGGGCATCTAGTTTTTATTCAATGAACAGGGTCTCTAAGGTTTTAAGCCCTTCATCTGCAAGATATTTCTGTATGCTGATATGCTTGTTGGAAGAAATCTTAATTTGTAAACATTTGCAATAAAAATTAGACTGTCTGTAACTTGAATCAGTTTGTGTCACTGATTTGTAAAAAGTAAATATGATATTATATTATTATACAGTGGAACCTCCCTAATCCGAACCCCTCTAATCCGAAAACCTCTCTTAACTGAACGAATTATTTGGTCCCATTTGTAGCTCATCTGATTTTTTTAGAAAAAAATGATGAGTTATGTCAACACTTGATCGGTGTCGGCATTGGTGTCGGCGTTGCCTGGTTAAGTTTTATGTTTAGGTCAGCTTTTCTCCTAAACTATCAAAGCTATTGCTTTGAAACTTGCAACACTTGTTCACCATCATAAGCTGACCCTGTACATCAAGAAACATAACTCCATCCTGCTTTTTGCAAGAATTATTGCCCCTTTTGGACTTAGAAATCAGTTTTCTTGGTTAAGTTTTATGTTTAGGTCAGCTTTTCTCCTAAACTATCAAAGCTATTGCTTTAAAACTTGCAACACTTGTTCACCATCATAAGCTGACCCTGTACATCAAGAAACATAACTCCATCCTGCTTTTTGCATAAATTATTGCCCCTTTTGGACTTAGAAATCAGTTTTCTTGGTTAAGTTTTATGTTTAGGTCAGCTTTTCTCCTAAACTATCAAAGCTATTGCTTTAAAACTTGCAACACTTGTTCACCATCATAAGCTGACCCTGTACATCAAGAAACATAACTCCATCCTGCTTTTTGCAAGAATTATTGCCCCTTTTGGACTTTGAAATCAGTTTTCTTGGTTAAGTTTTATGTTTAGGTCAGCTTTTCTCATAAACTATCAAAGCTATTGCTTTAAAACTTGCAACAGTTTTTCACCAGCATAAGCGGACGCTGTACATCAAGAAACATAAATCTGTTCTGCTTTTTGCAAGAATGATGGCCCTTTTTAGACTTAGAAAATCATGGGTAGGACAATATTTCTATTATACAAAAAAATCAGATGAGCGTCAGCACCCGCAAGGCAGTGCTCTTGTTTCTTATTCATTCTCTTTTGTAAAAATACCCTTGTAATCTGAAACCTCTCTACTCCGAAAACCGAACAAACTTTTGTGATTTTTATGTTTAATTACATTAAAATCTACCCTTCTAATCCGAACCCGAGTCAATGTTTCTGATGTAAATCTTGCTCACTTTGACATTTTTGAGTTTGTTAACAATTTTAACTATAGTACTCTTTATAAAGGAGTCAACAGCAATAGGCCCCAACACTGATAATCAAAAGTCATGTCAGAATTTTGCTTTGTAGATCAATGCATTAAGCACAGGTGTGAAAGAAGCAAATTCAAGTAGTTTATTTGAACAGAAATTTGTAAGAATAGACATAAGTGCAATAAGTACTGCCAATGTAATCGTTATTAATCTTTATCTTCCTCAAAAATTTTGTGCAATTTGTTAGTTTAAAGCAGCAAATTTATTCACTGAAGTGGTACTAAATGGGATCATTACAATAACTGGACAAGTAAAATATTCTCCTTTTACCTACTTTCTGGGAATGTAGGAGTGGTGAAAAAAATGTTTATAAGTGATATTGAGAAGCTGAATTAGCATGAAATTTACATTACACTAAAGCAATCTACATGCTGCCTATAATTTGATTATTTTTATTAGTCTGTACACAAAAAGATAAATTTACACATCATGTGTAACATTAATAGCATAATTTTTTGTTCTAAAATAGAAATCTTTCTAATCAGAAAACCCCTCTAATCCGAACTTATTTTTTGGTCCGAACATGTTCGGATTAGACAGGTTCCACTGTATACCAGATTTAATTATATAGCGCCCTTTTCATGATAAATTTCACGTTCAAAGGCGATAGTTCAAATGCAGCCACACAGGGCGCATAATTCATCCTCTACTAGTACAGACACAGAGCGACCTGACCAGAGTGAGGCAAAGCCCCCACGACAGAGAGATCAGAAATCAGATACAGGCTTGTCCGGCTAACTTAGCCTAGCTCGTTGCGAATAGACAGCCTGGTTCTTTAACGTGCCCAGTGAAAAGCACTGATACACGCAAGGATTGCCTGGGTTCCTGACCAGTAAAAAAAACTCTAGTTGGGTGGGAAGCACTGAAAAGCGTTTCTGAAAATTCCCGAGTAGCCGGGGATCGAAGCCCCGACCTCAGGATTGGAAGGCCAATATGCAAACCACTGAGCTATCCGTCCACCTATGAAGAAACTGTTATTGTGTTTTTAGTTTGAGTTTTTATGATGCTTCAGTATTCTGTTTTTACTAACAGTCCTACTAGACCAAACATATGACGGCAGTTATAATACATTTCCAGTAATAAGAGATTTTAATTTTTAGTTGACTGTACGAAGTATATGGACAGCTATCCTACTCGCCGCAGTGTCTGCGTCTTTACACGTCCCCACTTTGGTTAAAAGTTTTTTTTACACTTTCTCTTTTTAGCGAAGTGACAAGGTGAGCTATTATGACCGCTTGATGTCCGTCAACAATTTCTAAAAAAATCTTCTTGAAAACCACTGGGCAGAATTACACCAAACTTCACAGGAATGATCCTTGGGTGGCCCCCTTTGAAAATTATTCAAAGAATTGAATTCCATGCAGAACTCTGGTTGCCATGGCAACCGAAAGGAAAAACTTTAAAAATCTTTTTGTTCAAAACCACATGGCCTAGGGCTTTGATATCTGGTGTGTAGAATCATCTAGTGGTCCTCTACCAGAATTGTTCAAATTATCCCCCTAGGGTGAAATATGGCCCCGCCCTGGGGGTCACATGGTTTATATAGACTTATATAGGGAAAACTTTGAAAATCTTCTTGTACAAAACCACATGGCCTAGGGTTTTGATATTTGGTATGTAGCATCATCTAATGGTCCTCTACCAAGATTGTTCAAATTATTCCCCTAGGTTCAAATATGGCCCGGCCCGAGGGGTCCCAAGTTTTAACATAGACTTATATAGGAAAAAAAGTTTAAAAATCTTCTTGTCTGAAACCACAACACTTAAACCTTTGATATTTGGTTTGTGGCATTGTCTTATGGTACTCAACCAAAATTGTTCAAATTGTACCCCCTTGGGCGAAAAGAAGCCCTGCCCTGGGGGTCCCAAGTTTTATATAGACATATATAGGAAAAAAGCTTTAAAAATCTTCTTGTCTGAAACCATACAACCTAGGCTTTTGATATTTGGTATGATGCATTGTCTAGAAGTCCTCTACCAAGATTGTTCAAATTTTTCCCCTAGGTTCAAATATGGCCCGGCCCCAGGGGTCCCAAGTTTTACATAGACTTATATAGGAAAAAAAGTTTAAAAATCTTCTTGTCTGAAACCACAGAACTTAGACCTTTGATATTTGGTTTGTCTATTTGCATTGTCTTATGGTCCTCAACCAAAATTGTTCAAATTGTACCCCTTGGGTGAAAAGAGGCCCTGCCCTGGGAGTCCCAAGTTTTGTCTGAAACCATACGACCTAGGCTTTTGATATTTGGTATGATGCATTGTCTAGTAGTCCTCTACCAAAATTCTTAAAATTATGCCCCTGGTGTTAAAAGAGGCCCCGCCCTGGGGTCACTTAGTTATTATGTGAGTTATATAGGAAAAATACTTAAAAAATCATTTGATCCTATTTCCAGGACTGTTTAATTATAATTACCTGATGACCCCAAGTAATATGATGTCACTTGACTGTGACCTTGACCTACTGACCTACTTTCTTGTTCTTTAAGATACAGCCTCGAAATTTTGATGACATACACAGTTTTGCACACAAATCGTAAAACTGAATTTCATTGACCATGAATGTGACCTACTGACTTTCTTAATATTTTATCATCAGTTTGACATTTGAAACATGTAGCTCATATTACTCAGATGAGCAATCCAGGGTCATCATGACCGTCTTGTTTCTCTTTATCTGTGTAATTACTTGATGGATTTGTTTCAGACTTCAAATAGTTATTCCTCATTATCACCCATATCATATGGCACAAGGTCCATAACTCTCACACCAATATTTCATGAATTATCCCCCCTTTTTACTTAGAATTTCAGGTTAAAGGTTTGGTGCTCTTTCACTCTATCTCAGTTATTATGTCTTTCCCCCCCACTGGGGGAGACATATTGTTTTTGCCGTATCCGTCGGTACGTCACACTTCATTTATGATCAATAATTGGAGAACCATATGTCCTAGAACCTTCAAACTTCATAGGATGGTAGGACTGCTAGAGTAGATGACCGCTGTTGTTTTTGGGGTCACTCCATCAAAGGTCAAGGTCACAGGGGCCTGAAAATTGAAAACCATTTCCGATCAAAAACTTGAGAACTACTTGGCCCAGAATCTTGAAACTTCATAGGATGATTGATCATGCAGGGTAGATGACCCTTATTGATTTTTGGGTCATTCTGTCAAAGGTCAAGGTCACAAGGGCCTGAACATTGAAAACCATTTCCGATCAGTAACTTGAGAACCACTTGACCCAGAATGTTGAAACTTCATAGGATGATTGGTCATGCAGAGTAGATGGCCCCTATTGATTTTTGGGTCACTCTGTTAAAGGTCAAGGTCACAGGGGCCTGAACATGGAAAAGCGTTTCCGTTCAGGAACTTGAGAACCACTTGACCCAGAATGTTGAAACTTCATAGGATGATTGGTCATGCAGAGTAGATGGCCCCTATTGATTTTTGGGTCACTCTGTTAAAGGTCAAGGTCACAGGGGCCTGAACATGGAAAAGCGTTTCCGTTCAGGAACTTGAGAACCACTTGACCCACTATCGTTTTTGGGGTCACTCTGTTAAAGGTCAAGGTCACAGGGGCCTGAACATGGAAAACCATTTCTGGTCAGTAACTTGAGAACTACTTGACCCAGAATGTTGAAACTTCATGGGATGATTGTCATGCAGGGTAGATGACCCCTATTGATTTTGGGGTCACTCTGTTAAAGGCCAAGATCACAGGGGCCTGAACATTGAAAACCATTTCTGATCAATAACTTGAGAACCACTTTACCCAGAATGTTGAAACTTCGTAGGATGATTGAACATGCAGAGTAGACGACCCCTATTGATTTTTGGGTCGCTCTATTAAAATTCGAGGTCACAGGGGCCTGGTCATGTAAAAACATTTCTGGACAGAAAATTGAGAACCACTTGAACAAGAATGTTGAAACTTCATAGGATGATTGGACATACAGAGTAAATGACCTCCATTGATTTTGAGGTCTGTCTATTAAAGGTCAAGGTTACAGCGAACAGAAAATGGAAATCCATTTCTGGTCAAAAGTTGAGAACCACTTGACCCAGAATGTTGAAACGTTATTGGATGATTGGACATGCAGAGTAAATGACCTCTATTGATTTTGGGGTCACTTGGTCAAAGGTCAAGGTCACAGGAGCCTGAACAATAACTTGAGAACCACTAGGCCTAGAATGTTGAAACTTAGTGAGATGACTGGACTTGCCAAGTAAATGATCCCTATTGCAGCAAATCATCAATGTCTCTTTCACTTTCGCTCCTGTCCTCTATTGACTTCTTGCCTGTACGACTATGCATTGGGGGAGACATGCACTTTTTTACAAAAGCATCTTCTAGTTACTATATGGATTTGATTCAAATTTAAAATAGTTGTTCCGCATCATCACCCACATCATATGGCACAAGGGCCATAACTCTCACACCAATATTTCATGAATTATCCCACCTTTTTACTTAGAATTTCAGGTTAAAATTTTGGTGCACATTTATTCTATCTTAGACAGTAAATTTATAATTCAATGGATTAGATTCAAACTTATAATAATTTTTCCACATTATCACCCACATCATATGACACAAGGTGCGTCACTCTTGCACCAATATTTCATGAATGATGCCCCCTTTTTGCTTAGAATTATACTTATTTAGTGTTTTGATACACTTTATCTTTATCTCTCTTATCACTCAATACTTTTGACACAGATTCAAGCTCTTGTCCAGTATCTTCATCCACATTGGAGTCATTAAACACTCCAGTGACAGCTCCAGCCTCTTTAGATGTGCCCAGTTTCACTATCCAGCATCAGAATAGCAGAGCGCGCTATCTCCTGTGACAGCTCTTGTTTGTGTTCCAGTGAATAGGGGAGCAATGCTAAAAATGTCTGGGGGGGAAAAAGCAAAGAACCTGCATTTCCCATTTTCATAAATTCTTTGTCAGCACACCTGAATTTTGTTCAAAATTGGATATTAGATGTGGTGGATGATTATGTGTCCTGACCTGAAACAACTGACCAGAATTACACCAAACTTGGTCAGTAGTATACTGGAATGCACCTCTGTCAATTTTTAGTTCACCTGTCACATAGTGACAAGGTGAGCTTTTGTGATCATCCGTCGTCCGTGCGTCCGTGCGTCAACAATTTCTTGTCTGCACGATAGTGGTTTCATTTATGATTTTATTTGAACCAAACTTGCACACAACTTGTATCACCATAAGATCTCGGTTCCTTTCTTGAACTGGCCAGATCCCGTTATGGATTCCAGAGTTATGGCCCCTGAAAGGGCCAAAATCAGCTATTTTGACCTTGTCTGCACAATAGCAGCTTTATTTATGATTTGATTTTTACCAAACTGGCACACAACTTGTATCACCATAAGATCTTGGTTCCTTTCTTGAACTGGCCAGATTCCATTATGGGTTCCAGAGTTATGGCCTCTGAAACGACCAGAATTAGCTATTTTGCCCTTGTCTGCACAATAGCAGCTTCATTTATGATTTGAATTTAATCAAACTTGCACAAAACTTGTGTTGCCATAAGATCTCAGTTCCTTTGTTGAACTGGCCAGATCCCCTAATGGGTTCCAGAGTTATGGCCCCTGAAAGGGCCAAAATTAGCTATTTTGACCTTGTCTGCACAATAGCAACTTCATTTATGATTTGATTTTAACCAAACTTGCACACAACTTGTATCACCACAAGATCTTGGTTCCTTTCTTAAACTGGCAAGATTCCCTCATGGGTTCCAGAGTTATGGCCCCTTAAATGTCCAAAATTGGCTGTTTTGGCTTTTGCAGCCAGAGACTTCATTTATGGTTTTATTTGATACAAACTTCCAAAATATCTTCAACAACAATTAATCTTGGATTCCATGACAAATCAGATCCAATCGTAGTTTCCAGAGTTATTTTATATCTGATTACCTCCCCTGATTGTAGTCAAAATGGATATATATCAGTAAGTACTTACAGGACTTATTTGAAATTTCATTATTGTCATTTGATGGACCGAGCCAATCAGGGTAGATAACTATGGACTGATTTTATGTCAAATTACCTCCCTTTATTTCAAAGAAAAATGGGTATATCTCCGTAACTAATGAAGATACTGATCTGAAATTTCATTTATGTCAACAGATTTATTTGGCAGATCCTTCTTTTGTTAACTTACAATAATTTTCTTTTGAATTACTTCCCTTTTACTTTACTATAAATAGCCTATTTTTAGTAACTTTTTTATTATTGGCCGTAGGGAAAAACCGAGACCACTTTTCTGTGGTACAACATGAATGGTACCTCCAATTTTTAGGTGTATTTTGACCTATCTGTACCTTGTAAGAATTTTGTTTTTCTTTTTGGTTAAATTTCTTTCCTTTGTTGTTCCTGTCCTTTGGACTTAGATATTTTTTCTGAGGACCTTCTTGTCCTCAAGTGCAATGATAACAGGTGAGCGATATAGGGCCATCATGGCCCTCTTGTTTTTAGGTCAAAAACTAGGTCAGTAGGTCTAAAAATAGAAGAACCTTGTGACCTCTCTAGAGGCCATATATTTCGCAAGATCTTCATGAAAATTGGTCAGAATGTTCACCTTGATGATATCTAGGTCAAGTTTGAAACTTGGTCACGTGCCTTCAAAAACTAGGTCAGTAGGTCAAACAATAGAAAAACCTTGTGACCTCTCTAAAGGCCATATTTTTCATGGGATCTTTATGAAAGTTGGTAAGAATGTTCACCTTGATGATATCTAGGTCACTCGAAACTGGGTCACGTGCGGTCAAAAACTAGGTCAGTAGGTCTAAAAATAGAAAAACCTTGTGACCTCTCTAGAGGCCATATATTTCAAAAGATCTTCATGAAAATTGGTCAGAATGTTCACCTTGATGATGTCTAGGTCAAGTTTGAAACTGGGTCACGTGCCATCAAAAACTAGGTCAGTTGGTCAAATAATAGAAAAACCTTGTGACCTCTCTAAAGGCCATATTTTTCATGGGATCTGTATGAAAGTTGGTCTGAATGTTCATCTTGATGATATCTAGGTCAGGTTCGAAACTGGGTCACATGCGGTCAAAAACTAGGTCAGTAGGTCTAAAAATAGAAAAACCTTGTGACCCCTCTAGAGACCATACTTGTGAATGGATCTTCATAAAAATTGGTCAGAATGTTCATCTTGATGATATCTAGGTCAGGTTCGAAAGTGGGTCACATGTCTTCAAAAAGTAGGTCAGTAGGTCAAATAATGAAAAAACCTTACGACCTCTCTAGAGGTCATATTTTTTATGGGATCTGTATGAAAGTTGGTCTGAATGTTTATCTTGGTGATATATAGGTCAGGTTTGAAACTGGGTCAAGTGGGGTCAAAAACTAGGTCAGTAGGTCTTAAAATCGAAAAACCTTGTGACCTCTCTAGAGGCCATACCCTTGAATGGATCTTCATGAAAATTGGTCAGAATGTTCATCTTGATGATATCTAGGTCAAGTTTGAAACTGGGTCACATGCCGTCAAAAACTAGGTCAGTAGGTCAAATAATAAAAAAACCTTGTGACCTCTCTAGAGGCCATACTTTTCATGGGACCTGTATGAAAGTTGGTCTGAATGTTCATCTTGATGATATCTAGGTCAAGTTTGAAACTGGGTCAACTGCGGTCAAAAACTAGGTCATTAGGTCTAAAATTTGAAAAATCTTTTGACCTCTCTAGAGGCCATATTTTTCAATGGATCTTCATGAAAATTGGTCAGAATTTTTATCTCGATGATATCTAGGTCAAATTCAAAACTGGGTCACATGAGCTCAAAAACTAGGTCACTTTGTCAAATAATAGAAAAAAACGACGTCATACTCAAAACTGGGTCATGTGGGAACAGGTGAGCGATTCAGGACCATCATGGTCCTCTTGTTTAATGGTTTAGCTTTCACATAGGAGTACTTGGCCCCAGCTAGCGCTAAAAATAAAAACAAATGTTGAACAACTTCTTTCAACCAGTTAATGGATCTTCATCAAACTTGATCTGTAGTATCTTTATACAGATCTATTCCAATTTTTTAGCTCCCTGGAATACGAAGTGCAAAGGAGTTGAGCTGTTGATGATCATGGACAGTCTTTTCATCTGACTGTCTTAACCAAATTTTGCTTGTAGCATCATTGTAAGGTACTTTCCCTATTTTGTTATGCTCCCCCCCCCACCCCATGAAGAAGGCGGGGTACATGTTTTGCAGATGTCTGTTGGTCAGTCAGTGTGTTGGTCGGTCCTTAGACCAATCCATTTCCGGATGAGAACTCAAGAACGTTTAGGCCTGGGATCATTAAAGTTGAAAGGGAGATGGTCATGAACCCTATTCATTTTGAGGTCAGTAGGTCAAAGGTCATGGTCACAGTGTCTGGGAAGAGTTAAACAGTTTCCAGATGATAACTCAAGAACGCTTGTGTTTAGGATCATGAAAGTTGATGGAGATGTTGGTCATGAACAGCAGATGACCCCTATTGATTGTTAGGTCAGTAGGTTCAAGCTCAAGGCCACAGTGACCAGGAAAAGTTTTAACAGTTTCCGGATGATAACTCTAGAAACATTGGGCCCAGGGTCATGAAAGTTATTAGGGAGGATGGTCATGACCAGCAGACAATCCCTATTGATGTTGAGGTCAGTAGGTCAAGGGTCAAGGTCACAGTGACTGGGAACAGTTAAACAGTTTCCGTACGATACCTTAAGAACATTTGGACCTAGGATCACGAAACTTAATAGGGAGGTTGGTCATGACCAACAGATGACCCCTACTGATATTGAGGTCAGTAGGTCAAAGGGCAAGTTCACAGTGACCAGGAACAATTAAACCATTTCTGGATGTTAACTGGACAACGCTTGGGCCTTGGATCATGAAGTCGGTAGGGAGGTTGGTCATGACAACCAGATGACCCCTATTGATATTGAGGTCAGTAGGTCTAAGGTAAAGGTCACAGTGAAAAGGAACAATTAAACCATTTCTGGATGATAACTCGAGAACGCTTGGGCCTAGGATCATGAAAGTGGATAGGGAGGTTGGTCATGATAAGCAAATGACCCCTATTGATTTTGAGGTCATTGGTTTAAACATATTTTATTTTGCAATATTTTTACAACATGATTACAAATATACAATAAAGGATTGGACAGGAAGCTTATTAAGCTTTATAAGCTTACGGTTGTCCTCTCCCTTGATTTTGAGGTCATTAGGCCAAAGGTCAAGGTCACAGTGACCCGGAACAGTAGAACCTTTGTATACAGTGACCAAATTATTTATGATCCTTGTGCAGTTACTGAATGCATCAACGGGCGCATTTCGTGTTCTACAAGCTCTTGTTCAAATTGAAGTGCATGGCACCTTTATGGGCCAATAGAGCGAAAAACTTTAAAACAATTTCTCACGAACAGCTTGATGGATTTTCATCAAATTCGGCCTGTAGCACCATTATTAGGTCCTCTCCCAACTTTATTACAAGAGGGCCATGTCGGCCCTACATCATTTCACTGAGTTTAGTTGCTTGCTTGAACATTTTTCTTTTTGATAAAGCTTCAAAAACAAAACAAGAGGGCCATGAAGGCCCTGTATCGCTCACCTGACCTATTGACCTAAAGATGATCAAGATTAACATTCTGACCAATTCCATTATGATATGGTCATAAATGTGGCCTCTAAAGTGTTAACTAGCTTTTCCATTCATTTGACCCGGTGACCTAGTTTTTGACCCCACATGACCCAGATTTGAACTTGACCGAAAGACATTCTGACTAAGTTTCATGAAGATACAGTCATAAATGTGGCCTCTAGAGTGTTAACAAGCTTTTCCTTTGATTTGACATAGTGACCTAGTTTTTGACCCCAACCTGACCCAGATTTGAATGTGACCCATAGATCATCAAGATTAACATTCTGACCAAGTTTCATTAAGATATGATCATAAATGTGGCCTCTACAGTGTTAACTAGCTTTCCCTTTGATTTGACCTGGTGACCTAGTTTTCGACCTCACATGACCGATTTTCATTAAGATGGTCATTAATGTGGCCTCTAGAGTTTTAACTAGCTTTTCCTATGATTTTACCTGGTGACCTAGTTTTTGACCTCAACTGACCCAGATTTGAACTTGACCTAAAGATTATCAAGATTAATATTCTGAAAAAGTTTCATTAATATAATTATGGTCTTAAATGTGGCCTCTAGAGTGTTAACTAACTTTTCCTTTGATTCGACCTCAGCTGGTGACCTAGTTTTTGACCCCAGATTGAACTTTCCCAAAAGATCATCAAGATTAACATTATGACCAAGTTTCATGAAGATAAAGTCATAAATATGGCCTCTACAGTGTTAACAAGCTTTTCCTTTGATTTGACCTGGTGACCTAGCTTTTAACCCAGATGACCCAATATCGAACTCGTCCAAGATTTATTGAGGGTAACATGCTGACCAAGTTTCATTAAAATTGGGCTAAAATTGTGACCTTGTCGAGTGTTAACAGTGTAATTGTTGATGACAGATGACGACAGAAACAGGGCGGTACCAAAAGCTCACCTTGAGCACTTTGTGGTCAGGTGAGCTAATAAAAGGGATTTATTTAAACTTAAAATAATTGTTCCAGATTACCGCAACATGTGTGACAGAAGGGTCATAACTCTTTCACCATTATTTCGTGAATTATTCCCCCCTTTTTACTTAATTTCTGGTTAAGTTTTTGATACACTTTCATTCTACCTGTGTTATTACGAAATGGATTTGATTCAAACTTTAAATATTTTTTTCAAAGTTAATGTAACCCACATCATATGACACAAGGGCCATCACTCTTTCACGAATTGTACTTTTCAAATAAAGGAATAAGGTCAGTAAATCGGTCAAAAATGTAGTTGAAAGAAGTCCAAAGTAAATAGATCCTTATTTTCCCATTCTTTGTACAAATTCGTGTAGAACGAGTGATTTAATCACATGTTTTCATTGCTAGAATACATGAAATGAGACAGTTTTCATGTTTATACACCAAGTTTGCAAGCTTTGCAAAACGAAACCGAAAGTAGGGCGCGGGCTTAGCGCAAAACGGTTGTAACTCCTTCTTTATTTCATATAAGTTACAACCGTTTTGCGCTAAGCCCGCGAGGGGTTTGTTGTGTGGAACAAGAGCAAATATGTGTCATTTTTAGGGTAGCAGACCATAACTGACTGGAACTGTTCAACCCCCTTTTTATCCCCCACCGATGAAATCGGGAGGTATTGAAATGGCGTTGTCCGTCCGCAGCCATTTCTCAGTAACTAGCAGGTAGAATTTCATGAAACTTGAAATTAACATGAACCAACATACTGCGATGATGCCCATCAAGTTTTGTTTTTGATTGGTCAATTTTCCTTCATAAAACTTGAAATAAACATGAACCAGCATACCAAGATGATTCCCCTCAATTCTTTTTTTTTTCAGTTTCCCTTAGAGTTATTGCCCTTTAATTGTTAAAAAATCCACATTCCTTTTGATTATTTTTTTTCAGATCTTCCATGAATATTTTATCAACATGCAAAGTTGTACCGTTTCCTCACCTCACTCTCCACTCAGTCATGCCCACCACCCTGATCATGTATCCGCCCCCCCCCCCCCCCCCCCCCCCCCCCTCCCATTTTTTTTTTTTTGTAAATTTTCCATCAATATTTAATCAGCATGTGAAGTTTTGTACCCTCACCCGGCCAGCCCCACTGCCCCACCCCCACCCCAAAAAAAGCATTCATTTTCTGTTAAAATGATTTTGATTAATGAAATTATTTGCTTCTTAGTAACATCCTTAACTTTTTGCCAGGTATATTTTTTTGCCATTCCTCACTCAGCTCACTGCATACCCTTTTCGGCGGGGGATACCAGTTCATTGAATTTGCTTGTTTTTTTTTCATTTTTTGTTTCTTTATGACAGAATTTTCACAAAAATAGTAGGAAAAAGTGATGTTCTATAAAAGATACGTAAATACAATCAGAAGTTGTCGGTTTTTTATATGAAATAAAGAAGGATTTGAATAACTGACATTCAACCTATAAAACTATTTTCAATGCTGCATCAATGTGATACTTCCTAACAGATGAAATGTAATGAATTACTAATTCAGTACTGTTTCTCATTTGCATAGAAGTATCATTAAATACGACACCAATTAAACACTGTAATTCTATACTCATTGGTATAAAATTAGTAGAATTAATTGGTGTTTATTTGAAAAAGGTTTCGTATTTAGCCACAGTCTAAAGTAAATTTCTAGCTAGTGATTCAAATGTTTTCGCAAAGGTTTTTCACTAGTAAAGAAATAGTAAAAACATTTCCAACTATGTACCTTTTATTCTACATTTTTGTATTGGACTAAATCATGGCATCAAGTGTTTTGTTACCATCTCAGTCTCTGACCTGATAATAGTTTTCTTTTGCCAGGAAAAAACATGATGATTAAATTTGGATTTTTCTCCCTTTAAATAAGGCATCTCATGGCATCAATTCATAACTGAACTTTTTGCAATTTCACTTTCTGTTAACAATTATGTTGCTGTACATACACTGTGACAATGATCGTTTGTTTTCTATATCTCTGATACCTAACCTCTTAGCCATATAATAAATTATTTCTTTAAGACAAAATATGACATTTTTAGTGGAAGGGACCTCTGTCTCAACAATCTTACCTTATACATCTACAGCACATGATTCTATATTTACAGTAGATCTACAAAATGTATATAAATTTTCACATTCATTGTGATGCCGAATGACTGCACTTTTTATCATGTAGGATGAATAGACTATACAAGGAATTTCATATTTAATCAAAATTTCTGCCAATTTCTCATTGTCCCCATGTCCATTGATGAGATATTTAAGGATCCTGTATACCTTCACATGGTTCTCTGTCAATTCATTTTTCATAAAATGAATCTCTGAATCAGTAAAAGAAACACGTTTGCCAACAAATAAATATCGTTCTTTTAATGGTCCTTCACCACAGTGTGCTTTAATTAAGTCTTTTGAAAATATTGAAAAGTCTGAAAAAAGAAAAGATGAACATTTAACTGTTGCAGCAGGAACAAGATCTACATTTATACATCTGGTTTCACCAGACTCTTTATGATAAAGAAATTTCAAAAGATGAGCTGGCCCATGTTTTTTAGCTCACCTGTCACAAAGTGACAAGGTGAGCTTTTGTGATCGCGCGGTGTCCGGCGTCCGTCGTCCGTCCGTCCGTCCGTCCGTGCGTCCGTCCGTAAACTTTTGCTTGTGACCACTCTAGAGGTCACATTTTTCATGGGATCTTTATGAAAGTTGGTCAGAATGTTCATCTTGATGATATCTAGGTCAAGTTCGAAACTGGGTCACGTGCCATCAAAAACTAGGTCAGTAGGTCTAAAAATAGAAAAACCTTGTGACCTCTCTAGAGGCCATATATTTCACAAGATCTTCATGAAAATGGGTCGGAATGTTCACATTGATGATATCTAGGTCAAGTTCGACACTGGGTCACGTGCCGTCAAAAACTAGGTCAGTAGGTCTAAAAATAGAAAAACCTTGTGACCTCTCTAGAGGCCATATGTTTCATAAGATCTTCATGAAAGTTGGTCAGAACGTTCACCTTGATGATATCTAGGTCAAGTTCGAAAGTGGGTCACGTGCCTTCAAAAACTAGGTCAGTAGGTCAAATAATAGAAAAACCTTGTGACCTCTCTAAAGGCCATATTTTTCATGGGATCTGTATGAAAGTTGGTCTGAATGTTCATCTTGATGATATCTAGGTCAGGTTTGAAACTGGGTCACGTGCGGTCAAAAACTAGGTCAGTAGGTCTAAAAATAGAAAAACCTTGTGACCTCTCTAGAGGCCATATATTTCATGAGATCTTCATGAAAATTGGACAGAATGTTCACCTTGATAATATCTAGGTCAAGTTCGAAAGTGGGTCACGTGCCGTCAAAAACTAGGTCAGTAGGTCAAATAATAGAAAAACCTTGTGACCTCTCTAGAGGCCATATTTTTCATGGGATCTGTATGAAAGTTGGTCTGAATGTTCATCTTGATGATATCTAGGTCAGGTTTGAAAGTGGGTCACGTGCCTTCAAAAAGTAGGTCAGTAGGTCAAATAATGAAAAAACGTTGTGACCTCTCTAGAGGCCATATTTTTCATGGGATCTGTATGAAAGTTGGTCTGAATGTTTATCTTGATGATATATAGGTCAAGTTTGAAACTGGGTCAACTGCGATCAAAAACTAGGTCAGTAGGTCTTAAAATAGAAAAACCTTGTGACCTCTCTAGAGGCCATACCCTTGAATGGATCTTCATGAAAATTGGTCAGAATGTTCACCTTGATGATATCTAGGTCAGGTTTGAAACTGGATCACGTGCCATAAAAAACCAGGTCAGTAGGTCAAATAATAAAAAAACCTTGTGACCTCTCTAGAGGCCATACTTTTCATGGGATCTGTATGAAAGTTGGTCTGAATGTTCATCTGGATGATATCTAGGTCAAGTTTGAAACTGGGTCAACTGCGGTCAAAAACTAGGTCAGTAGGTCTAAAATAGTTAAAATCTTTTGACCTCTCTAGAGGCCATATTTTTCAATGGATCTTCATGAAAATTGATCTGAATGTTCACCTTGATGATATCTAGGTCAGTTTCGAAACTGGGTCACGTGCGGTCAAAAACTAGGTCAGTAGGTATAAAAATAGAAAAACCTTGTGACCTCTCTAGAGGCCATATTTTTCATGAGATCTTCATGAAAATTAGTGAGAATGTTCATCTTGATGATATCTAGGTAAAGTTCAAAACAGGGTCACGTACCTTCGAAAACTAGGTCCATAGGTCAAATAATAGAAAACCCTTGTGACCTCTCTAGAGATCATATTTTTCAATGGATCTTCATGGAAATTGGTCAGAATTTTTATCTTGATAATATCTAGATCAAGTTCAAAACTGGGTCACATGAGCTCAAAAACTAGGTCACTATGTCAAATAATAGAAAAAATGACGTCATACTCAAAACTGGGTCATGTGTGAAGAGGTGAGCGATTCAGGACCATCATGGTCCTCTTGTTTACATAACCTCCAAATAAAATCTCTTCTGCACCTGCCAACTGGTACTGAAGAGTTCCTTTAATCTGGTAAAACATGCATACTGGTTCGAAACTTCTCTCAAATTCTACATCAAGAGCATATATCAAATCCTCTGTTTTGTTAAGTTCTTCTAACTGCTCACAAAAAACATATATGAAATCAAACTCATCAGGATATTTGTTCCTTGTTCCTTCATAAAAACTTCCCACTTTAATAATGTCAGGTTCACATATTTCCACGCCTCTCAATTTTTTCACTGAAATGTTTTTATGTACCTTGTTTACTATCTGTTCAACAAGAGTTTCTATTCCAGTTTGAATGAAGGTGATTTCATCCTCTTTAATTTGGAACTCACACTCTTCCTTGTAAATATCATCCAGATAACCTTCAAGCTTTCTTTGTACATCACATTCCATAGGTCTAAGTTCTTCTACTAGTGCACTAATACATCTGTTTTGTGTAATGCCAGTCCCATCAATTTAACTGAATTTTCATTCTAACATTTCAATAATTTTTCAACATCTTTTATGTCCTACCTGAAGCAATATCTCAATACCTAATATTGAATTAAGTAATGGTTATAAGTTTCAATTCAACATAATAGTTGAATGTCATACCAGGTACTGTTAAAGTGGATTGATTTGTTGACATCTTAAATTTGCAAATTTCTACAATTACATAATCATTCACCGTGATCATAATAATAAATATTATGCCATTTTCGATGAAAGAAATCTGAACTTGTGTAAGTTTGCAATAAAAATTAGAATGCTACTTTAATCAGTTTTTAGCATGAGTTGTACAAAATTAAGAAGACGTGAACTTCTTGTGTTTTACAGTTTGTAGTTTATACTTGCTTGAATATTCTTTCTTTTTAACAGTCCTACTTGACTCAACACGAAACAGTAACTTAAATCATACATTTCAAACAAAGAGATATTTTAATCTTTCTGTTCTACTGCACTTCAATTGGTCAGATGAATGACTCGGGGTTTTTAGCTAAAAATTTTTAACCAATTTTGATCTTGAATGATAAATTTGTAGTAAAATCCTATTTCAAGCCTGACATAACCAATATAATTATATCGTATCACAAAATTACAAATCCTATTGTTCATGTTAAAATATCCAATCATAAATATGTAGCTGTGTAGAGTATCAAGGTGCAGTTACACTACCTTGATACTAAGTTTGCTTTTACAGTGATGTGGCAGTGTAGCTGTCAGTCAAGAGCGCTCTCTCAGGTTCAGGATCCAGTCAGTGCTGGAATATAATATGTTAAAATTACATTGGTACCTAGCTTGCAACTTAAAACTGCCATGCTTTTTAGCCAGCTTTTATAGCCAAATGATATACATGTATAGTGTCTGTTTTAGGTGTGTGAAGCCCAAGGTTCAAATCCTAGTCTGAGCTGAAATATATTCAGCCTGTTTATTGGCAATTGAGATAGTTTTTATTACAACATGGTAGTGTCCATCCAAGCTGTGAAATGACCCAGGTTTGAGTTCAGGCTAGTGTTGTAATATGTTCAGACTATTACACATTTTTTGAAAAAGCCTCACTTGGTGCATTGAATTCTCCATATTAGGAAGCCATCCAGCTGACTTATGGAAGGTTGGTGGTTCTATCTAGATGCCTGCTCATGAAACGAGCTGTCCAAAAGATAGCCAAGCTCAACTATTTGAAATACTGTCCCAGAAGCAGGAAAATATTACCCAAAATGTTAAAATATCAAAAGAGTTTTAAGTTCAAAAGGGGACATAATTTGACCAAAATGCATATCGGAGTTATGGAACTTGATGCTATCAACTAGTTTTATAACCCCGAGGCACATGTGAAGTTTCAATTCAATATCTGCATTAGTTATGTAAATAATAACTTGCATGTAAAACTTTAACCAGAATTTTCTAAGTCAAAAGGGAGCATAATTTGCCCAAAATACATGTCAAAGTTATGGGACTGACCCAGTGAGGTTGGTAATTGATCTAGAAAATAAAAAATAAGTTTCAAATCTATATGCCTTTCAGTAATAGCTGTATGTACTTGCACGCAAAACTTTAACCAGGATTTTCTAAGTCTAAAGGGGGCATAATTTCGCCAAAATGCAGGTCAGAGTAATGAGACTTGATGCTTTCAATTAGTTTTATAACCCTGAAAACACATGTGAAGTTTCAATTCATATCTGCATTAGTTTTGGAGATAGTAACTAGCATGTAAAACTTCAACCAGGATTTTATAAGTCCAAAAAAGGGCATAATTTGCTCAAAATACATGTCAGTGTTATGGAACTTGGCCCAGTGAGCTTGGTAATTGACCTAGAAAAAGAAAAGATAAGTTTTAAAGCTATATGCCTTTAAATGATAGCTGTATGTACTTGCATGCAAAACTTTGACCAAGGTGTGACGCCGACGCCAGGATGAGTAGAATAGCTAGATTATTCTTCGAATAGTCGAGCGCAGGGACACCTGGGGTTTTTCTCCACCATGAAAAGCTAGAAGGTCCCTATATGTCCTATTATTGTGTTGGTGCGACATTAAGGGTGGAACACAGTTTTCAGCGATTGTTTATCTTTATTTCTTTACAAATGGCATTAATTTTCAAAGGGAGACAACTTTTTCTTGACCGATACTTAAAATATTCGGAAAAAGTTGTCTCCCTTTGAAAATGAATGTCATTTGTACTTAAAATATTCAGACAAAGTTATCTCCCTTTGAAAATGAATGCAATTTGTAAAGAAATAAAGATAAACAATTGCTGAAAACTGTGTTCCACCCTGTTATGCGAAATTTCACCACTCGCACGCTATTGCAAATGCATCAAAACGAACATGTGTAACAGTTCTTTGAAAATGATGAGTTTTTAAAGGCGTTTGGCTGTCTGGAAGTTGGGCCCCTTTAGGCAGTCCTTTTCCGGAATTCAGTGTTTATATCAGTATACTGACACTTGTTTCGTAAAGTAATATACACGTTTTACATGCTGTTCAATTTTAATGTTAAACAACTCTTTCTTTCTATGATTTGGTGTTGTTTGATTTTTGTTTCTTAAAGCATAATTCTAAACCTTAAACCTAACAAGACAAACAAAGTATCAAAACAGCAACAGAAGACTAGTGGTAGCTACTATGGTCAGGATTTTCACCTTTTCAGGGTTAGTTGAAAATATACACTTTTCACAAGGGGCCTTAGGAATCACCTACATTGTAATTTTAAAATCTACATGACCACACAAAATTCTGGTTGTTCCCATCATCAAAGACGGGTGCTAGAGTCACAAAATATGCCCATCAAGAGCTTGTTAGAAGGAAAGTTTTTGTTGCAGAACTGCACATATGATTCAAATATCATGACAGAAGCTTCAAAAATATGAATACAAGGGCTATCTTTAAACAAAAGTGCCAGACTTTCACAAAATACGCCTTCTAAATATTCAGTTACGTAAATTGAATGGCCATAATCCAAGAGTGCCTGGGGCAATTTGGGTGGCTATCCATCTTGGCCGAGATATTATGACGAAAAACACTGTCACCAACTAGTGAAGATCGGATGATAACTGTTTGACTTAGAGGGCGGACAAGGCTAAATTAGAAGTTTTTCAAGTAACTCAAGGGCTAAAATCGAACAGTGCCTTGGAAGATTTGGGTGGTTATCGAACCTGGCCAAGATATTATGTCAAACAACATTGTAAGCAAGTTCGGTGAAGACTGGATGAAAACTGTTTGATTTAGAGAGTGGACATGTTTTTGGACGCCAACCGCTCGCCCGCCACGTGTACACATAATACACCCACTTTTTTGGGTGGTTACTGAACCTGGCCGAGATATCATGCCCAACAACATTGTCAGCAAGTTTGGTGAAGATCAGATGAAAACCCTTTGACTTAGAGAGCAGACATGCTTTTGGATGCCAACCGCCCACCCACCGCAGGTGTTCACATAATACGCCCACTTTTTCAGAGACAGGCGTACAGAAAGATGGATGCTGCCTGAATTGCATATTTATCTGTGGATGTATAGCTAAAAATTTTAGTCTAAGTAGGTCTCTAGTCCAGGTACCGACACAAGTCTTGAGACTACCAGTATGTAGGTCACTGCACAGGTGAGTTTTGAGGAAAAGCTGAAAAATCTTTTTTAAATAATTATGACCTTGACCTTCACCCAAGTAACCCCAAACCCAGGCAGCTGGTAGGTCTCTATGCCAGTTACACACACACACATCAAATCTTAAGGTCCTAGGTAAAAAAATAAGTGATTTTTCAGTAAAAGTTAAAAAAAAATCTATTTTTAAAATAGATGGATAGATAAACAGTGCTATTAAGAAAGTCAGCCATTAGTTTTATTCATACTATAGTTTGTAAAATATGGTATGCAAGAAAAACAATCTACCACTGGTTGTAGTCTCAGATAAATTCATCTGGCTCTTGGGTAACTGTTTTTGTAACAGTGACCTTAATCTTGATCAAAGTGACGCCAAACCGCACCAACTGGTAGGTGTATAGACTGTGTCAGGATTATATGGTTTGAGTATCTATAATTGAGACAGTAAACGGGTCCTATCTCAAGGTGACTATGTCTTAGACTAGCTGACAAAGGAATAGATTGTCCTTTGCTACAGAATACAGGTGTTCCAGACTATATACAATATACTTTTATTTTTTTTTTTCCAGCTACCTTTGCTGTTTGATTAAAACCAATGATTTGAAAAGTGATTACATGTGTGCCAAAATTTATCTTAAATTAGGTATCTATCTCTAACTTACATGCCTAAACTCTATGGCTACAGTTTTAACACTATAGCTGAACAATCACTTACAGCTTGGATTATGCTCAGCTCCCCTGACATCTGACCTATTGACCTTGACTTAAGAGTGTCATGGGTGACCTGCATATAACGTTTGGTGATAATAGGTAGAAGCATTCATCAAGCCACTAAAAGGCCATAAAAGAAAATTCCATTCTTATTTTTGACTTTTGATCTCTAAGTGTGACCTTGACCTTAGACCTAGGAACCTGGTTCTTGCACATGACACTCTGTCTCATGGTGGTAAACATTTGTGCCAAGTTACATCAAAATCCCTCCTTGCATGAAGAAGAAATGCTTTGGACAAAGTCATTCTTGTATCTGACCTTTGACCTCTAAGTGTGTTCTTGACCTCAGATCTAGGGACCTGGTTTTTGTGCAATACACTCAGTCTCATGGTGGTGAACAGCTGTGCCAAGTAACATCAAAATCCCTCAATGTTTTAAGAAGAAATGCTCTGAACAAAGTAATTCCTGTATCTGATCTTTGGCCCTTAAGTGTGACCTTGACCTTAGAACTAGAATCCTGGTTCTTGTACACTACACTTTGTATCATGGTAATGAACAATTGTGCCAAATTACAACAAAATCCCTCCATGCATATGGAAGAAATGCCCTGGACCAAGTTGTTGTTCTTGTATCTGACATTTGCCTCTAAGTTTGACCTTGACCTTAGACCTAGGGACCTGGTTCTTGTGCATGACACTCTTACATGATGGTAAACATTTGTGCCAAGTTACGTAAAAATCCTTCCATGCATGAAGAAGAAATGTTCTGGACAATGTTTGTGGATGCCACTCGTCGCCAAGGGCGCTCCCATAATACATCCCGTCTTTCAGACAGGCGTATAAAAATGGAAGTATAACATCATACATATTACTTTACTGTGTTACATAACTTCAACCATCATTTTTTACCTCTATTACCTCTAATACTTTCAATGGAGTAGTCTAGCTAACAAACAAACAGACTGACAAAAAGGCAGCCAGATAGACAGACAAAAAATGAATGTATATTATCTTCTCACAAAATTATGGACACATCATTCTCTAAATAATTTTATAACAAACCCGTGGCAATGTTTTCAGTTTCAATCTTTGTTCAAGTGTATATACACAATTCTATATGAACATCGCTGTACAAAAATTAACATTTCATAGGGCTGATCCAGATCAGTGCATATCCATACTGTGTATTTATTCCCACATTCATACTATTTGTTTATTTCCACATCCACACTGTATATTTATTCCCTCATCTATACTGTACATTTATTCCCACATCTATATTGTACATATATTCCCACGTCCATACTGTCATCGATACTGTACATTTATTCCAACATCTATACTGTAAATTTATTCCCACATCCATACTGTACATTTATTCCAACATTTATATTGTAAATGTATTCCCACATTCAAACTGTACATTTATTCCAACATCTATATTGTAAATGTATTCCCACATCCATACTGTACATTTATTCCAACATCTATACTGTACATTTATTCCTACATCCATACTGTACATTTATTCCAACATCCATACTGTACATTTATTCCAACATCTATACTGTACATTTATTCCTACATCCATACTGTACATTTATTCCAACATTTATATTGTAAATGTATTCCCACATCCATACTGTACATTTATTCCAACATCTATACTGTACATTTATTCCTACATCCATACTGTACATTTATTCCAACATCCATACTGTACATTTATTCCAACATCTATACTGTACATTTATTCCAACATCTATACTGTACATTTATTCCCACATCCATACTGTACATTTATTCCAACATCTATACTGTACATTTATTCCAACATCCATACTGTACATTTATTCCCACATCCATACTGTACATTTATTCCAACATCTATACTGTACATTTATTCCTACATCCATACTGTACATTTATTCTTGCATCCATACTGTACATTTATTCCTACATCCATGCAGTTCATTTATCCACACATCCATGCTGTACATTCATTCCCACATCCATACTGTACATTTATTCCCACATCCATACTGTTCATTTATTCCCACATCCATACTGTTCATTTATTCCCCACATCCATACTGTTCATTTATTCCCCACATCCATACTTTTCATACATCAATTTCAGGGCTTCTATGCAACTGAGAAGGGAACATCAGACATCACAAATGTGCAGGCTGATCTGGATCCATACTGGTTGCACAGCCCTAATGCTGGTTTTTGCAAAGTGACTTAAATAAAGAATGTAAAATATGTATCACTGGCAATCCAATTCATCGTCCTTGTAAGCCAAATCTACAGAGATTTCTAAATAGAGTTCCTGTAGCATCGTTAACACACTGTCTTGTATCATGTCAACCTGGTTTGGAGGGCAGTAATCATCAGAACTAGATCTGAAAAAATAATAATATCATGTCAAATTTGCTTGTTTTTTGGGCTTCATTTGCCTGTTTAGTAATTTAATGTTGTCTAGCAAAATACTCAGAGAAAATTTAAGACTTTAGTAACAAGTACACATCAAATTTCCAGACATAATTACTATTAATTAGCAACCTCCCCATCTACCCCGGTCCACCCCAGTAAAACACGGTTTGTTGGACTATGTATATAATTTTCTGAATTCAAAGAAACATGTTCTAACTCTAACTAGCTATGCCAAACATGTGGCCTTATCGTGATAAAATGATATAAGACAGGAAAGGAATAAGCAATTACCGGTAAAAAAAGTCATACCAGCTTATAACATTATAAGCAAGATATGATTTTCTTGCACACCAGACTACTTATTGTTTTACCCATGCCAGAAAAAAACTTTCTGAAGCTCATAATGGTGACTTACAAACTACATCTATGGAGTAGATTCTTGCATTATTTATAAATTTTTCATGTAAAATTTGATAAAAATCAAAATACTGTGAAAGCTGCTGTTTGTTCCTCTTGATTCATAAAGTTATTTTACCAGCATAGCATAACGGTATGTTACAAAATGATTAAATTATACCAATTATCATCAATGTTGTTGAAATGTCACGACATTATTTCTGTTTACAGACATCAATTTCCCAAACATTGCTCAAATACACAAATATAAGAGACAGTGCTATTAACAAAAATCAGCCATTAGTTTTATTCATACTATTATTCTTAAAATATGGTATGCAAGAAAAATAATCTACCACTGGTTGTAGTCTCAGATAAATTCATCTGGCTCTTGGGTAACTTTTTTGTAGCAACTCAGCAAAGCCTTATTGCCTCCAAAGCAGTTACCCTTGAACCGGATTTTCCCATCTGCATCTACAACCAGTGACAGGATATTACAGTCGTAATGATGTTGTCCACGGAAATATGAATAATGCAATGAAAGTTTGACAAAAATTCAGTCATTTAGTGAGAAAAAGAACTTTAAATATTACCTTGCAACAGTTATGTAAGTTGGTTTTGGTAGATATGAGAGCATATCTTGAGTTGTGTCAACAAGGGAGGTAATCTGAGAGTTAGAACTGACATGATGAGGTAACTCTGTGTCATCGCACGTGCAACCTGCCTCATGTAACAGCTCATAATCTATCTTTGGACTTGTCTGCTTCAAATCTGAGATCAATGTCTTTATAAGGTCAGCTCTGAAATATTTTATACGTATTTATGAGGTTACATTCTTCAAGCATACTAAAATCGATCGAATATTGTAAGAAGCTGTAAACTTTAAAAAAATGTCTCCAAGATGTAAAATACATTAGGATCCAAAATATATCAGGGATTATTCTGATTACTAATTAGGGGTGCAAATTTTTTGTTAATGATTTATGAGGGAACTGGATTGTGATGTACAATGCTTACATAATAAGATCTTTAACAGACATGAAATGTAATAAATAGCACAATGGATACGAGACTCAAGATTTGGAAAAAGAAAAAAAAAAAAATGCAGCAACGTTACAGCAGCTGCCAAATGTCTTCTTACAAAAAAAAAACTGGTTGCTTGTATCTATATAAACATAAAAATTCTCTCTTGATAATCTGAATCCACAGTTTCATAAAAAATATTCATCATTTGATAGATATTCTGATTTTTTTTTAGAGTGTCATTAGTTAAGACATAATTTATAGCAAAAGAGTGTTTTAACACTATTTGTGCATGATGGGCAGTTATATGTCGGGCGTAATAATTTCATGAGGCTGCAGCCCCGAGTGAAATTATTTGTATGATGTATTAATGCCCGAGTGTATAAATAGTGTTAAATAGTGTTAAAACACAGTTTTGCTATAAATTATTTAGATTTTAATATGCCTTTAATCTAAAATGGTAGAAAAATATGGTAGCACTCTTCCTTGATCCCAACAAAAACTTTGACATCACCACACATTAACGTGACATCATTCTAGCATTAGCATGTTTTAACAGAGACAAGCATATTAGACTTTAACTTAAAGTAAGTAGACAACTGCTTTCTGTTACAAGATTTTGCACTTAAGGGACTATGGCAACCAAGGCCAAATCCATCCTCACTCAACCAATCAGCATCCAGCTTAGGAGTCAGATACTACCATACACCACGGCAAAGTCCCTTATTGCAGTATCGTCTCGGCCATAAAATTCTTACTATGTAAAATCTAGAGGTGTGTCCAACGGACACAGGTGCCCCAAATCTCCTGCCACTGTACATGGTTTTATGACTGTAGGTGAAATATTTTTAAGATATATGCAACATAAACTTCTTTTAAGCACATGTGAATTTTTCACTAAGTAAAGGACTATATTACTCTGGTCTGGTAGAGTAAAATCCGAAACAGAACACAAGATGCACAGCTTCACATGCTATAAAACAATCCCCTAATGTTTTATTACTCTAAGTCAAATACTTCTAGAGATACATACCATAAACTTGTATGCCCTTTATGCAAATTTTTGACGATCAAGGACCATAACTCTGGTCTGACTGATAAAAATCCATAACGAATCTCAGGGGCACAACAGTTACTTCACATGCTGAATAATATTCTGATTATTTTTCCTAACCATAGGTCAAATACTTTTTGAGAAATGTGCATATTTCTGACTAAGTCAAGGGCCATAACTCTGGCCTGCCTGAGTGACATTTCTAACAAAACCCCAGGTGCACAACTTCACATGCTGAATAATGTTCCTGTAATGCTTCATAATTCTAGGTAATATACTTTTTGAGGTAAATGCGACACAAACTTTGGCCCTTTTTATGCATATTTTTTGACTAAGTCGAGGGTCATAACTCTGGTCTCGGTGTGTGAGATCATCCCAATTCAAACACAAGGTACACACCTTCCCGTACTGAATAGTAATCCTATAAGGTTTGATGACTCTGGGTCAAATACTTTTTGAGACATGCACATCACAAATTCAGATGCACAAGGGCAACAAGGACTCCCCCTCAACCCCCCCCCCTCCCACCCCAAAAAAAGAAGAAGAAAATTCTAGCCTTATTAAACATTAACAGACCTGGAGTGTTTTATTTCTGTATTCTCATCCTCAGTCAGGTTACTAAACACCTGTTTTAAATCCTTCAATTGTTTCTGCCTGTTTGAAACACATGTTTCAACATCCTGAAAACAAATAAAATGTTTCACATTCTGGTAAATACATAAAAGTTTAACTCTTTTTTTATCCTTTTATATGGTTTAATGCTGCCTTTCTATTGTGTCTCAGTATAGAATGGCTGTAAATTAATAACTGTTCCTGTATGGATTCAGCATCTGTGCTGACTTTTTTGGTAAGGAACTTAATACTTTTTTACATATCTAATGATAGGAGGGGAAAGATCAACCTGACATTTTTTTATGTTTGTAACTGACATTTTCACATCTTTACGAGAGGCGGGGAAAAAGAAAAGAGAATATACTCGATTAATGTCAATAATTCATCTTCAAGCAAAGATCAGAAATATAATATCTTTAAAACCTTAAAACACACAGAACTGCATTGCACTTTAACAAAAAACATAATACATGTATAACAAAACATACAGAATGTTTTATGTACCTGTTCTGACATGCTAGCAGGCCTTTCAAACTTATAAAGCTCCTGTAAAATGTTGTACTGTTTTCCCCCATACATCTGTCTGAATGGGTTCATCGTTGAATAAAAATCTAAATCTATATCTAATACATAATTCTGTCCCTGAAGTTGAGCAGATAACTCTTGCAAGGTGTCTTCTGATGGTAAGCAGAGTTGTTGACCTTTATCTGTACATGTAGCAGAATTATCACATTTTTCAGGAAGTATCACATTAGTCTTGTCAATTTTTTGCCTTTTTGAATCTTTCACATCACATAAATCTTTCAAGCATATTTCAGCATTGTTACTGGTATTAGCCTTGCTATTGTCAATAGAGTTTTCAGGAGAAGTTTGCCTTTTAACTCCTGTCAGATGTTTGTCCATGCCAGTCACATTACTCACTTCATGCTTTTTGTGTTTCAACCTTTCATTATCACCACAATCATTTTTTAGATTTTCTTCAATTTGTTTATCATCATCCACTGTAACGTTTGTCTTTGTAACTTCTCCATCACAATTCCTTCCAACATCTGTATCACCAATACCTCCTTCAGTGTCAGACCAGTCTCTGGGTTTCAGAGTCACTATTGTAAACCTGAGCCGCTTTTTGTTACTTAGCTGTCCCTCTGGAACATATAGTGTTTCACTGATAAAGTAACTCTCAGTACAAGTAGTCCTGTGAAAAGAAAACTGATACTATGTAAACCTGACAAACTCTTTCCTAAAAGCAAGAAGTGAGGTGCAATTTTTTGACAGTTTTGCTATTTTGAACACTTTCAAATATATATTTAGAGTAACTGTTACTGTTGAACAATTATTAAAATGCCTTTTCACAAAGATTACAGTGAGGATAAAAGATCTTATTCAGTGCTTGGTGATGGGGGTAGTTTGGGGATGGGGCTGGAGGATGGGGGAGGGGGTGCCAGTCTTCAAATTTCAGCACAGTAAAATATACCTCACCTACATAGCCTATTAACATGACAAAATAGACTTACCATGACACTAGCTTGATTTGAATGTTGTAATTGGCTCAGACTTGGATCACTCTCTGTCAATGTCATCTGGTGAGTAAATTTATTACCTCACAACATTACTATCTTTCTAAAGTTAAAATATGATTAAAAATTGTCTTAAAATCAGCTTGAAATGTGCAGATCACTTTAATCATTGGCTTTAATCTTTAATAATCTTGAGAAAAAGCACATGGACCTAAATATGGACCTTTATTTCACCATTTTATAGGCCATATGTTTATTTGCAACTGTGAGAAGTTTCATTAAAATCTACATTGTAGAAAATATTCATTTGCGAAAATGTTATCAAACTTGTGATTTTCCTATATACAAAAGTACTCCCATTATGAAAACTTGTGCTAGGTAAAAAACTTTTCAGATCAGTTGAGCAAAAAGTCAAGCACATGACCTTATCTTTTTAATTTCCAAGTTCTCTACTGGTAAGTATATTCTGAAGTTTTGAAAAATCAGGATTTAATCAAATTCTACATTACAGAAATGTTTTTACATGCAGAACTGCCTTAAAGCGTGATAATGCTATTTGTGTTTTATAATGGGTACTGGATTTCTGAAGTCAGTTCACATATTTGATTTATTGATTGAAAAAGGATAATAAAATGTTAATATGAAAAGAATGTCATTATCAGTCTCCTGTAGTTCAAAATGAAGTGTCATGACAGAGAATCTGCGTGGCTGACCTTTCAATGTTTTAGGTTATTTTATTCAAACTATTTAAAGAAAAAGGTCATGGATATTAATTTAAGAAGTCCAGACACATGCATGACACATTTCTAATGTCCACATGCATGATACAGATTTTTGTTTCTGTCATCTTGTATTTGTTTTGAAAATACAAGTTATTTTGCTTAGTTTATTTGTCATCCAATGCTGTTAAATTGTTTTAATTCTCAAGAAATGAGAAATAACAGTTTCTCACCTTTTGCCCACCTTCCAGCCAAGGGTTGTTTTTTTACTAAGAGGGGAAGAGGCCCAGGCATGTGATTTCAGGGAAATAGCTTGGTATTTGGGAAACCAGGTATAAAGTAAAAAACTTTTTAGGAAAATTGTATGTCTTGAAAGCAATTTTCTGAAAAGAAGAGGTCTGTAAACAGCCCCTATTACTCAAGATAAAAACCCCTGCAACCAAACTTTACAGAGTAAGGCAGAGTAAGACAGCAAATACACACGCTGAATATGGTCTTTTTAGCAAACCTAACAGGACAAGATAGACCTGCCACAGAAACAAATTGGGATTTGATTCTAGGTACAATGTATATGTATTTGTTGATCAAACATATTCACAAGTTCTCAAGATATTCAGCAGAAATTGTTTTTGTTCTAACAGTCACTGTGATCTTAACCCTCTGACCTCAAAATCACTTGGAGTGATACACTGCCCACTGGCAATGTGCATGCCAAGTTTGGAGACTGAATAACAAGGAGTTCTCAAGATCCTGAACAGAAACTTTTTATTTTCATTAACAGTCAACGCGACCTTGACCCTAAATCCAATAACCTCAAAATCAAGATAAGTCATGCACAACTCATAAGTTGGTTCAGCTGAGGATCATAGATCAAGGCATTCTCAAGATATTCATCAGGGTCATCTGCTCCTCATGAGCAATATGCATATCAAGCTTTTTGTTGGGTTTCGAGTCACACGGACACCACCAAGGTCATATAATGATGTTTCCAGCTTTTTATTGTGAAGGAAGACCACAAGTTGTTGTTCAGGCTTGGGCAGGCACCTGGGCAGAACCACCAATCTTCCTTAAGCCAGCAGGATGGCTTCCTTGCATGTGACTTGAAGTCAGCAACCTCAATCACTCAGCCACAGATGCCCTATCTTCTTAAATTAAAGAGCAGAAACAAAATTGCTAACAGATGGATCAACAGATAAACAGATGGACAACCAGTGCCACCACATAATACATCCTTTCGGCATATACCTATCATTCAGACATGATTCCATGTAGATCATGTAGAAAATGTTGTCTCTTGAATGTTAACAACATTTTTCTATGATTTGACCTAGTGTCGACCCCTGATGACCAAGTTTCTGATTTCACCAAGAAGTCATCAAGACAAACATCGTGGCCATATCTCTCTCTCTGTGGCCTACAAAGTCTTAACAAAATTTATCTATGATGTAACCCAGTCACCTAGAGTTTTAACTCCAGATGATCCAGTTCTGAGCTTGACCTATAGTTTAAGGAGACAAACATTCTGACCATACTTCATGAAAAATAGGTAGAAATGTGACCTCTAGAGTGTTAACAAAGCTTCTCTATGACTTGACTCAGTGATAGCCTAGTTTTTTTTACCTCATATTACCTAGATTTGAACTTGACCTAAACTTAATCATGACACTTATTCTGGTGACCTTTTATGAAGGTCAATAAAAAAATGCTGCCTCTGCAGTGTAAACAAAGTTTTCCTTTTATTTGACCAAGTGAACTAGTTTTTCGACCAAAATGACCCTCTTTCAAACTCAATCTAGATTTTATTGGGACCACTACTGTGACCAAAAGTAATGAAAATCTGTTAGACCTCTAGAATGTTCAGAAGGCTTTACAATGATTTTCCAGTATCAAACTTATCAGAGATTTCATTGAGGCAAACATCCTGACCATGTTTCATGAGATGCAGTCAAAATTATGACTGAAATGTTTACAGTAATATTCTTGATGACGGACAATATATAACTGACAGTGGGTACAAGATAACAATATAATATACTAAGCTCACCTTGAGCACTGTGCTCAGCTGAGCTAAAATTTAAACTCCATGCAAAGTTTTCATTTAAAATATTTTGTATTACCTAATAGTTCCAGTCTTCTGACATTTCCCAACATAGAACTTGATAGATTTGTCATCAATCTGTGAGCACCATGGTGGTTTTATCCACACAATATGAGATATATGACCTGCATAAACTGCTGGAAGTATCCAATTCTCTATATTCAATGTGCTGAAAAATACACAGAAAATAGTTCTCTATATACTATGTGTTGAAAAATACACAGAAAATAGTTCTCTATATACAATGTGTTGAAAAATACACAGAATATAGTTCTCTATATACAATTTGTTGAAAAATACACAAAACATAATTCTCTGTACACAAAGTACTTATTACTGCCGAAAAGTAACATAAAATAGTTCCCTATACTCAAAATTGTACTCTATATTCAATGTGCTGAAAACCACACAGAAAATAGTAAACTATCACTCAGTTTACTGAAATAAATAATCCCTCCACACCCTTCACTTTAATCATCTAAAACCAATGCTAAATGTAGCAGCAATAAAGTGCCTTCTATGTGTATATGCCTGCTGTTATCATAACTCCAATATTATATCATATGATGAGAATGAAGCAAGTAAATCAACTGAATAAAATTATATTCAACTAATGTCACTGAATAAAAGTATATTCAACTCATTGGTGAACAATAAACAAGAGCTGTCGGATGACAGCGCGCTCAACTATACGAAGAATTGATTGAAGGATGGGATCAAAATATTACCAAAGATATTCAGACAAAAGAAAAAAAGATTAGACAAACAATGTTCCTGTATTTGTGGATTTCGATAAGTCTTGCACTAAATGGCAATGTTTGAACCAATTTCAAAGTCCAAAAAGGGCCATAATTCAGCCAAAATTGTAGTCAAAGTTATGTACTCTTGCCTACAGATTGAAATCATGATGATAAACAAGTGTTCAAAGTTTAAAAGCAATATGTCAAATAGTTTTGACAAAACATGGACTTGTATGAAAACAGAACAAATTTCCAAGTCCAAAAAGGGCCATAATTCAGCCAAAATAGATGACAGAGTTATGTACTCTTTCCTACAGATAGAGACTATTATACTGAACATGTGATAAAAGTTTCAAAGCCATATGTCAAACACTTTACACAAAATATTAACTGGTACGAAAAACTTAACCAAGATTTCTAAGTCAAAAGGAGCCATAATTCAGCCAAAATCCTTGATGGGGTTATGTACTCTTGCCTATAACTGGACATGGTGATGGTAAATAGGTGTTGAAAGTTTCAAAGCTTTATCTCAAAAGACTTTGTCAAAATATGAACTGGTAAGAAAAACTTAACCCAGATTTCTAAGTCAAAAGGGGCCATAATTCAACCAAAATCCTTGATGGAGTTATGTACTCTTGCCTATAACTGGACATGGTGAAGGTAAACAGGTGTTGAAAGTTTCAAAGCTTTATCACAAAAGACTTTGTCAAAATATGAACTGGTACGAAAAACTTAACCAAGATTTCTAAGTCAAAAAGGGCCATAATTCAGCCAAATTCCTTGATGGAGTTATGTTCTCTTGCCTATAACTGGGCATGGTGATGGTAAACAAATGTTGAAAGTTTCAAAGCTTTATCACAAAAGACTTTGTCAAAATATGAACTGGTACGAAAAACTTAACCAAGATTTCTAAGACAAAAGGGGCCATAATTCAGCCAAAATCCTTGATGGAGTTATGTGCTCTTGCCTATAAATAGTCATGGTGATGGTAAACAAGTGTTGAAAGTTTCAAAGCTTTATCTCAAAAGACTTTGTCAAAATGTGGACTGGTACGAAAAACTTAACCAAGGTGTGACGCCGACGCCGATGCCGTGGTGAGTAGGATAGCTCTACTTATTCTTCGAATAGTTGAGCTAAAAGCGGTTTATATTTTGCCCATAAAATACTTTATTTCATATTGTAGCTTGTACGTAATCAATTTGCTAAAAAAGCAAGGCAAAAATTTATAGCTAGAGAAATATCATATAACCTGCTTCAGTCATGTAATCATGTTCACTTTAGGGAGTCTGGTGGTTGGACTACACACCAGTGATATGGGTTCAACTCACAGCTAATATCCTGACTAGAGTTCAGTGCTGGGTGATTTGCTGAAACTTACTGGTACTGTTTCCAGCTGTATCCACCTAAACTGGATGCTGAGGAGGTAAATATGAAACCTGCCACGTGCTTGGTTGGAAATAAGTATTCCATCCTTTCTATAGTTAGGACTTTCGCCGATTACCCATACAAGACAAGAAACCTTCCCTTTACCTTCAAACAAATTATTGTTAACCCTTTTCACGCTGAACACGACTGATTCTGCATTTGGGATCTGTGCAGATCATGATCAGTCCGACTGTTGGCCATTCAGTCAGTAACTTTTTGGTATGCACCCCTTTAACAGTTAAAGGGTACTGTCCAAATTGAAAGATGGACAAGTTCATTATAAGAAATTTAGCAAGGTAAGGGTTAATAAGCTAGATTATATATAAAGAAAACACTTACTCAAATAATTCTTGTTTATCATATACATTATCTGCCGGCATATCCACAGGGATCAGCATGTCAGGATGAGAGTCAAGGTGCACTAGTGTGATGCCTTCCAATGGCAGGTGCTTTGATCCAATGGAACGATAAATGTGAGGGAGAACCTGCAGATATAGAGAGATTCATACTGGCATCAGTATACACAAAGCAACAGTAATAAACAGTATTGTAACTGGCCATTTTCTCACAAAATCAAGTGATCAGTTAATTAATTGCCTAGACTCTTAGAAATACACTAGATGCCCACGGGCAACATGTCTAGACCACCAGCTGTCAAAAGGACTGGGAGTTACACGCCACATTCTGTCTCATTGAGGCAAACATTAATGCCAGATAAAAAAGGGCAAAGTTACAGCCCCGACAAGCTCTAAAATGACCTTTGACCCCCAAGTGTGACCTTGATCTTTGAGGTAGAGACCCGAGGTTTGCGCTTGACACTCCATCTCATAGCAGTGAACATTTACCAGTCAGGGGTGTAACTGTTTCAAGTTATCGCAGTTTATAACCAATTTGAGTTATTGCTTATATTTTCATAACTTGTTTCAGTTATCATAAAATATTACAAAGCCCTCCTGTGCCAATTCCTCATGTTGAATGTGACTAATGCAATCATTTCCTGAATCCTTGAACTCTTATCTCTCCAGCTATGCAGTAAATTTTTTTACGCAAGGCTGATCAAGTTTTACGCAAGAGGTTTAAAGCTATAAAACTCTTAGCATCCAATTATGCTTATCAGGTCATGATCAGACTAAATGAGAATTTAAACCCGCCCGCTTAGCTCAGTAGGTAAGAGCGTTGGTCTACGGATCGCGGGTCGCGAGTTCGATCCTCGGCGGGGCGTATGTTCTCCGTACTATTTGATAAACGACATTGTGCTGCAGTCATTAGTCCTCCACCTCTGATTCATGTGGGAGTTGGCAGTTACTTGCGGAGACAGGTTTGTACTGGTACAGAATCCAGGAACATGGTTAGTTAACTGCCTGCCGTTACATGACTGAAATACTGTTGAAAAACGGCGTTAAACCCAAAACAAACAAACAAACAAATGAGAATTTGATTAACTACAGGTTGCTACTTATTTCACTGTATAGGTCACTTTGTGAGAACAGCAAAAAGACTTTTTTTGAATAACTTACCTGAGTTAACTTAGATTTTATAACTAATACAGGTTATAAAATGCTTGAAAAAGTAACTGAAATAGGTTACATAACTTAAAACAGTTACACCCCTGACTGTTTACGTCATACCTATCAAAGTTATGGCCTGGACAAGCTCTGAAATGACCTTTGACCCCTAACTGTGACCCTGACCTTTGAGATAGGAACCTGCAGTTTGGACATGACACTCCGCCTCATTAAGTTAAACATTCATGCCAAATATAAACAAGATTCCTCAATGCATGTTAGTTATGGGCCGGACAAGATCTGACATGACCTTTGTCCCCCAACTATGACCTTGACCTTTGAGATAGGAACCTGGGATTTGTGCATGACACTCCATCTCACTGAGGTTAACATTCACGCCAAATACAAACACAAGATTGCTCCCTGCATGTCAAAGTTATGGTCTGGACAAACAAATCCGGATGGACGGACGCATGACCCGCATACACCGAACTGCCATTTGGACAACTATGTCTTCCCTTCCGCAAGTGGGCTCAACAAAAAGTGTCTTCATTGGTGAACAAAATCTCATAGGTTTTCATGAGATTTAATGAAATTTGGCAGTATGTATTTGTGATAGTTTCTGTTCTGATTTATTTCATACATCTTTGGTACATACCACGTAGATATAAATACCATTCAATTTTGATACAACTGATACGAAAAAATACTGCAATTTATGTTGAAAAAGTAAACTTCAAAGAGAAATCAATATTGGAATACTGTAGAAGCTAGAAATGTGTCCACCTTGCTATGTCGTGTCAGCATACAAACGTGTGTGTCCTATGAGGTTTGGCACAACAGACAATATATTACAATGCCATTATTTTTTATGACAAAATGGCTGATGTAAAGAACGTTTTCAATGGCGAAGACAATTATGTTTTTTATACAAATAGGATTGAACCTACTATTTAATCTTGTTAGTTCGCATTTAGCCTGTTCTGACAGTTTGTAACATTATTTCCAACTTGCACTGATTGCTTGATGTGTTTCAGAGGGAAGATTGTGATGTCAAAAATGTGTGAGATTTATTGGGATAAAGAGAAAACTACTACTTTGCAGGCCAATGCTCTCTGTTTTGCATAAACTGTTTGCAACTGAACTTTGAAGAAAGATTTTTCTGAAATATTATACACTGGCACAAAATACTGCAAGTCACAGATAAGGAAATACATTTATTTTAAAAACTGCAGACATGGAAGCAATGTACATCTCAAAATGCTAGCTCATTTCCTAGGCCAACTAACTGTATGCGAGTCACAATATTTTGATGATTTTTGCATAGATCAATATCTCTCCTCCATGTACAACATAGGAAGGATCTTTTTTGTGGTGTACCTTCCGTGATGATTCTATGCAGCGATTTTTTTAATCACATTTTAACTATTAAAAACAAAAACATTAGTGAAATTTTAAGATACCTTGAAAGAATATCCATTTCTTCCTTCCATTCAATTCATGTTTATGTGAATAAACGGCAATGACTTTGTCACTGTTTTAAACAACACACTATAAAGTTAACACACATTTTACATGGCTCCGCTTTGTGTCACGTGACCGATAACTGTCAACCGCCAGCTGTACTGAATGTAATGGCAGACATGTAAATACAGCGAGGTATAGTGTTTACGCTTTATTAATGAGTTTTACTGTTGTGTTTAAACCATAAAATGATTCAGTTTTACTTTGTTTTAAGATTTCATCGTTTAAGTATACTGCCTGATTGTGTTTATACCTGAATCTATTATCACAACAGAAAAGATTTTGACGTAAAGAGTGGGATTCTGCCCTATCACGAAAATATCTTAGTCCAACAAATTTGACGCGATCCTAGGAAATATTGAGATAATATTTTCATATGGGCAATATCCCCACTCACTTCAAACACTCAAAAGTCCAAAATAATGGAAGCAATTTCCGATGAGATTTTCGTCGCTGCCGACGCTTTACATGCTACTGCTTCAATACCAGTATAGATTTAAATGCCGATTATGTCACAAATTGGCCATAAATTCAAACAAAACTTACATGTATCGAAAGGGGATTCAATTCCTCATTGATTTATATAAAAATTATCAAATAATATCCAATATTATGAATTTTCTGGTGATTTAATCCTATGTATGCACTGTACACAATTAACATCTTCACACCAATATGCGCAAGCGATAAAACCAATACCTTTACACGACCGTATACTGTGATTTATCCTCCATTATTTTGGTCCTTGAAAGTTTTGATGTTTAGATTGCCCCGTCACAAATTTAAAACAATCTTCATTTCCCTGCTAGTCAAAATAATTCGTGACATTATCGGCATTTAAACCTATAGCATGTAAAGCATTAGTCATAGCTTCTATTTTGTGTAAACAGCTGATTGCATGTATTCACATTCAGAGCTCTATGTATAGATCTAATGGGCAGTATCCCCACTCGCGTCAAACAATCAAAAGACCAAAATAGTGGAAGCAATTTCCGATGAAATTTTCATCGCTACCGATGCTTTACTAGATCTATACATAGAGATCTGAATTCGGCTATCCCTATCTGGCCTTAGTCAAACATGCGATCAGCTGTTTTGACGGAATAGAAGCTATGACTAATTGCCCATATGAAAAAATTATCTCAATATTTCCTAGGATCACGTCGTTGGACTAATTTCCCTGCATGACCTTTTGGCATTTGTTTTCTTTGAAAACATATTATTGTAAAATATATTTAAATGTAAATGGCACACGATCACATATTATACCCTAGGTATGTTACTATATATCAACTGTGTAGTCAACATGTCATATTTGACAACTGTGTCAACTGGAAATAAATTATTATTCAATTTTTAAATGAGAGAATGTCATCAGAGAATAAATTACATTATGATGGTCTTCTTCAATAACAACTGGAAGCACTGGATATTTCTTCATTTTGAAACACTGAATGAGCGACTGAAAGTTTCAAAATTCTTTGTTGCAATTCAAAGTCATGGAGGCTGACATATTGTTGTGACTATTCGCCGTATGGTACCGTACCTCTGCATCTGCATCTGCATCTGTACGTGACCTGCGCAAGAATAAAAGATAAAAGAGAGATGAAAAGTAAAGTATGAAAAGACTCTGACAAGTGCAATACAGACAACTCGCCAATAGCGGGTCACTATCAACACTTTTAGCATGTGGTGAAGAATGTTTAGACTTTCATGATATCTAAACTTACTAACACTTGAAACTGTTGCTCACATTCATTTAAATGTTTGATTTATTTGAATCTATCTTTTATGTCTGAAGTTATGATGAAATATTTAAACCTGTCCGATTCACCAAGAGGGGGTCACTTTTGCCAATAGACGGTCATCTAGTTTATCATATTTTCTATCCATTTAAAACAGTCTTTTTTTCTGACAAAACATGACTGTGGTATCGGAAATAAACATTTCAAGGCAGAATATAATGAGAATCAGTATGTTTCAATTTCAAACAGGAGATACTAGGTAAAAGGAATATAGCGCTAGTTTTCACAGTTGTATTTCTAAGCATAATTAGCACCAACTATATCTAAAACAAAAAAAGTATTGATGCACAGAACCTTATTCATTTATCTAAATTTGCCAGTTCAAACCATTATTACATCAAATCAACCATTGATTTGTATTTTTAAGCAGAATAAACAATCTTTTGATTATCACTGATATGGGTGACCCTTTATTGGCTAAATGGCCGCCTCTGCTTGATGGCACTTTTTTTCATCAAAGTCAATCTAAAATTCATAATCGTATCATTCCTATGAAAGTGTGTGTTTCACTCTTCAAAATGGTACCACATTTGTGTGGTTTTATCTAAGAAACTGTGAGGTATGCTTAAAAATATTCTACTTCGAAGAATTCAAGAGTGCTAAAATCCAAGTCAGGAAACTGGTTGCAAGAGTTATCTATTCATGGAACTCAAACTCATTAGATTAGATCCATCTTCTTTTGGTGTAATAATTGCTAAGTGATAAGTTTATATTACTAGATACTTAAACATTGTATACTCTAATACGTATTAAAGAGATTCACATTTTATTTTCAAGTGACCCGCTATTGGCAATGATTCTCTATTGGCGAGTTGACTGTATAGTAAAAGTAAGGAAGAAAAAGTAAAAGACTGCCCAGTTGTGATATTCCTCAAAAGACTATACTCTGGCTTGCGTGGCACTACCAGGGAAGTGTCCCTGCCAGCACAGCTCACGAGTCTTATCATTGAAAATACCACAACTGGGGGAAATGCTTCATTTAGAAGGGTTGGTTCCCTCTTAAAATGTGCCAAAGAGGGAGCCTCAGGAACTGATGCTGGCAGTGCGTTCCATTGGCGAGTGGTTCTCGGGAAGAAGATCTCGAGCTCTGTATTTAAACTGATCGCTGGATGGTTGGTAAAGTTGGAACTGAATTTGGTGCCCGGATCTGGTCATGGAAGTCCTTTGTCTGAGGTATGCATCTGTTTGAATATCGATTAAGTTATGATAGATCTTGTAGAGGATTGTGAGTTGAAGTTTAGTCCGTCTAGCTTCTAGAGTTTCCAACCTTAACTACAATATAATAAAAACCACAAAAATAAAAGTAAAGACTTAAGTCAGTTATATATAACACAGAAATACCTAACGTTGATCTTAGTACACACCTCAGTATTTTGAGGTCGACAACTGTATCTCGTACAGCGGAGGAAAATGTTGAGCGCAATATTCAGAAAGCCAGAAGAACACTTTACAGTAAAAGTTTATGCCAAGTGGTCTACATGGACACAACGGGCTCGGCCCTGCTACTTGTCTTCAGCTGTTACAAATGTATGTTATCCCGGTGCTCAGATATGGACTTGAAGTTGTTTTACCAAATAAGGTCTTCCAAAAGAAACTGTTAAAGTATATTTTGTCTGTTCCACAAAATACAGCGGACTCGTCAATGTATATTTTAAGTGGCTTTCTTCCAGTTGAAGCCCACATTCATAAAAAGGCTCTAAAACTGTTCAATAATGTATGTCATCAGCCTGATAACTCTGTTGAAAAAGAAATAGCTGAAAGACAACTGACAAATCCGTAAAAAGTAATAGCTGGTTTATTGAAATAATGTAACTTTTTTGGAAATACGAACTCGGTAGCGTGGATGATCTATTGTGTAATCATGTGGATAAATACAGCTAAAAGAAAACAGTGAACGAGGCAGTGAACAAACATTGGAAGGAAGATATCTTGATTATTGCGAAATACCATCATTCTATCAGGTTTTTGAACACTAGTTATTTCATTCCTGGAAAGCCACATCCTTCATTAAGCATACAAACAAACTCTTTAAGAGATTACAACAGAATACCAGTGAAACTTAAATTGCTTACTGGGACTTACAGTCTACAAACCAACAGAGTAGCCTTCAACCAAAATGCAATAGATCCAGTATGCCTGTTGTGCTACACAGACAGTGAAACCGTTGAACATTTTCTTCTTGACTGTCCAACCCTGCATAGTATTCGAGAACCAGTCTTATCCGACATTTTATTTGAACTCCAAACATAAGGTTTGAATAACTGGACTTCACTTAGCACATCGGAACAAATAGAAATTCTTTTAGACTGTACACATGTGGCTGACAAACTGGGGCGGAATTCCTCGGAAAGGATTCAACAGATTGGGTGGCGTAGAATTCCACTGCAGAAGGCTCTTATTCAGGTAACACATGCAAAGAAATAATAAACTTTATCGCAATGAAAAATAAATATGGTAAAAGCAGAAACAGTGACATTCGTGATCCTTAGACCTAAGCAAATCTTGTGTTCAGAATAGTGATAAACTGTATCGTTAACTGTGTATTATGAAAGAAGTTTAGCTGTCCTTCGTAAAAGTGTATATACTGTTCCATTGCTGTAAGGGTGTATATAGCATTCTATCTTGGTGGAGGGAATGAATAACGTTTACCTACGTAGACGGTTCTACTATACTGGAGGTGAAGACTTGGATACAGATACAGATATAACAGAGGCGCAAGCTAAGTGAAACATATTGTTAAAATTGAGAAAGATCTCACGAAGTGCAAGGTTAAAAGAATTAAAAAGACTACAAGGTTATAGTTAAAAACAATAGAAATACCTTAAATAAGGGGTACAATAGCCAGCAGCTCAGCAAAGGGATCTGGACTGCATTGGGTTGGACTGTACATTGCTTGTGAGGGTATTCTACATACTTGTTACAGAATCATTCTTGAATAGAAATAATTTAAGTTGAATCGGGTGCATTGTTGTAGAATTTAAAAGATTAGGTTCCTGGCAGGCGTGAGGTGATTGTGAATTGCTCGTACACGGACTTGGTTACTTTTGATTTTGTGAAATACGAACATAAAAATTTGGTGGCGGCGCTGTTCTATGGTTTGGCATGAGAAACACTGATTGTATAGTAATTGTTGCAGATCTAGACATAGCGTGCTGCCGACCTTTTAATCATTTCAATTTTGTTAGTTAGGGACTTTTGCCAAGGATGCCAAACAATTGAAAAGTATTCTAATTTAGCGCGGGTGTAGATGTTACAAGCCTTCATTTTGATTTTTTATATTGTTTGTCTTCACCTTTCTCCTGATGAAGCGGCGAGGTTTATTAATCCCCTACTAGTTGAAAACCAGTTTCGGGGACTATAGGAATGCGCTTTTCCGTCATTCTGTCATTCCGTCATTCCGTCCGTCCGCAATTTCGTGTCCGGCCCATAACTCTTTTATCCATGAAGGGATTTTAATATTACTTGGCACAAATGTTCCCCATGATGAGACGACATGTCATGCGCAAAATCTGGACCCCTAGCTTAAAAGTCAAGGTCATAATTGGAGGTCAAAGGTCAACAGGGCTTTTTTCCTGTCCGGTCAATAATTCTCCCATCTATGAAAGGATTTTAATATCACTTGGCACAATTTTACCTCATAATAAGATGATGTGTCATGCACAACTTTGAGACCCCTAGCTCAAAGGTCAAGGTCACACTTAGCAGTCAAATGTTAACATGGCATGAACAGCGTCTGTTTCGTGTCCGGTTATAACTCTTTCATCCATGAAGGGATTTTAATATTACTTGGCACAAATGTTCCCCATGATGAGATAACATGTCATGCGCAAATCCCGGAGCCCTTGCTTAAAGGTCAAGGTCACCATTTGGGGTCAAATGTCAATAGGGCTTTTTTCCTGTCCGGTCCATAACTCTGCCATCCATGAAGGGATTTTGATATTACTTAGCACAAATGTGCCTAATGATGAGGCAACATGTCATACGCAAAACCCGGACCCCTAGCTCAAAGGTCAAGGTCACAATTGGAGGCCAAAGGTCAATAAGGTTTTTTTCCTGTCCGGTCCAGAACTTTGTCATCCATCAAGGGATTACAATATTACTTGGCATAAATGTTCCCCATGATGAGACGACGTGTCATGCGCAATACCCAGAACCCTAGCTTAAAGGTCAAGGTCACACTTTGAGATCAAAGGTCAATATGATTTTTTTCCTGTCCGGTCTATAACTTTGTCATGCAAAACAGGATTTGAATATCAGTTGGCACAAACATTTCCCTGGATGAGACAACATGTTGTGCGCAAAGCCCCAGCTCTAGGTCTAAGATCAAGGTCATACTTAGAGGTTAAAGGTCAAATTCAAGAATGACTTTGTCCGGAGCATTTCTTCTTCATGCATGGAGCGATTTTGATTTAACTTGGCAGAAATGTTCACCACTATGAGGCACACATTTTTTAGAATTATGTCCCTTTGTTGTTACTATAAATAGATTATATTGTAACTTTTTTATTACTGGCCGTAGGGAAAATATTGAGACCACTTTTCTGTGGTACAACATGCACGGTACATCCAAATCTTAGGTGTATTTTGATATATCTCTACCTGGTAAAGGGTTAATTTCACTTTGTTGTTACTATAAATATCTTTTATGATAACTTTTTGTATAATCGGCCAAAAAAATTCCAAATGAAAACAACTGTATGTTTTTATATATGCAAATTTTAATCCAAGTGCTTTGTTATATTATATTATATATATAGTACAATATTGTTTATACATCATTGACAGATATCAGTTCATTATGTTATACTGCAGAAGAGAAAATAAGGTGCCTTCCAGTAGGGGACTTTGTATTGCATGGCAATACTTCATTCACTTGTTTTACTTTGGATGTAATTTTGTTAATATGGACTGACCAGTTTAGATCTTTAAACATTAATATTCACTACTGTTCGATTAAATGGTAAACTTTATTACGACAGAAACTTCTTTAAACAACTTATGGACAGTACAAAAAGCAATTTTAGTAAAACTTGTCTTATTTTGAAAAAAAATCATTTCAGCCTTAAGCAGTCACTTTAGCACACCAAACTTTCTTCCTATATTGATAAATAGCTTATTATATTGATAAAATTACTCATTCTCAATTAACTCAACTATATAGTGTCACTCCTAATGAAAGGGTCAGCCAATTTGGCTTATGAGACAACTTTATTGTGCGTACCAATTACCTCCCAACTCCTACCACTATGCCAGGCGCATGGCCGTGCCAGGCGGATAGAAGTCGGTAATCATTCATTTAACTAGCTCGCGGCTCACAAACCGGTCTTTTCGGAACGAGTCCCATTACAAACATCCCCCGGAAGAAAGCTCCCCATGGGGCTCGAACCTTCGACCTCCCGATCCTGAGGCGGACGCCTTAACCACTGGGACACGGTGACCGGTTATAAGTAAGCATAGTAAAAATTACATTCTCATTTGGTATTCAAGCAGTACTTTCAGGCTATCAGATAATGGCGGAAAGAAAAATCCTCCTTTTATTTTAGCTAGTTTCTGTTTTTATTCAATTATGATAATACACCTGACATTTTGGAAATATTTTCAAGAAGATTTGTTTGCATGTAAGGAATTGTAAACAGAGATTATTACACATGAGTTCATACCTACATTCTAGCTGTCAGTTTGGAAGAAACGCCATAGTGTTGACCTGTCAGACAAAAAATATGTCTTAGAAGATACATGATCCCTACTTTTCTTGGTGTGTTTTTTTTCAGAAGATACATTATTCCTACTTTTCTTTGGTGCTTTCTGTGGTAATATAGATCATTTATGAAAATAAGGTTAGTAATGCTTTTTTTAAATGGGCCTGGCTATTTGTGACAGCTCTCAGATAGATTGTTAATTTTATATAACACATATTTTACTAATCTACTACTGTATTACTGTAAAACTGTTAAATACATGTTCTGTTTTGAGATTATTACGTTTATAAGCTTAAGTAGTTTGAGTTATATGCCACATTCTCTAAATGAGCAACGATTGTGGGATAAAATATCGAAATACTGTAATTAAGGTTAGGCTCTGCTAATTTTTATTATAGTCAGAGGATACTAAAGCTAAGATCCGGGTTAGAACAACAGACAGGCAATTTCACAAATACTGTAAAGTCTACCTGATGAATATCCGGTTAGACCAGCACACAACATTGAAGTGCGTGCATGTGTGCGTGCGTGCGTGCGCGTGTGTGTGTGTGAACTGAACAATGATCAATGAATAATTCCATTTAACATGACTCATTTCACTTAGCCAACTGTGACGCAGTCGGCTCAGTTACAAGTGTTCATGGACAAATTATACTGAAAATGATTAGCAAGGAGAAAATGGTTTGTGCATTATATATTAGCAATAAAAACAGAGACATACATCAGCATGGCACGTTGCCATACAACTTAAAGAAGCAGACATAATATGAGCCGTGCCATGGGAAAACCAACATAGTAGCTTTGCGACCAGCATGGATCCAGGATCCATGCGGTTCGCTTTCAAAGCCTACTGGAATTAGAAAAAGTGTTAGCGAACAGCATGGATCCTGACCTGACTGCGCGGATGCGCAGGCTGGTCTGGATCCATGCTGGTCGCAAAGCCACTATGATGGTTTTCCCATGGCACGGCTCATTATGAAATGAATCCGGCGGAAGATGTTTTAAAACTTTTAGAAGGATCAGGAGGAGATGTGAATCCAAGGAACACTAAACATCCATGTCATATATGCCTTCACATTAAAGGACAGTTGACATTATACCCAACGTTATTAGGAACAATGGGCATGACTTTATAGAACAAGGCAGTCTGAAAGACAGCTAAATCCCCCGCCACTGCTATGGATAGTGAAAGGGTAAACCTTTGATTTTAGCTGTGACCTTGACCTTGAACTGACATGGCTGACACATGAATTCTGCACAACGTATTGATGAGGTGATAATTTGACCCAAGTTTCATGAAAATCCTTCAAGGGGTTTAGGAGATACAGAACTGATACCTTTGACCTTCAGTTGTGACCTTGACCTTCAGTTGACATGGCTGACTCATGAGTTCTTGATGAGGTGATCATTTGACCCAAGTTTGATGAAAATCCTTCAAGGGGTTTAGGAGATACAGAGTGGACACAAAATGGAAGGCTCAAACCTTCGACCCTTAGTTGTGACCTTGACCTTGAGCTGGCATGGTTGACTCATAATTTCTGCACATCGTTTTGATGAGGTTATCATTTTACCCAAGTTTTATAAAATTCCTTCAAGGGGTTTAGGAGATATAGAGCGGACACGAAATGACAGGCTCAAACCTTTGACCCTCAGTTGTGACCTTGACCTTGAGCCGACATGCCTGACTCATAAGTTTTGCACATCGCCTTGATGAGGTGATCGTTTGACCCAAGTTTGATGAAAATCCTTTAAGGAATTTAGGAGATATAGAGCGGACACAAAATGGAAGGCTCAAACCTTTGACCCTAAGTTGTGACCTTGACCTTGAGCCGACAAGGCTGACTTATGGGTTCTGCACATCGTCTTGATGAGGTGATCATTTGACCCAAGTTTCATGAAAATCCTTCAAGGGGTTTAGAAGATATAGAGCGGACACAAAATGGAAGGCTCAAAACCTTTGACCCTAAGTTGTGACCTTGAACTTGAGCCGGCATGGCTGACTTATGGGTTCTGCACATCGTCTTGATGAGGTGATCATTTGACCCAAGTTTTATAAAATTCCTTCAAGGGGTTTATGAGATATAGAGCGGACACAAAATGGCAGGCTCAAACCTTTGACCTTGAGTTGTGACCTTGACCTTGAACCGACAGGGCTGACTCATGGGTTCTGCACATCGTCTTGATGAGGTGATCATTTGACCCAGGTTTCATGAAAATCCTTCAAGGGGTTTAGGAGATATGGACCGGACACGATTTTGTTACGGACGGAAGGACGGACGGACGCAGACCATTCCTATAATCCCTCCGCCACGGCGGGGGATTAAAAAGTAGTGGTAAATGAAGAAATTCTTAAAAAATATAACCAAAACAGTATTCAAACAAAGTTATGAACCATGACATTTTCTTATAGGCAGATAATACCAACCTACTCAAAAATTTGTGACCCAACATAAAATATACTACTATGAGAAGCTGAAACGCAAATGGCAATTGAAAGTGAATTCCATAAAAAGATGCATGCTTCGGTGATGGAAAAGTCTGTCCGGGCAATTAAAATACGAAAGACATTCAGAATGATTGAACAGAAATACAGATAAATCAGGTTAATAATGAAATGGATTTTGGACTGATATTGGATGAAATACTGCAAACTCCAACCCTGTGTGACTTTCTCTTATCCATACACTAGACATCACATATATATTGGGCTGAATCTCTGCCGAGTTATATTTCTTCCTTTTTAAATGTTATTGTATATTTTGATAAATGTTATATCTTTTAATTGCAGAACGAGCTGAAAAGGCTTAAACATTTACACAGTAATACAAACTGAATAACTACCTTTTATGGTTTGTTGTTATTTTTAATAGGTACTCGTCAAAAACCAGAAAAAGTTACACATCGAAATGTAGTTTGATCGAACCTCATAAAACTGACCGTTATGGCGTTCCATATATTTGTACCGACATTTGTCGATAATTTCAAGTTCAAAAACTTGGCGTCTTATATCAGTTTTGAAATATATCAGTACATTTCATTATAATTTTACCATGAAGACTACATAAAGAGTTGACATTGTCTGCAGAAGTGTACACTAATTACATTTATCTAGACTGAAAACACTTAAGTAGGGTTTAAATAATGATTTATAATTACGTAAATGGTGACAATGATATCGTTCTTTATTTGTTTTAAGCATATGGATACTGGTTATGACCCGAGAGCGAATGGCGACAGTTCATCTGTTTCACGTTTTTTTTTTGCTCCACTGTCAGCTCACTGTACTCCAAAGTCGGTATACCAAGAATTCTTTCTCGCTCAAAGTATGAAAAACTCTAATGTGTGCTTTTGCATTAAATCTTATTGTCAGTCTTATTCAGGCTATTGAACAAATTCATAATATGTATATTACATTTATACGTACGGTAGTAAAAAGGTTATTATCCCCCGCCGATGAAATCGGGAGGTGGGTATTGAAATGGCGTTGTCCGTCCGTCAGTCAGTCCGTCCGTCCGTCCGCAGCCATTTCTCAGTAACTAGCAGGTAGAATTTCATGAAACTTGAAATAAACATGAACCAGCACACTGCGATGATGCCCGTCAAGTTTTTTTTGATTGGTCAATTTCCCTTAGAGTTATTGCCCTTGATTTAATGAAAAATGCCCAAAAATGTCCGTCCGCAGCCATTTCTCAGTAACTATCAGGTAGAATTTCACAAAACTTGACATAAACATGCACCAGCATACTGCGATGATGCCCGTCAAATTTTTTTTATCGGATTGGTCAATTTCCCTTAGAGTTATTGCCCTTAATTTAATGAAAAATCTACATCTACAGCCATTTCTCAGTAACAAGCTGGTAGAATTTGGTATAAATATGAACCAACATACTTCGAAGATGCCGGTCAATTTTTTTTCAATTGGTAATTTTTCCTTAGAGTTATTGCCCTTTAATTGTTTAAAAATCTACAGATATGTACATAACAAACCAACCCATTTGTAGAATTTCATTAAACTTCTTTCATTCTTTTTTTTCAAACCTTCCATGAATATTTATTAGCATGCAGAGTTGTACCATTCCCCCACCTCACTCTCCACTCGGTCTTGCCCACCACCCCGACCATGCGTCCCCATCCCCCACCCAGTTTTTTTTTTCATTTTTAATTTTCCATCAATATTTATAATCAACAGGTGAAATTTTGTACCCTTACCCGGTCACCCCTACTGCCCCCACCTCTCCGCTTCCCCTCTCCCAAAAAAACATTAATTTTCTGATAAAATGATTTTGACTAATGAAATTATTTGCTTCTTAATAACAGCCTTAACTTTTTGCCAGAAATATTTTTTTTACCATTCCTCACCTCAAGCCCTTTCGGCGGGGGATACCAATTCATCGAATTTGCTTGTTATCTTTGCATCGGGCAATATGCACTCGTTCTTTAGCTCCTAAAGTCACGCAATATTTCCGCTGCAGAACTCGTGAATATTTCCCGACAGCTAATAACCTATAAATATATAGTTGATTTAGAATAGTTGTGTGACGACCCTCTGTGGCAAGAGGTTACGCTGGAGTTAAATATTAGTAAGAATAGTTAACCACCTAAATCTAACGCGGTTCTGTTTGAGGAAAGACAGAACGACGGACTTCTTGGACTTGAGGACACAAACTCGACTGGCTATTTTATTATAGTTTGATAACACAACACAAGTATGTTTACAATCACAATATGTATTATTTCATTTCATTTATTTTCATTCAGCATTCGTTTCAACATTCATTTCAGAACATGTAAACATTCAAAAATTCAATTCTTATATATCATAAATATAGGGAGTATTCTTACTGGCCGGGCCGCGGGGGCCGGTCTGTCACTGTATGCACCTAGGGACGCGTTACTTCCCTAACATTAGTTGATGTTCAAGTACTTGTATAACACTGATAAACTACGAGCCTCACAATATCCAAAAGGAACCTCGAAAGGGGACAGGGCCGAGATGGACAATGACCACTGACTTAGTTTGTACCTTTTATGTATAAAATACCTTTATCGCCTTTCAGGCCTTTATCGTATTAATATACCTTTAATGTACAAACTAATTACTCCTTTATAAGTACTCTGGCTTGTTTTATGAGTAACCCTTAGGTTAAACGGGAATTCAAGTTAAGTAAACGCACTTAAGGAGGGCTTTTATTATAACGGAAACGGTAATATTAATATATACAGTGACAGACCGTAAATAATACAAGGAAATTCTACCTGACGAAAAGAGCGGCTGCTATGGTCAAGGGGATGTCCAGAAGTGACTTACTGAGCTAATTTAAATATTTACGACCAAATGAGCCAAAGTTCGGTGCCTACGAGCTAATTTGATTGGTCAAATTATGCTTAGAACGTTTTGACTCACTATTGCTCGTTTGATTGGCTGAGGGTTGCCGGGTTACGCCAATATGGCAGCCTCCATGACCGGATACAAAATGGCGGACAAGGAGCGAACATTCTAGGAAATTCGGCACTTATTTGTAAATATTAAGTAAACTACTGGGAGCCCTGAATAGTTATTTGGCTGACATATAAAGGTGAATGAGCATTATCGATTACATGTGGTTTTTCCAGTATATCTGCAAGGAGAAAGAAATAGGGAAAAACTTTCATGGTAAATTTTTGGACTTAAAAGTTTATGGGCTCAGACAGGGCCGTTTCAGTTATATATTTCTTCATTAAGGGATTAAATCACCGCTTCAGAATATTTTGCAACGGTTTAAATGCAATATTACGGTGGTATGTTTAGGTCACGCATTTCTCGTGCGTACGACATCTTTTCTTGAGCACACGACGTCTTATCTCGAGCACATTGTGTGCATATTACAGTTTGACGAATCAATGAGAAATATGCAAAATATATCAGAATATGTTCACCTGTGATAGATGAATTACATTGAATTAAAAATGTTTGAAATCTACTTTAAAATTTAATTAAGATTTTCTTACTAAATTTCAACCATGTAAGTATTTCCTTATTTCACATCTGTTTCGTGCCAAACAATCACTTATATGTCTTGTATGAAAAACGTGTATTGTACACGAACAATTTGTGCGAATTTCAATACTGAAATTAAGTCAGCAGATGTTTGCCAGTAAGAATTGAAATAAGTAAAACACAAAATTGTTAAACTTTCACTTAAGTTGTGGGTCTTGTCGGGGGCACCAAGTCATTTTTGTGGGCATGTTCTAGCATACAGTTACAGACCTTTGTCTGTTGTGTTTTATCTTGTAACAAAGGTTGCATATAGACAAATAAAAATCTGCATCTGACGCATTGTAGTATACCTAACCATAAAGCTGCGTAAACACGTAACTTTCTGACTTCCCGCGCATTCATCTATTGGACGATTTAAACCGTTCGCTCGCATATAAAACATTTGTAAGACGTTTTTGGTAATAAGTAAGGGATGTTGGACCAAGAAATCGCGTACATTGAGCCAACATGTTTGAAATAACAATCTGTCGTTCTCTCGCGGCTCATGACGGACATACTAAATATAGCATTTTCGCTATAACTGTGTTTCTAAACAAAGGATTTTATCTTGTATTGTCTTGTCGATTGCCTTCAGCCTTCGTACATCTGAACTCAAAACCATGTTTTATTTGCCAAGCACGCAAAACTAAAATCTATTTCCCAGTTAACTACAAATAATATGATAGCGTTTGGAAGAATCATAATGTAACAAGGTGGATTATTCTGGATCTTAAGTTATTCAGAAGTTGCTTCCCTTTGACCAATTCTTAGTAGCAACCAGTCAAGCATTACAATAAGTTCCCGCTGTTATATGAATTTTAGTCACATGACCCCGCTTTTTATTCAGTTGTCCGACATGTTTTCAAGGGGACAGGTGGAATTGTTCCATTATAATATAGTTTATGTTCATGGAGGAGTTTTGGATTCTTTTGAGGTTAGGAAATGTTTTTGTTGCCTTGCAATTTATTTCTTAGACAAGTTGCAAATGAGCTGTGTTTAATTGCATTGTGTTTTTAATACTTAATTCATGTACATGCATTGTTGACATGATTGATGAATTCTAAGATGGCGGCATATTATTAACTTGTTGCAGTAATTCTAAGACATCACTGTTTCTATTCTATTGTACACCTTGTTTTGCAGTCTTATAGTAACACATGGTGGCAGTGTCAGTAACCAGCTCACTGAGAAAGTACATTTTTGGTGTGTGTGTGTCTGTGAGGTCAACAAAGAGCCCAATCCACAATTGGTATGTATTTTTATATGTAAACTATGTGATATTGTTATCTTTTTGTTATTTCATGGGTTCTACTTATTTTATGTTAATTAAATAACCATTGAGCCGGCCACTAGACAGGAAATACCAGCACCCATTTGTGCTACATTGCTTGATGATTATTATATGTATTGAAGTTGTAATGTATCATGATGAATGTATAATTATGATTATTGTATAGTTTAAATGTATGTTGTATACTTGTATGTTAATGATCTCTTTGCAAAAAGTATTGAGTGCACTTGTACTTATTTTCAGAGCTTGAGATCTGGGAGATTAGAGAGATCAGTGAGATCCAGATTACAGTACACATTCAGTTGGATTTTAAATGAGAAACTGTACAAGATTATGTATATGATCAAGCTGATTTTGATAGAACTTTACAGCAAGTGTTACTTTCTAAATATACAAGCACTGAGATCATTTAGTTTAATATGAACATTAAACCGGATAGTCGAACCCACCTCGTCTTATCTTTTCCTTTAATTTATTTAACAAAAGGGCATAAAGAAGGCCAGGTAACAATAATAATATCCTGTTCAAGTTTTGTAATGATTTTATGAAATTCGCTCTTTAAAAAAAGGGATAAAGGAATGCCTACTTTTGTGACTTCAAAAATAGGTGGAGATCGTAAAGTAGGCCTAATTTTCTTCGACATCTAAGTATTGTTAAACCCAGCAAAACACTGTTTTTGCTAATTGATGTTTTCTTACTATTATCTATGATCAGTTTTCATTTATTTAGTTTTTCTCCGATTTATTAAATGATTTTTTTGTTGTTGTTTTTTTTTTCATATCAGACTTTTATCTAACATTTCTGCACTAACCTTGATCAATAGCTTAAAGCAGCATGCCTCCGGATTTGGCTAAAAAATAATCTTTCTTTCAAATTGAAGTTTGATCATATTATGAACATTAGAATATGAATTGTTGTTTCTAACATATTTTAAAAGTTCCAAATCAAGAAAAAAAGATGACCGCGTCGGGAATCGAACCCCGGACCGCCACGGCAATAAAGACATTTCCCGCTGTCGTAACCAATAGCGTTATAGCTGAAGTAGTGAATAATGACTCCAAAATATAGATATTTATAATCGAGACCGTTTACCTGGAGTAAAAGCGTGACAAACGCTTTTCAATTTTCATCGTAAAAAGTAGTAAAAACAGCAAATTCTCAAGTGTTTCCGTAACATAAAGTTTGTCAGTAATTAAGTTTTAAAGCCTTCTTAAGAAATATAGCATTTATTTCAAGATATTTAAAAAAAATTGTTGTTGTCGAACGATCTGGAGGCATGCTGCTTTAAGCAAAAGCAAAGATCAAACGTAGGAATTAACACGTCCTGTAAACAAGCTCCTTAAAACGAAACCCTTCATGTACATATTGGTTTGTATACAATTGATATAACATGACCACAAACAGACAAAGGTAAGCATATATACAAAGATGACAAACAAGTATAGATAAATGAAATTATTTATGCAAAGAGGACAGAACAAACAAATAAAGGAACATTGTGCGCCACCACCATGGAACGTTCAGTAGTGCTCCTTCTCTACAGTGGCCCTCGGAACAACAATTCCCTCCTTGCCACAACACTTGCTACTGACTCCAAATATGCTAATTGTTCTTTATTTTACTTCTCTACAACAACTACCTCTGAACAACAACCAAATTTTCCGTCTTCCAAAGGGTGTTGTTGTAGAGAGGGAGCAGTGTGCTGGTAAGTACATACCGGTTAACTGAACAATTTCCGCTTTGTTTCAAAGTTATGGGACTGGTTAACTAAAAACATCCCAGCAGGTGAATATCTAAAACAAAAGCCATTGAAATGTTCCTGTATGTACATATAAAAAAGTGCAAAACACGCACAGAGCCTCTGAATAGTTTGGTCATAACATCCTTGATGAAACAGTTTTACCGAAAGTAGTACAAAGTTTGTAAAGAGCATCCCAACAAAAGTTAGATTGTGAGACGCCTCGTTAAAAGATAAATATCATTTCAAAACTGAGTCGGAATTTCAATAGTAAAAATATAGTAAAATATTTTCGCAGCTCATGGTAACATAAACATTACTTCATCGGTAATATATTCATTACGTCATTTAAACTCTCAACATGACTACACGGTCCGGCAATTTTAATTACATACAATGTATAATAAAATGTTGAACGGGGTACTTCTCAAATTACATGGAGAAAATTTACAATACTGAAAAGAAAATTATATCCTTTACTATATGTATTATATTGTATTGGTAATATCATTATATACTGAGTTTGAAAGTTTCGACCTACATTTAGAATGTAAATAACCGTAGCAATGGTTCAGTTGCTCAAATAAGTCAGTAAAATATATAGTATTTTTAAACATTTGAGCCGCACCATGAGAAAACCAATATAGTGCATTTGCGACCAGCATGGATCCAGACCAGCCTGCGCATCCACGCAGTCTGGTCAGGATCCATGCTGATGGCTTTCAAAGCCTATTGCAATCAGAGAAACCGTTAGCGAACAGCATGGATCCTGACCAGACTGCGAGGATGCGCAGGCTGGTCTGGATCCATGCTGGTCGTAAATGCACTATGTTGGTTTTCTCATGGTGCGCTCATTTTCTCCTTTATTGACAACAATGTTTCGTTCAATAGATTGATTAACATTTCTTCTTTTATCTTTTGCCTTTCAATAGTTTGTGTTTTACATTAACATGTATTTCAGCAATGGTTCAGTTGCTCAAATAACTCAGTAAACTATACAGTAGTTTTCTATCTTTTCTTTTTGTAATGACAACAGCGGATCGTTCAATAGATTGATTAACCATTTTTTCTTTCAACAGTTTTTTCACAATTCTAACAATATAGGAGATAATTTGTCAATATGTTTAGTTTGAATATTGATATTCTCTTCTCTTATTTTACAAAATAACATAAAACATAAAACATAAACAAGTATTCAAGTTTCATGAGTATTGAAAAGTCAAGGCCTTGTTGAGCATCTAACATAACTAATTATAAACATCATTGCATATTTTTTCAAAGAGATATTCATGGTTAACAACGTGCGTCAAAAAATTAAAAAAAAATACTATAGCAACCTGTGTATCATAAATAATATAATGTGTTATAAATGTTTTCATTGCAGTTAAGTTTATCGTTTTTCATTTAACATATCATTGACTTACAATTTCTGCATATATTTGTATTACTATTTTCTTTTCTTTGTTTGTTTTGATTTTAACGCTGTTTTCCAACAGTATTTCAGTTATGTAACGACGGGTAGTTAACCTAACCAGTGTTCCTGGATTCTATACCAGTACAAACCTGTTCTCCAAAAGTAACTGCCAACTTCCCCAGACGAAACAGAGGTCAAGGATGAATGATTTCAGACACGATGTCTTTTATCAAATCGCCACGTGCGCCTCGTCTAGGGCTCGAACTCACGACCCCGCGATCCGTAGATCTGCGCTCTGCCTATTGAGCTAAGCGGGCGTGCTTCTATTTTATTTTAGTCATGCAGGCAGCGTAATTTAGTCTTTATTGTACTATATTTCACGTACTCAACCGGAAAAACATTGTAAAAAGTATATTAAAGAAAATTATTCTACGAGGCATTAATATTTCATAAATCTAGACACTTAATGCCAGGCCGGTGAAATACAGTCTATATTTAAATAATGTATTACTACATTAATAACACGTATTCCGGATATATGCTGTACTAGTATTTTTTCACGGGGACTGCATGCACTAAAATGTAAGTCATTTATCTAATTTTTCTATTGTTGTTTGTTAGCTATCTATACTAATAAACTTTGATAATGTGACAGTTGACCCCAATACAATCGACACTGTTTATTTTGCAATACAGGTAAATCCAACGACTGCTTTACAATAGATCTTTGACGGATTATCTTTGAACATCCCTGGACTTATTGGACTCATCTGTCACATTATCAAAGCTTATTAGTACAATATTTAACAAAAACGTATGGGGTATTATATAAATTTATCCACTGAAGCATACTAAAATATTGATAAATCAACTTAGTTTAACAGATTTGCATGAAAGTCTAGTTTCAATTTCAGTAGTATTAATTTCTTTGATCATTGAATTATCGTGTTATTCAAAAAGAGAGAAAGAATGGATGATTTTAAAGAAATAAAACGCTCAGTCATTTTTCATTCACTCATATACATAACGATGAAATGAAATAACTATTTTTATATTACCTAGTAGATCTGTCTTTAACATTTTTATTTGATTTTATAATATTTTGTTTCGTCATATCAATTGATTAAAGTAATATATAAACTAATTATTTTAAATCCTAGTTGATATTTGGGTGCCATTTTATAAATTATGAGTCATAAATGATTTATCACGTTCTTGCATATGTGCGAGCGTGCGTACGTGCGAGAGCATGTGCGTGCGTGCGCAGGGTTTGTAATAAGGTATTGCATGTTTTGCTACCTATTGCCATGTTTTTCATCGTATAGTTTTATAGTGTTTCATCATTCCGTATAAAAACGTCTCGAAATACATTCGAAATAACGGAAAAATCAACAAAAAACAATTGTCAAATACTTTTAATTCCTTAACTTTTTTCTTGTTTGAAAATATCAAAGCCAGTAATAAGTTCTTTCTTGACTACTAGTAATCATTTTCAAGAACATACTCACAGAAAGAAACTTACTGCATACGTCATGTCATCGAGATAAAAAATAACATTCAGTGGTTATACAATTTTTGATCAATGCGTGCGTGGCTAGAGATCAAATAGTAATCGTTTGAATGAATATACAAATTTTTTTTCCTCCAAGAAATAAAAGCTGGGCGCAGTAGACCATTTGTCAAACATGTGCGTTTGCTTTATACTTTCACCCTGGGAACATCAGATGCGAGATTTTGCAAATCCATGAGTGAAAATTAAATGTATGGTGTTCATGATTGAAATACTTTGAATTTATGTTTTTGACTACACTTTACTTGTTCCACATATCAGATATTTCATATAATTCACTATAAGGTATAATAAGGTTTTATAACCCAGTTTGGCATTGGGTTCAAAACACTAGGGTTTAATGTTACACTGAGACAACTTCATAGGTCATATGACGACTTTCCAGCTTTTGATTGTAAAAGAAGACCCCAGTTGCCCATTCGGGCAATATTTCATTATGGGCCAGCACCTAGGTAGAACCACCGACTTGTTGCAAGGCTTCCTTGGGACCAAAGCAGAAAGAGATAAACGTGTTCTTAAATACGGGAAAATAACTCACCATTAAGTATTGAAAGTTAGTTTTCTTTATTAACATATAAAATGTAAAACGGTACAATCAAATAGTTTGATTTAATCATATTTTATTGCTTCTGAACACATAGCACACAGCACATATATATAATAAGTAACAAAAGCAAATGGGTTGGGCTACAAGTTATCACAACATTAGAAGTCAGCCCTTCCCAAGTGCGTAACATTAATAGCAAATGAAAAATGAACGAGTGTATTAGTTAAATGTAGCATTCCTTAAAGATATTGTGATATAGAAATGATAGTAATAATAATTACAATGATAAGAAGAAGAAGAAGATGATGATGAAGGGAAATAATTATGATGATCATATCATTGATAGTAACAAAATGATAACAATAATAGTAATTATGATAATAATAACACGATGATAATTAATAAGTTTTAAAACTAGTCAAGTTATGGTTGTAATCATGATAGATACGTTAATGAAGAAAAGAAACAAATATGCTGCTCCATATCCTAAGTGTCTACCCAGTAATCACAAACTTCCTGTCCCAAAGTAACGTAAAAATGACAAGAGGACATAAGAAATACATTATGTACTGTCGAAACGTCTTGTGTGTTTGATATACATATAGTTTTGAACTTCGATGAAAAGAGTAGACTAGTATTATCTTCTATAGAAGTATTATCATTGCCGTATAATAGCTTATTGATACTTAGTGGATGAAATGATCTTGTTTTAGAAAAAAGTTATCTTCTTTGATGTGAAAAACGAGTGCGTTTAAAGAAGTAGTGTTCTGCATCTTCCGTTTCTGATCGCAGTCGCACTTTGGATTTTCTCTGATGTGATTATTAAACAAGTCGGCGTTTAGATTACTGCACTTGTTTCGTATCCTAGCGTGAAACACAGAGTATCGTCTGTCACCGATTAAGTAAAAAGTAGGGAATTGTGGAGGTTTGAAAATTTCTTTAAGTTTACTTTTGAAAGCCGAAAGAGTTGGTAGCTGACGGGTTTCAATGTTCAGATCATTCCATAACTTTATTGCAGAAGTATTAGTAGACTGAGAGTAAACTTCAATACGCCTGGCTAAAATTTCAAAATCGGCGTTGTTTCTTAAATTGTACTGGTTTAAGTCATTTCCTGTCGATGGAAATAAATCTAGTAAATATGTTGAGAGATCATCCTTTTTTCCTTTGTATACTAAAATTAATTTTTATATTTTTCTAAGGTCAGAAAGAGAAACCCAACCAATTTCGTTAAGAAGTCTTTCTATTGATACTGAACGCGTTAGTCCAGTAACAATACGCGCTGCTTCAAGTTGGATCTTTTCTAATTGATCTTTTTCGTAATTCGCACACTTATTCCAAACAACAGAGGCATATTCTAGGACTGGTCTCAAATAAGCTAAATATTTTTTATTTAAGGTGTGCCTTCTAAGTTTAAATGCCTCGAAAGATTCCCACAATCAATTAGTGCATCTTAATAAATTTAATTAGAAATATCTAAATTCTTTTATTAAGACTTACAGGAGTATTATTGTAATCCATTCATATGTCAAATCAATGACATAACACGCAATCACATTGAAGGTTAAATTGGTTTTGTTGCAATTATTATCTATTATTGCGTTTACGGCCTAAGCATGCGGCTAAAGTTTAAACGCTTTTGAATGAATAAATAAAGTATTTACGATCTTTATACTTCGTTGTATGCAAATACCATATTTGGCAAGTCAACTTTTAAAAGGGTCGTCCAAAATGCAGTCCTGAAATACAACTGAATTGTTTTCCACACCAGAAGAAGTAGGCCTATCATGACATTTTGTTATGGAAATGAAAAACTAAAGGTTCAGAAGTTAGATTCACGGGAGTTTGGTGGGAGACTATCCCAAAGAGATAAGCGATGCACGGAAAGTGTTTTGTTGAAGGACATCTAAAGAAGTATGAGTAGTATTTCAGTCTGCTTTGGATACAGATTGTCTTTCGATACAGACTGTCTTTCGCTTGGTTTTGTGCTTCAAAGGTTCAGATGTGCCATTATTCCCCAAACGGAATGGTCAATGAACGCACGTACAGGTGAGTCCTCTGGCACACTGTGCATAGACACTAAGTCTTGTAATTCTAAGAGCACTCCTAAGGAACCAGTTTCTGTACTGATCCACCACTTAGTGACCTTGACATTCAGGACACCGAAGCATGTCCTTCATGCGCTTCAGTTACCCTAAAGTTTTTACACTCATCCAGAATAACAGCCAGTATTATAAATAACTCAGTGTCGTCAGTTAATGTAACCCAATTTTCGAAGCTTTCCGTGATCAAAATAAATTATATTCAGAATATCCGTAAAATCTGGGTGGGGTCGGGGATAGCGATGACACTTCCTATGGACCAATACTAATTAGATACTTGGGCCGGTGACGGTTGGGACTGACCAGCGACAGTACCGCTCTAAGGTTTATACAAAATGTATTTTAAATACCCCGCGAGTTAAACTGTAGCCAAGCACTTTACATATATTGCCTTTAGTCCGGTCGATACGGGGATTTATCAACCTTATAGGGTATTGACTGAGGGCACACGTCGATAGATCTTCATATCGATCGAACCTAAACGGTTGAAACTGTTTTTTTTTTTTTTTAGTAAATTCAACTAATTGAGGGAAGTGCTTACAAATCAAAACATTTGCAACGGTAAATCATTTGCCTGTGTTTTGGTTTTAAGTTATATACGAAATTTTTAGGACGTCAAATTGTAGGGACGGTCATTACGCATATTTGTCAACCCAAGAGCTAATACGACTTTTACGACCAATGGAACGGTTTACCAATAGAGATTAAACATCAGTGCTAATTGATTCAGCTTAAGCAATCGTAAAAAGTGTACTTTATCAAATGACATAACCACTGCCCCTGAAGCAAAAAACAAAAAAAAAAAAACAAAAAAAAAACAACATTCTGTCATCAAAGTAGGAAGTCCTCATGTCCGTAAGTGATGCAATAAAAATAGACCATCTGTCTATTATGTTTAGAATAATATCTATATGCCTGCATTTTATGGACAACCCCTGCCTTTTCCTTTACGAGACACTTTAACCAAATAAAGTGTTTACCTTTAGAGGATTTCGTGACCTAATATGGCACGTTTATTTGTCATGCGCATACAGAATGAATTAAAAAGTAGCTCAAAATATATGCCGGTTTAGTAATTGTAATCTTACATACGAAGGTAGTAAATAAGAACAGTTTGATTGAAATTTGTCATTTTTTACTTAAATAATGAATATGGTACCATAATGAACATAAAACTAAAATATTACATGTGACTAGCTTTTCAAAAGAAGACATATATCATTCATTACATATGTATGAGCAAAGGTGGGGATCTAACTTTAATGCCAAACACGAACAATGGATAACAATTTCCGAAGAGCTAAAAGCAAGTCAAATATTGTATGTAGAAATCAAGTCTTAAAAATTCACGATTGAATATAATGCGTTTACCAGGGTTGGGGAGGGGTATTCGCCGCAAACAAAGGAATACGTTTTTGAGCGTAGACATAGATGTTGACTATAACTAATATGAAAGCCTTACAATTCCAGACTTACAATTTCTTGGAAAAACAACAACAAAAAACAAAGCAAAAAACAACAACAACAACAACAAACAAACTAACAACAAATACCCTTCCAGGCTTACATAAAACTATCTGTTTTAAAGTAAATATATATTTATGCAAGCTCCCTGGCAACCTCACTTCGTTATCTCTGTTTGATGGTATTAAACAAGTTAAGACCTGAGTTTCATTGAAAGAGGACAAAGAGGAAAGAGGACAGAACAAACAAATAAAGGAACATTGTGGGTCACTCACATGAGACGTTCAGTTGTACTGGCAAGTATACACTTGTTAACTGAACAAAAACATATTCTGATCTTTGTACAGATTCTGGTCGAAAGTGAACAATATTGCTTTTTTATATTAACAGACATGCCAAAGAAAGTTTCTGTCAACCGAATCGAACGCTTTTCGAAAGCACAGAAGGTTGATGTTTTACTTTTCTTTCGCGTTTCAATGACATTTGTGAGACTGGATATATGATCAACAGTGATGCGCATTTTGCGGAAACCATATTGCTCTTCAACAATGAGATCATTATCATCTGTCCATTTTACAATTCTTTCATTAAGAGTACTTCTATATATTTTATACATGGTAGAGGCTAATGTTATACCACGATATGACATATGATCCCTTTTGTCTTTATTGCCAGGCTTTGGTATAGGGTTTATAATACTCTTAGACAAAGTGGTAGGTACCTGTCTAGTTTCAAAACAGACAATAAATAAACTATGTAAAACAATTACAGATGCATCATTCTACAAAACTGCTGATGGAATTTGGTCTACACCAGCAACTTTATTTACTTTAGCTCCTTCAAAAGCTTTAGCAACGTCAAAAATATTAATATTTGTATCATGATTTAAAGCTATTGTGTTTGAAGGCAGTGCATCTGAACTAGGCTCAACAGCGGCAGTGTTGAGCAACTTAGGACTGTAATACTGTTGAAAAACGGCGTTAAACAAAAAAACAAAAACAAAAAACAAAAACAAACAAATACAAAAATCATGTTTCCATTTATTAATGGAACTGTTTTGAGATCCTCTGAAATGCTACCATCATCAAGCAATACTTGCATCGGAATAGATTTATTACTCTCAGACACAATTCCAACCTTACCAATATTTTTCCAGAACAGAGTTTGATCATTTTGCAAATTAAACAGCATATTACTTTGTGTCTTATACCAATATAACCTCTTGCTTCGTTGCACCTCTCTGTCAAACAATTTCCTACTAGCAACATAATCTTGCTTTAATGTGACTTTTAAGATAAATATCATTTCAAAACTCAGTCGGAATTTCAGTAGTAAAATCAAAGCACTGAAGTACTGAAGGTACGATTTTCTTGTTGGTCTGAGGGAAATTTTATATTCGATTATTGCCCTTGACTAAGTTTAAGCCCCCTGCTAATGACTCGCCGACTTCCAAAGGGCTATTAAAATGTAATATAAATCATGTATTGCCATTATCGATGTTGATGCTTGCCGTTTGATCTCAAACGTTATCAGTTCTTACCACGTGGTGGACTCTTAATTGTTTTTATTTATTTTATGTTAGATATAGAGCCTGGAGTGTACCGTTCCAGACGAGTTCATATATCCTTGAACTGAATTTATGATACACAGCAAGTTATGTTTTGATTCTCGTTGCCGGAGCACATTATAATTCGACGCCGCCGCCTCGAGTATATGGGATACACTTTTATTTTGGACCATGTAAATATGGTAATGAATAGTTTCGAAACGATAAACAGAACACAGTGAATAGTGTGTTTAAGGACCCACGATATTGCACAAGAGATTGTAGTGAATAACAAAAAATGGCATAAAGAAAACATCAAAAATGTAGGTAATGCAAATTATTATGTGATATAAAACAATGTTTTTGTCATTCCTGTCCTAATTTGTAGAGCAGAAATATTTTTTATTTAAACATTCGTCAAACTGTTGATCCGATTTATTGATAAGGGAGGTTACTCTAAGTAAAATTTTCCGAAAAAGCAATGTTTTCCAAATATCCAATGAAATTGTATGAAATGACATTACCAGATCCCGTGAAACTTTATCAGTGAATAGAAAACTGTCTATTTTTAGAATGACCTGATAACAACCAAGTTTATAGTTAAAGGATTCGGACAAACACTGAGAGAGATGTATGTTGTTTATATCAAAGAGCTATATATAAACTCAATGGATGGTGTGATGATTGTATAATGTTATACATATTTTTACTGTAAATGTCCTAGACTTTGGTTGACTGAATTACAGAAAGTATTTATTTTAACTGATGTTATTATTATTATAAGTTAACATGCAGTAAACTGTTTTCACTCGAATTAGCTCCTGTTAGTTAAATTATCATATTAATGTTGAAATTTACATTGACTGAGAGCTATGCCATTAATAATAAGAAACAATATTTCGGGAAAGTTTGAATAAAATCAATATACACATTGTTCTGTATTATGATTGGTGAAAGTAAACAAAAATTGGAAAATAAAGCGCCTTAGATTGAAACCTATATCAATCCAAAAGAAAACACAAGGATGGAAGTTACATAATGTGATCTGTCAGAATTAAACAATTTTCCTTTATTTTGAGAACCAGAGTTGGGGGATCATGCACAACTTTCTTAATTTCAGCGTTTCCTCCTTTCCAAACAAACTGCATTTATGTGAAATTTCATACACATGCACCTGCATATATGAACTTTCCACAGGTGCTGACTTTAGATGGTGAAACAATTAATTTCATTTTGCATGTAAAGGGATCACCTTCTCGAAATGTCAAGGTCATTGCAGGTAGAGGATTTGTATTGCATGGTAAAACTTCTTTATCATGTTTATTCTTGACTGTATCTAACAGTTTATATCATATATTGTGTTGCTAATGTTGATAATTTGTAACCAGTCAGTCTTATACAGTAACAATTGAGGTAATTCCTCATATTGCAGTAAATGTACTTCAGACACAACACTTGGCGGCGTCTTTGATGATTGCATCAATTAATTTTCTTGTATGAGTTTTGTACTGTTCGTTCAATTGTGAGAGTGCAGCTTTAAAAGTTTTCACCATAAACTTTGAAAGTTCTAGGGTGGGGTGGGTCCTGACCACCCCCGCTGAATCTTCTATTAAAAATATAACTAATAATGCGCATTTGTTATGAATGAAACTGTGCTCGGAACCAGTGTTTGTTTGATGAACTATTTATAGACCGAAGTCATAAGTTACAAGTGGTCGTTCCATTTAAACAACATAAACATTATCTAAGTGTTTCAATAAAAATTTAATCCGATGTGTTGTATTTGTTGTTAAATACGTCTTACAGTTTGCATGATTTATTAGCTTTATCTCTGCATATTACACAGTGTGTGTAATTATGTCATTGAGGTTTACCTTACCAAAGACGAAAAAAATCCATTAATACGGAAATTTCATTCATAGGTGGCGAATTAATTTACCTTCATTATGTAATATTTTCTAATGTTATCTGAAAGGGTAAAGAGAGCTGCATGACATAATAATTTACAGAATCACGTAGAAATTATATTTTTCTATGCATTTTGGACAGCTATACATATTTATATGCCATATACATGTTATTACTATTCTGCGGAAATGTTAGGACTATTTCAGGGGCGATTGTTTACTGTTGCTTGCAGGCATATGGTACTAAGAGAATCTGAACCGTATTGTTCACTCTGGGGCTAATCGCCCCAAATATAGTAAAATATTTTCGCAGTTCATGGTAACATAACATTACTTCATCGGTAATATATTCATTACGTCCATTTAAACTCTCACCATGACTACACGGTCCGAAAATTTTGATTACATGAGATGTATAATAAAATGTTGGACGGGGTTCTTCTCCAACTATATGGAAAAAATACAATACTTAACGTCGAATAGTGAAAAGAAAATCATATTCTTTACTTTATGCATTTTATTGTATTGGATATATCATTATATACCGACATTGAAAGTTTCAACCTATTTCTAGAAATATAGTACTTTTTATATCTCGTCTCTTTTAATGACAATAATGTTTCGCTCAATAGATTAACATTTTACATTTCTATAGTTTGTGTTTTACATTGACATGTGTCAGTTGTTCAAATAAGTCAGTAAAGTATACTGAAGTTTTCTTTTTTTTTCTTTTGTAATGACAACATTGTATCGTTCAATTGATTGATTAACTTTTTTCTTTCAACAGTTTATTCTTTTAAAAAATATCGTATGTTTTTATCTAACAACATAGGAGATAACTTGACAATATATTCACGGTTTAAACGAACGTATAACATAAACAAGTTTTCAAGTTTCATGAGAATTGAAAAGTCAAGGTCTTTATGAACATCTGACAAAAACTATAATAAAATTACCGCATATTTTACAAGATACATTTATAGTTAACTATTCGTCTTACTATATTTAACGTACTGAACTGAAAACACTGTAAAAAGTATATTAAAGAAAATTATTCTACGAGGCATTAATATTTCATAAAGCTTAATGCTAGGACGGAGAAATATAGTCAGTATTTACTACATTATACAGTATACCAAAATAATAAGGGTATGTTAATTTAATGATCCGGATATAAGTTGTAAGTGTCACGGGGCCTGCACGCACTAAAATATAAGTCATTTATCTATTATTTTATTGTTGTTTTGTAAGCTATCTATACAATGATTTGAATAAAAAAGTATTATATTATATTATATTATATATTTATACCCTGATACATACAAAAGTATTGCTTTATATAGACAAATCTATTTATTTTAACAGATTCGCATCTAAGGGAGTTTTTTTTCAATTTCAGTAGTGGTATTAATTTGTTTTGATCATTGATTTATTGTGATATACAAAAGGAGAGAATGAATGAATGATTTTAAAGAAATAAAACGCTCAGTCATCTTACATTCATTCATATACAATGAACTATTTTTTTTATATGACCTGGTAGATCAGTCTTTAACATTTTAATTTGATTTTACAATATATCTTATTTCGTCATATCAGTTGATTAAAGTAATATATAAACTAATTATTTATAAATACTAGTATTATTTGATACTGGTTAGCCATTTTATGATTTATGTGTCAGAACTGATGTAATACTTGCTGGCGAATGTGCGAGCATGCGCATATGCGTGTGAATGCGCGAGCGTGCAGGGTTTGTAATAAGGTATTGCATGTTTTACTGCCTACTGCCATGTTTTTTAGCTCTAATAGTTTTAAGTGTTTCTTCATGCCATATAAATAATTCTCGAAATACACTCAAAATAACTGAAAAATCAACAAAACACAATTGTCAAATAGTTTTAATTCCTTAACTATTTTCTTGTTTGAAAATGTCAAAGCCAGTAATAAATTCTTTCTCTTTCTTGACTACTAGTAATCATTTTCAAGATAATACTCACAGAAAGAAACTTCTTGCATATGCCCAAAACTTTCAGCATGTCATTAGATAAAAAAATATCATTTAGTGATTATACTTGATTAATAGTTTTGATCAATGCGTGTGACTAGAGATCAAATAGTAACCGCTTGAATGTACATACAAGTATTGTTTTCAAGAAATAAAAGTTGAGTGTAGTAGCCCAGCCTACTGTCAAAAATGTACGTTTACTTCATATTAGGTTTAAAATATCTTTCACCTGGGAAATCAAGTGCGATATTTGCGCGACTCGCAAATCCATGAGTGAAAATTAAATGTATGGTGTTCATGATTAAAATATTTGAACTTTCATGTAAAGAACATTTCTTTAATTTCATATTTTAGCATATCAGATATTTCGTACATACTAATATTTCAATAATTCACTAAAACACGTTGGAAGCTATTATAACCCAGTTTGGAATTGGGTTCAAAACATTAGGGTGGGTGCAACGTTACACTGACACAACTTAGGGTCATATAGGGACTTCCCAGTTTTTATTTGTGATAGAAGACCCAAGGTGCCAATCTGGGCACTGTCTTATCATGGGCGGGTACCTGTGTAGAACCACTGTCTTCCTGTAAGTTGCACGGCTTCCTTGGGATCAACGCAGAAAGAAATCACGTGTTGTTAAACACGGGAGGATGATTCACTTTAATATAAATATTGAAAATTAGTTTTCTTTATCTATATATAAAATGTAAAACAGTACACTCAATATCAGCTCAAAATAGTACATCTAAATTCAAATAATTAAAAATCTCTTTTCTAAAGGCTTACAGATGATACAACATGAATTTTGCACAGTCAGATGCATTCATATGTCAATCAACGCAAACAGATATAGATTAAAATGGATTTCATTCGATGTTTTTGCTGTAGTTTCTATAAAATGTTTTTGTTTTTTATTATTATTATTAAAATCTATTTTTGCGCTCACCGCCTAATCGGCTAAAGTTTCAATGCCTTTGAATGAATGAATGAATGAATGAATAAAGTTATAATACAATCTTTATACTTCGTTGTATACAAATACCATATTTGGTAAGTTAAGATTTTAAAAGGGTCGTTCAAAATGCAATTTCTAAAGTACAACTTATTGTTTTCTAAACCAGGCATAGGCATAGCATGGCCTTTTGTCATATATGTACAAACTTAAACGTGCAGAGGTTGTATCAAAGAGATAATTAAGTGATGTACGAAAAGTGTTTTGTTCAAACTGAAAGAACACCCGAAAGAAGTATAGAATACTATTTCTGTCTGCTTTGGATATAAAAAGACATACTGAATGTATTGTCGTTTGCATGATTCAATTTCGTCCGTAGTATAGATATTCCGCTATCCAGAAACGGAAATGATCAATGAACGCCTTAAGACAGCTCAAAAGAATGAGCAGGCACGTACAAGTGAGAGCATTGGCACACAGGTCATGGATACATATCATTCCAACAGCACTCCCGTGGAACCAGTTCCTATACTGATCCACAACTCAGTGACCCCTAACATTCCTCACAACGAAGCATATCCTTGATACGCGTCCGTTACCCTTATGTTTTTTAAACTCATTCAGCTTAAGCGCCAGTATTTTTATGACGTCAAACTGTTTGGACGGTCAGAACGCATGATTTCTCCGCCAAAGAGCCAATTTGACTTTTAAGACCAGTTGAAAGAACTTACAATAAAGATTAAATAATAATGTCAATTAACATAGCTTAAGTAATCGTTAAACCTGTACTTCACCAAATGACATAACCACGGCCCCTGAAAAATCAAACAATAAAGCTGATGTAATTCTTTTTAACAAAGGCAAAGGGTTATTCTTAGACCGTCTCTCCATTTACGTCTAGAAAAATATTGATTTGCACGAACGTTTTGAACACCCCCTGCCTCTTCCTTTACGGGACATTTTAACCAAATAAAGCATTTACCTTTAGAGGATTTCGTGACCTAATATGGCACGTTTATTTGTCATGCGCATATAGCATGACGTGAAAAACAGTTCAAAATTTATGTGGGATAGATATTGTGATCTTACAAGGTAGTAAAGTTTTGAATTTCATTACTACGTATTTATCTATTGTTCTCTTTTTTTTTAACTTTTTTATCTATTGTTCACTTAAAAAAAAATTCACGCCTTGCACTTTACAAATGAAAAAAATCTCATGATTTTAAAAAAATATTGTACGTTTTATTTCGAAAAAGTTGTTCTTATGAATTGGAAGAATAATTCCCATTCTGCAGGTCGATAAATTTATCTTGAAAAATATAGCATCGACATACTATGCGTTTTTTACAATTGCATGTTAAGGTATAATTTTTTTCACTCATTTATTATCTACTATTCCATTCACAAGCAAGGTAGGAACAACAACATCTGCGAAGTATGCTATAGTGTGAGAAATATACTTAGCTAGCTTGAATTACTTATCCAGTGCAATATTTTATGGGATGGGTATACATTTCACTGCTTATAGACTTTGCGACGGAGTATATTAGAATTTGATTTTCATGGGGATGTTACTAACAAACTTCGTAACATTCTCTGGCATAGCCATTTCTGACTTTTCTTTACCAAAATGATCAAACATTTTAGTGGAAGAGGCTTTGACTTTAATGCTTTGAGGTACGTGGCATGTTAGGGTTTGTGTGTATGTTCGGGTTTAACGTCTTTTTCAACAATTTTTCAGTCATATAAATGACGGTGTCTACTTGTAGCAGTGAGCACAATGCCCAACTTTATATTGCTGCCTCACTGGAATATCACGCCGTAGACACGTGGCATGATATCCCACCCAGTCACATTATACTGATACCGGGCTGACCAGTCCTAGCACTATCCTCTTAATGCTGACCGCCAAGCGAGGAAGCTGCTAGTACCATTTTTTTCTTTGGTATGACGCGGCCAGGGATCGAACCCACGACCTCCCGCTCTCGGAGCGGACGCTCTACCACTAGGCTACCGAGGCGGTTTATGTTAGGGTGTTTGGTAATTACAATTTCCGCTTTGATAATATGATGACGGGATACTCAGTAATCCAAATAATACCATTATCTTTGAAAACTCTGTTTCCATGACAATGAGCTCTTAAATCCCCAATTTAGGGACGGGTTAGTTTGATAATATTCACCCGTCTTGCTCTGTCATGTCCTAAAGTTTGTTGTTTTAGTACTTAGTATTCCACCGGATTTGGTTTCCTTTTTGATAATGCGATGACGGAATAGATGGGAGAGAATTAGACCTTAAATTCCCCGCATTGTATGGCCTGGTTTTAGAATACATATGCACCTTTTGCAAGACAAAGTCTCAATTGTACCATGAACCCAGACAAAGGCACAGGTTACAATGGTAGCAATACAGTGTTGAGATAAATCCTACAAAGTGCCAATAAAATATGAACATCTGCAGAATATTCAAAGTACGTTGGTATCAAGGTAGTAGACCCAATCTGACAATCGGCAATTTCCGTTTGTTTTCGTATTCTCCGTATGGGTTCTCGGCAACATCCGGTTGTTATGAAAATGATTTTCTTTCATGACAGAAGGATCCTGAAATGACATACGGAGGCTAGGTTATCGCCGATTATCAAAACAAGTCCATTACCTTAGTATTATTATAGTTAAGATCGTATTCTAATATGCTTGTTTCTGTTAAAACACGCTTACACTTTAATGACGTCACGTTAACGCGCGATGACGTCAGTGTCTTTGTTGCGACCAAGAAACAGCGCTACTATTAATACTGTTTCAGATAAAGGGCATATGCCCTCGTGAAATTATTCCAAGTACGTTCAACCGATTTTCACGTATTAATTACGTTAAAACACGGTTTTTAGCTCGACTATTCAAAGAATAGACAGAGCTATTGGACGCAACTATGCGTCGGCGTCCGCGTCCCGATTTGGTTAAGTTTTTGTATGTAAGCTGGTATCTCAGTAACCACTTGTGGGAATGGATTGAAACTTCACACACTTATTCACTGTGATAAACTGACTTACACTGCACAGGTTCCATAACTCTATTTTGCTTTTATTCCAAAATTTTGCCCCTTTTTCGACTTAGATTGAAACTTCACACACTTGTTCGCTGTGATGCTTTGACATGCAGTGCACAGGTACCATAACTGTACTTGCATTTTTACAAAATTATATCCCTTTTTTCGACTTAGCAGTTGTTTTTGTTAAGTTTTTGTATGTAACCCACAAATTGGAATGGATGAAAACTTCACACAATTGTCCATTGTCATACGCTGATATGCATTGTACAGGTTCCATAACCCCTGTTTTGCAGTTTTACAAAATTATGCCTCTTTTTGGATTTTAATATTCACACAAGGCTGTTGAATAGTCGAGCGTTGCTGGCCTCCGACAGCTCTTGCTCTCTACATTATTTCTTAACTATGACATATTTTGATTCTAGGACGAAAGTGTGTAACAGTCCGCATTTTGTTTCACAGCCATTAAATCTCGCTGTAATATTCAATAGCTTATGGATGATCATAGATATATTTTGTGAACATGTTGTGTAGAGTTTATTGAAAACTTGATAAGAATTAATTTGACATATACGCGCTCGTAAGTTAATTTAAAATCGATAATATTTGACCAGTTTTATTAAGACCATGCGAACTGCACGGTATCAAGTTTTGGAAATTCGAAGAACCCTGTACAATATTTTGACAAATACTTCCTTCTTGAACCTATTTTATTTTACACTTTTCACTGCAAAGATAGACCCTAAAATTTTCAATGATAGAAAAATATTAAGTAAAGTCTAGTAATTGATTTCTAAGTTCTTGCAATAACCAAAAATAATTTTACAAATGTGAAATTTATGATAGTTATGTTAATATTAATAACAGAAGTTTTAATAGAAGTTTCTACAAAGAATGACAACTCTTGCCTTAGTCCAGTACCTTTATCAAGCAGAGATATCTATTAGTTTACTTCCCTTGCAATTGCACAATTTAAGACACAATATTATACCGTTTTGCACAACACAAACATTTAGGATTTATTCATATGTGTTTGATTTATCCTTTAAAACCTGCTTCATATGGTTTTGTTAGCTCACTTATGGTAAAACATAAACTTTTATCAAGCCGATAATAAAATGAAATGCCATTAAGTATTTTATAGTGCAGATAATACAGTTTTGCTTGTATCAAAATGTCACAAAAGAAGCACTTTTTTTGTAATACCGGTAGGGTTAGTAAAGGTGTAATGATATTGATCTCTAATTCTTATGCAAAGAACATCTCAGTGAAATACTGGAATATATTAGTAAAATATAGATCTCATTAATATATTCATTGTTTCAAACATTGAAAACATCATTTTTATTGCGAAAGAAAATGAATAATAAATTGTCGGAAATTGTTTGCAATATTTATATATATATTAACCTACATGAGCGTAAAGTACGCCCGCCGTAATTATTAAGTGTGAAAAAAATCTGGAAACTCAAGAATTATATTGTTAAGTTTTCATCATAGACATCGTGACGTCACAGCACTGTGACGTCATGACTTTATGCAGCATGGGTAAAATGGGTAAAGTTTGGTTAAAACCCCCTGGGAATCATGAAATTAAAAGAAAATATGTTTGTTTTACATGTAAGACTGAACTATATTTTATTCTTGAACACACCATAATTTACATTTTTACTCATGTTTACATCACTCGTGAAAATATCGCATAAGATTGTTGTGTTCACTCAGTGAAATATATTTGGATCTTAAACTGAAACGAACAAATATCCTCCATATAATCCACGTGTTAAGAATTTCTAATAGATTGACATGGCTATGACATACCTTGCACGTAAACTGCATATCGCTTGTGATAAACACCTTAGCCAAGATTGTCACTGACATTAGAAATACGGAATCTGACGTTATCTGACGTCATTCTTCGTTAACACGTATTTACTGCAAGCGGTCCATAAAGAACATAATATTGCAAATCACTGTTACTGTATCCGAAAAAAGATGTTGCCAAAGGACAAATGGTTTAAGTCTGTAATTACAAAATGCAGTTCATAACATTTTGGGACACATTAACATGCTTTCGATATTTTGTTAAACTAAGCAGTATTAAATTTTCTGAAGCAAGTAGCAAAGTTAGATTAGTTAGTAAGTCTGTCAGTGTCTCAAAGAAAATCAATACATGTTGGTATCAAAGTAACATAAATCAACTATTCTCATTGATCATCAGCTCGAAGCGGGGGAGTACAGAAAACATGCAGAAAATGTGTTTGCATGGGCATAAATCTGGATTAAAATTACTTAAATGTTAGGTTTATGATAATTTGCCAGTACAGCCTGTAAGAACTGGCTGGATCTGAAATCATTAATTAGATATAAGAGGATATACACGGAGTAGTATCCATATACAACTAAGTTTTACTATGGTTATCATTAAAAATTAATATGTTTAATGTTACCTGAAGCAGAACACCGCTCCGCATGAAGAACCATTGTGCATTTATTGATTTCTCTTTCGTCTAACATTGATGCAGATGAAGTTAGATTCAGCAGGAAAATATATAAATATTTTTACACAGAAGAATTTACTTTAATCGCCTTGAAATCGATTTAATGCATGTGTTTGAAGGTGAAGTTATTTTCTAATAAGGAACACATAAATACATAGTACATCTATATTTTCAACATACAATCAAAGAACCACACAATTTATGCTATTTTAATTAAAGAGAATATATTGCATCATCTGGAAAAAGGATTGCGTGCACGTGGATGCAGCATTTACAACTAAACATATTGATCTTATTTTAGGCTAGCACGGAATCGGTTAGTTAAAAGTGTGTTCCTCCTAAAGGTTTATATCAATAGGATTATTATTTAAGCAACAATCCTTTTAGATGTCTTCGTTGGAAAAGAATGGCAATGTCAATGGCGAGGCAAAGGGCTTGTACAGTTCCAATGGCCAGCTAGACAGTACCGATGGGAAAGCAGAAATGAAGAAAAGTGTTGGCCTGTTTTCTGGGACAGCGCTTATTGTCGGAACTATGATAGGTGAGTTAGCATTTTGTTTACAAAGCTGATCGATTTTTCATCTTTCTTAATCTATGACTGACCCTATAGAGCTATTCTAAAATCTCTCATAATTCAAATTCTTAACATATGGAAACTTTTCACTTTTAGGTAACAGAAAATAATCTGCTATAATTGGCACAGTACTACATAATTTAGATTTTAAAATTTCTTTAAATATTACTCATGGCTGTTGATTTGTATTACTTAAATGCAAGTTTAACACTTTATAATGCTTAATAATATGTAAATATGCAGTTCCCGTATCAAATCGCGAATATACATGAGGATAATGATGATGAAATACAATGCTTTTAAGTTACATGGAAAATTAAAGTCTTTTCACACTTCTGCAAATACACATATTTATAAATATAGGTAGTGCACTGTTTATATCTTTTGCCCCAAATCTAGACATTTCAAGAAGAGACGTTTTAACTTGATTGAATACCAACACTAAGCTAAGGATCACTTTTATTGATCAATTCTCAATTTAATCTGGAAAATACACAATTATTATGCTTTTAAATTATATTGCATAAAATAAAACAACATAAAACATGTTAGCTGATATCTTTTTAGCCCAAAAGGAATGTTATTTTAATATAGCAAGTGAAGCTTTTCTATTCTACAAACAGCTTTACGCTTCATGCAACATATGCACTTTATTGTTAGACATTGTACACTTTACCTATAAAATGTACAAAGTTCATTCTATGTATACATGGTGCCGCATTAGTCACGTTTTTCATGCGTGCCTCAAAGCATAAGCGGAAAAGTAACTTTGATCTCAAAGATATAGATCGCATGAGACACAGCCGTTGCGCAGTAAAGTGGAAAATAATGCAAATATGGGTGATATATATGGTACTGCAAAGAGAACATAACTTTAACAATATTTTATGAGGAAGCCTGTGAGCAAAACGAGAAACATCTATCGACCAGAGTTTCAGAATTCTATATATTCAGTGACTAGAAATCAATAAACCTGCACGAAAAAATCTTAATTATATATTTCAATTAGTGTTTGCCGTGAATACCGTGAACTAAACTTTTTATTGGCGTAAAATTTGTTTTTCTGACTGATAAAATCATTTTAGCTGTTGTTCATATACTGTAATTTACTGTAGCTCTTTTATACGATGAATACCTCTTATGAACAGACTTAATCAAGCAGAGTCTGTTGTTATACTGCTTGGTCGCATTCTATGCTTCCAAAGGGTAATTTCATTATTATTTGCCACATGAACAACTGTCAGTGCCTGTACATTATGTCACTATATTGCACATTTAATAATCATGTATTAATTTTGCTTCATTCTTATTAGAGTTTTAAAAGTTAGAAAAGTCATGATGAAACCTATTCAAGTATACACAGTCATGCTTAAACACATTTCCCTGTAAATACTTCACATGCTGTATAATCTGTTTTATATGGTACTTTGGTAAATATCTCCAGTTCCCCGTCTGCAAATATCTGACATAAAACCAAATGAGATCCTAACAATTCTTTTTACGATGTAAATACCATCTATGAAATACATCCTTTGGAGGCATGGGAAGCAATTGAGCAAAACATGGCACACTCGATTTGTTTTGAGCATCGACTTAAGAACAAGAAATATAACCGAGAGACTTTTCAACCGGCATGCGGAACTAAAATGTTACCATAAAAGCTACAAGACCGTGCCAAATATTGATATATATTCAATAAAAAGAAACGACATGTGCAACACATGTAGCCAAGTAAAACAATATCAGACCCGGTTTGAATGGATTTGTTAAAGGTGATGAAATGTGCAACAACCACAAGCGCCGGAAGTATATTTCGCGTTGATTTTGTGCATTTCAGTTAGGGGTTTAACTTTTGATTCAGATACAAACTTCAGTGACTTTATAATTTATATAATAGTTATAGTTGATCTTTTTCTACCGTTAGTGTAATTTTGTAAATAATTATATATGCCTGTTGAAAGCTTTGATTCTGTTTTGTTGTAAAGTCTGAAATTCGGTGGAAATAAAAGCCTCGAAAAGTAAACAAAATGTACAATAGCCAAAAAGCAGTAAACACATTCAAAGAACGCAACCGTTTATACAGTTTTAATACTTATTTTTTTTTGTTGTTTTTACTTTTTGCATTATATATATAACTAGCCTATATAAAAACAATTTTGGTAAATAATAGTATGAAAAGTTTTCATTTGATAACTTGCTTTTACTGAACTGATTTTTTTTTTCAAGCAGATTTCTATAAAAATACGTTTTGTTTTCCTTTCTAGCCGTTGTACCTTTTATAATGCTCTTTTTCTAATAATTTCAGAAATAAAAAAAAACGGTTTCTGTAACTAACCGTCTTGTCTGCAAACAAGAAGGCGGGGCTTATCTGAATTGTTTTGATATTTTTACCAGTTAAGCTGGATTTATCTTGACATATTTGTTGTAAAGATTTTGTATGATCATCGATTATCTATACTGGCTTTTCCCACTTATTGTTTACGCTAAAATCGGGCTTATCCGACCATTACAAGTAAAGTCTTTTAGAAAAAAGTGTTTACATCCACAAAATTTAATCCATGGCAAGTGTTTTGAATGACGCAAGATAGTTTTCCCGATTATATTTTCTGTGACTTGCACATGTATTTTGTTTGTGGTTACAACACACTAAATAGCTGTTCTTTTTTAATCTATATAAAACTGACATATTTGCAATGGCCGCAGCACACATCAGGACCCGTTTAAATGTCTGTAACTTACATTTTATTGAAGAAATTGTCAGTGCTGAGATTTTAGCAAAATGGTTGCATAGAAAATAAGGAAAATAGTTTTTTAGAGCGAAAAAAATACAAAAAAAAAAAAAACAACAACTGAGGACTATTTTTATCCGCCATTATGCGACTACCATTTATTTCGCGCCATTTTCCTATTTAGTGTCTGTATGCCTATAAAGCAAAACTGTTTTATCTGACATTGTGCCAGTTTCATTTGAAATGTACAAGCAACCTAAATGCATGAAAACATACTAAGTTTTAGCTTGATATCAACAGTTTCTAAGGTTTTATTTTGCATTTTCAGTAACATAAGACAACGCGTGAGAAATTGCCAAAAATAGCTGTCGCGACATAGTTTTCAAGCAGTTTCCCTAACTGTAGCCTTGTTTTGACCTGTTTTGACATTTTCTACTCTGATCTGCTTACAAATTACACAATAAAACTATTAAATGTGTTCAATTTTACCTCTGATTGCCAGAAAATAGCAATCTTTACGTTAAAGAGTATGCAGTTTTTGAAAATAAAATACACCAAAAACAATGAAAATGCGATATTTTTGGGTTTTTAGCCTCATTTACAACAAAATAGCAATAAATTTTTCATTTTCTATCAAATTCTAATCAAAATAGTCCATTTTCATCCTCATCTGGCCAGATTTCAATTTTACCAGTGTCACCTTACAGGTTACAACGCACTAAATAGCAGTTCTTCTTTATTCTATATAAAACTGATATATTTCCAATGGCAGCAGAACACATCAGGGCCCATTTTAAATGTTTGTAATTTACAGTTTCTTGAAGAATATTGTCAGTGCTGAATAAAATTCAAAAGAAAAGTGGGGGTCATGTTTGATGCAAGAAAACTATTTTCAGTCAAACACACAAACTGCAAAGTCAGCTAAAAATGAGTCCTCAAATTGTAGTGGTGGTGTATGATCTAAGATTCCAAGAAAAATTCTGTCATGTTGTTATTTCATTATGAAAATGCTACCTACATGTCAAGCATAGATCTGTCATGTGATTTTAACAAAAAGGAAAATAGCTTTACAGAGCGATAAAACTGAGGACTATTATACCTTTATGCGACTACCAATTTTTTTTCTCGCCATTTTCCTATTTAGTGTCTGTATGCCAATAATTATTGCGATTAATCTATTTATTGACATGTAATTGTTAACGTATATCTTGAACAATATATTGGTTATTTGGCATGATTTTATCTTTTTAATGATTTTGTCTTGTATATCGAACTCCTTGCCCAGTTGACATTTGAATGCTTTGAAATAACATGATATTCTATTATTATCTCAAGCATAACTTTTACGTTTGACCTTTGTGTTTTATAGGGCACGTATTGCGTAGTCGTCCTGTGAACGTTCTTTTTGTATTTTAAAGGACAATTTAGCTGTTAAGATTTTAAAACAATATTTTTGACTGCTATACAAATCTTGCAGAGAAAATAACAATAGAGAGAGAGAGGGGACAATGAACTCAAAACAGAAGTAGGGTTTAGTTCACAGGAAATACCAGGATTTATATTACTTATTGCCATCTATGGTTTTAGAATATGATATGATATTTATACGAACATATAATGAGTATAAATGCTACATGACCGGCTTATATTATAATTATTCACATCAAGTATGCTTGGTATGCGTTTAAATTTCAATATCACATTTTAGACAGTATAATGTAAAGCTGCTACTTCATCTTCAATTTTCATGTATGATATCCATGTAAATTTAAAGTTATACTATGTCCCAGTTTCAGACAATTACTATAAAGTATTTTCGTAAACTCGTACACAATGCATTTCAATAAAACAAAATTGGTAAATACATAACTAAATACAATACAAATAATATATACTTATCACGGAGCAGACTACATGTGACTAGTACTACATGGCATTTAATTGTAAATGTAACTCTACATACACAGTTATATATAATACATAATGTAGTTTCTCGGTATCTGATGCTTGTATTAAAAGGGACTAACCCACACATTTTAAGCGAAAATATTTTCTCTCATTAATCCATAAAAAGTGAGTACTCTGCTAGTGACAAGTGACATAAGATTTTTTGCAAGATATTCTTATAAATACTAGTAACCAAAATTGTTGCACAGAAGGTAAGTAAACGTTGCAACGCTTTTGAAATAATGCAGAAAATTCACGTTTTTTTTTTGCATTTTTACCAATATCTAACTTCCATTTTCACATACTTTATCATTTTCAGTGTTATATATTCATTCTATGACAAACTTGATGGAAATGAACATGTTGAAACATTTCATGAAAACTGTGGGCGAGTAGCTTTAATCACAGTTTATATTACTTCATATATAGCATATTGAGGCTTTTCTGCATTTAATGTTTTTAGAAGTAACCACAGATATATATATATATATATAGTAGCCGCCCGCTAAGCTCAAAAGGGAGAGCGTCGGTCTACGGATCGCGGAGTCGTGAGTTTGATCCTCCGTGACGATTTGATAAAATACATTGTGTCTGAAATCATTCGTCCTCAACCTTTGATTCATATGGGGAAGTTGGCATTACTTGCGGAGAACAGGTTTGTACTAGTAAAGAATCCAGGAACACTGGTTAGGCGGACAGTTATTCTAACCCGCCGTTACATGCAATACTCTTGAAAAATGGTGTTGAACCTAAAACAAATAAAGAAACAAACAATAAATATATCATACATTTGATGAGGGTTTTTTTCTGCATTTAATGCTTGTAGTTAATGATAAAATATTTTAGTAAAACGTGAGCATACTATACCTTTAAAGTTAAGATAAACACGATATTTGATCGTATTAATTAAGTTGGCTTAAAATTTCTGTAGAAAAGTATTCTGCCAAGAACACAGGGCATCTAATATAAACCGTATAAATGTATCAGACTCATTGATAACAGATCATAAATAAATGATATTGTACATAATACCCTACCTCTTTGTATAGTATGATAGACGATGTCATGAATGGCAAAAATAGTAGCCATTTTATTCAGAGTTCAATTGCTTATATTGATATCTCATCTAAAACGGCACAGCTCGGCGAATGTGTACTACGAATATTGAATAATTGATGTTTTTATCTTCAGTTGTGTACCAGTCTCTTTTTCAATATTTCTGACACAGGATTGTTGGTCGAAATCAAAACTCCTGAAAAAAACGTTTTGAAATTTATTTATGATGTCATGTAATAAAACATTTATTGAATGGCTTACCGGTCAGTAGTAAAAAACTACAAATATATTACTTAAGAGCAACAGACGGATTATCCATATTAAGAATATCATTCACACAGCATGACGTATTGTTACATTTCTAAATAACTTCTGTATGTGCTCAGTATAAATATCTTACAAAAACAAATCAGCGATCAATGGCGCGCGTAATTTCTCGTATAATTACCAAATACCTGTCGTTAAACTACATTTTAAGGGTTACATAATAACTGAAATTTGAAATAACGATATTACATAAATCAAAAATTACATAACAGAAATGAAGCATTTTACCTGGCGTTCTTTAAAATTAGAAACTTACTATTTTGTTTATTAAGTGAAAAGCAGATCATTTACAAGCGTTACACAGATCGATTGGACGCGCTTGTTTACCGCATGAGATACGTGATTTGTACAGGGTAGGTGTCCTTTGTATTAGTTGTCTGAATTCATTTTTGTTCGAGAAACATAAAATGAATGAAATGTGTACTGTAAAAGATAATAGGTAAGGGTAGATTTCTCGGAAGCATAGAGCACTATGAAACAGCCCCAGAGCCACGCATTTGCAAAGTAGGCCCACAACAAAAAGAAGCTGTAACGGAAAATATTACAGACGGGTTGCTACAAAAATCCAATAAGTACATGTTGAAGGGGAAAGTAGAACAAGGAAGAATATACAAAGGGAATGCTACTTTCCTTAATCACAGTTACACTACAACGTAAACCACAATAGTGCAGACATTCATGTACCAAAGATAAACACACACAACCACACTCAACTAACTAACAAAGATAAACAGACAAGTAAGATACAACAACTCTGTAGGGCCGCTTTAGACCACAAACACACAAACGCACACATGTAAGCAGGAAAAAACAATCGTGTACCGCCTTAGAATTCCGGTAGCCAAAATAAAGTGGGGTTGGGGTGGGGTCACGAAAACTAACTCATAGTAAAGGGGCTGGGGATGCCAGAACAAGGGAGCACAATTAATGCGTTTATCCCAGACGTCACAACGATGGATTGAACACGCTTGATTACAGCATGCGATACGTGAGTTTTACAGGGCATGTGTACTTCGTATTAGTTGTCTGAGAGAAACATAAAATAAATAAAATGTATATTGCAATAATTCTAACAATAGCTGCAAAGAGTTACACTTTTGACCATTACCTATGAATTTATCCAAGACTAAACAGAGCTGTGTTTTTAACGTAAGCATTGTCGTTATCCCCATACTTCTAATTTATATTTGTGGAATAACTAATAGTATTTTAGAAGGGTCTGATATATTGCTTTCGGTCAATTGTAGGTTCTGGAATCTTTATTTCCCCTAAAGGCGTGTTAGAAGGGACAGGCTCGGTAGGATTTAGTCTCATTATATGGGTAGCATGCGGACTGCTATCCATGCTAGGTATGTACAGGTTTTATTTGTGTGCAATTTTATATGAGACTGTGAATTTCAGTGAAAATTAATTCACTCATTAATTACCAAACAGAAGCTGTTTTATTGATACCATGGTACATGATGCGAAAACGCAAATGTGCCCCTTTTTCAAGACTTATCATTATGAAAAGCCGTAGCTGTTGAACACTGTGATATCGTTCTTTATATCAAATATGTCTACAGACTGGAACCTCTGTGTGTTAATTTAATGATGTCTGAATTGGGTGTAAACTTTTAATTAGTTATTTAATGTGCTATTTACTGACATGTGCTTTAAAAGCAAAGAGATGCGCTTGCACTTAATATTGATAAAATCAAGACAACTAAATGGATTCAAACTTTCTTTTAATTTGTAGAATTAATATAAGACTTGAGTCTTGTGAAGAATTACCGACAATCTACTGATGTTTTGTTTCAAATGTTTATGTCTTACAGGTGCTCTCGCTTATGCCGAATTAGGGACGTGTGTTCCCAGATCTGGCGGGGAACACGCTTACCTCATGTACACGTTTGGAAGCGGCACGCGGCGCATTGGCACAGTTGTCGCATTTTTGTTTGATTGGGTACACAGTTTTGTATTTCTTCCACGTGGTGGTTGTCTGTAAGTGAAAATCAAAATAGGTAATGAAATTGCTCTAATGCCTTGGCCATACTATAAGAACAGTCAGATGACGTTTTGCATCAAAGTTGCAGGTGAATCCATGTGTAACACTTCACTCGTCAAATGTTACTCATTTTTGTACTTTCTTGTCAACGAGCAATTATCACGCTACTAGAAGAATTTATTTTGTTGGGTTTAACGTCGTACCGGCACAAATATAGGTCATATGGCGACTCTCGAGCTTTGATAGTGAAGGTAGACCCTAGGTGCCCCTCCGTGCATTATTTCATCACGAGAGGGCACCTGGGTAGAACACCAACCTTCCGTAAGCCAGCTGGATGGCTTCCTCACATGAAAACTTCATCGACCCGAGTGACCAGTAGAAGAAAATCATCTTTTAAATCTGTAACAAACTCTAGGAAGTACTGAACGCATACAGTTAAGCTATTTTGAACTTACACACTCGTTTAACAAGGCGTTAGCGCTTGAGCAAAGGTCAGTGACACTTCAACTGAATATTATTTTATGTCATTTTAGGTTGGGCTGTTCATTCTTCGACCGATTATGTTTAGTGTGATGACTTTGTCTCTGGGTACATATGTAGTGAAACCATTCTTCCCGACATGTACAGAACCTCCCATGTATATTGTTAAACTGTGCACAGTCCTCGCCATGCGTAAGTAGACCAAGTGTGTGTGCATGATTGCGGAATATTATTGCCATCATAAATCTGTTTTGAGAGACACTGAATTTTATTGCAATTTCAATATTGTCTGTATGCTGATTTTAAACATTTTTTGTTATAAAGATGCAATTATAGCATATCTTCTGCTCGAGAATGTCAATTTGCGAGATGTCTTAAACTTTGGAATCGATCTACTGAGAAAAGAACAAAGGGTGATATTCACCGTCCAAATGCGTGTTCTAATCTGAAACTATAAGCAGCGATCTTATTTCAGTTGATATAATATGTGGGACTTTTCATCTTTTAATAAGATACGTAGATTTCACTAGGCGTTGTCCGTGAAAAAATTGTCTCTACGAGATTTCAGAACGTTTGCTTTTCTGACAATCGACCCTTATTTATTATTTGAAACGACTTGCAACAATGGATAGATTGAAACAAAACACATCAGAACATCAGATATGAATCGTGGTTTAAGTAATTTTATGAATTGTCAAATGTAGTACTCTACATTAATTCATAGGTGTACACATTTTTGCAACATTATGCCTGATTTTTTATCATGACTTGTAATTTTGCAACTGGCTATTTTATTTTGTATATTTAAGGTATATAATCAGGTATTGCGGTCATATAATCATACGCTTTTGTTTATAGTGATTTTGGGTGCAATTAACGTATTCAGTGTAAAGATGGCTACATATCTCCAAAATGTTACAACTATCACCAAACTTGTGGCATTAGCTATAATTACTATCGGGGGAATCTACAAAATTTGCTCAGGTAAACTTTACACCGCTGTTGATATTTTGTTACAAAAAAAAACTCGTAGTATAAGATATTGTAGATATTGTAGGAGTATTCTAAACGCAGATGATACACTAAGATAGAAGTCTTCTCGTGAATAATAATAATAATAATAATAATAATAATAAAAATGATAATAATAATAATAATAATAATAATAATATTGCGCTCCTAAGGCAAGAACTCGTGCATATTTCTCGATACAAATCAAATAACTTATAAATATTATTTTTCTAGCTATGCATACTTACAATATAACTTGAGACGTAAATATTTTATATTGACGTTCAAATTATATCGGGTACGTAACGCCATTTGTGACGACGGTATTTTAATATATGTCGTTGCGTTTGAAATTCATTAATGTAATATAAATAATAATTAACTGTTCTCCTAAAGTAGCACAATTTCTGTGCTGCAGACCTCGTGCATATTTCTTTGAACAAAGCTAATGACTTAATTAAAAGATATCTTACTTTTATTTTATACGTCTGTTATTTTTTTCTGTTATAGGAGAGACAGAATACATAGCTTCCGGATTTGAAGATACACGAGAGGATCTATCACTCATATCAATTGCATTTTACAATGGTCTTTGGGCATACGACGGATGGTTTGTGTTTTTATCATATCAATAGCTTTGACAATGTTAGTAATTATTGATTCGAGAAATATGCATAAATTCTGCAGCGGAAATATTGCGCAACTTTAGGAGCGCGGTATTAAGTTTAATAGTACTGAATAGACTAAATAGGTGATCCAGCACCACTTCTGGGTTAGTCGCAAAGAAAATAATTCCCATTTTTCCAGTTAAATAGGCATTTTCATGTTTTATGCAAGTCAGTTTCTGTTTGTATTTCATTGTTGTCCTATACCTGACATTTTGGTAGCAATTTTAAGGAGATTGTTTGCATTTATAGAAATGTAAACAAATCTTATTACTCATGTGTTCATACCCACATTTGAGCTGCCAGATATTCTATAGTGTTGACCTGTCAGACTTAAACTCTCTCTTAGAAGATACATGACTCCTACTTTTCTTGGTGTTTTTGTCATTTTATACGTCATGTAAGAACATAAGGCTTGTATTTCCATTTTAGATCAGACGACTGTTAATTTTATATAGAACATATAGCAAATTTATTTGCTACTATATATCCCATTATTCCGCAAAAGAAGGAGTGCACATTTCTTGATCTGTTTTATTACATTTGCATTTACATTTAAAATGATAATATACTATAAATGATACAAATTTGATATAAATCTTGCGTGAAATGGAAAATATCCCCGATATGAAATTTGAACATCGATATGGAAAAAGCTGACGTTTAAATCAGTACAAAATAAAACAACAACAAAAAAATGACAATATATATATATTTAAAAGAACATAGACCGATCTACTTTATTCTCCATCTGAAATAACGTGTAACAAGTCGGACTTTAACAGTTTTTTACATCCTTTTTTTTCAATGGACTTTGCAGTTTATTAGATATGTGTTTATTGGAAATATTTCGCGACTTTCGAAGCGCAGAGTTATTCCGCAAAACTAATAATCTTTTTATTACAAACACATCTACTTTAATTAATATTAGATAAATTATATAAGTTTTGTACTTTGCCTCTGTGAAATTGAACGTATTGCTGTGAACGAACATTTTACGACAACAACACGCGTTAAAATGACTTTAATGGTGGCGTCATGCACCTATTATGAAATTGTAACGTCAATATGGAAATCCATTGACGTTTCATGTCTTATCATAAATACATGGAGATTGAAAATACATGTTGTGGTTTGTATTTCAGGAATAATCTAAACTTCATTACAGAAGAGTTGAAAGAGCCAGAAAAGTAAGTATTTCCGCTAACCCATGGAAAAAAACAGGGTATTACAGAACGTAATGGAAAATGAAATTAATTAGCAGAATAAAAATAGTGTATATGTAAATGTATAATCTATATTACATCAACATCACAGTTTTTATCTAAATCAGCTCGGTAATGTTGCGAGATAAAATCAGTAATATCTTTTTTCGTAAGAGTAATTTATGACATTTAGAAATTTATTGCTTTCTTAAAAGCCCATAATAGATCGAGTTTCGAGATACTTTGTAACAAAACATAAACATATCTAGTAAGGAAAATGATGAATTTCATTAAAGCTATACAATATTTCATTCATGTGTTACAGTATACATTTTAGTCTCATATCTAGGCCATGTTATTATTGTTCAAGTTTATGCATCAGTTATATATATTTTAATAACATTTACAATCCACTACATTCAGGTTGATACATCTTTCATTCACTATTAATTTTTTTGTGTGTATTCACACTGCCTGAATTACTAGTAAAAAGTTATAAATATTACCAGTAAAGTAAAATAGTTGTACTTTTCATTTTTCAGTTTTGTTAGTTAAATGGTAGCCAAAATAAGAAAGACATACGTCTATACCGTTTTTCTTTTCAAAAACAAATATCGAAATTATTGTTTTGCTTGCCGCTCCAATGTTTTCGGAAAGATATCTGATTAGCATTCTTTCTGATTGTTTTGGCCAGAACAAATCACAGAAAGTGGATATTTAGTATACCTGTAAAGAACCTTTAACACGACACTTTATATTTTTGCCAACATTTGAAACTTTTCTGAATATTGTAAACATTAAATTTTTAAAATGTCAAAAAAAAGTTTTGAAATTTTTAACAAGTAAATTTCATTTTTTAAACGAAAACAAATCATAAAACATAAAAAACACTACTGCTTTGTCGTGGCTTTGAATAAAATTAAGGTTTTCTTGTAGTATATATTTGAGAAACTTTTGTGCCAAATTTAAAGCTACTTGCAAACACTTTCAATTACTATTGTGAAAATCTTTATATATGTATGATAAATATATACTCACAGTGTGATGTAGACAATGTCTCTGACACTGGAAAAGGCAAAAGTAGTGAAATCTCTTAATAAATACTTGCCAACCATTAGGAAATGTTCATCGTATTTATCCTTTAAAACGTGTCCGGTTGAGTTAGCCCTTCCATCACCTTTCAAAATAGTTTAACCCTAACTAGGTAAAATTACAGAAGTGCTCGTCGGATAATTGAGTTCACATATCGTCTTAACACAAATGTTTCAGATAACCTAACTTTAAAAATGTAAGCGAGTGACTTGAAAAAAAATGCAGTTTATTTACTTATAATTAATTTGCAACTTTTTCAAAATTGGTTCAGGAATAAAAAAAATGTAATTGTTCTTTTTTTTCAATAAGACTTTTAGACTTTCAAGTGTTGACTGTGTCATTCATAAGTTATTGGCGAAAAACTGAGGATGTCTTTGGGTGAACTGCTTCTTTTTAATACCCGATAAGACTTGGAACATGTTGCCTCACCAAGAATATTCCTTCTCGTAAACCAGATCTTTACCATTTTCCCTGGCTGGTTCATCTCGGTAACCATGTGGAACATCTGATGAACAAGAACATTATTGTAATTTTATAACTATAATTAATCTCATAAGTAATATACTAGTCTTATCAAAATGAGGTATTTGTTAGCATTAAATGAATGACATCTGTTTGTAATCGCTTAGCATCTTTTTAACAACGCGCCATTTTTATTCTTATCACGCTCGCCGGAAAATAGTATGAAATTTGTTCCGCAAACATTGTTCATAACATTTTGGTACCTGTTCTGTCTTCAGGGTCACAAGATAAACTAAGTTTTGCATTAGAACATGTTTACATGTAAATAAATACTACTGGCGTCCTAGTAGTGAAATTTATGTGATTATATACTAATACCTGTTTCATGTTGTTCAGTTTTCTAAATTATTCAAAATACTTCAATTGAAGACAATTTCTCACTTTTAATATTAAACCAAATCTTTTTATCTAACATACAATCATTCATTCACTGTCATGCACGTGTTTGATTTATGTTTGTTCTCTTTATCTATTTCTAATTAACATGTATGTAAAAAAAGTCAAGACTTGTGTTGTTACTGAACCGATGTTTATTTCATTTTTACAACAATATGGTGAAATAAAATATCATTTAAACTAAACTTTATGCATATTCATGATCTTTTTCAGAAACCTGCCTCGCAGTATTTTAATTGGAATTCCTCTCACAACACTTGCATACTTGCTTGCCAATGTCGGTTACTTTGCTGTAATGTCAAAAGAAGAGATTTTACTGTCTCATGCTGTAGCCGTGGTAAGATATATCAAAGGCAATGATCTTATGGATTCAAACATGTTCATAACGACACCATCTAAGAAAAACACTTCGCATAAACATTGTGTTATTACACTAGCAATAACACTTCGCATAAACATTTTGTTTGCATAGCCGCAATGTCACTTCGCATAAAACTTGTCATTACGCTCGAAGTAAAACTTGACATAAACATTGCGTTATTGCATTATCAATAACATTTTGCTTAAAGGGAATTCCTATAGTTTTTTATGCGCATCTTTCTGCGCAGCCTACACTATCTATGGAAAATTGAAGTGAAGTCAACATTTGTTTAAACATGTGTCAGACAATCTTAAATATGAGGAATCTTGAATAAAATAACATTTTTAATAAGTTTTATCAGTAATCAAATGTTGATACTGGTTTATGTTGTATTGACATGTATCATGCCCGACATGTATCATGCAACTTGTGGCTGTGTTTTGACGCATTTTAGTACAAAGACATATTGTTCATATAATGTTAGACAATTGACTTTGTATTAATAAGACAATATCTGCTTTCAGGTCATTTAGTATTCAATTATAGAAAGGATTAAGATTTTTTAAACTTATTTTTTAACTTCTAGCAGATATAATCAATTCGGTCAGGTTCGCGCCATTTTTCGTCCGAACAGGTGCTGTATTCAAGCGGTCTTAACATACAACTTAGCCTGGTGACCCATACATTTTTGGCCATTTTTATGTTCACAATACAATTATCTATACACAAGGAAAACAGGAAAAAATTCTATGAAACAGTTTTTTTCAAAATTTAAAAAATAACATTCTTTACTATGAGCACTTTTCATTGAAAAAAGTTCACAAAAGTGAATATGAAACGAGATTTTTTTTTTCATTTATATCCATTATTGTAATGATTTAGTATTACAAATATGACTATGATATTAAATAAGTATATAATAAAATCTATGAAAAGAATCAATCTTATTGTGCAGTCTTGATGCATATTTTTGTTGGTATTTATAAAAAAAAAGCAGAAAATTATAAAAATGTTGAAAAATCGCTAGCAGTTTCAGCAACAGTGGGTGTGTTCAAAACAATTTTTCACAAAAACAAGTCTGGTGACCCATTATTTTTATTTGTTCATTGATTTCAGCACAAAATTTCCTATCAGATATGTGAATTTGAAAAAAAATCTATGAAAGGAATAAAACTATAGGAATTCTCATTAAACATAATTACATTAGTAATAACCACTTCGTTTAAACATTTGTGATATTGTAGACCGTTGTGACATTTGGCTCAGAAAAAAAAAAGAGTTATTACCTAGCATTAGTTGTCTCGAATGCTGCAGAAATGTAAATATTCTGCAAAATAATCATAGTTTGGCTGTACTGTGAAATACTTGACTATATCAGTGAAATAAATTAATATTTAACTGTCTGTTTCAGACAGTGAACATGTCAACTTTATATTTCACTAATACGGATCTACAATTGAATGTAACAGAATATGAATTATTAATAATCTGAACTTTTGTACAAAATATACTTTTATATAGACATAGATGTATATAAATACCTCCACGAACATAAAGATGTAAAATCCACTATAATTAACAATTTTTCAAAAACAGTTAAGACTTTATTAATTTATATAATTAATATTTAATAATTTTATTTTTAAGCTAAATTTAACATTTTTTTTCAACATAGATATCGTGAGGTAATGACATAGTGAAACCACGGTGCAATGCAAGTGGCACCGCATGTGTGAAATATGGATTGGTTAAAACAATTGAAAATCGTAAGATAAAAAGAAAATTTGTTTGTTTTATAGGTATGACCATAATATAGTTCACTCGTGAAAACCGTAATTTCCATTTTAACTCCTGTCTGCGCCACCCGTGAAAATATTGCATACGGTGTTCACTCGGTGAGATATATTTCGATCATACACTGAAACAAATATATTTCCTCTATAAATGCATTGATAATTATTTCCTTTTTTATTTAACACTTATTTCTAAAAAAGCAAAATGACTGCAATCATTTATTACGCAAAATAGTTCAGTGCTTAAAAGCATTTTATTCAAATTATAAATATCGTTTTTTTTTTGTTTTTTTTTCTGTTCAGACCTGGTCAACATACATGCTTGGAGTAATGTCGTGGTTAATGCCTGTCTTTGTTGTTTTATCTTGTATCGGGTCTGCCAATGGCTGCTTGTTCGCTACAGGGCGGTATGTGTTCATATATTTTCCAGTTTTCTTTTACTCCGCTTTCACTTTGTAAAGTGGCTAGGAATTGAAGTAGTTCTTATTTAGTTAAGGAAAATGTAACTGACCTAACACTTTATGGGATTTTTTTGTGTATTTAACATGTCATATTTGAAATAATTCAGCATTAAAATTTACGTCATAAACCTGAAAATTATCATGGAAATTTCTTATTTTTATTTAATATTTACGAATTTCCCACTTTATTCTAAGTCTAATATTTTGTTTATTTATGTAAACTTCTAAATGCCGCTTATTGGTGGTTTGTAGTAAGTATTTTGTAGGCCTACGTACGCAGGTTCAATAGTCCAAATTCAATAGCATCGTGTGTTTTCTTTTACTATACCGCGCTTCAGTATGCATGTGTAGCATTCTATCGAGGTCGGCATGCTCCTATTGCATGCTAGTTAAAAATGACTGCGTAAGAATTTATGCCTCGAAAAGACATTTAAAGAAGCGAAAAGGTGTAAATTCAGTGGGTTGTACGTATTTAACGAACTGTGGTTTTCTTATATATAAGTTAACACCCCTTTTTTTCTTTTGATTTTTCTATATTAGCGATAGAGTTCTTTATGGGAATATAAGTATCTGAAAGTCTGAAAAAACGTTATCAAGTAAATGGATTTTATGTGAAATAAAGAACAGCCCGATTTAGTGGTATGCAGTATATAACGTGCAAAATGTACAGTGCGCCGTTCATACGGTAAATAGCATAAGACGTAGATGCCAGTGTCTGTAAGCTAAGTGTAACTATAGTAGCTTTTAATTAATTGTTGAAATGATTTATGTCGACTTTGTTTACCTTCATAGAAAAATTCATTTTTTTTGTATCCTTGACCTTAGGATGAACCAAGGTCAAAGAGAGCATCAAACACTGTTATTGCTGCTACATGTCTTTTTTCTTGTTCTATCAAATCTCGTGAATCAACTGTTTTATATATAATATTTCATGCACAGAAAAATGTTATATTCTTTTAATTCCCATGCATCAAGCACATGATGTAAACAATCAGTATCACGTTAACCAGTATACTGCATTAATTAAGTACCGATTTAAATCTTAAAAAGATATAATAAACACATTCATATATTAACATGGAACTCATTAAAAAGCAAAGCAAAAATCTTGCACATTCATGAGAAAACATAAAATTTAAGAGGTAGATGAGATTAAAATCGTATCTAAGACAATTATGTTCACAGAAGCTTGTCAGTTAAAAGTTTAAAGCTACTAGCCCACAGATTTGGTGAAATTTTTCAACATGTTCATTTTGGGTTGGGTCAGTTACATTTTTCTTGACTGTTTGGCATAGAATGTATATGTGACACTGAAAAATGATGACGTGAGTGAAAATAAGAGTTAGCTATTGGTAAAAATACAAGAAGAATGTAAAATTTTCTGCATTATTTCAAAAGCGTTGCAACGGTTTACTAACTTCTGTACAATATCTTTGGTTATTTAAAAGGATATCTAGCAAAAGTCATATCACAATAAACTTGTACCACTAGTCACTTTTAGAGTACTCACATTTTATGGATTCTTGAGAGAAAAATATTCCCGCTAAGAATGTGTTGACGAGTCCCATTAAAATAAAGAAGTCGTACTACACTGCAAATGTATTCTTGAGAATTTTTCTTGAATTTCAGGTTATATTTTACTTGTGTATTTTCAGTGTATTTTTATTGAATTGCAGGTTATGTTTCGCAGCAGCTCGTGATAATCATTTTCCAAAAGTTTTATCATTTATTCAAGTTACAAGGTTTACTCCGATGGCTGCTATAGTTTTTACCGTAAGTAATTGCACATTTCTCAAAAGTGTTTGTATCAAGAATGAAATCTTCAACAAAATCATTTGGAAGCAAAGAACGCTCTCCGCCCACTGAAAATACTAATAATTTGGAAGTATGGAACGCAACCTAAAGAAAAAACGTAACGAATAAAAGGTTATAAAATGTCCAAAAGATTGGAAAATGTATCAGCGCCGAGCAGAAGTGCGTGGGGGCTTTTTACGGCCGTCACAAGGCACTTGAATAGGTAACATTATAAGATGTTCAATTTGTTAATACAATATTTTGTTCACTTTCAATATCTTGAACGTCGTTTCAATTTAAAAATAAATCTATGGAAAAGAGTGAGATATACGGTTGCTATAGTAACCTTGCACATCGATTGTTCTTTGGATTTTTGAATTACATATCAGTTACGTGTTACAACTCTCTCACAGACTCATATATATCATATTTATTGTATATTTCAGGTTATTGTTTCCATGATAACACTGATACCTGGTGACCTCAGCACATTGATTGATTTTTACAGTTTCTGTATATGGGTGGGGTACGGTGCGACAATGGTCGCACTTCTTGTTTTAAGATACAAAGAGCCAACACTCCATAGACCTTACAAGGTACAGTACTATTTATAGGGCAATGATATTAATATACATGTAGATTTAATTTTTAAGCTACTAGTATAATACTCCGTGTGGTAACTGTAACATCATAATTGTTTGTAACACCATTCACTACAAAATTTTATCGTATGTAACAACACGTGTAATTTTTTGTCCGGTTTAATGTCGCACCGACACAAGTATAGATCATATGGCGACATTCTAACTTTGATGGTAGAGGAAGACCCAAGGTGCCCCTCCGTGCAATATTTCATCACGTGCGTGCACTTAGGTAGAACCACCGACCTTCCATAAGCCAACTGGATGGCTTCCTCACGTGAAGTTCGGCGATATATGACCATTTTGTGTCGATTCGCCTTAAAACCCAACTCACCCGCCCCTCACATGAAGAATTCAACGCCCCAAGCGAGGCTCGAACCCGCATAGATGAGGGGCAAGAGATTCAAATTCAGCTACCTCCACTCGGCCTTGGAGACCCCTACACATATAATATATTAGATATTTTTAACAAAATCGGTTGCAGGTAAATAAATTGTTCTTTACGTAGTAAACAGAAGATGTCTATTCTTTGTATATTTCAGGTGCCAATATTTATACCTATCTTTGTGTTCATTATGTCAATATACCTCACTGTATCGCCAATAGTACAGACGGGACGGATCACGTTCTTTTATGCTGTTCTCTTCATCTTCTCAGGACTGTTTGTGTATTTTCCATTTATCTACTACAATTTGAAAGTACCTTATCTTGGTAAGTTTTCCATTTATCTACTACAATTTGAAAGTACCTTATCTTGGTAAGTTTTCCATTTATCTACTACAGTTTGAAAGTACCTTATCTTGGTACGTTTGTCATTTATCTACTACAATTTGAAAGTACTTTATCTTTGCAAGTTTGTCATTTATCTACTACAATTTCAAAGTACCTTATCTTGGTAAGTTTTCAACTTCATTTACGACAACTTAAAATACCTTACCATGGGCAGATACTCCAATTCATCTACTGAAATTTTAAGGTACCTTATCCAAGTAAGTTTTATTATATTGCAGTTTGAAAGTACATTCTTTCTTTATATGTATTGTAATTTGAAAGTACTTTAATTGGCGTACATTTACTTCCATCTGTAAACTGTAAAGGTTGGTGATATTGTTATAAGTTTGATAGTAACATTATAACAATCAAATATCGTACCTATCTATTACAAATCTACTAAAAGTTGGCAGTGGTCAGACAACACACAGTGTGTGTATTGTAAATATGAACAACTACAAGTACATACCATCTCAATGAACATACATCCATGCTCCAATTTCTTTATTATATTGTTTTGTGCATATTTAGATAAAGACAGGACACTCGCATATTTTTCATATTCAATCAACCGGCAAGGAATGAATATTAAATTGGAATAACCTGTAGCTTGACACTTTCACTGTTATTTTACTGTAATATGCTGTATTATTGTCTATATAAAACACTAAAACTATATTAAATCAAAACCAATGCAGTTATCTTGTGGTTTTCATTTTTCAGATAGAGGCTATCGATTCATACAGATTTTATTTCAATTGGTACCACCACATACATCATGAGACAATAGTGGAATGGGACATTGACAGACAGGACATAAGCAATCTAAACAGGGTCGATAAATGCATACATAATTTATTGCAACTAAATGTCCTCCAGATATAGCGGAAGCCAAAACACTTGAAGCATTGGGACTTTTGATAAAAAAATAGGACATTTTAGCAAATTGTGATGATCGCGATTATCTAATCTTGATGTCTTAATTGGAACTGTGTTATGACATGAACTGTACTTGTACTGTAAATGTAACTTTATTTTACCGTTCATGACAGTTAGTGTGATATAACATTTTATCATTATAACATTTATCTTCTGCATCTTTTATATATTACATCATGTGTAAAATTGTTTCACTTTGTTGTCCTTGCATAGCATATGTAAAAAGGAAAAAACTTCTGTTATTTCTTAATTTTTCAAAGTAATATAGTCAAATTGCTCAGAATCTTAATGCTTAGAGCAATCAAGTCAACCACTTTGCCTTGCCGTTTTCTGTGATCATCTAGACAATACACGCACGGGACATCATTTGTGTGTTATAATCTAACTAACTGTATTTTTAGAAGAGACAATTTCACCTTAATAACTTGTAATATTTAAAAAATAGTTTTGACTTCAGCTTTTGCATGAAGTTTAGGTCAAACACTATAAATCAAGATACTGCAGTCTTGATAAGCCGGTACAAGGAGCGTGATGGGATGAAGACGCTTTCATCCCATCATATTTGTGTACATCATATATGTATAATATGATATGTGTATCATGTGTATATGAAAATATTGTCCTAATGTTATGTGTTACACAATATTCCCATTTTGTTGTTAAATTCTTTTTCTAAAATATGAAGCATCCAAAAGTTACTTTGTATTTTTCTGAAGTACGGAGATATTTAGCTATTATAATAATAATAATAATAATAATGTTTCCGCCACTGTCAGAAGTTCTTTCTTTATAAAACGAAAGCTTACTGGGTGTGGGGCGTTTATATTTCAGAACAGTATGTGTCTAGATAGGCCTTTGTTGATATTATTTCTGGGCCACATTTTTCAAACATCTTTTTTGTCTATGCGTTTTAGAAAAAAAATGTAGTTTGTAAGATAATTTATTCATGTATTAATTTGAAACAATGAGTTTTGTATGTCATTTTCTTATAGTAACAGCTATTGTCTACATGTGTTGAATGATTATTGTTTATTGGCTTAACCCTTATCATGCTGGACACGATTGATTATGCCTTTGCGACCAGTGTAGATCGTGGTCAGCCGTGCAGTCTGATCAAGATCTTCACTGTCAGCCATTCAGTCAGTATATTTCTGGTAAGCACCCCTTTTAACTGTTAATGGTACTGTACATTGAAAGATGGACAAGTCCATTATAGAAATTCAGCAGGGTAAGGGTTAAAATCGAACTTATCTGTCACGTTTGTGCCTTCTTTGGTTAATGTATGCCTTTAACTTTTCTACCGGTGATAGACACAACAGGGCCATGTTTTATTTACATTTTATAGCTTTTTTTAAGCACCGGAATTTGCTCACCAATATTTAGATTTTGTACAATTTCTTTTCCTCGGTAAATTGAAGCTATGAGCCGCGCCATGAGGAAACCAACATAGTGTGTTTGCGACCAGCATGGATCCAGACCGGCCTGCGCATCCGCGTTGTCTTGTCAGAATACATGCTGGTCGCTTTCAAAGCCTATTGCTATTAGAGAAACCGTTAGCGAACAGCATGGATCCTGACCAGACTGCGTAGATGCACAGGCTGGTCTGGATCCATGCCGGTCGCAAAGCCACTATGTTGGTTTTCTCACGGCGCGGCTCAGTTGAAGATATCTTACTGTTGGATTACTCAGGCCATGCATTCCGGTCGTTTTATAAATTGTAGTTAGCAATATTTCATCAAAACCTGTTTTGTACTAATAAAATACAAAAACTTGAACTCTTTACTCGTTTTTAATAAGCTCCCATGAACAAATTTGAGCATTACTTTTGAAAAGCCTTGCATTAGCCACACCTCTGTGTTAATAAATTCCAACTCTATAATAATGATTTTGATATTCATTATGCAGAGACTTTCACAAATAAAACCATGACAATATGAGGTCTTTTTGCTGCAAAGGAGTGAAATTCAAAGGCTTTATTATCAGTTTTATTGGACAATAATGACGAAATAAAATTCATAATATCCATAAAAAATCCATATGTGTTGCATTATGACCATTAAGTTGGTTGAGAAGAATATAAAGTCAAATGTATTTTTATATTATTCATACAACTTTAAAGCGAGTCTGTATAGAGTGTGTGTTTAAGTTTAGCGTTTTTTTTTTTTTGACATTTCGTAATTGTCTAAACGACGGTGTCTGCTTGTAACAGTGTGCAGGGCAGCAGTGAGCAGAATGCCCAACTTTATAGTGCTGCCCCCGTACACACGTGAAATGGTACCCGACCCTGTCACGATATACTGACACCGAGATGACTAGTCCTAGTACTATCCTTTTGATGTTGAACACCAAGCTATTGTATTTTGTATATTATCACTTTATTTATTACATTATTTCTTGAACATCGCTATTTGTCGTTGCAAAATCGCCACATATGCTATAAATCTTTTGTACCGCATCCAAATAAGGCAAAACAAATCATGCTGAATAGCATGGCATGTGTTATAAATTCCAAAAATTGGAAAGTTATAGCAATACCTTTACTGATACAGGCTAGTTTCCTCTCAACAAAGTCAAAAGAACACCGTCACAATTATGATACAATGCTTCATCTGTCAGAAGCCAACCAAAAAATGATCACCACTATGTTTTATGTTTTTAATTTATCCGTTGTACAACATATGAACTTCTATATATTCATATTTTTGTCTTTAAGAAATAAAATGTGATTTGATAACTTTCTATCCGACCCAGACACCATAAAATTCTAGCGCCCGCCAGCTTATCTCAGTAGGTAAGAGCGTTGGTCTACGGACCGCGGGGTCGCGAGTTCGATCCTCGGGCGGGGCGTATGTTCTCCGTGACTATTTGATAAACGACACTGTGTCTGAAATCATTAGTCCTCCATGTGGGGAAGTTGGCAGTTACTTGCGGAGAACAAGTTTGTACTGGTACAGAATCCAGGAACACGGTTAGGTTAACTGCCCACCGTTACATGACTGAAATACTGTTGAAAAACGGCGTTAAACCCAAAACAAACTAACAAACAAAACTGCAATGAAAATGTATGAACCAGGTCTCATTTCCTGTATTCACAAATTACATTTGTTTTGTAACTCTAATTTTTAAGTTCCATCATTGTTGTGGTCATATATATTCAAAAGAAATTTAAGATCCATTTACATCATTCTTTTGAACTTAACAAATAATCGTGTTTCAGTTAAGGTAGTTCTGCACGTTAGAATATTTTTTCTACACAGTACAATTTGATTAAACACTGATTTTTCAAAACTTGAGAGTATACGTCGGAAAATTCAGCAAATAAAAAAATAATGTCTAGTGCTTGATGTTTTTGCGAGACTCATCTGGAGTTTTTGGGAAAATCACAATTTTGATGACATTTTCACAAATATATCTTTTCTACACTGTAGATATTACTGAAACTTCCCACAGCTGGAAATAAACATATGGATAACAATAAAGTGATATGAAATGTGTATGTCTGTTTGCTTGTTTTTGAGATATTTGCCCATGTTTAAAGTGAAACGGACACTTAAAGCTTATTTTAAGACATTATAACGTGTCAACATTTGTAATATCATATTGTATCTTTAGAAAGACAGTAACGTTATTGTTTTAATATATCTACTTACCGATTGCCATTAATTCATGGAATGGTTTTCATTTCCGTAAACTAAGTCCAGGCTATATTCTACGTTATCCGTACGCCATTTTATCGTTCTGGCGTGTTGGCGCCCTTCAAACGCACCAACACGTCAAAAACGACATTTTAGCACGCTGATACGTCAATCTGCAGATGCCCGATCACTGCTCGAAGGGCGAAGGATTTAACAAAGATCAAGCGGTTCTGCTCATGTTAACGTGCGAGAAACCATGTATTATTTGCTATTCTTGCATAAAATAATTCATATCCGTTGTCATTCCCTTATTTTCCAAAAAGATGTTTCTACAGTTTTTCTGTCTTTGAAGTTCTTTTTGCAATTTAGCAAAGAAAGTTTTCAATATGGAAGAAAAAATATTAGAATTTGAAAATGTCTTATGGTAAAAATAAGTTAAAAATGTTTTGGCCCACAATAAGTATAAACAAGAGCACCGCCTACGGGTGCCAACTCTTGTCTGTAAGTGCTTCACGGAAGGCAATATCCAAAAAAAAAGAGTTATGGTTTTTGGCCTTCTTACTCACCTATTGGCGACAATAAATATATAACGTTTTACTGTTATAGTATGAAAGAAACGAGTACCCAGTTAAAGACTAATTAAAAGGATGTGTTTTTTTAAGTTACTGGGCTATAATTCTGACAAAATTCGAGACAGAGTTATGGGTTTGGAATAATCAAATGATGATAAACAAGTGTATAAAGTTTCAAAGCTATATCTCTTAATGAGTTCATGAAAAGTTGATCTAAATAAATAAATTAATCAAGCAGTTCCAATTTCTAAAGTACATAAAGGGTCATACTTCTGACAAAAAGATATCGGGAGGCAAGGTTCTTAGATATCATACTTAACTAATAATTATACACCTTTCTGTAAAATGTCAATGATATTGAAATTATAGTATTCAAGACAAGTGGATCTGAACAAAAATGTTGACTAAGAAATTCAAATGTTCTTAGAACAAAAAGGACTATAATTCTGACAGGATATGTCAGGTTCTGGGGCTACGTACTCAACTAACGATAATAAACAAGTGTGCAAAGCTTCAAATTTTAAACTTTATAGTTTTTCATAAAAGTTGATATAAACAAAAAATCATAAACCAACGCTGACACCGGCACCGACCATCAAGTGTCAACAATGCCGAGTACATTCCTTTTAAAAATCAGAGAGCTAAAAATGTCCATTTTATTTAAGAGGTTATATTCGAAGAAACTATTTCAAGATTTTGTTTTCGAAGTAATTCTATAGATCTATGACATACCTTTTTTTAAATAATGCCGTGTACATTTAAAAAGATCAGACGAGATAAAAATGTCCATTTTATTTACGCAGGTTATATTTGAAGAATTTCTAATAGATCCGCTAGTTGACATAATTTGCCGGACATTATGTAAATTTAGTGTTTTCAGGCCTATTTTTACTAGTCCGTGTTTTGTAATACAACCATTTTCAGAATTTTATTTTACTGAGGTATATTTTGCCTGGAAGATACCTACTGAATATTATTATAGATATCCATTATTATTCTTTCAATGGAGAACTTAGAATATTACTGTAAAATATAGTTCTTCTTAAGACGGTGTTAGGTGTTCGGTGAGGTTTGAAACGTGTTGAATATTTAATTTATATATCTCATAAACAGACTCCAACAAAACTGTGTTTGCTATTATCTTGCTTGATTGTTTTCAATGATTCCAAGATTTAACTAACTAATTTGAGTTCAATATCTAAACATCTGTTGCTGATAATGAGACTCTAGTTTTTTTCTTAGCAAACCAAGCATCAAAATCAAGCGTTGTTCATGTGTGTTTGCTTCCTGTTAAATACACTACCGAGAATTCGAACTTTGATAAAAGACAAACACTTAATTTGATTGAAAAGAACACGGTAAAGTTTGAGAAGGTTTACATTTGTTGAGCAACTTATTATACCATTTACATATTGCAAGAGCAGATCAACGTAATCTAAGTATGCTTTTATACTGTCCAAGAAGAAGCCACCGCTCACGGATAAATAATATACAGCGGAAGGATACATTGTCATCTGTGACCGTTCTCTGTTCAGGGTGAAGCCACAGCACACAGTACAGTATAGGGATACATTGTTCTCTGCGATTGTTCATAGTTAAAAACGAAGCCACAGAACGCGACTGAGCAAAGTTCAGCATATGGATACCACTGTGACCGTTCACTGTTCAGGGACAAGCCACCGCCGCTCACGACTGAACTATATACAGATATATTGTTTTCTTTAACCAGGGAGAAGCCACAGCTCGCAATTGAACAATCACGGTACAATATAAGGTATGGGACGCCGGAGCTGTTTTTGTCGGGACATTTTATGTTATCATGACAAAATATCAGAATGTGGTGTTAACTTTTCAAAACAGTATCTTATTATGTTAAAATAACTATGTTATCATGTCAAAGTATGGTGTTAACTTGTCAAAAACAGCATATTATTATGTTAACTAGTCATGCCATTAGGGGTGCATTGCGCTCTGTGACCGATCGCTGTTCAGGGACAAGCCACTGTTCACGACTAAACTATTTACATCGTAGGAATATATTGTTCTCCTTGATCGTCCACTGTTCAGGGAGAAGCCATCGTTCATGAATGGAATAAGTACAGCGTATTTATGCATTAATTAATTTCATTGACCGTACATTGTTCAGATAGAATCCAACGTTCGCGGTTGAACCATGTACAGTGCAGGGATACATAGTCCTTTTTGACCGTTCAGGAAGAGGCCGCTATTCGCGTTTGAACAATGTGCAGCGTAGAAATACATTTTCCACTACGATCATTCATTTCTAATTCATGTGAACCCGATAAATGCACTTAAACATCACTACAATAAATATCTGGCTTCTATATGTAATTTCGTATTGAACGCAGTGACGGGTAGGACAAATACATTTTAATATTCTATATCTTTCATGGTTAAACGATTTTTAAAGCCTCACGGGATCGGCAAATATTGATGCAGTCATGACGATATTTAGGTGCACTAAAGGCATATTTGAAAAAGCGTTTCATACTCCGTCGCGTCTTGGAATTTCAAAATTAAACTCCTCAATTAATTGATCAGGATCTGGGATAAATATCAGTTATTCATAAAATGGGAGGTTGGTACTTTACTATTATATCTTATATTTTGCATGCAACAGTAACTTTTTATCTATGTCACCTTAATTTTGTCATTTTAGTTTGTTCATTTTTATTCAGACGTATTAGGTACATACATGACTGGATTTAGAATATATAAAATGTCTGATATCTGATAATGTCATGTCCATTTTCTGTCTCGGTACCAGAGTAAAAAAAACAACATTTGACTAGAGTTTCTTGGCAATTCAAGTTGTTGAGATGCTGTACTTTTAAACAAACATTTAATGTAAGTTAAGAGAGGTTTCATCAGGGTCACCTTAATTTAGACAGTCAATCTCTGTGAAATGGAAATCATCAAGGGAAAATCAACAATACGTAAAAGTCCAACCTGAAAAGCCACATACAAAGAACACAACCAACTATACAACTCTCAGCACGGACATGCGTACCTTTTACATGTATAAAACAATGCATGAAGTTCGAGACCTATAATTTTGCATGTATAGAGTTATTGTTTAAGACTTGACCAAAGAAAATCCTGCTATACTTCAGAAAATCAACCTAACATAGATTATGAGGTGGAAAAGACAGAGCTGAAGAAGAGTGTTGGAGTGGTATCAGGAGTAGCTTTAATTGTCGGCACCATGATAGGTATCATTTAACAAAATATTTCATATCTTAAATGGTTTTAATCTACTACCGAGTGTCATTTAACAGGATAATACATATGAAATGTAATAACTATGATCATTATTAACATAAAAGAAGGTATAACTAAATTTCATCAGTATACTTGAAAGTAATATTTAAGGGGACAATGTGCATATAAAATGTAAAACTATGCTATGAAGCAAAATGTCATTTATTTAACTTTATCGTAAATTTACTTATAGCAACATTTGTCACAGCAACACTACATGTGATATCTTGAAGAATTGATTGTTGATGGTTCAAGCTTTATTGCATTAATAGCCTGTCGCCAGCCATGTGCAACAGACTGTATACATACAACTTTCTTTGAAATGTATAATTAAATCTATGGAAGCATACAACATTATCAAGCAAAATAATAGCTAGGTCTGTTCATATAACGTTATGAAATATGCAACATCAGTGACTTCCAGACGCATCGGCTTACACAGAACTCCATTTTCAAAGATATGATCGAAAATAATTCGGGATACCCCCTTAAAAACAAAAATACTGTAAACGACAAATCCATGTGTGATATAAAGATTACAGCCGCCGCAGTCGGTTTAAAATAATGCACTTAAAGAAAATGAACTTGACAGAAAATATCTAATATTTCAAATAAGATGTGTTCATGCACAACCACTTGTGGTTAAACCCCATTACACATTTTGTTGATTGCATTTCTTTATTGCTTTCTATTCAGCTGCCGTTACGTTCCGTATTTCTGAGGCAATGATAAAATCTCATTAAAAATTTTATAGACTATATTACATAGCGGTCTATCGCTGTTATGAAAATAAGTATGGGCCGTGATGCATAATATGATAGAAAAAAAATAGTTTTATCGTACCGGGCGATACTGTTGTTATATTCACAACTGCCGTGATGTACTGACATTGACCTTAACCTTAAGCTTACTGGCGGCAATTGATTTTGCCTTTGCGACCAGTGCAGACCAAGATCAGCCTGCACGTCCGCGCAGGCTGATCATGGTCTGCACTGTTTGCTAATCAATCAGTAAATATTTAGTGAACACCCCTTTGAATAATAAGTAGTATGGCCAAAACTGAATGATGGACACGTCCATTTTAGAACTTTAGCAGGCTAAGGGTTCAAATGTATGATAAGATTAGCGTTTAGTAAAAGCTAGTTGGTGGCCTGTTTATTATGCTAACTGAGACAGTGAAGTACACATACCGGTATAACATCGACCAGTCTAGAAAAAAGATAAAAAGAAAGTACCACTTCCATTTAGGAAGAGTGTCTGTCGGTTATATATTGCAAAAGCTGGTTCTAAGCTGGTCAATGCATTTGCCTTTGCGTGCAAAGAAAGCAAGATAAAATTGTAACCACGGGATTCGAAAGCTTTGCGTTGTTTTTAAATCAAAATCCTGTCCTAATACCGATCCGTTGGGACGGGCCGGAATGAGGCGAAAATCACAATGGAAATAATGCAGTCTGTCTTCTTTCCAGGATCTGGTGTATTTATATCTCCGAAAGGCGTCTTGGAAGGCACAGGTTCCATAGGATTCAGCCTTATCATCTGGGCATTTTGTGGTTTACTTTCTACACTCGGTAATATAATCGTAGCAGGTTTAGATATATACTAATGATATTTTGTGATCCATTTCTATTCTCGGTTACTAGTATATAATCATAGCAGTTACAGATATATACTAACGAAGCATATGATAAGCTTTAAAAGGACCATGACGGCAATTGATAAATATAAAGATTTATAATTAAGGAAAAACTGTATAAATCATCTCATGGTTTGATATCTTATCAATTTGTTAAAGCAATAACAACATGCTAATTTTCTTTATATGTTTTAACTGCTGGAAAAAATTAAGAGTTAATTGACAGTTTTCCACTTAAGGTATTGGACCCCTAATACTAATGTTTAAAAAATAGCATTTGCTTGATATATTCTTGAAGTTGACCATGTTTCACACTGTGTTGCAAATTTTTAACAACTTTTACCGTGCCGTTTTTTGTAAATTTTGTATAATTTATGGTATTTTCTCACTCTAAAGAAGAGACAAATTTCAATGTGATGGCCACTATTTAAAACGTTTGCAGAGAATTCATTACGGCATTAATTTTGATAAAAGAAACAGCAAACTATTGTAAATCATTTATAAAACATAAAATAAAACTGTAAAAATTATTTTTTGTAGGGTGCCTCAAGTAAACAGATTTAATGAGACAAAATTCTAACTCCAACATTGAAAAATTAAGGTCGAATCCTGTGGGTCTGTTTTTAATTTTGCTCACTTTATTCAAAAATAACCTTGGGGCAATAATAAAACCTACCTGCATTTCTTTCAGAATATGTACTCTAAAGAATGAAGGCAAAATAGAGAACATTTACCGCACATAACTCAGTATTTTTAAAGATGTCTAACTCTACCCCTCCTGATTCAGAGGTAAATTCACATTGAACAGCAAAAATCGCTTATAAAACGAAAATTTTCCACTTTTGTACCATACATCCATAATAAGTCTTGAAAGAAGTAAAAACTTACTAGAAAAAAGGAAAATATGGAAAAACATTTTGGTCCAAGTTTGGTTTGAACCTACGCCCCCCACCCCCCCCCTGAAAATTGCAGTCAAAGAAGGTTTATGGTAGGAATTCAATACTCTTCAAAAAGGAGATACTCTATTACAGGTCCAATACCTTAAATTCGCTAAATATAAGTTAAATCGAAAGCAGTTTGAACAGAATTACGTAAAACCATCTAATATAAATGGCCGATACGCTTTTAAAGTGATTTAAATGTCGGCCAAGCTGTATCTCAATTAAAGGTATGCCTCGTAAGAACGTTAGCTGACTTGGAACAGTGTATTACTAGTCTATTTGTGCTTTTACTATACCAGGAGCTCTCGCTTATGCTGAATTAGGAACAAGCATTCCTCGTTCAGGTGGCGAACATGCGTATCTGATGTATATCTTTGGGGAAAGGTCCGGGAAAATGGGAAAGTTGCCTGCTTTTCTCTTCGATTGGGTAAATACACTTATTTAGTCGGTACATTGCATTTCGATTCCATTTAGTTCGTATGTTCGTTTTTAAATAACTGTTACAATAACTACTATAACAACACTGCAGAGTCGAAGTACTGGGAGACGTTTTAAAGCCGCCAGACGGCACATAAAGACTGCTGCTGTGATAAGTGAGAAAATATTTTAGAAGATCCACTGAAAGCATAAAAAGCACATAAAGCACAATTCTAATTAAGAATGTTCATGATGGATTTTCTTTTTTGATTCGCATTGCTGTTTTGCTGCAGTCAACATCTATTGTATTTACATCTTTTGTACATGTATTTATTCAAAGAAATTGTTATTCTTCAGATGGCGTTGTTTATTTTGAGACCTACGATGTTCACAGTAGCGATGCTATCAATGGGAACCTACACAGTGAAGCCATTTTTCCCGGGTTGTACTGACGTTCCAGATCTTCCTGTCAAACTTATCACAATAGCTGCAATGTGTTAGTATACTGTCGTCTTTATTTTAAGTGTCCGAATTCCCTATCAATTTAGTTACCAGATTAGCTTTTACTTACTTCATTGAATCTGTTGAAAATCTGCGAAATCAAGCCCTGTCCATTCTTGAACATTATACGCCCAGCTTTTCTTTGGCCTTCCCTGTTTCCTTCCCCCTTCTACTGCCCCTTGTAAGATAGTCTTTGCCAGTCCGGAACTTCTTGTGACATGGCCGTACCATTGTAGCTTCCTCCTTTTGATCATTGTCAGTAGATCAAGATGAGGCCCAATAGCTTGTGTTATTTGTGACCTGACTTCTATATTTTTAAAAACAATAACAACAACAAAAAATCATTTCTCTGTCGACCTTTTTTTTTTTTTAGATCGTTTCGAGTTAAAAGTTCATACTTACATGACCTTGTTATACTGATATTAGAAATAATTCTTTTAATATGGTAAAAAATAATTAGCTTACTGTATCAGTTTGTATTTTCTCATATAATTGGATTACAGTTCAGTCTCTCAACATTACGCAGTAGTAAGAATATCTTAATATTGCTATTTGACTTTGTATATAGTTATTTCATTCATGTATATGTCATGGTATACTTGTGTAAGTTCTGTTCTGTTCTGTTATTTACTTCAGTGCTACTAGCAGCTATCAATATATACAGTGTGAAACTGGCGACGAGATTACAGCTTATAACAACTGCCAGTAAACTACTCGCCATCACAATCATTGCTGTCGGTGGAACGTATCAACTTTGTGTTGGTATTGACTTACTTAATTTTCATAAACATAAAGCAAGAAACTTTTATATCTATTTGTGGTAATCGAATCTATAAACGTTGAAAATAATCTCATGAGACGAGTACACAAGCTCTTACAATATTAAATCTTGAAGGGTGGTACTGTTTTTCATTCCAAACAACTCTAAAGTTGTAATTAGAAGTAACATAATTAAAAATATTCGTGTTTTTTTACAAAAATTATGGCGTGTCACACTATATGACACTAACCACAGCCTCTTGTATTGTTTTCTTAAGGTTTTCATTCAAATGTCCTTTGTTTTGTTTTGCATTTCGTTTGTAATGTTTACAAGTGATACATTTCTTGTCCAGAGAAGACATTGGAAATAAGTGATATTTTCGCCGACACAAAGAAAGATGCATCTCTCATTTCGACTGCATTCTACAACAGTCTTTGGGCATACGATGGCTGGTAGGTGGCTTCATTTTGAAGTATTTTGCCGATCATACGAGAATCATACCGGATGATCCCAAAAGCGGAAACTTTGTCAGTTGATAACTTTAATAATATCACAATATACCGAAAGAAGGATTTCGTCTTTTCAGTTTTGGGATGGTGAATAAATACCCAAGTAGTCTTGTCTGACTTATCTGTCGTAGGGCTATTTGGTATAATCTTTAGAAGCCAGTTGTAACTTTCTCACAAGACAAAACCACGGTTGAGGGATGGAGTTTATATCGGTATCGAGCAAGTAATCTGAAGTCTAAAGTCACGTTGTTCAGTTGTTTGTCGACTAAATTTTGTTATCAAGCAGTTTACTGATAAAATTTTGACAACTTTGAGTAACTAAAGTTTGATCAATCTGAAGTAATTTTATTTCTTTTGTCAATATCATCTGTGAGAATAAATGTGTTATATTTCTCAGTATACTGTGTGGCAATGGCTGAAAACGTTGTAGGTTCGAACTGGTCGTATGACGAAATATTTCTTATTTACATATATGCGGAAAATGCATTGATTTTATGTTTTCAGGAATAATCTTAACTTCATTACAGAAGAAATAAAAAGCCCAGAAAAGTAAGTGTTGATATACAGTGATATATTTTAAATTTAGATATAATGGAAGTTGTTTAACAGTATTACTGAACTTTTATTAAATCATAAATTCAACCAATTTACAAGGAATGATTAAATTATTGGTATGTATGTGTAACATGTATCAAAAAGTTTTTTTTTGCAATTATAGAATATGTAAATCTTTTATTATTGAAAAGATATATGTTTGATTTTTTTTATTATATATTCCTATAAATATCATCTTTTGTTGATTATAAATGTTCTCAAGTAGAAATCCCCCAATTATATCCATATGTCTTAATCCTTACCCTGCTAAATTTTTATAATAACTTGTCCGTCTTTCAATTTGGACAGTATCATTAACTGTTAAAAGGGGTGCACACCAGAAAGTTACTGACTGAATGGCGAACAGTGAAGATCATGATCAGACTGCACTGATGTGCAGGCATATCATGATCTGCACTGGTCACAAAGGCAGAATCAGTCGTTTCAAGCACGGTAAGGGTTAACGGAATTAGGATATCTTGATTTGTTTGTTTTGGGTTTGACGCCGTTTTTCAACAGTATTTCAGTTATGTAACGGCGGGCAGTTAACCTAACCAGTGTTCCTGGATTCCGTACCAGTACAAACCTGTTCTCCGCAAGTAACTGCCGACTTCCCCACATGAATCAGAGGTGGAGGACGAATGATTTCAGACACAATGTTTTTATCAAATCGTCACGGAGAACATAAGCCTCGCCCAGGGCCTCATGACCCCGTGATCCGTATGTCTGCGCTCTACCTATTGAGCTAAGCGGGCGGGCTAGGATATCTTGAAATTGATGTTGAATATATTACTTGTACAGTATCATCATGGTTCCTTATTGAATTAAATTACCATTAAACTTCTGTATCAACAGCACATATGTTTGTCTTAAAAGGTTATTTAAACATTTTAGGTAGTTGTGTCCTGCAATGAACGTTAAATATTTCTGGAAATGGCAATGTGATTGATCAAATGTGCTTCATCTTTAGCTATACTATTAATATTAATGTATACAACATTCCTTTTTATGTTTATCTAATGTTTATCAATGACAGGGTAATATACGAATGCGATCGGCCAGTATTGCAAGAAGATATTCCGCAATCGTTTGACGACCTTCGTATATATATGACGTCTACGTCAGAACGCGCGGACGTTCAGCTTGTAATTACGGGATATCTATCATTATTGTCAACTACATGATAATTTAACCATTTTCATTAGTCACATGAAAGGCTATGTTTAAATTTCATATCTTATCATGACATGAAATTTATTCACGTTCTTCAAAATATAACTTATACATGTATAAAAGCTTAAGTAATGGGGAAAAACAATAGCTAATGAAGGACAGCAGCAAGTTATTTTCAGTAAAAAAGTTAGATAAGTGAAAAGAGTGACACTCAAAAGTATTGAGGGGGCTACAATTTCGCTTTAACCTAAGTAACAGTCATAGAACTTTTCCCTTTTAAGAACATATAACCAGAATAAGCTATTCCAAATAGTGGTTACTGAGATACAAACTTAAAGTGCAAAATAGTTTTATAAAAACCGTGCATTAGCGGTTACCTAGAAAACCATCTTATATACAATATTTTAAACAAACCCGTCTAACGACACAGACTCATAGATGCATTCAATAAATCTACCATCAGTAGAGCTAAAATGCTAAAATGTGTAATTGTTTTGTCCTCTGCTACAACACCATTGAAATAAATGCACTCATTATAAAAGAGATTGTGTCAGAGATCGGTTCCCATTGTTAATGATCAGTATAATATTCATCATGTGATTTACATACCAAACCTGTCACAGCAACAGACTCGTTTTAATGATGTTTCAGAAACTTACCAAGATGTATAATGCTTGGTATACCATTGACGACATTCGCATACCTGATTGCTAACGTAGGGTATTTTGCTGTACTAACAAAACCCGAGATCCTAGCTTCCCCTGCCGTTGCTGTTGTAAGTAAAATTGAAATGATTTAATCTGTTGTAATTCTAAACCATACTTAATGCAACATGTAAACAGAGACCAACTTGTTTCATATTCCAATATAACCCTTTGCAGTGTATTTCAACTTGCAAATAAAGTCAATAACTATTTTGGTCTCCGAGCGTGGGCTTTATATGCATATTTGATGGTTGTTGTGTTAACATTTTTGAGAATTTTGAAAATTGGGTCCATGTGCTAATATTTAGTAATACCACAGTAATGAAACCTTTTTGTTAGCACTTCGTTGGCTTGAAATTAGTATGAGAATGGACATATTGGGTACAGACATTATGGGAAAACGTTGTCATTTTCATTTAAATTCTAGTTTCAATAATTTTACCAATACGTACATTTTATGGCAATCCAGAAATTCACATGCTTGTCATTATCAGAATAAAGTAATTTTATCACGTTTGACATCGCGGGAGTTACATAAAATTAATAATACACGAGCGTAATAAAGCTTTGATGTCGAAGTCGTGTATTAAAACGGTCTTAAGTGCAATCCTATTCCATTCTAGTTTTGGACCTATGTCCTAGGACTAACTTAAGACTCTCCATGAAACGCGGACCAGGAGACGTTCATCAAATTGTATTGTTTATAATAGTGAAAAACGGTAGAATTTTTTTATGTTCCTGCAGGAAAAGCTAAAATGTGATAAAAAGAATATTACATTTGTGACTTTCCACATTGAAATCATTTAACTCGTTGAATAAAATTGATAAAATGCTTTGCAGAGCCTCGCATTTTATTATTATATTCAACTCCTTCAATAAATTCAATATGAAAAGACACATATGTAATATCCTCTATTTACATCGTCATTAGATCGTGTTTCTTCTTGTAGTTGTTACTTTTTTTTTTAAATTATAGTTTTTTGATTGAAATGTATGTTTATCTAAGTATTGTCATTGTTTTGTTTTGTCTGAGAATATGCTGTCTCTAATATATGTAAAATGTAAAAGAGAAGAACAAATATGAGCGACCCGGTTTTGACGTATTTTGCGTAAGGGATTGTATATATGATATTTTCCAGGTATTGTACAATTGTTGTGTTTACAACTATAAATTTGCTTTCCAATTCTGTCAGTTGTCATGGTTATCATGTTGATGACTTAAGGAAAATATGATGAAAATTTATTTCTGTTATTTTGTTGATTTTAGTTTCACAAAATATTTAACTAGTTAGTATTTTATTATGAATACTCGTAACTAAAACGTAAAACCAAGAGAAGAAGGGTCGCGAAAAATTACCTGTTTTAAAAAAGTGTGCTATTACCGGGATATCTAAAAGTACACTGTATATGTTTCTAATTCCCCTGTTTGCGTTTAACAAGTATCTCAAACTGTTAACAAATAAGTAATATAATTTTGCTAAAACTTTGAGAAACTTGTTAAGAAAAAGAATTTTATATATATTACGACAGAATGAGGAAAATACTTTTTGTGAGTATTAAATGTTGAAAAGAAATTCTTTTTCCATTGAAGACCTGGTCGAATTACCTGTTAGGAATGATGTCCTGGATCATGCCAATATTTGTGATACTATCTTGCTTTGGTGCAGCGAATGGTGTACTGTTTGCAACAGGCAGGTATGTTGATATGATTTAACCCTTACCCTGCTAAATTTCTATAATTAACTTCTCACAGAAATAACCATCCAAAATTTTGCAGTGTTGTGATCATCTAAAAATACTTTTATTTCATTTACCAGTCACTGATAGATAAAATTGACAAAAACAATGAACATATACCAGTATTTGAAAACTATGAAATATAACATAATGTATGTATATAACTATGTATTTTTTTCAGATTGTGTTTTGCAGCAGCAAGGGACAAAAACTTACCATCAGTACTTTCCTATATTCAAATAAAAAGACTTACACCTATGCCTTCCATAATGTTCACAGTAAGTGACTGTGTACATGTAATTCTAATATTAAATGCAAACCACACAGCTATTTTGAAAAAGAACGAACAAAAATGTTAAAGGCTTTTTGCATTTTGGGATTATGCAGTCTATTCCTTAGAATTCTGCATAAGCCGGTGTTAGGGGAAGGACAGGTGTTGCACATTTCATTACCACTGCTATTAATTTACGTGGTTGCAATATATGCTTCTTAAGATTAATTAGTGATTGTATATACCTAATGGGTAAGTTCACATCGGAGCTCAAGGGTAGAATAGAGACCGGCTCTATACTCGATAACCCACTTGAACGGTATAAGTTAGTAGACCAATCGTATCTCCCCTGTTGAAGAGCTGAAGTCTGCAAACTCCACGGCGAGGTAGGGTTTACTGGTTCCTTGCTTTTCACGAGTTAAAGCATAGCAAAAGTTCCTTCTAGGGCACATCTATATAAATATAAAATGATCATCTTGTAAAATTTTGGTTGCAATGACTGTTTTATACTGCCAAAGATAACAGGTAAGTATTTACGCTAGTTATTTAACATAAATTGTTAAATCCAACAACAAATTAAATCTGTTACCTCTTTCAGTAGAGTAAATACAGCAATAAGACATTGACCCGGTTAATCTATTATGATTCGATGTGTGAATTCGTTGCCCATAATTAGAGGGCCGCAATGGGGTTTGTTTTCACATATTAACCATGCATTTGAAGGTAACGATAATATTTGGTTGTTTACATTTAAATTTGCTGATATATGTCTATCTGGTCGACTGAATGTACATATGTTATGTTCTTCAAGAATGGAGGAAATAAAAGAATCAATTAATCATCCTCGAGTTTAGTATTGTGTAATCCATGGAGTCGCCTGAATTGAGAAAGAATAGTTTAACATCAGAGGGTATTTCTAAGGTCACGGAGTTTAATTGGCCAGCTTGTAATTACAACAGCTTTGGATATCAGTAGCTCAGTCAAGTGTGACTTGTTGAATTAAGATATTCCTTCTCAAGAGAAGGAATAATCACAGCGCTCAATGTGCAGGGAAAAAAAAGTTTTACATATTTTCAGGGCCCAATTTTTGATTGGTAGGTTACTTTACTGGTGGAAGTAAGTATCATTGATACAAAAGCTTACCCTTCTCTAGAGCTCCGATGTGAACTTGCCCATATAGATCTACTTTTAGCGCAATGTGTTGTTACATGTTACTTTCTTGATTGATAAACATGGCATTTTAAGGGATATACTACACAATTATGTTTGCATAAGATATGTATTTGAGTTTTAGCGTTAAAACCAACAAATTGAATACACACTTTACAAAACGTATTCGTTGGCACTGTCTTACATGTTTTCTGAAGTGCATTTCTCAGAATTGGCCTGCGATTAGAAAATAACATAAACTATATTAAAAGTGTAAAAGGAAAAGCAAAGTCAAATTCTTGCATAAAATGTCTATACTAAAGCTTTGTCAACCATTCGTTTCATTTTGTATACAAGTTCATAATTGTCTTCATTCTAGGTCGTTATCTCCATTTTTATTGTGCTGCCAGGGGATCTCAGTACTTTGATAGATTTCTATGGCTTCTCTGTCTGGGTATGGTACTGTATCACATTAGCAGCGTTACTAGTGCTCAGAAAAACACAACCAGGTTTACACCGGCCTTATAAGGTGCAAAGATTTATTCTATCTTATTTTTGCGTGTTGGCCGATATAAAGTAACTTGTTTAAATTCTAGCTACATCATATAGACTTTTTCCATACTTACCCTTCGAAATTAATTATATACCCAATAGATACAGCAAGTATTAAACTCAAAACTAGTGGAATTTCTATAAACATTGACCAAGGAAATGTAAGCTAAAAATTTAATACTATAAATTATACAGCTTTTATTTCAATATCCATAAAACATTAGTCGGTTCAAACTTACTCTAAAATGTCATTCTTCGTTCGAATATCTAATGTCTATATCACAGATCCCATATTTTCGTGAGTTTCAAAATTTCTGTATGCCACTTTTGGTATTGGGAGGTCATTTACATTTATAGACGTTTAAACTGGAGCCTTATTTTTCACTGAAAACAAAGCTGAAAGACCGCTAACCTTGATGCTCCATAACATTAACACATGAAAGCAAGCTCCATGGCTCTAACCCACCAAACCAACAACAGCAAGATCAGTACTGAATTGTCACAACAGGCATAGGCACTAATGCACTATACTTTACTAGTTCCCGCCAAAATCGTTGATGTTCCTTTATTCAATAAGTCTTTATTTGATTTTTTGAATCTGTTATAGTTGTACGTATGTTGCGCTTGTAACTTGTTTCAGGTTCCCATAGTCATACCAGTCATCGTTCTTATAATCGGCTTGTATCTGACGATCAGCCCAATAATACAGACTGGTAGAATAACCTTCTTCTATGCCATAATGTTCATGCTGTCTGGAGTGATAGTCTACTTCCCATTCATATACTACAACATGCATATCAACGGCAAAGGTAACTTTCCTTAACTTTTCATAAAGTGAAATTATTCCGAGAAGCTGTTTTCCGACATTCCCCTTAATTCATATAACAGAAAAGTAACTTTTGGTGTGAAATGTATGAAGTGTCAAGAAACGCAACTAATATGGTGTGCTCTAACTTAATTATAAAATATGCATGGTAAAAACTATTTAACATTTGTTTTAACTTCAATAAATCTTTTCTATAATGTTTATTAAAAGGTGCAATATTTCACTATTCTTAAATTTGTATTTCAGATAGAATATACAAAGCCTTGCAGAAGCTGCTTCAAATTGTTCCAACGTAATAGTATTGACATAGAACCTTCGTAACATAGTGACCGCATAACATCTAAATTTGTAACTATTTGTGTAAATAATCAATTATTATATTAAACTATTATTTAGTTTTGTTGCTTTGTTTTGGTTTACTTTTGTTTAAATAGCACACTCCTCCTTCCTAAAGGTTTTTTTTACCTCAGTGAATTCTGTGTTGATATCCTACTTACTTTAAATAATTTTGTTTAAATCCAAAGCTTTGATTTCACCTGAAAAAGTAAAACACATTGGGATCTCCCTTAGAAACCACAGTTGCAAACAACAAATTTCTCGTTTGGGTGTTTGTAATATTAGTGGGGAAAATAGTGCAAGATACAAAAGATGCATCAACTCTAGCAGCTTCCCTGGTTCTTTAACGTTCCAGGTGTAAAGCACACGTAAATGGAACTCTTATACCAATGTTAGTAATTTTTGGTTTGAACAGCGGGGGCTCAAACTAACAGACAGCGTTAGTACTAGACCACTTTGTTAATAAGCTTAGTATCTTTTTATAACTCTTTTCAGCATCATATAATTTAAACTTTGGTCAGTTTGATAACATATATAAATAAATCTAATTTGCAGAAATTAAATATTATCTGTGGAGATAATCATTTCATCAAAGCTCGAAGAGACAGGTTATGAAATGAGTGATGCTCATCCATTCACTCGATGTCTCCCAATAAATGATCCATCGAATATGTTAGCTAACTTCCCTAGATATTTAAAATACCATAAATCCTACCAGACAAATCTCTTTATGGGATATTTAGTATTACACGAGAATGCAATAAGTCAAAAACAGTATACATTATCAGGAAAAGAAAAACACTTCGATCTGCGTAACAAAAGAATCACGTAACACGTACCAATAAAAACACCCTTTAAGGAGTATGATAAGTTATTTTGTACATGAATCATGAAGCAGATGAGTCTTATATTGTCACTTCCTTTGGAAATATTAAACAAGCAATTGCTTGTAAGGAAATTGTTACATGTGCAATTATAACATAACACTCAATATGAAAGAATTTATAAACATTTTAGATATTTTTTCTCATAGCTTCATACCGTTCCATATGGTGCACTATCCGTTTATAACTAGCATGAATAAGTTTCAAATAACGTATAGTATTTATCAAACTCTCAAGCTTAGCGAATAATTTATGGCATCATGTTATCTTTTCTCGTTCAAAAACAATTTCAAAGGCTATCTTATGGAGATGGCTGCTTAGCTGTCGGTACATTCCGTTCTTTGTGCACAGCACAGTAAATCAGTAAACAATGAAAAATATTGCTACTTATTTCAACTACTGTTCACAATTACGAATAACAGCAAAACGTTTCACAGTCTAGCATTAAACTGCTGTTATTGTCACTTTTGGGGGTGTTTTAACAGGAGAGAAAACGTTTGTTAACAGAGAGATTCTGGCGCTCACGTGCTGTTATTATGCACATTCCGTGGCAAAGCGTAAACGTATTACGGCCCCAAAACGAATAATTAAAAAGGAAATGACATCAACGTGAAAAAAAACATAGACTTTACCGCGCATTTCATGAAAATTTAATGACGTTGAGGGACAATTTATTCATTTACCTGGGTTTTACGCATTTTATTCTAGAAAAGTGTTAGTGCATGTTCTTTTCGTGTTATAACATCTTCAAAATCCCTCGGGATTCTGCAGATATTATAACACAAAAAACATGCGTTATCCCTACAATGGTACAAAATAAAGAAATAAAAAATGTGTATCTAATAACGTTATTTATGTTAAAGCAGCAGACGCAATCGGTTGGATACACCATGAAATTTATATGATGATTGCATGTCAGACGTATATTAACGCTAGAGATTAATATACGGGTTGGTATAGCGTATACGATAATTAGTAAAAAATAACAATAGTAAAACAGCTAACTGGTATTCCAATGGGGACTGACTTCGCTCCTCTACTGCTATTATTAACGATATTTCATAAGATTCTCCACTAGGACATAGTTTGACATTATTAAATTTTTACTTTAATCTCAAGATACCTTGATGAAATTTTAAAAAAGGACAACCTATATTTTCAGAAATGTTGAACACATTTATTCTTATTTCAACTTAAAAGAGCGAATATTTCAGATTTAGAAGCGGCGTTTTTGGACATACATTAACCAGTTGTTTAGAATCAAAAGTACTTGATTAAAGAAACGATTTAAACTTTGAAATTGTCAGTTTCCCCCATCTTGACAGAGATGACCCTCGAGTAACATAATACGGAGTTTAAATATCATAATATATTCTTTTTGCAGGAGCTCATTTGAAGGTAGAGTATTTTAAGTACAGAAATTTTTATATCACAAAACATTTATTTATTTATTTATTTATTTGGGTTTTACGGCGCACCAACACAGTATAGGCTATATGGCGCCAAACAGGACTACAAATTTTGGTTTAACATCTCATTTACATCGAAATAAAACATGAGGTATGGAATCAAAATTTGCATACCTGCTGGAATCACAGAGTTACAGCAAAACCAAGTGTTAAGACCCTAATAGTCGCCTTTTACGATCATGCAAGGGTAAGGCAGTGGTTCCAATTCTTTTCATACACAGATCGTCCAAGAACAACATGGGGCATATCACAAAACAGTAGATACAATAAAGGTTACTGCCATAAACTACAGAAGGCTGTCATTACATTAAATCACAGATCTCCGACATTTTAACAATATATAAAACAAACCTTAAAACACTTTTATGTATTTTAAAATCTGGTAGAAAATTCATCGAAGGAAGATAAGTGGAAAAAATCATAAAGCACAGTGCATGTTTTGTGACTGACACCCCGCCACACCCGCTGTTTAATGGTGTGAAGACTACTCATGTGTTAGACTCCATGATACCGTTATCCTTATTTCTCCAGAAAACAGACTGGCTTAGTGGATTGTTTTTGTCTTGCAGCTTGCTTAATCGTGCTCATAAAAGTTGTGCTCCTGCTGCTCTGACATCATATAAGTTATTGAGTACATTTATATGGTCTACATGTTTTATTTTATACAGTCTGGTATTTTGTCACTCTTTTACAGCTTATCTCAGCGGGGATTTACATTATTTACCTGACTTCTTTAACTAGTTTTAAATAAGGTAAGTGTAAGGTTGACATGCCACGCGTTTAACCTCATCCCCCATATGCAATGTATATCGTCTAGTATCATATGTATATATGAGTATGCTAGTAGTGTAACTTCTAACTTCCCGTAAACTCCGCCTCTTCCCTTTTTATACTCTTCCCTCTTTACTTACCATTTCGCCTTTACCACAAGCTCACATTAAAATGAATTTGTTAAAGGGTATCTGAAGCAAAATATCTATCCACTGCAAGTTTTGGTTGTGCTTGGCCTTCCTTGCAATGTTTGGCTCTGACTGAGTTTGCTGTGCTCAGTGTTCCCAGATATTCTACACTTACCTTTTAGTGATTGATAGTATGCGGGCTACATTTTAAAAAGTATTTATCGAACCTCATTTTAAGAATTTAAAAATATCTATTTTTAGTGAGAAAAAAAATGAAGACACAAAAATGGAGATGTAATGTAATGCCCATGTCAGTCATAGACTTCATGATAGCAGATGAGTGGATGTAATATAAAAATGAAAAAAATATTGTGTTAACAAGCATTTCCTCTCGCGGACGGATGCGAGGTATCATAATTATGTATCACGTACTTCGACCGGATATCTGCAACAATAGCTATTCAGATGTTGTTATTAATTCTACTAATATTGTAATTATATATCCAGTGTTTTAACATGAGATAATTGTCCTTATGATATTCGTATAAAACTAGTAGGGTAATAATAACACCAGTAAAAATTACTTGATCTCGGCCGTTGCTTTTCATTAAATAATATTCATTTAAACAACGCTTTAATTGGTAAGTCCATATGTGTCTTAGGAAAGTAATACTGACAAAAAACCTCGGACCCCCGCTCTGCCCCCAACGCTCAATTTAACCAAAGCGGACAAAATTTCCATCCTATCTTTCTTTTTTAATTATATCCACTTTTATCTTCATTCCGTTTGAAACTGATAAGACTTTCCTTTAAAATTATGTTTTTCTTAACTTATGTTAATCTGTATTCAGTATTACAGCTTTAATTCAACAAATCAAATGGGGATTTTGTGCGCCTTGGTGATATTGAACATGGGGATATTGTCGAAATTCCCCAAGAATGGAACCTCTAAGCATTTGCCTATATATGTAATAGAGCTGAAGGGCATTGTTCAGTAATCCGCATTCCGGGGATCAAACAAATTTACGTTGCTCTTTTAACAAGGTAGATATTTCCCTAATAAGTTACTCGATTACAAATCAATGAAAATGCGGTGTATTTGATGGTTTATAATCAGACCAGTTAAGGATCATGTAAAGCCTTTGAGACCATCCATCGGGTAAATATTTATTTTGGAAAATATACCTGACAGACCCGTAATATTCATAGCATATAACATACGAAATTGTTTAGAAGAAGAAGTAGCATTTTGTCTTAAAACACATACTTCAACTGTCCACGTCCTACTTTCTAGAAAATATTTTTTCTCTAAATTTGTTTTTGTTGTGCATCTAATATACTTATCTAGGTACTCTGGAAAATAAAAACTAGCTAACTTTTATATTTTTTTAAACATTTTTTTTATTTTGACAGCTCTACTTCCACTTTCATTTTGCATTTTTTTTTAATTTCTTTTAAATGTACATGGTTTGTAATACTTTCAACTCCCGGAGTACATGGAGAAATATGTTAGATACACAATAATCATAAAAGAAATGACAAAATACTTTTGAAAAAGAAGCTTGATATCTCCTACAAAATAGAATGTGAACAGTCAAAGTACATGAAATATAGAACAAAATGTGTTGGTCAAAAGAGAATAACCTGTCTTGAAAGTTTCTTCCACTTCAATTACAAGTATGATATAGATATATTCTTTATGATAAACCAATGCATATGTGGCGTAAAGAAACTAAAACAAAAATTCACACGAGGGGAGGTTTCAAAAGGCTTTACAAGAACCTTAACTGTAAAATTAAAAATTAATCTAATGGAGTATTCCAAATAGATAAAAATTTAGTTAGCTCATCTGAGTTTCACCAATTGCATGAAGTTTTTGTAGATGGTCACACAAGAAAATATCTTTAATATTATTTTGAAATAAGGCCATTTTATCCCACAAGAAGAATTGAAAAGCTTCACCATAAATATGGGCTGGTAATGTGAGCATTGGTGGTGGTGATTGTTGGGGTGGTGAAAGGGATGAAGAATTATAACTGATACCAAGGGAGCATATAAAAAGGACAATAAACTGAAAACTACGATAAGGTTTTAAGGGCTCGGAAGAGGGGCCGCGTTGGTGGTGGTGGTAATGTGGTTGGGAAATTGAGGCTTTAGGCAGAGTGTCACACATTCAATATTTATGTGAAATTATTTTGTATTCTGGTCAGTAGTTTCAGAGGGAAGAAGATTATTTTAATATATCCATATAGTTCTAGAGAGTGGTTAAGGAGGGAATGTTCTTAGAAGAAATCGTGGACAACGGACGGACGGAAGAAAGGACGGACGACAACGACGGACATCCATCAATCCAAGAAGCTCACCATGATTTCTTCAAAGTCAGGTTTTCATATTAGAAATTATAATGATAATACTTTTCAATTTATAACTCTTACTTTTAAAACTTATAAAAAGTAGACATATGTGCTTAGAAGTTCTAAATACCCTCTGACTGAAGCAATTATAAAAAAGTTTAATCTGAGAGATGTCAACCAAACGGACTACCTCAAATGATGAGGAACAAATTTAATGATACGTTCCGAAAAGAAATGCCATCGCACGGTATGAACAAAACAAGGATAACATCTATGGAATCGTCTATGGACTGAGAAATAAGACCTTTTTGTGCAATAAATGTGAAATTATCTGTACCTAGTTATTTGATACATTTTTGGTCCTTCACCTTCGCACCTATATTACCAAATTAAACAGAATTTGAAGATACTTTTGTATCGTTCCTCGCACATATAAATCAGTTTATTTACTTTGTCATGCAACAATACTGCTGTGTTTAATTATGTGAGGATTTGAATATCAGACAGAAGGTAAACTTTTCAATATTTTAACATAAATACTGAAAAAAATGAGATATATGTTTTACCCTTTAGCGTACAAGTTTAGTATTACAGTTTAAAATAATCAGTGTGAAATAAGTTACTTAAATAATCCAAACATGTTCTGCTTGTATAACAAGTTCATATTACTTTGATGTATGACATTCAAAATTTGTATTATGTATTAAGAAAACTTTTATTTGTTTGTCTGTTTTGGGTTTAACGCCGTTTTTCAACAGTGTTTCAGTCATGTAACGGCGGGCAGTTAAACTAACCAGTGTTACTGGATTCTGTACCAGTACAAACCTGGTCTCCACAAATAACTGCCAACTTCCCCATATAAATATCAGAGGCCGAGGACGAATGATGTCAGACACAATGTCTTTTATCAAATCGTCACGGAGAACATACGCCCCGCCCGGGGATCAAGCTCGCGACCCCGCGATCCTTAGAAGAACGCTCTCCCTACTGAGCTAAACGGGCGGGCATTAAGAATACTGAAATTAAATTCTCATGCCGCGGCTGTCAGGATTTCTACCTGCGACCTAACGGATATGACAATATCACGCACGCATAACCAGTCGCATTTAACAAACCAATATCGAAAGATCTTCTTGAAAACTTGTTAAGAATATATTAAGAACTTCCGTTCAATAATTTCATTTGCAAGTATGTATTGATGCTATTAAAATACATTTTCTCAATGTGTTTAATCAAACCTGAAAATGAATCGGTCGTTCAAGTATGCATAAACTAGTCAGTCGTACATTTAGATGTTGCAAAATTTGAGGATTTTAGAACCTTTCCTGGCTGTAGTCATTAAGGGCATAAAAACGGACTTCTTGATTTTATTCTAAGTTTTAGGAAACGCGCAAACTGTAGAATAATAAACTCTTACTTGCATATAGCGCACATTCTTCTACACTAATTTAAGACTGATACTATGTTAGCAAACACATTTAAGTTTACTTAAATCATAGCTTTATAACCTATGTTTATATGAAAATAAAACTATCTGTCAAATGCACGATATACAAACACCTGTATGCAAATTTTGACACCACCGAATGTAAGATTTATCTTTAACACGGTTTTATATATCTTGGTATTCGCCGTAAAACCCAACTCATTCATTCATTATATATCTTGTAGGTAAGGTCTTGTCAATTAGGTAGATTAGTTAGACAGCCAACCGTAGCAAAACTGATATCAGGTAGTGAAGAAGAGGACCAAAAGCACTGTCAAATATATACATAGCTGTTAAATTCTTTTAAGGTCTGCTTGTCACCACCACATAGGAGGGCTATAAAATCCGTTTGTCTTTAAAAAATACGTTTAACGTTAAACAGTCTTGAATTCTATTCATCCATTTATTGGGGAAAAATAGATTTAGAAGGAGCGTCCGCCCGCCGGCCCGGTCGTAAGATGCGCACACTAATGATTTGCACACAGATTTATTTCAATTTAACATTTTAAAGATTTTGCATGTGGCTACAACCACTGGCACCAGACCAGAAAGAAAATGCCTCTATACATGTTATACCCTACCCCTAGGTATTCTGTAAGAACGATGGTCGTGAACGGAAAAGTGCACTTACCCATTTCAATCGTACATTTCTCACCTAAAACGCGCAGTTCGGTGGATGGGACCCTAGCATATTGAACAAGCGGTAATTTATCTTCCATCGTGCACCAGTCACATTGTCTCAATATTTCATATTGCAAAGATATTCCATATATTTTATGCTTTCGTCAACGTTACAGAAAAAACTTGCGTGAACTCCCATAATGAACATCCGGTCCAGAGGTCACAGCAGTGCGCACATGTTTGGCGGAAGGCAAACAAACAAAAACAGAATTCAAAATATTCACAGTTTTACAATTAAACTCGAAATGATGAATGAAATTCATCATGTTTTTGATTTTGAATTTGAAGTCATTCATTGGTATACACATATACTGTTTATTTACTTCGTATTGCACACGTATGCTGCATATACACATTTTAGCGTACACGTGTAGTTAAACGACGACTGACATACATTTTCACATTAGCCAATCAGAATGGTTTTGTAATCTAGATCACCAGGGAAGTTCAACCAAGTTTTTTTTCGGCGACGCCGTCTAAATTCGTTTTCGTTACCTATGTCACGTGACTTCAGTTTGCAAATCAAACTACTTGATAACGCATTATAGATAGTTTAACAAAATGGAAGATTTATGCAACTGTCTGCCTGATTGGACGAGAGTGTCAATTTCTTTCACTCTGTTGATTGTGCTACGCTGAGTGAAATGTAGACAAAGCGTTTATCCTAAACGACGCTGTTCACAGTTTTAAAGCTAACTTTGGCTCAGTATATTTAGCAAGAATATTGATATATCTCAAAATGATAAGTAAGTTTAATAAATATGATTAAAACCTGTTCAAATACCAACATATATCAAATTAAAGAAAAAGCTGAATACGGTCTGCGTATCACATGAATAAGGGTGTGATAAGAGTTTTTTATGTAGAGAAGTTCTTTTTAAAAGATTTTCCTTGTTACAATTGTCGTCTGTATATGAAAAGGTTTCTTGCTTTTATGACTTATTCAGATTGCATATTAAAATGAGTACTTGTTTGCTTTGATATAATTGTTATAAATTATTTAACTGATTTATTATATATGAATATTTTTCTTTAGTATGGTATGCAAATATTGAACTCAGTTGAAATCTGTTTTATTATATATATGCTATATAATGACTGAATCTCATTACACTGAAATGAAGGTACGCTGCATACAGTTTATCTATGTGATATGACTACGGTCAAACTTTGCTTATGAAACAGAAATATTGAAATAATTACAATTGTATGTTTTACTTGACCTTCACTTTTTTATAGGTGTGACGTCATTGTCCAAAGATTCATGAATAGCGAACTTCAATATGCATTTGTTAAAGCGAGATCAGTTGGCCTATTTTAGAAATAAATGAAAATAATAAATAAAAAAATCCTTTAATTGATTTTTTCTCATGTATTCTAATCAAACTTGATTTGTAGCATCTTTATTAGGCCCGCAGCCAACTTTGTTCAGCTGGGACATTTAACCTCTTTTAGGGGCTGCGAGAGCTAAAACTAGAAATGCCTTTATACAGCGTCTCATGAACAGCTTGGTGGATCTTTGTCATACTTGGTCTGGAGCATCATTATAAGGTCCTCTTCCAAATTTATTTATATAGGAACTTGGGCCCTATTAGGGACCACTATAGCTAAAAGTAGATATGCCTTTCTTCGCATTAACCACTAAAATGTAATGGATTTTTATCAAACTCGATGTGTAACAATATCGTAAGGTCTCCTGCTATTTTGTTACAAATGGGGATAGGGACCAATTTAGCTAAAAATATAAACACGTTTAATGACCTCTTCTTATGAACCGCTTCACGAATCTTCATCAAACTACTGTTGAATTATTCGTCTAAGGATAAACGAAACAAAATTGCAACCCTACGAAACCTTTGCGAAAAATTAAAAGAGAACCATTTAAATTGTTAAAGTGCGGTGTTTAGTTTTGCAATTTGAAAAATGTTAGATGAAAGATGAATGTTAGATGAAAAATTCATAAACTTCTTTCCTTATTACAATTCGCCGACCATCATTTTTAAAGATATTTCTTGTTTGTGTAACGTTGAAAAAACTATAAACTATGTTTTGTTTCTCTAACACAAGAAATAATGAAGAAATGTGACCGGTACACAATGGAACATAAATTAAGACTTGTTCAATACCCATATTACACATTTACCGAACTGCGCGTATTAGGTATGAAATGCGCGATTGAAATGGGTAAGTATATATTCCCGTTCATGACCATGGTTCTTATAGAATACCTAGGGATAGGGTATAACATGTATAGAGACATTTTTTTCTGATCTGGTGCCAGTGGCTACAACTATTTAAGAACACTGTGGGGAATATAATCTCTAAACCATATATAAGTTATATTTTGAAGAACGTGAATAAATTTCATGTCACGATATTAAAGATATGAAATTTAAACATAGCTTTTCATGTGACTAATGAAAATGGTTAAATTATCATGTAGTTGAGAATAATGATAGATATCCCGTAATAACAAACACTAAGGAAAATAATAAGTATCAGTTTCTTGAAGTATTCCAGATAATCAGAAGTTGATTGTGATTGAAATCTATGTACTTTTAGGATACATGTATGTTGGCATATGATAGGCTATATTTTAGACTTACAGCAAAAGATTCTTCAATATTATCCCATATTATTCATAAATTTATTTTGGTTTAGAGATTATTTTGATCATGTGATTCCCCGCAGTGAAGAAGTAAAGATGAATTTATTTTCAACGTAGCATGATGACGTGCCGAGCACAAGATCTGATATAATAGCTCAAGATTAGAAGTCGAATTTTCAATGGTTCTATAAGTGAACATATAATTCGTTTGCCATTTATCAAGTTCTTGTCCTTAATTAGCAACAGCTAAACATGACGTGCCCTGTCGCAATTAAAGATCAAAGACTCAGAGTATATACTTCGTGTCAAAATATCGTTTGCAATTATGTACCCCTAACATCTATAATAACATAATATTACAGGTGCAAGACACAGGTCCGAATACATAGTTTCAAGAACAGGCATTTGTTCGCTTAGAATGTTGATTGAAACACATAGATTAAAGCCCAACAGGAAAAACCATACTAAAATAAAGCAGCCACACATACTCTACTTGGTAATGAGTGAACTTGTTAGTGCGTATATGCGCATATATAGACTTTAAAGTAAAATTGAAAAAACGGACACAAACGTTCAAGAAGAAAACCGTCTGATAATCCTAAGAGGATGTTTAATCTATTTGTTGACTCAAAACTCAATTCTAAAACTAAAAACTAAAAACAATACTCCCCGCCTGGTGAATCCTTTAATCTAGCAACAGTAACCACAGAAACACATCGTAAAACATATAATTAAATACTTGCCATGAGCTAAACTGCACTTAGAGACATAAAATATGTAATCTTATCTCTTCTACAATTATCCATAAACACTGAATGATAATTACCCCCTGACTGAATTGCGCCGAAATAATAAACTTCAAAGAAAAACCTGATTATAGACCGCTTAAGTATAACAGGAATGTATTACTCGAATTTTCACGGTATAATTAATGCTCATACATGCAACCAAATAGTGGGTTCCATGTAAATTACATTCTGAGACTAGATTTTGTTTTTCAAATAATTATACAGTGGTCGTCTCCATTGTTTCATCTTATAAAACGGCAGAAGGGGAGTAGAGTTAATACACTTTTACCTCAATATTTCATATTTAGTTTCTTGAAGTAACAGCACTTCAAAACAATCAAATGGACCTGATATATAATTTATTTTTTCAAAAGAAAAAAATGTGCAGCCGAAATACTCTTTCTATAGTTATTACATAACATCTCCTGTTGATATCTGACCAAACAGACAGTCTGTCTGTCACAATAATAAATTATTTTGCAGGTCAGAATGATAGAGTCGAACGATAATGAAACGCTGACGTATACACTATAAGAAAAATGTTTGCATATTTTATTGTGTGCATTATGTATACATACATTTGATCGATTTTCATGTAATCTTTAAAGAAACCAATATTGAATATCACCATAATCTTGGCATGATAGCATATAATAGGAGTAGTACTTATTATCTGTATTTATATTTTAGTCTAGACCGTTGGCGCATGCGTAATTTCATCAAAAGGACTAGTTGTTTATAACGTTTTACGCAACGCCAATGTTTCTGCCATTGCCCCATAGAGAATATATAAACATTGTCCCTACAGACTGCCATACAGACACTCGTCCTTAATTGGGATATCCTGTGTCAGAAACAATTTATTCTCAGATTTGTTTTGCTATGAGACGTGGTTCACCTTTGATAGACAAACTCTGTTCCTTTGTTAAAATTATTTTTGTGGGCGGCGTAGCCGAAGGCGTAGCCACGCCCACAGATTTATTTTCTACAGCTAGGATAATGTAATTATTTGCATTGACTTGCGAACATACTAGTCACAATCCGTCACTCTAGTTACCTCCCCTGACGGTCCGTCCACAGTAATAATATCAAACTGAAATGAAATGAAAGTGATAATTACGTCAAGAGTTTGACTATCAGACTGAAATGAAATGAAAGTGATAGCTACGTCAAGAGTTTGACAATCAGACTGAAATGAAATGAAAGTGATAGTTACGTCAAGAGTTGGACTATAAGACTGAAATGAAATGAAAGTGATACGTCAAGAGTTCGACTACGAACATACCAACACTTCGTTTTAAAGTACATCACAGCCTAATGTATATAGATCTACTGATCGAGAAAAGAGGAATGTCATTTGACATATATGATTGTTCTCTGTCAGTAGTTTTTGAAATCAGATTGTAATTACAAAGGTGGTCAAAAGCTTACAGGTCTTTTCTCTACCACAAATTTCTTGCCTGTCAAGCAGTAAAGACAAGGTTATCTGGTTAGGAGATCACGTTACATTTTCCAAGCTACACTCACGCATATTGACGTCAATTTTGACGTCACAGTATAAAATGTCGGTTCAAATGGCATTTAAAAGTAATAGTATTGGTTTCATGATGAACAATAGTAAATAAATTTGCTATTCATGTTACAAAGATTCTAATAGGGGCCACTTAGAAAAGAACAACTTATATTTGTAAAATGACCCTTCAACAACAATAACAACAACGACAACAAAGCAACAAGAAAAGTAGGGTCATATATTTTCTTAGAGACATATATGCCGACCATGGAACTTTAAAAAAGATAGCTAGTTTTCACCACATAGGAAATGACTATGGAGTGTTACTTTTGATTTAGTCTAAGAAATAGGTCCATGCTGTGTGTAGTTTCATGCTTTTTATTTAATTCATGTGCTGCTAGTATTAGGAAAAGGTAAAGGTAGCAGTTATTGTGAATTTGCATGTTTTATTGATTTTTAACACTTTATTGATGTACATCCATTTGGCAGAGAACATTGCTATTCAACTTTCTATCATTAAATTAGGGGAATTAGTATCATGATACATAACATATGCGTATAAGCACCTTTGCAAAAAAGTTTGTTTTTACTTTTAAAAATGCAGAAAGAGGATGTCGAGGTCATGTTTAGATTAAGAATGAAATAAAAGCACCAACCGACCTACCCAAGTCATGAAGTTGATATGTTAACTACTTTGTAAAATGAGGTTTCTATCTTTTCGCTATCCTGCTCCCTAGTAGTTTGGACTATTCTGTCACGATGGGTAATATTTTCATTTTAACCTATTTTCGACGTAGTCTCTGTTAGATATTATTAATATTACACCCAGACATTTCTAGACAAATTATTCTTTTATTATACAGTTAATTGATGGCAGTCCACAAAACTTATATCAAGATATGTTGCGTTTATAAACATGTTAATTAAGTTATCAATAACAAGATAGCTTTCGACACTCACAAGCCAGTTAAAGTAATGCGAATTTCACATACAATATAGCCTTACTTCTGCATGTTTGTCACTGATATCCAATATCTATATTCTTCTTCAAATAATATATAAGTGTAAACTCATTGACCTCATCCTGTAAGTATATTGTAAAGGACGATAAACTGTCTGTTCATCCACTGAAGCATACGCCTCAGTATTTGGTAGGTTGTATGCTGCACGCACACAGAGGGGCGGTTATTAAACTGTGATATTACAAGCAGAACTATAAATTATTTAAATATTATATTTATAATCCATCAAAATCAAAATAATTATTATATTTATATATTTTTTTTCGTTCCAATCCCTTTCGTATTTGTGTAATATATGTATACTCGTAAAGTTCTGATTTTGTGTTGATTTCGAAATAAATATGTTTAAACTTAAAGGAGGTGTACTCACTCCTATGTACTAAATTTCCCCTACATTTGACATAAAGAAACTTCACATGAAACGTTGAACAAATGATCTCTAAAATGTTTCATTTCTTGAAGGTATTTCACGAAAAAAAATGCGTTCTAAACATAACCAATGCGGATATTGAAGTATATTAATCAGTTGAAATAGAATATTTACACTGAGTAGAGCATCTGTGCGTTCTCAAATTAAATCATCAACACAGGGATGAGTGTTGCTACAATATTTGGAAAATCCTTGCTCGTTACACTGGGAAAAATGATATGTTAAGGTGACACGCAATCGTCAGAGAAGAGCATAATAATTTTCAATATATTAATACGCCGTTATTGTATTCGGCTGAAAAGGTTTGGCATTGAATGATAAGTTAAACAGGTGAGGGTCGTATGCTAAATGTATATACGCAAAAGAATCAAAATTATCCATATCCTTTTATCTGTACTAAGACATTCATGGAAGCGTATTTGAAACACACTGTATGCTATATATTTCCCTTATAGTTTCTTCTTGTGGTTAGCTTTCTTTGCAATATATGACTCTGGCTATTTTTTCTGTGCTAAATACTTCCATGGGTTTGTTTTAAATTTATGTGAAGTAGGAGACAAAGTTTTAGTTTATACATGTATCAAGACTGAATCAAGACGTAATCGCCAATTGCAAGAGTTTGCGTCCAAACACAAAAGTCACTTTTTCAAGTCGTTCAACACATTGGTATACACATTTTCATCAGGCAAGGGTAGGGGTAAAAGGCGAGGAAGCAATCATTGAGTGTAATTAGAATTAGTTGTGAGGCATTGCTAGGCCTTTCTCTGCAATCCATATGACATAAAACATGAATAAACATCTTACAGTTTTCCATATTTTCTTTTTAAAAAAGATCGTTGAGCTTTTTAACCTTTAGCTTGCTGGCAGCAATTGATTCTGCCTTTGCGACCAGGGCAGTCCAAGATCAGCCTGCACATACGTTCTGCCCTTTTCGCTATTCAGTCAGTAAATTTTCAGTGAATACCCCTTTGAATAATAAGTGGTACTGCCTTAACTGAATAATGGACCAGTGCATTTTGGAAAGGGTTAATTACATTAATACCTGACATATCCCTTTAAAACTACACTTTTGTATCGTTCCTCATACATATAAAGCAGTGTGATTCACACATATAAAGTAGCGTATTTACTGTTGTATGATGCAACATTAATGCAAAGCATGTGCTTAATTATGTGTGGAGTTTAATATCAAATAGAAGGTAAACCTTTTCATATTTTCGCATGCATAATGAATATTTTGAATAATACTGGTTAGGTAATTGTAACAAATAAATACACTGTAGCTATTTTAGTATTAAGAAATTATTTAGGGTTCAATTAAATTCAACTATTGCAGCTAACGGTGTCTAAAACAACTAAAAGTACAGTACCATAACTCGACACTACCTGTATGTTTGTATGTAAGCTTATTTATAGTCGCCACCGGTAACCCACATGGGCGACTCCTCTAGAAGACTGTTTGTAAGGTTAGTGGGAGGATAGTGCAAGATACAGAAGACGCTCCAATTCCAGAAGCTTCCCTGGGTCTTTAGCGTGCGAGGTGTAAAGCACCAATAAACGAGACTCTTATCCTTATATTAGTAATTTTTATGTTGAGGAGCGGGGCTCGAACTCACGATCCCTGGTTTCGTAGTCAGACAGAGTTACCACTGGACCACTGCGTCTGCTCTAAACGACACTACCACACCCTCAAATAGGCTTTAAATCACACCATTGCATAACGAATCACTTGTAAATAAAATGGATCCGACTACGTAAGCTGTTTAAAAGCATTCATTCAAATTTATTTGCAAATTTGATAAATCTGTTAGTTGTTTACAACACATTCTTTATTTTGCTGTTAGATAAAATGGAAACATAAACACTTGCAAAAACTACATTTTCCGATTGATGCATGCTATTAAATATTAAGACTTGGATCAATTAAATTTCTTAATGGTGTAAATAACTATAAAATACATTACAAACGAGGTATATTTATATCTGTAAGTAGCAAACTCATGTTTGTACAGTCAACCAGCGAAGATTAATTACATCTAGTTAAATTACTCTACTTCAAAATAGATTTGTTTTACAACATGAAACGTAAAGATATGATTTGTGTGAAAATAAACACTAGTAAACGACTGTATACATATTAAGGAAATATTGTTGAAAACCGCAGTACACACAAACCAAGAAAAAATACAAACAAATTAAGACTATATTTGAAAGATGTATATATTGCGCAGGCAATGTATGTATCGTGCAGTCCTGTCGTTCAGATGTGAAATTTCTATTTATTTCTGTAGAAAAACTGAGATAGTGCTAAAGAAGTAAGACACAATACATTCTAATTGCTTCCTTTTATGTCCTATACCATTGATCAATACCACCGAAAGATTGCAGAAATTATCTCCACCCGTCCAGCACACATGTGTCCTGTATTGAAAGGGGTTCGAACATAAAAATAAACCCATTTTTGTTCCTTCTCAAGAGAAGGAACACTTATGGTGAACATGTCACACTTGACTGAGCATGTAGTGGATACAAGGGTATCGTCAAAGGAATCCGATTTCCCGTAGGGCGCCGTCATCTTGGACTCATGCATATTCATTACAGATAGCCTCTAGCCCAATATGTGTTTACGCATAATCAATCTTTATTCCAGTCTTTAAATAGTGCAATCCAAGTACGTAAATAACGAACAAGACACAATTATTAAGTTAAATCATGTAACTCTCGATGAATATATATAGTAAAGAATCGAGATTAATGAAATGAATATGCAACATCTAAAAATAGACACCCGCCAAAAAAAAAAATACGTAATAAAATTGTCCCTGGTCACGTGATTCCTTTAGCCTCTAACGTTTCAAATTTGCAAGTCATTTCTTTTGCGTAAACGTATACATGTACGAAATTTCTTTGTGTTAAGTGTGCGAGTACTCGCTGGTGTAGTCGCGTGATGAAAATATCCTGAAATGAAATACAGACTGCAAGACAAATGCTTCCAATAGCATAATATGTACTGCACTTGCTCATATTAAAAAAAAACAGCTTTGGGTTATGATAAAGCTTTTAATACTTAGATTAGTTCTTAAATAGATCTAATTAAGTTTGCACAAAAATGACAAAATATATTTTCCTCGTTGCACTATTAAACATTTGTAACATTATGCTAAAACAATATCCCTTAAAAAGAATATTTTATATGTGCTAGAAGGAACCTTTTGGTAAGCTAAATCTTGTATTCATTATACCTGTACAAGTCTTGAGTAGGAGCAGTAGAGGCACCGCAAAATGTGTAATATATTACGGTTTGTAAAAGTTTGTCTTCGATTAAACAGTTTTATAAGCCGTATATGTTGTAAAATCCATTGTGAAGTCAAATCACTCATACATGTAACATGATGTGCAAAGATTACCTGTGGTATCTAAGACAGCCACACCATTTGGGTTATAAATCAACGTCGTATTCATTTTTCAATTGTATGCCATTTATCATTCATTCGAATCATTGTGTGTAGACTCAGTGCTAAATTTATAAAAGGACTTAAATAAAATGATATGATTCAAGCCTCTGGGGCGACATTCGGCGTGGCGACATTCGATTGGGCGACGTTTAGCGGGGTGACATTGGTCGGGGCCATGTTTGGCGTGGCGGCGTTTGTCGGGCGCAATAATGACGTTCGGCAGGGGCGACGCTTGGCGGAGCGACACTCGACGGGACGCCATAACGACGTTTTTCCTTATGGTCAGAGACCACCAATTTAAAAAAAGTACAGATAACTTACTGGGAATAAGGTAATGTATAAATGGGAATAAGGTAATGTTTGTCCGTTCTGATTGGTCAGTCATGTAAACAAACCCAAGAAGCGATTTTTTTTTTCAAAATTGTATATTTTTACTGCATTTACAGTATTTTATTACACATTTTGATAAAATTTACTTAAATGATGTATCGCTATTCATATGTTTTTCGTCCGATATTTTGGTGACACTAAGATAGTTCTTGAAAAACATGTGACATGTGATTAGATATACATGTTTCGATTTATAGAAGGCCGTACACGCCATAATGTTGTAATGGAAGTCTATGGGAAAACAATTGGTGGTCTCTAACCTTATGTCGCGGCGACAGAACGAAATAACGAAATTGCACAAATAAGCCACACTGAGTCTTGGCTTGTTTGTATCAGGGAATATTATGATATTTTGTACTTCAGTTAAAATAAAATCCACGCAGTGTCATCTTTGAACGCTAGTGGTTTTCATGCACTCATATTTTAGTATAATATGTCATTTGGCTTTAACGATCAATTTAGTATATGAATTAGTTGGTGTTGCACCAATACGTATTGAAACTGGAAGTCTAGATATTAATGAAAGGATTTGCCCATTTTGTAAGGAAAACAATGAGGTTGAAAAACATGTCATTATGGAATGTCATTTATGTAGTGACCTGAGACAAGAATTGTTCAGAAAGCATGTTCTATAGAAGCAGAATTTAGGCATTACTCTGAAAATGAAAAGTTTTTATTCATTTTTATAAACATAACTATTTTGTTCGCTTTACAGCCAAAACCTGCTTGCTTATTTTAAGGAGAAGAAATGAATTTGTATATAAATAAAGTAGATCTATTTATAAAATGTACAAACAATATTAGCATTTTAGATCAAACATTTGTTTTAGGTGAATGTATAATGTCAGTGTTAATCACTCATATTCCATGCAATGTAATTTCCATGCAAAGTAATAAGGGTTTCTTTTTGCTTAACTTTTAAGCTCGACTATTCATAGAATAGGTAGAGCTATTGGACTCACCCATGCGTCGGCGTCGGCGTCCGCGTCCCGATTTGGTTAAGTTTTTGCATGTAAGCCAGTAACCACTTGTTGGAATGAATTGAAACTTCACACACTAATTAACTGTGATAAACCGATTTACATTGCACAGGTTCCATAACTCTATTTCTTTTTTTTAAACAAATTATGCCCCTTTTTCGACTAAGAAATTTTTGGTTAAGGTTTTAAATGTAAGCGGATTGTTACTTTGAACACATACTTGTCCACTGTGATGATCTGAAAAGCAGAACACAGGTTTCATAACTCTACTTTGCATTTTTACAATATTATGCCCCTTTTTTGACTTAGCAGCTTTTGGTTAAGTTTTTGTATATAAGCTGGTATCTCAGTAGATCTACCTACTAATGGGAATGGATTGAAACTTCACACACGTATTCACGACTTTCTGTAACCAAAGAATACTGTGACAGGATTCGTGCTCCACATCAACAGTCTCAAGATTTTCATCATCATTCCCAACTTTATCATCAGTTTCATCACACTCTGTATCACATCCAGGGAATTCTTGAAACATGGATTGTCCACTTTAAATGTTTTAACCATGTTAGAGGCATTATCCGATATGACGCATGCTATTTTATTCTCTAAATTGTAAGTTGACACAACTTCGTCAAACTCATTGCGAATATTTTCACCGGTGTTTCGGCCGATGAATCTATTACAAGCAATCATGGCAGAGTGCATTTCCCAATTGTTGATGTAATGACCAGTGATGCCAAGAAATGCCTTCATTTGGCGGTTACTCCATAGATCAATGGTGAAACAGATATAGCTTTCTGTGTGCATGTTTGTTGTTATTCTTTTTCTTATTTTTCTTTTATCAGACTATTTGTTAATTTGAAACGGCCTGGCATTGAAAACTTGGGATCCAAACACTCAACAAATGTCTGAAAAAAATGGCTTTCAACAGTAGATAGAGGTAACAGATCCCCTGCTATATATTCCACTAATTTAACTATCGCCTGCACCTGTTTAGGATGATTATCACCATATTTAGCTGTGTCAGTCGATTGAGCATATGATGTTATTATTGGTTGGGATTTCTTTGTCTTTTGGTCGTCACCTGCTTTGTTGGTACATGTCATCATATACTCCTCCCTGTGCTTGCACTGTAATATTGAAAAGCAAACATGATTGACAAACTTCATTGAAGACAAAGGTTTGTGTGTTTGTTTGTTTTGGGTGGCAGCATTCTTATGCAAAGATAACAATACAGTTAATTACCATACTTATGTGCATAATAGATATCTGTGAATACAACTGAAATGATATGCATCCATTGTTCTTATTAACACCTTTTTCTATTGTATATTGTATTGTTTTGTCACAGTGTCAGACAATGTCTAAGGGATGTTAACATAAAGTTATGACATTTCATTGATATTTGTTATTGCCAGTGCTAATATTGAATATTTCAAATCATTCAATATGTAAAATCTACTACTTACTTTCAAAGGCTTGACGAAGTTAGAAGACACCTTCAATGATCCAGATATTTCAGAAGGGCAATGCCAGCAATTTGCTTTGAACGTGCCCTCTGTGTTTTCCGGTAGTTTGAAAAATTTGTTCCATCTCATTTTCAAATTCAGAAAAAAAAAACATCCACATATCCAGAGAGACCAGCAATGACTGTTTCATACAAAAAATAAGTTACTTTACTCTTCATACTTTACTATTTATACTGAAAATTGAGCGAACTGACCATTTCTTTGTTATTGATGACAGCTCAGATCAGTGCAGGATTGCTATTATATTGCTATTATACATTCAACAGCAAAACAGGTTTATCCCATAATTGCTGTTCTGTGATATATGCTTCAGTCATGTCAATAAATATGATTGCTTAAAGGCATAACATCTAAATTATATTAAAGACAGCATGTATTAGATGCTAAGTTATAAAGGCACCATTTCATAAAAATAGTACAATTTTTTGAAAATCAAAACAACAAAAAAAAACAACAACAAAAAAAACAAACAAACAAAGTACTGGTTGAGTACTGCAGTACCAGTACCACTTTTTTGAGACAGTAATGCAGTATCAGTAACAGTAGTTGCCAAATTTTGACCAAGTAATTCAGTAGCAGTACCAGTAGTTGCTAAAATGGCTTCAGTAGTACTGCAGTTGCAGTACTACTGGTACTGCAACAAGCCTGATACTGTCTGCGGAGTTTGTGTTCAGTTCTGCTAACTGTTTACTGACAGCATTAGTAAAATGTTAGAACATGGCAAAATTGTAAGCAAAGGTGCTCTAGAAGTATTGCTAACGCTGCTAACATCAAAAAAGTACATGGTTGGAGACCTAAAAATAGCACCCTGCGCCGCCGAATTACACGTGCAAATTTTATATAATTATAAAAGTACACGAGAGGAAAGTAAATGTGGTCTTTAGAGTAATTTTTTTGAAGTTAACTTTTTAAAATATGAGAATAGCGCCCATAGATTATATCCTCACTAGGTAAAGCGAGAATATATGACGTCATGAACTAAAGTGACGTCATAAAGAGCACGTACAATACAATATGGCTGCCAATGCATACATACGGGTATTAAAACAAGCATTTATGACCAATAACGAACAAATACTTAGGAAATAATGATAAGCATTAGCTAGATAGTTAAAATACATAAGTCGATATTGATTTATAAAAGAATTTTAAGATATACATGCATAAGTGAATTTAGGTAGCCCATAAAGTAGGAACAAAAGACTAAGCATGGAAACCGGTGCATCACAATATTTCTTATTTGCCTGTTTTGTGTGGTTTTCTTTTTCAACGCGCCGCCAGGACGTTTACGTAATACTTGTAACGTACAAACAGTGCATGCGTTGCATTAAACACATAGTTTTGGTTTTCTTTGTTTAATTGAGAAATAAATCGTGGCGTGTTAGAAACAAAAAAAAATAAAGTGCGGTTAAAATACCATATTTTTTTTTATATTTATTACATGCTTCATCTCTCTACACCAAATCACATTTAGATACATTTTAGTTTTATATATTTTTTTCCGAGGTACATTATTCTATTACTTGTATTTATGAGATTTTACATAATGCACTGTACAAATGACCTTCACCTTTCAAAGGACACGGAATATAAATGATATGTTTACTTCAAAGCATATTCTTTAGGCGTAATTCATAAATATTAAACGGGCTATTCAAAATATGTAAGGAGACAGCTGTTTGAGATATGTGTGATACATAGATATGAAACTTTTACACAGCAAATTAAGATCTTGGTATCGTGTATATCACACACGATTATGACGGATACGATTCAGCCAATGTAAAAATAATCGTTAGTCGACAAAATTTAAATGTGGAAATGATTGATACCTTTCGAACAAATCGCAGGTGATAGATAGACTCAGCAGTATTCATGTTATTTTTGACAAAAAACAAATCGCCCTTTATATATTGACCAAAATAAAAAAATACGACGATATATTAACTTCGTGTTTGTGTTACGTAATTATTTTGTCGTAAAATGTGTTTTACTACAGTTAACATGTACTATCAAGAAATGGATTTTAATTACGTGTAACATCTGTTTGGAACAGGGAAGTCTACAGAGGTTTCAAAACTTATCTGTTAATCATCGTAGAATTTATCACCCTAAAGGCTGTGGACGTAAAACGACTCAAAAGATATGAGTGGAGAAAACTCCAAAGAGTTAAAAAGCGGGGATACAGAGCTAAAGAAGAATGTCGGGCTGCTATCCGCTACTGCACTGATTGTTGGAACAATGATAGGTAAGATATAGGGCTGCTATCCGCCACTGAACTGATTGTTGGAACAGCGGTAGGTAAAATGTAAGGCTGCTGTCCGCATGCTGCTCTGACTGTGTAAAATGTAGGGCTACTGTCCGCCAACTGCAGATTCTTGCAACAGTGAAAGGTAAAATATTGCGCTGCTATCTGTTACTGCAACAACTGTTAAAACATTGATAGGTAAATGTTGGACTGGTCTTCACCACAGAACTGAAGTAAAATGTTGGGCTGCTATCGGCCACTGCACGTATTGCTGAAACAGTGATAGATAAAATATTGAGCTGCTGTCAGCCATTGCACTGATTTCTGGAACTGTGAAAAGTAAAGTTTTATGCTGTTATCCACCTATACAATGATACACAAAAAGAGGAGTTTATTTGAAACATGAATGTAACGGTTTAGACAACAAATGTACTTTGGTTCCGCTTGTTTTGTCTCAATTGATGTTTGCCGTTTGAACCATATTAACTAGTACTGTTTAGCGCTGAGACTGCACTGTTGATGTGGATATAAATGTATATTCGGGACGTTTATATTCTATAGGTTATGGCCGTGCTTATTATTCCGTCAAGCATTTTCAGCAGGCATGTGTCATACAGTGTTTACATTTTTCTTGTTGTGTATAGTTTTATAATGCACACATCCACGCATATGTCCCATTGTTTAATTCAAACACACCAAAATATAGTTCATTAACAAACGTAAAATAGTGAACTGCGTTTAACTGCTTGTATTTATTGCTTTACGTGACCTCACAATGCACGTGTTCTAAAGGCAACTTCAAATTACGACAAACCTTGGGTATATGACGTTGTGACACATATGCACAACTAGATCTCCAACACACAGCATTTTCTAAGTCAATGTGTTTCATGTTTTTATATATATTTTGGAATTGTTTTCCAATTACTGTGTATTGTATATGTGTTGAAGTACACTAAATCTTAAATAAAATTCGAAAGATGTACTGATACAGTTTCAATTTCTATGCAATAGTGGTACAATAAGAGAATGATGACAAATAAGACTTATAGCTAATACGTTTGCAGATCAGTTCTCACACAAGATGAATAGCCACTGTTTACATACGGTTGTGCTTTCTGTAACAGCAATAACCATATATCCTACAACTAGTTCTAGAGCAAATATTCACTGTTCACCCTGCTGTTGCTTTACCAATTGGTATTACAATTATCAAAGTAAAATCATACATTAATGTACATTTTATAGTTAATGATGCAATATCGTAGCTGCTGTACAGAGATGATAAGTGTTTTATGAGTAAGAGAATTAACGTGAGCATTAGGAAAAGGCTAATGATTACATAAAAGTAATGAAATTCATTTCATCTCCCGCTAGTTGATTAACATGAAGTGTGCCTTTGAGCTATATTTTCTTTAATGTACAAGTAGGTTTCTGTCTGGAGTGCATATTTTCCTAGCCTAGTTTATATTCCGGTGTAATCGTAAAAACAATGCATGCTGCATTAATTATATTTGATGTAATAGCAATGTGAAGGGAAAGAAATTTCTTGTTTTAAGGATGTTTGTATAAAACAACATTTACAGTGTTTCAACATCCGTTATTGAGAATTGCAGAACAATATCAGCTATCAATGCAATTAAATTTAAAATGTCAAAGTAGTGACTGGACAAAAGCAGACCATTGTCAGTCTAAAGTATAATTAGTTTTAGAAATTCATAGTAGTAACTGGACAATAACAGATCATTGTCAGCCTGCCTTCAAAATGTTATAGTAGTAACTGGACAATAACAGGTCATTGTCAGCCTTCAAAAAGTTAAAGTAGTAAATGGATAATAGCAGGTCATTGCCAGCCTTCAAAAAGTTATAGTAGTAACTGGACAATAGAAGATTATTTTCAGCCCACAGTACAATTAAAGTTTAAAATTCACAATCGTCATCACTCTATACTTCGCATGTAAAATATGTTCAAATTCCCGTCAATATACACACAACAAGCCGTTTCTGACGTTAGAATCCATTTTATTTTATTATTACCATGGAATCCATTAAGGGGACGCATATTGCTACATTCACAATTCATACAGTAATGCGGAAGGGGTGCATATTCAAGAAATCGATGGTGGGAAAATAAAGAACATATTCCTAAACTGATATAATACTGATGGACACCTGCAATATTCAGTATTTTGTGGATAAGGATGTGGTACTATGAATGTAATAGGAAAACAGAGGTTTTTGTGAAAGTACATTCAACACAAAAAATTAAGCTTTTGTATAAGGAAAAAACAGGTTTTTTACAATAACAGTGTTCCAAATAATATTGAAGGGATGAGATTTTCTTTCTAACACACCAGGTTTGCTTAAACATGTAAAAATTTAACGCCCACGTCAGTTCATCGGGATGGACGCCATAATTTTCATTGATAAAAAATGTAAACAAAAAAATCAGAGTGGATTAGCATTGCAAGGGCATAACATGACATTCTACACAATGAATACCTTAGAACAGATATCTAAGATGCTACACAGGTCAGGCGGGTTAAATGCATAATGTCGATCACTTGAAATTCATCTTGAAAAGGTGGTTAATTTTAGTTTGTTTACATGGTTTTTAATTTTCCCACGACTTCTCGGCGATTCACTGCAAATGTATTACTGCGCCGGACGAAAGGTAACTCTAATAAACAACGGGAGACAACTTAGGTGTCAGCACGTGTACGATTTTTTAAAAAAAAATGTCGATGACCATAATTTCTTATCAAATAATGAATCCTATTCAGATGTTCGTCTTTAATATTAGAAAATTATTAATTTCTGTGGACATTTGTCAAAAAATATTACTTACAGTGGACTACTTTGCGCATCAAACTGGTTTCCGCTTCAGTTGTGAGGCACTTCCGTTATACTTTTTGACAACAATAACAAAACACAAAATGAATCAATAAAGTCACTTATAAACCGACTGCTACTTAAATCAGTGTAAGTAAAGTTGTTGTTACAACATTATACATGTTCGTTACGTTATGAGATAAAGTTTATCTTGAACTGCATAATCCATTAATTATACGTTTAGATGATATTGCATTTACAACTTATTTGACCCCGTTTTTTTACGTGAATGACAGCATTCTCGTGCAACTCGTGCAAACAGAGTTATGAAAAGTATGGTGGAGAATTCAAGGACAAATTATAAATGACATTAAAGTGAGGATAACTGTATATTCGTCCAGTTTTGATCATTGACATTCCTGCTGTGTATTAGTAACTTTTGTGAACAAGATTAGAATGTTGCTTTTGTACATATACATATTGATTGGACATCTCAGCCAAATTTCATACCTTATTTTAGGGATTTTTAAGACAATACATTTTCAAAAGTTTGTTGAATGTGTTTTGATATTTAAGTGCATTGTAGTTCATGAATACCAAGTTAAAAAATAATAATGGCAACATTTCTAGGCCTTTATTGTAAGCTACTAGACTTCTGTAACGATAAATGTTTAATGTATTAAGGGGAATATACTCTTTTAGTTTTGGAATGTGGCATTCCTTGACCACCGTATCTTTTCTTATGCACTACTTTGTAAACAAACTAAGTAATGTGTTTTAGCTCACATATGCTAAATGAAAAGCAAGACAGTGAACTTATTTCACATTCTTTCTTTAAATTAGAATCTGTAGGACATTGATAAATGTTTGGACAAAGTGAAGCACTACTATTTTCGCACCAAAAAGTCTTTAATTGTTGACTTTGAATGTACACATGAAGTCTTATGTAATTCAACAATAACTTTCTTGTTTCAGTTTTTCTCATTTTTATTTTAGTGAGCAATCCTTTGTGTACTTATAACAGTTGAAACAGCATTCATTTCATTTACCAAAACCTTGTACTTTTTTGCAGGTAAATTTTATAATACCCCATCCACTTTTTTCTAATTTCAATGTATGCGTCCCCTTAAATATTACATGTTAATGAAGTTACGTTCAGGCAGGTGATTGGGGGAATGGTGGTTGTTGTTGGTGGGGGTCGGGTCTTGAGATGTTTTGCAAATATAATTAAAGTACCGTGTGATGGCCATGAAAGGTCGCCCAAATCTTGGACGCAGTATTGCGATTATTTCTGATGCTTTAAGATCATGAAGTCCATATAGTATTCTCGTCTTAAATCGGCGCAATGGGTATAGAAGGGATAATGTACATTTAATTACATCTCATGGGTGGTGTACTCTATCAAAGCGAGAAAGTTATTATTTTACTATGTTGCGTTCTATGTTACAAAAGGATCAGCTGAAAGATTTGAGCCGAAATACTAGTACATGGTTATTCGCGACTGACTTATGTCCATAGTCAACGTGTATTAGTGTCTAACATGACGGTAATATGAACAAATAAGTAAAGCCCCACTAAATAAGCTGGGCGGTAGAACCACCAGACCTAACCACCCGGCTTCAGTATTGCTGGTAATATAAGGTCTGTTTTTGTCTTTTATACTGAAACTTTTTTGTGCTAAAGTCAGTAAGGATGATTCTTAACATTTGAATGGCTTGATTAATCTAGGACATTTATCACATTTGTTTCAATTTCATATTGAAACCATAATTTGCTAACGGTCTTATTCAATTATGTTTTAGGATCTGGAATTTTCATTTCACCGAAAGGAGTTTTAGAAGGGACTGGTTCTGTCGGGCTGAGTTTAATAACATGGGGTGCATGTGGACTGCTGTCAATGTTTGGTAATGATACATAAATTTATTATGGTCCAATTTGGATATATCAGGGTCCAATTAATGTAGCATCAGGAATATGTTGTAAGTACACATTATATTGTTCATGTATTGATGTATTTTGCATAAAATGAGATGTAATATATCATATCTGAAGGGTCTTTGGCTGTTTTTCTGTTTTGAAAGTTTGTGTGTATATATAGAGTTCTACCTGTAAATATGTTTTCAACTGACATAAAATTTAGGTCGTTCCAGCGTCTTTTATGTGGAGTAGTGCTTACTTTCATATGATGATGTATCTGATACTAATTATACTTTATGTTTTTATGGTGAGTGCTTACCTATTATCATCGCTAATATGTTGATTGTTTTAAACAGGTGCTCTCGCGTATGCGGAATTAGGTACAAGTATTCCGAAATCTGGAGGCGAACATGCCTATCTAATGTACACGTTTGCAAGTGAAAAATGCAAACTAGGAAATGTAGTTGCGTTCCTTTATGATTGGGTAAGTAGGCTGGCAGCTTTTGTGAATAAGCACTTGTTCTACAAGTTCTTGTGTTTTTTTCAAGTTGTATAAGCAGCTGTATGATAGTGGGTTAGTGTGATTTAAAGTGTTTTTACAATAAAATAAAGATATCAGCTTGGAAAAGTAGCAAGTATACATGTAGTTTCAAGAAAGAAGGTATATGCTTTCTCCATTCATTTGTTAGTATGTAATTAAAACATCAATTTGTATGGCGGGTTAGGCAAGTCTCATCTTTTAACCCTCTCGCACACTCTTACAGGTGGGGATGTTTATTCTTAGACCGACAATGTTCACGGTGATGACGCTATCTCTTGGAACTTACATGGTGAAACCATTCTATCCCACTTGCACAGATCCGCCAGTTTTACCGGTCAAATTATGTACAATAGCCGCTATGTGTAAGTCTAATCTCAGTAAATAATTGTACAAATATACCAAAACATCATCTAATCTCAGTAAATAATTATACAAATATACCAAAACATCATTTAATCTCAGTAGATTAACTATGCTAATATACCAAAACATCATCTAATCGCAGTGTAAATAATTATACAAATATTCCGAAGCATCATTTAACACAAGGTGCTGATAAAAACTATTAATTTTCAGTCACATGCTTATTTCGATTTACTTTACTGTTTCAAAGTTAAGATACTGATATATATTCTATAGAAATACTGTAAAATACTTTGTAGCACATATATGTCTTGTATGCAATTGACGAATTAAGAACATTTGGTTGCAGATAAAAGGTTATCATTTTGAATACTAAATGTGAATATATTAGCGCAAGAGAACACGTAGTACTCAGGTTTTAGTCGAATCTTTAACGATAATTGAAATTTAAGCATATGGTTAACAGTAGTACAATCAATCGAAAGTTTGCTTCCAGAACCAGATATACGACATGTTAAATGTTGGAACACAAGAACCTGAATGTTTATATAAATGTAAACATTTTCATCCATTTTTGCTTCAGTATTTCTTGCCGCCGTAAACTGCTTCAGTGTGAAATGGGCTACTTACTTGCAGAATATCACCACATGTATAAAACTTGTTGCTATAGCAATCATCACGGTTGGTGGACTCTACAAAATTTGCAAAGGTATACAACAGTTTGTGCATCAAGTAAACTTTTGTCATGATGGTAACTAGTTTGACATTTCAATTTTCAACTTGTTCCGCGTTATATCAAAATAAAAAAGCGAGAATCACTGGAAGATTAATAAAACAACTCACTTTAGAGTTCTGATGCTTTGAGATTTTCTCTGACATAGAGATGGTTGAAGAGCTCAACGAAATAAATATCGAAATGAAAATATCCATTCCATTTTATTGCCTGATGCGAAGTCAATTTCAGTCTTGTATATAAAGTGTTCAGGTAAATTCGGATTCTAAACATTAGGCCAAATGACCCATTGCCGCTTTTAGTGCCAGAGATCTAAATTGTATACGCGACCGTATCATACCAAAGACGTGAAAAATGGTCCTTGAACCTCCCTTGCTTGAACGGTTGTTTTAGGCGGTAAATAAGCCAAGGATAAGAATCTGTCACTGTATGCCATTTTGGTCGCAAAAGAACTTTGTAGTTCATGTAATTTGTTGATCAAATGCTACGATAGATAAAGCTTAACTTTACCTTTATTACTTCAGTGCTTAATAAATTAGTGACCCTAGCAGTGCACTTAATAATGTCTTTATATTTCAATACGCACTTATTTTCTACAAATATATATTTTTGATTTACTCTACTCCTGTATAAAGGTAACACGATGTATATTGCTGAGGGGTTCCAAGACACAGCTGAGGATCCATCGCTTATTGCAATAGCCTTTTATAATGGGCTTTGGGCATACGAAGGATGGCAAGTAAAACAACATAAATTAAAACATGTGGAAATGCATGTCATCTTTCTTTTGTCCAAATTGATGTTCTTAACAGTTTCAGATATTTCCATGCCGTAAAGAAAAAATGCATTGGGCATTTATGATGTAGCATTAAGGGTCTGAAGTTTGTGGTAGTTGTATGATAAAACAAAGGCTACTGTACTCCTGTAAGGTTTAAGTTTTTATTTTGTCCGTTTCTAGTTTACTATGTTAAACCAAAAAAATATCCAACTTCCTGGCAGAGTTTATTTTTAAAAATCCGCCATCAGTTAAATTCCAGTTTCGGGTTACATTAAAAATAAGTAATATTTTGTAACTCTTTACCATCTGTTTATGTTTTTTCAAGATGATTTTTTTGATATTTAAACACTGTTATTGACTTGAATAGTGAAAAAAATGAACTTTCTTTCCAGGAATAATCTTAATTTTGTGACTGAAGAACTACGCAATCCAGAAAGGTAAGACACGTTCTACAAAATTTAGTTGTATTGGACGTAACACGGTTATCAAAATGCATTAATTAGCGGATGTACCGCTATTGCTTTCAATGCTGCTGTTAGAATTTTATTCATAATTACATAGTTTATAAAGATATAATTATAGCACATCAAATCAATCAAAGATTGTTCATTAAGAGGTTAAATGATGATGAAAGATAATAATAAACACTTAGAAGTAGGAACATAAAAGGCAATTAACATTATAACCTAAGAAAGGGTCAAGTACACATACTTTATCATCATCATACTTTAATCATCATGATCATTGGTGTTACACATAGTGCACTTATATTGTTGTCACTAGTGGTTTTACATCCTTAAATGTGAGTGATGCAAGCGTATTTTCATAAGTAGATAGATACTTGACAGTTGCTTTTAAAGTTTCAAGGCGAAAATCAAAAACAATAAATAGTGAACCTCATAAATTTATTTGTACGTTACTTAAATACAGTATTTTGTGTTTTGAACTGTAAACAAATTGTAGTGACCTAAGGAATAAAGCATTAAGCTAAACTATTTCTTTTAACCTTTAGCCTGCTAAATTTCTAAAATGGACTGGTCCATCATTCAATTTGGGCAGTACCATTTATGTTTTGAATGTGCACATGTGTTCACTGAAAATTTACTGACTGAATAGCGAACAGTGTAGACCATGATCAGCCTGCACGGATGTGCAGGCTGATCTTGGTCTTCACTGGTTGTAAAGGCAGAATCACTTGCCGCCAGCAGGTTAAAGGTAAACTAATTATCTAATCGTTCTAATAATTTATTCAGAAATCTACCGCTGGCCATATACCTGGCAATCCCGCTCACGACAGTGGCATATGTTCTTACCAATGTTGGCTTTTTTGCCGTCATGTCTAAAGAGGAAATTCTTGTTTCTCATGCAGTGGCGGTTGTAAGTTAAATAACGTTAATTAATCATAAAAAACAATAACATAAACTATTACCTGAAAATAGCGTTTGTTTGAGAAATTGGTATTTAAAAGATATTGTAAATATATAATCTACTGTTAAATGTTAAGAAAATCTAAAAAAGCTACCAAATGATAAAGAAATGTTATTTAGTCTAACTGCTTCTTAGTACAAGTATTATATATATATATATTGTTGCCCTAGCTGGTAACTTTTGTTCAAATAATTGTGCCTTACTGACTGTCTCAACATGTATTTTGTTTTCAAGTACATTGGAACTTCAATTGTATCTTCAGACATGGTCCAATTACATGCTTGGTGTGATGTCATGGATAATGCCAATTTTTGTTTGCTTCTCGTGTCTAGGTTCTGCAAACGGTTGTTTATTTGCCTCTGGAAGGTAAAATATTATAGATATGGATAGTAGATGTAGGCAAATCATAGTCGTTTTGTATTTCTAGTACTGTACTTTCAAGCAACATTTTTCTGAAACTTACAAGTGAGATGGCATGTTTGGTCAATCAGTTATCCCCATTGCCGGACTATTTTTCTTTAACATTTGGAAACTTTAGATAAAGCATATACCATGTCTTTTATAATGTTTAAACTGTAAATGGTCACACGACTTTCGTTTTGTGCCATAACCTTTAAACAGTAATTTTCAATTGGATTAGTGTTTTCTTGTTTGATATTTTCAGGTTGTGTTTTGCTGCTGCCCGCGACGAACATGTTCCTAAAATTTTGTCATTTATTCAAGTAAAAAGGTTAACACCAATGCCGTCAATCATATTTACAGTAAGTGTCTTTCGTAGTAGATATCTGTATCACACGTTTGACGTCATGTAAGTGAAATAAGGTCCTTACAAAATTGTGGTAACACTGACATTGACGTCAATTTAAGTATAAGAGACGTTGGTCGAATTGACTATGTCTATGATAGATAAAGAACGAAGAAATTGTGATGTTTAAGCAACAAATAAGCCAACATTTGATAAAGAGAATTATAACATTTGCTGCCTTCCTTACTGAAATAGTATTTTATTCAAACAAATAATTCAATATGAAAAGGTACTTTTAAAATATCCTTTATTTTATTTCTTTTGACTCCTCGAACTTGATGAATCTGATCTAAATGACCTCTTTACGTTTATGAACATTGAAAAATTATAAAATTAACACGTGTATATATGCTAAACATGCAAATCCTTTTCTATGTTTTTATGTTTTAAGTGTTAAGGAAAGTAAAGTTTTGATGATGCTTAAGTATATACTTAAGAAGGCAATTGCAAACTGTTATTATATTTCAGACAATAATTGCAATAGTAACCCTTATTCCTGGAGATCTGAGCACATTGATAGATTTCTACAGCTTTTCAATATGGCTTGGATACGGAATAACAATTTTAGCTTTACTCATACTCCGGTACAAAGAGCCGGAGCTTAGAAGACCCTATAAAGTAAGCATAGTGTACAAAAGTGCAATGTGTAATGAATATATGGTATATAAGTAGATGCTATATTAAGTAATTTGACTGTATCTCTCGTTAGCTAAATATTTGTAAAAACAGTTCGTTAAGTTTGAAAACACTTACGATCGCTTTCGAGCTCATAAGCATGTAGATACATAGATTAAAGATGTTGCTACAACAGGTATAGTATCAGCGGTTAACATTACCTAATCTTAATGTTAACCCTTATCATGCTGGACACGATTTATTCTGACTTTGCGACCAGTGCAGATCACGATCAGCCTGCACATGCATGCAAGCTGATCATGATCTGCACTGTTCGCTATTCGGTCAGTATTTTTTGGTATGCACCCCTTTTAACAGTTAATGGTACTGTCCAAATTGATGGACAAGTTCATTATAGAAATTTAGCAGGGTAAGGACACAAACAGTAACCTCAAAGCTACCACAGCAAATGTTTAAAGTTGCGTTGAAAATGTAGCAACAGTTAAAAGGTACACTTGTCTTCGAGTTGTTCGCAGTATAACAATGGTAGTTAAAAGACATCTTATCAATTTCAGGTGCCACTACCTATTCCAGTCCTTGTGCTGTTAATGTCATGTTACCTGACAATATCGCCTGTTATTCAGACCGGACGTATCACATTCCTATATGCTGTGCTTTTTATAGCCTCTGGATTATTTTTTTATATTCCATTTGTCTACTGCAAATTCAAACTTCCTTATTCTAGTAAGTATAGTATATTTATTCTGAATAGTTTCGTGAATTACATGTATTTGAAGTGCATGTACATGTATATGCACAAACGCAGTTCATACCGTGAAAATATAGCTTGATCCCACATGAGACAAAATGTAAGATATCCACGAATCATCTCTATTGACAGATTATTGCATTGTTAATTTGATTTCGTTGTACCTTCTGTCTATTACTTTTTAAATAGCAAATATATATTTTTTATTTCATGATTATCTTTCGTTTATTGAAATATTAATTGTGCTTGTAATTTTCACTGTTTCAAACAATGAATGGATTATCAAAGGAGTATAAATTATATATCGATTTGTTATCAAAATGTCTTTAAGATCATTAAAACAAACGCTCATCATACTTACATGTATATGATGTCAGTAAAGCGTACAGAACTGTTAACTTTAGATTGTTTTAGACGCCAAGTTGTTTTCGTGTTACGTTGTGCATTGCGCGTGACGCGAGTAAATGGGCATACTTTGCGAGGAAATGAATAAATGGGCATACTTTGATTAAAAGCATGTAAAAGACATGAAATAAAAAAGAAAATGCGTTTGTGTTTTTTTTTAACTTGTGAACACAAGATCATACATTTGTACGCATTGCTACGCCACCCGTGTAAATATTGTACCTAATGTTCACTCTGGGAGATACTTTGATGTGCAAAAACTGTCTAAAAGGGCAGTATCTGCATACATTACCAAATGTTAACATGCCGTTCAACAATGAAGTTATAGATGTGTTGTAAATCGAAGTATTTATGTTTTATAAATCTTTAGAAATTGTGCAAAGAGTACATAGAAACATCTGGTAAACCTGAATACTTATAAACACATTGTGTTATTTCAGAGAGAATCTACACATTCCTACAGTTACTGATGCAAGCTGCTCCCACGAAACATGAATGAATATATCGACGAAATCTTTTGTATAGAAGTTTTAATGAAAACATCAGTGAATATATTTGTATATGATTTGTATATAGACATTCTGTAATGTTTTGCGATACAGTCATCAAGTGACGTCGATCAAAAGCGCCGTATGCAAAGAGGTCAATATGAATAGTCGGGAAGTGCGTATATATGGGAGGACATTTCCTTTTTCACTTTGCGTTAAAGCAAAACGGTACGCTTTCAGAAGTAAACCATTTAAGCTTTCGAAACCAAGAGGTATTCAAATGCTTTGCGAATGTAAACCTTGCGGGTCGTACTAGATGAAGCAGACGGCAGTCAGAGAACAGAAAGAAAAGACGGTGAAACATCTTAAGCTGAAACGAATGACACACAGAAAAATATAGCGCCAGTCAAAATTACTTATATTTATAATAATAATATAATAATTAAAAAAATCAGTGCAAGATCTAAACGTATGGTACATAATTTCAAATAAAGTTGGTTGCTGGAAGAGAAGAAAATAAAACTATTTTTTGCTACATTGAAGCTTAAGTAATGACAGATTTTCATATTAACTTGTGTGGTGAAAGCAACGAGTAATACATATTCAATAAATATCATTTGGCTTACAGAGTTGTATTTCTTGCTGAATATCAATGAAATCCTGAGGATTGTTTGTATCTGTATAGTTAGGATATCATTTGTTTTCCAGATACTACATAAATAGTAATGATAATAAGAAAACCTAGATGAACGCACTTCGAGAAACATTAGAAACTTCATTTGTGTCGAAGCAGCATATGTAATCCTACTTGCAAAGGCCGTACCTTAGTAGATTTGGGCGATTTACGACGAAGAATGGTTTGATCAAACTGGGGTCATCTGAAAACAAAATATTTTCAAGTGATAGTTGACTAGACAGTGGAAAACCACAGGTCGCCCAATACGACATAAACGAAATTGTTGCAGGCTCGGTTTAACTGAGCCTGTTCATGGACGGCAGTGGAAATGCAACCTACCGTCCACGCCCTCTAGCCCGGGGTTGAGCATATGACACGCCTATAAATTGACTAAAGGCATTTACATCGTAATTAATGTTTTGAAAAGTAAATTAAATGGAAGATATGACTAGAGTCGACATAACTTATCTAATATCGAACCCTTAACAATATCGAGGGCTTAGAGCGAAACTGGTCTATCTGCTTCTATTTCTATATACAGATAGACCAGTTTCGCTCTAAGCCCTCGATATGAATAACATCTGTAAGATGATCATTTGGAAGCATAGAATGCAACCATGTAAAATAACAGCAGACTCGTTTTCATTGAGTCTGTTCATGAGAGGTAGTGGAAAGTGCAAATCCCCTCACGCCCCCTAACACCGGCTTAAGCGGAGCTCTGTTACCAATGAACATTGAGTGGACTCCATGATCCCAAAGGACCATAAAATATAACAACACTGAAGTCATCCGTTTACGTATGGAATCGAGTTAGGGTAATTTGATATCGTTGCCCGTTTGCAAACCCTTATACCAGGTCGGCACGAATACGCAAATGGGTACAACAAAGATATTTCATAGTGTTGTATATTGAATAGTACTGTCTGTATATTGTGATGTACGGTCATGATTTTGTATTGTTATGTCAACCGGTTTCCAAATCACTAAAAATTTCCGGTTCTAGATCAGTATTTCCATGTAACTGAAGAAGTTTAAGATAAGGGTGGATTTCCCGAAAGCACAGAGCAACCCAAACACAGTCAGAGAGCCATGCATGGCACAGTGGGCCCGCACCAAATAGAAACTTTAGCGGAAAATATCATATGCAAAATACAAAAATGGTTTGAATTGATTTTATAGCTAGATAAAAGGTCTGGTATCTGTATAAAATTATACAACACTCTTTCTTTGTTATTTCGGAAGAATACTGTTTTCATTGATTTTAAAAATAACCACAGTTGAAAAAGAGTATCAGATTGATTTAGAAGTATCCAAACTGCTAGGCGAATTTTCGAATGCATTGTGAGAAATTAATAATTTCAATATATGTACAACAATCATTTCAATTTATAGGGCCGCAACAGCAAGGTCGTAGGGCTTAAATGTTTTGAATACAACTGTACACATATTTTGTTCGTATTGGTATGACTACACTGAAAACTTTATCCTAAGAACTCACTAGAATTTAGCAGTTACCCTTTGACTTTTAGATATTTAAAGAATCTTTAGTATTACTTTCTACAAAGTTCTCCAACCCTTATAAAAATTCCTACTCAAAAATATTTTCCGAGGCTAATTCGTTATTATAAAACAATCCTAGAGTAACTGTCCACCATAGTCTAAGTGTTAAAATCCTCTGTAATTCATGATTCGGCTTTCTCAGTTTTCCAGGGGAGGACTCCCTTAAACCCTTCTCCTACAGAAATGTTACAACACTTTCTAAGTTTTTATCATATTACAATTTTATTGAAATGCTCTCAAACACACGGACAAAATGTAAATAGCAATATATTTTTACTGTATATTGTAGGTAGAAAACGCAAAACACATGTGATACTTCAGTTTATGGCAGAGATTTCTTTCTATAAAACCCCACCAAAATAGAGGATTTAGCTCTTGAATATCACAATTTCTTTCGGTTTTGCTTGACCTTCACTTTTTTATAGGTGTGACGTCATTGTCCAAAGATTCATGAATAGCGAATATGCATTTGTTAAAGCGGGATCAGTTGGCCTATTTTAGAAATAAATAAAAATAATAAATAAAAAAATCCTTTAATTGATTTTTCTCATGTATTCTAATCAAACTTAATTTGTAGTATCTTTATTAGGTCCGCAGCAGACTTTGTTCAGCTGGGACATGTAACCCCTTTAAGGGGCTGCTAGAGCTAAAACTAGAATTATGCCTTTATACAGCGTCCCATGAACAGCTTGGTGGATCTTTGTCATACTTGGTCTGGAGCATCATTATAAGGTCATCTTCCAAATTTATTTATATAGGAACTTGGGCCATATTAGGGAGCACTACATGTATAGCTAAAAGTAGATATGCCTTTCTTCGCATTAACCACTAAAATGTAATGGATTTTTATCAAACTCGATGTGTAACAAGATCGTAAGGTCTCCTGCTATTTTGTTACAAATGGGGATAAGGACCAATTTAGTTAAAAATATAAACACGTTTAATGACCTCTTCTCATGAACCGCTTTATGAATCTTCATCAAACTACTGCTGTAATTATTCGTCTAAGGATAAACGAAACAAAATTGCAACCCTACGAAACCTTTGTGAAAAATTAAAAGAGAACCACTTAAATTGTTAAAGTGCGGTGTTTACTTTTTGCAATTTGAAAAATGTTAGACGAAAGATGAATGTTAGATGAAAAATTCATAAACTTCTTTCCTTATTACAATTCGCCGACCATCATTTTTAAAGATATTTCTTGTTACCTCTATCAATTAATTACCACATATTTGTCATACAATTGAGTTAAACGGCAACACAAGTGGCATTTATGGAATTCAGGAATCGTTCCAAAAACGACATTCAGCGGCATAATTTACGGTTATTAAGTATATCGCTTCTCGAAATGTGCACCGATACAAATTCAGATGTCAGCCAGATTAGGAATTAAAATCAACAAGAATATACATTTTGTATTTAGGAAGCATACAATGCAACCAAGCTAAATAATAACAAACTCAGTTTAACTGAGTCTGTTCATAAGAGGTACCGGAATGTGCAACAGCCCCACGCCCTGTAGTTCAAGCTTAAGCGTAATTGTATAGCAGACATTAAATTATAACTGCATTTGATTATACATCACGCTATCTGGATGATATTCTTAATATGGATAATAGCTTTTTGGTCAATAGGTGAATACTGTTTATCCTATGGAGCTTCAGTTAATCGAAAACTGATACTTCATTTTTGGATTTACATCTCTCTATTTATGACAATATTATACATAACACAATTTATGAGAAGAATGATGATTTTAATCTTAGTATTGTAAGTTTCCCCCATTTGGATGGGGTGTACCACAGGCTACATTTTATTGGGTATATATTCCTCGATGAATTCGGTTTGCCAGAGCGTGTAGTCATGTCAAGGATTTCAATGAACGTAATCAGTATATTACATGTAAACTTATTCGGCAAGACTACTGTTATTACAAATTGCGTAAATATATTGCTAAATTTTACTATCGTAATTCTGATTTGGTTTTAAAATTCAATAGTAATGTACAGACACTTCTGCGAGAAGGTATTTCAAATCCCATTTTTTATGAAGATGTGGTTTACAAAGTTCGTAAGATCTTTGGTCATGGTAATTTTCCAACTATATTTGGTAAAATTATAAAACGTTTTATTAAAAGAGGTTACGACTCAACTGTTTTGATACATACCGCATGTTTACTGTCCAAACCGTTTACAGTTGGACACTACGCTTCCCTTTTTGATTGTGTCTGGTGGAAGAGGGGGAGGACTCTATGATAAGCAGTTTTTAAATCCCGCCAGGACTGAACTGTTTTGATATCTGTCTTCTGGTATGTTTCGTAGGGCCCTTAAGGATATTTCTCTTGTTGCCCTGTCTTCTGCAAAGGCATTGAGTACATAAGTTTTTGGTTCTTAAGGATTGCTTAATATATGTTTAGACAGAAGGAGCATTTTTGTGTTTTACACGCCATGCCTTTTTTCCATTACGTGTGTTAGAGATTCACCTGGCGGGGATTATTTTTATTTATACTATCCAGTATCTTTGGAACATGGTGGGGGTAAGCGTGTGGTTGGGTGCACACCATAAACCGTTCCAAGGCGGTGCCACACTGTGTTCCTTTCTTTGTTCGTGTTTTCCTTGTGTGTTTGCTTTGTATGCGAGTGTGTGTGTTTGTAGATTGCACGTCTGTGTGCAATGGGTTTCGTTATGGGAAGGATGCATTTTTGGAACATGGTATTCTCTGTTTGATATTTACTCTAGTCAAAGGATAAGAAATTATAACAGTACTTGAGTCCAAGTATGTAGAGACTTATTACAGTCGCCACAATGCAAATTAAGACTCCTGTTGTGATATTTTATGGATTCTATAAGAAAATCCTTTGAAGGCATAGAACGTAACCAAGCAAAATAATATCAGACTGTTTTACCGAGTCCGTTTTCTAGAGGTAATGAAATGTGCAACACCCGTCACGCCTCACGCACCGGTTTAAGCGGAATTCTATTATGATAAATTTGAATGCAATCTATGATCCCAAAAGACAAGAAACTATAACAACACTGAGTCAAAGTACGGGATAACATTTTACAGCCGCTACACGGCACTTAAAGACTACTGTTGTGATAGTTAATAAAATATTTAAGGAGATCCATTGAAAGTACAGAACACAACTTAACAAAAGTTAAGCAGACTCGGTTTGAGTAAGTCTGCTTATGAGCAGTTATAAGTAACGCCCCCTAGAACCGGCTTAAGCGGAATTCTGTTACAATAAAAGGACCAGAAAATATAACCATACTGACTCCAACACGGCTACACGTTGTCGTCATGTCGACCTAGTATATTTGGCGCCACACATGCACCATGAATTAGTGCTTACCTAGTTCATGCACTTGTTTGTAGAAAAGACGTGTTTTAATCGAAATAAACTGACTAGCAGAACCATGTTTTAATATATCTAACAATACGAATCCGTTATACACCGCGTGTATAATTCACTCGATCTACACTCTCGTGAAGTTATTCCACAGGCGTGTAACTCCTTCGTGTTGTTTCGTATAATATTAAAATATGGTTCTTTCTATTATTTCTTAATCATGTGCAGCGTGTTTTTTTGTGAAAGTATAGAGTAGCAGAACCATGTTTTAATATATCTAACAATACGAATCAGTTATACACCACGAGTATAATTCACTCGATTTACATTCTCGTGAAGTTATTCCACAGGCGTGTAACTCCTTCGTATTGTTTCCTACACTATCAAAATATGGTTCTTTCTATTTTTTCTTAATCATGTGCAGCGTTTTTTGTGAAAGTATAAAGTAATTGGGCTAAATATTGTTGAATAGTGATGAGTCAAATTCAAATTTTACAAAATTTTCATTTCTTGAAACGGCAGTTATAGTACACATTGTATATGCTTTTGATAGTAAAGAAAACTAGGTAGCCTACTATTTAATTACTGAAATTAGAATCAATAATTACTGTATGTAATTTGCAGAAATGAATCTCAGCAAAAAAATTAAACTGTATTTACCAGCATAGGAAAGAACAAGCAGCCTCATTTTTTCTTCTTGGCAGCTGTTACAACTATAACAGTAAAGATATGCCAATATAGTAAAATGGAAACTCTACAGGTCGTCCAACACGACAAAAATAAAATTGTTGCAGACTCGGGTTGATTGAGCCTGCTCATGGACGGTAGTGAAAACACATGCAACCGCTCATGCTTTCTAGCCCTGGGTTGAGTAGAACTCAACATATGCATATCACAGAAACTGCCAAAAGACAAAATTTAAAAGCAGACAAAATATTCAAGGAATGAATTAACAATACCCAAAAGTATGAAAGCGAAAGAACCGGAGCCCAAACCGAAAATCTCAACAGTACCACTAACACTGCATGAACATCGCGCTGAACGATGTGAAATGTAACAGACCAGATAGACTGTACATAGAGACCTTTTGTGACAACCATACGGCACAAACAACGCCTCTGTTATTACAAAAAAATAACTCAACAAGTCCCCCAACACGACAAAAATGAAAATGTTTCAGGCACGGTTTGATTGCGCCTATTAGGGACGGTAGAGAAAAAACATGCAACCGCTCATGCCCTCTAGCACCGGGTTAAAAATTGAGCAGAACTCAAATTTGTACATGTTACAAGTACGTAAAACGAATTAGAGACTTTCGCAAATGTTTTAATACTATGTGTACATGGAATCTTTTTGTTCCTAGACCAAAATAATTGGCTTGTCCTAAACGAGAAAACGATGGACAGAACTAAACAAACTGAAATTTAGAGAAGGATACGCGGTTATGGAACTTGTTTTTCACAGAAACTGCTAAAATAAAAAATTGAAAAGCAGTCATCATATCCAAAGCCAAAAAGTTTGAAAGTCGTAACCCAGAAATTAGGCAAAGGTTGAGCTATACCATGGTGTTATACTATCATTCAGGAAACGTTTAAGGGTGGATGTCGGTCTGAGCAGCATGTCAATAAATTTTAATGACGATTTAAAAACGTTGGTGTCTAATGAATACAATTAAGCATTGCATAGGGATAACGCTGATTTGGAAGGTGAAAAAGAAATTTATGTGACATTTCTTATAATAAATCTTATCTTTTAATACCTGAAATAATCAATAATTTACTTTGGTTGTCAAATAATGTTACGTTATATATTATATACCGAATAATATGGAAAAAGTAGGGGTTGATGTACCCCACACACCACATTGGTACATATACTTACGTGGGAAATCTTAAGAACTTCTAATCCTTTAAAAAGGAACAGAACCCTCATGTTTACAATAAACAAAACAAAAAATGGTTGAATATTTAACTAAAAAATCAGATAACTTTACACTGTAATGTCAGTTGGCCAAACCTATGGTTCTTGTTTCATTTCTGTGCGATTTGCCTACTGACAGACCTATTCTTTGCTAGTGGAGTAGAAATGATGAAAGTATTGCAAAAGCTGATACCACCGCAAAATTTTCAAGGAAGCTCCCTATGGGGGACATCAAAAGGGAAGCAGATCCAGCAATATAAGTCTTTATTCAAGATGACAGCTATTTCAAATTAATCCGAAATTATTATACAAATGAGCTAATACATCCAAAGTTCTCATAATTTGATGACTTTAATCTTCTTCTATGCTAGCTTGGATCTTATTAGTAGTCAATATGTACGTAGTAATTAAATCACACAAAATTTAAGTTTGTTAAACTACCAGCAAAAAAGGTTATTTAGTTACACAGACAATTCAAATTAAGATGGCCACCATTTTCCAAATTTCCAAATAACTACCTTAAATTCGATCAAGCATGTGCATATTAAAGAGGTTTAGCTCTTCAAAAGTCAAAGCTATAACAGAAATCACCTGATATTGTTTTAAACATGTTACAAAGGATTTTACCGCTCACAAAAATGACAACCTGAAATCGGTTGCATGTTACTGCACGTACTAATACGAGTATTGATGAGCTGCTGCTGTTCAAATATTCAGTATTATAAAACAAATCAAATAAGTTTTCAAGGGATTGAAGTTTGGTTATTCAGATAAATCTAATAAAGATACTGTCCTGTCATTGTCAAACTGGCCGCCAGAAATAAGTTTGCAAACATACATGGCTCTTATATGGATAAGATCTAAGTAATCATTGCTGTAATAGAAGTCATCTGATTTTGTTAAAATAATTTCAGCTGAAAACTACGTTACCAATATGAGCTATTTCTCTTGTTTTAATCACGACGGTGTCATTTTCAAAATGCATACCGTAAAAGACGTTACAATAATATAATTTAAATGCTGCATTTATTTCGTTTAAAACTAAACATGTTACTCTCAATTTTCATTCAAAGGATTTTGAATGTAGCTACAATGTAATATTAATTTGTATCATAATGACTGCCTGATAGATGTTACATATACAGTGTATTCTAGTAAAATAATGAGAAATGGAGAATCGAACATATAATAAAATTGTCATTTTCTTTTAAAACTCGAGTGTTAAAGATCATTGTACAAACTGTTATGTTTTTTAAACATTTGAAAGGATTTATAAAGTTTATGTTCAAATGCAAATTGCATTTTTCTGTCACAATTCAGCTAAGTATTTACGACCTCTTTTTACAGGACAAAGCCCTGATTACACAAACGGAAATTAGCATAGACAGTTCTAAATCTATCAAAGCAATTTATGATACATATATATTGATGTACCTTTTGGTGGTGCTTGAGCGGTTTTATCTGTTTTGTTTGAAATAGAAATTTTCAGATATATCACAATGCCAAATCCCTTCAACATCCTTCAACAAAAACTTTCAATGGGCATGCCTCTGAAATAGTGCCAAAGTGTTATGAATACATCTATAGTCATGCATTTGCTTGACATAATGAACAGGTAGTACAGAGCTTCACGGCTATAAATTGAGCAAGTCCTGGAATCAAAAAGTCATGTATCGTATCTGTTTGTTGAGTAGTCATATGAGCAATACTAATTGGTATTGCTGTAATTTTAAAATATTTAAAGTAACGTATGTTTCAATCCATTTATGATATTACTACGGAATAAAGCACTTAACTAAAACAGTTTTTACAAATATGTCACAAAACATCAATGCACCACTGGCGTGTTCCAAACAAATGGTGCAGACGCTGTAATTATGTACAATATGCATCTATGCATGTACGATGAACTTATTCTGATACTGATACCAAAAAGTGACTTCTCGCAACCTCTCACATCAAACTTTAAAGCATATTCTGTTATATGGTGTACATAATATGTCCTCGTGTGTTGTTCGAAAACATACGTTACCGAATTTAGAAAAAGGTAGTTACTAGACTTAATGTTTTAAACAGTTTCATACCGAGGTACTCTATATGTTACAGTTGAATAAAATCATCTTTTGAATGAACTGGTTTGTTTGAATTTGTTAATAGTTTTAAAAGTAGAATATTGAATTTTAGTAAGAACTCAGAATTGACAATAATGTTACCACAACCACAATATGAACAAAGAGTCTCATCGATGTTTTCGTTACGGAAATATAATATAATTGCGTTGTTCAGTAAATTCCGTCCCATAGTTAAGTGATATTTGAAAATCACTATGGTCAATGAAACAGAACATTTGAAGAAACATGTTTTACCAAAAGTGACATTTGTTTCACTACCAATGTTGTACTGTATATGTATGATGTTCTATAAGTTCAAAATGTGCCATGTTTATTTACATCAGGAATTACATCAGCAACTTTGAATACATAATGCATATAAACCGATAATTTCAGTAATGAATACAATCTTATCTTCCATAAATATCAAAACAACGCATTGAAAATATAATAACCTCTGTCTTGAAACCATCACAGTCCATCGAAACTCAAAAACTATCCTAGCTTTAATTTTAATTAATGTTCCGTGTAATCTTGGTAACTTATGTTTCATAATGTATGTTTCATTTCATCTTTGTAATGGTGTAAAAAATAATTCAGTAGGTGCTTTGCAGTTCCAATAAGCATGGTTTATGCATTAGCCTGGAATGATAATATACGAAATATGAAACTGAATAGGTGAACTTTAAAACCTAGGTAACGTATATTTCATTTTTAAATACCCTCATGTTCTGTATTTCTTTTGAATGAAAGTTAAAATACTCAGACTGCGCACACACTATAACCAAGTGTACTGTTAATTATCAATATGCTATCTAAGTTTGAAGCAGAAGCCATACAGATTGCTAATCTATGCTATTTATGGTGATGCTGAAAGAGGCATCATTGTTTTACTATAGTTTGTCGACATCCTATAATTGAGATTAGTAACAGGGCTAAGTCCAACAAAATTATAACGGTCATGTGTGCATGTTCAGTAAACATGATTTATTCAAATTAAATGCATACAAATGCAATTGTTGGAGTGTTTCTAATGTTGCTAATTCTTCAAGGTGGAAAATTTGAGTGGCAACTGTTACGTATGTTACATTTTAAAGTATCTTTATCAACTAAAAGTCAAAATTATACACGTAAGCTTACTTTGACATCTTAAATAGGAGGAAACTATTGGTACCCCAAACCTTTCTGAATGAAACACAAATAAGCTCGATTTATTGAAAACAGCATATGATTTATATGTATTACATTTGTATGCACATTGTCTATAACCTAAACTGATTGCAAAATATTATATTTTCTCATGAAAATATATAAAATTGTGAATCTTAACACAATTATTTGATGATATCTTATTAAAAAATATAGTAATTTTGATAATTGTACGAGTTATTAAAAATGGCGAAATCCGGTCTTAAACAATCCCGGAATGAATGTATTAATGGCTGAAGTGGATGAACCTTTGCCTAATTTCTGGGTTACGAAATCGAAAAACTAGAGGACTTACAGAAACTGGCCCACAGACCTAAAGTTATGAATGCGGGAATATTGGAATCCCCTCAGCCGACACGTTCAAGCTGAAGACTTGTTTAATTAATAAAACGACTACACCAACGCACAGTAGTATGCCTAGAGTTTTCAAAATTGTGATTTGCGTAGGCATTCTCTGAAGATGGACGACTACCATGTTAAACGTTATCTATTAGGTGCCACAAGAAGAAAGACTTGCCCGGTAGTCACCCTTGACAGGTCCTTTATAGTGAAATAAACGAGGTCAAAGGTCATTCAGTGCATGCGTGTCACATAAAATACTTTGTATCTTGGTCATTTATCGGAGTAGAATAACAGCAATGGTATCAAAATGAAGCCAGGGCTTTGTACATTTATTTACAAACACTTACTCAAAAATGTTTTCATTTACATACTTATGAATATTGATGAAAACTTAAAAAATGGGTAGATAATTCGTTAAAAATGATATTTTTAAATAATACAAAGATCAACTCTTCACTATTTGTGTTTATAAATGGACAAAAATATGCAATATTACATTTGAAACATTACTTTATATAAATATATATCTGTTTGTAGCATTATTTATTGTTTGCAAGAGTAAATACCGTCAAAAGTCGGTGGGGTATATTAATCATTGAAAAAACAAATATTAAAAAAAACTGACAATATTTACATATCTCACATATACATGTAAACCATATTTTGAGATAGTAAGATGTTTTGATTTTGGAATAATGTTCTTCATAAATATTAACTAAGATTTTTTCAGCTCATTTGCATACTCATGAATATTAATTAAAATGTATAAAATATGCATTTAAAACGTTCATTTAGTACAAATATATCTTTATATTTTTAACCACTGATAAGAATCTTATCAGTTTTATAAATGTCCAAGTAAAGCTTGTAAATATTCCATGCATTAAGAATATAATTAGTATTTAACGCTTATTCAAATACTGCACAACGTGGTACACTTAGTTCAATCTTGCTCATAGTCTTTTCTCTATACACAATGCCAGAGGACAATGCTTTAAAAATGTCACAACTTTATTGTCCTCATTGCCATGTACATTTCTGCAGTTGGTATATAAATAGCCTCGCATGCACATTCAAACTTGCAAACCTGGTTGGATCAGTAGCATTTGCACATTGAACTGCCACATTTCGTCTTGCAATCCACATTAGTATAAGATATGTTACTTTGGGTATTATAGGAATACAGTTATGCATGTCACCCGTGGTATCCTTTGTATGCAAGCAAACTTAGATCCATTATTTTACGCTATCGGTGCAAAGTTCTGAAACGTAATTAGTATATGTCCAAACTGGCATATATACATAGCTATGATGGTATGTCTGTATACACAGAATACACATGTGGTCAGTCTGTATAACTCTGATACCCAAAATGGCCTGCATTTATACCTAAGGTACCGATAGGTGCCTCTTTGTATACCACGGACACTCTTAGTGTATCTGTGTGTATCGCTAACCTGACCTGTATGTATATCCATGATACCCAGAGTGACCTGTATACCTTTGATACATTGGCGGTCTTTCTGTATACCAAGAATATCCGTATTGGCATACATATATAGCCCTGAAAGCCTGCATGTATACAACGAACACCATGAGAGACATGTTTGTACACCTAAGATACCATAGTTTTCTGTATATATACCCAGAGTGGTCTTTATTTATAGCAAGTTTACATATAGCGGTACCCAGGATCCAATAGTGGCCAGTATTTATAGCCAAGAAGACCTGACAGTATACCAAGGATACCCAGATAAACCTGCCTCTACACCACGGCTACTAAACGCTAGCGCCACCACCAAATTGTGGTGATAAGGAAAAGAGCTATCAACATTTCCGTGGTGCAGCTATCGCCCGTTTCTACTTGTAAACACGTGAGTAAAATTTATATTTTATCTTATATTTTTATTGATAGAACTTTTTTTTTCGAAAATCGGAGAATGTAGTTCCGTGTAACAACACTTTTACTACAGGTTGGCTGTAATTTCATTAAGATAATATGCAAATTGTGGTGTCAGGAGCTTTTCTCCCGAATCTGACAGTGGCACATTTTCATATCGGCCAGTATTCGAACACCATTCCGATAAACAGACACACTGTAAGAACATACCTGCGCATGCAAATGGTGTAGAAATGATAAATAATTATATACGCACACACCATGAATAATAGAATTAGAGTTAGAAGAAATATACCAGGATTTTTGAAAGTGGTGGCGCTATAACTCTAGTGGTGGCGCTATACAGTAGTGGTGGCGCTGTTACGGCATTCAATAATACGAACTGCTGACGCATCCGGACCAAAACAAACACTAATATTCTCTAATTGATAATTTTCTTGCAAGGAATCATGTTATTAATGAAAGAAAAACACGATCATAGTTTATTTACCTTTATGAAACATTCTCTATCCAAGAAAAAAAAAAAGAACAAAATACTCACAGACCCTTGGGACTCTTGTAGTCAAAGTAAATATTTTCCTTTGTTTAAAGTGTTAATGTAGAATTATTTCTAACCTTTAAATATTGTACTTAATAAATACAAACGTAAGTAAATTCAGGTCAAGAAAAATAGTAGCAATACCTTTATTTCAAACAAAGGTTTGTGTCCAGGAAATAAGTTGAAGATAGTGTAGAATTTATTTTTTATATTAAGATTCTGAAAGTTACTTCCCTTTGTTTTTATACGTCGTTTGCATGTCATTGTAAACAAAAGACCTTACTTTCACAATTCTTTCTGAAAAGTGAGTACAGTACATTTTCAATTCCAATAGATTAAATATGATTAATCAATAGAGCTTAGATGTACAATCTGAATCCATATACATGTAGATTATTTTGCGATCATGTAGAGGTTACTACATGTAGTTTGTTGAGTAACGTAATTTGGATATAGTGTGGGATAGGTTGATAACATCGATTATTGTAAAAATTTCCGTGGCTTGCAGACAGACATTTTCATATATCAAAATTAAATATATAAAAACCACTAATCATATACAACAGCGCCACCACTACTGTATAGCGCCACCACTTGAGTTATAGCGCCACCACTTTCTAAAATAGTCGTGTTTTAACTTTTTACTGTGTTTTTCGTAATTCTTTGGTGTATGGGAATAAATGCAATTCATTTCTACACCATTTGCATGCGCAGGTATGGTCTTAGTGTGTCAATTCATTGGAATGGTGTTCGAATACTGGCCGATATGAAAATATGCCATTGTCAGATTCGGGAGAAAAGCTCCTGACACCACAATTTGCATATTATTTTAATGAAATTACAGCCAACCTGTAGTAAAAGTGTTATTACACGGAACTACATTCTCCGATTTTCGAAAAAGTTCTATCAATAAAAATATAAGATAAAATATAAATTTTACTCACGTGTTTACAAGTAGAAACGGGCGATAGCTGCACCACGGAAATGTCGATAGCTCTTTTCCTTATCACCACAATTTGGTGGTGGCGCTAGCGTTTAGTAGCCGTGTACACCTAGGGTACACCGGTGGCATGTATTTATACTCAGGATATTCATTGTGGTGACATTAAGTAAACGGTCAGGATGACCTGTTTGTATACCCAGGATACTCAAGGTGACCAGGCTACACAGAGTGGCATGGCTCTATACCTTGGATACATAGATATACCAATGCCATCCAAAGTGTCCTGAATGTATAGCCATGATGGCATGTCTATATACACCCAAGATACCCAGAATGGCGTGTATGTAAATCAAATATACCCTTAGTAGCCTACATATACAATTGTATAGCCAGGATGACATGCCTGTATACCCAGAATATCAGTATACCCAGAGTTGCAAGGAAACTCGGTTGGCCCTTCTGTATGTCCAGAATACCCAGAATTGCCTGTCTGTATATTCAGTATACCAATATTTGCCAGTATGTACACATGTGTAGCCAATATTACCTGTCTGTATGCACAGAATACCCAGATAGGCCTTCTGTATACCCATGATATCCACAGTGACCTGTATGTATAGCCATGTTACCCTTAGTGGACTGTATGTATAGCCAGAGTGGCTATACACGTATGCCAAAAACACGCAGAGTGAATGATTGTATAACTAAGATACCTATAGTGGAATTTACATGTACGTATACCCAGGATGACTTTCCTTTATAACTCGGATACCCATTTTATCTGTCTCTATATCCAGGCTACCTATTGTTGTCTATATCTATATACCCAGGTTTTTCCTAGATGTCTGTATGTATAGCAAGAAGGGCCAGTCTGTATACACAGGATACCCAGAGTGACATGTCTGTATACCCTCAATACCGATAGTGGCATCAATATTTAGCCCGGATGGCGTGCCTGTAAACAAATGATACCAAAAATGGCCTGACTATATATACAGTGGCCTGTATGAAAAGCCAAGTTTGCCTGCCGATATACCGAAGATATCCATAGTTGCCTTCTCTATACCTCTAGATACATTTGGTGCCCAGTCGTTATATCAAAGATAATAGGTAAAGGTAGACTTCACTGAAGCAAGTATACTATTGATACCAATTTAGGCTATCCTGTCTGTAAACCCGATATATGTTTCAAATAGTATATTGTTTAATTATCCGCCAAAATATTACAAAACCATACACAAAACCTTTTGTACATTCTCCAGTATAAAAGAAAAACTGAATATACTGACTTCTTGACGGCCATTGTGATTGTCTGAGATGGTGTCAACCAGTTTAAAAAAGTAGTAATGTTTTTTCAGTCACCAATCACAATACTATACTAAACTACATAAAACAACTATATAAACTCTATAATGTATGCAAAGAAACCTTAACATATTGACTTTTGGCAGCCATTTTGAAAAATGAGCGCCATATTGGTTATCTGAGGTTGCCTACATGGCGTATGGTCTTATTATCAATTGTATTTATCAATCTTAATACTGCAATAAATTACATTAAAACATGTAAACGCTCGTATATATGAATACTTTGAACATTTTTACCTTTGGTGGTCATCTTGGTCGCCATTTTGAAATAACGACAGCCATATTGGCTGTGTGACATAGGTTCACATATTGAAATAGCCGGCAGATATGTACTTAATACAAAGGAAATGCCTTGCTTTTGTGAAAACAAATACACAATTGTGCTTAAGATAACTGTTGGTCAGAAGTCAACCTTTCTACTTCAAGCAATATCTACACATAAAACACATATGATGGCGATATAAACAGTTTCGTTTATAAATAGATAAGTATCCCACATACCATTTGTTACCTTTCTGTTTTTCAAATCATGAAAATTATATATAAAACAATAAATATTGTACAGCTGTACAAACATGCCAATCTTTATCGTAATTTTATACGATTTTGCCGCTTTCATTAATATTAATAAATACGCAAATGAGCTAATTTGCATAAAGTGATTTTATTTCATCGTTAAAGGTCCAATACTAAGGAAAGTGAACATTTTAATTTCTTTTAAAAAGCACAGAAACTATTTCATTTTATTGGAAAATGAAAGTTGGTATGTAGAAATTCGAAATAAATCGCAGTATATGTACAATTATTTTTCTATGAAGTATGAAGAAAGTTAAAAAGACCTGGGGTCATTCTGTCGATTCATTGAAATTTCAACATAATACACATACATTTCTTTGAGTTCCAAAGACCTTCTGTAAATTTTGACCTGCCAATCTTCATTGTTTAGTGTCTTGCAGAAGTCTATGCACTAGCTATGAAAAAAATTGCCAACTCACTTTCCCTTAGTAATGGACCTTTAAATACATTGGCTTCAACTCTATACCATTTTTGCTCACTTATTTCACCAAATGGCGAAGATAAGATGCCATATAAGTAAAATTTGTAAAAAACTGCACTCAATGACCTTTGACCTAATTTCTTGACCTAAATTTAACCTTAGGATTGTGACTACCGGCATCAATGAACTACTTATATCATATACTTCACATATAACACATAAAAGTTGCATCTTCACGAAATGCCTACGTAGGTGTTATCCAGCCATATATATGAAAATAATTGGTAAACTACAGACCGATCTGGAAAAAAAAACAAGCCAGATTAAAGATTTATTATGCAATGCAATTTCATTATGACACTGTAATGAGAGAATTTTGTTTGCAAAGGCATAGTATGTATAGGATTAAGACATCATACTGGGGATACGTGACGAACAGGCACAAAAGGAATGCAACACTTTAATTCCTTAAAATCTAGCAAACTAACCCCGTCGGTAGATGCGACTGGATCTGAAAACTAATTTTATTAACCCTAAGCCTGCTGGCGGCAGATGATTCTGCCTTTGCGACCAGTGCAGACCAAGATCAGCCTGCACATCCGTGCAGTCTGATCATGGTCTGCACTGTTCGCTATTCAGTCAGTAAATTTTCAGTGAAAACCCCTTTGAGTTATAAGTGGTACTGTCCAGATTGAAAGATGGACTAGTCCATTATAGAAATATAGCAGGTTAAGGATTAATTAAGTACTGTGTCCTATCGAAGAGAGGAACTGTTTGTATTTTGTTTTCAGTGTTCGTCTCTGAAGATGTATTTGAGTGTACAGAGTACAAAGAGCTAAAAATAATACTTCTCAATTATACAGTAGATAGCTCTATATAATTCTAAACAAATCTGTTTCATTTATTTTATGCTAACTAATGAAATACTGTATTCTATCAGTTAATATTTTTATATCTCAACACTCACACTGTGAAAACATGAAATATATATTTTCACACTGTGTGAGATATAGCTCCGCCCCCACATACATTGTGTATGAATTTTAAATTAATTGCTTAAAACAGGATGAAAATTGTAGTTGCACTTTGTTCTTTATAGTATATTTCTCGATTCAATTTAGTTTACTTAATTAGAATTTCTTAACGTTATGCAGCAAAAAATAAAAAAAAAATGGAACTTTATGTTGTGTGCGTCTTTTGTTTAGTTTCTCAAAATGACCATTTCGGCCTGGGTGGTTCCAATACTCCCGCGGTCATAGCCTTGGGTATTGTTTAATCACCCTTTGGTTATGGTGCCTGCTTTTTAATTTTGTCTTTTGACAGTTCCTGTGATACGCAGGCTCCATAACCTCAGATCCCCTTCCTAAATTCCAGTTTGTTTAGTTCTGCCCATTGTTTTCTCGTTTGGGCAAACCCTTTACTTTATCTGGGGACCAAACGCCGCTCTTCGTGGAATTACACGCCTCAACACGTGTATCATTGAAGATTCCATGTTCACCGCCGTTTGAATACATCTACGGATGTCTCTAAATTGCTTTTTGTACTTTTAGCATGTGTAAATGTTGAGTTCTGCTCAACCCGGGGCTAGAGGGCGTGGACGGTAGCATGCATTTCCACTACCGTCTATGAACAGGCTCAATCAAACCGAGCCTGCAACATTTTCGTTTTTGTTGTGTTGAGCAACCACTTTCCACTTTCCGCTATTTTTCTAACGTCACAACACGTCTGACGTCATGTCTGTTTACGCGTGTCTGTTTCCCGCGCTGAGATTAAAAATTGTTGCAAAATCCAACGTAATTTAGCATAAAATAAAAATAAAACTTGTTTGTTTTTCGTGAATATAGAGAATATTAGGTTACTGTCGGATAAATTTAAATTTATTAGGCGAGTTGAAGAAAATATATTAGGCGAGGCTGCTGCCGAGCCTTATATATTTTCGTAGACGAGCCTAATAAATTTAAATTTTTCAGACAGTAATCTAATATTCTATTTATCCTACGTGCTCAGAATATTGGGGCAAAAGTCGTTGGAAAGACCAACAGCGTGCAGACTTGACGTCATATATAACGTTTGCAAGTGCAATAAAATTTGCGGATAAAATAGAAAAAATGCAATAACTTTTTTGTTTCTGGATAAAAACTTTTGATATTACCACTTATTTTCTTAGTTAGAACATTTCCAATACAATGATAACGGTTTCATTGAAAAATTCGGAAAAAATATGTTTTCAAAATTTCCGGCTGAAGTGCCGTAAAAGTGAAAAATAACAATAACTTTTTTGTTTCTGGATAAAAACCTATAATTTGACCACTCATTTTCTAAATTCAAACATTTCCAATACAATAGTATCGGTTTCAAGTTAAAATTTTGATAAAATATGTGATTTAAAAATTTCCCGCAAAAGTGATATTTTGACACTGACTGAATAAAGCAAAGTTTATTAGGCAGGCCGATATTGTGCTATATCTTGTATAAGGGTAGGATAAATTGAATATATCTCACCTCGAAGTGAGAAAATGTTCACATTTGAAATATTTGAAATTTTTTCACTTCCATATTCACTCAAAACAAACAAATATCCTCTATATATTTCCCGTATAGCTTCTACATGTAATTGGTTTAACTTTATATCCTACGATACCTACTGTATAGATCGCCGCGCGAATAACATCTAACATCAAGCGCGCACACACACCCTCGATAATTTTTGCTCATTAGTGAGATAATTTCGACTATCAATACAGATACAGATACCTGTTTTTGTGATAGCTTTTTTTGGTAGTTTCGTAAACGTGAGGTCAGTAAGTTCAGGTATTTGAAATTCTTTCGGTTCAATTGACGGAAACAGAGATGGCTTCCTGTGTACTCAGAAAAGTTGCAAATCCGCAGATTTTTCGTTATCTCTCGAAAAATGCAGCATCAATTAATGTAGTTAAAAGACAGACAAGGAAGATACACTCAACACCGTTTGTTCTGCGTAGGTTTCTGAAAATGTCATTTGTTTTTTTTGTTAAAAAATTGCATTTGGTTTTGAAGGACGCTTGCAGCCTTGACATGGATTACTTCCCTTGGTGCATTAGTGGTACTTTCTTGTAAATAAGCTTGTACAGGTTTAAATCTTTAATCTCAGCATTGCTCGTTTTCATTTTTTAGTGTAGCGCTCCTTTTCGTTTTTTAGTGTAGCACTCAGAAACCTGTGGAGTGGAACACTTGCCTAGCAACCTCAGATAATCCAATAATCTTGTAGTCAAATTGAACAAATTGACTGTCAATCAAGTAAAACCAATTATATCGAATGTTCAGTGTATCAGATTAGCGGTCGCGTAGTGCAACCAAAAATCGAACTCTGCGAGTAAAAATAATAAGCTGGGAGCCCAGCTTGTGAGTAATTTTCTGAGCCGTCATGTTTTGTTTACCAGTCAGGGATGTAACTGTTTTAAGTTATGTATAACCTATTTCAGTTTCTTTTTCAAGCATTTTAAACTGCGATAACTTGAAACACTAGCTTACAACCCTGACTGTTTACGTTGGAAATAATGAATTCATGATCTCATGCACCTGACCGCATCTAAATGCCACCTTATCCCATTCCAGGTATTTGGAATCAGCTGTTTCAGACTGTTCCACTTTTATTCGTTTCTTTTATTTCAAAATGTTCCGACGTGAAGTTTTTACAATACATGGTGTATTTTAACTGCAACATAATCACATCAGAATGTCCAAAGCTTGCATTAATTGATTTGAATAATTTTTATTCCCCAAATTTCATACTTTAAATGACCGAACGATGTCGGCGTTTGAAATATATTTTGTATCGCATCAATTGTGGAAACAAAGCGAGTCAATTATTGTCACATTAATTTATTAATTCGGGAATGGCTGCGAATAACATCACAATTATGTCCAATTACTGTCCTGCAAACATCGCTACTTTCACAGGTTATTACCATTTAATTTGCAGTGAAAGCAGAAAGCATAAGGAAGCCACGTGTTATGAAAATAAATTGGTCAACACACTTAGCACATAAATCGAATTGTCGCATGTTGATTACAGGGCTCACTTTTGGGCGCAATTTCGCGATATTCTCATGTTGGTTTTTTTTTGTGAAAATCGCATAAATTTTGCTCAAATGTGTGGCCGTGGATCTTTTGCTGAAATTGTGACTTTTCGCTGCAATGCAGACTAATTTTTTGATTGTATGATGTTTATTAGGCACTTGCATTTTGCTTTTATCTCCATAGAGTGACCAGTGATAATGAATAAAAGTCAAAAATCACCTGTTTTTGCGAAGTGTCAAAAGAAGAAATTGAAGCGTTTGGAAGGCAACGCAGACGAATAGCGGTGACAATAACAACAAGATGGAGAAACCCCTGTTGAAGTCCCTTCATGAAAAAAATGCTGAACGCTCAAAATTCCAAACAAAATGTTTGTAATTGAGGGTGAGGGTTGGGTCAATATGAGTTTGACTTCAAAGCTGTTCTGGTCTAATGGAAGTGTATCAGATGCAGACAGATTAAAACAGCTCTAACTTAACTTCCACTTGGACAGAGCAGCTTTGAAGTAAAAGCTCAAAGTTAACTTACTGACATAGACTCAAATTATTCATGTTAGTAATGCTCGAAAGAACTGTTGTTTAGTCATGAGTTGCAGGGGTTCCCACATGCATTTGCGTCATCCTGTCTGATTAAATCTATTACGTAAACAATACTGCCTTAATCGACCATGCCGTTATTGGAAAAAAATCATCTCTGATTGGTCGAGAGTGCAAAGCAGCCACTGCAAACTTCGCCTTTGATTGACAGGCGAAATAGCTTCTGACAGGGTAGTTCTTTTGTGTACTCAGTAAGGTACGCGTTTGACTATTTTTTTACCTGTCCCGGGGAATTGCGGTTGGAATATTTTGGCATCCTTTTCCAAAAAGTAGAATTAAAGTTAAACGTTTCCGAGAACCCTGGTTGCGCAGATGTAACAAGTTTTACAATGTAAAATATGCAATTTTCAGTTGTTTTTATACGCCCGAATGGACGTATTATGTTATGACGCCGGTGTCCGTCTGTCCGTCCGTCCGTTAGCAATTTTCCGCTCTGTAACTCTTGAACACCTTGAAGGATTTCAAAGAAACTTGATACAAATGTTCACCACATGGAGATGACGTGCAGAGCGCTTGTTTCGGATGACTAGCTTCAAGGTCAAGGACACACTTAGGGGTTAAAGATCATATGAGTGTTTTTCGTGTGCGCTCTGTAACTTGAACTGCTTAAAGGATTTCAAAGAAACTTGGCACAAATGTTCACCACACTGAGACGACATGCAGAGCACTTGTTTCAGGTGACTAGCTTCAAGGTCAAGGTCATACTTAGGAGTGAAAGGTCATATATGACTTTGCTGTGTCCACTCTGTAACTCTTGGACTGCTTGAAGGATTTCAAAGAAACTTGGCACAAATGTTCACCACACTGAGACGACATGCAGAGCACTTGTTTCGGGTGACTAGCTTCAAGGTCAAGGTCATACTTAGGAGTGAAAGGTCATATATGACTTTGCTGTGTCCGCTCTGTAACTCTTGGACTGCTTGGAGGATTTCAAAGAAACTTGGCACAAATGTTCACCACACTGAGGCGACTTGCAGAGTGCATGTTTTGAATGACTCGCTTCAAGGTCAAGGTCACACTTGGGGGTCAAAGGTCATATATGACTTTGCTTTGTATATATTGCTCTGCATTGCAGTGCTCTTGTTTTTATTTGGCAGATCCCTTTTTAGCGTGACTTTTCGAAGAATAAGTAGAGCTATCCTACTCACCAAGGCGTCGGCGTCACACCTTGGTTAAGTTTTTCGTACCAGTCCACATTTTGACAAAGTCTTTTGAGATAAAGCTTTGAAACTTTCAACACTTGTTTACCATCACCATGGCCAGTTATAGGCAAGAGCACATAACTCCATCAAGGATTTTTGCTGAATTATGGCCCCTTTTTAGCTCTACTATTCGAAGAATAAGTAGAGCTATCCTACTCACCACGGCGTGGGCGTCGGTGTCGGCGTCGGCATCACACCTTGGGTTAAGTTTTTCGTACCAGTCCACATTTTGACAAAGTCTTTTGAGATAAAGCTTTGAAACTTTCAACACTTGTTTACCATCATCATGGCCAGTTATAGGCAAGAGCACATAACTCCATCAAGGATTTTGGCTGAATTATGGCCCTTTTTGACTTAAAAATCATGGTTAAGTTTTTCGTACCAGTTCATATTTTGACAAAGTCTTTTGAGATAAAGCTTTGAAACTTTCAACACTTGTTAACCATCACCATGTCCAGTTATAGGTAAGAACACATAACTCCATCTAGGAGTTTGGCTGAATTATGGCCCTTTTTGACTTAGAAATCTGGGTTAATATTTCGTACCAGTTCATATTTTGACAAAGTCTTTTGAGGTAAAGCTTTAAAACTTTCAACACCTGTTAACCATCATTATGTCCAGTTATAGGCAAGAGTACATAACTCCATCAAGGATTTTGGCTGAACTATGGCCCCTTTTGACTTAGAAATCTTGGTTAAGTTTTTCGTATCAGTTCATATTTTTTGTAAAGTGTTTGACATATGGCTTTGAAACTTTTATCACTTGTTTAGTATAATAGTCTCTATCTGTAGGAAAGAGAACATAACTCTGTCATCTATTTTGGCTGAATTATGGCCCTTTTTGGATTTTGAAATTGGTTCTGTTTTCATACAAGTCCATGTTTTGTCAAAACTATTTGACATATGGCTTTTAAACTTTGAACTCTTGTTTATCATTATGATTTCCATCTGTAGGCAAGAGTACATAACTATTTTGACTGAATTATGGCCCTTTTTGGACTTTGAAATTGGCTCATATATTGCCATTTAGTGCAAGACTTATCAAAATCAAAGTAATACAGGAACATTGTTTGTCTTTATCTATTTATTTCTTTTGTCTGAATATCCATGGAAATATTTTGACCCCATTCTTCAATCAGTTCTTCGAATAGTCGAGGGCGCTGTCATCAGACAGCGCTTGTTTGACTTAGAAATCATGGTTAAGTTTTTCGTACCAGTTCATATTTTGACAAAGTCTTTTGACATAAAGCTTTGAAACTTTCAACACTTGTTTATCATCACCATGTCCAGTTACAGGCAAGAGTACATAACTCCATCAAGGATTTTGGCTGAATTATGGCCCCTTTCGACTTAAAAATCTTGGTTAAGTTTTTCGTACCAGTTCATATTTTGACAAAGTCTTTTGAGGTAAAGCTTTGAAACTTTCAACACTTGTTTACCATCACCATATTCAGTTATAGGCAACAGTACATAACTCCATCAAGGATTTTGGCTGAATTATGGCCCCTTTCGACTTAGAATCTTGGTTAAATTTTTCGTACCAGTTCATATTTTGACAAAGTCTTTTGAGGTAAAGCTTTGAAACTTTCAACACTTGTTTACCATCACCATGTTCAGTTATAGGCAAGAACACATAACTCCATCAAGGATTTTGGATTATGGCCCTTTTTGACGTAGAAATCTTGGTTAAGTTTTTTGTACCAGTTCATATTTTGACAAACTCTTTAAAGATAAAGCTTTGAAACTTTCAACACCTGTTTACCATCACCATGTCCAGTTATAGGCAAGAGTTCATAACTTCATCAAGGATTTTGGCTGAATCATGGCCCCTTTTGACTTGGAACTCTTGGTTAAGTTTTTCGTACCAATTCATATTTTGTGTAGTGTTTGACATATGGCTTTGAAACTTCTATTAATGTTCAGTAAAATAGTCTCTATCTGTAGGAAGGAATACATAACTCTGTCATATATTTTGACTGAATTATGGCCCTTTTTGAACTTGGAAATTGGTTCTGTTTTCATACAAGTCCATGTTTTGTCAAAACTATTTGACATATGGCTTTTAAACTTTGAACACTTGTTTATCATCATGATTATCATCTGTAGACAAGAGTACATAACTCTGACAACTATTTTGGCTGAATAATGACCCTTTTAGGACTTTGAAATTGGTTCACACATTGCCATTTAGTGCAAGTCTTATCGAAATCCACAAATACAGGAACATTGTTTGTCTAATATTTTTTTTTTCTTTTCGAGGGCTCAGAGCGAAACTAGTCTATCTGCTTCTGTTTCTATATACACTTAGACTAGTTTCGCTCTGAGCCCTCGTTTTGTCTAAATATCTGTAGAAATATTTTGACCCCATTCTTCAATCCATTCTTCGAATAGTCAAGCGCGCTGTCATCTGACAGCTCTTGTTTGTTCTCTTACAATAATTTTTTTTGTATTACTTCCCTTTTTTGTTACTATAAATAGCTTATTTTGAAACTTTTTTATTATTGGCCGTAGGGAAAAACCAAGACCACTTTTCTGTGGTACAACTTGGATGGTACCTCCAATTTTTAGGTGTATTTTGACATAACTTTACCTGGTAAGAATTTTTTTGTGGACTTAGAATTTTTTTTGGAATTTCTTCTTTTTGTTGTTCCTGTTCTTTGGGCTTCAACAGTCAAGTTCTTTAAATTTTGCTCCCATCCTCTGATGTAACCCTTAGGGCGTATATTGCCCTGCTTGGCGACGCTCTTGTTTATGTTAAGATGTAGCATTTTATTCAAGGTGTTTCCAAACCTTCATCAAAGCCGTGCCTGCCTGTAGGAAGTTATTTACGTCAGTTATTACCAGTAACTATGATGTGTTCATAAATAGCTCTTTCACTAGAGCTTTTTAATAGTGCCATATATGATATTTCACACGATATCTAACAGTTGTTGTCTTCATGAAGTTTACTTAGAAGAGACTGTCACTAATTTTACTATGTATGTTCTTGAAAAAATAAAATTCATTTCAGATTCTTTACTTTTTATATAACTTTAAAGTAAGAGTACTGATTTTCATTTTAGATAGTATAATAAAACTCCTTGTCTTCAAAGACCCTTCAGAAATTATGCAGTGGTGGTTTTTCCGGCTTATATATGTCATTATTGTTATTCAGTATTTATTCTCCCAATTATGCCATTCAAATTATTAACAGCTGGGCTACCAAGTTTCAAGCTGGGCTACCAAATTTTCAGTCTAGGAGCCTAGCTGGCTACCAAGTTCAAAAGTTAATCTGGAACACTGATGTTATAGTAGGAATAATAGTAATATCCTGTTATTTGGACTGTGTTCCATATAAATATTTTAACATATTTTACAGCAAAATTAACGTTGTTTCAGTAAGGTATGTGTTTCAGTAAGAACCGGCTAACCACTTTGGGTTTTCTTTGGGGGATATTTATAATCATATATATTTCTTCAGAAAATGGGGCTTGGCAATCTTTTGGTGGTTTACCTCTGTTGTATAATAAGTGTCTGTGTTTAAATATACAATGATGATGAAAAAAGTGTTTCACAAGTATATAGTTGGGGATGGGGGACCAGTTAAGTGTTCCACACATGTAATGTCTGTGGTGTAGCATTGAGTTACCAGTATTGGTGGGGATAAGGATTCATATAGGTTGAATTTAGTTAATACTCACTCATTAAGCCTTGTGGCAAGACCTACAAACTGATCTAATAAAGATGACCTTGATCTTCCTAAATGGCCATCACCTTCAAACTTAAAACCTCAAAAAACAATGTTTTGGTTAACTAGTTCCACAGACAGTCCATGTTAATGACACGATTTAGTTCATACTCGCAACATTCCTTGTGGCAAAACCTACAAACTGACCTAAATATAAATGATCTTGGCCCTCATATGATCTTCAGCTTCAACTTAAAATCTCAAACAACATTTTTAGCTCAACTATTTGTAGAATAGTAGAGCTATTGGACTCGCCCATGCGTCCGCGTCTGTGTCGGTGTCTGCGTCCCGATTTGGTTAAGTTTTTATATGTAAACTGGTATCTCAGCAACCACTTGTGGGAATGGATTGAAACTTCACACACTTATTCACTGTGATAAACTGACTTACATTGCACAGGTTCCATAACTCTATTTTGCTTTTTTTACAAAATTATGCCCCTTTTTTGACTTATAAATTTTTATTTTAGTTATGGTTTTGTATGTAAGCTGGTATCTCAGTAACCACTTGTGGGAATGGATTGAAACTTCACACACTTAATTACTGTGATAAATTGACTTACATTGCACAGGTTCAATAACTCTATTTTGCTTTTTTACAAAATTATGCCCCTTTTTCAACTTAGAATTTTTTGGTTAAAGTTTTGTATGTAAGCTGGTATCTCAGTAGTCACTTATTGGAATGAATTGAAACTTCACACACTTGTTCACTGTCATGATCTGACATGCACAAAGCAGGTCCCATAACTTTATTTTGCTTTTTTACAAAATTATGCCCCTTTTTCAACAGAAATTTTTGGTTAAGTTTTTGTATGTAAGCTGGTATCTCAGTATCTACAAATGGGAAAGGATTGAAACTTCACACACTTGTTCACTGTCATGATATGACATGCAGTGCAAAGGGTCAATAACTCAACTTCGCATTTTACAAAATCATGCCCCTTTTCCAACTTAGGAGTTTTGGGTTAAATTCTTATATGTAAGCTGGTATCTCAGTATCCACTAATGGGAATGGATTGAAACTTCACACACTTGTCCACTGTCATGAGCTGATAAGCACTATGCAGGTTCCATAACCCTATTTTGCTTTTTTACTAAATTATGCCCCTTTTTCGACTTTTGTATTCATTCAATCAACAAGGCGGTTGAATAGTCGAGCGTTGCTGTCCTCCAACAGCTCGTTAGGTCAACTATTCAAACTACTTGGGAATGGGTTGAAACTCCACACACTTGTTCACTGTCATGATCTGACATGCACCGTGCAGGTCCCATAAATCTACTTTGCATTTTTAGCTCACCTGTCACATAGTGACAAGGTGAGCTTTTGTAATCACCCTTCATCCGTCGTCTGTGCGTCCGTCAGTCCATCAACAATTTCTTGTCTGCACGATAGTGGTTTCATTTATGATTTTATTTTAACCAAACTAGCACACAACTTGTATCACCATAAGATCTTGGTTCCTTTCTTGAACTGGCCAGATCCCTTTATGGGTTCCAGAGTTATCGCCCCTGAAAGGGCCAAAATTAGCTATTTTGACCTTGTCTGCACTATAGCAGCTTCATTTATGATTTGATTTTTACCAAACTTGCACACAACTTGTATCATGATAAGATCTTGGTTCGGCCAGATTCCATTATGGGTTCCAGAGTTATGGCCCCTGATAGGGCCAAAATAAGCTATTTTGACCTTGTCTGCACAATAGTAGCTTCATTTATGATATGAATTTAATCAAACTTGCACAAAACTTGTGTCACCATAAGGTCTTGGTTCTTGTCTTGAACTGGCCAGATTCCATCATTGGTTCCAGAGTTATGGCCCCTGATAGGGCCAAAATTAGCTATTTTGACCTTGTCTGCACAATAGCAGCTTCATTTATGATTTGATTTTTACCAAACTTGCACACAATTTGTATCATGGTAAGATCTTAGTTCGGCCAGATTCCATTATGGGTTCCAGAGTTATGGCCCCTAATAGGGCCAAAATAAGCTATTTTGACCTTGTCTGCACAATAGTAGCTTCATTTATGATATGAATTTAATCAAACTTGCACAAAACTTGTGTCACCATAAGGTCTTGGTTCCTGTCTTGAACTGGCCAGATTCCATCATGGGTTCCAGAGTTATGGCCCTTGATACGCCAAAATAAGCTATTTTGACCTTGTCTGCACAATAGCAGCTTCATTTATGATTTGAATTTAATCAGACTTGCACAAAACTTGTGTCACTATAAGGTCTCGGTTCCTTTCTTGAACTGGCCAGATTCCATCATGGGCTCCAGAGTTATGGCCCCTTAAAAGTCAGAAATTTGTTATTTTGGCTTTTGCAGCCATATAGAGACTTCATTTATGGTTTTATTTGATACAAACTTCCAAAATATCTTCAACAACAATAAATCTTGGATTCCATGACGAATCTATCAGATTCAATCGTAGGTTCCAGAGTTATTTTATATCTGATTACCTCCCCTGATTGTAATCAAAATGGATTTATATCAGTAAGTCCTTATAGGACTTATTTGAAATTTCATAATTATTATTAGTTTGACTGAGACAATCAGGGTAGATAACTTCACATGCTGATAGTACTTATTGAGTACACAACTCCTACTGACTGGGGTCACCAGGTCAAAGGTCAAGGTCACCAGGTCAAACGTTAACTTTTTGCATGAAGGCACTTTACTTGCGAATCACTGCACCCAGGACCTTCAAACTTCACATACTGATAGTACTTATTGAGTACATGTCCCCTACTGACTTTGGGGTCACCAGGTCAAAGGTCAAGGTCTCCTTGTGAAACGTTGACTTTTTGCATGAAGGCACTTTACTTGCAAACCACTGCACCCAGGACCTTCAAACTATTGAGTACATGACCCCTACTGACTTTGGGGTCACCAGGTCAAAGGTCAAGGCGCTGCCGGAGCATTTGTCACCATTAGTGACAGCTCTTGTTTATTATTGGCCGTAGGGAAAAACCGAGACAACTTTTCTGTGGTACAACATGTGATGGTACCTCCAATTTTTAGGTGTATTTTGTCATATCTATACCTTGTAAGATTTTTTGTTCTCTTTGGTTAAATTTCTTCCCTTTGTTGTTCCTGTCCTTTGGATTTAGATATTTTTTTCTGAGGACCTTCTTGTCCTCAAGTGCAATGATAACAGGTGAGCGATATAGGGCCATCTTGGCCCTCTTGTTTCAAAATTATGCCCCTTTTTAGCTCGACTATTCGAACAATAAGTAGAGCTATCCTACTCACCACAGCGTCGGAGTCGGCGTCCCACCTTGGTTAAGTTTTTTGTACCAGTCCACATTTTGACAAAGTCTTTTGAGATAAAGCTTTGAAACTTTCAACACTTGTTTATCATCATCATGGTCAGTTATAGGCAAGAGCACATAACTCCATCAAGGATTTTGGCTGAATTATGGCCCCTTTTGACTTAGAAATCTTGGTTAAGTTTTTCGTACCAGTTCATATTTTGACAAAGTCTTTTAAGATAAAGCTTTGAAACTTTCAACACTTGTTTACCATCACCATGGCCAGTTATAGGCAAGAGTACATAACTTCATCAAGGATTTTGGCTGAATTATGGCCCCTTTCGAATTAGAAATCTTGGTTAAGTTTTTCGTACCAGTTCATATTTACACAAAGTCTTTTGAGATAAAGCTTTGAAACTTTCAATACTTGTTTACCATCACCATGTCCAGTTATAGGCAAGAGCACATAACTCCATCAAGGATTTTGGCTGAATTATGGCCCTTTTTGACTTAGAAATCTGGGTTAATATTTCGTACCAGTTCATATTTTGACAAAGTCTTTTGAGATAAAGCTTTGAAACTTTCAGCACCTGTTTACCATCACCATGTCCAGTTATAGGCAAGAGTACATAACACCATCAAGGATTTTGGCTGAATTATGGCCCCTTTTGACTTAGAAATCTTGGTTAAGTTTTTCGTACCAGTTCGTATTTTTTGTAAAGTGTTTGACATATGGCTTTGAAACTTTTATCACTTGTTTAGTATAATAGTCTCTATCTGTAGGAAAGAGAACATATTAACTCTGTCATCTATTTTGGCTGAATTATGGCCCTTTTTTGACTTTGAAATTGGTTCTGTTTTCATACAAGTCCATGTTTTGTCAAAACTATTTGACATATGGCTTTTAAACTTTGAACACTTGCTTATCATTATGATTTCCATCTGTAGGCAAGAGTACATAACTATTTTGACTGAATTATGGCCCTTTTTGGACTTTGAAATTGGCTCATATATTGCCATTTAGTGTAAGACTTATCGAAATCAAAGTAATACAGGAACATTGTTTGTCTAATCTATTTATTTCTTTTGTATATCCGTGGAAATATTTTGACCCCATTCTTCAATCAATTCTTCGAATAGTCGAGCGCGCTGTCATCAGACTGCTCTTGTTCTACTTAGCAGTTTTTGGTTGAACTAAGGTTTTTGTATGTAAGCTGGTAGCTCAGTATCCACTAATGGGAATGGATTGAAACTTCACACATTTGTTCACTGTCATGATATTACGTGCAGTGAATAGGTTCAATAACTTTACTTTGCATATTTACAAAATTATGCCCCTTTTTTCAACTTAGCTGTTTTTGGTTAAATTTTTATATGTATGCTGGTATCTCAGTACCCATTCATGGAAATGGATTGAAACTTCACACACTTGTTCACTGTCATGATCTGACATGCAGTGTCACGTTCCATAACTCTACTTTGCATTTTTACAAAATTTTGCCCCTTTTTTGACTTAGTAGTTTTTGTTAAGGTTTTGTATGTAAGCTGGTATCTCAGTACCCACTAATGGGAATGGATTGAAACTTCACACACTTGTCCACTGTCATGAGCTGATAAGCACTGTGCAGGTTCCATAACCCAGTTTCGCATTTGTACAAAGTTATGCCCCTTTTTCGACTTGTATTCATTCATTTGACAAGGCTGTTGAATAGTCAAGCATTGCTGTCCTCCGACAGCTTTTGTTATTCTTACAGTCCACATTAATGACCCAATTTTTGTACCCCCCGACAACAAAGTTGTAAGGGGGGGTATACTGGTTTCAGGTTGTCTGTCTGTCCGTCTGTCCGTAGACGCAATCTTGTGCGCACCATCTCTCCTTATCCCCTTGACAGAATTTAATGAAACTTCACACAAGTGTTCAGTACCAACAGTAGTTGTGCATGGGGCATGTTAGGTTCTTTTAGAAAAAAAATTTGCAGAGTTATGGGACTTTGTTTTTTTGTTACTATACTATATACATAGACACAATCTTGTGCGCACCATCTCTCCTCATCCCCTTGACACAATTTAATGAAACTTCACACAAGTGATCAGTACCAACAGTAGTTGTGCATGGGGCATGTTAGGTTCTTTTAGAAAAAAAATTTGCAGAGTTATGGGACTTTGTTTTTTTGTTACTATACTCTATACATAGACACAATCTTGTGCGCACCATCTCTCCTCATCCCCTTGACACAATTTAATGAAACTTCACACAAGTGATCAGTACCAACAGTAGTTGTGCATGGGGCATGTTAGGTTCTTTTAGAAAGAAAATTTGCAGAGTTATGGGACTTTGTTTTTTTTGTTACTATACTCTATACATAGACACAATCTTGTACGCACCATCTCTCCTCATCCCCTCGACACAATTTAATGAAACTTCACACAAGTGATCAGTAACAACAGTAGTTGTACATGGGGCATGTTAGGTTCGTTCAGAAAAAAAATTTGCAGAGTTATGGGACTTTGTTTTTTTGTCACTATACTATATACATAGACACAATCTTGTGCGCACCATCTCTCCTCATCCCCTTGACACAGTTTAATGAAACTTCAAACAAGTGATCAGTAACAACAGTAGTTGTGCAAGGGGCATGTTAGGTTCGTTCAGCGACAAAAATTGCAGAGTTATGGGACTTTGTTTCTTGTTAACATACTATGTACATACAGTCTGCATATGCAATCTTGTGCGTGCCTAATCTACCAAACCCTTACACACAATTTAATGAAACTTCACACAAGTGATCTGTACCAACCCTAGTTGTGCATGGTGCATGTTACATTCTTTTTGATAAATATTCTGCATAGTTATGGGACTTTGTTTTTTGTTGCTATACTGTATACATACAGTCTATATACATACAGTCCACATAATTATGCAATCTTGTGTGCGTCAAATTGCAATGTACTGTGTCAGTGCATGCGGGGGGTACATTCATCACCTTTAGTGATAGCTCTAGTTAGACCTTATTATGATCTTCACCTTTAAACTTAATGCATCAAAAACAACATCTTTGGTCATATGCCAGTTTTGAAAACATAGCTTCTTGTTCAACTTAGAATTTTGTACTTAAGTTAGTATTATTTGAAAGGGTTTCAAATAGTTGAGCGCACAGTCATTAGACAGCCTTTGTAATTTCTAAACATGATTTAGCATCTGCCAAATCTGATTATGTCTCCCACCACACAGTGGTGTGGGAGACATATTGATTTACTCCAGTCTGTGTGTGTATCTGTCTGTCTGTCTGTCACAAAGCTTGTCCACACTCTTAGAGTCGAACATTTCTCATCCAATTTTCACCAAACTTAAACAAAATGTGTTTGACCATAAGAGCTCGGCTAAGTTCGATAACTAGCCAAATCGGTTCAGGCGTCTTGGAGTTATGGCCCTTGAATTACCAAAAATCGGCCTTTTTACTCTTGTCCGCACTCTAATTCAAACATTTCTCATCCAATCTTCACCGAACTTGAACAAAATGTGTTTGACCATGAGATCTCGGCCAAGTTCGATAACTAGCCAAATCTGTTTGGGCATTTTGGAGTTACGGCCCTTGAATTATCGAAAAATTGACATTTTACTCTTGTCCGCACTAGCTGAACATTTCTCATCCGATCTTCACCAAACTTGAACAAAATGTGTTTGACCATGAGGCCTTGGCCAAGTTAGATAACTAGCCAAATCGGTCTAGGCATTTTGGAGTTACGGCCCTTGAATTATCGAAAGATTGGCAGTTTTACTCTTGTCCGCACTCTAAGTCGAACATTTCTCATCCAATCTTCACCAAACTTGAACAAAATGTGTTTGACCATGAGACCTCAGCCAGGTTTGATAACTAGCCAAATTGGTCTAGGCATTTTGGAGTTACAGCACTTGAATTACCGAAAAATCTGCCTTTTTTACTCTTGTCCGCTCTCTAAATCCAACATTTCTCATCTGATCTTCACCAAACTTGAACAAAATGCGTTTGGTCATAAGACCTTAGCCAAGTTTGATAACTAGCCAAATCCACCCAAGCACTTTTGATTTATGGCCCTTGAATTACTGATTGGATCCACTCATCCAGACCATATAATTGGATCCACTCGTCTAAACCATAGATCTAAAGAAACTAGACATTTTTCATAGGGGCAGTTGTGGGAGACATGCATCTCTAGTTTTACTTGCTTTTGTTAAATTTAAAACCTCATTTATTGTTTACAGAGAAATACTTCACAGAGAAACATGAATGGGTAGATGTGCCTGAAGGGAGCACACAGGGTACAGTGGGCATTACAGACTATGCACAGGTTTGTAAACAAAATCAGTCATGTCTGTATATTTCATAGGTAACAGTCTGTTGAAAATTACAATAGAAAATTATTTAATTATTCAGTTCTATTAAACATGACATAACTTACTAGAGAGGCATTGCGGATAGCAAGATGGCATAATTTATATTTACTGATGTTAAACATTATTCTTTTTTATATGGTGCCTCCTGACAAAACTGTACATTTCATTAACTTTGAGTTTCTTTCAATGAAGATACATTATGCTCGTCTTTCACAGAAATATTTTGTCAGATAATGATTTAAATCTAGAAAATACTCATCAAATTCAGACTGTGGATGCAAAGTTGCAATCATACATGTCATATCTGGTAGGAGGGGTGTTTGAATAGTAATGCAATTGGGTCTTCTTTTTAGCTCACCTGAGCACAAAGTGCTCAGAGGTGAGCTTTTGTGATCGCCCTTTGTCCGTCGTCTTCCGTCGTCCGTCCGTCGTCAACAGTTTGACTGTTAACACTCTAGAGGTCACATTTTTGGCCCAATCTTAATGAAACTTGGTCAGAATGTTACCCTCAATAAAATCTTGGACGAGTTTGATATTGGGTCATCTGGGATCACAAACTAGGTCACCAGGTCACATCAAAGGAAAAGCTTGTTAACACTCTAGAGGTTACATTTTTGGCTCTATCTTAATGAAACTTGGTCAGAATGTTACCCTTAGTAAAATGTTGGACTGTTCGATATTTGGTCATCTGGGGTCAAAAACTAGGTCACCAGGTCAAATCAAAGGAAAAGCTTGTTAACACTGTAGAGGCCGCATTTATGACTTATCTTCATGAAACTTGGTCAGAATATTAATATTGATGATCTAAATGTCCTGTTTAATCTGGGTCTTGTAGGGTCAAAAACTAGGTCACCCAGTCAAATCAAAGTAAAAAGCTAGTTTACACTGTAGAGGCCACATTTATGACCATATCTTAATGAAACTTGGTCAAAATGTTAATCTTGATGATCTATAGCTCAAGTTCAGATCTGAGTTAGGTGGGGTCAAAAACTAGGTCACCAGGTCAAAGGAAAAGCTTGTTAACACTAGAGGCCATATTTATGACTGTATCTTCATGAAACTTGGTCAGAATGTTAAAGTAACTTAAACTTGATGATCTTTAGGTCAAGTTCAAATCTGGGTCATGTCGGGTCAAAAACTAGGTCACCGGGTCAAATCAAAGGAAAATCTAGTTAACACTTTAGAGGCCACATTTATGACCATATCTTAATGAAACCTGGTCAGAATGTTAATCTTGATGATCTTTAGGTCAAGTTTAAATCTGGGTCAGGTGGGGTCAAAAACTAGGTCACTAGGTCAAATCAAAGGAAAAGCGTGTTAACACTCTAGAGACCACATTTATGACTGTATCTTCATGAAACTTAGTCAGAATGTTAAACTTGATGATCTTTAGGTCAAGTTCGAATCTTGGTCATGTCGGGTCAAAAACTAGGTCACTGGTCAAATCAAAGGAATAGCTAGTTAACACTTTAGAGGCCACATTTATGACCATATCTTAATGAAACTTGGTCAGAATGTTAATCTTGATAATCTTTAGGTCAATAGGTCAGGTGAGCGATACAGGGCAATGAAGGCCCTCTTGTTAAAAAAATATGCTTGTTTATTTGTAATAAATGATCTGACAAGTACTCAGTACTTAGCTAAAAAGGGGGAATTATTACTGCCTAATTTTGGGGGGAGTTCTTGAATAATAGAGCAGGATTCTTTGAACAGCTTATTTTACAGGTACATCTAATTATGCGTATGCTATTATATGCCTTTGACTTTAGGAAAACTGATTTTATACTTACAGGATAAATTAGGAGAAGTGGTATATGTTCAGCTGCCAGAAAAAGGAGACAGTCTGGAAGCAGATGGTAAGCATGACACCTAACAAAATCACTTGTCGGACACTGTACTATATTAAGACATTTAAGGTAATGGACCAGTAGAGACAGTTTGTGACAATTTCTGTGTGATAAAATGATGGTTGGTAATCCTGTGTGATGACCTACTTTCCATTACATATCTCTATTTTGCAGTTTTGGTATTCTTATTTTAGTTATAGTTTAACTGCCTCATGATCTTTGGATCCTACTTAAAATGAATAAAGAGAATAAAATTGTGCTGATTTGAATGCTCATGAGCTGTCTCAAGCATAACTAAAACAAGTGATTGTATTTTAACTTGAAATAAAGGTATGTGGTGCTGAGAAGTAGTGCAGTGTACAAGAACCATAACTCTAACCTATACAGTACTGTACAGTGTTTGAGTTATTCCATTTTTGGAGTTTTCCGTGTTAGCTATTTTCATGATTTATCATAAAAATAATACAAGATTTGAAGCACGAGGACAGTTAGCATATTAATAATTATTGATCACAGATACACTTTTGTTGAAGTTTTAAACAGGACTTGGACTTCATTTAATCACTGGAGCTATATGCTTTTTTATTCACTCAAGCAGATCAAAGTTTTTTCAGTTTGGTTCTGGAAATTGTGCCAATTTATTTCTTAACAAATATTTCTTCCCTCTGCAAAAACTTGTGTCTTTTACTTGCATAATGTTAATAACTCCAATGTTTGTATGATAAGGTGAGGCAGGAGTGTTGGAAAGTGTGAAAGCAGCAAGTGACATATACAGTCCTGTCACTGGGGAAGTCACAGATGTTAACCAAGCAGTAGCTGATAACCCTAAAGCAATAAATGACAGTCCGTATGAAGATGGTATGTATAATGTTTATAAAAGTTTGATTACCAGCTTAGAAATTATTACAAACAGAAACATGATACAAATATGGGCTATCCAGATTACATGATCGGTGCACTGAAGTTCTCAGTGATGTTTCGATCGGGCTATTTGTCATGTCTTGCAGTGCACGAGTTAGTCTGCGCAACTAGCCCGACTGAAACTTGCACTCATCGGGCGAAATCGATGTACCGGGATACACAATCAAGTCCACCTAATGAACATTGCTTGAGACATGCTACAGACTGTGGAACACATGCTAGACATTGCCAAACAAATGTTGCATGTTGTAAACAAATGCTTTACATTGCTGAATACCTTGAATGATGTGCTGAATTATAAGGATCTTACATGCCTGCCTGTGTAAGACAGGTTTATCCCTACTCGAGGGACATTGTGGAAGGAAAACCTGAGCGTCTTATACAGGCAGACATGTTAGATCGTTTTTGTTGCCTATCATATTGAAAATAGATCATGGTGACAAGTAGAATAGGGTGTTTCCTGGCATTATTTTTAGCTCACCTGTCACATAGTGACAAGGTGAGCTTTTATGATCGCGCAGCGTCCGTCGTCCTTCGTCCGTCCGTGCGTTCATGCGTGCGTAAACTTTTGCTTGTGACCACTCTAGAGGTTACATTTTTCATGGGATCTTTATGAAAGTTGGTCAGAATGTTCACCTTGATGATATCTAGGTCAAGTTCGAAACTGGGTCACATGCAGTCAAAAACTAGGTCAGTAGGTCTATAAATAGAAAACAGTGTCCGACAAATTTATGATTTTACTGGTAGCCCACTGGGCTACCAGAATTTTTTTCTGGTAGCCCAGCATTTTCTTGTAGTTTCCCAGAAAATTAACCATGAAAGTACTAACTTGCTCTATCCATACCCGATTTACTGAGATGTGAGAATAAGATTAGTCTTTAACAATATTTTGTTAATAACAGAAATCTAAAAACACAAAGATAAACATTTCATTCTCTTTAATCATAATATAGAAGTACAAGTTGAAGTTAATACAACATCTTATTAAAGAAACATTTTCACACAAGTATCTCTTAGTTTACAACTTAAAAGTCTTAAAATATTAAAATTGTAAATTTCTGTCAGTATTGAGGTCAACTTGAGTATTTATACTTTCTATACCGGTAATCACAAATAATTAGATGTTCACAAAATGTATTTAAATTGCAAGTCACTGTCAATATTTACAGGTGGCAGTATCATTGATTGGTCACCCCTTCCCCACCCTAAGACCCCTGATACAACCCGGAAAAAAATTCTGACATTCTCAGGTGTTCCTTAATATCCCCACCCTACAAGACCCCTGATACAACCCTGCAATTTTTTTTTCAACTATCAAACTACTGTTTTGATAGTTGAATTTTTTTTTCAGGATTGTATCAGGGGTCTTGTAGGGTGGGAATATTAAGGAACACCTGAGAATGTCAGAATTTTTTTCAGGGTTGTATCAGGGGTCTTAGGGTGGGGAAGGGGTGACCAATCAATGATACTGCCACCTGTGTCAATATTGAGATCAACTTGAGTACTTGTACATTCTATAAACATTCTATAATCTCTAGTTAAATATTCACATAATCATGAAGTGGTATTGACCAAAGAAATCGGCATTATACAAAAGACTCGTGTAGTAAATTGACAGTGTTTATGTTTTACGTTTTTCGCACATGCTGACAGACATGTTACTAAAATGACTCATTTTACGCTGGTTCCCAGCCTTTGAACTGTCTAAACAGTTAAAGCGTGGTACCTATCATAATCAGTCGTCGGTAATGTACGAGAGAATCCAATTGAATTTAGAGATTTTGACTGGTACATCGGTCATAATTAACTATCGTTAAATCGGTCGACTTTAATTAGTCGAGCGGAGACCAGTCCACAATTGTTGGCATATTTGATATTCGTAGGCGGAGACTGCTTCTGCAGCCACCGTTGAAATTATCGATAAATGGGCGGGGTTAAAGTAATAGGACGGTTTACGACCTTTTAATCAGTACACATGGAAAGTTGTTTATTGCAAGTTACAATCAAGTAAACGACCGGATGCTGATGATTTTGTTGGGGAGTTTTGTAAAATATACAATAACCGGGCTACTGATGCTTCAAATTTATGGTTGCCCAGCGGGCTTCCGCCAGTATTTTTTTGGAAGCCCAACGAAAATTTCTGGTAGCCCGCAGGCTCCGGGCAATTGATTTGTCGGACACTGAGAAAAACCTTGTGACCTCTCTAGAGGCCATATTTTTCAATGGATCTTCATGAAAATTGGTGAGAATGTTCACCTTGATGATATCTAGGTCAAGTTTGAAACTTGGTCACATCCGGTCCAAAACTAGGTCAGTAGGTCAAATAATAGAAAAACCTTGTGACCTCTCTAGAGGTCATATTTTTCATGGGATCTGCATGAAAATTGGTCAGAATGTTCATCTTGATAATATCTAGGTCAAGTTTGAAACTGGGTCAACTGCGTTAAAAAACTAGGTCAGTAGGTCAAATAATAGAAAATCCTTGTGACCTCTCTAGGGGTCATATTTTTCATGGGATCTGCATGAAAAATGGTCAGAATGTTCATCTTGATGATATCTAGGTCAAGCTCGAAACTGGGTCATGTCCAGTCCAAAACTAGGTCAGTAGGTCAAGTGATAGAAAATCCTTCTGACCTCTGTAGAGGCCTTATTTTTCATGGGTTCTGCATGAAAATTGATCAGAATGTTCATCTTGATGATATCTAGATTAAGTTAGAAACTGGGTCAACTGTGGTCAAAAACTAGGTCAGTAGGTCAAATAATAGAAAATACTTGTGACCTCTCTAGAGGTCATATTTTTCATGGGATCTGCATGAAAATTGGTCAGAGTGTTCATCTTGATAATATCTAGGTCAAGTTTGAAACTGGGTCACATGCGGTCGTAAACTAGGTCAGTAGGTCAAATAATAAAAAACCTTGTGACCACTCTAGAGGCCATATTCTCATGGGATCTGTATGAAAGTTGGTCTGAATGTTCATCTTGATGATATCTAGGTCAAGTTTAAAACCGTGTCAACTGCGGTCAAAAACTAGGTCACTAGGTCTAAACATAGAAAAACCTTTTGACCTCTCTAGAGGCCATATTTTTTAACGGATCTTCATGAAAATTGGTGAGAATGTTCACCTTGATGATATCTAGGTCAAGTTCGAAACTGGGTCACGTGCAGTCAAAAACTAGGTCAGTAGGTCTAAAAACAGAAAAACCTTGTGACCTCTCTGGAGGCCATATTTTTCATGAGGTCTTCATGAAAATTGGTGAGAATGTTCATCTTGATGATATTTAGGTCAAGTACAAAACTGGGTCACATGCCTTTAAAAGCTAGGTCATTATATAAAATAATAGCAAAACCTTGTGACCTCTCTAGAGGCCATATTTTTCAATGGATCTTCATCAAAATTGGTCAGAATTTTTATCTTTATGATATCTAGGTCAAGTTCAGAACTAGGTCACATGAGCTCAAAAACTAGGTCACTATGTCAAATAATAGAAAAAACAACGTCATACTCAGTTCATGTGGGAACAGGTGAGCGATTCAGGACCATCATGGTCCTCTTGTTATAGTTTTGGCGTCATATTAGTGCCAGTACTACGTGATGTCAACTAAGTGCATGCTATTTTAGACAAGGTTTTTCCCTAGGGAAAGACAGCAATCTGTTCCTGGCGCATGCTAGGACAAATGGATACTTTCCCCACTAGGTAGGCAAGAAAATCCTAGTAACACAGGAGTACTGGCCATATAGGAGCAAAGTAAGGTTCGGGAAGAGTGCTATTTAATGTGACCTCAGATTTGTGGGCAGTAAGAAATAGGAAAATTTTGACAATATGATATTTTACACTTGAGGTACATGTATGGCCCATGACCTATTCAGAATTCTTTAATTTCACCTTGTTTACTCGTTTATTTAGTAGTTACATTAGATTTTGTAGCAGTCTTCATGAAACTCTCGCAGAATGCATACAGCCACAAGATCAGGGATTATTTTGATAAGGGCAAAATTGTTCCAAGGACACAAGAGTTGTGGCCCTTTGATTGTGTGGTTGTAGTCTGAACACCACTAGTTTCAGCTGTTCTTTATTTCATATAAAATCCAATCACTTTATTATGGTTTTTAGCTCGACTATTCGAAGAATAAGTAGAGCTATCCTACTCACCACGGCGTCGGCGTCGGCGTCACACCCTTGTTAAGTTTTTTGTACCAGTCCACTTTTTGACAAAATCTTTTGAGATAAAGCTTTGAAACTTTCAAGACTTGTTTACCATCACCATGTCCAGTTGTAGGCAAGAGTACATAACTCTGTCAAGCATTTTGACTGAATTATGGCCACTTTTGACTTAGAAATCTTGGTTAAGTTTTTCGTACCAGTTCATATTTTGACAAAGTCTTTTGAGATAAAGCTTTGAAACTTTCAACACTTGTTTACCATCACCATGTCCAGTTATATGCAAGAGTACATAACTCCATCTAGGATTTTGGCTGAGTTATGGCCCCTTTTTGACTTAGAAATCTTGGTTAAATTTTTTGTACCAGTCCACATTTTGACAAAGTCTTTTGAGATAAAGCTTTGAAACTTTCAACACTTGTTAACCATTACCATGTTCAGTTATGGACAAGAGTACAGAACTTCATCAAGGATTTTGGCTGAATTATGGCCCCTTTTGACATAGAAATCTTGGTTAAATTTTTCGTACCAGTTCATATTTTGTGTAAAGTGTTTGACATATGGCTTTGAAACTTTTATAACTTTTTCATTATAATAGTCTCTATCAGTAGACAAGAGTACATAACTCTGTCATCTATTTTGGCTGAATTATGGCCCTTTTTGGATTTGGAAATTGGTTCTGTTTTCGTACATGTCCATGTTTTGTCAAAATTATTTGACATATGGCTTTTAAACTTTAAACACTTGTTTATCATCATGATTTCCATCTGTAGGCAAGAGTACATAACTCTGACAACTATTTTGGCTGAATTATGGCCCTTTTTAGCTCATCTGATTTTTTGAAAAAAAATGATGAGTTATTGTCATCACTTGAGCGGTTGTCGGCGTCGGCGTCTGCGTCAGCGTTGCCTGGTTAAGTTTTATGTTTAGGTCAGCTTTTCTCCTAAACTATCAAAGCTATTGCTTTGAAACTTGGAAGACTTGTTCACCATCATAAGCTGACCCTGTATAGCAAGAAACATAACTCCATCTTGCTTTTTGCAAGATTTATGGCCCCTTTTGTACTTAGAAAATATCAGATTTCTTGGTTAAGTTTTATGTTTAGGTCAACTTTTCTCCTAAACTATCAAAGCTATTGCTTTGAAACTTGGAATACTTGTTCACCATCATAAGCTGACCCTGTACAGCAAGAAACATAACTCCATCTTGCTTTTTGCAAGAATTATTGCCCCTTTTGGACTTAAAAAATCTGTTTTCTTGGTTAAGTTTTATGTTTAGGTCAGCTTTTATCCTAAACTATCAAAGCTATTGCTTTAAAACTTGCAACACTTGTTCACCATCATAAGCTGACCCTGTACAGCAAGAAACATAACTCCATCCTGCTTTTTGCAAGATTTATGGCCCCTTTTGGACTTAGAAAATATCAGATTTCTTGGTTAAGTTTTATGTTTAGGTCAACTTTTTCTCTTAAACTATCAAAGCTATTGCTTTGAAACTTGCAACACTTGTTCACCATCATAAGCTGACCCTGTACAGCAAGCAACATAACTCCATCCTGCTTTTTGCAATAATTATTGCCCCTTTTGGACTTAGAAAATCATTTTCTTGGTTGAGTATTATGTTTAAGGCAACTTTTCTCATAAACTATCAAAGCTATTGCTTTAAAACTTGCAACAGTTTTTCACCATCATAAGTGGACACTGTACATCAAGAAACATAACTCTATCCTGCTTTTTGCAAGAATGATGGCCATTTTTAGACTTAGAAAATCATGGGTAGGACAATATTTCTATTATACAAAAAAAATCAGATGAGCGTCAGCACCCGCAAGGCGGTGCTCTTGTTGAACTTTGAAATTTGTTCTGGTTTTCTTTCAAGTCAGCATTCTGTCAGAACTATTTGAACTGTGGCTTTGAAACTTTTAACACTGGTTTATCAATATGATATCCATCTGTAGGCGAGAGTACATAACTCTGTCAACTATTTTGACTGAATTATGGCCCTTTTTGGACTTGGAAATTTGTTAAATTTTTCATAGAAGTCCATATTTTGCCTAACATATAACATAACATATTTGCCATCATGGTCACACATTGCCATTTAGCGCAAGACCATTTGATTAAATCAAAATTCACAAGTACAGGAATATTTTTGTGTTTAATCAATTTTTTTATTTTTTTCTGAAAATCTATGGTAATATTTTGACCCCATTCTTCAGTCAATTTTTCGAATAGTCGAGCACGCTGTCATCCGTTGTTGGCAAGTAACTGCCAACTTCCCTACATGAATGAGGTGGAGGACAAATGATTTCAGTGCAGTGTTCTTTATCAAATCATCATATGAACATAAGCCTTGCCCGAACCTGTGATCTGTAGATCTGCGCTTTCCCTATTGAGCTAAATGGGCGAGCTTTTCCTTTTGTATATTTGTTGATTGTCTTGTATAAATGTATTTTATGAAATAAGTATGTTTAATAAGAGACCCTATAAAAACCATTCCAGTCAGTGCATTATTGTCAGCATGCACGTTATTTTACTGGTCTGTAAATATGGGTTCTTTTCTTGAAATGGCAAGTTCTAAATGATCACGCTGCCAAAATGTCAGTAAGAATTCTAATGCCATTTTTAGCTCACCTGAGCCAAAGGCTCATGGTGAGCTTTTGTGACCACTCAATGTCTGGCGTCCGGCGTGCGTCGTCCGTACGTCAACATTTCCTAAAAAAATCTTCTTCTTGAAAACCACTGGGCAGAATTACACCAAACTTCACAGGAATGATCCTTGGGTGGCCCCCTTTCAAAATTATTCAAAGAATTGAATTCCATGCAGAACTCGGGTTGCCATGGCAACCGAAAGGAAAAACTTATAAAATCTTCTTGTTCAAAACCACAGGGCCTAGGGCTTTGATATTTGGTGTGTAGCATCATCTAGTGGTCCTCTACCAAGATTGTTCAAATTATCCCCCTAGGGTCAAATATGGCCCCACCACGGGGGTCACATGGTTTATATAGACTTACATAGGGAAAACTTTGAAAATCTTCTTGTACAAAACCACATGGCCTAGGGCTTTGATATTTGGTATGTAGCAACATCTAGTGGTCTTCTACCAAGATTGTTCAAATTATCTCCCTGGGGTCAAAAAGGCCCCGCCCGGGGGAGGGGGGGGGTCACATGGTTTATATTGACTTATATAGGGAAAACTTTGAAAATCTTCTTGTACAAAACCACATGGCCTAGGGCTTTGATATTTGGTATGTAGCATCATCTAGTGGTCCTCTACCAAGTTTGTTCCAATTATCCCCCTAAGGTCAAATATGGCCCCGCCCTGGGGGTCACAAGTTTTACATAGACTTATATAGGACACAGCCTTGAAATTTTGATGACATACACAGTTTTGCACATAAATCGTAAAACTGAATTTCATTGACCATGAATGGGACCTACTGATTTTCTTAATATTTTATCATCAATTTGACATTTGAAACATGTAGCTCATATTACTCAGGTGAGCGATCCAGGGTCATCATGACCCTCTTGTTTTTTCTTCTGGAAGGTGAAATGCATATAATTCTAACAGAACAATTTTGTTGACAATATATAAATTTAGTTTTACTCTTTCATTTTATAGGCTGGTTATTCAAGTTGACCCTGTCATCACCGAGTGAGCTTGAAAATTTAATGAATGAAGAAAGCTACGAAGAATATCTGAAAACTTGTGATTGATGCATTAATATATTATTGATTGATGCATTAATATACTATCTGTTTTGCAGTATTTACTATGTAAATTGTGTGAGAGTCCTGCTTTGAAAGGAAGGTTGTTTTTAACTCACCTGTCACGAAGTGACAAGGTGAGCTACTGTGACCGCTTGATGTCCATCGTGCGTAGTGTGTCGTCCGTCAACAATTTCTAAAAAAATCTTCTTCTTGAAAACCACTGGGCAGAATTACACCAAACTTCACAAGAATGAAACTTGGGTGGCCCCCTTTCAAAATTATTCAAAGAATTGAATTCCATGCGGAACTCTGGTTGCCATGGCAACTGAAAGAAGAAACTTTAAAAATCTTCTTCTCAAAAAGCAGAAGCCCTAGAGCTTAGATATTTGGTGTGAAGCATTGCCTAGTGGACCTCTACCAAATTTGTTCAAATCATGACCCTGGGGTCAAAATTGACCCCACCCCAGGGGTCACTCGATTTTACATAGGAAAATCTTCAAAAATCTTCTCAAAAACCAGAAGCCCTAGAGCTTAGATATTTGACATGTAGCATTGCCTAGTGGACCTCTACTGAAATTGTTCAAATCATGACCCTGGGGTCAAAATTGACCCCGCCCCAGGGGTCACTTGATTTTACATAGGAAAATCTTCAAAAAATTTCAAAAAATAAACCAGAAGGCCTAGAGCTTAGATACTTCACATGTAGCATTGCCTAGTGGACCTCTTCAAAATTTATTCAAATCATGGCCCCAGGGGTCAAAATTGACCCTGCCCCAGGGGTCACTTGATTTTACATAGGAAAATCTTCAAAAAAATTCTAGAAATAAACCAGAAGGCCTAGAGCTTAGATATTTGACATGTAGCATTGCCTAGTGGACCTCTACAAAAAAGTTTCAAATCATGACCCCTGTGTCAAAATTGACCCCGCCCCAGGGGTCACTTGATTTTACATAGGAAAATCTTCAAAAAATTTCTAAAAATAAACCAGAAGGCCTAGAGCTTAGATATTTGACATGTAGCATTGCCTAGTGGACCTCTACAAAATTTGTTCAAATCTTGAACCCCCCAGCATCAAATTGACCCAGCCCCAGGGGTTACTTGATTGAACACAGGGAAATCTTCATAAATTTGCTTAAAATAAACCAGAAGGCCTAGATCTTAGATATTTGATATGTAACATTGCCTAATAGACTTCTACAAACTTTGTTCAAATTATGACCCTGGGGTAAAATTGGCCCCGCCCCAGACGTTACTTGATTGTACATCAGAAAATCTTCCAAAAAATTTCTAAAAATCATCAGTTTGACATTTGAAACATGTAGCTTATATTACTCAGGTGAGCGATCCAGGGTCATAATGACCCTCTTGTTTGTTGTATGGATACTGTATTTTAATACCTGTTTACCATACAATGTGTTTCATTACTGATATATCAGGTATAAAAATGTATGTATTGAATGATTACTCTTGTTGATGTGTATTGCCTAACCAAGTAAAAGATATCTATTGATGAGATGTATAGCTTAGATAATAAAGGAAAGTAATCATATGTATGACAATTCTTAGTGTAAATACATACATAGCTAACTATATTACATATTATTGTACCCCCGACAACAAAGTTGTAAGGAGGGGTATACTGGTTTCAGGTTGTCTGTCTGTCTGTCCGTCTGTCCGTAGACGCAATCTTGTGTGCACCATCTCTCCTTATCCCCTTGACAGAATTTAATGAAACTTCACACAAGTGATCAGTACCAACAGTAGTTGTGCATGGGACATGTTAGGTTCTTTTAGAAAAAAAATTGCAGAGTTATGGGACTTTGTTTTTTTGTTACTATAGGAGAGATCGCCATTACGTCACGCATAAATACCTGTTTATCTGGTGGTGGGTAAAACAAATGTTTTTACACCGTTTGTGTATGGGATCTGAATTTTTAATTTTTAATAACTTTTTCGCTCATTTATGGATTTTAAAAATTAAAAAAGTTTTGGAATGCTTAGGATTTTCATATTTTCCCATTTAAATATCTTTTTAAAATGAATATCCGTTTTAAATGACATAAGATTTTAATAGCGGCGTAGCGATCCTCCAAACATTTTGAAAAAACACTGTAAGTTAAGCGTTCATAATTAATCCATTTAATTTCGAATTTATAATCAAAAGTAATCAATAAATTGCTTGTTTTATACACTTTCCGTTGATCATAAAATTATTGATATTATTTGTGTTTTAAGAAAGTTTAAGCCGTTAGAAAGACATCACTGTTTACAAAAAACATGGACGCTCGGCGTCGGCCCACCCGGTCTTTGTCTTATCAGTTCTAAAAATAGAAAATACAATGGATTTGTTTACAAACACGATCACTCCTATACTATATACACAGACACAATCTTGTGCGCACCATCTCTCCTCATCCCCTTGACACAATTTAATGAAACTTCACACAAGTGATCAGTAACAAAAGTAGTTATGCATGGGGCATCTTAGGTTCTTTCAGAAAAAAAATTTGCAGAGTAATGGGACTCTGTTTTTTTGTTATTATACTATATACATAGACACAATCTTGTGTGCACCATCTCTCCTCATTCCCTTGACACAATTTAATGAAACTTAACACAAGTGATCAGTAACAACAGTAGTTGTGCATGGGGCATGTTAGGTTCTTTCAGCGACAAAAATTGCAGAGTTATGGGACTTTGTTTCTTGTTAACATACTATGTACATACAGTCTGCATATGCAATCTTGTGCGTGCCTAATCTACCAAACCCTTACACACAATTTAATGAAACTTCACACAAGTGATCTGTACCAACCCTAGTTGTGCATGGTGCATGTTACATTCTTTTAGATAAATATTCTGCATAGTTATGGGACTTTGTTTTTTGTTACTATACTGTATACATACAGTCTATATACATACAGTCCACATAATTATGCTATCTTGTGTGCGTCAAATTGCAATGTACTGTGTCAGTGCATGCTGGGGGTACATTCATCACCTTTAGTGATAGCTCTAGTTATCTCAGGATTATGTTTCTTCCAGTTTTGTACATGTGATACAGATCTTGATTATGTAGTCATTTCAAATGATGTTTCTGTCTCACATAAAAGGTGTAAACATTGTCTTGTTAGGATAAAGAATGGTAGTGCTAAGAAATACAGATGAAATAATGGTCTTGTAAACAGTTTGTAAAATTGTTATGTGTGAGTTGTTTTTCCATAGAAATACTTATAAAATAACTGGTGCAATGCTGCTCTATCACACTTGTATAGATATATAAGCCTGCTTTGTTACTTTGTATTAATGGCTAGTTAATTCTTACTACAGTTCTAAACTTTTTTTACAGCCCTTTTAAAGATGTTAGATTTAGAATCTGTAACATAACTTAAAATTTGGTGGATAATTGATTGTTTCGTTGATATACAATGTATATATTTTGTTATGAATGACCAGCTTCATTGGAAAGAGCTGTAATGTATCTGATAATCATTGATTTTGTTTTCATTTTCTTTCCGTTTAATTGGCAGTAAATCCAACCATATATTATGGGTAATAATAATTAAAATTCTTTGTTGACCTTGGTGTGTAAGACATCATGCCATGTCAGATATAACATATATTCCTGGACAGTGAATGCAGGACCATATCAACTGAACTATGCACGTATATGACCTTAAATAATCAAAAATGTGTAGCAGTCTGTTTGATTGACATTCCGAAAGAGACTTTTTCCTAATGTAAAGTCCCACCTATGTTTTCATGTGGAATTACAACTCTCTTGTGGGAATGGAATATGATCAGGAAACTGAAATGTGTTTGTTGTACAGAATTAGTTGCTTTGCAGAAGTTCATGTACTATAGTATATTGTCTAATTGGAAAGGAAGTTACCTCCCTTTTCAAAGAAGTTAATTAACTGTAGTATTGTCTCATTGGAAAGAAAGTTACCTCCCTTTGTAAGGAGGTATTTGTTTCTTGTAGGAATTTGTAGCACATTTAGTTATTATGTCTCCCACCACACAGTGATGTGGGAGACATATTGATTTATTCCAGTCTGTCTGTGTGTGTGTCCGTCACAAAGCTTGTCCGCACTCTAAGTCGAACATTTCTCATCCGATTTTCACCGAACTTAAACAAAATGTGTTTGACCATAAGACCTCGGCCAAGTTCGATAACTAACCAAATCGGTCCAGGCGTCTTGGGGTTATGGAACTTGAATTACCAAAAATCGGCCTTTTTACTCTTGTCCACACTCTACTTCAAACATTTTTCATCCGATCTTCACCAAACTTGAACAAAATGTGTTTAACTATAAGACCTCGTCCAAGTTCGATAACTAGCCAAATCGGTCCAGGCATTTTGGGGTTACGGCCCTTGAATTATCGAAAAATCGGCCTTTTTACTCTTGTCCAAACTTGAACAAAATGTGTTTGACCATGAGACCTCGACCAGGTTTGACAACTAGCCAAATCAGTCTAGGCATTTTGGAGTTACGTCCCTTGAATTACCGAAAAATCCGCCTTTATACAATTGTCCGCTCTCTAAATCGAACATTTCTCATCCGATCTTCACCAAACTTGAACAAAATGCGTTTGGCCATAAGACCTTAGCCAAGTTCCATAACTAGCCAAATCCGCCAAGACACTTGATTTATGGCCCTTGAATTACTGATTGGATCCACTCATCCAGACCATCTAATTGGATCAACTCGTCTTAACCATCTAGAGAAACTAGGCATTTTTCATAGGGGCAGTTGTGGGAGACATGCGCTTTTCTCAAAAGCATCTCTGGTACTAAATATGATTTGCTTTATCAGAATATTTAATATTTTGGGTTGTATATTATGATTTAATTGGCATTATCTGTATTTGGAATGTTACATCATTTATAATAACACTGGTGTAGTTTAATCTATGAATCTCAAAAAATACTGCAAGATTTTCTCGCTCAGTTCCTTGCAGGTTTTTTGTTATGATCTCAGACGTGATTTTTTTCTAGCATAGACCTCTCGGCTTTTGTTTACAGTACTTGCTTATTTTTGCCTTTATGTCAAATCCCTTATTTCAGGTGTTAACACATTTAAATAAGCTAATCAGTTGTATACTTCTTATGGTTGTAAAAGGAGGCATTAAGTAATTTAAACATTTTATTTTTCCCCTATTAATTAGATATAAACTTTTAGCCATATTATGGTTTTCTTTTAAGGTATCCAATCCACAAATAGATAATATTTTGATGCCTGGTGACCCCATGTAGAGTTGTAAATAAGATGACCATAACAATATGCACGAATCACTACAGTCATGTTTTTTGACTGCGAAATGATAATTTTTACACTGTAATTGGATTTCTTTTTAAGTATCATCGAAAACTGTAAAGTAAAAAAAATAAAAATTCTATAACATATTTTGTCATGTAATTTATATTTTCGTCTTCAGTAGAAGATACACTTGCAAATGATACCAAAATTATATGAGCTTACCCGGCATCAGTATTTTATATATTTTGATAGCAGTGTTTATAGAACTTGCTTAATTGTGGATTATAAGAAATATAAAAGATTATAAGAGTTTTATGAAATTTTCAGTTGATAAACATGTTTTTATACATTCACTTCATTTGCAGTGAATAATACATGTAGGTTATGGTAGCTGTAAATACTTGCTACACAAGAAATATTCAATGTATGTCTGTTTGAATATCAAACTTCATTAAGTGTCATATAGTGTAGCATCAATGAGGCGTTTTGTTACAGAAATCTTTTTATAGTTATGTTTATTTCATGTAGGTATTTGACTATTTGTTATCTGAGTATGACTGACAGAATTTTTGTTTTTCTCAAGACATGATTATGTGGGAGATTTTTATTTGATAGATCACAAACGAATTTGATGTTATTTTATGTTGCCTTTAATTCAATGTCACTAAAAGCTGTAACTGTAATGAACCATTTATTGTTCATATTGTGTATTCTACACACGAATATGCTATACCATAAAAATGTTAAGAATACATTTTTATTTGGCCGAAACACACAGTTAAAATTTTGTGCAGGTAATGTCCCATCAGCATCTGATCAGCTGGTTTAAACTGTAAATATGGCTTAAATGCTCCTGAAATTATATATTATTTGAAACAGTTGAAGCACGACTACAGGCATCTAAATCATACAAAGTGAAATCTGTTCATGTACATTTTATGTACATGAGTACCTGCCTGCGTCCACCTTCAGTTTTGAAGCTGGAAACAACACCTATAATTATATATAATTATTATTCATATAATAATCTTTAATTAATTGCAGCATTAACCCTTAGCCTGCTGGCGGCAAGTGATTCTGCCTTTGCGACCAGTGCAGACCAAGATCAGCCTGCACATCTGTGCAGTCTGATCATGGTCTGCACTGTTCGCTATTCAGTCAGTAAATTTTCAGTGAACATCCCTTCGAATAATAAATGGTTTTGCCCAAATTGAATGATGGACCAGTTTATTTTAGAAATTTAATAGGATAAGGGTTAATTAATTGCAGCATTAAGTAGATAAATGTGGATTTGATATATAGCCTGGTTAAACTTATTAGAGCTCTTCTGCACCCACTCCCTGTCAAAAACCAATCTTTTCTGCCGGCACAACCGCTCCCGCATATATCAGAAATGGAACTTTGTCATTTTCTTCATCAGTTCAGGCTCCAACTATTGAACATGATTGACTGCATTCATAAAAAAAAGTGCTTCTAGTTCCAACTAATCATTTTCAGAATTTTTCTTATTTATTTATAATGATGTGAAAATTACACTCTTCACGTGTGTGAAAAATGTGACACAAGATGTCTGAAGAATAGGTACATATTAATATTTTCTGTAAATATGTAGAGCATACAGTTGTGATAACTGTATTTGTATGAAGAATACAGAGGATGAAAAAAAAAATGGTTTTACATAGCTGTTATAATGTGTATGAAAGATATATGAATTTTACTTTGTTTGCATCTGTTTTTCTTTCTTTTTTTGTAAACTAAAGATTGTTATGATTTTTTTATACTCACATACAAAGGTCATAGCATGCTGATTTTTGGGATTATGGTGAATAAACATGAACTTATGCACAAAATGTTTCTTTTATTTTACCACGACCACAAGGGAGATTTGAAAACCATATACATTGAGAAGTGGTTCTAAACTCACTTGTGCACAAAGTGCTGGAAGAGAGATATTGATTGTAAACACACAGGGTCTTTTAACCTGTGTTTTAAGTTTTACTGTTAACACATTTGAGGTTGTTATAATGGCCAACTTTAAATTAGGTTTAGTCAGAATGTTTGTCTCAGTATAACTTTTTATAGTATAGACAAAATTAATACTTAGTTAAACAAGGTCACTTGTTCATATAAAAACCTTTGTAAGCGCCCAAGAGGCCACAATTTCTATCTGATCTTCATGGAACATGGTGAGAATATTTTTCTTTGTGGTTCTGGGATGATCTGTGTATGAAAAGAATTGGAACCACTGCCTTACCCTTGCATGATCATAAGAGGCGACTAATAGGGTCTTAACACTTGGTTTTGCTGTAACTCAGTGCTTCCAGCAGATATGCAAATTTTGATTCCATACCTTTTGTTTTTATTTCGATGTAAATGAGATATGAAACCAAAATTTGTAGTCCTGTTTGGCACCATATAAGCTATACTGTGTTGGTGCGCCGAAAAACCAAAATAAAATAAATAAATTAAATTTATGTCAAACCTGAAATTGGGTCATTTATGTTAAAAAAACTAGGTCACTATGTGAAATCATTGAAACGCCTGTAGAGAATGTTTGTCTGTTTGAATGTTATGTCAAGATTAAAATTGGGTCCTATTGCATCAAAACTAAGTCACTAGGTTTAAATCATAAGAAAATTTGGTTAACACTCGAAAGCCATTCTTTCCTGGCTGATCTACACAAAACTAGATTCATTTCAAATGAGATCGAGGCCAATTTCCAAAACTTTATTATCTTGAGTAAAACACTGGTCCACTAAATCAAAGATAAGAAAACCAAGCAAAACAAATTCTACATGAAGCCTGATCATAATGTTGTCTTGATTAAATCTAGGTAAATTTGAAACTAGGTCATTATTTCAAATTATAGAAATACCTTGTTAACACTATAGGTCACGTTTTCTACAATTATCTACATGAAACCTGGCTTTATTACATCTTGTTCATTTTAGCTCATCTGATTTTTGGGGAAAAATGATGAATTATTGTCATCACTTGATCGGCGTTGGCGTTGCCTGGTTAAGTTTTATGTTTAGGTCAGCTTTTCTCCTAAACTATCAAAGCTATTGCTTTAAAACTTGAAACACTTGTTCACCATCAATAGCTGACACTGTACAGCAAGAAACATAACTCCATCCTGCTTTTTGCAAGAATTATGACCCCTTTTTGCTCGGCAATATATGACCTTTTTGTGTCGATTCGCCGTAAAACCCAACTCACTCACTCACTCACTCACTGACCCCTTTTGGACTTGGAAAGTACCAGATTTCTTGGTTAAGTTTTGCGTTTAGATCAACTTTTCTCCTTAACGGTCAAAGTTATTGCTTTAAAACTTGAAGCAGTTATTCGCCATTAAAATCTGACTCTGCGCAGGAAGTACCGTAACTCTGCATTGCTTTTTGCAAGAGTTATGGCCCCTTATGGACTTGGAAAATATCATAAAAACACACGGGTAGGACAATATTTCTATTATACAGAGACAGAAAAATCAGATGAGCGTCTGCAACCGCAAGGCGGTGCTCTTGTTCGAAACAGGTTCATTTTGGGGTTAGAAAGTAGGTCAGATGAGCCATTTTGTAAGTGTTTAGGTTTGAGTTGACTTTAGCACAAAGTACCCGGTGAGGTTTAAGGATTGTTGGATGTTTGGCGTCTGGCTTTCGTCAACAAATTCTTTAAAGAACATCTCCTAAACCACCTCGCCAATTTAACAAAACATAAGATATTTCTTGGGTGGTTCCTTTTCGGATTCTTTCAAATCTAGGTCATCCATGCAGAAGTCTGGTTACCATGGCAACGGTAGAAGACACCTCATATTTCTTTTCTGAAACTGCTGGCCTGATTTCAAAATGTAGCTTGTTAACTCTACCAATTGCCTTCAAATCAAATTGTTTGGTCTATCATCTATTCGTGGCAGCTTCAACAGTAAATATATATTCCTTCATTTCATAAAAATGTGAAACAAAGATTGTTATGATTTTTTATGCTCACATACAAAGGTCATAGCATGTTTATGTTCTAACTGAATTTTGAGATAATGGTGAATAAACATGAAATCATGCACAAAATGTTTTTTTTTATTATACCACGACCATAAGGGAGATTTGAAAACCAAATACATTGAGAACTGGTTATAAAATCACCTGTTCACAAAGTGCTGAAAGAGAGATATTGATTGTAATCACCCAGGGTCTTTTAACATGTGTTTTAATTTTAACTGTTGACTCATTTGAGGTTGCTATAATGGCCAAGCTTAAATTGAGCTTAGTCAGAATGCTTGCCTCAGTATAACTTTGGATAGACTTGATACTTAGTTTAACAAGGTCAGTTGTTCATATGATATAAAAACATTTGTAAGCGCCCAAGAGGCCACATTTTCCATCTGGTCTTCATGGAACATGGTGAGAATGCTTGTCCTTATAAAATCTATGTCAAGCCTGAAATTGGCAATGGGTCATTTATGTTAAAAAAAACTAGGTCACTATGTGAAATCACTGTAAAACTTGTGGAGAATGTTTGTCTTTATGAAATCTAAGTCAAGATTAAAATTGGGTCGTCTAGGATCAAAACTAAGACAATAGGTTTAAATAATAAAATTTGTTTAACACTCGAAAGCCATTCTTTCCTGGCTGATCTACACAAAACTTGGTGGCAGATCCATTTCAAATGAGTTCGAGGCCAATTTCCAAAACTTGATTTTAATATCTTGAGTAAAACACTGGTCCACTAAATCAAACATAAGAAAACCTTGCAAAAAGAAAGTCTACAAGAAACGTGATCAGAATGTTGTCTTGATTAAATCTAGGTAAATTTGAAACTAGGTCATTATTTCAAATTATAGAAATACCTTGTTAACACTCTATAGGCCACATTTTCTACCCATTATCTACATGAAACCTGACTTTATTACATCCAGTTCATTTTTCGAAACTGGTTCATTTTGGGGTTAGAAAGTAGGTCAGATGAGCCGTTTTGTAGTTGTTTAGGTTTCAGTTGACTTTAGCACAAAGTACTCGGTGAGGTTTAAGGATTGTTGGATGTTTGTTGTATGGCTTTCGTCAACAAATTCTTTAAAGAACATCTCCTTAACCACCACGCCAATTTCAATAAAACATCACATGGTTCCTTTTCGGATTCCTTCAAATCTAGGTCATCCATGCAGAAGTCTAGTTACCATGGCAACGAAAGAAGATTTCATAATTCTTTTCTGAAACTGCTGGCCTGATTTCAAAATTTAGCTTAGTTAACTCTACCAATTTCTTTCAAATCACATTGTTTGGTCTAAAATCATGGCAGCTTCAACAGCAATATTCCTTGGGTGACCCTCTACTAATTTCTTTCAAGTAACTCTGTTTCATTAAAAACATGGCTGCCAGGGGGCCGGGGTAGTTTTCCCTATGTGCATATATGGTTAACTTTGAAAATCTTCTACTGTCAAACAGCTTGCCCGATTTCAAAAAATATGACAGTAATGTTCCATATGTGACCCTGTACCGAATTCCTTTAAGCTTTTTTGTGTGGATTTTTTGGCTTTCTGGGGGTGGGGCTAGTTTTTTTCTAAAAGACAATATGGAAAAATTTTTAAATCTACTCCTCGGAAACGGCCAACTTGATTCGAACATAATTTCACAGCAATGATCTATAGACGATCCTCTACTATATTCCTTCAAAAAATTCTGTTTCGTTAAACACATTGGTGCTAGGGGATGGGGGTGGTTTTCACTTTGTGGGTATTTTGAAAACATTGAAAATCTCCTCTGAAACCCCTGGTCCGATTTTGAAATAATTTTACAGTATTGTTCCTTGTTCCAATCCAGCTGTGAAAGTCAGGTGAGCGATCTTGGGCCATCATGACCCTCTTTGTTCTAGTACATTTTGGCTATTACAGAAATTTTTCATGGTTTTGATATCTGCAGTAATTGCTGTAAAAGTGGACTGAAAAGTGTAGCGACCCCAATTGTTGAGTGTTGGCACTTTAACTCTAAAAGGGATGCTTTATGACTCGGCGAGGACCCGGCTTTGAGTTTGATCAGAGATAAATACAGGAAACTGTACTGGTGGCAATGTTAAAGTGTAGCTGTGTAATTGTTATCTACAAAGACGTAGAACTAAAGTACTGTCACAACGTGGCATCAAGTAAGTATAAAAATATTTATTATTGAATATTCTAACACGACTATTAAAACAAAGAAGACTGAAAACTGTGTTATTATGCAACACACGTGCAGTTTGTACATCACAATTATTACGTCATAATGTCAAACGTCACAGCAGCGAAGAAAAGACAAAAAAACCCCGCAAAACGGGCAAATATTTGGTGAATATCTAGACTTAGTAACAAAAATGTACATTATAACGTGTTAGAATCGAAATAACATCTCTCATTTAGTGGTTTGCTCTTGAATAGAATCTATCACTTGGGCTGTAATTTTTAAATGAAATACTGAACAGGATGATTGTTGAACCACACCCGATAACTACAATAACACCAAGATATACCTTTCAAATCTTAATCTTGATCGTACATCTACAAGCAAGAAGATAAACCTCTTTGGCATATTCGTCTGGATCCAGAGGCATGGTTGATAAGTGCAAACTGAGTGGTTTGTGGCCGAATCCAGAGGCATGGTGAACTAGGTATGGATGGGTCGTGTGGATTGGGTGAATTTGAAACTCTGCAAGACACGTCGTGCATTTATAGACTATTCTAGACAGAAGCATATGTAAGCGCTACGTACAAATCAGGTTTGAAGGAACTACTCCGTCGGACTGAGAATGAGATACAGGACACCATACTGCAGGACTTCGGTACTGAAGGAGTCTTTCTTCCCTACCGCCATAGTTCTACGGAACCAGCTCCCACAGAGCCTCGTCGCAGTACCCACCTTGGAGGCCTTCAAGGACGGAATCGCTGCTGCCATTTAACGACATTACTTATTGTTTTTATCCCGCTTTTAATTCGGCACTTGGGACCCTCCCTCACTTGTGTATATAGTCACCACGATGCGACAATGTCATTTCTTGGCCCTGCGTCGATACCAAAAGAAGAAGAAAGAAGAAGACTGTTGCACATATCTTGACAAATAGTCAACTAAAGTACATGTATCAAGAGTTGTAACATATCGGAGTATGTGCGTGCGTGTGCGTCGGGGGTATATTTTCGTACCTGTGGCGTCAAAAAGGGAGGGAAATAAGTATTTAACAAAATTTATACAGCTTGACATGTCAATATCTATGTCAATGCCTATGTATACTGATAGCAGGATAATTTGTCCTGAAGAAAGATGGGTAGAGTTTCGAAACGCCTAGCGTTTGTTCCAGGCGTCCAGTTATTGTTGGATTATATAGACGTATGCACAATTTAAACGTACTAGATCTAGTAATTATTCTTAGGTAATTGAATTTTGTAGAGAGGGAGAGAGAGATAGACAGACAGACAGACAGATGAGAGAAACAGAGGCTAATTTTTAATGGAGTAAATCTCAGTTTTAGTAGAGTAGTAATACAAGATCACAGCAAGGTAATTTTGACATGAATTTACAATGAAGAAAATCTGTTAGATTATAAATGACTACTTTAACTTCATTTCAGATAATACTTCGAAATGGGGCGGAGATTTGAACTCTGTACTCTAATAGGTCTAGCTATGTGTGACATTTCTGTGAATGCACATAAAAGGAATGTCATGGAGATAATTATTAATAAGTCATGTAAAGTATTAAAACCGCCAGCCGGAAGAAAACTTGTTTAATTTATTCAAGTTAGTTTCTGTTCCATGACATTTTTGCAGCGACAATTGATTTTCCTATGATACTCCAGCAACTCTTTATACCCGTGTTATTATATATAAATTTGTGTTGTGTTTTAGCGCCCATTTTTTATTCATAGTTTAGTCTAAGCCGGAAGTGATTTAACGCTAATCCAGCACGTGTTGTATTTTATTTTACTGATTAATACAGATAATAATTATGGTGTCTGTAAATCATGAAGTTATCAGATCGCTTATGTGTGACAAGTACAATAAAAAGGTTTTAAATATAAAGCAACTTGATGGATACGTAGATCTTAATTACAAATTAGAAATTGTAGATGGGAATTCGGATAGAACTTCTGGATATGAAACTGTGATACTGAAACTAATATCAGACAGCATCGAAACAATAAGTAAGTTCGCATTATCAGGTGATCTGTATATCAGTAATAGTGTTATTGTAAGACTTCATAGATTTGTATAAATTTCATTGTTTTTCTCAATAATGAAATCCTCAATCTGACTAAAGTACATATCCTATTACGCTACGCATAGGATCTGAGAACGAGCTATTCATTGCCTCGTTCTGACGACCCTTTCGCTAGCCAATCAGCGCCTAACTTACAACATCTTGCAAATCTACCTGTAGCCTTGACTTTTGATATTTACAATTCTTATGTCATAAGTATTAAATAGCCGGTTAGCTCAGTCGGTAGGCCACTTGCTTTGTAAGCCAGGGGTCCCGGGTTCGAACCCTCGAATGACTGTACATTTTTCTTACTCTTTGACATTCGAACAAGTCGTCTGATTGAATAAAATAAAAATAGCAATACTGGAAATCCAAGATATACAGAAGACGAATGTGAATGGGTCGTTCTCAGATCTTCGTTTAGAGGATCAAGTACTTTAGTCAGATTGTGAAATCCTGTACTGAACTTTTAACCGGTCAGTTGCAGAAACTATTGACTAGGGTTTCTGATAAGAAATCATATAATAATTAAAGATATAGATTCTGAATTAGTTTTTTACCTATTTAACTTGTACTTTCGAAGTTATTTTTGATTCTTGCAACTGTAGTATATGTTGTTGTTTTTTAACTCAAAAGTATAGCTTTACCAGTAAGACCACAGTTGTCATAGATATGCTTCAAAATGATGCAGGGTAAATCAACCAGGCATAAAGTTTATCAATATGTACAGTCAGGGGTGTAACTGTTTTAAGTTATGTAACCTATTTCAGTTACTTTTTCAAGCATTCTGTAACCTGTATTAGTTATAAAATATAGTTAACTCAGGTAAGTTATTCAAAAAAAGTATTTTTGCTGTTCTCACAAAGTGACCTTTAAAGTAAAATTAGTAGCAAACTGAGGTTAATCAAATTCTCTTTTAGTCCGAGCATGACCTGATAAGCATAATGAGATAATAATGAGATATTAAGTGTTTTATAGCATTAAAGCTTTTGCGTAAGACTTTATCAGCCTTGCCTTAAAAAATTCTACTGCACAGCTGGAAAGATAAAAGGTCAAGGATTCACGATATAATTGCATTAGTCTCATTCAAAATGAGGAATTGGCACAGGAGGGCTTTGTAATATTTCATGATAACTGAAACAAGTTATGAAAGTTTAACCAATAACTAGAATGGGTTATAAACTGCGATAACTAGAAACAGTTACACCCCTGACTGATGTATGTACTTTGTTGATATTTTAGATTTACAGCACAAAATAATGGTCTATCTTAATGATAAAGGCGTTGATACATGCAGACCAGTGCATACAGTTGAAGGGAAAAGCACTTGTAAAGTTGGTGTGCGTACAGATCAGTGTAAAGGTATGTCTGAATCACTTGCAGTAATGATACTCATCATTTTTTTTCTAGTGCTATAGTACAATATGTTGGAGACGTAGCATCGGAATGTTATGTTCTGATGATTTATGTTCGAGTCAAGGTTTTTCTCCCTGTGTGATACTAAGTGACCAAAGTGAGAACATAAAAATTAAGGTTGTATTAATTAAGAGCATATCTAGTTTGTTCTCTTTCCCTTTTAAATTAAAGGGCGAATTCCAGTATAGCAGAAACTATTTATAAAGAAAAGAATAAAATTGAAACAGCTTAACGGTATGGCATTGAAACCGAATTCTGATGCCCCGGGTTCTAGTTCTGATGTTAGAAGATAAACAGTTTTCAGTGCCCGTTGATATCTTGCAGATATACAATAACATTTTTTTTTATAAACTTATTCATATGTAGTATCCGAGCCTAGCTATCTTACATTAATAACAATGCGTAGTTATTTGTAATTAATTGGGACAAATAATCATATTTAAACAAAGCGAGATTTAATGGAAGTGTTGTTGTGCAGATTCCGTAAGTGAAGAGCTAGCCTGTGTCCTAACATACATACCTGGCATAACAGTGCGATGTGCGGGCCATCCAGCTGGTTTGATGGAGGAGTTTGGGCGGTTTGCAGGAAGGGTAGACAAACTATTGCTGGTATTGTTTTTTTTTTATTCAACAAAATCAAAATAAGATTACTGCTGTTACGCTTGATGGTGTTTTATATGCTCCCGTATTGACGTAATTAACTTTCGGAAAAGCACATACTGCGAGTGCTCTTAATTAAATAGAATGAGCGTGGGAAGTGCTGTACATTTCTTTGCCTCTCGTAGAAATCGTGTCCGCTATAATTGTTTTTGATGCGTACTATTCCAGAATTATCTTATAGATTTAAATACATTTGACTAAGTATACGGCATCAACATAAATGGCATGCCCGAGTAGTTTTATAAAAAATCAAGTTTTTTATTTTATGTTCATATGTTAAAAACTGGGTTTCAGTAGATCGGCTAAAATAGTTTCCACAATAAAAGTGATCACATGACTAAGATTACTTGTAGTCTTTTTCTTTTAATTGTCATTGAGTGTCATTATATGATTTGTAAATATTGTGATCAATTTGTTCTTTTTGTATATTTCAGCACTTCGAACAAGACAATCTTCAATACACAGACACAATATGGGAACTGTCTCAAACATCGAAATTAGAAGCACTGATAGAGAAATACTGCACCAAAGATGTTAAAGAACTTGGGATGAATATTATCAGTGGGTTCAGGAAGGATATCTTGCCAGTTCTTGCTTCATTCCAAAAAGGTTTCTTTCATTCTGTACTCACACACCGGAATATCGTATGATATATACAGTATATATGTATACAGTTCTTGTTTTAACTTTTTACCATTTTATGCCGCGCGCTTTTAACATTATAGATTCATATTATATTTCTATTTCAGGGTATATACATGGAGACTTAAATGACTGCAATTTTATTGTTACACAAACTACCACAGACGCTGACAAATATACCATTTCCGGGTTGATCGATTACGGAGACGTTTGTGTAAGCTTCTACATATACGAGATCGCCGCATTAATGGCGGACATGATGTCTGTATGCCGAAAGAAGCAACACCCTTTAGAAGTAGGGAAACTTATACTCATGGGTTTCATGCAGGAATTTGAGCTGAATTCAGTGGAACTAAAATGTCTTCGGCTTGTTATATGTGTGAGAATGGTCCAGTTCTATGTTTTTGGTGCCGAGATCATAGAAAATGACCCTAGTAATGAATATGCCAAGCTAGATAGAGACGATTACCTTGAAATGTGTAAATACTTGTGGGAAATAGGCGACGAACGATTTAAACATGAAGTTCTGGATGAAAAAATGGTTAAGTAAAACATGAAATAGATAAACATTATAAAGTCAAGGCAAAGATGCAGGGAGCACATCTGGTATCGGAGAACAACGAAACCACTGAAATTATTGACTTAGAATGTCAGTTATAAACGAAACTTTCAACTGTTACTAGTAAGTAATTATATAATGTTGCATATTAAAACTACCTAATTAAAGGTTGACCAACTGCACATTTGCATGCCCATCATGGTTGTGGGTTCATAACCTCGCTTAAAGTGTGAAGTTTTTCATGACAGGAAACCATTCATCTGGCTTGCTGAAGGTCGATGGTTTTACCCAGCTGCACGTAAATGCTTGAAATAAAGCCTTGTGTTGTTGGATGGGGGTGCGGGGGTAAGGGTCTTCCTCCACCACCAAAGAGCTAGAAAGGTCGCCATATGACCTGACTTGTGTTGGTGGGGCGTTAGACCCAACAAAAACAAAACAAATGGAAAGGCACAAAAGACCTTGCCGTAACTTATCGAAGCAATATCCATGTCCGTTTAAGCTATTAACAGAAATTTAGTTCTAGTGACTGGGATAAATTTTATTATACAAGTATAAGTTGAGAATTATTTTAGCTTATAATTACATCGCAGAAACTTTAACACAGATGCCTTGTTGGCACTGAAATAGTACCTTCTGTATTATTTTCTTATGATGTAGGCATTTTCTTTCATATCTTAGAATATAATTTCTAGCATAACCCTTAGTTTGTATACGGCCAGTTTATTTTGCCGAGATGAAAATTGATCTAAGCATTATATTTGATACATTTTTGTTCACCACTCTTATAGAACTTAAATATCCGGATTAACATAATGTTCCTAGCCCGATTCAACGTACCACCGCCCCGTTTTGAACATTCAAATTTGGCAATACCATTCTGAAAAATGTACCTGCGGTTGCCCAATGTAATTAAGCACGTCAAGGTTTGTATATGACTGTACTGGTCCCTTCACCAATTACAAATATATTAACCGTCATGAGCAGTCTCAGTGAAACCAAGTTTGCTATACTTTCAATGGATATCTTCAATAATATATCATGCTCATTCTTTAGATATATATCGAAGTATGTTAATTATTATATTATATATTTGTTTCAACACACGAATCCTTTTTCGTATCTCCGTATTTCTATTTTTATCGCCAACCCATTCTTGGTCAAATGGATAATAATACAGCACGACTGCACTAGATTCGAGGTGTATCAGAAAAGTCAGAGAGAGTAAAGCTAATGCGAAAATTGAATACAGGGAGAGTATTTTTTTGTTTCAGTGTAAAATTTAAATATCTTTCACGAGTGAACACCAGATGCAATATTTTTACGAGCAGAATTGCCGAGACTGAAAATTAAGAAATGCTGTTTATGAGTGAAAGATATTTTGAATGTACATGTATGACAAAAATATTTTCTTTTTATTTCATGTTTTGAATAGATGTACCAGTTTTACAGATATATTTCACTCTAATATTCCAAGCATGTAGTAAAGATCTTTTTCAACCGCGTTTATTAGTTAAATTACCAAATATACCAATCTTCCCTTTTTTCTGTTTATTTAATTGTCTTTTTTGTTTTGTTATATACATAAGTTTCAGTGCTTTCAAAGATGAATTAGAACGGTTAAAAACAAAAATAATGCAGCAACAAATTAAATACCCAATCAGTTCGATGCAAAAATGATAACTTTGAAAGTATTATCCTAGATCTATATAAAATGACACATATTTCAGGCATTATAACTAAAGATACAAACTTTCGTGCCTACTTGCGCTAACCTGTACGAAATTTTACAGCTGTAAAAGATCTGTATTTTTGTTCAAAATTACAGTCATGATTATTTCAATTTTACACCCGTAGATTTTATATAACAACATTGATTTACAGCTGTAGATTTCAATTTACAGCTGTAAAACGACTGTGAAACAGTTCGAATTATGCAAATGAGATACAGCTGTAAAAAAAACCTACAGCTGTAAAAATGCCTCAATGTTACAGCTGTAGAAATATTACAGGTGTTGAAAAAGAGGATATTATTTTAAGGGACGAAAGCTGAGGTACAAAAGGTTTTAGGATGAATTGTAATTCTCTAGAAGGTGTAGCAGTTACCTTAAAAATGGCAAAATAAATGAACAAAAATATGAAATTTGTTTACAGTATAGCATTTGCAAAATTCAAGAGTAGAATACAAAGGAGAAACTGTGCATCAGATCTTGTTTATAAACTTTCATTTTTGTTATTATTTCTTTTAAACTTATCAGCTTCAAATATAGTGTAAATAGTTAATGCATGTACTTATACATGTCCTTTTACAACTATATTACATAATAAAACAGTTGCACTTATTCAATAACGGTAAAATTCCTATATCTTAGAAGATGTGGTGTGTCTGTGAACTTCAGTTATATTTTGCCAAAATTAATTAAAGATGGCTGACAGTACTCATGTTTCCCTCCAAAAAAGTTACAGCTGTAATTTTGAGACATGACTATTTTACAGCTGTAACTTTCAACAGTGTTTCTTACAGCTGTATTTCTGAGAACTGCATGTTTTACACCTGTAAATTTCAACAATATTTTTGGTCATTTTCCACTTACAGGTCTTTTACAGCTGTAATTTCAAAATACACTTCATTTACAGACGTTTTACAGCTGTAAAACAGTTGCTATTTTCGTACAGGCAGATACATGTATAGTTAACTGCATCAAGGTTCATAATCTGTATATAAGAGGGTCATTGACCCTAAGCGCTCACCTGTGTAAAAGGCTTCAAGTGTGTTTGTATAACGTAATGGCACAAGTACAGAGTTCTATTTTTATAAAAATCAAGGCTCTAGCTATTATGGATTCTGAGAAGAAGATATTTAACGTTTCTTTTAAATTAGTCTATATTATGTACAATAATATGTTTCACACATGAGCATCTGAGGCAATACTTTGAACAATTACGGTAGACAGTCAAACCGTGATATCACACGCCAAATATCAAAGCTCTAGCTATTATGGATTCAGATAATAAGATTTTCAAAGTTTCTTATATATAAGCATATAGTATAAAAATGTCACACCTAGGGGCGTAGCCATTTTTGACCCTATGTCAATAATTTGAACAATTACGACAGTGTCAAACCCTTATGTCACAAGTCAAATATCAAGGTTCTAGCTATTATCGCTTCAGAGAAGATATTTAAAGTTTGATAGCTGAAAAAAGCTATTTTTAACCATAGTCACGCATATGTTCAATGAACCGGAACCATTTGAACAACTTTGAAAAGGGCCAACCAGAGATTATTTGTGTAAAGTTTCATTAAAATCCATTCAGTGGTTTTGGATAAGATGTCGTTCAAAGAAGTTGTTGACGACGGACGGACGCGACTGACAACGGAAACAACGTGACCACAATAGCTCGCCATGAGCACTTCGTGCTCAGATTTGCTAAAATAATTGAAGGATAATTCTGAAAAATAGTTATTTGAGCCGAAATTTGTTTTAGGTAAAGTGAAAACTTTAGAACAGGCAAACTATGCTGCATGGAAAAAGAATGCATAATTACTGCAGATGAATTTGAGAAGATATCAGTGTTCAGTGATTTGTAAAGAAAAATATGTGAAGTGTTCTAGGGAAATTGTGATGTTTCGGTAGTGAAATTATCAACAAGATTTTTTTTTTTAAAATTGAAACCCACAGAATTTCACAAGGTGAAATAGATATGTTCATAAAGCTATTATTTATAATGGAAAATTTTCTGCTGTCTAAATTCATATATCCAAGAAATGTCTAGAAATATGTGAAAATCAAAGAAAACAGTTTGGAGACAATAGCATGACATGGAATAAGACTGACAAACAGTGTTCATTGAACAAGTCTTTTTGCCTGCTTAAAGAAGGTTTAGAACAAGCCTTTAAACATGATTTAACACATTCTAAAACTCCATATTATTTGCAGTTTATAAAAAAGCTGAGGGAAAGTAAATACAATGCCAATATAACAAAAAACAAGCACAAAAAAAAATCGGAGTTCATGCGAAGGTTTAGAACAAGCCTTTAAACATGATTTAAGACATTCTAAAACTCCATATTATTTGTAGTTTATAAAAAAGCTGAGGGAAAGTAAATATAATGCCAATACAAAAAAAAGAAAATCAAAAAAAAATCGGAGTTCATGCGAAATTAATGACAAAGTATGATCGGTAAACTGACCAGTAAACGCTTGCGCAGTTCGCGGATTTGCGTATCATTTTCTGTTCTTCATTTCGCATGAAAACAATTCTGTTCTGTAATAGATCTCTGACAAATCGTGTAGTCAATCACTTATTTATCACAATGTCTGTGAAATCTTCATCACTAATCAGCCACAATTGTTTGCACACCTTTAGGAAGTTATGTCTACACTTTTCAAAGTACGGAATGTTCTTGTGTGTGTCTTGAGTATGAATAATGTTTTCAATAATAAGATGTACTTGTACCAGTCTGACACAAATACATAACTTCAGTAAATGGAGCTCCAGCTCTGTCATTTCAAAATGCTCTCTAATTCCTGCAAGCAGTTGTTTTCCAACAGTTAGCGGGTTTATAGAGCAAAAGCTTGTGGACATCAACTCGCCAATTACAACTGCAATCTCATACAAGTAAACGCTTTTGCAAGCGTCTCCGAGATCGATGACTCCTGCTATGACGTAATCACTGGGTGTGTTTCTGTCTTTGAGTCGTTTTACAATGATATTTCTACTGTTTATATCAGCAATTATAAAGCCTGAAAATATATATGATCATAGATTTCCCTTTATAGTACACAATAATTATTACGATGTCACTTCAAAGTTGCAAAATAATGAGACGCAAATTATAATTCCGCCTTCATTAAATCCCCAGTTTGAATGGATGAAAAGACAAAGCGTAGGCTGTTCTAGCATGCATATTGTTGTCATCATATTTTAAAACATTTACATCAATCTTTTTCTGAAACAATGTACAGTCAAGAAATAAATTTGCCTGTAAATCTAAGAAGGTATTATCAGGGTTTGTCAACATCCGTTACAATATCTGTCACAATTTACTGACATAGCCTACTTGGACAAATACGTATAAATTATTTTCCTGATTTTGCTATGCAAGGTTTCAGTTGCAAAAAATGTTATACTCGGCTTTTCCTTTTTCACCACGGATAATGTAAGATAATCAAATGTTGATGGTCAAATTCTTGATTTGAAGGTTTATGAATTCACATGTAGATCTAGTCATGTAAAGACTGTCATGTGAAGATTTAATTCGCAAAAACACACGAAATAGCCTCTTTCTATACAAGAGGGCCATGATGGCACTATATCGCTCACCTGAGTTCAATTGCTTGCTTGAACAAATTTCTTTGGTAAAGTTTCGAAAAAAATGGGGTCATGATTTGAACAAAGTTTTTAGAAGTCTACTAGGCAATGTTACATATCAAATATTTAAGATCTAGGCCTTATGGATTATTTTAGCAACTTTATGAAGATTTCCTAATGAACAATCAAGTAACCCCTGGGGCTTGGTCAATTTGACCTGGGGGGTCAAGATTTGAACACATTTTGTAGAGGTCCACTAGGCAATGCTTCATGTCAAATATCTAAGCTCTAGGCCTTCTGGTTTATTTTTAGAAAATTTTGAAGATTTTTCTATGTACAATCAAGTAACCCCATGGAACGGGGGTCATGATTTGAACAAATCTTGTAGAAGTCTACTAGGCAATGCTACATGTCAAATATCTAAGATCTAGGCCTTCTGGTTTATTTTTTTTAAAAAATTGAAGATTTTCCGATGTAAAATCAAGTGACCCCTGGGGCGGGGTCAATTTTGACCCCAGGGGTCATGATTTGAACAAATATTGTAGAGGTCCACTAGGCAATGCTACATGTGAAATTTCTAAGCTCTAGGCCTTCTGGTTTATTTTTAGAAAATTTTGAAGATTTTTCTATGTACAATCAAGTGACCCCTAGGGCGGGGTCAATTTTGACCCCGGGGTCATGATTTGAACAACTTTAGTAGAGGTCCACTAGGTTATGCTATATATCAAATATCTAAGCTCTAGGGCTTCTGGGTTTTGAGAAGAAGATTTTTTAAGATTTTCCTATGTAAAATCAAGTGACGTCGCACGACGGACGACTGACGACGGACATCAAGCGGTCACAAAAACTCACCTTGTCACTTTGTGACAGGTAAGCTAAAAAATATACAGGTGGTCCAAATCTCTTTGCTGTAGCTTCAAAAACAAGAAAGTAGGTCAGTAGGTCAGGGTTAATAATATTTAAGATGAGTATTGAAATCTATATCAAAAGTTCTACATGTGGTCAAAATTTCCATGCTGTATCTTCAAAAACAAGAAAGTAGGTCAGAAGGTCACGATTAAGACTATTCAAGATAAGTATTGAAATCTGTATAAAAATATACAGGTGGTCCAAATTTCTATACTGTAACTTCAAAAACGAAAAAGTAGGTCAGTGGGTCATGATTAAGACTATTCAAGATGAGTATTGAAACATGTATAAAAATTACACAGGTGGTCCAAATTTCTATACTGTAACTTCAAAAACGAAAAAGTAGGCCAGTAGGTCATGATTAAGACTATTCAAGATGAGTATTGAAATCTGTATCAAACATTATACATGTGGTCCAAATCATTTTCCGTAGCTTCAAAAACACAAAAGTAGGTCAGTAGGTCAGGGCTAAGAACGTTAAAGATGAGTATTGAATTCTTTATCAAAAGTTATTGACGTGGTCCAAATTTCTATGCTGTTAAGATCGGTGTGCAAAACTGTATATGTCATCCAAATTTCAAGGCTGTATCTTAAAAACAAAAACGTAGGTCAGTAGGTCAAGGTCACAGTCAATTTTGAGTGACCCTTAATTACTTGGGGTCATCAGGTAATTATAATTGAACAGTCTAGGAAATATGATCAGATTTTTGCAGTATATTTTCCTATATAACTCATATACAAGTGGCCCCTGGGGCGGGGCCTCTTTTCACCCCAGGGACATAATTTGAACAATCTTGTTAGAGAACCACTAAGCAATGCTACATACCAAATATCAAAGGTATAAGCCTTGAGCTTTCTGATAAGATTTTTTTTTATGTAAAACTTGGGGCTCCCGGGGCCGGGCCTCTTTTCACCCCAGGGGCATAATTTGAACAATTATGGTAGAGGACCACAAGGCAATGCAACATACCAAATATCAAAAGCCTTGGCCTTGCAGTTTCAGGCAAGAGGATTTTTTCCTAAATCCTATATAAGTCTACGTAAAACTTGGGACCCCCTGGGTGGGGCCTCTTTTCACCTCAGGGGCATAATTTGAATAATCTGGTAAAGGACCTCTAGGCAATGCTACATACCAAATATCAAAAGCCTAGACCTTGCAGTTTCAGACAAACGATTTTTATTGTGTTCCCTATATAAGTCTATGTAAAACTTGGTACCCGCTGGGCAGAGCCTCTTTTCACCGTAGGCACATAATTTGAACAATCTTAGTAGAGGACCATAATGCAATGCTACATACCAAATATCAAAGGTCTAGGTCTTGTGGTTTCAGACAAGAAGATTCCCCCCGCCCCAATATTATAAGTCTATATAAATCATGTGACCCCTGGGTCGGGGCCATACTTGACCCTAGGGGAATAATTTGAACAGTCTTGGTAGAGAACTATTATATGATGCTACATACCAAATATCAAAGCCCTAGGCCCTGTGGTTTTGGACAAGAAGATTTTTTTAAAAAGTTTTTCCTTTCGGTTGCCAAGGCAACCAGAGTTCTGCTTGGAATTTAATTTTTGAACAATTTTGAAAGGGGGCTACCCAAGGATCATTCCTGTGAAGTTTGGTGTAATTCTCCCAGTAATTTTCAGTAAGAAGATATTTTTAGGAATTGTTGACGGGCACACGACGGACGACGGACATTGAGCGGTCACAAAAGCTCACCATGAGCCTTTGGCTCAGGTGAGCTTATAAAGAAGTTGACGGCTTCTTAAAAATGAATATCACTTTTAAGTTGTTTCTTGCGCATTGTCAATTATTAGAGATCGCCATGGTTCCAAGACGGACCAATTGGTAGGCCTTAAGGTTAATACATTCGTAAGATACATGATTTATAACTTTACCTTGTTGCAACTTGTCCAAAACTGGCTGGATTTTTGTCGTATATTGATGTAATATCTGTCGAGCCATTTCTCTTGTATCTCCGTGTAAATATTTGTCTATATACTCTTCCACAACCAAAGCCTTGTGCAGATCAAATGGTGATGATGAAGGTTTATAGTTTTCAAATCTGAAAGACTGTTAACAGATACAGAGGATATTTGTTTGCTTCAGTACGAGATCGGAAATCTTCCGCCGCCTGACTTCTAGAAGCAATATTTTTATAAAATAACAATAAACTCGAGTGAAAATGTATGATCTAGTGTTCAAGAAGGAAAGATGATACTTACCTGATCTTACGTGTACAATATTATTTCATTTTTTCAATATTTGTATTTAAATGTTGCATTGTTAGTGAAAAATATATTTGAAAAAATTTCACTATGAAACTACCGAATATATATCAGTAGAGTATTTCAATGATTCACGGAAATATGTAATATATATGTTAATATCTTATACTTCTTTAGAATATTACACATTTTTGTATTTTAGGTATATAGTCTAGCCATTGTCTGGGTCTAAAGCAGATAGCATCCACATTTACATCACAATATTATTTCAGAAACAGGTAGGGAAGCTCTGTTAAATGAAGTTGATGTTTGATAACTAGGAACGTATATGTTATTATGAAAAGTACAAATAAATTTTTTTACTACTACATGTACTTTATATCATAATTTAATGCGTTAACTCGCGCATTTCTCTACACTTTATAGGTTACATGTGTGTATCTTCATACAAAAAGAAACAAAATACCTGGAATTAAATATCAATAATAAATCTTTTTTTAATTTTAGCTAGTGTATTTGAAATAAATATTGCAGTCAACCAGTCTTACTCAAAGGATGATGAAAGTTGTTGAAAAATGTTGCGCTATACCCTAATAATGATGAAAAATGTTGTGCTATACCCTAATAATGATGAAAAATGTTGCGCTATACCCTAACAATGATGGGAAATGTTGCGCTATACCCTAATAATGATGAAAAATGTTGCGCTATACCCTAATAATGATGGGAAATGTTGCGCTATACCCTAATAATGATGAAAAATGTTGCGCTATACCCTAATAATGATGAAAGTTGTTGAAAAATGTTGTGCTATACCCTAATAATGATGAAAAATGTTGCGCTATACCCTAATAATGATGAAAAATGTTGTGAAAAATGTTGCGCTATACCCTAATAATGATGAAAAATGTTATGCTATACCCTAATAATGATGAAAAATGTTGCGCTATACCCTAATAATGATGAAAAATGTTGCGCTATACCCTAATAATGATGAAAAATGTTGTGCTATACCCTAATAATGATGAAAAATGTTGAAAATGATGCATCATACCTGGAGGATGTTGCAGACTTTGCCAACTAAAGTCCCGATAGGATGAAGTAGGTACGCGGGCTTCCCACTTGCCTCAAATGTAACGCCTTCAACATAGTCCAACAGTCTTGCGTAAACCTTTTTATCTAAAAAGAAATGTTATATAAAACAACAAACACAAGTTCAGTGAAAAACACAAATGCCTTAGGAGAACTAATATGTGTTGAACACTTTTTTTCTTTTTTTTTCTTTCTTTTTTTTTTGGGGGGGGGGGGGGGGGGAGGGTGGAGAGTGAGGGGAGGGGTTTGCTTTGTTTTGCAAAATACACCAATGGTATCTACTGTTTGGTGCACTAATCCCATACCAAAGTTTCAAAGTTTGTCAGTTCTTTCTCAATACTTGATGAATAAACGACATTTTTAAGATCTCAAAGGCTGATAATACGAGTTCAAAGTTTAAGCCAGCATTGAATAGATCTGAAATCAATAAAAACTTTGTGTGTCAAATTGGCTAAGGATGCGTCTAGTGTGGTGCGCTGTGTGTTGTGTGCTTGTCACCTTCCGCTTTCAGTTTCTGCCGCTGGCTAGCTCTTTGGGCAAAAACGAAGCCAAGTGCGTAAGTCTTCCCTGCCAGTTCATAACCTCTCTGTAGACAAGCCCTATGCAGTGCCTCCTCGTGGCGACACATAGATAGTGAGCACCCTGCGGCCTCAGGCAGAACTGTATAGGACTCGGAGGAGGTCTGCCCCCAGACATGCGGCATATAAGGCCCAGCGGTGTGTGGATATGTCCTGTTGCCCATGAACAGATCCCCTGTGATTCCAGGGTAGGTCTTTTGGCTGGGATCTAAGGGAGAGGTAACCCCAACATTAAACCTAGAGAACTAAAGACAGATGTACCAGGCCAGTTGGCGCTCTCTAACAAACCATGGTATAATGCACTCACACCATGACAGGAGAATCAGTACCGGGCTCTGAGCCTCGACAGAGTCCACCTTATACTACTTTAGGTAACTCCCATCGCCTGAGGTAGGAAATCTACCGGTTACACGGGAACAAAAAAGAAGCCAATGCAACCTTTCAAGGTTATGCATTGGAATGCAGAAGGACTCTTCAATAAAAAAATGGAGTTAGAGAACATCCTGTTTGATAAGGACATTCAGGTCTGCTGCATTCAAGAGACTCACCTTAGCGAGGACAAATCCTTCAAGATTAGAGGATACCATTGCTTCCGTTGTGACAGGTTTGTTAGGAGCAGGGGAGGAATCCTAACACTGGTGAGAAACAACATAGCAGCAACGCAGATCACCGTGCACATGGATGACTCCGAGTATCAGGTGTTACGCTTAAAACCTAGAGATGTTGAGTTAAATGTTGTCAACCTCTACTCTCCAAATGACAAACCTCTATCCCTTGACACGACCCCAGTGCAGGACTCAAACTTCCTAGTCATTGGCGACTTCAACAGTCACTCACAGAGCTGAGGATATGACCACAGACAGGCGTGGAGAAGAGGTAGAGTCTTGGCAAGATGATCACAACTTGTTGCTGATCAACAACCCCGACGATCAGGACACTTTCTATTCCAGACGTTGGCACACCACTTCCACTCCTGATCTTGGTTTCTGCGCTGAAGACATCCACAAGAATATTGCAAGAGAAGTAGGCCAGCAACTAGATGGTAGCGATCACCGCCCTGTTTACCTCACAATGCAGTACAGAACCATACAGGAACCAAGCTTACCTCGTTGGAACTACAAAAAGGCTGACTGGAAAAGATACAGAGAGCTTACAGATGAAATCTGCAGACTAATTCGTACTGAAGGCAGAGACATCAACAAAATCACATATAATGCAGCCCTACTCCAGGCAGCCAAAAATGTATTCCTAGAGGTTCCAGCTATAAAGCAGAGGTTGAGGCCATCAAACAGGCTTTTAAACTCATTAAGGAGTCTCAAGAGAGCTGCCCCAACGTGATATCTTCACGGGTGATCTGTCACTTGTCCAATCACTGGAAAATTCCAGACAACCATCCATCTCCGGGGCACTTTTCAGCCTATGCAAAACAAGAGTTGTGTCCCTACAATGGATACTTGCACACTGTGGGGTGCTTGGAAATGAGAATGCAGACAGATTAGCCAAACTTGGAGCTACAGACCAGCCACAAAATGCCATTACTCACGAGGAGAAGGTGATAATGATCAAAGCACTGACAAAGCCAATGCCAAGCATTGGTTGCTACCACCTACTAGACAAATGGGAACAAGTCATCGTCTTTAGGCTTCGCACAGGACATAACAGGTTAAATGCCCATATGTACACAAAGCTTAAATTGTCTCCTTCTCCGCTGTGCCCCTGTGGCCTATATCAACAAACTGTTGAGCACATTCTGCAGAAATGTCCACGTCTGGAGAACCAAAGGAAAAGTGTGTAGCCAAACAGCACCCCAGTGAGGATTAAAATGCACTGCAAGTTGGAGGGCCTGAAGAAGACGGCATCCTTCATTGCTGGATCAGGGGTGGTGGTGTAGTCAGTGAACGCCAATAAGAGAAGAATAAAATCTATTCTGATGGCACATTTTTTTTCAATGTAAAATTCAGCCTTTTTGTACATCGAAATTGCAATTTGAATCCATTTGTATTGGATTCTTTTAATACAATCAGTATAGCTTAATAAGAAAAAATACTTATATTTTAGACATTAGGCAAAATGCTGCGAAGGAAGCCTGTTTTAAGATCTCTAACACCTGCATGGAATTCAGCTAAAGACAAAGAGCCCACAATTTTTCTCTGACATAAATAGATACACGACAAGGACACCACCTTAAACCGCCCATCCCATAATCCACTCTAAACGCATTTATACACAAAAATAAAAATCTAAATCTAAGAAGCCCACCATCCACTCAACGCGTCTTTAAAATGGCTTCGGGGAAATCTTCGAGTAAGCTCTCGTTCGGAATTTACCACACTTGTACGTTCAACGTAACGTTGTGTATGAAAGATCTAATTTTATCAAACAGTACGTCCAATTTTATAATATCTTGCGTCTCGATACGCTTAGTTAATTTAGACACAGTCTTTGATTGCACATGTAATAGACTGTCTGTCTGTTTTGGGTTTAACGCCGTTTTTCAACAGTATTTCAGTTATGTAACAGCGGGCGATTAACCTTACCAGTGTTCCTGGATTCTGTACCAGTACAAAACTGTTCCCCGCAAGTAACTGTCAACTTCCCCACATGAATCAGAGGTGGAGAACGAATGATTTCAGACACAATGTCTTTTATGAAATCGTTAAGGAGAACATACGCCTCGCCCATAGCTCGAACTCAAAACCCCGCGATCCGTATATCTGTTCTCTCCCTATTGAGCTAAGCGGGCGGGCTGCCACATGTAATAGAACATGCAGACTTAGAAAAGATGAAAATAATGGCACAGTTTACCTTTCTGTGATGTGAACAATTCTGTGTATGCACCACTGGAAGTTTTCTGTGGTGTACATGTCATAATTCCGTGTTTAGTTAAGTGGATCAACATTTTATTCTGAAGTTCTGAAATTAAAAAGCAAGAGGGCAATGATGGTCCTGTATCGTTCACTTGAATTGTTCTTTACGTGCTTTGAAGAGAAATATAACAATTTTGAGAAATCAATAGCCATAACTATGGTGTACCATTTAAATATTATTTCCCATTATCAAAATTGCCTGTGATCTTGCGGCAAAATTCTGTCTGCATATCCTTAGGAGGGCACCGGCACATATTTATACACAACCTCCGCGCAGGACAATTGTCGAACTGTACCGATAAGTGAGGTAACACTGTGTTGGAGTTTGATTTATACAATCTTGCCAGGCATACGTATGTTTTTTGGAAACACAGAAAATGACGTCAGGCGACCTTCAGCTTTTCCCGGAAGAATACACGGGCTAATCTTGAAAACGAAAGTCGGCTTTGCATTGGTCTATACAAAGAGCTATAAAAATAAATGTATTTATACTTCTTTGGTTTATAGGCAAGGTTCACGCGCAGGGGTCACTGCGCGTGGACTTCTTCTTTTTCTTTTCTTTCCCTTTTCTTGGCTAATAGGTAGTCAATTTGAGCACTTTCTTACAATTTGAAAATTCCCGGGCTTTAGCATGACATGTCAGCTTTTCATCTACGAAAATATATTTGCACTCGGAAATAACACAAATTCCACAGGGGTCCGTAACGGAGCAAGGGTACATGGAGATTTTTGGAAATTCGTGAAATCGTTCAAAAGGTCCTTTTTGATGTTGTCTTAAATGTCAGAACATGCCTCGCATGTCAGATATTTCCGTATTTGAGGGCTGCAGACCTAGGCATTTCAGAAATATTTTCAAAATGAATTTTGTGTTTAAATGTTGATTTTACGGAAGCGTGAAAGGGCCATCAGAGGCTAATACGTTTTAGTACGTTACGGCTACGGAAAGGATATGTCCCTGTTGTTTTGTTTTGTCGACAGAATGAAAATGCAACAGTTTTAGGTTGCATTTTCGGCGTGTATCTTAATGTCGCGTTCTGTCGTTCGGTTGCGCTGCGATTCTCGTTAAATACAACGTTCGTCGTTCTGTTGTTGTGGCGGGGCGAAAGAAAATATATAATTATGACAGGGCGAAAGAACTATCATTTTGTTGTTTTGCCATTATCTCGTTGTTTCAACCAACGAAAAGCCATTAAAATATTATCAGTCTGTCGTTATTATGAAGGGAAGTGGGGGTATGGGGAAGGGGCGGGACACAGAACGAGAATAAATGACAGGAACTTGCCACCATACAAAATACATTCTGTGGAAATTTCATGAATATTACTCAAGAGATAAAGTCTCGAATCTGTTGATATTAAAATTGTTGCTGAACGTCTACGTACGAAAAGTAATCACACATGAAGGGCGCAGGTATGTAACTGATAAACATACATTATAAACTATTTTTGTTTTGTTTTGTGTTGGGTTTTAACGCCGTTTTTCAACAGTATTTCAGTTATGTAACGGCGGGCAGTTAACCTGACCAGTGTTCCGGGATTTTGTACCAGTACAAACCTGTTCTTAGCAAGTAGCTGCCAACTTCCCCACATGAATAAGAGGTGGAGGACGAATGATTTCAGACACAATCGTCTCGGAGAACATACGGCCCGCCCGAGGATCGAACTCACTCTCCGTAGATCGGCGCTCTCCCTATTGAGCTAAGCGGACGGATCCATTATAAACTGTATTTTCATGACAAATTAATCGAATTTCGAGCCAGCTCAAAAATCGAAATTCAGTCCAAGCTCAAAAATCGACTTTTGAAAATCTGAATTTCGATCATGTTCCAAATTTATCACTGACGCGTAATTCGACATGTAATAAAATTAATTTTTGGTCTTCGACTCATCTCGGAATTCAAAGTTAGCTTGAAATCGAATTTCAGTTTTCGAAGTTCTGGGAGCTAAAACATATGTAAAATACAAACTTACCCAGCGTATGTCTGTCCGTTGAAAAATGCGAAATTTTAAGCACATAAACCTTTTCAGCTCTATCATTTGCAGATTCCGGCTTGATGTGGACTCGAACCATTAGATTAAAATCCTCATATCCCTCCATTTCTGTCATTTCTAAGACCTGGAGAGAATATTTTTCTGAAATGAAAACGACAATGTCATTTTCACTTATGTATTCTTTCATGTTCATTCTACACTATATGTTTAACAAAACAACTACTACTGGTAGTATGATATTGAAGTTATTTACATTTTATGATACACATTCACGCTCCATTTCACGCTCCATTAAATATACATATGGGTTGAGGTGGCGAGGAATTTTAAAGACCCGACATAAAATAACTGTTTTCTTTTGTATTTCCATGATGGTAATTATACATGATTTGCATGAAAAAAGTGAGAACTACAAGTATCTATTAACAAATTTATTGTGACGTATAAGGCCAAGACAATGTGTTTAATGTCCAAACATTGTATTGGATAAATGTAGCATAAAGAACAGTTTTTGATATATCAAGCTGAGTTTGGATCAAACTTTGTTTCTACAGGGTAGGATAGTTATTTATCTATGTTTTTAAACTTATACTGAAATCGATTGACTGAATACGTTTGTAGATGAAGTTGTGAAAACATATTAATTCAGGGAGGGCCTAAATTGTCCACCTGTCATCATGTAATATAGCTGTATTATACCAGTATAATTAGAATGATTTTCACGAAGTTCTTGTGGGAGAAAAAAGAAGGTCACTAGGTCGTGGTGGGTCTTTAACTTTCATGCCCATTTGACTATAACGGCTAAGCAGGTGGCAAGGATGAAATAGGGGGAGCGGTGGTTAAGGTGTCAACTACCCATCCCGCCCATCAAACAAAAGTCTTCATTTGGGTGTTTTATGGTCGCGGCGTCTGTGACCAGAAAAAGACATGTTTTTCATGCCGTTTTTCCTACCAAATAAAGACATCGATACAAGTACAGTTAGAAAAAGTAATATTAGGTATATGTTGGGTCGAAAGTTTGATAATTTCATTCGTGACTTCATAATAGAACTGGCGGGTAGAGCATTTTTATTGTATCTTCAATATACAATGTATTTGCTAGCGTTCTAAAAGTGATGAAAATGAACTAAAACTTGTATATGATATTTTGTTACCTTTTCACAAAATGTTACATTGGGCTGTTGTCTATTTTCAGAAATGTTGAAATTACTTTTAATTATTGTAATATTCATACATGTTAAAATATTCAGGAAAGCAATATTACAATGATTAAAACTGGCATTCATTGAGGATATTTGGGATATTTCAACAAACTGAAACAAACGACAAATTGTAAAACAGCGCGTAGCTTCGGAATTAATCTTTTTTCAATTTATCTTGGTTGCGCAACCAGGACAGACAAAGGGAGGTAATAATAATTTTATAAACTTACATTTTTAATCAATTTTGGCAAAATATGTACTTGTCAAAGCAAATCTTTCACAACTTTAATACAATAGTGCTTATATTCATATCATTCCTTATGCAAAATGTGTTTATTAAATTTATACTTATGCTAAAATAACGCAAGCTTGGTTGGGCAACCAGGATATGAAAATCAAATTTTAAAAATACTTCCAGTGAAAATTTGATGTGTATATAGATAGATAGATAGATAGATAGATAGATCGTGGGCTGAGCGCGAAACTATTGTATCTTGTTCTTTATTCATATACAGTTACAATAGTTTCGCGCTCAGCCCTCGAGATAGATTTTATTTAGTAAAAGTGTACATATATCAATTATAAAACATGGCAATAAAACAGATGCATGATATATAACAACAATATGGTGGCAAGCAGACTAATACAATCATACATACATTCTAAACCATGAAATGCACACCAATACCAGGGATAAAACAAAAAGAGAAACAAAAGTTCCCCTTATTTCCATTGTGGTCCCTGCTATTGGCGGCATGACACAGAAAGTCATGTATTTGTTTTAAGAATAAGTTACATATTAAACCTTTAAATCAAATGTATCACAGATAATTTAGTTTTAAGTATTATCACAGTATTTATGTCACACATTACTATCACGGTATTTTAGTATTAGACACCTAGAGGTCAGTATTAAAAAAACCCAGAAATATATCATGCACAACATAAAAGTGACAAGATAAAATGGAATAAGAAAGTTTGAAAACTAACTGGTCATTCATTGGATTTTGATGGCATGTCTGAATTTAGAAGGACAAGTAATATATCTAAGATCCTGTGGAATGTGATTCCACAAAGCAATACCATTGAAGGCAAAAGTCTTTTTGCCAAAGCTTCCAACCTTGGGCAATGAGAACCGCCCAGTATCAGTATACAAATAACCAACGCTGGAATCCTGACTAGGGAAAGCAGTTACTCTAGACCTTGTGCATCGATCATATATGGAGCTAAGGGGTACTAATTTATCATTCATGTACTCAGGGGCTTTACCCATCTTTATTTTATGCACATGACAGAGAGTTAACTGTTCCACCATTTTAACCACTGGTAACCAGTTCAAGGACCTAAACTGCTCAGGACCAACATGAGACATACTATCAAGACCAAGGACAAACCGAATAATCTTGTTTTGCGTAGTTTGAAGCCTGTTTTTCCAGTATTTAGTCAGACTGAAATACCAGAAAGAACAAACATAATCAAAGTGGCACTGAATAAGAGTCATAACCAACATTTTCTTGGTGTGAAGAGTCAGAAATTTACTCTTACGATACGAAAATTTCAGACGGGCATTTGCTTTAGAAACCACAGATCTTGCAATTTCATCACAAGAAAGATTCTGGTCCAAGATTGCGCCAAGGTACTTCACTAAATTAGTAGATTTAAAACTTGTACCATTACATGTAATGTTCAAATTTGATTGAGGCCTTAACTTGGGTTTAGATCCAAAAAGAATTGACTCTGTTTTTCCAAGATGTAGAGAAAGCTTGTTATCAACAAGCCATTCACTTACAATTTTAAGTTCACTGGATAAAACAGTTTCAATATGTGAGATGTCTTTTCCAGAGACAAGAATACCTGAATCATCAGCATATAATAGAAGTTTGTTATTAACAATAGCTGACATATCATTTACATAAACTAAGAACAAAAGGGGCCTAGGGATGGACCCTTGAGGAACCCCACATGTACCTGGAGCCTGTTTGGAATGGACACCAGATACATCAACTAATTATAAACTCAGGGAACACAAATAAGTGTAAATGATCAGTTTGTTAAGTTTTGAACAAATCCATTAGTTGACCAAAATCTAATTAACCGCCTTTAAGCACGGCGATATATGACCATTTTGTGTCGATTCGCCGTAAAACACAACTCACTCACTCACCTTTAAGCTGTAAAGACAGAACAAGTTTACATCACGTACACTGATGTACAGAAGGGTGATTTAAAAGAAGTGAGTACAATACTTTAACATTGATATCTTGAACTTAATGATTATATTCATCAATAAGATTATATTTATAAGACTGATATATTTATAAAATATCTATTTTAACAACTTATTAGTTTTTCTTATCTGCATTTTTCTAAAAATATTACATATTTACAAAGTCGGAACGGATGATTTAATCAGAAAATGTTTATAATATTTATGCTTCCATTAATTATTTTATCAGTAATTTATCAAAACTGTTTTTGAACGTGTCCACAGATTTACCATACCACAAATTTACGGCCGATACGCTTATCTGGAACCGAACAACAAGCAGTTCCATGTCCTCAGTAAATTTTACTTAATTCAAGTCTGTTTAACTTTCAGAAAGCTTCTGAGATTCAACGTTATCAAAAACTGCATTGCTTAAGTACATATTTGTCGTAATCTATATTTTATAACAAAACCAAAGCGTATGAAATGAGCATACTTGCTTTGATCACATGACTAAATCAATTCTTCATCACGTGACCAAAATGAACTAGAAATAACCTACAAAAATAGTACACTACATCCGCGTAGATCTATAATCGGTATTAAAACCAAGTTGCGTTTTAAATTAAAACTCAGTTCCTCATGGTCAGCTTTTAACGAGAATTTTCAAGAATTCTCTCCCTTAATTATTGACTGTGTTAAAGCAATTCCCTTCAAATTGGATTGTCTCCCTTAACATTAGCTTAAGTCGTGTCATTCATGACCCAAGTCAATAATTCTTTCCCACGGATTTTGCATTGATCTTAATATTTTGCTTTGGGCAATACACGGAAATTAAACTCGCATATTACTCCATAGAAAGCAACTAAACATGTAGCCAGTTTTTTTTATATAAATCATGTTGTTTTATAGATTCATATAGAAAAATTATTCTTATAAAGATATAGAACATTTCTGTAAAAAAACACAACATGATATTGCGAAATTCGTGTTGTCATGTAACAGAAAATGAAAACATATAAATAAATTTCTTTTCTTTTCTTTTCTTCTGAAACTTTGAATCTCGCCAGAAAATAACGGCTGAACATTGAAATCCCAGGATTATTTTATAAACGAACTTTCCCAAAAAAACATGTATAATAGTTTTCCTCGAGAAAAAACGAAACTTGTGTGAAGATGAATGTATTCCCAATTTGTTTGAATGTTCTTGTCTATATAACAGTACTTTTGTTAAACTTTCATGCCCAGAGGTTTGCCCTTTAAAACATGATCAAATAAAGTAATAAACTAAGCAATACTGTATTTGACAGGCAATGGCAGAAAAAAAACGAACAATTAAACGTACATGTTAGTAAAACACGCACACACATTAGCTGGCCTTGATCCTTCAAGATGCCAGGTATTATCGCTTCAGAGAAGATATTTAAAGTTTGAGAGCTGACAAAGCTATTTTAACCATAGTGACGCATATGTTCAATAAACCGGAACCATTTGAACAACTTTGAAAATGGGCCATCCATATATTATTTGTGTAAGTTTCATTAAAATCGATTCAGTGGTTTTGGAGATGTCGTTTCAAGAAATTGTTGACGACGGACTGTCGGACGCACGCACGCACACTTGCAAGACTGACGACGGACACAGCGTGATCACTTTAGCTCACCATGAGCACTTCGTGCTCATGTGAGCTAAAATAATTGAAGGGTAATTTTCTGAAAAAGAGTTATTTGAGCCGAAAAATTAGATGATGTGAAAATTTATAACGAACATTTCGTCTCCGGCAAACTATGCGGCGTGGAAAAAGAATGCATAATTACTACAGATGACCTCGAGAAGATATCAGTGATCAGTGATTTGAAAAGAAAGGGGTTGTAAAGTGTTCTAGGGAAATTGTGATGTTTCGGTAGTGAAATTATCAACAAGATTTTTTTTTTAAAAAGTTGAAACCCACAGAATTTCACAAGGTGAAATAAATATGTTCATAAAGCTATTATTTATAATGGAAAGTTCTCTGCTGTCTAAATTCATATATCTGAGAAATGTCTAGAAATATGTGAAAATCAAAGAAAACAGTTTGGAGACAATAGCATGACATGGAATAAGACTGACAAACAGGTCTTCCTGCCTGCTTAAAGAAGGTTTAGAACAAGCCTTTAAACATGATTTAGCACATTCTAACGGTAAAACTCCATATTATTTGCAGTTTATATAAAAGCTAAGGGAAAGTAAATATAATGCCAATACAAAAAAAACAAAAACAAAAAACAAAAACAAGCAAAAACAATCGGAGTTCATGCGAAATGAATGACAAAATATGACCGGTAAATTGACCAGTAAACGCTTGCTCAATTCGCAGATTTGCCTATCATTTTCTGTTTTTCATTTCGCATGAAAACAATTCTGTTCTGTAATAGATCTCTGACAAATCGTGTAGTCAATCACTTATTTATCACAATGTCTGTGAAATCTTCATCACTAATCAGCCACAAATGTTTACACACCGTTAGGAAGTTATATCTACACTTTTCAAAGTACGGAATGTTCTTGTATGTGTCTTGAGTCTGAATAATGTTTTCAATGATAAGATGCACCTGTACAAGTCTGACACAAATACATAACTTCAGTAAAGGAAGTTCCAGCTCTGTCATTTCAAAATGCTCTCTAATTCCTGCAAGCAGTTGTTTTCTAACAGTTAGCGGGTTTATAGAGCAAAAGCATGTGAACATCAACTCGCCCATTACAACTGCAATCTCATACAAGTAAACGCTTTTGCAAGCGTCTCCGAGATCGATGACTCCTGCTATGACGTAATCACTGGGTGTGTTTCTGTCTTTGAGTTGTTTTACAATGATATTTCTACTGTTTATATCAGCAATTATAAAGCCTGAAAATATATATGATCATAGATTTCCCTTTATAGTACACAATAATTCTTACGATGCCACTTCAAAGTTGCAAAATAATAAGACGCAAATTATAATTCCGCCTTCATTAAATCCCCAGTTTGAATGGATGAAAAGACAAAGCGTAGGCTATTCTAGCATGCATATTGTTGTCATCATCTTTTAAAACATTTACATCAATCTTTTAATGAAACAATGTACAGTCAAGAAATAAATTTGCCTGTAAATCTAAGAAGGTATTATCAGGGTTTGTCAACATCCGTTACAATACCTGTCACAGTTTACTGACATAGTCTACTTGGACAAATACGTATAAATTATTTTCTTGATTTTGCTATGCAAGGTTTCAATTGCAAAAACTGTTATACTCAGCTTTTCCTTTTTCACCACGGATAATGTAAGATAATCAAATGTTGATGGTCAAATTCTTGATTTGAAGGTTTATGAAATCACATGTAGATCTAGTCATGTAAAGACTGTCATGTGAAGATTTAATTCGCAAAAACATACGAAATAGCCTCTTTCTATACAAGAGGGCCATGGTGGCCCTATATCGCTCACCGGAGTTCAATTGCTTGCTTGAACAAAATTCTTTGCTAAAGTTTCGAAAAAAAAACTAGGTGAGAAGGTCATGGTAAAGATTCATTCTTTAAGATAAGTACTGAAATCTGTTAAAAAATTATACAGGTGGTCCAAATCTAGCTTCAAAAAAAGAAAGTAGGTCAATAGGTCAGTGTTAATAATATTTAAGATGAATATTGAAATCTGTATCAAAAGTTCTACATGTGGTCAAAATTTCCATGCTGCATCTTCAAAAACAAGAAAGTAGGTCAGAAGGTCACGATTAAGACTATTCAAGATAAGTATTGAAATCTGTATTAAAATATACAGGTGGTCCAAATTTCTAAACTGTAACTTCAAAAACGAAAAAGTAGGTCAGTGGGTTAGATTAAGACTATTCAAGATGAGTATTGAAACACGTATAAAAATTATACAGGTGGTCCAAATTTCTATACTGTAACTTCAAAAACGAAAAAGTAGGCCAGTAGGTCATGATTAAGACTATTCAAGATGAGTATTGAAATCTGTATCAAACATTATACATGTGGTCCAAATCATTTTCCGTAGCTTCAAAAACACGAAGATAGGTCAGTAGGTCAGGGCTAAGAACATTAAAGATGAGTATTGAAATCTTTATCAAAAGTTATTGACATGGTCCAAATTTCTATGCTGTTAAGATCGGTGTGCAAAACTGTATATGTCATCCAAATTTCAAGGCTGTATCTTAAAAAACGAAAACGTAGGTCAGTAGGTCAAGGTCACAGTCAATTTTAAGTGACCCCTAATTACTTGGGGTCATCAGGTAATTATAATTGAACAGTCTAGGAAATATGATCAGATTTTTGCAGTATATTTTCCTATATAACTCATATACAAGTGACCCCTGGGGCGGGGCCTCTTTTCACCCCAGGGGCATAATTTGAACAATCTTGTTAGAGAACCACTAAGCAATGCTGCATACCAAATATCAAAGTCATAAGCCTTGAGCTTTCAGATAAGAAGAAAAAATCTATATGTCTATGTAAAATTTAAGGCCCCCGGGGCAGGGCCTCTTTTCATCCCAGGGGCATAATTTGAACAATTATGGTAGAGGACCACAAGGCAATGCAACATACCAAATATCAAAAGCCTTGGCCTTGCAGTTTCAGGCAAGAAGATTTTTTCTAAAATCCTATATAAGTCTATGTAAAACTTGGGATCCCCTGGGTTGGGCCTCTTTTCACCTCAGGGGCATAATTTGAATAATCTTGGTAAAGGACCACTAGGCAATGCTACAGACCCAATATCAAAAGCCTAGACCTTACAGTTTCAGACAAAAAGATTTTTAAAGTGTTTCCTATATAAGTCTATGTAAAACTTGGTACCCCCTGGGCAGAGCCAGTATATTTTCCTATATAACTCATATACAAGTGACCCCTGGGGCGGGGCCTCTTTTTACCCCAGGGACATAATTTGAACAATCTTAGTAGAGGACCATAATGCAATGCTACATACCAAATATCAAAGGCCTAGGTCTTGTGGTTTCAGACAAGAAGATTCCACCCCCCTAATATTATAAGTCTATATAAACCATGTGACCCCTGGGGCGGGGCCATACTTGACCCTAGGGGAATAATTTGAACAACCTTGGTAGAGAACTACTATATGATGCTACATACCAAATATCAAAGCCCTAGGCCCTGTGGTTTTGGACAAGAAGAAGATTTTTTAAGATTTTTCTTTCGGATGCCAGGGCATCCAGAGTTCTGCTTGGAATTAATTTTTGAACTATTTTGAAAGGGGGCCACCCAAGGATCATTCCTGTGAAGTTTGGTGTAATTCTCCCAGTAATTTTCAATAAGAAGATTTTTTTAGGAATTGTTGACGGGCACACGACGGACGACGGACATTGAGCGGTCACAAAAGCTTACCATGAGCCTTTGGCTCAGGTGAGCTTATAAAGTAGTTGACGGCTTCTTAAAAATGAATATCACTTTTAAGTTGTTTCTTGCGCATTGTCAGTTATCAGAGATCGCCATGGTTCCAAGACGGACCAATTGGTAGACCTTAAGGTTAAACATTCGTAAGATACATGATTTATAACTTTACCTTGTTGCAACTTATCCAAAACTGGCTGGATTTTTGTCGTATATTGATGTATTATCTGTCGAGCCATTTCTCTTGTATCTCCACGTAAATATTTGTCTATATACTTTTCCACAACCAAAGCCTTGTGCAGATCAAATGGTGATGATGAAGGTTTATAGTTTTCAAATCTGAAAGACTGTTACCAGATACAGAGGATATTTGTTTGCTTCAGTACGAGATCGGAAATCTTCCGCCGCCTGACCTCTAGAAGCAATATTTTTTTTATAAAATAACAATAAACTCGTGTGAAAATGTATGATCTAGTGTTCAAGAAGGAAAGATGATACTTACCTGATCTTACGTGTACAATATTATTTCATTTTTTCAATATTTTTATTTAAATGTTGCATTGTTTATTAGTGAAAAATTTATTTGAAAACAATTTCACTATGAAACTACCGGATATATTTCACTTGAGTATTGTCACTATGTTTCAAGGAAAAACAAGTAATATGTGTTAATATTTTGCACTTCTTTTTGATACGCAATATTTGTACTTAAAGTATGTAGTCCAGCTATCGTCTTGGTTTAAAGAAGCTAGCATCCACATTTACATCAAAATATTTTCTTTTTCAGAAACAGATAGGGAACACCCTTTAGATAATTAGATAATTAAACTATAATTTAAGTTGATATTTGATAACTAGGAACGTATATTTCATTATGAAAAGTACAAATAAATCATACTACTACTTTATATCATAATTGAATGCATTAACTCGCGCGTTGCTCTACACTTTTAATTACAGGTCACATGTGTGTATTTTCATTCAAAAAAGTAAAAAAATGACTGGAATTAATTATTGACCATGAATCCTTTTTTTAGCTAGAGTACTAAGTAATTGAAATAAATATTGCTGTCAACCATTCAACGGCGATGTTTACATCTGTTGATAATGGTGAACCATACCGTTTTTTATTACATACTCATTTAAAAACTCCGTTAAGTTTCAATGGAACCTAAAACGTCAATATTTTTCCATATTCATGTTCAAATTTCATATCGGATGTGTGCCGTCATTTGTGACGTAAGTTTTATGTATGTCGTCGTGTTTAAAAGTTCTTTAACGACAAAATTTCCATTTTCAATCAGGCTTAGTAATGAATTTGCATCATTTATATGATAATTTTAAGTGTAGATGCGTGTGTAATAAAAAGATTATTAGATTTGCATCAAGAAATATGCACTCGTTCTTTCGCGAAATAATATTGCGCTCCAAAAGTCGCGCAAAATTTCTGCTGCAGAACTCATGCAGATTTTTCGATACAAATCCAATAATCTATAATTATTTATAGTAGGATGTTGAAAATTGTTAGAAATGGTGCGTTTTACCCAAGGGTTGATGATTGTTGTTGAAAATGTAGCGCTATACTCTAATGATGATGAAAAAATGTTAAAATGATGCATAAAACTTCGTAAATTTACGAACTACTTCTTTTGAAGACTTTTAAAATCCAATTAATGTATTAGTTTATATGAAATTTTTACAACTTATTCCATTCGTAAATTTACGAACTTGTCTTAATTAATAATATCTTAGCGCTAAAACTTAAGTATGTTTTTACTTCTTATGAAATGCCATTAAACGGTTGTTCGTAAATTTACGAACTTTATTATATTTGAAAATTTCCAAACAGCATCGCTTTTGGCAAACTTCGTAAATTTACGAACTACTTCTTTTGAAGACTTTTAAAATCCAATTTATGTATCAGTTTGTATGAAATTTTTACGACTTATTCCATTCGTAAATTTACGAACTTGTCTTAATTAATAATATCTTATAGCTAAAACTTAAGTATGTTTTTGTTTCTTATGAAATGCCATTAAACGGTTGTTCGTAAATTTACGAACTTTATTATATTTTAAAATTTCCAAATAACATTTTTATTATGTATTATATGTATTATATATATATGAAATAAATGTATCATGACATGTCATTTTATGTGTTGATTTTTACTTCCGTTGAAAAATTTACGAAGAAAGTATGTTGTAAATTGGGAAAAAGCACGTAAATTTTAGGTGATGAGGTTAAATGTGTGAAGAAAAGCGTGTTGATTTTTCTTCGCTAAAAATTTACGAAGAGAGACAAACAGAATTTGGAAAAAAGGCGCGCCTTTTTTTAAGGTTTTGGCTGAAAAAGAGGAATCTCGATATAAAATCCTCTTTTAAAATACAACAAGTTTTGAGGATGTTGCAGATTTTGCCAACTAAAGTCCCGATAGGATGAAATAGGTACGCGGGCTTCCCACTTTGCTCGAATGTAACGCCTTCAACATAGTCCAACAGTCTTGCGTAAATCTTTTTATCTAAAAAGAAATATTTATTTAGATATATATATATGTTCAATAAAAAGAAACAAATGCCTTGGAAGAACTAATCAATGTTAAATTTTTACTGATGGAATACTTAATGGAGTGGGGTGGGGAGAGTTGCTTTGTTTTGCAATATTCATCAATGGTATCTACTGTTTGTTACACTAATTTCATACCAAAATTTCAACATTTGTCAGGTTTTTTTTTTTTAATATTAATTTTGATGCATAAACGGCATTCTTAATAAAGGCTGATGATAGGAGTTCAAATTTTCAGCGAGCATTGAAAAGATCAAAATACTTAACCGAAATGGATTCAAATTGTTATGCCGATGTACAAAATGAATGAATTTTACGTTGAAAAAAAATGTGCCATCAAAATAGCTTTTATTGATTTATTTCTATTCTATTTAATGCTTTTTGTTTTTTGTTTGTTTGTATTGGGTTTAACGCAGTTTTTCAACAGTACCAATAGCCGTATTTCAGTTATGTAAAGGTGGGCAGTTAACCTAACCTGTGTTCCTGGATTATGTACCAGTACAGACCTGTGCTCCGCAAGTAACTGCCAATTTCTCCACAGGAATCAGAGGACGACGAATGATTTCAGACACAATGTCTTTATCTTGTCACGGAGAACATACGCCCGCCCGGGGATCGAACTCTCGAGCCCGCGATCTGTAGACCTGCGATCTCCCTACGGAACTAAGCGGGCGGGCTATTCATTGCTAGCTGAAAATAGAATCGTTAAAAACAATAGTATTATGTTCATTTATTACTTTTTACGACTTTTATGCTAAAATAGCGCTAGTAAATGTTCACTTCGTGCAGGAAGGTCTAATACGTATCAGTTGTTCCAGCTTCGTGTTATAACATCTTCAGAATCTCTCGGGCACCAACCAATCCCTCGGGAGTCTGCAGATGTTATAACACGGAAAGAAACATGCGTTATCCCTACACATGAGGTTATCCCACCTCACAATCCACTCTCAACAATGTAAAAACTCTAAATATAATGGCTGCAGTTCTTTGATTTACCACACTTGTTCGTTGTGTATGAAAGCTCTATTTTTGAATCGAATAGTAGGTCCAATTTTATAAAATCTTGCGTCTCGATATGCATAGTTAATTTGATTGTACATATAATAGAACATGCAAATTTAGAATGGCAGAGTCTACCTTTCTGTGATGCGAACAATTCTGTGTATGCACCACCGGTACTTTTCTGCGGTGCGCATGTAGTTATTCCGTGTTTCGTTAAGTAGATCAACATTTTGTTCTGAAGTTCTGTTATTGGAAAGAAGGAGGGCAATGATGATCCTGCATCGCTCACCTGACTATTGTTACAAGGTAGTTCCTTGCGTGCTATGAAGTGAAAATATAACAGTTACAATAACTATATGGACTATTCCATCAACATTTTCCATTATCAAAATCATTATTTCCCATTATCAAACCTGTCTGTGACCCTGCGGCAAAATGTTTTGTGGTTACTATGTCTCGTTCTGTCGACAGAACGAAAGTGCGACAGTCTTAGGATGCCGTGTCGGCGTATAGATAAGTTTCGCGCTTTTGTTCTGTCGTGCTGCTGTTCTCGTTAAATAAATCGTTCTGACGTGCCGTTGTTGGTTGAGGACGGAAGAACGACACACCGATAAATAAATAGAAAATATGTGCTTATGAAAGGGCAGTATAACTATCATTTTGTTGTTTTGCCATTGTTTCGTAGTGTCGCTCTCGACACAACGACAGAACGGAAAGATTACTTCTTTAAGGGCACCGTTTTGTAGTGTGAATAAATGTTGTCTTTACGCTATGTCGTGCTGCATTTCCCGTAATGTCGTTTTGGCAGGAGCAGAGGAAATATCGTTCTTTCGATGCGGAGGCTAAAGAAAGAGACAACAACACAACGAACGAAAAGCCATATTATTCTGTCGTTATTACAGAGACGAGTGGGGGAATGGGGAAATGGAGGAAGGGGCTGGAGACAGAACGAGACAATATTACCGGAACATGCCACCATACACAATACATTTTTTTTCATAAATTTCATAAATATTGCTCAAGCGATATCATCTCGAATTTGTTGACATTAAAATTGTTGCCGAACGTCTACGTACGAAGAGTAATCACGCATTGTGCTTAGGTGAGCTAAATATTCGAGGTAAACGATTTAAATTTTCTTCCGCATGAACGGAGAAGATATGTAACTGATAAACATACATTAAGAACTTTATTTTCATGACAAATTCATTGAATTTCGCGCAAGCACTGAACATCCAGCCAGTTCGAAAACAGTTGGGGTTTTTTTTAAATATAAATTTCTAACTTTTCTATTTGCTCCAAATTCATTGCTTAGACAAAATTCAACATCTAATGAAAGTAAATATAGGTCTACGCTTTATCCCGAAATTCAAAGTTTGAAATTGAATTTCAGTTATCGAACTTTGTAGAGCTAAAAAGCACACTTACCCAGTGTGTATCTGTCCGTTGAAAAATGAGAACTTTTCAGCACATAAACCATTTCAGCTCTTTCTTTTGTGAATTCCGTCTTGTTCTGTACTCGTACAATTAGATTATAATCCTCATATCCCTCCATTTCAGTCATATCTAAAACCTGCAGATAATATTTGTCTGAAATGAAAACGGCAATGTCATTTGCACTTATGTATTCTTTCATGTTCATTTTTCTACGCTATATAAGGTAATATAACGAATATACATTTTTTTGTAATAGAATGAAGTTGTGCATAGTCACGCTCGGTTAAATGTACAGACGGGTTGAGATAGACTAGGATAAACATCTTAACTTTCAGGTTTATTTGACAAACTAACCAGGCGGAAAGGATGAAAAAGTGGGAGCGGTGGTCTAGTGGTTTTAAGGTGTAAGCTGGTCAACCCGGGGGTCGTGGGTTCGAGCCCCACTAGTTTCACGACCACGCCTTCTCATATGACACCATTACTGGTTTTTCCAGGAAGTGGACTTCAGAGTGGTTCAAATAAACATGGAACTTTCATTACAATTGAGCTAGAATAAATTAGCATAAACTAAAACCAAGATGGCCGAAAATATTACTAACCACGAGTACGAAAGTTGCTACAAGATGAAGCAAAAGGAAACACCACGCCCATTTGCCATGATTTGGGAAAATTAGATCCATCGATTTTTCGCACGTGTGAAAATATTTTATAATAACGCAAGGAAAGAGTCCTGTACTTTTATTTATATATATGAAAAATGTATTATAGGTATTTAAGCTTTATTAGATATGTAGTAAAATATGGATAATTTGCTGAAATTACTTCTGTTTGAGAAAGAATAAATGGATTCTTATTTGCCCTGCCAGACCATTGCAAACGGCTTTGCAATCTATATTCATCTAGCTATTGTTTCATATTAACTTTTCTATGTGAAGAAGAAAATGGTCTTTTTTAAGGGTTTTGTAGATGAGTATAGGTATTTTTTTATTGTCGGAAAGACTCGAACGTTCTCGTATAATACCGTCAATTCTTACGAATTCTAATTAAGTTCCCTAATGGTAACTATTGAATTTTACTGCCACTGTGCATGTTTTGCACTGTTTGATTTACTTTTGAAGTTGAACACAACTGTTCCCCTGATTAGCTCCCTTGATTACTCTTTATTGTTTACATTCCACACAGGTAAATTTTGTCATCTCTGCTGTTATTTTCATCTTGTTTAAGGCAATTCTTATTATTATTTTTGTCTTTATAAGTATCCTTTTCTGTTGCAAAGATGGTCCTAATCGACAAATTCCAAAAAAGCATTCATACAGCTCTCGGTCTTTAGTCAAACAAGAATACTGTGCTAAAGATTTGAAAAGACTACAAATCGTAAGAGGAAGGGTAAAAGTGTCCCCAGCACTATTATCCTGTTGTGTCTCCTTCAGGGTGTGGGGTGGGGGGCGTGCGCCCCACCTAAAATCGCCGGAGCATAGGTAATTTGTCTTTTGTTCTGGGTGAAAAAGTGCAAAATATGCATTTTTTTCTCGCTCGCATATGTAATTTATCTCTTGTTCTGGGTGAAAAATACAAAATATGCATTTTTTTCTCGCTCGCTACGCTCGCATACAAAATATAGGTAATTTGTCCTTTGTTCTAGGTTAAAAAAGTTGAATTATGCATTTTTTTCTTCCTCGCTGCGCTCGCACAATAAAAATCCAACAAAGTTTGCATGAGCGTCTATAACGTTCTTTTTCATTTCTCTGTTAAAAGCCCTTGGTAACCCCTTCCCATAAATATCCTCAGAAATCAAATCGGGCTAAGAAATTCTGACAAGTCATAAAACATGGACTTTAATTAGCATGTTATTTGGATGATTTTTTCACAAAACCTGTTCTTTTCAATACCAAATAAAGTACCCAAGAACGTCAGAATGCATCAGATGGATCCATTGTTTTCAAATTTTTCCGAGGTTGGTGTTGGGGGGATGCCCCCGGAACCCCCTAGTTGCGCCCCCTGACGCCCAATCCTGGATCCGCCCCTGCGTAGAGAGCAATTTTCCTCCTATTCAAACAGACTCGGCGATATATGACCTTTTTATGTCGGTTCGCTGTAAACCCCAACTCATTCATTATTCAAACAAAATTATTCCTTGGAGGTAACTCGACAGTTTTCCTATGTGGAAACTGCCAACAGCCAGTCACATGGACTTGTAAAGGAGTCCAGTGTGACATGTGCATGGTCTGGTTTCATGATCACTGCCAGCATATAAATGATTCTTATACCGTATATGACAGACTCGGAGATTCCGCAGCTGTGGTTGCAGTCTGGAAGTGCTTCCCGTGTGAAAATATAAATATTACAAATAGCTTCATCCCAAGCTTGGACTCTCTTGAAACTTCAAATCTTGATACCTTAAACACCAGTGATTTATCCTTCTCTATGGCCCATATAGACAGGTTATCGAAACTTTTAATGATATAAACCTTACCCGAATGGTTAATCTCCCAACCCGTGAAAGTAATATCTTGGACCTATTCCTCGCAACAAATCCTTCTTTCGTAAACCAGGCCAATATCCTACAAGGTATCAGTGATATCATAAAATAGTTGAAGTTAAAGTCAATACGTTACCAAAAGCCTCGTAAGATTCCACTGCACAATAAAGCTAACTGGCAGGCCATAAAAGATTCACTAAACGACTACCACCAGGTTATGACCTCTCAAGAAAAATATTCCACACTAAATACAGGAGAGTTATGTGATAGTTTTTCACACACACACACTAGCTTAACGTAAAAATGGATTCCATCCGAACAGTCATCAGTAAGGGATCATCTTCCTCGGATCAACCAGAGCGTTCAGAGAATGATCCGAAGACGTACTAGGGCCTTTAAAAAGATAGGATATCAAACGAGTCTTCTGATTGGAAAAAAGTTCCTAGATCTAAAACACTGCGGAAAAAGGTAAAAGAGGCTTATCATCAATATCTTGAAGACATCCTAAATCTACATAGTATTGATACCAACTATCCAAGTATATCAAATTCTGAGAAACTCTACTCATTAATTAAACATTCCAAAACAGACTCTTCTCCCATACCACCCCTCAAGTAAGATAAAGAAACTCTATCATGAAGAAAATGCCAAGGCCACAGTACTGAACAAGCAGTTCCAGTCGGTCTTCAGCCCCAAATCTTCCCTGAAACCTCACTCTTTAAAATGAAACTGCAAGACATGTCTGTTAATCAAAATGGTAATTTCATCCCTAACATGCCAGATATTAATGTTAGCTCAAATGGGATAGAGAAACTTCTCAATAACCTAAACCCCCATAAGGCTTAGTGGCCCTGATCAATTACAATACATCTTACTTAAATCTTTATCTAAAGAACTTGCCCCAGTCCTAAAGGTTTTAATCCAGAAATCACTTGATGGGGGATCCCTACCACCCCAGTGGAAATCAGCTGCTGTTGCCCCTGTTTACAAAAAAAGGTGAAAGTTCAAACCCCGGCAACTACAGGCCTATTTCTCTAACATGTGTTCTGTGGAAAGTATTGGAACACATTGTTTCCTCCTCAGTTGTAAAACATTTCACCAGCCACAGCATCCTCTACGATCTACAACATGGGTTTCGTGAAAAAAGATCATGTGTCACTCAATTAGTAATGTAAGTTAATGACCTGGTTAACGCAGTCTATGATAAGTAACAAGTTGAACTCATACTACCAGATTCAAGTAAGACTTTCGATAAGGTCAGCCACAAGAAAGTCTTACTGAAAATGCACACGTGGAGAGAATTACTATAAGCTGTAGCAGCTTTCAATTCAATCCACTTGTCTTGATATTTGTGTTATTCGTATGGCTGTTATATGTCATGTATATCTCGATAAATAAAATATGTTTAAACCAAAATGCACAATTATGGAGTCAGAGGTCAAACTCTCTTGAAAGTAAATTAAAAGTGTCCTTGATAACCGTAACAACGTCATTTATAAAGACAAGAAAGAGTAAAGGGCCCAGGATTGATCCTTGCGGAACAACGGCCCATAGGAAGGCCCATGAAGATTTAGCTCCTGGAAGAACAAACAGTTGACGTCTGTCTGAAAGGTAATTTTGAAAGCAGTTGAAAAGGGATCCGGTTATTCCAGAGTATTTAAGTTTGGAAAGTAGACCTTAGTGCCAGACTTTTAAAAAGCCTTGCTGATATCAAAAAAGACAACCCGCACTTCTAGGCCATTATCGAGTGCCTTGCAAGGGGTGTCATATATAAACAAGGTGATTAACTGTAGAGTCACCTGGAATGAAGCCAGACTGGATAGGAGTGAGGAAACGCGAGTCATGAAGAAGGTTAAAGACGTGTTTGAAAATAAGCCGTTCAAATACCTTTTCAGTGGTATTTAGGAGTGAAATGGGTCTGCAGTTGCTAGGTAGGGAGGCATCGCCTTTCTTGAACACTGCGGTAACATGTGCTTCTTTCCACATACTTGGCACTGCAGATTGCTGTAAAGAAGCAATAAACAGATCACAGAAAGGAAAAGATAGTTCATGTGAAGCTTCACGAAGATTTTGTTACTTATACCATCAGGACCTGCGGCTTTATTAACCTGTAATGATTTTGATACGTCTTCGGTCTCTGCCGATTTGAGATAGATTTCACTTAAGAAACTTGTAGAGTTGGGTGGCCTCAAATTAGGTTCTACTCTGTTGTTACCATCAATATTAGCTTGCGCCTGGAAATAGTCGTTTAGAAGGTTAGCTTTTTCTAGATCGGAGAAAGCGATCTGATGTGAATTTGGGTTATTTAGTGTAGGGATAGAGTTATTGGTTGAGTTAGAAATGAAAGATTTAAGCGTTGGCCACCTATCTTTGGAGGATAGAGAGCCGTTTTTAAGTTTCTCAGAAAGTTTTAAGAAATATACAGATTTGGCTGTACGAATAAGCATAGCAGTTTTATTTCGGAGTTGCCTAAATTTTTGCCAGTGATTTGGAGAGTTAGTCCTTCTTGCTTTTCTGTAAGCCCTTTTTTGTCGTCGTATATGTTTCCTTATTTCGTTCTCATCCAAGGGACACCCGAGGGTCTTACTTTAACAATCTTATTTGGGATATTATTTTTGGCAAAGATTTCGATTTGAGTGGTTACATTTTTTGCATATACATGTATATTTATATCATTGTCAATATAGCAATTCCAATTAAAGTTGCGTATATCTGTTCGCAAACTGTCATAGTCACCTCGTTCGTATTCCCATACTAATCTGTCAAAGCATTTCTGTTTGGGTTTTTTAAATTTCAGAAGGCCGAAAATAGGGATGTGATACCGCTGATCTTGTTCAAGAAAGTGCTCTTCAACGCCAGAAAGAAGAACGTTATTTCTGTTAGATACAAAGATAAGATCTATAAGGGATGCCGAATGTTCTGTAAAGTTGGTGGGCTCATCAATTAATTGTTCTAGATTGAATTGTTGTGATATAGATGTTATTTTCCGTTGTAAAGTTTGGCAAAGTGCATTAAAGTTTAGATCACCAGTTATTATTATGTTAGGAATGTTTGAGTCGATAGCTAGGCCAATGGAGTCCTCTAAAAGAATGTTGTAAATAGCATCTGAGCTAGGAGGTCGATAAAAAACTCCGAAAAGATATACGTCTGTTATTGGAGAGAATTATTTCAACCCATATGCATTCAAGGCGATTAAGTTCAAGATCAGGCCTACGAAGGTAGTGTATGTTTTCCTTAATGTAAATAAAGGCTCCGTGGAGTCTCCAACACGATCCTTACGTTCAGGTTTTTGACATGGAGGCAAAGTTATGCTTTCGGATGCAACAGAGACATTCAACGAGGTTTCAGAGAAGGCCAGTATATCGAAAGCAGTCAGTTCGGCATAGAGAATATCAAGCTTGTTTTGTATTAAGATGAATGAACGAAAGATGGTTTGATATAGAATTTACGTGATATAAGGTATAACTGAGAGTTGAGTCTGACGAAGTGGTAGATGCTGGTCCTGGATTCTCAAGTATATCCCCAGCAAACAATAAAAGAATAGCTAGCCATGCTGAAAAGGTTACAACACAAAACGAATACAAAAGGCGCTTGGTGAACAATATGTTTTTATGGACTTTGTCCGTGTTCTGCACTGATATTATCATACATGCTAGCACAGAATAATAAAGAGTTATACAGGGACACTGTAGCTGTAGGACTATGGTAAATACTCACAAGTATGAATAAATGTGTGAAGACAGGTAAGAATCCATGATATACGTATGTGTTGATGACGGCTATTTTAGGTTGACTTATTCTTAATCATGTTATAGTGTTAGTTGATAGGAGGAACTGCAGAAATGCCGTCATAGGTATGTAAATGAAATCATACTTATAAAACTAGCAAAAAGGTAAACGATAAGGGAATATGAGACAAAAAATGTAGGACTTACGAGAATAAGAAAAAGTAGTAAGAAGGAAAGAGTCATACTGTTTCAACAACATAAACAAACAAAAAAATAATCTATTTGGCTGATTTGTGCTATTTCGACTTTTCTCACCGCGACCTCGACGAGCGAAACTCGAGGATAAAGATTGTTAAAATGGCGGGTGCGCGGGGCGAAAACACAATAAGTACCTGGGTCGCGTGGCGAAAAGGCGAAATGTAAGCATTACAGTGGTGGCGGGCGCAGTGCGAAAACTCATTAATTGTCGGGGTCGCGGGACGAAAAGTCGACATTTAGTAACTGGAATGATGGAGGCGCGATGCGAAAACTCGATGTTATTATAACAGCGCTAATTATCGTGTTTTTCCTCCATGCCCCTGCCATTTTATCCATTTTAATTCTCGTGTCAAAATGGCACAAATTTGCCAATAGATGTCTTCTACAACCCGCTAATTAGCGAGGTCGCGGGGCGAAAAGGCGAAATTTAAGCATTACAATGGCGGTGGCGTGGGGCGAAAAGCCAAAATTTAGTAACTTAAATGGCGAGGGCACATGGCGAAAACACGATAATCAGCGCTCTTCAAACGTCGAGTTTCCGCACCGCGACCCCACCATTTGAGTTACTATATGTCGACTTTTCTCCCCGCGACCCCGCTAATCATCATGTTTTCGCTCCGCGCTCACGCTAAATAGCGAGTTTTCGCCCCGCGCCCCCGCCTTTTTGACTTGTACGTTCTCGTGTTTTCAAACAGAACGGCTCGGACAATTCACACCTTCAAGCTTGTCTGTTTTTTATCATTTGTATCATTAAACAGTGTTATATGAAAGGTTCTCTTATGAAATTTTGTCGGAAGATAAAATCAGTATGTCTTCAATCACAAATTGGTTATTTGCTCTGAGGTGATTTAGTAACAAAGCGAGAAAATTGGTTATTTGCGGGAAACATTTGCGCAGCAACTGCCAATAGGGCACACACCAGTAAATAATATTCCCTATATATTCTGTATAAAGCTGACAATTTATAAAGAGCTACCAAACATAGGTAGACCCATTTCAGAGAACAAATCCTTACCTCATTTTAAAGAGTTATGATAAAACTAATATAAAATGAAGAGAAAAGTAGGGGTCATGTATCTTCTAAGAGAGATTTCTCTTGTCACATATGCTTACAGTAAAATCACATCAAAATCACACTGCTGTGACCTGGAAGTATTACTCATACTAAAATTGAGTTTGACTTTACCAAATACAACCTCTTCTCCCATTTTTCCTGCCAAAATGTCAAAATACATCCATCCATAATGAAATTTAAATAGAAACCAGCTTTAATTTAGACCTCTGTGGCAATTTCAAGTGAAAAAATAGTGTTCAAAAACCTGTCTGCCATTACGCGACTAGACCAGATGGCTTCCATGCTGGTTCCTTTACCATAGTTCGGCAAATATCATAACGCAAATCAGGAAAACGATAAGTATTGTAACACACTGAACAAAATATCTGGATACGCTTACATTTCAAACAACATTGGTAAGCCATCAATATGTGCTTTAGAAATGCACATTCATACTTTATGAAATCAATTTTATCAATTTATGCATTATTGGCCATCAAAATTTTTTCAAAACTGTTCTTGTAATAATATTTTTGTCTTTTTATGTCTCAGGCTTCAAACCCTCTTACTGCTGTTATTCACAACTTCCATGTGGGCTTTAGGATGCATTTCACGAAACAGATATATTATAATTGTTGGTATGTTTGTTCAAAAGAGACTACATATCACATTGTCAGTGGATCATTCAGGATACCGATGGCATCCTATTTTTTTCTTAGATTTACTGCTTTGGACGTATGCCGTCGGCATCCTGAAACACCGTCGGTAATGTAATATATACTAAATTGTATTTCGCGCAACTTCCAACATCTGTTTTTATTCATATAACTTCCAACAGTAGCAGCAGTAATATTGTTGTTGTTGCTAAAACTGCCAACAGTAACATCAGTAACTGCTGTTACTGCTCTACTGCTAACGTCCCGCTGGTCGACAATACACGTTTGTTTTGTGTATTAAATTAACGCCAGCAGAAACCCTTAGGATATGTTTGTGACATCTCCGCGGGCTTCTGAAAGATTAATAATTTAATAGTTTAAAAAATCTTTCAAAAGATCATTTGGAAGCATAAAACGCAATCAAACAACGTTATAGCAGACTCGGTTTGACTGAGTCTGTTCATAGGAGGTAATGAAATGTGCAACAGCCCTAACTACCGGCTTTAGCGGAATTCTATTAAAGAGAATAAACGGGTGTTATCCATGCTCCCAAAATGATCAGAAAATATCAACATTGAGGCTAGGTTTCAGACTTTAAACTTAGATATTTACGACCCCAGTAGATTGTTTAATTAAACTATTTACTACTAGATACTAATGAAAACCACTTTCCTTCTGGTTTACATCTGGTTAACGCAGAAAGTGACTTTTATATTTTCTACATTCTACATGATTTTTATCAATATATACCAACTGCAATGCCGAGAACCGACCTAATTGTTAAGTTTTTATTTTTTTTATATCTATACTTACGAACAAATAAGTGTGAATACTTATTTTCGGAAAGATTTGACATTTTTTTCTCAAGATTTTGAGGCGGAGTTGGGGGGGGGGGGGGGGGGGGGTACATTGTCGAGATTATGAATTGGATTTTACTTTAACGGGGTGGGTACTCATGATAGAAAAGTGTGTATCTGAATAAGTTATAAGTATGTTTGAGGAATTTCTCCGGATTGTAGATTGACGCTTTTCTTTGGTTATATAAAATGTACAGGTCCATGTGTTTATTTTTGAGATATGTGTCCAAGATTAAAGAGACCAGATAATTTCAAGCTGATTTTATGACCTAGTTTGGATTGTTTTTCACATGACAGAACTTTTGATCACAAAATTTATCTTATGAAAGATTTCGATTTTATCTGTAGTTCGAACTATATTTTCGCATTTTATGCAATGAGCTTCGACTTACTCTGATTCAATATTTTATCTTTCTAATTAATCTTCAGCCGGTGTTTCAAAGATGTAGGACAACCTTTAAAAATCGACTTCGAACACTCTGAAAATTGTCATTAATCATTATTTTTTTATCCTTTTAGTACCTTAAAAGAAAAGGAAATGCTATTCTAATGTTGTTTTCGCCTGCTATGGCTTCTTAGATAATTTAAAGCAACGAAAAAACAATCAAAACCGGTTTAAGGTTGTAGTATACCTGGTTACCTGTTTTGATTCTTAAATACGAATTGAACCGTTGCAATTTAATTTAGTGTTTTAGCTGCTACAATCTCAGTTTTGTTTATCGCTATCGCTTCAAGTAAAGCATTTATCCAGGTTTGAAGTACATGACCCTCAAAAGGTATTTGACACTGCAAGAAAAATAGTACAGACATTTAACACTTATAATATTTAACACTTTTCAGTCTAATTTGGTTCACTGTTATCCACAGAAGTCAGACGTTAATAATTTTATTAGTATCCGCATGAGCTTTCTCGCATTGGAAAATAAGTTACTATAAGAATTTAAGAAATACAACAGATGTTCAATACGCATAAGGGCGGACACGGTGATCCGATGGTAACACTGACTACGAAACCAGAGGTCGGGAGTTCGAGCCCCCGCTGATCATCGTAAAGCTGAGACAGAGACCCAAAGTTTTGTTATCTACTGAAATAGTAGGAGAGTTCTCGTTTATAGATGAGGTTCAGCATTGTTGGCAAAGTACAGTCAAGGCATATGGGTTATATCTATATGGTAGTTGAATGTTACATGTGATAGCACTGAGCACCAAGGAGTCGGGGCAAACATATAGAGTTGTAGCTTTAATTAAGAGGACATAGGCTGAGCATCTATGCGATAGGACTCGTACGTTGTTGTTCAAAGTCTGACGGGAACTACTTCGACCAAGTATTGATTTGATTCAATGGCAAGATATCAATTAACAGAATTTATGCCATCATAAAATTATCAGAAATAAAAAATGAATTTAAGATATTACGCAAGCACACTCGAAAGAACGCAAGCACGCGCAGATACATACATACATACATACATACATACATATATACATACATATAATGATATTCAAAAATAATGAAGGATATTATAAATGAATTATGATATCCATAATTGAAAGGAGAACACAAATTAGTAAATAAATAATAGTAAAACGACACTCGCTGTATAACTGCATACATAAAGGCATAATATACCGTGGAACAGTAGACTGAAAACATTTCCTTCTCAAAGCGTGAGATAATGTGAATAAACATCGCACATTTAGCGGCAAGTCATCCAATTTACATGGAGACAAAATAATAGGTTTCAAATGTCCCTGGAAACCGTCAATAAAGCAGCTTTTATGGACCAATATGTTTCTCATATTCAAACCACAAAAAATAGTTTTATGTAAATGTTTCCATAACAGTTATTCCACATTTCGCTTCATTAAGGTATACATGTGACATACTGCATCAACTGCATTCGTTAAGTGAATAAATACCAATACATTTTACAGAGTAATTTAATCTGGATTTTATAGCTGTTGCAAAGTGAACTGATAACGCAAAATGGTATGGTTTTAGTATTTTAAAATATTTTTTGAATATACATGTACATTTTATTTGCTTTTCATGTATTATCACTAAATTTTACCTAGTGATTTTTCTTTATACTTCTTATTCATACAGTTGTAATTATGTATATCCTAAAGTAGAATTAAAATATTATTAAATTAAATTTAGATAATTATCTTTTCGTGAAAAGACTGATTTTAAGGTATCAATTGATTGAAAGGTATGAATATATCTATATACTAAGTATCATTTTGAGATATATTTAAATACATTCAATCCATAAATAATTGAGGACATCAACAAATGAATTTCTGATATCAAAAAAAATAAATTTAGGATATGAATTTATGATATCAACAAATAGATGGACAGTAAAACCAAATGCAGAACAGCTATAATATTACGCTCGCTTTATAACTAAACTAGACATCATAGTTCTGCGAAACAAAATGCTAAAAACATTATGTCAGAAAAATAATGCACAAAGTGTGGGGTCGTATGACCTATGTGGTAAAACGCAACACCTTTTCTGAAAGGATGTCCAATTAGCATTGAGAAAAAATCACAAGTATGAGACATTACCAATACCTAAAATAAAAGGTTAAAACAGATCTGTGAACCGACAACAAAACATCTTTTACAGATCAATATGTTTGTTATGTAAATCTATCTATAAACGTTATTATTCTCCATTTTGCTTCATTAAGGCACATGTTAGACATTGCATCAATTAAATTCATTAAGTAAATAAATAATAGTGCATTTTACAATGTGAACTGACCTGGATTTTATTTCTACTGCAAAGTGAACTAGCTAAAATGGTATGGTTTTAGTATATCAAAGCATCTATACATTTTATTTACTCTTTATGTTATATCACCGTGTTTCTTTTTTTCTTATTCATTTAATTGTAATATTTTCTTTCTTTCAATTTTGTCTTGCATATATTTCAATTGCAATTGTCCGTCCTTATATCAATAACATTCTTCAGGAAAGTATGTTTATAAAAATTACCCTATCTTGTCTAGGAAAACCGGACAGGAAATTCAAACCTTAAAAATACTTGTAATGATCAAATGTTAATATTTGGAACAAATCCATTACATTTGTTACCTTTGATATCACAAACAGCTGATATTGTAATTATTCAAAATTGTTTATTAGTCCCCTACTGGTTGAAAACCAGTTTCGGGGACTATAGGATTGCACTTTTCCGTCCGTCCGTCATTCCGTCCGCCCGTCCGTCCGCAATTTTGTGTTCGGCCCATCACTCTGTCATTCATCAACAGATTTTAATATTACTTGGCACAAATCTTTCTCATGATAAGAGGACGTGTCATGCGCAAAACCCGGACCCATAGCTCAAAGGTGAATGTCACAATTGGAGGTCAAATGTCAACAGGGCTTTTTCCTGTCCTGTCCATAACTCTGCCATCCATGAAAGGATTTTAATATTACTTGGCACATATGTACCCCATAATAAGACAATGTGTCATGTACAGTATTCAGAGCCGTAGCTTAAAGGTCAAGGTCACACATGGCAGTCAAATGTTAACTTGGCATGAACAGAGTCTGTTTCGTATCCTGTCCAGAACTCTGTCATCCCTCGAAGGATTACATTGGCATAAATGATTCCCACAATCAGACGTGTCATGCGCAACACCCCAAACCTTTCCGTAAAGGCCAAGGTCACACTTGGAGATCAAATGTCAATATGATTTTTTCCCTGTCCGGTCCACAACTTTGTCATACAAAACAGGACTTAAATGTCAGTTGGCACGAATATTATCCTGGATGAGACAACATGTCATGCGCAAAATCTTAGCTGTAAGGTCAAGGTCACACTTGTAAGTTAAAGGCCAATAGGGCTTTTTTCCTGTCCAGTCTCTAACTCAACAATCCTTTAAAGAGATTGTAATATTATTTGGCACGAATGTACCCCAGTATAAGATTACGTGTCATGTGCAACACCCAGACCCCTAACTCAAAGTTCAAGCTCATAGTAATTTTTTCCTGTATGATCAATAACTCGGTCATCCATGAAGGGATTTCAATATTACTCAGCACAAATGTTTTCAATATTGAAACAACGGTCTTACGCAACCACTTATCCCTAAACCACACTGAAAGAAATGCCTTTATGAACTAATACATTAATCATTAACAGAAGTCAGAAGTATACGAATATGTACAAATATTCCCAAGAGCATTTCGTTTTAAGGCCTTTTTCTAAATGAATTTTAGGTACATGTATCTATAAATGAATTAAGGATATCAAAGAAATCATAAATTAATTTATGTTTGTTTGTTTTGGGTTTAGCGCCGTTTTTCAACAGTATTTAAGTTTATAACGGAGGGCAGTTAACCTAACCAGGGTTCCTGGATTCTGTACCAGTACTAACCTGTTCTTCGCAAGTAACAGTCAACTTCCCCTGCAGGGAAAATATTTTTTGAATGAATATAGGATACCACATTGTAAAAAGAGCTACAATATCACACTCGGTGTATAATTGCTTACGTAACGATTAAATACACAACATCACTATTCTGTGGAATAATTTACAGAAAATTTTCCTTTAAAGAAGAGTAAGACACAATGCCACTAAGTGAGAAGTGATGTGATCAATGTTGAGAAAGGTTGCACCTTTAGTGACAGGACATCCAATTTACATAGCGAAAAATCGCACATGTAATACATTTCCAATATCTAAAATAGCTTGTGAATCGTCAACAAAGTATCTTTTATAGGTCATCATGGTTGTCGTATTCTAATTAATACTATGAAAGATGTTAATATGTAAATGTACCCATCAAACTTGTAATTTCCTATTTCTCTTTCTCTTCATTAATGCGCATGTTACACATTGCATCAGTAGCAGTTTTAACTAAATAAATAACAGTGTATTTTGCAGAGTGAACTATTCTGGATTAAAATTCCTCTAGAAAGTGAATTAATGGTATCGATTTAGTATTTTCGATATAAATTTATTTAAGTATCCATGTATTTTAATCCGATTTATCAATAAGCTGTACTTAACCATGTTGTCGTAATAATGTTCACCCCTTCGTCATGTAATTGAATTTTTTTCTCTTAGTCATGTTTTAGATACATAATTCATTCTATACAAAATATCGTCGGCCTAGATATATAATCATTCTATACAGGATATCGTCGGCCTCAGTCGAAATGGACGTACCTGCATTCTTGCCCATTTTTTTTTCAAACCTGTATTGTTTTTACTTGAACGTACACGATGAAACAAACATGAGATTTAAGCAGCTAAAACAATTCAAGTACACAAAGTTTTGAGTTGCTACAGTTCAATAAATTTGAATCTAACCTGGTTACAAAGTACCCTTCATCTTTAAAGTTGTGGACCCGTGATCGCACTCGGCAGCGTCTGTGTTGTAACGCATTCTCGTTAATTAAGTCGGCATTCTTCGAACGTAAAGTAGCTCAGTGCGCAAAGAACTTTTCCGTAAAAAAACGGAAAATGCCGAAATCGCGCACGTGCAATACGTAATTTGCCGACTGTCATTACATGTCCACTACATTAATATTAATTTAGATGAAAGGCTCTAGTTTCTGCAAAAGGTATGGTTCTTCGAGTGTTATATCTTGGGCAACGAAAAAAGAAATGTTCAACATTCCAAGCCTATAATTTAAGTGAATTTTATCAAAGATAGTTTTTAGAAAGGTCATTGTTCAGATTGTTACACTGATTCTCAATCGTGCGTGTAAAGTTCAGGAAGAGCTTTATGTTATTTATTAACTCAAAATTTCTAGATAGTTACTTCAGTATCTCAAAAAAAAGTTATTTTCATTTAAATACAATAATTGTTTGCCAGTCAGGTGCATTATCCTACTACTAGAGCAATGTCCTCATATAATAGCACGTTTTCAGATTACAGGTATCGCTACGTCACACTCAATGCGGCCATCCCTATTATCAGTAACAAACATTCATGGCACAGAGATTTTCGAACAGTTGAATTCAATAGCACATAGAGTTAATTACTGTTAGGATTGCATTAGCACTTCTAATCCACAGAAAAGGATATACCTGGCTACTGATGCAAAATTTGTTTATGCTTAAACCACTAAAATACATAGTTACTGAGATGGTTTGAATGATTGATGCATTTTGTTTATGTCTTTAAATAAACGTGAATGTAATATGCATGTATACATAATTATGAGATCTTTTGCCGATATTTAGTGAAAGAAAAAGAGAAAATGCTCATGAAATATCTTAACAATTGGAGAAAAGAAGCAGATAAAATATAAACATCAGCATGATTTATATATGTCCGTTAGTATTTTTGGTATCTGAAAAATAAGTGTCAAAAGTTATAAGTTAAATATATATTTCAATCTACTTCATGTAACAAGTGAAGCTGCAGGACATACTTTTCAACATGTTATTAGATGATATTTGTTAATTATATAAATGGATTATATTTTGTAACAATCATTGTTTCAGAGACCGAAAATGACAAAAGAATTTTGATAATTAATTTTGAATTTATAAACTTTTAAACGGATTTTTATCTTGGATACTGGTACAAATATGCAGAAAAATATGTTGTTTTATTTTTATTACGTATTTAAATTTAGAACACTTGTTCTGACATATTCTGGGTTTTTTTATTGTTTGACACAGGTATGATACCATTTTAGCCCTATTTAGTTTATGTATCAACACTTTCCTACAGAATCTGGGTTGAGAACCAACTCTATCTAGTCAAATTGTCAGTGAAATCGAACTCGCAATATCTACTCATGTTTTTAGTTTAAACTAAACAGCAAATTATTACAGATTAAGAAAGATGTTCATGAGCTCCCCACTCTGGTTCTCAAAAAAGCGAAAATTGCTTTATTGTTCCTTCTCTTGAGAAGGAACACTTAGATTGGTAATTCACACTTGACTGAGCAGCCGATCTCGAAAGCTGTTGTCATTACAAGCTGACCAATCAAACTCCGTGACCTTAATAATAACCTCTTACGTTAAAATTATTCTCTCCTATTTGAGACAACTTTCTGGCTGAACGCGCTCTGCGGCTAACATATTACTAAATCCGAGGATGGAAAAGTGGAGTTGTTGAAACAGGCCAAACATATCATTTGTCAAAAAGGTTATATATATCGTTACCTTCGAATGCATGTTTAGTATGTGAAAACAAACCCCATTGCGACCCCTCGTGTGAAACAAATTCACGAATCGAATGCCCGGATGTCACATTCACGAGATTTAGGACAGATACTACTAAGTTACAGCCATGATACTTAATCAATGACCACTAAGTTTGTTGTGTGCGAGGTCGTAGACTGTTAGCGCAGCAAATCACTAGTACATTAGGATCCCACCATATATCTAGCAAAATAAATGACTTACCAGCTTTGAAGGTGTGAACATTTTACATTTTAAGAAGTAAGGCAAAACATAACTTATTAAAATCAAACACTTCCGTGAAATATCCATTTTACATGTAAGAAAAAAAAAGCAAGTTCCGGAAAATATCCAATATTCACTTTTAATGTCCGCTACTGTCATAGACTGCTGTCATCTCTATAAACTTATCAAAACGTACTGGTGAGTTAAACTTTTTCAAAAAAAAACATGGACATTTTGGGACTGAGTTTAAATCGGGTCAATGAATACAGTGTTTCTTAATTACCGTATTTACTCAACTGAAAGTGGTAACGGATTTACTTTGTTGTTTGGTTAGCGTAAATACTGTGGAAATAGCGGACTTGACATTTTTCAGGCAATAAAAAACACCATAGTTCTTTTTCAAAATTATAGTGTTTTTTGTTTGTTTGTTTTTTGTTTTGTATTTTGGTGTATAAATAAACGCCCCTTGGTGCAAAATGTAAAGCCCCCGGGGCGCTTAAACGGGTCATACGGAATGACAATAAGGTAGTATGGTCTTGTCATTGCGTCCAATCATAGGGTTCCACACACTGATTACTAATATTTAAAACAGACATTGCAACCAAAATTTTAAAAGATGATCATTATATATTTATATAGGTGTGCCCTAGAAAGAACTTTTGCTATTTAACTTATACTGACATAAAACTTTAGGTAAGTTCCATATATGTATTTTCTTTTTGGCTGATATGGCTTCAATAACAGAAGCTTTATTTTCCGATCGGTGTCCTTTTTGCTTACTGTCACCGATGCTATTATAGAAGATGTGATTTGATTTTATTCAAGTTTTCCTGAAATATTATTTGAGCCGTGCCATGGGAAAACCAACATAGTGGCTTTGCGACCAGCATGGATCCAGACCAGCCTGCGCATCCGCGCAGTCTGATCAGGATCCATGCTGTTCACTAATGGTTTCTCTAATAGCAATAGGCTTTGAAAGCAAACAGCATGAATCCTGACCAGACTGCGCGGTCATGAGCCAGACAGGTGCAAGGTGCGACTGCAAGACATGGAGGATCGAAAAGGAGGTCCTCAATGTCAAGTTCACACAGGGCGTTGGATTTCCTGAAGCTAGACGAATTGCGAATGCTAAATTTATGCCACCATCACTAACAACAACATATTCTTCCATCACAAAATCAAACACAAACAAATCAACAACGTTTTTTGACGCGTCTACGCAAACCGATTCTGAACCTGTCCCAAACATACCAAAGGAAAAGCCGAAAATAACAGAAAAACCTAAGCAGACATCACAAGTTCAAACTGCCGCCACTAAACCAACACTACCACCAGCTGTACAAAATGTTCCCAGGTATTCAAATACGCCGTCGTCAAGACAAAATGTTGTGTCAAATTCTAATCAACGTGGGGTGAGTCAAACACCCAGACAAAAAATTGATTTGAAAACTGATGGGTTCGGAAAGGGATCAAATGATCCCATTCAAACACATAACCGGTTCCCTCTTGATCTGAACCGGTTGACGAGGGAGGATGATGATGATCCGCCATTGTCCAGTTTAACTAACACAAAGGAGGTGAAGATCAAAAGGGTCCCACCTCCTGAGCCAATGCAGCACTAATCTTTCGTTTAAATTTCCAGTTGTTCAATTTTTGTTTACCATTTTAAATAAATATTAGAATGTAAATGGAAAGCAAAATTATCCAGTGGAATTGCCGTGGACTTAAAGCAAATTATAATGAAATTCTCCTTCTCTTATCGAAATATAATCCTTCACTTATGTGCCTTAGTGAAACATTTTTAAAGGAAACGGACAAAATAGCTTTCAAAAATTATTCAGTATATAACTTCATTAATACTAACACTGACAGAGCTTCTGGTGGTACATCTATTATTGTTAATAATGCATGTCCGCACAGAAAAATTGTTCTAAATGCAAATATTCAGTCAGTTGCAATAAACGTTACATTGCATCGACCAATTACTATCTGTTCGATTTGTATACCGCCCAAGTTTAAACTAAATCTTGAAGATCTTGATGATCTTATAAAACAATTACCACAACCATTTTTGCTTATGGGAGGTTTTAATGGTCACCATAAATTTTGGGGCTGTTCTGACAGCAACACTAGAGGTCAAATTATTGAAACTTTTATTGAAAGAAATGCCCTCTGTTTATTAAATGATAAATCCAAAACGTATCTTCATCCTTCAACAGGTAACTTTTCTTCGCTTGATTTGACAATTTGTCAACCGAACATCTTTCTTGATTTTGAATGGAAAGTACTGGATGACTTGCATGGCAGTGACCATTTTCCAATTATTATTTCAAATACTTTTAATCTGCCTTCAGACCACCCTTCATATTTCAAATTTAATAAAGCTGATTGGAAGCAATTTCAAACGTTATGTAAAAATGATTTGACTTTGGAGAATTTTACAAATTTTTATGATCCTATTGATCGGTTTTCGGTGCTTTTGTCCGATATTGCTGACAAGTCCATTCCTAAAACTTCAAGAAATGGTAAACATAAAAATAAGCCTTGGTATGATGACGATTGTAAGACCGCTGTTCGAAAACGTAGAATGGCCATTAAAAAATTCAATATACGGCCGACAAAAGAGAATCTTCAGTCAGTTAAGATTCTGAGAGCAAAAGCTCGCAGAACTATAAAACAAGCAAAGAAAAGATCATGGCATTCATACGTTTCAAAACTTAATTCTAGGTCACCGGTTAAAAAAGTCTGGGAAATGATTCGTAAAATAAGTGGAAAAGGAACAACTTCAAATGTTACCCATCTTACAAAATCAGACCAGTCTATTGCATCTACCAAGGAGGACATTGCCAATACACTTGGTGAAACTTTTTTCAAAAAACTCTTCATCAAACAATTATGATAAAAGGTTTCAAAACATTAAATCAACTAAAGAAAGTAAACCTTTAAATTTTGATTCAAATAATGATGAAGATTATAATAAACCTTTTTCGCTCACAGAATTGCTTGACTCTTTAGACAAATGTCATGATACTGCAGCTGGCCCATACCAAATTCATTATCAACTTTTAAAACATTTACCACAAGAATCATTAGACCTCCTACTTGAAAATTATAATATTACATGGAAAACTGGCATTTTTCCAGATTTCTGGAGAGAAGCTATAGTTATTCTAATACCAAAACCCGGGAAAGATAGCACGAACCCCAGTAATTATAGACCGATTGCCCTTACTAGTTGTTTATGTAAAACTTTAGAACGTATGATCAATTCTAGACTAGTTTGGTATCTTGAATCTCAAGGCCTAATTACTAACTTACTTTCAAAGTGGTTTTCGCAAGCAGCGAAGCATAACTGATCATCTTGTTCGGCTGGAAAATTTTATTCGTGATGCATTTGTTAAAAAAAGAGCACCTAGTGTCTGTCTTTTTCGATTTGGAAAAAGCTTATGACACTACATGGAAGTATGGTATTATGAATGATCTTAACGACTTAGGCTTAAAAGGTCGTCTTCCAACATTCATATCACAATTTTTATCTGATCGCAATTTTAAAGTACGTGTTGGTTCAACCCTGTCTGACTCTTTTGAGCAAGAACAGGGAGTTCCACAAGGTTCTATTTTATCTGTTTCACTTTTTAGCATCAAAATTAACAATATAGTGAAATGTTTGTTACCATGGACAGATTGTTCATTATATGTTGATGATTTTCTGATATGTTATCGTTCAAAAAATATGCGTACGATCGAACGCCAATTACAGCAGTGTTTGAATAAAGTTCAAACTTGGGCCATGGAAAATGGTTTTAAATTTTCCCAAATAAAAACTCAGTGTGTCCACTTTTGTCAATTACGGAAACAACATTGTAACCCTGAGCTTTTTCTAAATGGTACAAAAATACCCGTTGTTGACGAAGCAAAATTTCTTGGTGTAATTTTTGATAAAAAGCTTTCTTTTATACCACACATAAAATACTTGAAAGCCAAATGTTTGAAATCGTTGAATCTTTTAAAGGTAATTTCAAATAATTTATGGTTCAGGCAGGAAATCGTATTTGCAAATGTTGGATACTATCCATAATCAAGGTCTTCGTATTGCTCTTGACGCATTTAGAACATCGCCTGTTGAAAGTTTGTATGTTGAAGCAAACGTGAAAAACTGTCATTGCAATATGCTCCGAGGGTAGCTGCCAACAAATTCAATCCTGCTCATAAAATCATATTTAAACCCAAATACCACGATTCGTATGACAGAAAACCAAAACAAATTAAACCTTTTGGATTTCGCATAAATAATTCTATGAAGGAAACTGATTTTGAATTTGATGATATAAAAGAAAAATTAGTTCTCAATACACCACCATGGACTCTTAATTCTCCAACAGTTCTTTTTGATATGAAAACCGCATTGAAAAAGTCTGAAACAAACCCTGAAATATTCAAGTTCAAATATAACGAAATCAAGTCGACTTACAAAGATCATTTTCCAATTTATACAAATGGTTCAAAAGATGATTCAAAGGTTGGATGTGCCGCCGTTAGCCATCTGCATCAATCAAAATTACGTTTGCCAAATAACGCTACAATTGTTTCAGCCGAGGCAAAAGCTATTGATTTAACACTTAATTTTATTTCAGAATATAATGAAGAAAAATTTATCATCTTTTCCGACTCACTTTCTGTATTACAATCAATACACAACCGTAATAAATAAAATCCTCTCATTCAAAATATTCTTCTCAGGGTTCATGAACTATCTGCTAAAAAGTCCATCATATTCTGTTGGATTCCTAGTCATGTTGGTATTTACGGAAACGAGGATGCGGATACCGCAGCAAAGAAATCACTTTCATTAAATCAATCAAAATTGAAATTACCATATACTGATTTTAAGCCAAATATCAACAAATACATTTTAACTAAATGGCAGTCTTCATGGAACAATGCTTCGTTCAATAAACTTTGTGAAATTAAACCTACTTTAGGTGAATGGCACCAAGGAAATAGATCTGTTCGCAGGGAGGAAATTGTTCTTTCTCGTTGTCGAATAGATCATACTCGGTTGACTCATTCGTATCTTCTGAACAATGAAGACCAACATGAATGTGTACCATGTCAAACACCGCTTACTATTAAACATATTTTAATCGACTGTGTTGACTTCGATCCACAGCGCAATTTATACTATAATGTTGAATAGTTAAAAGAGTTGTTTGAACAAATTCCTGCCGACAAAATTTTGCAATTTTTGAAACAAATAGGCATATATTATAAAGTCTGAACCTTATTTAATTTTTATTTACAGCTTTTACTTATTATGTTTGCAACTGATTTTTTGCACTATATATGTATATACTTTTTTACTTAAATAGTTTTATATATGCTTTACAATTAACGTAATTCATTTAACTTTTTCTCGGCGATATATGACCTTTTTGTGTCGATTCGCCGTAAAACCCAACTCATTCATTCATTCTAAATTTCAACATGAATAAGATAATCTAACAAACAGGTGCTGTATGGTCTGAAAGCAATTTATTTCATGTTAATAATAAAGTAAATGTTTTCTGTAATTCAGTCTGCCAAATTGCCAAATTCTAGGACATGTTTGAAATGCATTTACAGTTCTTAAACAAAAAAAGTAAAATGTGTAACATCATACAATCATCACACAATCCATTGAGTTTTATATAAACAACACACAGTTGTCTCAATGTTTGTCCGGATCCTTTAGCCATAAACCTGGCTGTTATCGGATCATTCTAAAAATAGACACAGGAGCTGACTTGAGAAGTGCTATTCCTCCGCATCTGAACTCCAAATACTGTTTTGATTCAAAGACAAGATATCAATTAATAGAGTTAAGTATCATAACATAAACAATGAATTTAAGATATTACGCATGCACACACGAAAGAACGCGCACATACATACATATATACATACATTTAATGATATTCAAAAAATAATGAAGGGTATTATAAATGACTTATGATATCCATAAATGAAAGAAGGAGAATACAAATTAGTAAATAAATAATAATAAAACGACACTCACTGTATAATAGCATACATAAAGGCAAAATACACTGTGGACTAGTAGCCTGAAAACATTTCCTTTTCAAAGCGTGAGATAATGTGAAAAAACATCGCACATTTAGTGACAGGTCATCCAATTTACATGGAGACAAAATGATAGGTTCAAATGTCCCGGGAAACCGTCAATAAAGCATTTTTTACGGATCAATATGTTTTTCATATTCTAATTAGAAAAATATTGTTATGTAAATGTTTCCATAAAAATCATTCCACATGTCGCTTCATTAAGGCACACAATGTCATGTAACATATTGCAACGGTTGAATTCGTTAAGTAAATAAATGCCTGTACATTTTACAGAGTGAATTAATCTGGATTTTATAGCTGTCGCAAAGTGAATTGACAACGCAAAATGGTTGGGGTTTTTTTTCAATATACATGTACAATTTATTTGCTCTTCATGTATTGTCACTAAGTTTTTCTTTATACTTCTTATTCATACAATTGTAATTATGGATATCCTAAAGTAGAATTATAATATTATTAGATTAAATTTAGATATCATTTCGTGAAAAACTGATTTTAAGGTATCGATTAATTGAATGGTATGAATATATCTGAATATATTTAAATACATTCAATCCATAAATAATTAAGGATATTAACAAATGAATTTCTGAAATCAAAAGATGAATTTTTTATACTAATTAATGAGTTTAGGATATGAATTTATGATATCAACAAACAGATGAACAATAAAACCCAATACAAACAGCTATAATATCACGCTCGCTGTATAATTACGTAAATAACAATAAAATATGTGGAACAAAATCTTTCCGGAAAATAATGTACGAAGTGTGTGGTCGTGTGTACTACACATGTATGTGGTCAAACGTCGCACTTTTCTGACAGAGTGTCCAATTAATCACAAATTTGATACATTACGATACATTACCAATTCCTAAAATAAAAGGTTGAAACCTATCTGTGAACAGACAACAAAATCTCTTTTACAGATCGATATGTATGATTAAAAAATGTTGTTATGTAAATCTATCTATAAACGTCATTATTCTGCATTCCGCTCATTAAGGCACATGTTAGACATTCCATCAATTGGATTCATTAAGTAAACAAGTCAGAAATTTGTACAAACCGGACAGAAGTTGCGAAATTGTCATTTGTGCAGGAAAGAAGCGTTTACCATAATGTCCAGTACTGGACAGGTATAGTGACCATGCACGGACACAGCCAATTTTCTCAGAGGGGGTCCGATCCCCTGCCCCCCCCCCCCCCCCCCTTGATATTTTGAAAAATAGCACTTCATTTTTTGCAATCTGGGACAGTTTTATGGACTAACCTGTTAAATTTGGGAAAATGATAAAATCAAGCTTTCTTGAAGGTAAAATTCTTAGTTTCTTTTAGATAAATAATATGAATTATGTCGGGGTCGTATGTAGCAGCAGCCGCATATACTTTACATGCAGTCCTAATGTTGCCTTTTTTGAAAAACATTTTCTTTCCTTCTTGTCTTCTTTCCTTTTTTAAAGATTTTCCAGAGGGGTTCCGGACCTCCGGTCCCCCCCCCCCCCCCCCCATCTGGATCCGCGCATCGTGACATATCATGCTTTCTGTTTAGGCAGTGGCTACGATTACGGTACCGTAATCCTAACCTCCGATTCTAGGATTACGGAAGTTCCGTATTCCTAGACACAGCTATGAGGATAGTTTAGGATTACGGAAGTACTTAAGAGGCATCAAATGTATGTTAGGACATGCATAAATGTTATTGTAAACTTACTTATTTCACTAAAAATATCGTGTGTTTTTTTCATGCCTGCCCTATTATTTCGTGCTATCGATCAGCCATTTCGGGTTAGTATAATCTTAAAGAAACAGGCGAAATCAACATCCGTATACATAAGTTTTTCTTTCCAAAACCGCACTAAATAAATATATTTTTTGTTTGAAAATTGGCAGACAAATGAAGAATTATATATATTCTTAATAATAGCTCAAAAATATTTTTTTAATATTTATTCCTTAAAAGTTTATGGTTTGATTTTGCCAATCACTTTAGATTTCCTCGCATATAGAATCGGGCGAAATCAACACCCGTATTCGTTTTCGTATTTCGTTTTCGCTATTTTAAGTGAAAAAAAGTAAGTTTACAACATCATTTATGCATGTCTTATATTTGATGCCTCTTAAATACTTCCGTAATCCTAGCCTATTCTTATAGGTGTGTCTAGGAATACGGAACTTCCGTAATCCTAGAATAGGAGGCTAGGATTACGGTACCGTAATCGTAGCCACTGCCTTCTGTTTATGCAGGTAAACTTGTGTTTGGTTAAATTTCAACAGAATACAATTGTCTGAACAGTGTACAAACTTATTACTGTTTTTTCAGGCAAGGGTGGAAAAAAAGTGGTAGACAATGAAAGCAGTAACATTTTTATTTAAAAAAATTAAACAATGAGACAAACATTTCCAACATCTTTGGACGGTTCAAAAATCCCATGTTAAACATACGATAAAGCCCGAAACGCGTGAAAATGTTCCGAATGTAAATCGGGTGAAGTAGGCGCTCTATGTATAGAGTTAGATTATGCGTCTAGATTGATTAAACTGGGCGAGTCTACTTACTTATTACTTGAGGATGAAAAAAAAACGTGTTTTTTAAATGTTGCTCTTAAACAAGGGTGGCGGTTTGAACTACTAAAAGTACAACAGTTAATTCACAACAATATCGTAACGGTGAGGTTTTAAATAAGCTCAGAAAATTTTTATATATCTACATAGAGACTAGGTACGTATATTATTCGCTTATGAGAACCTTTGTTATCACCCATAGTACAAGAATTCATCAGGTCCTATCATGAAATATTTTCCCCTGCAGCGCGCATATACTTTACCTATTCAATATGATCGCGGCCTCATCAATAAATACCAGTGTATTTTTACAGTGTGAACTGATCTGGATTTTATTGGTTGCGGGTTTATCCTTACTTATTAAAACATTTACACATTTTATTTACTCTTTACGTTATATCACCGTGTTTCATATTTCTTTATTCAATAAGTTGTAATATTTTCTTACTCCCAATTTTGTCTTACATATATTTCAATTCCTGTTGACAAGAATAACGTGTATATGTCCGTCCTTATATCAATAACATTCTTCGGAAAAAGTATGTTTATAAAATTTATCCTATCTTGTCTGGAAAGCCCGGACGGGAAAATCAAATTTTAAAGATACTTCCATTGTGTATCAAAGGCTCATAATGCCTTTGTTTAAAATTTGGCTGCCATATTTTCCGTTATGAACACAAATTACATTAATTTCTTGTTAAATCCTATTTCTAATGCTTACTTTCTTTAACATTTGTTACAATTTTGAATATTACTAAATATACTAGAATATTTTATTGAATCAATTGTTTTTATTACCTCCCTTTATGACTCTAACTATGACAGTTCATTTGCAATATTATAAGTAGTGCTTTTCTAACCATGAACGTACGCATAACATCTATTTGGAAATATGTTTCATCTGTTTTTAAGACAAGAGCTGTCACTATTAGTGACAATATGCCAGAATAGTTTAAGTATGAATCATTTTAAACATTGACATTGACCTGAGAGACACGAGTCATAAGCGCGACACACCTCAATATGGATAACAATTTTGTCAATTATTTCAAATTCCTTGATAAATGACAGAACTAGACAAGAAATAGACCATGTTAACCTTTGATTTCTAAGCGTGACCTTGACCTTGGAGTTAGGGGTCTGGGACTTGCGCATAACATGTCATCTCATTATAGGGAACATTTATGCCATGTAATTTTAAAATCCCTTCATCGATGGCAGAGTTATGGACTGGACAAGAAACATACCATGTTAACCTTTAACCTTTAAGTGTGACCTTGACCTTAGAACTTGCGCATGACACGTCGTATTGTTATGGGGAACATTTATGCCAAGTAATTTCAAAATCCCTTGATGAATGGCAGAGTTATGAACCGGACACGTAACAGACCCTGTTAACATTTGACCTCTTAGTGTGACCTTGACCTTGGAGCTAGGGATCTGGATCTTACTCACGACACATCGTCTCATTATGGTAAACATGTATGCCAAGTTATTTCAAAATTCTTTCATGGATGGCAGAGTTATGGATCGGACACGAAACAGACCCTGTTAACCTTTGACCTCTGTGACTTTGACCTTGGAGCTAGGGGTCTGGGTCTTGCGCCTGAGACATTATCTCATTATGGTGAACATTTATGCCAAATTATTTCAAAATCCCTTTATGGATGGCAGAGTTACACCCCGGACAAGAATTTACTGGGACGCACGGACGGACTCACGCAGACATTGCGATTTTAATATGCCCACCTTCGAGGCATAATAAAAAATTAATGTATTATGGATCTCGAAGTGTTCGATATGTGATCAAATGTTAATATTTGGAACAAAACCATTACATTTGTTACCTTTGATATCTTTAAATTGTTTATTCTACCTCAGCCGAAAAGTGCTTGTTCAGAATATATCACAAGAAGTGTTTAATGAACTAAGTTTACTATTCAAGCTGTGACACTGAGAGGAAGTGCTATCTGCCATATGCTGCATTTCTTTCATCTGTCTTAACGTATTTATTTCCCTTTGTTTTTCACATTATTAAGGCACACATTGGAAAGTTTTGAAACCGAATTAAATTCTAGAGATCATCATCATGCAGAAATTATGTGAAGAGAATGTATTCAAAATTTATGCATGTCGTTAGGAACAGGTATAGGAACTGTAATGTGGCTATAAATTTATCAACCCCTTTCAGTAACATGTGTACGTGTGTCACTATTGCAAAATATATCTTCTTTTAGCCACCTTTTATGAATTAATTAAATAAGCTCTTAGTAATATGAAGTTGACCATAGAAATTAGCTGTAAATTATTTCGATATGAGTTTGATGGACTGTTATGTAATACTTTTAAAAGAAATTTAATTTTTACACATAATCCTAATATGCTTTGTTTATATATTTAGCATTAGTTTTGTTCGATTCGCCTTTTCTATGTTCTATTCTAGCAGAAAACGTCCACTCAGCCACAGATTTCCATCCATTTTTTTTCAGAAATTTTGCTATTTACGTCCTGGTAGCAAAGATTTATTTACAGAAACAAACGGAATTGTCATTACTTACTCCTCGTTTAAATGGGTCAACAGTGTTGATGTACTTATAAAATAGACTTGCCCGGTTTATAGGTTGGTCAGGGCTATGTATTGTATTTTGTGATATGCATCGAAATATTTCTATAAAATGCTTTTTCCTCTTCAGTTTGGAACCGTCGATGTTTACAAACACGTTTGTTTATTTTATGAGGAGTACACTATGCAGTTTCTATATAAGCTAGAAGGTGATTAACAGGCAATAATACTTCTTCATAGATGATGGACAAACTCATTTTTTTGTAATATCATGAGTTCCAAATATTCTTAAAATATTACCAGAATGATTTTCACGAAGTTCATGCTGGGATAAATGCCGATCACTTCTTTTGGGGCAATACTACAAACGAAATAAAAAAAAACATACAATTACTCCATCGCCGTTATAACCTCTTCATTGACGTAAGTTACTTCTTTTGTGACTGGTCTTTAAACGAAATGAAAACTGTACACTGACCTCACAACCGTTGCTATCTCTTAATCAAGCCTGGAAAACATTTGAACAGAAGTTAATGCTTGTTCTCTCTAGACTATAGAATACATTCCAGAATGACAAGTCAGTTTTTCTCCCAAGGGCAAACATAAATTATCCTTTTTATATAGAAATTGCAAAGCTTGAAAGTGTGAATTTTCAAACTAATTTCGGTTTTTTATTTATAGTTTAGATGGGGATTACACCGTGTTCTCATTTGCTGTGTGAATAAATTGCTCTTAGGCGGATTTTAAAATCATTTCTCACCGGTGATTTAATATATCCGCATTACCACACTGAAAGACTACCTGTACTAAATTAATCATTAACAGAAGTCTTAAGTATACAAGAATGTACAAATATCCCTGTCATTTCTATAACCTTATCAGAAAGCATTTCGTTTTAAGGCTTTTTTTTTTTTCAAAGTTCCATTCAGATTACATGTTTGTAATTAAACAATGGTTACAATGCATGCTTTACATCAGGCATTTAAGGTGAATTCTTGAGAATGACAAAAAAAAAACTCAAAAAAATATTCTGTTGTTCCAAACTTAATAATGTTTCAATTAACTCAAACTAATGTCATAAAATCGAGCTTATGATATCAAAAATATGTAATGATATCATCTAATAGATTTAGTGATATTATAAACTTTATGCATTTTATGGTGTCCTTAACTGATATCTTAAACTGATGTTTTGATACGAAATATTCATTTATGTATATCATAAAATAGAATGAAAGTGTATAACTCAATTGAACTAAATATATCATGAAATGAAAACTGATTTTAAGGTATCAAATAATCGGGTGAAAGATAATCTGTATATCATTTTGTGATACCTTGAAATGTGTTTAATGATATTCAAAAATAGTGATATCATAAAATGAATTTTAGGTATCTATAAACGAATTAAGGATATCAAAAAATCCATAAATGAATTTATGTTTGTTTGCTTTAGGTTTAGCGCCGTTTTTCAACAGTATTTCAGTTTATAACGGCGGGTAGTTAACCTATCCAGTGTTCCTGGATTCTGTACCAGTACAAACCTGTTCTCCACATGAATCAGAGGTGGAGGAAGAGTGATTTCTTAAATGAATATAGGATAGTATATTGAAAACAACACTGTACCTATATCAAACACCTACAATATCACACTCGGAGTATAATTTGCGTTCGTAACGATGAAATACGCAACATCATTATTCTGCGTAATAATAGGCTGAAAACTTCGAGTTAGAAAAGTAAGACACAATGACACTAAGTGAGAGGTGATGCGATCAATGTTCGGAGAAACGTCGCACCTTTGGCGACAGGATATCCAATTTACATTGCGAAAATTCACAGATTTGATACATTTTTAATAATTATCTTTTATAGGTCATTATGGTTGTCGTATTCTAATTACAAAAAGATGTTAATATATAAGTATACCCATAAAACTTATCATTTTCTATCTCTCTTCCTTAAGCCGCATGTTAAACATTTCATGCCAGTGTATTTTACAGAGTGAACCATTCTGGATTATAATTCCTCTAGAAAGTGAATTAACGGTATCGATTTAGTGTTTTCAATATAAATTTATTTAAGTATTCTTGTATTTAATTCCTATTTATCAATAAGCTGTACTTAGCCATGTTGTCGTAATAATGTTCACCACTTAGTTATGTAGTTGAAATATTTTCTTTCTCTTAATTATGTTTTAGATATACATAATACCGTCGGCCTCAGTCGAAATGTTAAAAAATTGTCATGTGAGGAAAGGACGTAAAATAAATTTCATCGATGTATTTGCAATGAATCGCCAGTTTGCACAAAAGTATATAGATTTGAGTGTTTGTTAAAATAAAGTGCAATAAACGAAGCTACTTTTAAATCATATTCATGCAGCGGAATGATGTTGTTTTTAAGATGGTTTTGGCAAATACGTCTACTTGATGCTGACATGTTTTGGGGTTTTTTTTTCAGATTGTATACTTTTATTTGCAGATACGCTGTTTTTGAAATTTCGTCCTTTGTATCTCCAGGAAAGTTGGGGCCGACGATATATAATAAATAAGTTTGATTCTTGCTGATTTTAAATACACCTGATTTGACATAGTTTGTAAGTTCTTGTCAAAATAAAAAAATGCAGTTTACACATGCAAGCCGTTAAAAACAGATTGTTTAAAAACACGTTATGTTATCTTATGTAGTTTATTTTTCTAGTTATAGTAAGGCCTTTGTTACAACGTATAGTCTTTATCATATTTGTACATATTTTTTCATAATATGGTTCTAAATTTCTCGTGGAAAACAGACTAGACAAAACACTTTAAATGCAATCATTGCTAGATCTATATAAAAAGCGGAGTTACAAGAAAATGGAGTTTAAGAACAGAGAAAATCTCCGATCTTCAAGTTCTGGTGAATTTCTTAAATAGAGATAAAAAAAAAAACAGACAAAAATTGCAACTCTTCAAGTTTTCTACCGAAATTTCCATTATTTCTGCTATAGTAAATTCTACCAATTCATTGTGTAGCTTATATTTAACTCTTCATCTAGTGATATTACAATGAATGTAAACATTTCCATTGACACACATTTACTAAACTATATAAATATTGCCAGGAAATACCCAGACGATCTATTTGAACGTGATAGACAAGAAAAAGGATATAATATGTCTGCATGTGTAAGAATATAAGGATCTTAATGCCTCAAATATTTCGAATCTTTTATTTAAGATGGCAGATATGTTAGCAAGATCATTTTAAGTACTTAAGAAACAGACATTTATTTGAAATTAGATTACTACTTAAATAAATGTACATACTGAGTAGCTATATAGTTGTGAATACTATTAAAACATTTATCACATAATGACATAATGCAATTTTTCCTGTTGATAAATTTCCACTTTTTCGCATGTTAAATTATCTACTGGTATTTATCATCATGTACACTGATTTTCGAAACTTTAAAAATATAAAGTGACTTATAGGCCCAACGTGGCCGGGTGTTGTAAATTGTAAATTTATATGTAATGGTATTGTACATAACACGATGTCACTATAATAAAATTTACTTACTTACTTACTTACTTACTTACTTGCCTGCCTGTGTAAGACGGGGTTTTTCCTACCCAAGTGTGAAATGGAAAAGTTTTTTATCCAATCTGTCCCGAGGGTTGGGAAAACAGCCGTCTTACATAGGCAAACATGTAAGATCATTTTGCTTGCCTATCACGTTCAAAATATATCATGAAGACAAAAATGGGTATTTCCTGACATTATTTATATGTTTATGCTATCACAATAGTGCCAGTACTACGTGAAATTTTATACTTTTCCCGCTAGGTAGGCAAGGAAGCTGTTTCCCAACCCTTGGAACAGCTTGGATATAAAACGCTCGGTTTTCCATTCCACACTGTCCCTCGAGAAGAGAAAAATCTTACACAGGCATGCATGTAAGATCCTTATATTCTTGCATACCAAGCGGGGAAATTTGTCCGACCACGCGCGTAAGGTAGATATTCCGTCTTTCCCTTGAGAAAAACCTGTCTAACATAGCGTGTACTGTCACTATTATGACGTCATAAACTAAATAAGCAGCCCCTAATGCCAGGAAATACCAAAATATATTTGTCACCTTGGTCTCTTTGAACGACGTGATAAGCAAGAAAATAATCTAACATGTCTGCCTGTGTAAGACAGCTGTTTTCCCAACCCTCGGGACAGCTTGGATAAAAAACCTCGGTTTTTCAGTCCACTCTGTCCCACGGGCAGGAAAAACCCCGTCTTACACGAGCAGGCATGTAAGATCCTTATAGACTTCTCCCTAGCCCAGGGTCATGTATAAATTTGCTGTTTGACAATCAACGGAGTCCGCAAGCTAAGCAGGAAACAAATCTAGTGAACTAGCAGTAAAGACGGATATCAACCAAAATTATGTGAGAGGGAGAAAGAGGAACAAATATTTTAGAATTCAACGATGTTAAATAAGAGCCAGACAGTAACCTTGTACAACTGCAAAGTGGATGCTAAGGTCTTAAAGAAAATGGAAGCAGATCGAGCTTGCATATAAAGAACGAAAGCGACATTAAACGGAATGATGCGTTCAAAGAAGGTTGTGATGAACAACAACATCAACAAAAACAACACCATATTAAATATACACAGAAAAAAGTATTTTGACACATTTAAACTAGTGCAGAACAATTTCAAAATAAATTTATCAATAATGATAAATGAAACACACCATAATAATGTCTTGAAAAATATTAGTTTCACGGGCCTATAGTAAGAATTTATAATTTTGAGAAAGCAAAACTCACGTCTGTAAAAGATTTTCACTCTTTCTTGATTGTAAAATATTATGATCATTTTATGATGAAATTAATATTCTGCAAAAATAAAAAATAAAATAAAAAATTATATGCTTAGTTGCGATGTTGGATTTTCCAGGCCGCCAACAAATTATGTGATTGAATAGAGATTATTACGGGAAAACCGAAGGTTTTTACGTCTGTAGATAATGTGTACGTGTCTATAACTTTGGAATATGTTCTATACCTTCACCGGTTGTCCTTTCTATCCCATAATTCCCGGAACTGCTGCGCCGCGGTGAATAATTTTCAGGACGACATTCGACAAAATAAAGTTTCTTACGAACAATCTTCAGCAGACTTAGCAGCGCCGAAAGAAAACAAATTATTCTTATTCTGTCGTATTCTAACGAGTTGAAAATTCGCGGTATTAGATGGAATCGGTCTTATTCGGGTCTCTTTGTGGAACGTTTTTTATATGATTCAAGCGTTCCGCTGCCTGTATAGTTTCAATACTGAATAATAATGTGCATTATAGTAGTGTTTGAAGAAAAAAATCATCGCCAGTTTAATTTTTAATGTAGAAAAGCCGGTAATTATAACAACAAAAAAATGCCAATGTGAAACGAATCCAGACACACTGGCGAAACAAAAAAAAATTATATATACAATTTTATCAAGAAATGTGTCAAGTCCGCCGTGGTCCAGTGGTCCGGAGTTCGAATCTACGCATGTTTTTTTTTTTTTTTTTTTTTTTGCTTTAATGCTTTAAGCCCAGTACAATTGTCACAAATTGTGGAGCAGAACTCATCAATGTGTATAGTTTACCAATGTTCTGTTTGAACAAAACTTTTGAGATTAAAATTCAAAGGCATGGAAAGACATGGGTTGCTTATCTCACTTTCACAGCCCTAGACTGATAGGAGTAAACTGGTAGGGTAAACAAAATTGAATTTTTTGAATAGTTTGTGTTCTTGATAAAATTCTGGTCAAGAACTTCTTAGAATGAATTTGAAATAAGAATTTATCATGTCAGTGGTTGTTTGTCATTCTCCCACACAAGAGGTTTACCATAGCTAATTAGTGGGACAAAATTTGTCCTAAAAGATGTCATTTGACAATATAAATGACATTTAAAATAATTGCAATAGCCTGTGGTTAGGATAACAGGTTTATGTAAATTCAAAAGTTTATTTGTTGGAAGAACATTAGATAACTACATTAAAAATTTAAATCATTTTTCTAATATCCAGCCGAAAAGAGACAAATTTCTATTTAACTGGTTTCTATGATCATAACTATTAGACCTTCCTGGATTAACCGTATAACAGAAATATTTTAGTTATAATTAATTCTCCTTATCCTGTGTGGTAGAAAGACGTATTTCTTTTTCTTTAATACAATAAAAAATGCAAAATAGAGTTTCAATTGTATTGTAGTCTAAGAATCATAACAAACTGATATTAAATATTCAGGAATTATGGACTATCATAACTGCAAGCAATTGACATTATGTTAATAACCTAATAGAACATCAAACTTCATACAAAGAATCTGTAATACCAGGTATTGCCATTAATTTATGATAACACAGCTTAAGTTCTTCTATTTTTATGGGGCACTGGACCTCTTCTATTTTTATGGGGCACTGTTGGTCTGCCTTTTAGATAGTAACTAAATTCACACTGGTTTCCTATTAATTGTGATGTCCATTTTCTCTAAATACAAAGATAAGTTTTAAAAGAATTTTTCTAATTTTGCTATTAAGTATGAATATTGTTACGTCTGACTTGATGTTGCACCCACATAATCTAAATGCGCTGATACTACGAGGTTGAATGTGACGTTACACAGGATTAATGTGTATTTTTAAACTATTTGTTACGTGTACATGAACTGAAAAGAAACTTTGCATTCCCGGTTTCAGAAAATTGTATTAGAGAAACGAATCGACAGCAAAGGCATGATCGTTGAGGCCCATAGCGCCAACTGTATATACTGGACTAGTGGCCTCTGGTGCATTTTGGGACTAGATTCTGTGCACCCAACTATTTTTCCGTCGTCTGTCTAGTCTTGACACATTTGAAAAAATGATCTGATCTTGTTCATTTAAACCAAGCATTTAAAAACATTTGTCATTGTTCATAATTTTCAGAACAAAAGGCTGAAGAGCAAAACCGTCAGGCTTTCTGTCAATACAATCTGTAAAAAGATCATTTGGAAGCAAAGAATGCAACCAAGAATAATAGCAGACTCGGTTTGATTGAGTCTGTTCATGAGAGGTAATGGAATTGTGCAACATCTCTCACACCCCCTAGCACCGGCTTAAGCAGAACTCTATTACACATATGTTGAATGTACTCCATGATCCCAAAGGACCAGAAAATATAACAACACTGAATCCAAGTACGGGGAGACTTTTTACAGCCGCCACACGGCACTTAAAGATTGCTGTAAACTGAAAATATAAAAAAGAAAAATGAATGCACGAAGTAGATTCTGTATGACTAGGTCTTCCCGTCAGATAGGCAGCGCCTATCTTCATATTATGAAATATATATAGATCTACTTTTACTTAGCATTACTAAGAAAAAATGTACTACTGTATACTATACAGTGTATAGATAAGAAAAGCGAAATAATCCCACCCACATTTTACTTTTACAACCCACAGGCTACTGCCTCACAATAACATGAATGTTCGTACTTTGTACTTTATTTGAAGTGAAATTGAAATATGATTGTTCTGTATATACAGAAAAATGAAAATTTTATCTTGAATCAATATTTTATGCTTTATGATTTTGAATCCTTGAAATCTTGGGCGCCATCTTGAATTTCTTATTACCGCGTCTGCTTCGTACCAAATAAGTATTCTCTAGCAAATATTTTGGTGCATGAAACTGATTTACAGACATAGATCAGTCACTCTTTATATTATTAATGAAAGGAATTTGGCTGACTTCCAATAATGTTATCAGTTTGATTCCGGGTGTAGTTTGATTCCGGGTATATTTATTTTTGGCGAGTACGGACTATCATTTCTGTAACAGCCGTTTAGCGTTTCATGGAATTTTCATTAAATTGTAATTGCACTGGATCAAAATAAGATTTTAGTTACGAATAAGTGGAATATCTAGTTAAGATATACGAGTATATGTATATAAATACCTTCGAAAAACATGAAGATGTGACCTTTAGAAAGGTGTTTCCATCTTACGCTAAAATAAATTCACGATGCCACTTTTCTTAGAAAGCAAAAAATAGAGAAATTATTTTTTAACTCTTCTCCAAATTTTCAAGTTTACTTATGCATTGAACGCAAGTTTAAAGTTTGCTTTTTTTCTTGCAGAGCAAATAACTTGGACATAGTATTGCGCTGAAAAAAAAATGAAAATCCAACTGTAAACCATGTATATTTACTCAGTCTCTATCGCGTCAAAAAATAAATGAAATAAAATTGCGTAAATAGCTGTTTTAATACCGTTTCAGTATTGATATATCGCGTATATGTTATTTTTATGACTGAAATAAGAAACTGTTTTGTAGCTGATATCATAACAGAAAAAAACGGCATCGATTTTGTGAAAGCTCTTTTATTCTGCTGACTTTAAATGCGTTTGCTTAATTACAGATTCCAACCTGGGCAATGAGCATGGAATGACAACGTATTACACTGAATTATTTATTCTTGTTTTGAGAGGACAAAAGAAGAGATGGGGATTTACAAGGAATTTGGATATACTGTTCTGCTACTAAATGTACTTTTGTCTCTTTCGGAGCAGACGACAATAAAAATTGGTGTGTTGTTAATGACAGAAGCCACAGAACCTTTCGATTTAAGACGAACAGGACCGGCTTTAGAGATCGGTTTCGAGGATGTTAAATCAAGATATGGAATACAGTTTGACGTGTTGTTTCATAATTATACTGGATTTTGTCCGAAGGAAACCGTAATTGGTTATTTGTCCGAACTTTACTACAATGAGCAGGTGAAAGCGGTTATAGGACCTGCTTGTTCTGGAACAATCATTGCAGCTGGACGCTTGGCGCAGTATCTCAAAATGCCAATGGTTACAGGACTTGGTGACCTCGTTGTCCGAGACCCAATGGACGCTGATATGTACGAAAGTCTGACTATATTGTCTTACAACCTGAGAAAACTTTCAAGTAAGTACCCTCTTTCAAAAACCGAAATATGAAATATTTCAAAGTAAATGCAAACTATTTTTTTATTTGTATAGCAATATTCTAGTATTTTCGAAAAGTGGAGAAAAATGTTCTATGTTATATATTATATTTTATACCAGATTTATGTAACGTTCATTTCATGATAAACACTTTCAAAGGCGCTTTACATACAAAAGGCAGCCACTCAGGGTCCAAAAGCATCCTCTACTGGTACAGACCTAGTGATCTGACCAGAGGAACAAAGAGAAAAAGCCTCCGGAATCTTAACAAAGAGGGAGAAATCTTTCAGATACAGGCATGTCCAGTTTACTATGCTCAGCTCGTTGCGAATAGACAGTCTAATCTATAGCAGCCGTCTTTCCCGCGAAGAACCAGTACCTGCCTCTTATTTAGGTTAGAGACATTCATAAGTCGTAAATTGTGATACTAACTTGTGTGAACGTTTTCTCACATCGGCGCACACGGGATTTGTTATCGAAAGCACTTTGATGTCGCATTCTTCAATGCCCGCTCTCTAACTTTAGAAAAGATGCGCACGAACATGGCACAAGCAGGTACGATGTGTGCGAATAAAAGGTACTGAAAACATATGTACGATCAAATGTCTGGCCATCTCGAGTTCATGACTGCCAAGCTTTTAAACTTTTCTGAAAAATATAGACATGAAAAAATCAATAAATTTGTTTGGTAATATGAAACATTTCAGTATCAAAACTTTCTGATAAAATGTAGCTAAATAGCTTGTATCAGGTTTAAACAGTTCCAAGATTGAGAATATTCTTTCTGAAAATTAACTTAATCACCAAAGAAATACATTAATTTATTCCCAAATGGAAAGTCTTTCAACAGAGGCTAAAAGGGATACTTTTAGTTTTGAACTATAAACTAAGCAATGTTTGCAGGATTTTTTATAACATTAGGAATAATTACATGCTTTATATCCATGCACAATGTTGATGATTGCATAAAGAGCAAATGGAGTTCTGCATTTAGATGTAAAAACAAATTCTCAACTAATTATTTTAAAAATGAGCCGGACAGTGGCATCGATGTGCCGTCACGTGAAAAAAAACTTCCAATACCGTAGCTGGTTATGATACTTCTATCTATATCAGTAGTTAGCAGTACCATATGGTGAATGATTTAGGACATTTCATATCTCGCGTTGGTTTGTTTGTGGTTTATGAAGCACATTTCGTTGCATCGTCCTGGCTCGCGCGCAAACGCAACAAACCGAAACTAATAAAGCGACATAACAAAAAGTAGTAGAACACGAAAGAACGAAACATTTTATTTCGTTCTGACACACGCCATATCAACAAATATTTCGTGTTAGCTCGTTGGCGTTCACGCCAAGACGAAATAAAATGTTTCGTTCAATCGCGATGACATGCGCGCCATTTACAAATGTTTCGTTTTGGCGTCTTTGCTTGCTTGTGAAGATGAAATAAACTGTATAGTTTCTCGCGTTGCCGCGCGTGCCAGGACGACACAACAATATAATTATGCTGCACGCCGACGCAACATAGCGAAACATTTATTCCGTGTTGGCAACTTCGGAAATGTGCTTCAAAAGCCAAGAGCACGCCAACGCGACATAACGAAATCTCCTAGATCAGCCGTCATAGTAACGGGAATGCATATTTTATTGACATTTAAAGATTTAAAGTTATTTCAATACTTTTAGAGATGTTTACCAACAGCTTTGCTATAAATAAATCTTATATAACGTCAATCGGATTTTAGTCTAACATCCATGGATTCATTTTGTTGCTCAGACTTTAAGAATAATAAGTGTCGGGGACACAGATAATATAGAAGAAATGTTTACTCAATAGCGGAAACCATTAAGAGAAAATGACATTGTTACACACAATCAATCCTTATTTTGTATCAAATACATTATTTAACTTATTATTTGCAGACTGTTTAACCCGTTAAAGCAATGACAAGTTGCAGCATCTAATATCTGACCTTCTGCTTGTTTAATAATTGTGCAAGACATGAATAGCGCTGTGTAAGAGCAAGTTTATGATAATCCTACGCTAATGGCCATGTAGAATGATCAGTGTATGATAATTCTAGACTTGAATGGCCCTGTTGAAGCGTAAGTTTACAATATTTTTACACTTGAATGACCATGTGGACGATTAAGCTTGACCACTGGACTTGTGGAAATGGAAATTTATGATAATTCTTGTCTTGGATGTTCTTGTGGAAGAGTAAGTTATAATAATTCTTCACTTGAATGTCCTTGTGGAAGGGTAAATCTATAATAACCCTAGACTAATGGCCTTGTGGAAGGATAAAATCTATAATAACCCTAAATAATGGCCTTGTGGAAGGGTAAATCTATAATAACCCTAGACTAATGGCCTTGTGGAAGGGTAAATCAATAATAACCCTAGACTAACGTCCTTGTGGAAAACCCTAGACTAATGTCCTTGTGGAAGGGTAAATCTATAATAACCCTAGACTAATGGCCTTGTGGAAGGGTAAATCTATAATAACCTTAGACTAATGGCCTTGTGGAAGGGTAAATCTATAACAACCATAGACTAATATCCTTGTGGAAAACCCTAGACTAATGTCCTTGTGGAAGGGTAAATCTATAATAACCCTAGACTAATGGCCTTGTGGAAGCGTAAATCTATAATAACCCTAGACCAATGGCCTTGTGGAAGGATAAATCTATAATAACCCTAGACTAATGACCTTGTGGAAGGGTAAATCTATAATAAACCTAGACTAATGGCCTTGTGGAAGGGTAAATCTATAATAACTCTAGACTAATGGCCTTGTGGAAGGGTAAATCTATAGACGAATGGCCTTGTGGAAGGGTAAATCTATAATAACCCTAGACTAATGGCCTTGTGGAAGGGTAAATCTATAATAACCCTAGACTAATGGCCTTGTGGAAGGGTAAATCTATAATAACCCTAGACTAATGGCCTTGTGGAAGAGTTACTTTATAATAATTCTAGATTTAAATGACCGTGTGTAAGAGCAATTTAATTATTATTCTACCCTTGAATAGACCTGTGGAAGAGTAAGTTTATAATACACTCGAATGACCTTATGGAAGAGCAAGTTTATAATACACTCGAATGACCCTATGGAAGAGCAAGTTTATAATACACTCGAATGACCCTATGGAAGAGCAATCGTATAAGTAAGTAAGTAAGTAAGTAAATATTTTATTATAGTGACATGTGCAATAACAAATTATATATGCATATACACAAAAACAAATAAATGAAAGCACCCGGCCCAGTGGGCCTATATGTCACCTATATAGATATATACAGAGATGAGAGCGTACATTTATACAAATTGATAACATTTACATTTGATGTAATGACATGGTTAAACATTTATGACGTAGTTGTATTTTATGATATATCGGATTACTATTATCAATAATCCATTTAAACACACTCGACTGTCGTTATGGAAGAGAAAGTTTATAACAAACTCGAATGACCTTATAGAAGAATAAGTTTATAACACACTCGAATGACCCTATAGAAGAACAAGTTTATAACACACTCGAATGACCCTATGGAAGAGCAAATTTATAACACACTTGAATGACCTTATGGAAGAACACGTTATAACAGACTTGAATGACCCTATGGAAGAATTAGTTTATAACACACTCGAATGACCCTATGGAAGAACAAGTTTATAACACACTCGAATGACCCTATGGACGAACAAGGTTAAAACACACTCGAATGATCCTATGGAAGAGCAAGTTTATAACACACTCGAATGACTTTATGGAAGAACAAGTTTATAACACACTCGAATGACCCTATGGAAGAGCAATCGTATAACACACTCGGATGACCCTGTGGAAGAGCAAGTTTATAATACACTCGAATGACCTTGTGGAAGTGCAAGTTTATAACAGACTTGAATGACCCAAGGGAAGAGCAAGGTTATAATACACTAGAATGACGTTATGGGAGAGCAAATTTACACTTGAATGACCTTATGGAGGAGCAAGTTTATAAAAACTCTTGACTTGAATAGCCTCATGTGTATGATAATTTGCTTTGTAAGTGTAAGTGTAAAAATAATGTAATAAAAAAATCTATATTAGAAATGTGAGTTTATGATACTTCTAGACTTGTATGACCTTTGGGAGAGTAAGTTTATAATAAATCTACACTAACAGCCTTGTGGAAGAATAAGTTAAAACAATTCTAAACTTAAATGGCCTTGTGAAAGAGACAGTTTATTACAATGCCTTGTTGAAGAGTAAGCTGTTAATTACTCTAGACTAATGGCCTTGTAGAAGTATAAGTTTATAACAATTCTAGAATCGAATGGCCTTCTGGAAACTTATCATTCCGGTAGAGGCTGAATGATATGACCATTGAAGGACTTGTTGCTGTAAGGCGATGTAAGTGTCTGACAAATATTCGGTATGAATATTTGGAGAAGAAAACTAAAAAATACTGTAGTGGGATTAGAAAAGAGCCGGTAAACTTTTTTTTTAATATGATCGCAAAATGCACACGACATGAAATCGTTTGCCCTATTTATCCGGCCACATCCAATACTTAATATACAAATCTTTTTATGCTTTGGGATCCCTAATATTACAGAATCAGCATTCATGATAGTTGTAATTATGCTGCACAAAAATGTCTTTCATTATTTTGTTTCTGCTAAATTAACAAATTATGTAGATGGAATCGTTTTGTCCTTGTCATATTTGGCATAATAATTTCAATTCATCTTATTTTACATTTGTTTACTGAACTAAATTTTGTATCCATACTTGCTTGCTGAACTAAATCTTATATCACACATGAATTTTTAAAATTTGTTTGCTGAACTAAACATTATATTACCCATGAAATTTCCATACTTGCTTGTTGTTGAAATATGTCTTAAATCAGGGGTGCCTTTAGCAATTTTCTAGCTCCTAAGTGAAGCAAATGATAGATAAGATACACCTTGTGTTTAACGATACTTGCTCACATTTGGAAAATTATGAAAATCTTTATTTTGCCACAAAATTTGTTGTTTAAAATATGTAGATTGTGTCCGAAAGCGAGCCAGTCAATGTGCTTTTGATTGTATTTTTGTTATATTTTCACTGCAGATATTACAAATAGATCAATGTATGAAACATCAAAACAAAACAAACAAACAAAACTAAAGGGACATTTTAAACAACAATATCGTTGACTGACAATAAAATCACTTCACAGATCACTTGTCGTCGTTTTCACATTTTTGATGTTTAAGAACTAATATATCTCATTTTGTGATTTGTAATTTTATATCGAAATGTTTCATCCCGATGATTTACAAAGCATAAAATGGAGGGTTTTTATCTTGTTTTTTGTGTGTGTGTGTGTGTGAACAATTGCAAATGCATCGTCAAACAGAGAATATAGTAAACCCAAAGAGACTAAGATATTTATTTTTTTATTATTTTTTTGCATAAGTAGTCAGTAGTGTACCAGTATACATTCTAGCATAAAACTGCTGTTCTTTTCACTTTTTGGGGGTGTTTTAACAGGAGAGAAAACGTGTGTTAACAGAGATATTCTCGCGCTCACGTGCTGTTATAACACCTTTTTATATATGCGCGTTCCGTGGCAGAGCGTAAACGTATTGCGGCCCCAAAACGGATAATTCAAATAGAAATGACTTCAACGTGAAAAACAACTCGGATATTCCCGCGCATTTAATGGAAATTTGATGAGTTTGAGGGATAATGTATTCATCTATTCGTGTTTTTTTTCGCGTTTTATGCCAGAATAGCGTTAGCGCATGTTATTTTCGTGTTATAACATCTTCAGAATCCCTCGGGATACGTTGGTACCCTCGCCCTACGAGCTCGGGCACCAACCAATCCCTCGGGATTCTGCAGACGTTATAACACGAAAAAACATGCGTTATCCCTACATGCTCAACAAATCTTTCAGTCTCAGTTACGCATTAGCATAATAAACGGGGCGCTGCTCTGACTAGCTTTTTCAAAAAGCTAACCTTGTGTTCAACTACAGAAGATATACCTCAGGATAGACTCGTTTATATCAATAATGTATGTTTAATTTTGGTGTAAGAACGAAAAAGCTTTAATTATTAGTAACTTACCGAAACAGATGCCGATTGGTTAAGATGCACAAGAAACAGTTATAAGACTTTATACGAAGTGTTTCTCAGCTGAAGCAAAAATAAAGAAAATGTAAAATTTTGCAGTCTTAAAGCTAAGATTTTAAAGACATCAACCCAGACAACATTTGCTTTTGCGTAATAAAAGGACAATACATAAAATGAAACGATGACATTAAAGAGTATTGATTCACATAAGAAATGGTTTTAATTGAGCAGACAAGCAAATTAACTAAAGAAAACAGAGTGTATTGTAAATATTTCCTATGTTGAATGCATTGTTCAATGAATATAAAATCCTATTCTTTAACAATTAAGAGTGTATCAACTTTTAATGGTACATAACTCTGTGTTTGAGTCTGGCGTTTTAGCTCTTGAATAGGCTTTTACATTATATTGATAAACCTACAAATGTATTGTTTGAAACAAAATACACACTTGTAATGAGAACAAAATAATTTTGATAACCACTAAAATGTATAAAGTGGTAATAAAACATGTAACAAACTGTAAAAATGTAAGAAAATGTAATAACATTAAAACCTGATTTCTTTGGATTCAAGGAATGTTTTGAAATAAAATAAAAGAGTTAAAATATGTTCAACTTTATCAAACAAATTTTATGTAATACATACGATTTTTAAATGGTAGAAACAATTTATTGCTACTTTTTTTTTACGTAATATGGGCTGTTAGCAGTCATGACTGTTCTGGGTTTTATCTAAACAAAATTAAAAAGTAACTTGGAAAAGGCTACCGAGAATTTAAAGTAAGAAAGTATGTGGAGATTTCTAAAGATCGTGAAAAAATACATGAAATATATGATTCACAATGGTGCTAAAATGCTAGGAATAATATAACTCGGTTATTTACGGTAAAGCCTAGGTATAGGCGCGCTTATTTGGACAAAATTTGATGAATACAATGGCGGTGAAAACAACTCTCTACGTTAGTATTTTGTATGTTGCAAGTGTTGTTGTATTTTGTTGGAATCAGACAACAGTTAAAGTAGGGGTGTTGCTCATGGCAGAATCTATGGAACCAAACGAATTGAAACGAACTCGTCCAGCTCTGGATATCGGGTTTAACGACGCCCAGTCACATTATGGAATTAATTTTGATGTAATTTATCACAATTACACGGAATTTTGTTCCAATTCACCAGTTGTCGGTCACATGTCTGAATTATACTACTTGGATGATGTGAAAGCGTTTATAGGACCTGCTTGCTCTGGATCAATCATGGCAGCTGGGCGATTGGCACATTATCTGAAGTTGCCATTGATTACAGGCCAAGGTTATATTCTTGTTCGAGATCAAAATAATACAGACATGTTCGAAACGCTGACCAAACTGTCATTTGACATTGGAAAATTGTCAAGTAAGTAAAACATTAAATTTTTCAGTCACTGATCAATGCGTTTTAGCCTGTACGAAAATAGGACCTGTTTTGTAGAACGTCTGTAAAAGACTGTATTTTGAAATTACAGCCGTAAAAAACATGTAGTTTGAAATTATGACCAGAAATATAGTTGAAATTTACAGGTGTAAAACATGCGGGTCTCAAAAATACAGCTGTAAAAATAAGTTGAAAGTTACAGCTGTAAAATGGACATGTCTCAAAATTACAGCTGTAACTTTTTTGGAGGGAAACATGAGTATTGTCAGCCATCTTTAATGCATTTTGGCGGGATATAACTGAAATTCACAGAGACACCACATCATCTAAAATATTGGAATTTTAACCGTTGTGGAGTAAGTGCAAATGTTTAATTATCTAATATAATTGTAAAAGGACATGTTTAAGTACATTAACTATATACACTACATTTGAAGCTGACAAGTTTAAAAGTCATAATGACAAGATTGTCATATTATGTTTTCATGACAAAGAAAGTTTTAAAACATTATCTACCTTGTATCATACTCTTGAATTTTGCAATTGCTATACTGTACAATACCGCTTAATAAATATATATTTTCACATATCTGGGCGAAAAATACCGCCTTTGCCGAACAATACATTAACAAATATATATTTTCACATATCTGGGCGGAAAATACCGCCGAAAAATACCTTAACAAATTTATATTTTCACATATCTGGGCGGAAAATACCGCCCTTAACAAATATATATGTTCTCATATCTGAATGAAGTTACAGCCCAATACCATAACAAATATATATATTCACATTGATCAGGTCGGCGTGACGTCACATCCGGAGCAATCGATTATGCAAATTACCTTGGAGGTGAAAGCAGGACCTCGCAATTTGTAGCGAACTAACTAGCGGTGTGGGTTGTGATGTTTTAATTCTCAAATAAAACAAATCAAGAGTCGTCTTTTTTATCATCTGCAGTCCTTACGCTATGGTACAATCTATATATTTTTCAAAAAAAAGTAGGGTTTTTGTGATAATTGATTTTGTGGCATTTTAAAACGGTCTGGAAAAAGTGACAGATTATGTATTGTCTGCTCTTCGGCGCTACGGATCAGATATAATTAAAACAAGTTCCCAAGCTTATTCAACATTTTCTCAGTTTGCTATATATATATTAATCTAAACTAAATATCTGAGAACAAAACATTTTTTTTATTCAACTTCTTTGCTTGAAATCGTAGCAGTTGTTTCTTTCATCTCTTTCAAGTGTCTTGAATTTTTTTTTTCTTTTTAAGAAAGAACAGATCAAATAAATAGTAAATTAATTTTCTGATATTTTTATGTCTTTTTTAAATAAGCTGATTTTCTAAATGTTTTAATGCTCTGAAATAATTATATTGTTGCCATTTTCTGAATTGTACTTTGTGCGATATATTTTATTTAGTTAATGTAAAATGCTATAATGTCGAAGTACATTAAGTATGAAAGTCATTTAAATAAAGTTGAAAACTTATACTTTATTCTTTATGTAATCTTATTGCAGACATTTTTTTTGGAAGAAATGTCCTTCCAGCCAAAAAATAGTTTGGTGAATTAATTTTTAAGTTTCAAATGAACTAAATGTTCGGGCATGTGTATTTTTTATGTAGTAACTCTATTAATCCCTTTGTCAGTTGACACGCAAATAACAATAATGTGCATCTTCCAAATATCATAAGACCCTGAAGGCATACATCAAACGGATAAGACAGGAAATTACCATAAGGCCCCGAAGGGGTACATCAGAGGGATAAAACAAACAGGAAATCAATCTATTAAAAAGTGATAGTCATTAGGAACTGGTCAAAACTGATTCTCATCAATATACCACATACTGATTGGTTTCCATAGTGATTTATGACTGGAATGAATGCTTTAATTTTGTGGTATGTGGAAGCAGTCAATTGTGACAGTCTAACAATTAACAAAAAAAAAATGGATATTGAAAACTACTATAAGATATGACTAACATTATTCTAGACAAAGCGTGCAAATTATCGTTCTCAGTTTTAAATAATTGTCAAAACAGAGATCAGTAATTTTTTTAGTATTTTCGTAATTGGAAGTCATCAATTTATTGATACGTCCTGGCTTTTCGTAAAAAAGAAACTAGCATGCAGTTATTATATATATCATTTTATCTCCGCGTGTAACACAGTAGCTCTAGATGTCATATTACAACAACTTACAACTTACAACTTTATATTTTATTAAAGTGTCACATGTAAAACATTCATAGCATTTTTACATAATGTATAAAACAGTCACGTTAAAACAGTTTTACATCCAGCCATTACTGACTTATGAGACACTAAAACAGTATAAAACAAGTATTTGTACATCAAGCTGTTTAGTTTGGAAGCATCCATATTGTTGACCATCATTTACCCCAAGGCGCCCATGCCACCACCACAAAAGCAGTGACGTAACCAAAGCATCGACGGGCAAATCAAACTCAACAGCATCGAAACTATCCATTGACCTAACAGTGATCTTCCCATATAAAAAAGTAAAAAGTTTTCTATATGTAAGTTAAAAGGGACTGACTGTCTGATAAGCACAGACGAAAGAATTATCATAAAACTTTAAGAGTCTGTATCTTTTACTCATGGAATGAAGAACTGGACTGATTTTTCTCTACAAGATCAAAAACATACTAAAAGAAACCTGCTTAATGATATAAGTGTACTAATTAAATGTTAAGCATATATAAACTACTGAATATTATTTAACGTCTTATTTGCATTTCCTTTAAACCAGAAAAGGGTGCATTATCTGACAATCAGTCTCCTCAGATCACACAGCTTTCACATCAATATCGTTTTTCAACAATTTAGTACCATAAAACAAGATAAAATGACTTATTAAAACTAAAAATAACCATTTAAGATTGTTTGCGAGAAAACTAATAATTGGGGCACAACAACCTGGATTAAGCAGGGCCAACATTTTCAATGGCCAAACAGACATAGGCTAACACCAGATGAAAAGACCCACAAGTTAGTTTTCATATAGCTTGGCTAATGTAGTTGTATGTTACAAGAATTCACATATTTCATATGGTCCTGATGGATTCACTTAACACCGGCAATCTGATCTACATAGTGAAAAACAGTCCATGCCACTGCCCGTAAATCAGTGGGATATGTATTAAATTAATATGATGGTAAGATAGACAAACTGCCGAGCGAGTTGCAAATCCAAGGACTAAAATGCAATTAAAACTAAAAGGTTATATGTATCCTACGATAACATAAAGCGTAAGTAATGCTACAAACTACTGTGTTAGTAGCACAACAATGGATTAAAATTCAGTTACAACTTAAAATCAAGAACTGTCCGTAAGACAGCACGCTCGACTTTTCTGTTTAACTCTGAATTAGAGCCTAGCCAGCAAAAGGGGCATAAATCTGTCAAAATTCTGAACAGTGTTATGTGGATTGTTTCTTATTATGCAGCTTTGACATTAAAAAAAATTCTAAGTGAAAAAGGGGCATAGATCTGTCAAAATTCAAACAGAGTTATGTGGATTGTTTCTCCTGGCGTAGACTGCGATAATAAGGACCTATTTCAAGTTTCAACTCAAAAGCTTTAATAATAACAGAAAAATTTGGTTTTATCAAAATTTTTAACCAAAAAAATTTCTAAGCTAAAAAGGGACATTAATCTGTCAAAATTCAAGTCTGTGAGCTATTGAAGTTGTCTCTCATGGTGTAGACTGTGCTAATATAATTATTTTAAGTTTAAAGTCAATAGCTATGATAGTAACAGAGATATTTGACTTTATCACAAACTTTAACCAGCGACAAATTACATTTAAAACAATTGTAACATATAAAAAACCGCTTTGTGTTATAAATGCTATTGTGATCCTGATACCCTTCGAGGGAGAAAAAAATCCCTTCTCCAGTATTTACGCATAATGTGCTATTAAGCTTTAAATTATGACACCTCTCATTAAATTTCATACGAATGAGAATTTAGGTAAGAGGTGTTGATTTGATTAAATTTGGAGTGACTGAATCACTTTTGACACCACAGTATAAGCTATCTGGCTTTCAGAACTATTTTAATGGCAGGCTACTAAATAGAACGAGAAAAGTGAAACGAATGGAGAAACCTAATTAGATGAAATAGATTTTCTGTTTTATTTACTTTAAAAAGACCTCCGATTTTTTAAATTATAATTTTCATCCAGTCCGTCACAAATATGAGACCTTGCAGCTTACACGGATCAATGATGAATATCACGTCTGAAACCTAAAAAAGAAAGGTTTCTTTCTCGGGAGTGATTTCTGGAACATCATGCTACATTATAAATTCACTGACTTATTAATATTGCCCAAAATTTTACTTTAAGCAAAGAAAAACAACCAGCACTAGTGAAACATGAAACGCTTTTCAATTACAATTTAGCGTTTGCTGTCACCTTCGCTTGTTGCTACGCAACGCGATACGCTGAAGTGCCCGGATATCCGACCTGATCAATATTAGGGCGGATAAAACCGCCGAAAGCATATCAAGAAATGTAGATGAATCTGCATATTAAGAGAAATCTTTCAAAATTAGAAAATTGTCACTTGAAAGAGGAGGTGGAATGAGAGGTGGTGGTAAGATTAAACCAGAAATTAGCCAAAATAAAATTAAAGAAAGAAGCGTGCTATTCACTCTTGAATGCTGACGAAGAAGGAAGATGCCGTTTCCCGATTGGTTCAACGGTATCACGTGATAAAAGGAATTCCCTGATTGGCTTTTACCGTAGTACATAAATTAACATAATTCAGAATGGGACCGATTCGCCCCAAATGTACAACAGTGACATAAATAATTTTATCTACCTATAAAATTCATTTATGTGCATCTGTTCACAACGAAGCACTGGCCCTGAGGACTATGTATGGGAAAATATAAGAGTGAACTAAGTGTTGACTGAAAAAGGGCAATATTTATTTTGCCGAACAATACCCAAATATATATTTTCACATATCTGGGCGAAAAAATACCGCCACGAAAGACCAGGGAACAAGTGACCCGGGATGCCGCCCAGAGACGATACATTTTGTTATTTACTTACTATGTTATTTTTTTGCCATTTTTGTAGTAATTGCTACCCTTTCTAGGGAATTACAATTCATCCTAAAACTTTTTGTACCTCTGCTTTCGTTCCTTAAAATAATACCCTCTTTTTCAACACCTGTAATATTTCTACAGCTGTAACATTTAGGCATATTTACAGCTGTAACTTTTTCAATTTTACAGCTGTAAGTCTTTTTACAGCTGTGTCTCATTTGCATATTTCGATCTGTTTCACAGTCGTTTTACAGCTGTAAATTGAAATCTACAGCTGTAAAATCAATGTTGTTATATAAAATCTACAGGTGTAAATTTGAAATAATCATGACTGTAATTTTAAACAAAAATACCGGTCTTTTACAGCTGTAAAATTTCATACAGGCGCCTGTAAACTGTGACATGGGAGTTCAACCAGGACGGGTTGGGGTGCGAAACAGGCCGGTGGAGCCAATTATTTGTACCGGACGAGGAACGTAAACGTGATATGTGGCGTATAAATATTTAACGGATTATCTCTATCTATTGTCATATTGCTCTCATTAAAGTGGAAGTAAATCCAACCAGCACGTGTCTTCTATATATACATTTTTATTGCCCTTTGATCCGTACATGAATGTTTTAGCCATCAGATGAAAACAAGTAGGCTTCTTTTAAAAAAGAAACCTAGGAGAGGTCCAGTGTTGTTCCTTTTAAAGTTAAATCAGAGACATAGATATTTTTCAACTTATCTACACAATTTGTATAACATCTTTCTCTTATTACATGTCAACATTTCAACGAATTTAAACATACTAGGTCTTCTTATATAATATTGCGGTAAAAGAGTCTTTCTTATATCTTTATACTTATCACAAATAACAATAAAATGATACTCTTCTTTTATACTACCATTTTCACATATCTGACAAATCCGTTCATTTTTTTCTAACCTATTTCGGCAATATTTCTCACTTTCTGTTCTTAGATAGTGTTCTGAAACCCGCAACCTAGTTAACAACATTCTATGTTTATTATTCTTTGTATCATCTAAGTAATGTTCATACCCAAAAGTGTTTTAATAGCCTTGTAAACCGTTAGTACCGAGCTGTTATTTATACCTTGAAACCATTCTTGTTGAAAACGATCATTTAACTTTTGTTTGAACACAATAACAAAACTTTTATGATCAACACAATAGGGGGTTTCCCATACATACCTTTAACCGTATTTATATAATAAGCTTTTAACATTTGTCAACCATTTTTTCTTATTTTTGCAACACTCATCATATATACAGGAATAGACAGCTTTCAGAATCTACTACTTTAAACCAATATTTCAATATTCTTATAAACCTATTTTAAATTCTCTTACAAATGCAATTATACCAAATGAGGACCATTTAGACTGCCACTGAGAAAACAAATTGTCCAAGGTCATTTTTTCTCGTCCGCTCTCTAACTATTTATGCGTGCATGGGTATTCAAATAACCTGACACAAATTACTACAACAACAACACGACCTGTTGCGTGCAAAAAACACACCCCTATTGCTTAAATTTAAAAGTAACTATCGCAGTTGGGAGTCATTTTCTTTGTCTGTTAGACATACATAGATATTCAAATAATATGGCACAAAAACCACCATAACAAGACAGCGTTTAGTTAGCAACATCCAGACCAAGGTCAAGGTTATATTTAGAGGTCAAAGATTGTAGGTCATTTTCTTTTCTGCTCTATAGTTTTTATACGTGCATGGATATTCAAGTATCGTGGTACAAACATTTACCGTAACATGAGGAAAAATCACATCCCAGACCCATATCCCTACGATAAAGGTCAAGGTCACAAGTCGAAGTTAAAATGTTTGAATAATTAATATTTCGTGTCCGGTATGTCACTTTTATACAAAGGAGTGGATATTCACATAACTTTGCACAAACATCCACCGTTATCAAATGACGCATTGAGTTTTATACCCTCTTACGCAAAGGTCATGTTACAGAGGTCTAATATTTTACTAAATTTTTCTTCAGTCTATAACTCTCTTTATTTTTGTACACATACATGGATATTCAAATAACTTCAAACATTCACCACAATAAAACAATGGAGAGAGTTTCAAATAAGCTTTCAGCTTCCTACTCAATCCTGTATGCCTTTTTGATATATGTACATGTTGTAAATGAATTGTGATTAATAAAATATTGTTTAAACCAATAATACAATGTGTCGAGTACAAGAGAAAGACCCCAAAATATCAAAGGTCAAGGTAACACTTAGAGGTCAAAGATTCTAGTCTGACCTATAGCGTTTATAGCATAAAAGGGCAATTAAATAATTTAGTACAAACTTTCTCCATAAGATAAGGATATTTAATCATTTAATAAATATGTAAGGTCGTTTTGCTTTTCCATTAATAACTTCAGTATCAAAGCACCATTACTCGCAAGACTTACACTCCATATAGCGGGTATGGACATATTTCTTTTTCTTAAATATGGAAATACTTGCATACTTAAATGCCGCATAGATATACTACAATTTCACAGAGTTTCGAGATGGATATGTACTGGGTAGAGGTTTAAGATGTGTTCTCGTTCAGGCCGTCGTTGTTTCACGGGCCTCGTTCAGGCCGTCGTTGTTTCGCGGGCCTGAAGCAATTGATTTGTCACATGTGCCATTTACAGTTTACTGTGCATATGTACATTACTATTCTCCAACGAGAACGTGCTTCCCATGCAAACGTGAGGACACATCCATTTCATGATAATTTGATAAATCAAACAACAGTCCATATTACTTTGTAAGTTATTCAATATTTCTTTCAATTAAGGTGCCAAGTATAGTGGCAAAATAGCTCTTCGGGTAAAATGCAGACACCCGAATAGCATGTTATGAAGCTCGAGCCCTCATAAATACTTTTTCATTTCGTTTTCCTTCGTCACTGGTTTCTTTCTTTGATAATTTTTAAAAACCACATCGGGACTTCTTGCAAATTCATTAATCGTGCAAGAACAGCCAACAAGATCCTTCCATGTTCCATTGTAACTCGCCGTTCGATAAAACACACAGTTTCTGGTTTTTATATAATATATTGCTAAATCCAGTGTACAGCTGTGTTGAGTCAGAAAAAGTTTAAGCTATAATTTAAGCTTTTTTTAGCCAGTGCTTTAGCAGCTGGCTATAGATCTAAATCAACTACCAAGTTTCAACCTCGTGTCGTTTGCGCTATGTGACCGCATCACACAAATATTCTGGACGTGTAAAAATAGTCGCATATTTGTTATTTATAATCTTGGTATTGTTTGAATGTGTGAGCAGCTGAGAACTATTGTTTTAAACAACAAAAACAAGCAGCAACGGATTCTATAATAATTATGAACTTTATATTCATATTCGAAATATTCGGAATTACTCCGTTCTAGGGTTAAGGTTAGGGTTTAGCTTTAGGGTTTAGGGTTAGGGTTAGGTTGAAATTTGCCCCACCCTGGGGCAAACTTAGTTTTACATAGAGTTTTGGTTTAAACAATATTTTATTCATATATATTTACAACATGAAACGTTACATAGTTACAGCATGAAGGATTGAGTAGAAAGCCAAGCTTATTTGAAACTCTCTCCTTGGTGTGATATTGATGGAGTCAGCACCCGAACCGAACACATAGAGTTTTATAGGGAAACCCTTTAAAAAATCTTCTTGTCTTGAACCACAATGCACAGAGCTTAGATATTTGGCATGTAGCTAGTGGAACTTTACCAACATTGTTCAAATCATGACCGGTCTATGCACAATAAAAATATTGATTCTTCAAGTGTATCGGTTGAAATATCACTCAGTAAGCACCGGCTATCAGTCCTTTCAGGGCTTTGATTTAAATTTTGGTGTGTAATTTTGAAAGAGTTTTCTAACGACGCCATTTTATTAATATCTTTTTGTGTCAGAAAAAATAAGTTTAAGCTATAATAAAAAAAAATTATTTTTTTTTGGCGTGTAATTTTGAAAAAGTGATTGGCGTCAGATTACGCGAAAAGGACAGCCCTTGATATCATTACATCAGTGCTGTTTATACGAAAATAAACGCTTTTTTTCCATGCAAAATGGTCAGCGAATGTAAATATTTTCTAATGAAAACATAATAATATTATAAAACTTATTATAATATTCAATAAAGGAAAGGTATCATTGCCAGAATCAGTCATTGACAAAAGGCCTATTTTCACACTCTATATGTTTGTATCCGTTCTCACAAAACTTCCATGTTATCATTTTATTATATTAACATGTTTTGATTGCTATTACTGTCTATTTGTCGTGCATACAATGGTGACATGATTGCAGAATTACAGTTATAATAGACATATGTAGTTGACAAGGTAGGTAATAAGTAGGTATTGAACATTTATTGCACCACTTTCAAAAGTAACAATAACACAGCAAATTGTACAATTAAGCGTCACGTGCTATAGTATATTCACCATTTCCAAATATATTTATGACTTTTTCTCGCCTTGCATTTCTATTGGTCAATAGACGTCACGACGTAAATTACAGCCTGTTCCTTAGCAATATCACATGTATGTTTTAGAAATTCATCTGTATAACAAAGCTTATAAAATGCTTATCTTTTATCTCCTATCCAGTAGTCATTGATTACGCGTCGCGGCAGCATCGCTGGGAATAAATCAGGATTAGTCGGTGAAAGGAAGACTAAAATTACATATAAGTGGAACTATATATAATCCTCACAACATAACATACAATATGCAAATTTTGATTAAAGTATTTCTTATAATCTTATTAAATGTGGCTGTATATTCGGCAACTATCAAGATTGGTGTGATATTGATGGAGTCAGCACCCGAACCATTTGACATGCGTCGTGTAGGTCCAGCCATTGATCTCGCTATAGAGTCGGCTAGAACCAGTTTAGGTGTAAATCTAGAGCCCATAAAAAGAAATTACTCGGGAGTGTGTCCCTACGAGCCTCCTGTTGGATTGTTGTCGGACTTATATCAGTTAGAAAACATCAAAGGCGTGATAGGCCCCGCGTGCTCCCAGGGGCTTCTGGCGTCAGCTCGCCTTGCGCAATATTTTAAGTTGCCTATGATAACAGGTCTTGGCGATCTTGTTATCAGAAGAAACGACATCGACATGTTTAAATCGTTAACTATTCTGTCGTACGATCTGCGAAAATTATCATGTAAGTAAAAGTAAACTTGTTTAAGATCATTTTCTCTGGCATGATTTGTAAAAGACTATTCTATCAGTTCCATTATGTAAACCAATGACGATTGATCTTTTTTTTTAATCCCTCCACATTTGTCTTAATTAGTTTTAAATTAGGTTTACTTAATTATTAGATATATCAGTGACAATTACAGATTATTTCTGCATGTTAATACATCGAAAAGCTTACATACTATTTAATGGCCAGAAATAGAATGTGTACCTTTCTAGTCGTGTATTTGATAATTTTCTAATTTGCAGAAACATTTTTATACAGAAAAATACAGAAAAGCAACAGTATTTTTTTTTTTTAAACGTGTTTTTATCCGCTGAAAACCAACTCAGGGGTGCAACGTCATCGTCAGGTGCGCGGGTTATTTACAATGTAGTCGCTAAGTTGTGTTGTTGTTTTTTTTCATTGCAACTTGGTTTATATTTGTATCATACGTTGTCACTCGTACCCGTTTGAAAGTCTTGTCAATAAAATTTGCATTTTAGGCAAACTCATTTTAACTAAAAATGTAAAAAGAGTTTGACGTAATTTTTAATAACCTAAACACTTTCGAACCTTTCCGAATGACACCTCAAATACCAACTTGTAGTCAGTTTAAAAAAGAAATCAATTTTCTAAAATTTCAACTTTTTGGTTCTAGAGCAAATCTGACGTGATTCAAATCAAATCAAACTTTCAAATAGATAAGTATAATTTTATTATTATTATAGCATTGATTCTAAAATCAAATTGGAAACTATCTCTATATACTCAAACAATGACAAGCAATGTAACAATTCTTTTAGAGTAAAATTGATACTACAGCACCACATCTATTTCCTTGCAAGGACAGACACCACTAAAATCTCACATTAAAATACAATATTTAGTACAACCGTTGTGGCACAATGTCTTTGAGACGAAAATGAAGCTGACCACAGCATGCTTTCTACTGATAAAAACATAAGAAAAATGTAGGAGATGCTACCGCCTTAATGTTGACGTTGTTTCACTGTAAGAAAAATAAAAGAGGCTATGACTGTAAACAATTTAGAGATACGAGTCGCTGTTTCGTTGTATTGTACCATGATTAATGGGCCTCAGAGATGTTCATCATTGTCAAATATAACGTGCAAATTATTCATTTGCCCTCTTCATTTCAGGAAATCATGAATAATTCCTTACACTCGAATGTAAATATTATCTGTTGTTAATCCTTTAATATAATGGATTGCAAATGTTCTATGGAAAATGAAGTGCGTCATCCATGATATGCAATTTGTTTCACGGTTGATTTGGATTTAAAATGCAACTTTTTATCAGCTATTTTATTTTTATTTATTCTATACATTTTTTCTCTTCGCATTTATACCGCGATAAATGCTGTCCAATATATTTTCGTAAGTACAAATGAAATGTACCACTGTAATATGGTTAGATTAAGCGCTAAATGTACCTTGTATACTTGAAAGGTTTCGGTATTTTACTAGGTTCTTAACTAACTGCTTAAATAAATCAAATATACCTATACAAAAAAAAATAAATGAAATAAGATATGAAATGGAAATTTGCTTGCGAAATTTTCAGCATTGTAGCAAAAAAAAAAAATCAGTCACAAATCAAAACTACTAAACAGCCACAATACAGCACGTGACTGCACCTTTAAGGTGTTTTGCACAAGTATAAGAAAATATTGAATAGTGGGTGGCGGCATGTACACAAGTATAAATCCTATTTTTTCGGATTTTTATAAGCAATGTGATATGTATTCGGGACTACATACAATAAATCTATGCAGCTGGGTAGAGAAATGCGTGAGAAATATTTATACAGTTGAAAAAAAAAAGATATTTTCTGCAAACAAAGTTTAAGAGCCAGTTGTCATCTATCCAAGAGACTTTAAAGACGACAATGAAAATTATTCAAATAAAAGTACTGATACAGCAGTAGAATTGAAATCGTCAGTAGAATTGAAATCGTCAGTAGTAAATGAAATTGATATGCTATGAATGAATATTTACCGAAAGTAAAAAATAACTAAAACCTCGTAATTTTGATATATTGAAAACGAAAAGAATACTATATAAACGGAAATCACTGAAAAAGTTAAATGACATTCTTCAGGATGAGATATTTGGCTTATATCTGAAACCTGACTATTTTGCCTACTGAGGTGTCCAGTCATTTTCCAAATACTAGACGTATTACACTTTATATATACTACGCTGTTGATTTTGGTATGCAAATTGTAACAGAGGCGGTCTGAATATCTTACTACCCTGTCAGAGATCAGTGACGAAATATACTGTGACACCGATAGCTGCTCGAGTTTCTCGCGCAATGTTGCCAATTTCGAGGAGTTGTGACTTTGAAGGGGCAAGGTGTAGTTTTTGATTTTTGACAGGAGTGAAAGCGGCATGCCTCCAGATCGTTCGACAACAAAAAAAAATAATAGTTTTTTAGATATCTTGAAATAAATGCTATATTTCTTAAGAAGGCATTAAAACTTAATTACTGACAAACTTTATATTATGGAAACACACGTGAATTTGCTGTTTTTACTACTTTTTACGATGAAAATAGAAAAGCGTTTGTCACGCTTTTACTCCAGGTAAACTGTCTCGATTATAAATATCTATATTTGGAAGTCATTATTCACTACTTCAGTTAAAGCGCTATTGGTAACGACGACGGGAAAATGTCTTTATTTCCGCGGTGGTCCGGGGTTCGATTCCCGACGCGGTCATCTTTTTTTCTTGATTTAGAACCTTTAAAACTTTTTAGAAACAAAAATTCATATTCTAACGTTTATAATATGACCAAAACTTCAATTTGAAAGAAAGATTATTTTTAGCCAAATCTGGAGGCATGCTGCTTTAAGGTATTGCTCAACATGAATAAAATGGATAGATATGTTTTGTAGGCATTTATATTTTCTTGGTAATTTATAATATTATCTGTATGGATTTTACTGACGAGCATTTTTATACAGATTTACTGAATATTGAATTATCTGTGCTAACATGCGGTGTCGAAATTTGGTGAGAACTCGAGCAGTCATCCATCCCCCTGAATTCAGCTAATATTTCTGAAAGCACTTATTCTTACTACCATTGCTTTTGTTCTACCTAACACTAATTAGCATACACAGTAAGTTAAAGTATATCTTCAAATACAAGACAAGTTTCAGCAGGTGGATTGTCTTCAGTTTAAGTGCCCTTAAACCAGTTTTAAACTCGTTTGTGAAAAGGACTTGTGATGAAGTGTGACGTATACAAGTGTCCTACTCTGTCCTGAAAAGCTTCAAAGTTATATTTGTACGAGTATTTCGCACTAGTACTGATTGTTCTTTTAAAGAAATCTCGGTTAATTGCTTGTGACTTATTAAATGACATTTTCACTTAATTGCATAGATTCGTATGTTCTAAATTAGTAATAGGCTAAGCCATGCGCGGATCCAGCCAAATTTCTCAGAGGGGTCCGACCCCTTACTATGACAAACATGTGTGTTTATACACTATATAATTTGATGTGTGTTCGTGTGGATGTTAGCCGTTTACAAATATATGGTTGTCAATACGTTTTTGTTGAACAGGCTGAAATAGAAAAGTAGCCGACCAGCTAGGAGGGTTCGGGGGCATGCTCACCTGGAAAATTTTGAATTCAGCGCTTAATTTCCTGCATTCTGGGGCATTTTAAGAGCATTTAATAACACCTTTTCCACTGCAATTTTATAAACAATATACGCCTTACTTTCACATTCTTATGAGCTCACCTGTTACATTTGGAAAAAATAATAAAATTAAGTTTTCTTAAAAGTAAAATTCTTTGTTTCTTTGAGATAATCAACATAAATACATACACTTTAAATGCGGTCTTAAATGCCCGGACCCCCGGACCCCCACTCCCTGGATTCGCGCATGGGCTAAGCCATCGTAACTAGTTTAATGTCCCTCGTACTTTATATGTCGAGCTTCCTAGAAAATGTTTGTTTTGGTGACACAGTATTCGTAAATGAGGTCCGCAGTATTTGACAATATCGTTGATTTCGATTCTTGTTGCCGCGGCAAGAGGCATCACACAAAGACAAACTTTCCAGAAATAATTTAGTACCACCCGGATATTCATTATCTAAAATGCCTCATGACGCCATGGAACTTCACCTATATAACAATAAACTGCGGATGTGAACTGAATCTCTTTTGCGATCATAATATTTTTCTTCTTCAGATTCGATATCTGCTATTATGCAAGAATATCAATGGCAGCATACAGCGATTCTCTATGATTTAACTTACGTTTTCTTTGACTTGGCGGGCTCAAATCTCGTCTACGACTTCCGGCTCTCCAACACGGTTGCTAGACCGTATGATTTACCATTCATCCCAGAGAAGGTTTCGGATTACGGGGACTTGCTGGTAGAAGCTGGCGCTCATGCTAGAGGTAAACAAAATGCAGAAATCTAAAAATTTATGAATTCAGATATTAAAATGATTTGCAGTGACGCTGATGACATCATAAGTAAAAGGTGACTAAATAAATGACAGAAATTAAAATTGTACAATAATGTACGGTACATGGCATAAAGGTGGCACGTATAAGTTAATACGCGCGCACGCAATACTTTATATGTAAGCACATGTTTTTATACTAATACATGCGCAGATGTTTTTATACTAATAAGATCGCAGATGTTTTTTATACTAATACGCGTGCACGTATGAGGTAGTACTTGCGCACGTATTAACTTGAAACATGTCACCCTGTGTGCCATCGTAGGAAAGGACATGAAAAATAGCTCTGAAAGGCTGCAAGACAAAATGGCCACGATATCATGCTAATTAGATAGCAATCAAACAGAATGGCCGTAAATTGAGTTAATATTTGTTCTTAGTAATGTTTTGTCCGCCTTTGTAAAGTATATTCGGTGAGGATAAATGCATTCCTATCAAAATAGCAAGTTCCTGTCATTGGACGTCATTTTCCTCTCAATTTTATCATTTCGTTTTTTGTTTCTTTGATTTATTTGTCACTTATAAACTGCTAAATGTTCATACGTGTTCAATTTTCAGTTTTCATCATTTTCTGCGACTCTGACCTGTTACGGGACATTCTGTACAGAGCATATCACCTGGGCATGGCCAACGGAGATTACGTATTTATAACCATGGAGCTATTTCCGAGTGACTGGCTCGGGTATTATACTGATTTTCTGCGAGGTATATTTAACGTTTTTTTAGTGAATTATCCAAATATTAGAATGAAATATATCAGGTATTTTCACAGTGAAAAATATCAAATATATTTTTTACTGGTAAGGACCTATAAAATGGGTCAATTTAGTCAAAACATGAAATAAAAATAAAATTTGTTTGTTTTACATGTAAGATCAAAATATCTTTCACTCATGAACACCATATCTTACAATTTCACCCGTGACTATGCCACTTGTGAAAATATGACGGAACATTCAGGGGGTAATAAAACTCGATTGCCCACAAGTATTAACATACGTCACGTTGTCAAGCGATCTTACGTGCATAAATACACGGGAAGTTACTCTTTGAAAGTGTGTGTTGCTATGCGAAAGTAGAAGGTTTGCTGTTCCACCAGCGGCCGTTAGGGAAATACAATATTAGATTCTATAACGGTGTAGTAATTCCCTTGGGGTATGAACTACATGACTGTTTTTAATTTAAAAAAAACGCACCACCACACCCTTTAAACACGCCCACTGAGGTTACGACCACGCCTTCTCATAGGAGTATGACACCAGTATACGGGAAATTCGAGTAACTGAGCCACTTAAGAGCTATGAAGCTTGTTTCTTGCAAACAAAAGGTAGCATCTCTCAAATATTATTATTTTAGTTATTGGATAACTAACATGCGTTTGCTCATTCTAGAACAAATACACCCACTTGCTCCATTTTATATGGCAAAACATTCATCAACCATATTTAATATATCCGACGTAATTTTCATAAATCACACAAACGTGCGATATGTTTTAAAGTGTAACAATAGCGGGTAAGAGAAATTAGACCAAAACTAACGATTTTGACTTTGATATGTCATCTCCTTATTTTCATTAATATATACGATGTATTTTTTCCGCGTGCACAACAGTTTGGTTTTAAAAGCCTGTGTAGACCTGTCTAAGTGCACCATTAACAGTTGCAAGAATGTTCACGATGTTTCGTTTTTGGGCGAAGATCCGCATTTTCTATACTGGCTAACCAGGTATATAAAATGATCGCTTAAAGCTTATTTTCAATATGGAATATTTACCCGCCTCATTTGAAACGCTTTGTTTACATATCTACGTGGTAGTTACCAGACTACGATCGTGTATTTATGCCCGCTTTCAGAGATGATAATTCAAAATTTTAATTTTCCCGCCTGCAAAACTTTGTTTTCTTCTCAGAAAGTAAATGGCAACTTATTACGTAGGGGAAACAAGCGTTATCGGAAAACTTCGGATATAATCGATAAGTGGCTCAGTTTCCCGGGTGGCTCAGTTACCCGAATTTACCCTATTTGGTTCTTACAGGAAGAGACGGGAGAGCGGTTCAAATAAGCATAATCTAACTAAAATGAATTGGTATAAACGAAATACTCCCATGTGTTACTTACCCAGATGAAAAAATGACTGAACTAGAACTTAATATCGTAATTTCTCTGACAAAAAATATTGGGAATGATTGAGATAGTTTGATTTCATCATTACAGATTAGTACGTAGAATGACACATCGTTGTTACTTTTCTATGTAATCATCTTTTAGAGCAATCTGATAAGCTGACAGTATTTATTATATTTGACATTAACTGTTGAGATGGAAATTTCATGTGAACAAAGTTCAATGTCAGAATCAATAGAGATACGAAACGTTATAACAGATTTAATTTTTCAACGGACTTTAAATGTCTGCTTTCTTTGCATCGGGGGTCTTTGAGGCCGCTGACTTCAAATCACTTGCCCTTCGCCAAATATGGGTTCGAGTCTCATTTGGTATGTACAATTCTTCCTGTGAGAAAGCCGTCCAGATGGCATACGGAAGGTTTGTGGATCTACCCAGGTGCCCGCCCGTGATGAAATAATAGCCGGAAGGGCACCTGCTGTCTTCCTTCACCATGAAAAGCTTGAAAGTCGCCATATTACGAGTACCTATATAAATTGCGTCGAAAATGCTTCTCATTAATTACTTGTTTAATCAGGGGAGATGTCGCACGAGAAGAATACTTCTCTTTGTGGCCTGTTTCACGAAGTCTACCTAGGACAAAATTAAAACTTAGGTGTAAGATGTTACACGAAAATCATTTTGGGTAGATTCGTTTGAACTCTTTGGCTATCCCTAGAACCAGAGGACAAAAATATGAAAGCTGTATCGTAACTTTGACAGAAGAACATCTTTTTACAACGATATAAGTAAAATCAAATGAAAGAGGTGTTTTTCAAAAGTTCATCCTTAGGAGAGAACTTAGGACAAAACTTACGAACCTTTGTGAAACAGGCCCAAGGTCTCCGAAGTAGCCTAGATTCGCGGGTTTGAATTAAAAAAGCAAGATTTTGACCTTTGCAAGTACACGAGTACTGGTTAGATATCAAGGACGCTGTCATAAATATAATTACATATCATTTATCTGCATTTGCTGAAAAAAATGTACCTGTCTCCTGAATTTTACATTGATATAATTTTAAAATCGTCGTTCCCTAGGTGACGAGAAGGACGTTGAAGTGACAAAGGCGTACGAATCCCTGCTGCTACTGACCCTACGACAACCTGATAACCCAGAATATGAAGCCTTTGCAGAGGAGGTGAAACTAAGAGCCAAACGGGATTATGGTTATGAATTTGGTGCTGAAGAAGCGGTAATTATAAACGTTACAAGTCAGAAAGTTTTGCCTTGAATTCAAATCTTGTCTTTACAAAACACTTGTTTATGAGCTACCGTATTAAGAACGCGTAAAAATGAAAATAGTATTTGATATTTTTCTTCAACATTCAATTCAAAATATACTAGTATGGAAATATCATTTTCAGGTAAATTATTTCATCACGGCTTTCTATGACAGTGCTATATACCTAGCTTTATCCTATAAAACTGTTCTTGACGAGGGAGGAGATATAGATGACGGAATGGCGGTTGCCCAACGGCTATGGAATTCTACATTTGAAGGTTCATTTTATCATTTAATGCTGCAGAATTAAAAAAAAAACTTTATTGTTATCTATCTATTTTTATATATTTTCCAATATTTCATAGTGAAAAATATAACATAAATGTGTCTATTTTGTATTATAAGTACTTAATTATCTCAGCAAACAATTTACAACTTCTCAGCATCTGTTTACCCGATTACGTAAACAGTTACCCGAGAGCCGGATATTCCCATCTGCACCTACAACCAGTGATAGAATCTGTTTCTTGCATACCATATTCAAGAAATAATAAAAATAATAAAATCAATCGAACGGCTTTCTTTTTAGAACTATTTCTAAGAGCACTGTATTTAGAAACTGCGCGGGAAACCAATGTCTGTAAACAGGAAAAAAAGTCATGACGTCCGGTTTTGTTTTACCAGTTGCAGCGTAACATTAAGATTTTTTTATAAAATAACGTTTTTTCAATCGAGAAAAATACTATCAGGAACAAAGAGGAACTTTCAAGGTATTGGATTTTTATTCCGTTTTATGAAATAAGCTGTAAACTACTACATAAATCTACTACATATACGTAGTTCATAATACGTCATTTACAGTTGGAGAGTCATCTTACACCCCGGGGTATAAGATGGATTTTTCCAGCACCGGCAAAAATACCGGAAATCCCCGTCTGCTATGCAAGAATTTAAATTATTACCTTACCTTTTACGCTAAAGCCGATGTCTGATGTTTGTAAATTACGAGGTAGGTTGTCGGTAAATAATATTTGAATTCCATATTAAATGTTTAGCACGTTTACTTCCGTCTTACAGGTATAACAGGACCAGTAAAAGTTGACGAGGTAGGAAACAGAGTGGCAGACTTCGATTTATTTGATATGAAATCCCCTGATACAAAGAAATTCCAGGTAATGTCGAAATGGCATACATGTAACGTCATTATCATCATCGATGTCGTCGTCTTTTGTCAACAACAACAACAACAGCGTTATCATAATCATTATCATCATCATCATCATCATCATCATCATCATCGCCACCCCACCACTGCCATATTTATCATTATCACCCTCTGCAGCAGCAACCGTGGCCAATAATAATTGTATCGCTCTTGTCATACTCGCTTTTAGATAACTTATACGAATCTTATCTATCTAAGATACACGTCTACGTATAATAAAAGCGGTTACGTAAAAATAATAGTGTAGGAGGAACCAGAGACTACCTCAATCTATTGAAGGTGGATCAGTGTTGTAAAATGAGGTAAAATTAGTAAGAATGAGGTACTCTTTGTTTACTCCTCTTACTTACTTGTAAAGAGATAAAGACAAACAGATGAAATGAGTTAGTTTGTTTTGATCCATTGGAGACTAATGCGGATGAAAGGGGAAAAACTATAGATCATTGCCTTATACGTTAAAAGAATGTCAGCCTCTGTTCAAATATTTAACCTCGGATCTAAAGGTGAGTGAAAACTTAATCGAAAAGCAAGTGAGAAAAAAAATCATTCAGTCAGTGTTTAGCAGATGCTTACTATTTTTTTTTTTTAAACGAAGTCAATTACAACAATTTGTGAAAAGCGAAATAAAGTGATATTGTTAAATTCTACGAAGCTGTTTTATACCTAGTTTCATCATTGAATTAAATCAATCCTTTAGAGACATTAAACTTTATTTTTTCCTAACGAGCAAACATCTGCTACATCAATTTAAAATACTGTCATATAATCAGATATTTATCTGTAAGTTGTAGAATCATGAATGAACGAATATTCCTGTGGAGAAAATTATTACAAAAAGATAATTATAAAATAATAAGCAATAACATAGTTGTTTATCAGGCAATGAACGCATATTGTATCTATAGAAACTTTTGTCAGACCAATAACAATACGTACATACAATGGCCATTTATAATCAATTGACCTTTTACCTTTCTTGATGCATGTCCGTCTACCAATAGAAAAGCTAACGGACGCGCTCGGTTACTGTCGGTATTCCTCTCAAAATGTGGCCTAGTTATTTTGACTTAATATAAAATCAAAGCCCAAAGTCGGAGTTAATGCGACGGGCTCAATGGCAAATTATGTAATCGTTCTTAGAGTATAAGCAATACTCAGTACAAATAAATATTTAATTGCCGGTTACTTCAGTATCTGTCCTGCTTCTTATTTCAAATATAAACGACACTTGAAGTTGAAAGGCAGCTATCACTTCACAAATCCTGAAGTTTGGAAGCGTCTCAACGCGAAAACAGGGTATCGCCCGATGTTTGTTTTTTGACATAAACATGAACCTAACTAGCAAAATCTAAATATGTATCAATATAGAAACAACACTTAATTACTTTCTTTATTTTGTTTTCATATCTGATGTCTGTATTGCAGTTGGTTGGACGGTTTCGCGGAGCAACTCAGCAATATGTGACACAAGAGAACGTACAGATTGTTTGGCCGAACGGATTACCGGTAGATAAACCAAAATGCGGATATAGCAATGAGTTGTGTGTCGAAACCATAGGTATTTTTAAAATATGGCAATGTGCAGTATGTTGAAACCATAGGTATTTTAGATTATGGCAATGAGTTGTGTGTCGAAACCATACGGGTATTTTTGAAATATGACAAGGTGTTGTGTGTTGAAACTATAGATATTTTAGAATATGGTAATGAGTTAAGTTTTGGAACCATAGGTACTTTTAAATATGACAGTGAGTTATGTGATCAAACTGTGGGTATATTTGATATGGCTGAAACTATGGGTATCTTAAAATATGGCAGATAATTTTGTGTTGGAACCGTATGTATTTTAGAATATGAGAAAGTGTTGTGTTTTGAAATCATAGGGATTTAAGAATATAACAATGCATTTTGTGTTGAAAACATGGGAAATGACAATGAGCTGTGGTTTGAAACCAAGGGTATTTTAGAATATAGGAATGAGTTCCGTGCTGAAACCATAGATATTTTAGAAATTTGCAGTGATTTGTGTGTTGAAATCATATGCATTTTAGAATGATAATGAGACGTGTGTTCAAACCATAGGTTTTTAGAAAATGGCAATGCATTGTGTGTTGAGACTGTAGGTACTAATGAGTTGTGTGTTAAAACCATGGACTTTAGAAAAATAATTTTCATCTGGTTACAAATATGTCTTATTAAAAAATTACTTAGACTATATATTTTAACCTTGCTTTGGTCGTAGCAGAGTCTTTCGTTCAAATCACATATAATTATTTTAAGCCAAATTTAAATTTTATCAATTAACTAAGCTTGAAACGCGATGTATGACACAACTGTTACTGATCTCTTTCACCTCTTTCATAGAGATAACATTTGTGTTTTTCAAATTTTAGAAAACAACACCACTACAATTATTGTCGTCTGTGTGTCTATCGTAATCGTGGCAACGGTAGCCCTGATTGTCATTTCCCTGGCTTACAGGTATGTTATATCTTAAATTACTAAAACAGTGTGTTTTATTTTTTGTTTCAAGAATTAGTATCAACGAATCTTTTAATATTTTTTGAAATGCAATTCGGGTTTGTTCTCAGAATATACTTCTAATATATATGCATGTATCTAATGACATGAAATTTTTCAGAAAGTCATACTTAAGTTTGATAGAAAAAAACTGTTTCACTGCGTTTCCTAGAATCGTGGTGATGATCAAGGCTTGGTACAATTAGTTAGAAGATATTTAATTAAATTACCAAAATTGTGTAGACTTTTTATACCAAACTATACATTAATTTTGAAAGTTTATGTAAGAGATTGTAAAAGAATATCTGTACGAGTAACATCATTCGAAACGGCGGTCGATAGAAACAATTATAGCTCTGTAAGCCATCTGTATACGAATATTTTTCCAGGAAAATAAAAACAGAGCAAGATTTGGGCCGAAGAACGTGGCTTGTAGACTATTGTGATGTACAGATTCGTAAAGGAAGGCTCAATGATTCCTTTCTCTCCAAGTCACTGCTCACTCTAGATACCAAAGTTAGTGCAAATAATTTATCCATCAATCATTCCTTTGTCATAAAATCTATAAGGACATGTGTTTGGACCATAGAACCATATGGGAAAATTAGACCCATCGTGAAAATCACCACAAAAGCCGATAATACGTTTGGCCAGGTAAATCGGCTGTCGAGACTGTTCGCTAGTTTTCGGCCTACTCCGTATTTCAGGCCGATGTCTAACCCTTCTTCGCCAATGTACCGTTACATTAATACTTTTGATCATATGGATTTAGGGATATTGTTAAGCCTAATTTACAGTGATTGCAAAGATAGATTAGAAAATAGAAACCTAAATGGCTGTTGGTGGTTTAATCAGAATACCATTTATAACGGTATTCTCAACAAAGACATTATTATTAAACAAAACAATGACTTTCCAAAAGTAATTTCTGCTTTCTTACAATCAGATGGAAACTCGCTTTTATAACACTTTCTTTGATGTTCATGATAAAGAAATAAAATAACTGCACATTTATTATTATGTCGTGAGCGGTGTCCAACTAGCTTAGAATTTTATGCCAGCTCGAAGATCGAAATTCAACTTCATAACTTATCGAATTTTGATCCTAAGCTACACCTGAAGATTGAAAAACGTCAAATTGCAAAACAGCTTTTAATTTCGGGACAGCTCAATGATCGAAATTAATAATATTCCAAAAACCAAATTTCGATCTCGTATTGAATGAACAGCCTGTTCCAAGATTGATATTGAAATGAAAAAGTCAAATATCGAGCAAGCAGTTAGTGTCGAGCCATCTCGAAAATCGTACTTCAAATTTTGAAAAGCTGAATTTCAGTATAATACTGAAACTGCGATCTGCTCAAGATTCAAAGATTAAAAATCGTGCAATATCGGATATATCGAAATTCAAGTTTTTATGCCTCCGGCATCTACTTATGCGGGAGGCATATAGTGATTGTCCTGTCCGTCCGTTAGTTCGTTCGTCCGTCCGTCCGTCCATCCGTACGAGGTTAACCAAATGGGACCGTTTCGTCTAGCATCAATACCCCTTACTAGAATGGCTTGATATTAATGCAGATGTAACCTGTGACCATTCCTCATCTTCAGACATCACCTGACCTCAGTTTGACCTTGACCTTGAACTTGACCTCGTTTTGGACTAAGGTTGCTTTGTATCGACAAGGATGCCACCGGCAACACAGCTCCTTGTTAAAAATCTAAATAGATTATTCTCGGTATTATATTTCAAGCATGCTCGAATTTTTAAAGCAGTCGAATTTAAAACTGGTATTGAATGTGAAACTATCTTTTAAACAGCCAGCTTCCGGGAAAACCCAGTACTGGTGTCATATGAGAAGTCATGGTCGTAACCCTTTCACGGATGCTCGAACCCACGACCCCTGGGTTGAACGGCCGACACATTATTCACTGGACGACCGCTCCCCTCAAAATATTTGAATATCGGTCATCCTGCTGGATCTAATTTCAATTATGCCTCGAAATTCGACGAATTCTTTTTATTTTAATTTCGATTTCCTAGTCTGTGCGAAATTCAATGTAAGCGAAATTCAACATCATCCTTTCAAAATTTGAATTTTGATTCTCTACTTCTACCTTGCCCAAAAATGCCGCCTAAAATTTCAACGTTTCTTTTTTAAATTTTGAACTTCAATCCTCGAGCTGTTTAAAATTGACTATTGGCTGTAAACAAATCATATTATGGAGCGTCCACTAATTTATAAATCCGTACATGTGTGCTGTTTAGCGGGTGAGAAGATATCAGTCTTTACCGTTAAGGAGCTTAAATTCCGTAAGAATTGACGGAAACATACGAGAATGTTCGAGTCTTTCCGATAAGGAAAACAAACCTATACTCATCTGCAAAATGCTTAAAAAAGACCATTTTCTTCTTCACCTAGAAAACTGAAATTAGTATGAAACAATAGCTAAATGAATATAGATTACTAAGTCGTTTGCAAAGGTCTTTAAGCACACATAAGACTCTATTTATTCTTTGTTAAACAGAAGAAATTTCAGCAAATTATCCATATTTTACTATATTTCTAATTGCAGATAGACAGACATAAAGTATACGCAAATAAGACCATTTTCTTTTAAATTCATTCTTAAAATAAAATATTCATAAGAAAGACAATGCATTGAATATTATCACATCGTCTGCAAAGCTAAAATACCTATAATACTTTTTCCATGAATTTAAATAAAGTAAAGGGCTCCTTCTTTGCGCTATATAAAATATTTTCACTCGTGTGAAAAATCGATGGGTCTAATTTTCCCATATGGCAAGCAGGCAATGTACATACTGAATCGGTTTGCACGCGTGTGTTGATGTCAGTAAATGAAATACACAAGGCTCTCACCCACCTTCTAAACACTAGCGGAATATATCTTTATTTAGCGTTAAACTGACAAAGTCACGTAAGTGATCTATTTAACCCATAAAAAAACTTTTTTCAAAACCGTATAGAAAATTATATTGTAATAGATCTTTGGCGCAATTTGGAGTATTCTTTAAATCTATATTAAATTACACTATACCATACATTTTACCAAAGATCAAAAGAGAAAGCAACAGAAGCCGCCCTAAAACAGACCTCCAGATTTGGATAAAAAATAACCTTTCTTTAAAATTGAAGTTTGGTCATATTATGAACATTAGAATATGAGTTTCTGTTTCTAAAATATTTTAAAAATTCCAAATCAAGAAAAAAGGATGACCGCGTCGGGAATTGAACCCCGGACCGCCGCGGCAATAAAGACATTTTCCCGTCGTCGTAACCAATAGCACTATAGCTGAAGTAATGAATTATGACTTCTATATATAGATATTTATAATCGAGACAGTTTACCTGGAGTAATTTTCATCGTAAAAAGTAGTAAAAACAGCAAATTCTCATGTGTTTCTGTAACATATTGTCTTTCAGGAATTAAGTTTTTTAAAGCCTTCTTAAAAATATAGCATTTAATTCCAGATATCTAAAAAAATTATTTTGTCGAACGATCTTTAAGTCAGTATATCATACATTCAATATGTGCGTACATCCAATACACAGGCACTTGTTTCGGTCAATAAAACAGATACAATTCGATATTAAACCCCTCTAGCCTCTAAATCAACTAAAGGTACGAAAGTCTGCTTGTACGAAATTTTAATGGGCGGTGTTCTCGGCGACATTTTATTACGGTGCACGTAATATGCAACTTGACACCTATTGCAGTCGAAAGATTACATATTTATCTATCGATTTAAACCAGTACCTTATTCTCATCACGATTTCTTTTCGAGAAATAATAAACTTTTTCTGCCGTATTTTGCTGCCCACTCAGCTGTCATAAATTCATTGCCATAACTTCTGGTGACAAACGGTGACTTACGGAGTTAATGGAGCTTTTATATTTTTATTGGTGAAAATGAAAACGAAAGTAATATGTTTTATATTAAAATTAAATTTTTATATTAAAATTAAATATTTGCGCTAACATTTTGAATGGATAGAATAAAACGTTTGTGAAATAAGTATTTACAAACTACAATTTAATGTTGAAAGAAAGTTTACTTAAATCTGAACTCGTCTGCGATAATGTTCGTACTAAAGAATTTCGACCCGTTATGAAATATATCCTGCAGTTTTTTTTCTTCGTAAATAATTCAGTCCTAGAGCTGTCAACGTATCAAAATGAGTCAATTATTAATGTATGACATAATCATCTGTCATTTATTTCTTAAAATACAATCGCCTTACTGATCGTGGCAAGAGTTTTGACATTTATTAACTTCGTATAGTTAGCGGAAGTTATGGCAATGAATTTATGACATCTGAGCGGGCAGCAAAATACGGCAGATAAAGTTTATTATATCTCGAACAGAAATCGTGATGAGAATACGATACTGGTTTAAATTGATAGATAAATATCTATAGGTTATTAGCTTTGTATCGGGAAATATGCACGAGTTCTTCAGCGAAAATATTGCGCGACTTCAGGAGCGCAATATTCTTCCGCTGAAGAACGAGTGCATACTTCCCGATGCAAAGATAATAACCTTTTTATTACATACGCATCTACACGTATAAATATAATGTAAATATCATGAATTTGTTCAATACTCTAAATAGGACTAACAATACTGAACTAAATAGAAAAGAATAGTGCAACAAGACACACTGAATTACGTCACGCACCCGATATGAAATTCAGGCGTCAGTGTATGGAAAAATATTGACGTTTCCGGTACCAGTGTAACTAAACGGGGAATAGAAACGAGTATGTAATAAGTACTCTTTCGGCTGCAATAGGTGTCAAGTTGCATATTACGTGCACCGTAATAAAAAGTCGCCGAGAACACCGCCCATTAAAATTTCGTACAAGCAGACTTTTGTACCTTTAGTTGATTTGGAGGCTACGGGGGTGTAATATTGTATTGTATGCGTTTTGTTGACCGAAACAAGTGCCTGTGATCCAATAGGTGAGAATTAATGTTTGCGAGACTCGGTTTCCAAACGCAGGTTTTATTTCCTTTTAACATTTAGTTTACGTTTCCACTGCGGTAGCATAAATAATCATCACAGAATCATGAAAATTAGGGTTACCGTATTTAAGCCCTAAATAGAATCTCATTACAGCTAATTTACGCGGTTATTCTCGTGGGTTGAAAGTTGATGACATTTCGTTTGTTGTCATCACAGTTTCATTTAGGAGCAGCAAATTGACGTTCTTTTGTTAATACAAAATGTATATGGTATTGAATGGTTGACAAAAAAGACATAATGAACATAAATAATTAGACAGGAAATTGCAGTGACTTAAAGAGAATAAGGGTTGTTTAAAATGTTCTGAACAATAAAATATTTTCAGTATGTTCGGCAAAAAGAGATCACCTGTATTTAATTAATAAATTTTTAAAATAGTTTCAAAGGTTTAACGGTTTTTCTGGTTTGCGGACCTGAAATAAATGCGTTGCTTATCATAAAGTTTCAATAATTAGACTGAAACAATATTTCCTTTATAATTCCGCAGGAAACTGCGTCTCTGATTTTCTTCGTATTTTTACTCACTTGCATCACAGTCAACACTGAGAAAAAAATAATTTATTTCTAATTTTGTTAAAAGGAGGAAATGGCTCAGGTGTTTACCCGTACGGGGTACTGCAAAAACCAGACAGTGGCTATCAGAAAACTTCACCTGCATAACATTGAAATTACTCGTCAAATTGCCATAGAATTTAGACAGGTAATGTAAGATGTGTTTATTTACTATTTATTTAGTTCTTATAACCTATACATTGATTTTTTTTTCAACAGAGGTCTGCTGTAGTCATAGACTTTCAGTTTAATAATGGCTTACCATTTCTCAGGTCACTTGTGCACTAAATGTAAGTGACTATGACACTACAGCAAACTGGAATGACTTCAGAATAACAGAGCTGTCCTCAGGATCAAGTTTAAGTTGCCTCCTAAATTTTTATTGTAGTATAAATTACACGTAATGAGAATCGGCAAATTACATTTTTTCCGAATGCGATTCTTCATTTTTTTCGGAAAGCAATGTGCGCTTTTCCGAAGAGTGCCGAATTGTCTTTCGAAAATACATAATCACACGGAAATTGCCGAGTGTCATTAAGGGCCCAGTACCTTAAGCCAACAACGAACAATGTTGAACTATTTACTTTGTCGGTTAATCTTAAGTAAGAGAGTATATTTATAACATTTCTTTATTCAGCACACAAAAGCGACACAGGTTAATGTTTCAATTCATGCTTAATTACAAAATTTGATTGCAGTCTTTAATTACAAAGACTATAGAGATCTGGTATTCTGTCATGAGAAAGATGGTTTATTGATTAAGAAAGAAAGTATTACAAGATAAAGCATAGCAAAAGTTCCTTGTAGGGCACATCTATATAAATATATAATGATCATCTTGTAAAATTTTGTTTGCAATGTCTGTTTTAAATATCGGTCATCAGTGTGTGGAACCCCAGGATTGGACGCAAGGACAAGACCAAATTTAATATCGAGTGGTTGGGGCACAAAAAATAAAATCCGGGATACGCAGGACACAAAGTATGAAGACATTTTAATGATTGCAATAGATATGTCTGTAAGGCAAAAAAATTTTTACTCTGAGTTCAAGGTACTGTAAAAAACAAGAGGGCAATGCTAAATGGCACTTCTACTCCCTTGCCTATCAGCTAGCTTTTATGGAGACGTGGTAGATTGTCCGCTTAGAGAACTCAAAGTCCCGCGTTCAAATCCAGGTCGGGCCAAGGAAATTTTTAGAATTTGTTTCTTGTCATGAAAAAAGAGTACAAGTGGTCTAAATTCCATTGCTGTAGCTTCAAATACAGAAAGTAGGTCAGTAGGTCATGGTAAAGGTCAGTGAATGTCAGACTCACTTGAAGAACCTTCATACTAAGTTTGAGAGTCCTAGACCCAAAAGCTATGCAGAGTTATAAGGTTTATGGTACTAAAGGTCACATTGACCTTGTCCTTTGCCCGCAGTGTCATCTACTGGTCAGGATCAACCTCTCTTCAAAGTTTGAAGGTTCTAGCCCCAAGCATTGCCAAGTTATCAAACATTTTGGTACTAAAGGTCATGGTGACCTTGACCATGACCTTTGCCCTCTGGGTCATCTACTGGTCAGGACCAACATCCCTACTAAGTTTGAGGGTCCTAGTCATAAGCATTCCAGAGTTATAAGCTTTTTTGGTACTAAAGGTTACAGTGACTTTGACCTTGACTTCAAGGTCATCTACTTTTCAGGTCAAACCTCCCTATTAGTACGAGAGTCCTTGACCCAAGCGTTGCCGAGTTATAACAGCTTTTTGCTTTATGTGAAACGAGTGACCCCAGGCGGGGCCTCTTTCCACCCCAGGGGCATAATTAGAACAATCTTGTTACAGGACCACTAGTCAATGCTACATACCAAATATCAAAGGCTTCAGACAAGAAGATTTTTTAAAGTTTTTTGTCCTATATAAATCTATGTAAAGCTTGTGACCGCCGGGCGGGGCCACTTCTCACCCCAGAAGCATAATTTGAACAATCTAGAAAGAGAACCACTAGGCAATGTTACATGCCAAATATCAAAGGCCTATGCCTTATACTTTCAGACAAGGTTTTTTTTCCTCTATAAGTCTATGTAAAACTTGGGATCCTCGGGCAGGGCCTCTTTTCACCCAAGGGGCATAATTTGAACAAACTTGGTAGAGGACATCTAGGCAATGCTACATACCAAATATCAAAGGCCTAGGCCTTGTGGTTTCAGACAAGAAGATTTTTAAAAATCTATGTTAGCTCCTGTGACATAGTTGTGCAATGGACAGGAACTTAACTATCTGTTTGCAAAGTTAAAATTTTGCACTCAGAACGGATTCTCTACCACTGACTTATTGGGGTGGTTGTCTAGATATCTTGTTACTGGAACGCTTGCCACTACCTTATGAACATATATTCGCTTTATTTTTTTTCTGTTTAACATCCTAATGTAGTGATTTGATGCGCTAACAGTCTACGTCCTCGCACACAACAAACTTAGTGGTCATTGATTAAGTAGATCATGGCTGTAATTTACTACTATCTGTCCTAAATCTCGTGAGTGTGACGTCCGGGCATTTGATGCGTGAATTTGTTGCGCACAATGAGAGGGTCGTAATGGGGTTTGTTTTCACATATTGGCCATGCATTCGAAGGTAACGACGTATGTTAACATTGTGACAAATAAGATGTTTGGCATGTTTCAACAAAGCCACTTTTCCATCATCGGGTTTAGTAATTTGTAATCCGCGGAGCGCGTTCAGTCAGAGAGTCGCCTCAATTCGGAAAGAATAATTTTGACGTCAGAGGTTATTTCTAAGGTCACGGAGTTTGATTGGCCAGCTTGTAATGACAATAGTTTTTGCGATCAGTTGCTCAGTCAAGTGTGATTACCAATTCTAATTCTCTTGAGAAGGAACAATTACAGTATTAATCAAATAGTGCATAGTCGTTGTGCCATATCAGCTAAGGTCCGTATCGCATTTTTGTCTGAATATCAAGTGTACAGTTCATGAATCGCAAATGGATAAAAGGGATTTGTGTTAAACAGTAATTGTATGATGATCAGGGGGATATCAAAGTTTATGGACCCTTAGAGGTCTATAGACTTGACTATTTTATGACTTGATAATTTCGCTTATCTCATTGGTAAATAAGGTCCACAGAAAGTGATATATCACAAAAAAAACTTGCAGCTATACTAAATATAGATCTGTCAAATACCAGCCAATCATATCTTGATTCTATAAATGTAATCCAATCAGAAGCCTCATTCAATAGCCATGCTTAATCACATTGCACAACTGAAAAGTCTACACGCAACTGAAGTTGTCTATGTCTGCACAATGGTGGGTCATGCTGGCCAATCATAATTCATTTATTTATATGTCATATATTTTAAAAGCTGTTTAATGAACTGGATGACATCGCATTAAATGTATATTAGATCCGAATTTCATGTTTAAAACATGAACAGTTACTTCACATAGTTTATGTAAAACATAAAATTAACATGTTTATATGTATTAACAGTATTGTGCATGGAGTTAAAAAGTACCCACTGTATACATGTATAGATAAGTGTGTATAAATGCGTACTACTGGCTTTTTGTAACAATCAATTGTTATTGCATGACATTTAAGTATGAATGTAGCTCTATGCAAATTCATTTTTAAATTTAGTAAAATTGAACACATTTGATCAGGATTTTATACATTTGAAGTAAATGTCTAAAGATAAAATATTTTAGTAAAAGATGGCCATTGGATCTCTTTAAGTAAAGAGGAACAAATGTCAATGAGGTGTAATAACATAAATAACAGATTTTAAATCGATCATTGGATGATTATATTATTGTACGAGAACTTTTTGCCAACTTAACTTTCTAGTATATGTATATATGTGGATAGTTACATAATATAAAACAATGAAACAATGATATCGATATATTTGTTGTGCTATAACAGTAAAAAGTATTAAAAAAATGAATTTTGCTTACAGATGCAGTTAGCTTCTCACGGAAACATTGCAAAATTTGTGGGCGCGTGTCTTGACAGCCAAAATGCTATGATTTTAATGGAATATTGTCCACGAGGAAGTCTTCAGGTAATTAGAAAAGAGAATGTTAATGCACTACTTTAATTAACTTAAAGGTAGTATTTGAGAAATGCCTGACAATCAAACCCTGTTTTATGTGGCCATCAGATAAAATTCTTCATGTGAAACAATTTACTCTTGATTGTATAGAATTGTTATTATTCATTAAAAATAATTGTTCTAATTATAAGAAGTTGTTGATACGAACATGAAGTATCAATTAGATGAATGGGTTTCCTACCCATGAAATTGTTATTTCTTACAGGACATGTTGCAGAATGACAGTATCGAGTTAGATTGGGCTTTCCGGTATTCGCTTATTAATGACGTCATCAAGGTAAAACGTCTCACGATTTGTTCTAAGCAAACGTATCTGAGCTAAGTATTTGCAAAGTTATTCCCGATATTAAAATTAGGTGGAAAGGGTGAATGAACAAATTGCAAACGATCTGTAAAAACAAGTCAAAATGGGATGGTGAATTAATGCTCTGCATTGAGTCAACAATTGTAATTCGCATGATTGTCGTCACATTGTCAATCTATGATATTTGCTGTTGTTGATACAGCAGAAAGGGTGGTTGATGATCCTTATATGAGCCGTGCCATGAGAAAACCAACATAGTGGGTTTGCGACCAGCATGGATCCAGACCAGCCTGCGCATCCGCGCAGTCTGGTCAGGCTCCATGCTGTTTGCTTTTAAAGCCTATTGGAATTGGAGAAACTGTTAGCGAACAGCATGGATCCTGACCAGACTGCGCGGATGCGCAGGCTGGTCTGGATCCATGCTGGTCGCAAACCCACTACGTTGGTTTTCTCATGGAACGGCTCATATATTATCAGCCGATACTGGTGCCATAATGCCTAATTTTTCTTAATACATTCAGTTTGAATATACATGATATACTAGCCCTCTAAAAACTGCAAGAAGTGTTAACAAAATAACAGCAATGGACACACAAGCACAATTCATCATATCTTGAGTATTGAGTACCTCTGTAGGGCAGAAGGATTTTTGACATACATGTATATAACTTTACTAACATCTAAAGGATCACAGTCACTGGCAAAACAAAACCTCTACAGCCACACGAACCAGTTTCTATGAAGTTTGTTATCTCTAGATTAGATCATTTTCAAGTAATTTATCGGAACCAGTTCACTTTCACTTTGACCTTTAATCTATGTACCCAAAACTGGAGATGATCTGTTAACTATATAAACAATCATCTGACAAAATGTGATAGCCGACTTCATAAAAAAGTTTATATTTATTGACTATAAACTGTTCCCCAAGTCATTTACGCCATAATGCATATGTCACAAATCAATAGGGTTCATCCACTAAAAACTTTTGTGGTACTTAAAAAAACCCGTTCTTTGATGTTCGGATGCTATAGTATAATCTAACTTCTCTTGTTTTAAACTGAAAATAGTTGCGGCCAGAAGCGATTACATTATTTTTTCTAGATGCTAATTCATTGACCAAGAAAATGTCCTATTGTCAAAGAAATGTCCATATTGTCAAAGAAAATGTCCAGATTGTCAAAGAAGATGTATCAATTCCACTTGCATTGAAAATGTCAAGTCAGTCTGTAAATATTTTAATAAATATACACGTACTTAAAAATTCTAGATGACACACGTTTAGGTTTATAAGAATAAGCTATCTTTCAGGGAATGGTGTACTTACACAACAGTCCTATACACGTGCACGGGCGTCTCTCGAGTACTAACTGTGTTATAGACAGTCGCTTTGCCCTCAAACTGACAGACTACGGCCCTAAAAGTATCCTGACACGAGACAGAGCAGAGGAACGCAAGAAGTCTTGTTTGGCAGAGACTTTCAACACTGGAAGTAAGATTTCATTTCTGAAAAATTGGAAGGGTAAAATTCTTAAAGGCAAAAACTGACATCTTTCATGGACTATGTTAAAGTTAGTTCTTGAAGATCATAAACTTCTTTTCTGTACGTGTTACTAGGAATATAAGTAAGGGCACACACAGATTATTGCTTAAAACTAATTTTTTTCCACAGGCATTCAAAAGCAACACCAAATTTCCAAAGTAAAAAAAAAAAATTCACCCCGCACGCGCGTAAAAGGCCCTTTTATGAAACTAAAGTCAATCAAAACTACGGGGAATGTTCTGTCGACAGTGTACATAGCCAATCAACATATTGGCACTTTTTCCAAAATATCAAAAAAAAATGTGTAAAAGCACGTTGGCAATTGGCACAATTTCAGAGTTGTTGTGGACAGCACCAGAACATTTGAATATGTCGCCTGACGGATCAATCGGTGCTTCACAGAAAGGCGATGTATACTCCTTCGGCATAATTCTACAGGAGATCGCCATGAGAGCCGGGCCATACGAAGGCAATGACCAGAGTGCTGATGGTAGGTTATAACATTTAAACAGTGATTTATTTGCTTTCAATCTGATTTTCCGCTCTTTATTGTTTGCAGCAGAAAGACTTGGATTTTTGATGTCTCTGAAGAAGGTCATTTACAATTGTAACTTTACTTTTTTGAAAATCTTTAACCCTTTTCAGTACTAGTTACTTTCAATGTTGTGTATAACATTTTCATGTCAAAAGTAAAAAAAAGAATCCATTAAACTAATAGATATGATAAGATCAATATACAATGTATTGAGCGCTGATTTTCCCAATGCTTTTTTATATTTTAGAAATTCTGAAGATTTTAGCAAATAAAGGCAGTGATATTATAATTCCAGTTGTACAAGAGTTAAATTTTTCCTCGTACATTTTTTTCAATTTTAGAAATTCTGAGGATTTTATCAAATAAAGAAGATGATATAATACGCCCAGTTGTACCTCCAGACGCTTGTTCATCTGCCCTGTCATACATGATGAAAAATTGTTGGATTGATAATCCAGTTGACAGACCAACATTCAATGAACTGGACGAAACATTCAGAAAGATGCGCGCGTAAGTGTAACAGAATATTCGCACACAGGTCGTTTTTGAGACTTCTTGAACAATAGAAATCAAATTTAAATCGGTAATAACACGCTATGGCATACATTTTCTAAAATATGCAATTTCATGGTAATTTTAGAGATGATTTAAAATGACAATTACCGATTTCTGCATGCTTGTGCTACGTTTTAAGCGGAAAAGTTACATACATAGACAGCAATCATAAAGTAATTATGTGAATTAACATGTCCTCGGATTACGTAAGATCCTTAATAAATGCCTCGACGACCGAGTGGTTAAGGTCACTGACTTCAAATCACTTGCCACCCGCCGCCATAGGTTCGGAACGTCACATGGGGTGTAAAATTCTTTACTGTTCGAAAGCCATCCAGATGGCTTGCGGAAGGTCGGTAGTTCTACCCAGATTTCCGCTGGTGCTTTCAATGCTTTATTGCTGCTCGGGGAAGCGAATAGGGTCTTCCTCATCAATTAAAAGGGTCGCCATGCGACCTATAATTTTGTACATTCAACAAAATACCTCGATGGTAAAACCATAATCAAAGTCTGAACATCTTTTCGCTATGAATCGATCAGTTACACCGAGTACAACAAAGTACAGTAGAATTTCGACTTTAACTGGGCATAATTCCATATGAGCATTGCAACGTCTACGTAATCAAAAAATAGAAAATTAAGAAAACATCATGTTAGTATTTAGAAATTTGCAATCTTTCTGATATACACCAGGAGGCGCACTCATTTAGAATTTTGAAATTTATTTCAGAGGTCATACAACAAACATAATGGACAATTTGTTACAACGTATGTCCAACTATGCGGATAACTTAGAAGCATTAGCAGCCGAAAGAACAAAAGCCTATCTCGAAGAGAAACAGAAAGTGGAAGAACTTTTACATAGACTTCTACCACCGTAAGTTTTCACTTTAACAAATCCACCATATACTAATTTAGTTAACAGTATATGGGAGTTGTAGACCCACTAGAGATGTCAGAAGATGGCTTTTTGAATATGCTCTGTGTATTTTACGTAATTTTTGGATATGCTTTTGGTAAAATTAATATTATACTCAAATAAGAAATTAAAGAAATAAGAAAAAAAAACGTGAAGTACGTCTGTACTGTAACTGTATTTAATTTGCACGCCTTTCTTGGTTTTATTGAAAATAATATAATGTAGCATTGTTCTGCTAAAGCGGGAGAGAAACCTTGCTTACCGTATATAGTTCAACATGCTTAATTTGAGACTGACGAACTAAACACAAACTGATCTTCCTTAATTCATTTTCAGGTCGGTCGCAAGACAACTTCAATCCGGACAGCCCGTGGCCCCAGAAACATATGACTGTGTTACTGTTTACTTTTCGGATATCGTAGGATTTACAACTATATGTAGCAAAAGTTCACCAATTGAGGTATAAAGACTTTTGTCAGTTCTTGAGTAATTTGCGTGAAAACGCCTCCTTGTTGTCGCTATCATCTTTTGAAAAAAAATACACGTTTTTCTTTTCGACTATTCTCGTTTATTATCGTTCGCATAAATATGTTTTTTCAGGTTGTTGACCTTTTGAATGACCTGTACACAGCCTTTGATAATGCAATAGGCAGATTTAGGGTTTATAAGGTAAGTTCGGACAGGAATTAGTACCAATTAATTATTGGTACATTTTTGTAATTCCAGTAAGGGTATAACTCTACTACTACATGTATATGAAAAGATATTTGTAGTAAAAAATGCTATGAAAGATTAATGTTATGTTTTAATAAAACGCTTGCCTGATAGTTAACAAGTTCAAAAGTAAGAATTTACAACCGCCGATGATTTTTTTCTAAGTGATATAGAACTTAAAGTGTTTGATAAGTAAGTGTATTCCGGGATTGACACCATATATACCGACAGATATACAACTTCAAAAATTAACACATTCGAATGTTTTCGTAAATTCTCACACTGGCATATGGTTGGACATGCGCACATACAAATTTTATGGTATACTACTTCATTACATATTCATACACTGGATGAAACTGAGCTTTGAGGCTGATCACTACCAAATCAAATATAATCTTCCGCGGGTCTATCACAAGTAGTACAAATATAAATAGTGTTAATCTTTCTTCCTTTTCTCGTGCCCTTTCTCAATAGCATCGTGTTTTCTTTTACTCTACCGCGTTCCAGTATGTATGTGTAGCATTCTGTCGAAATCGGCATGTTCCTATCGCACGCTAGGTAAAAATGGCGGCGTAAGACTGTTGTGTTTGAAAGAGGCGAAAAGGAGTAAATTCAGCGGGTTGTATTTAACAAACTATATAAAAGTTAACACCTCTTTTCTTTTTAGTTTTCTATAGCAGCGATATAGTTCTTTATGTGAGTATTAGTCTTTAAAAATCTGATACGCTAGAAAATGTCGAAAAACCGTTACAAAGTAATTGGATTTTATATGAAACAAAGAACAGCCGGATTTAGTGGTGTTCAGCCTTCGGGACTTAAGTAATGTACAAGATTTGATATTCAAAAGTACTTGGTTTATTCGTCAAATGTCAGATGCTTTAAGTGTATTTAAAAAAAAACACACACATTCGGACAATACTAGTAAGTTGTCTAATGCATTACTTTCCCACTGGAAATATTAACAGCTGTGATGATCAGAATAACATATTCAACGATAGTTCTCTGACTTTTTATTTTTTTACTTATTTTTTCATTTTTTTTTATTTATTATTATTTATTAACTTTTTATTAAAGTACGTGAGCAAATATTTTATTTTGATTGTAAAACATTCATTTTACATTAATATTTTGACTCTGTTGCAACTGAAATATTAAACTTAGTTTATGTAAATGGAAAGTAATTCAAAGTTTAGCATTGCAAAATTATCGAGTAAAATTCAAGAGTAATATTATGGTAAAATGTTTTTTTTTTTCTAATTCTTTATCATATTGGATGCATCATTACGCACTAGCCATATGATCTAATAGACCATTTGCAGTTTTATGTTATGATTGATGTTTTTTAAAGAAACATTACAAAAACCTGCAAAAAGTTAAAAACTCAATCTCGGCACCTGTGTTACATACAATGTACATATGAAAACATGTATCATCAGAATACATTGAAAGTTGAAGGGGCAAGGAATTTTATATGAAAGCTATCCCCAAGCCTTTCATTACGCTTGATTTTTTTTAATCGGACCACTATTGAAAAAATATGGCTGTTTGAAATTTGAGAAATTGGCTGATCACATCATAGAGACAGCCATTTTAGTTTGGGTTTGACGTAATTTACACACTTCTAGCAAATAACCTTTTAAATAGATAAATTTTATGTGTTTCTTGAGTGTAAGATGTAAAACATGATACTTTCTTTCATTATAGTTGGAAAAAGTAGAGAAATGAGTTTACATAAATAAGTAAATACATTTCAAATTTATATATGTATCTAGAAATTTAATAAATCCGCCATTTTGTTTTTTGTTGCCATGGATACAAAATGGCAGCCATTTTGATAAAATATCTAAATGGTCATAGCTTTCTCATTTTAAGCCGATTTTGAAAATTCTTTCACTCCTTTCGATGATTGAAGAAATCCTAGCAGACGAAATTAACATAAGAAATGCATTGCCTTTCCCTTTTAAAGTGACTAATAATTTTTTATCGGCACAATGTGTTGCCGATATTAGATATAAGATGCCACACTCCGCAAATGAAGTTAATAGTAGAACAGATTTACAGTTACTGTAGCTTTTTTTCGACGGATGTTTTTCTTTTTTATTTAAAATGTTTTTTACTAAAATGACTTAGTGTTGCAGGTTGAGACTATCGGGGATGCATACATGTGTGTGTCTGGTCTACCGGAGAAAATTGGCGTCTATCACGTGACAGAGATATGCAACATGTCATTGGTTATCTTAAACACAGTGAAACATTTTACAATACGACATATGCCGTCGGAACCATTAAGAGTGAGAATAGGAGTTCATTCAGGTATACTTATTATTACTTTCCATGGCAATGATTTTGTTTAAGAGTGAGGTATGCACATGTATAACTTTCTTATGTCGAAAAATATTCTATGCAGTAGTGGAAATTCAGCGATAGGAATTTAGTGAATGGTTATTATCCCTCACCCTCGCCGGAAGATGAAGAGGATATGGTAATTAACTTCGTCCGTCCGTGTTTTCGTAAGTGTGTGCATGCGTCCGTCAATGTTGAATCTATACATAGATATGAGGAGGTGAAATATACAAGGACCATGACTCTAAATTGCTTACTTTTTATTATCTCCCTTTATTAAATACAGTTGTCCGATGTATAATATTAGTGTAAAGGAATTTTATTTTTACAAGAATTATTGCTTACCTCATCTTCCTTTATACTGACCATGAAACATGAAACGGGGCATAACTCTACGGATTTTGCTGACATGTATTGAAATGACAAAGGACATTGAGATGTATACAATTCATTATTTCAAAATATTTCTTCCGTTTTGCTTCTTTCATGTGGTACATTTGCTTTAGCGGGTGATTGACATGTTTAATATGTCTCTTATTATATTTGCTTTTGTTCACATTGACAGTATGAAGCAGTTATTTTTTTTTGCGATGCGATGGCGATCTATTTTATGTATGAGAATATTTTTAACCTTAGGTCCAGTTGTTGCTGGTGTTGTTGGTCTGACAATGCCGAGGTATTGCCTTTTTGGAGATACAGTAAATACAGCCTCTCGTATGGAATCCACTTCTGAAGGTAATTCTACTTATCTTATTTCATATCGGCAACACCCTTCGAATAATGAATGGTACTGCCCAAATTGAATGATGGACCATTCCATTTTAGAAATTTAGCAGGCTAAAGGTTAAGCATGTATGAATAAGTTCATATAGAACAAATATCATTTTATAAAATTTTACTTCATCTTTAAACTAATTTTGTATTTAACTGTTCTGCCTTGTACATTTTAGTTTCTCGGTCAAGGTAATATTAGAAATTATTCGAGAGGCGTCCGCAGATGAGTGGTTGACAGTCGCTGATTTGAAGCACGTAGTTGTTCTTTTTTCGCTTGAAGTATAGAATTCTTTCATGTGAAGAAGCTGTCCAGCTTACAGAAGGCTGGCGGTTCTTAGGTGCTCGCCCGTATACCCAGAGTGACACTGGCGGACTTTTCCTACTACAAAAAGCTGGAAAGTTCCCAATTCTTTAAACCAGACAAAAATCAGAAATTCTGTAGAAAATTTCTGTCCAGAGCTTTAATTTGACGAAGGGTTTTTTTGCCCGAATGGTTAAGGTTGCTGACTTTGAAGCACTTGTCCATCACCGCTGTTGGTTTGGAATTTCACTTGAGGTGAATAATTCTTTCATGTAATGAAGCCATCCAACACGCTTATGGTAGGTCGCTGGTTCTACCATGTAAAGCTAGAAAGTTTTATGGTGTCGGCGGTGTGATTTTTATCTCAACCAAAATAACAACACGACGGTCTATTACATACTGGATATATTTTTAATTAGCATATATTCAATTCTATTTTAGTTTTCAGATTTTTATTCTTTCAAACGCAAGTCAGTTTCGGTTTGAAAATCGTAAAGAAATTACTCACCAATTCCTGTTTCATTTTTTTCCTATATCAGTTCAAATCAGCATCCTTTAATACTGCAAAGTCTACCAAGATTTAGCATTCGGTCAGTAATACACATGATTGAATGTATAAAACGAAGGCGTAAGCAACCGAATAAACAAATATGAAATGTATTCCTAAATATTTCAAGGATGACACGAATGTCAATCTTTATACTATAATTCTTTTTATTGTAATCATTTTAGCTTCAAAAATACAGCTGTCACCTACTTCAAAACAGTTGTTAGAAGACTTCCCGGCATATCAACTTCAGGAGAGAGGAGAAATTGAAGTGAAGGTAATAGATCAGTTTCCTCTGTATGAACATGCAGATATCTACATGTTAAATGGCTATATCAGAAGTCTTTATTCATTCATTGTTTTGATTTATATGTCACAGGTTGAAAAAAAAATGTGAAGGCAGATACGTGACTCGAAACTGGAGCCTCGGAATACCGTTCCGATGCCTTACCGACTAAGCTACCGGCCGCCTACACATTTCCTCCCCCGTCTTAACATTCAAGTCCTATACCGTGACATAATTACAGGTTGTTGCAATTTCATTGCAATGTCAACGCCATGATGACTTGGAAAAATATCATTTTTTATATTTTCAGGGTAAAGGTCTAATGACGACGTACTGGTTAGAAAGTTGCCACAGAAAAGAAAGTGTTATTACTCCCGGTTCAACGTGTTAGAAATGAAATGTTTCATTTAGACCTCTTTGAAGACGAAATAATATAAATTTCAATCATATACTAGTATTATCAAAACAAGTACACATGTTTGAGAATGATGAAATCCACTCAATTTTTATAGCAGATACATAAAAAAAATTATAACATTGAAATTTATATTTATTTATCTAATTAAGTCCGCGCATATCACCGTCTACTAACGAGATGAATTAACCAATTCATTTATAGCTCACCTGAGCATTACCAAGAAGATCTTATGGTGAGCTTTTATGATCTCTGGATGTCCGGTCTGAGTCGTAGTCCCATCGATCACTGTTTAAATTCTAGAATCGGTATTTAAGAAGCAATGCTAGTTAAATCAAACTTGAATACGACGATAAGGTCAAAAGTTCTAGTCATTAATTGACCGAAATAGCCATATTTTACCATGTAGGAACACCCTTGCACATTAGTTTCTTTACTAATTCTGAAACAGTACGTGTATGTCCTCATTAAGTTTGTTGATGACTTTGTTAGGAATAGCATGCCTAAAATTATAGACCATTGATTTAACTAATTAAGTTCAAAGTCAGCACTGCCATTTCGACACCATTCCCAAGCATATATGTATAACTCTCATTCAAGTTAGATTATGAGCTACATCGGAAATGAGGTTCAGAATTCTGTGCCTTTGATATGTCAAAGATGCTATATGTCTCTATATTTATATATTTCTTATTTTAACACCTTCATTTCATCCTCAGTTAAAATCATACGTACGCAAAATGTGTGTACTTAAGACATCGTTTACGTTTGTTTCTAGACCGGAATAATTAATCTACAGTTATGTGCCATTGATTTTTCAAATCAAACTTCCGTGAGTACTTATTGGCGAAGACATTCTATCATTCTATCCATCTTTTATTAGGATTGGCACACAAAAGATGGTGCTAGAATGTAAACATTGTTTAAACATAGCAAAGTATGTCGTTTTGTTTACGTTCTAAATGAGAACAGGTGCTTTATAACCCTTGGTTTATCATTCTGTATATCGCCATTTAAACACTCTTCGCCAGACTTAACCAAAGCTAGACATAGTGTTTATTCCTACTGAACCGTGTTCGAGTTGTATCAAGGAACCAACATAACAACATTTATTTCCAGAAGTGTCCATGCTTTAGCAAATATTGCCTTATCAAGTTCACCACATGTGTGCTGTATGGCATTTCGTCACCAAAGTCGATCGTATTTTAGATGTGTTTTCCTCTGTGACCTTTGTGGTAAGATCAGATATGTGTTGGGCAGTATGTGGTCTTTTTTAGCAACAATTGACTTCTAACACATTTCGATGAAAATTCTGTATCATAACACATAATACTACCATACTAAATTTGGTATGCGAATTCAATTTATTTCGAGATGTTTTTGAGTGGAGTAGTTAAGTCCGGTCTGTGTGACATTGACCTTTTCGTTAAGATCAGTGATACTCAGGTGTGAGATAAAGAGCTATCATGGTCGTCTTCGTACCATTAACTCTTTACCTAATCGCTAGCAACATTTTAAATGTGATACAAAAATACTGTAAGTCTGCATTTTATCTTTATATAAAGGTTTTGATTTTATATGAATGTCTTTGAAAGCTGGTGTCAAGTATGTAATTCACCTCAAGAACGAGGGCCGTTCACAAAATACTTAGACTGATGCCTTTACTCCAAAACTTGCCAAAAACAGACGTCTTAAATGTTTTCATTTTAAACAATAATGTGCCTGCTACAAATAGATTGAACCTGAAAGTGCTGCATTGCAATATACAGTTGCATTTGAATTAGAGTATTCATTTTCAGGAAGATATTAGTCTGATATATCTAAATGGAACATATAGATAAAAGACTTTTTATCATTAACTTCACGGGTAACCATAAACCAATATATGTATAGCTGTGTTATGCTTTATGTTGTTATAAATAGGTGAGCCGCGCCATGAGAAAACCAACATAATGCGTTTGCATCCGCGCAGTCTAGTCAGGATCCATGCTGTTCGCTTTCAAAGCCTATTGGAAATAGAGAAACTGTTAGCGAACAGCATGGATCCTGACCAGACTGCGCGGATGCGCAGGCTGGATTGGATCCATGCTGGTTGCAAACACACTATGTTGGTTTTCTCATGGCGCGGCTCAGTTTATCTTTCAAGATACGCTCTACGGTAATTCAAAAAGTTTCTATCGGTGATTTGTTGAGTTCTTGCATTATTTGTTTTTTGCTGAGATAACTAGATGTCCTTATGATGTCAGTTTTAAGCCTGATCAAGTAGGAATGCCCTAGATAAAACATGTAATCAGTAAGAAATGTTATGGCCGATTTTTAAATAATTTCTCATAAATGTAGCTGTGGTGACCATCTACAAATAATGTTTAGGTTATTTATCCGTAGAACTGCATCGTCTTCAGACGTCTTAGTCACTTTACGCTCTGTCTATTCAGTGGAAACTTTAAAATATTCTCCCTATATTTTGTTCCCTATATTGCTCCTTCCCCTTCCCCTCTAAATCTTCAAACAAATTTGCGAAAATATTTCCAGGATGGTTCTCCAACAACATTGCTACCTATTTGAACTTGGAGTTCATGTGACTGATATAAGGCCATCATGTCATAAAACAAGCTTGGAAAACATTTGTATCTATTTAAAACGTTTGAGCTTAAGGTAGTTCTGCACGTTTGGATCAAATTTGATTAAACTCAGATTTTTCAAAACTTCTAAATGTTCTTAGAAAAGCCGGTAAATGAAATCCATAAGGTGGTGTGTGCTTGAACTTTTACTAGACTGATTTGAAAATAAAATGGGCCTCACATAAGTTTTCATAATGGGATTCTATGGGAAAAATCACAGTTTTCATGACATTTTCGTGTATAGAAATTTTTTTACAATATACATTTTAATGAAACTTCGCACAGTCGTAAATAATTATATGGTCAATAATATGGTCAAATAAAATGTGTAGGTGCGTAATGCTTATTTTTGTGATATTTTTCCCGTATTGAAGGCAAAGTACGCAAAGTTAAAGCTGATTTTAAGACATTATTGGCGTTATTTAACGTGTCAAACATTTTGATATATTTTATTTTTAGAAAGATAGCGACGTGGTCGTTTTAACGAATTTACTCACGGGTTGCCAATAATTCATAAAATGATTTTGATTCCCTATGCCGGATCCATGCTTTATTCTATGTTTTATGGATAAATGACGTTACGCCGTCATTTCCGGTGTTTCAAACGTGCAGAAGTACCTTAATTTATATTTTTGCAATATGGTATTATAAATGTTTGATATAACGTTGTCAGTCAGAAATGGTTGTATTTTAGTGCTGTTAAACTGTTTGTATGTAAGATTTCAAGACTGTTTACATTTGCTCAACAACAGCATATTTGAAAAATATTTCATTTTCTTTATTTCTATCGGGTATTATAATACACAGGGTGAATATCCTATGTCGTCATAAAAATAAACTGTGTTCAAAGCTTGGGAGATAATAAATTGCAACAATTTAAAGGGAATTCCTATAGTTTTTAATGCGCATCTTTCTGCGCAGCCGACACTTTCTATGGAAAACTGAATGAAGTCAACATTTGTTGAAACATGTTACAGACAATCTTAAATATGAGGAATCTTGAATGAAATAACATTTTTGATAAGTTATATCAGTAATCAAATGTTGATACTGGTTTATGTTGTATTGACAAGTATCATGCCTGACAGGTATCTTGCTATTTTTGTGGTTGTGTTTTCACATCGCATTTTAGTATAAAGACAGTGTTTTTCATATAATGTAAGATAATTGACTTAGTACTGATAAGACAATATCACCTTTCAGATTATTTAGTATGCAATTATAGAAAGAATTAAGAATTTTTAAAACTTTTTTTAAACTTTTAGCAGACATACATGTAATCAATTTGGGCAGGTTCGCGCCATTTCCGTCCGAGCAAGTGTTTGTATTCTAGCGGTCTTAACATAAAAAATAGCCTGGTGACCCATACATTTTTAGCCCTTTTTATGCTCACAATACAATTATCTATACACAAGAAAAAAAGGAAAAAATTCTATGAAAGAGTTTTTTCAAAATTTAAAAAAATATTCTTCACTATGGGTATTTTTCATTGAAAAAAGTTCACAAAAGTAAATATGAAACAATATTTTTTGTTTATTTGTACCCATCTTTGTAAGGATAGAGTATTACAGATATGACTATGATATCAAGTAAGTATATGATAAAATCTGTAATAAGAAAAAAACCGTATTGTGCTGCCTGGATGTATATTTTGGTTGGTATTTATAAACAAGAGGGTCATGATGACCCTGGATCGCTCACCAGAGTAATATGTTTCAAATGTCAAACTGATGATTTTTAGAAATTTTTTGGAAAATTTTCCGATGTACAATCAAGTAACCACTGGGGCGGGGCCAATTTTACCCCGGGGGTCATGATTTGAACAAAGTTTGTAGAAGTCGACTAGGCAATGTTACATATCAAATATCTAAGATCTAGGCCTTCTGGTTTATTTTAAGCAAATTTATGAAGATTTCCCTATGTACAATAAAGTAACCCCTGGGGCTGGGTCAATTTGACCCTGAGGGGGTCAAGATTTGAACAAATTTTGTAGAGGTCCACTAAGCAATGCTACATGTCGAATATCTAAGCTCTAGGCCTTCTGATTTATTTTTAGAAAATATTGAAGATTTTTCTATGTACAATCAAGTAACCCCATGGGCGGGGCCAATTTGACCCCGGGGTCATGATTTGAAGAAATTTTGTAGAGGTCTACTAGGCAATACTACATGTCAAATATCTAAGACCTAGGCCTTCTGGTTTATTTTTAGAAATTTTTTGAAGATTTTCCTATGTAAAATCAAGTGACCTCTGGGGCGGGGTCAATTTTGACCCTGGGGTCATGATTTGAACAAATGTTGTAGAGGTCCACTATGCAATGCTACACGTGAAATATCTAAGCTCTAGGCCTTCTGGTTTATTTTAAGAAAATTTTTGAAGATTTTCATATGTAAAATCAAGCGACCCCTAGGGCGGGGTCAATTTTGACCCCGGAGGTCATGATTTGAACAACTTTAGTAGAGGTCCACTAGGCAATGCTACATGTCAAATATCTAAGCTCTAGGGCTTCTGCTTTTTGAGAAGAAGATTTTTTAAGGTTTTCCTATGTAAAATCAAGTGACCCCTGGGACGGGGTCAATTTTGACCCCGGGGGTGTGATTTGAATAAATTTTGTAGAGGTCCACTAGGCAATGCTACACGTGAAATATCTAAGACCTAGGCCTTCTGCTTTATTTTTAGAAATTTTTTGAAGATTTTCCTATGTAAAATAAAGTGACCCCTGGGGCGGGGTCAATTTTGACCCCGGGGTCATGATTTGAACAACTTTAGTAGAGGTCCATTAGGCAATGCTACATGTCAAATATCTAAGGTCTAGGGCTTCTGGTTTTCGAGAAGAAGATTTTTTAAGATTTTTCTATGTAAAATCAAGTGACCCCTGGGGCGGGGTCAATTTTGACCCCGGGGTCATGATTTGAACAAACTTAGTAGAGGTCCACTAGGCAATGCTTCACACCAAATATCTAAGCTCTAGGGCTTCTGGTTTTTGAGAAGAAGATTTTTAAAGTTTTTCCTTTCGGTTGCCATGGCAACCAGAGTTCTGCATGGAATTCAATTCTTTGAACAATTTTTAGAGAAGACCATCCAAGGAACATCCCTGTGATGTTTCATCAAAATTGGCCTGTTGGTTTAGGAGGAGATGTTGTTTAAAGGAAAGTGTGGACGGACGGACGGACGGACGACGGACGGACGGACGGACGGACGACGGACGGAAGGACGGACGGACGCCGGACGGTGAGCGATCACAATAGCTCACCCTGAGCACTTTGTGCTCTGGTGAGCTAAAAAGCAGAAAATTATGAAAATGTTCAAAAATCGCTGGCAGTTTCAGCAACAGTGGGTGTGTTCAAAGCAATTTTTCACAAAAACAAGCCTGGTGACATATTATTTTTATTTGTTCATTATTTTCAGCACACATTTTCCTATCATATATATGAATTTAAAAAATTCTATGAAAGGAAAAAAATTATCGGAATTCTCTTTAAATAACCAGTATTTTTGAAACAACAGTTCCCGTCTCAATTCCATCTCTAGAAGGTATAATTTTGGTTGCATGTAACAAAGTTTATCTGGTTGTTTAAAATCTTCTTTTAAACAATCCACAAACCAGAATCCAGGTTCCTGGGGCAACGCCCACATCTCATAAGTTTCTTAATGACAATGTTCTTTGAAATAAAGTTAACTTATAAGTGGTCAGTATTAATATTTGATTGGAAAAAAAATGATGTTGTTGTACATTATATCAATGAACTGCCGTCTCACATCTAATTTATCTCGACATTATTATGATTCTCGGTAATTACCTGTATTTTTTATTTTACTCTCTTTCGGTATTTCAAGCTTCTGCTTTATTGATTATATAGGTGCGCACGCTAGGCACGTTATAAGCCAGATTGGTTATTATTGGCCTAATGTCTTGTCACAGGGGTGATCAGTTTCACATGAAATCGTCAGAAGAAATAGTTACTATTCCCGATAGCATTCCATTGTAAAACAATATTGAAAATATATTTTTGTTTCTTTTGTAAACGTAAAACTTTCAAGTATATTAAAATAAATTTTGTGACAGTATATTCAAAGCCTATGATGTACAGTACAACAGTAATTATGGGAAATTTTGCTATTGAAAACAAAGTACGTTGTCATAATAACATATCCAAATCATTTTTTACATTAATTTTTACATTTATGTAACTTCATGGAACAAACCTTATCAGTCTGGTGCTGTGAAATTCTATAATTGTTTATAAATACAATGAAATCTTCTCATGTATATAATTGTTTGGTGCTGTTTATATTTCGCTTTGAAACTCGTTTTTGTTAGACATACATGTATTTATTACATACTCGTTTCTATTCCCCGTTAAGTTAATCTGGTACCGGAAACGTCAATATTTTTCCATACACTGACGCCTGAATTTCATATTGGCTGCGTAGCGTAATTCAGTGTGTGTAGTTGCACTATTTTTTCTATTCAGTTCAGTATTGTCAATCCTATTCAGGCTATTGAACATATTTATGATATTTACATAATATTTATACGTGTAGATGCGTATGTAATAAAAAGGTTATTATCTTTGCATCGGGAAATATGCACTCGTTCTTCAGCGGAAGAATATTGCGCTCCTAAAGTCGCGCAATATTTCCGCTGAAGAACTCGTGCATATTTCCCGATACAAAGCTAATAACCTATAAATATTTATTTCACTCTATCTTGTTGATGTATTGCTAAGTTATTTTCTTGAGAATAAATTCAATTTTGTAAACTGTTTTCTTCGATATTTGTTTAACTGGGTGGTGTTTAGGCTGTTTGCAGTTAAAAATCATGTCACATTTGGACTATATGAAAAACAGATATATGAAAACTATAAATATTATTGCTGTATAGCCAAACAAATATCAAATTAATATCAAATTAATATGCTGTAGATGAAGTGTCACTATTCCATTTCATTATCGCAGCAAGAAATTTTCAACTGTTGGGTCTCGCGCTATATATATACACCACGGGCACCGGACCAGAAAAAAAAATGCCACTGTACATGTTATACCCTACCGCTAGGGATGGGTAAACTTGCGAACCTTCTACTTTTCGTCTGGCTCCGTCCCCTATTTCCAGAGTTAGTCAAAAATGCACATTTTCACCTTGTGACGCGCCTAGCTCAAAAAGTATATCATATAAATTGATGAAACATTGCATGAGTCTTTATCATGATATGAACTTGCACACCTCCTATCTTTCGTCTGACTCCGCCTCTATTTTCAGAGTTATGGCCCCTGAAATAGTTGAAAATGCACATTTTCACTTTGTGACCCGCCTAGCTCAAAACGTAATTGATATAAATTGATGAAAACTTGCACGAATCTTTATCACGGTATAAACTTGCGCACCTTTTATTTTTCGTCTGTCTCCATCCCCTATTTATAAAGTTATGGCCCCTGAAATAGTCAAAAATGCACATTTTCACCTAATGACGTGTCTAGCTCAAAAAGTATTTTTTGTAAATTCATGAAACCTTGCAGGAGTCTTCATTATGATGTAACACTTGGCATTCTTTATGAGATTTTAGCGCTAATTACAGTGTTACGGCCTTTGAAATAGCCAATATATTGGATTTTTTGTTTGTGATGCTCATAGCTCAAAAAGTATATGACCTAGTAATCCTTTATATAAAATGTTTGTTGAGGCTATACCCCCTTAAGACTGCAAACATTTGAATCATTGTCCCTTATTTGTGACAAATGTACCAGTGGGGGCACACCCTGTGTCCTACAGACACATTCCTGTTTTCATTTCTATTAAACTTAAAGTAAATGAAAAAGACAATACGATCGATATTGCATGTGGTGCATCAGCAACTTTTATATTTAAATTATGCCACAGCTTTGGACTTGTCTACAAAATTATTCTGATTGGACAGCTTCCGTTGTATCTTTACAAAGTAAGGCTAAGTTTTTTCGGAGATTTTAATGTTAAAGGAGTTGATACAATGAAAATGTTAAATTTAGAATAATATTTGGATATCGTGATGGATAATTTAAGAGTTTGTTTTGTACTTAGGATTTCAGGAGAAGTATAACTAACTGTGACATTATAATGTTTGTTCTTTACCGGAAGATGCAAGAAAAATTCCACGCCGCATTTGTTGAATAATATGAAAATAAATGATACATTTGGGAATCATTTCGTTATTTGTTGAAAGACATCGCTTAGTTAAAATACATAATTTTGCTTATTAATTAGAAAAGCATTATTATTGAAATACAGTATTCAAGCAGGCAAGAATTATTTTTTAAAAAGTAGCTTTGTTCACAACAGTCTGATGCAGTGCTCAACAGTTTACAGTGTCTGGATGAAACCTGGATTTGTCTGCCGAAATGTGGTTTTAATACAATACTTACTTTCGCTACTGTATTTAAGCAGTCATGAATAATGCATTAGCCAACAGCAAAGTTCAAAGCAGTCTGATGCAATGTATAATTTTTACAGACTAATTGCTGAAATAAAAATATTTCTAGCAAAAACATCATAATGTGGAAGGAAATTCATTTCCACAATTGACGCGACATTTTTGCTTATATAACAAACGTCTGTACGTGAAATATCCTCACAATATTTATACTGTCAATAATTGAAAAAAGTGACAATTTAGCAATCAGCGTCAATGCATGTTTGTATGGAGAAAATGCGCTGTTCGTAATTTCTAAAGACATCTGTTAATATATAGCACTGGAACATCCAGACTAATAGTTTGACTAATGACTGACCTGCACTAAACTAAACTAAACTAAACTAAAAACAAGACCTTTTTGTATCACGATCACAACAAACAGTATTTGAAATGAACACTGTACAGAGAGAATAATTCCAGGAATCAAGTTTCTATCCCCGAGAAGATTAAACCTAACTCAGTGTACATAAATCACTGTGTCGTGTTACAGCGTATTTCAAAATCTTAGAAGGACTTATGTACATTTGCATGTTGATTTTACAGATGTCTTCGTTGCATCTAAACAAATGTCTTACTAGTACTTTATTCATGGGATTTCCAAACAAAATATTTGTTACGCACCCGTACTGATGCCCTTATTCTCCAATTAGTTTGTCTGTCCAAGTTTCTTCAAACTTAATTAGTAGGAAAGCCTCCATGGTACGGTAGGTATTATAGCTTTGGACAATTTTTTGCATGGTACAGTAAAATGTGAATTTCATAAATATCCTTAATTATTCATATTAATATTATCGTATACATGTTTTATCTCACCTGTGCATTCGCCGTACGTTCGAAATCCGTCCATCCGTCCACACGTTCCTTCAAGCAACATCTCTGAAACCTTTAGCTGAGATGTGCTGAGACTCGGCTAGGATGTTCTTGGGTATACCCTTTTCCAAGGTTAATTAAACTGTTCCACTTGGTTGCACATCCAGAGATAAAAGTAGAATTGACGTCTCTTGAACCGCTGGTCCGATCATAAAAGAACTAGTTGCATAGCTGACCATCTACCAAATTATTTCATTTCTTCTGCCAGGAGGAGTGGTCGGTTATGTATAAGCCAATATAACTCTTGTAAGAAACTTAATGGTCGATTTTTTTCGGCGAACGCCGTCTAAATTCGTTTTTCGTTACCTATGCCACGTGACTTCAGTTTGCAAATCAAACTACTTGATAACGCATTAGAGATAATTTATCAAAATTGAAGATTTTTGCAACACCCTGCCTGATTGGACGAGAGTGTCAATTTCTTTCACTCTGTTGATTGTGCTACGCTGAGTGAAATGTAGACAAAGCGTTTATCCTAAACGACGCTGTTCACAGTTTTAAAGCTAACTTTGGCTCAGTATATTTAGCAAGAATATTGATATATCTCAAAATGATAAGTAAGTTTAATAAATATGATAAAAACCTGTTCAAATACCAACATATATCAAATTAAAGAAAGAGCTGAATACGGTCTGCGTATCACATGAATAAGGGTGTGATAAGAGTCTTTTATGTAAAGAAGAGCTTTTAAAAGATTTTCCTTGTTACATTTGTCGTCTGTATATGAAAAGGTTTCTTGCTTTTGTGACTTATTCAGATTGCATAATAAAATGAGTACTTGTTTGCTTTGATATATTTGTTATAAGTTATTTAACTGATTTATTATATATGAATATTTTTCTTTAGTATTGTATGCAAATATTGAACTCAGTTTCATTATATATATGCTATATAATGGCTGAATCTCATACAGTTTATCTATGTGATATGACTACGGTCAAACTTTGCTTATGGAACAGAAATATTGAAATAATTACAATTGTATGTTTTGCTTGACCTTCACTTTTTTTAATAGGTGTGACGTCACTGTCCAAAGATTCATGAATAGCGAATATGCATTTGTTAAAGCGGGATCAGTTGGCCTATTTTCGAAATAAATAAAGCGCTATTGTGCTGGATATATAGTATATTCTGCAACCAGATTTCTTATTCAGTGGCCATCTAAAAATATATTGCTCTGCGTATTTTGCTCGTTTCATGAGTTTACAAGCATTCGCACAAATCAGAGTTTCACTCCGCCCGCCAGCACGAATAGCACGGACAGTAGTGCCCTATCAAGACGAAGGCCTTTTCTTTTTATGGCCCGGCATAAAATATAAACACGTTTATGACCTCTTCTCATGAACCGCTTCATGAATCTTCATCAAACTACTGCTGTAATTATTCGTCTAAGGATAAACGAAACAAAATTGCAACCCTACGAAACCTTTGCGAAAAATTAAAAGAGAACCATTGAAATTGTTAAAGTGCGGTGTTTTGTTTTGCAGTTTGAAAAATGTTATATGAAAGATGAATGTTAGATGAAAAATTCATAACCTTCTTTCCTTATTACAATTCGCCGACCATCTTTTTTAAAGATATTTCTTGTTTTATACAATTTTACATAAACGTTGCTTTGACGACCATTTATCAATAATATTTAGATCGTTTAAAGTTATAAAACAACATCATCGCCAGAGGACATGGTCACTTTTTGCTATATCTACTAGTATGTAGCGGAATGTTTAGAATATTCACCCTATATTTTTCCCTATATGCCTGTACGGAAAACGGGAAACCTTCCTCTCTGGATCTGCAGGCCAGTTTTCAAAACACTTTAGCAGAAATGTTTCTAGGCTGGTTCTCTACCAAAGTCAGTTGGAGCTCAGGTGAGTGGTACAGAGACAAAACAAAACAAGCTTGGAGAACATTTGTATCGGTTTTAAACGTTTTAGCTTAAAATATACTTGTAGTAATATAAAAGAATAATGAATTATATATATTTGATAAATTGTAAGAAATGGTTGTATTTTAGTTAGTGCTGTTAAACTGTTTGTAAGTAAGACATCAAGACTGGTTACGATTGTCCAATAACAGCATATTTGAAAAATATTTCATTTTTCTATCAGGCAGTACAAAACACAGGACAAATAACGCCAACATCGCATACGTTTCATCACGACAAACAATTTCTTTGAAATGAAGTAAATTTATATGCGGCCAATATTAATATCTAATTGTGAAGAATTATATTGTAGATCTAGTAAATTATTCCAATGAACTGCCGTCTTACATCTAATTTGTTTCGATTTTTTTTATGATTCTCGGTAATTAACTGTATTAACTATCTTACTCTGGTTCGGTATTTCAAGCCTTTGTTTTTATTCATTTTATAGATGCGCATATTAGGCACGTTATTAGTCCCATTACTTACTATTGGCCTAATTTCTGATCACAGGAATGATCAGTTCATCACATGACATTGTCAACAACAGATAATTATATACCGAGTTCTCCATAGCAATTCATTGTAAAACAGTATTGAAAATATATCTTTCATTGTTTCTTTTGTAAACTTTTTAGTATATTGAAATAAATTTTGTGTCAGTATAGTCAATAAAGGATATCACGAGTGAACACCAGATGCAATACTAGTATTTTCACGAGTGGCATAGCCACGAGTGATAATGTAAGATATGGCGTTCGTGAGTAAAAGTTAGTTTGATCTTACATGTAAAACAAACATTTTTTATGTTTTGTCTAAATTTACTCATTTTATAGTTTCTTACCATTGAAAAATATATTTGATATTTTTCCTGCGAAAATACAAGATATATTTCACTCTAATATTTCGATATTTCGCTTAAAAAAAAACATGTATTAAAGCCTGAAATGTACAATAAAACAGTAATATTGAAAATGTTATTATTGAAAACAAAGTACATTGTCATAATAACATAGTCCGATCATTTTTGTATTGATATAACTTTATGAAACAAAATTATACCTTACCAGTCTAGTGCTGTGAACTTGTTTTGATGTTTATAATACAATAAAATCTTCTCATGTATATATCTGTAATTGTTAGTTGCTGTAATATTTTGCTCTGAAACTCATTTTTGTTACTGAGACATGTATATTTATTTCACTCTGTCTCGTTGATGTGTTGTGAAGTTGTTTTGTTGAGAATAAATTTTAACTTTTTAAAATTGTTGTATTCGGTTTTTGTTTAAATGAGTGATGTGTAGGCTGTTTGAAGTTAAAAATCATGTCACATTTGGACTATCTGAAAAAAAAACAACAGATACATGAAAAATATAAATATCATTGCTGTATAGCGGCAAACAAATATCAAATTAATACGCTGTGGATGAAGTGTCATTATTCCATTTCATTTTCGCAGCAAGAAATTTTCAACTGTTGGATCTCGCGCTATTTATATACACCACAGGCACCGGACCAGAAAGACAATGCCACTGTGCAACCTTAACTACTATTTATGGTTCTAACGTTTTGCAATATCTACTGGAGTTAACCCTTACCCTGCTAACTTGTCCGTCGTTCACGTTGGACAGTACCATTCACTGTTAAAACTGGTGCTTACCAAAAAGATACTGACTGAATGGCGAACAGTGCAGATCATGATCAGACTGCACGGATGTGCAGGCTGTTCATAATCTACACTGGTCCCAAAGGCAGACTCGATCGTGTCCAGCATGATAAGGGTTAACATAAACCATGCTTGATAACAAACTTGACACAATACTTGTAAAAATCACATGCCAGTAATTTTGATAAGGAAAGAGGACAAGGTCAAAGAAGAAACATACATTAATATATGAAAAACTAGACTAAAACACAGACTGTAGCGGATAACCTAAGAATTCGCGTTTTGCATAGTCTTAAATACAGAAGTACAATTAACTCTGATATAATAGTGCAATATTTGATCTTTACCCGAAGACACAAGGTAAATTAAACGCTACATTTGTTTAATGATATGCAAATAAATAAATCATTTGGGGAAATTATTTCGTTATTTTCTAAATAATATTATTTCACTAAAATACATCTTTTTGCTTATTAATTCAAAAAACTGTGTAAATGAATTACAGTGTTTAAACGGTCAAAAATACATTTTCCAACCAGTAGCTTTGTTCACAATCTGATACAGAGCAACATTTTTCAGTGCCTGGATGAAACCTGGATTTGTCTTGCCAACAATATTCAAGGTACTACTAGCAAAAATGTTGTTTCACTAGAATATTAATGAGCCGCACCATGAGAAAACCAACACAGTGCGTTTGCGATCAGCATGGATCAAGACCAGCCTGCACATCCGCGCAGTCTGGTCAGTATTCATGCCGTTCGCTTTCAAAGCCTGTTGCAATTAGAGAAATCGTTAGCAAACATCATGGATCCTGACCAGACTGCGCGGATGCGCAGGCTGGTCTGGATCCATGCTGGTCGCAAACGCACTATGTTGGTTTTCTCATGGTGCGGCTCAATTGTTTTCACTGCTATATCTAAGTAGTCAAGAACAATGCATTACACAGCAGTCATGTTCAAAGCAGCCTGGTGCAATGCATAATATTTTAGTGTCAAGATATCTGTAAAATAGGTCTTTCAACGATATTCAAAATTTGTACTATATAATACTAGCAAAGAAGGGAGTTGACTTTTTAAACTTATATAACCAACGTCTAAGTGAGATATCTTCACAATATTTATACTGCCAAAATCTGAAAAAAAGTGACAATAGATTCCAGTCAGTGCCAATGCACATTGTATGTCTGTAATTTCCGAGGTATTCAGTTAATATATATTAAGATATTATTCTGAAATATCAGTTTCTCATTTATACCACAGTATTACTAAATTTTGAGAGGCCTTTCAAATGAATATTTAAAAGCGTATATTTGTGTGAATGTCAAGATGTTGACATATTATCCAAGGACGTGCCTATGCCTTTCATAACACGAACAAAGGAAATAGTTCCAACCGCTTAAGTGACTTTCTCCAAGACTAGCTGACAAACTATACTGAATGTCTTTGTTAAACAGCAGAGCTGATGAAACCCGTCTCTTTCATACAATTTTGCTCTGTCCTTAATGATTTTATCGATTTTCAAATTATATAGATTGTGAGCTCAATCATTTCAGGGATAACTTAAATCTCTTTATATTATAAGCTATTAACACACAACTAATTAATTATGTGCAGCTTAATTTCCTTAAGGCTGGAACTCCTATATTTGACTTTAGTCAGTGGATCCACAACATGCACTGCATTCGTAAAGAATACGTCTTCTTACTCATATATTTGCCCTGACTCCTAGAAGCACAGCTCAAATAAGCTATCATATTAATCATTCAACTACCACAAAGGTATGTCCACGTTGTCTTGGTTGTACTTCGCCAATAATACTGAGACCCGTATGTAAGCTGTATCTAACCTTTCACCTTCTTTTCCCGATGCTCAGCTCATATGCTCTCGTCTAGAGCATTTGATTACCATAAAGGTGTAACTAGCGTATCTGGTTTAATGAAAGGAAAATGCAAGTTTTGACAGAAATTGCAGTGTGAAATGTTATACTTCAACGATGAAAATGCTACCGTGATACTATACATCACTGGAAACTTAAGTAACAAGTCGTTTGACACGTGCTGTGCTGTTTTATCTAAAGATACAATTAAAGAAAAAGACGTGTTTTCATTTTTATTCACAAAAACAAACTTAACAACCTTTACATACATTTGACCTGCATTTCTAATGCTTACATATATTATAATATAATGATAATGTTCTACTTAATTTTAGTTGTTTCCAACCAAGCACATTTAAATACTACGGCTAGTTATAATTTGAGGAAAACCACTTACGATACTTACACTTTTTATCATATAAGTTGCTTTAATATCATATGTCAGTAAATCAGCAAAACATTTTTGTACGTAAATGTTTTTAAGACTGCCAAGGTATCGGCGTCCCAAGTCTTTCGTATTTTTATTTGAATAGTAATTGCATTAAAGTTCATCACCATTTCCTCTTGAATATCTTAACCTATACCAAAATTAAATACTCAAATAGTTATAATGGTCGTGTAATAATCAATATGAGCTTTTCTCTCATGCTTTTCTCTCATGCTTTTATCTCATGGCAAGCTTCACATAAAACGTCCAGTCTATGTCTGTTTTAGTCAAAAAGCTTATTTTGTGGAAATTAGAAAGGTTATAGCATGCGAGTTTAAGTGACCTTATTCAGTAAAGTGTAGCGAAATACTACGCACATATTTCACTAGTTTCACACTTACTTAAAAAGTAGATATTTAACTTGACTAAATATAACATAATGGCCCTATATCGCTCACCTGTTATCATTGCACTTAAGGGCAAGAAGGTCCCCAGAAAAAAATATCTAAGTCCAAAGGACAGGAACAACAAATGGAAGAAATTTAACCAAAAAGAAAAAATATTCTTACAAGGTACAGATATGTCAAAATACACCTAAAATTGGAGGTACCATCCATATAATACCTCAGAAAAGTGGTCTCGATTTTTCCCTACGGTCAATAATAAAAAAGTTACTAAAAATAAGCTATTTAAAGTAACGTAAAAAGGAAGTCATTAAAAAAAATATTGTAAGTGAACAAAGGAAGGATCTGCCAAATAAAAACAAGAGCACTACAATGCAACGCAAATGCAGAGCAATGTACACACAAAACAAAGTCATATGACCTTTGACCCCTAAGTGTGACCTTGACCTCTGCACGTCGTTTCGATAAGGTGAACATTTGTGTCAGGTTTCTTTGAAATCCTTCAAGGGGTTCAAGAGTTACAGAGCGGAAGGGAAATTGCTAACCAACAGACAAACAGACAGACGGACACCGAGGCGATAACATAATACGTCCCTTCGGGTGTTTATAAAGGAATCGAGATCTTATGGTGATACAAGTCGTGTGCAAGTTTGGTTAAAATCAAATCATAGATAAAGCTGCTAACAATGTCAAAATAGCTAATTTTGGCCCTTTCAGGGGCCATAACTCTGGAACCCATTATGGGATCCGGCCGGTTCAAGAAAAGAACCAAGATCTTATGGTGACACAAGTTTTGTGCAAGTTTGATTAAATTCAAATCATAAATGAAGCTGCTATTGTGCAGACAATGTCAAAATAGCTAATTCTGGCCCTATCAGGGGCCATAACTCTGGAACCCATTATGGGATCTGGCCGATTCAAGTAAGGAACCGAGATCTTATGGTGACACAAGTTTTGTGCAAGTTTGATTAAAGTCAAATTAAAAATGAAGCTGCTATTGTGCAGACAAGGTCAAAATAGCTAATTCTGGCCCTTTTAGGGGGCCATAACTTTGGAACCCTTAACGGGATCTGGCCAGTTAAAGAAAGGAACCAAGATCTTATGGTGATACAAGTTGTGTGCAAGTTTGGTTAAAATAAAATCATTAATGAAACCAATATCGTGCAGACAAGAAATTGTTGACGGACGACGCACGGATGGACGGACTGAAGACGGACGAAGGGTGGTCACAAAAGCAAATGTATGTCAGCAGCTGAATTCACAATTTATTGCCATGTTATAAAAACCATTTGCTAAAAATGCTAGTTTTTCGTCCTTGTACAGATCAACATCATGGCTAGTTACAAATTTATAAATAACTGTACTATTTTTAATGTAACACACAATAATGTGTAATACCGGTACATGCAACCCTGTTATTGCGTTGTTACATATATGCTCTGTAGTTGTTTTTGTTTGTTTTCAAATATTAAATTTGGTCGTAAGATCTCTTTCAAGAAGGAGAGAATGAACACTTCAAGAAACCGAAACAAATACTGAAATTAAAAAGTACTGAAAATAAAATGCACCCGGTATTCATTTATATTGAAATCAGATACATATTTGGCAGGTACATGTGTTTAACTTTAGACTAGTGTTTCCCTACTGTCTTTTAAGACAGAACCAATAGATATAACACTTATTTTGCGCTGTCTTCCGGATGCTACCATATCGGGAGAAAACAACGTCACCATTTCCTCTTGAGTCGAATTTGCCGACATCGTCTTTTCTCGATGCACATCAGCAAAACACGTGACTTGATTTGGAGACTGGGAACAAGTTTCAACATTATTGACAGAATGACTGTCATCCGCTTCCGCTACAGCAATACTTCTTGTACTTCCGCCGGAATTTGTTCTTTCTACTTCCAGTGGTGATGTGTCCTTAGTAACCTTAGTAACTGTACTTCCGTTCTTTTTGTCAGTTCGAGTTCTATCAGCCAGTCCCGACACTGGTTTTGTACCGTTTGATGTATTTTTGCTGTTATTCTTTTGTTTAGACATGTTATATTGCTGTCGAGCTTTGTTTGTCTGTGATTTTCCTCTACCAGTTGAAGATTTTAAATATGGTGTAAAATCAGGGGTCTTTTCATTTTCTATTTTTAATTTTAAACCAAGTTTATTCTTACTTTGAATACATGGCTTACTCACTCCTGCTGAGACTGGTTTAGCCACTGGCTTTGTGGATTTCTTTGTATAAACACTTGTTGTCTTCGGTAATGGAGCACTCGATGGTTTATTCTTTACAATTTTAGTAGTATCTGTATCAACATTTTCTTTCGTAGGCCTATCTTCAAAAGTAACTGTTTTAACTATTTGTTCTTTCTGATCATTATCATCACTGTCTTCTAACAAATCATCACAATCAAAAGTATCATCTTCACCCGAGTCTGACGATTCCGGTGAGAAACAATCTCTTGAATAATTTTCCTTGTCATCTACAGAGTCTATAATAATTGTAAATCCGTTTGCAAATGCTTTGGCGTATTCATCATTTCGTTTTAACAGGCAAGAACTTCCTCCCATCTTACCACTAGTTGCTCTATATGTTTTCTTAGCTCGCCGACTACGCCCTGATTTAACTCGGCTTGGGTGTGCCTCTATATCTCCAAACATTTCTGCTGTGTAGTTAATACTGTGATCTTGATTTGTTGTAGGTTCCGTGCTGTCACTATCTCCAGAGTCGTCTTCCAGTATCCCTGCTGCAATAAGTGAAAAAGAAATAACATAAGGTTTCAAAAAATGTCTGTTACTCGTAAAATAGTGCTCAAGAATCTATGCAAACATATTCTGAAGATTTAGGGAAAAGTTGTTATGAAAGTCGTTTAGCTGTAGGGTTAGTCGCAACTGTCAGAGATTGCTTAGATGAATAGTGTTCGGTTTGATTAAAAAAACAGCGGTCAAAAGTACAACAACTTCAAGATTTAGGTAATATTTGCATTTTGTGGTTATAAGCTCAGCCTAGAGATAAACGAAATGATCAGCACATAATACTTCATAAGCAGGCAGGTAACACAGGCGGAGAATCACATCCTACCGTCAACGAACTTATCAGAGCCTTACACAACATTCTTTGTAAGCAGGCAAGTAACATGGACAGAATATAGTATACTGATCATATGGCAAACAAAAAATTAACAACCTTACCCACTCTTTGACATAAATGTTATTGTGAAACATGCCTGTGCTTTATCTTCAACAGGAATAAAATGATGTTCGAGTTGTTTCTTTTAAACTGAACATATTTTATTAATTAAAAGCACCTGTATATTTTGAGAATGCACATAAATTGCGAACATATATATGAAAAATTATTGCCATACCTAAATCGGCACTGTTAAATGAATCTTTACTATCTTTATTGCTCAGTGACCGTACTGTACTAGATCCAGGACTCGTCACTTTGGTATCTCGTACACCTGAAAGTAAATTTGGAGATATGTGTCTTTGAGTAGGCTTTATATAGTACCAAAATAAATATCTGCATCATAGATGTGCTGAAACGAATGCCTTTTATACATTCTCTAAAACGGTGTAATGTTAGATTTATACCTTAGATGGGATTTCAAACCAAGGACCGTTGCATGACAGACGGACAAAAATCCAATTTCTTTGATATAACGTTGTGTTCAAATCATACAAACTGTATAAACAAAAGAGACTTTTTGATAATATAGGCATATCTCAACAGAAATATCTCCTCCGTTTTGAAACAGATGCTTAATATCTTAGTTTTTCTCTGTATACCCTTTACATGTTGGCGGTTTATATGTTCAAATTGTACATATTTAACTTAAACTGTTACATGTTCGAGTTTTACATGTACCAGAATCAGAACTACTCGTACTGCTGTCGCTTGTTTTCTTTTTCTGTGAGCTGTTACCAGGACTTTTCACTCCCGAATTTTCTCTGCTTCCAGTATCTTTCACTTCCGTCTTTTTGTTGGTTCTTAAATCGTTTGCTTCGCCACTATCCTTTTCGCCTTCCTGTCTATGCTTCCCGCTAGTTCCTCCCATTTTCGCTAGTACCTCGTTTTCTACTTTCACTTGTTCATTTGACCAGTCTCGGTCAGACAGCATTTTGTCGTAAAAATCTTCAGCATCATCTCTCTGAGTGACAGATTTGACTCGATTGTTTATCTGACCAAAGAAAGTATGATAAATCAAATATCCAAAGTTAACACTGCAACTCTGTTTACGCTATACACGTATGACACAACACGTTTTGCCTAAATATACAGTCATTCCAGAATACAAAGTTTGAACAATTATAAGATCAAGACTATAATGAAAATTAATTACATTAACAGTAACATTTATTCTGAATTTGTTAGAAAGATTACAGTATATAGAAAATCAGTTACAAATTTTCCATTTAAAAGTAATTTACAATATACGATATCTATACAAACACACTTTAAAGTCAGCACATAAAAAAGAAGACCCCGATTGCTGTGGTAGTGTATGTTCTCATTATAAAGTACAGTTGCAACAAACTCGATATCTCGAAGTCGTTTATCTCAAAGTTCCGGCTATCTCGAATACATTTTCAAGACCCGTCTCGAAAACACGTGCTCAAAATATCATGTTGAGTCGAATGTCGGTTATCTCGAAATAAAACGCTCGATTCCCTGGGATTCGAGATACCGAGATTCATCTGTACTGCTTCTTTAATGCCAGGCATAAACTTGCCATGTGATTTCAAGAAGATAATGCAATCAAGTTTAGGAAAACTGTTCATAGAGCAAAACAACTGAGAACTTTTTGTATTTATATTTGTATCTACGAGTTTATTATATTGATTTCTAACTGTGCATGCATTACACAAATATGCCGAATAAAATAGCATACATCTGGGCATGTTTCGTCAGCTCCGTTATCGGCTACATCTGGAGCTTCAGAATTCTTTGATGGCCATACTTCTCCATTGTTCTTACTACCTCTTCTCGAGCTTAATTTTCTTACAAGCGTCGATCCGGGGTCCATGACCTAGATGAACAAATCAAAAACGTTACCTTTAACGACTGTTTAAAAAAAAGAAGAAAAAAGGCCCAACTATGAGAACATTTAAAGTACGCTAATACTCAGAATGTACCTACTTCATTACACAAGGAACTGCAAACAGCGTTCCTTATTTTCATAGTCATTTAACCTTAAACTTTCGGTAGTGCATTATTTTGTCTATATCCTGACACATATTAATACAATGTGTATCTTTTATATCATCTATAAGTGTCTTTGTATGATGTTATACCGACCTACCTGTAGCACTGTCTGCACGAGTTTAGGGGTTTCTGGCGGTGTGTGTATGATATTTGTAGCGTTGATCTTTGACTGATCCACAGAACACTGACTCTGTCTTTCAATTCTAGCATTCATACGAAGCAGTTTCCTTAAACATAAAATATAAATGATGTTATATTTTCTAATGCTTGCTCTTTACCGCTATTTATAGTAACAATGATGCTGGCCATTATGACTATTATGACGAAATACTTTATTTCTTTTCCATATTGCGGATGTAAACTGGATATTATTTTTTTCAAATTTTCATAAAATTATATCCATCATTATGATACGAAAAGTACTTCAACACATACTTTCAACATAAAGAATTGATTTTACAAAGTTTAAAGTAAATTACAATGTTTCTAAACATCAACGGCATACATGTAACTTTGGACAGTTTGGAAATTAAAATTTGATAGATCTTATCATAAATACGTTTTCTTTTATGAATAAAATCCATATAGACATTTTTTGATTATTTACGGGTTGTAGACAAAATCTCGACTAGGCTTTGCGTCGTTACTTCGAGAAATTGGCAATTATGAATAGATATTTCCAAATTCTAGATCAGATTCTAAAATGCCTAATACAGTGGCATTCAGACAGAAGAAACTGCCTTGAATTATTAATACTTTCCTCTGACAATCATTTTTGTTGTTTTATAGATGATTGTCGGCGTTTTAACAAATAAAATCATTTTGCAATTTTAAGCATACTGATGTACCTACTTTGCTCTTTTCTTTAGAAGTTTGTGAGCTTCGGGGTAGTCTTTCATCGCATTTTCAAAATCAACTTTTGAAAGTATAAACAGGTTAGTGAAGCCTTTACACCTTACGTCCGCAGTCCGTCTGTTCCCCTCAGCTGCCATCGCAAGAAGACTGGAGAGGTTAAGTCAAAATTTCGAATTAATACATCAAACTTCTGAATTACTAACTTCCGAGTTGCTTATCTCCAAACATTGAATAAGTAACTCGAAATTCACAATATATAAATAGCAACCAAGTAATATCCTAAATAGATCTAAATAAATTCTTAAAAAAACACCAAATCAAAATCGACAGTTCTGCATATAGAAGATTAATCTTCGAATTATAATTCTCTTTTATTTATTGTAACTTATTAGATACATTTTACCTTGAGAACATTTACCTTATTTCTCCAAAAACAGATCCTTCTCTCAATGTTGCAAGAACAAGTGAATTATTTGGACCCCCTACAACTTCTACAATTCCTTGACTGACGATATACATCTCTTTTCCAATTTCACCCTAAACAGATATACAGCATTATGTGTAAATAGGGCGAAAGTGCACACCTCTTGAAATGATAATGTTTTTTTCAGGTACAAGCACATCACAGATTACTTGCTGGTTTTCATAATTCCTTTTTGGTATTGCATCGATCAGTGTTAAAGATCAGGCATCAAATGTAGGAGCCGTCGCTGACTTTAAAGCACTTGCCCCTAAATGCTTTGGGTTCGAAACCTCGCTCGGAATGTGGAATAATTTCATTTCAGAAAGCCAACCAGCCTTACAAGGGAATGAAATAAACTCTATCGGTGTTAATCCCAAAGATCACAATAAAGCTATAAGAAGGTGTGTACTTAAAGCTTAAGTGTAAGAAAAATGATGTTCTCTTCGACGTTTTATGATAGAAATGTATTGATCAATCACACAATCTTAGTACTTATATCATATTTTATCTATTTTGATGTTGAGAGTGACACGATAGCCCTTTGTCACTCTCCAGGTCAAAACTCAAATAGGTACAATTTTAGAAGAATCCTCCAGGAGACAATTCTTCTAAATAACTTTAAAAACTAGCTTGCGGAGGCAGAGGAGAGGATACGTAAAGTCCTATACGGAAATCTTCCCCTTTACCCACTTCCGCCCCAAGCAACCATGTATTTTGACAAATCAAGCCGGCTTTAACTATAAGAAGAGGGCCGCCCCAAAACGTTTGTGTGAATAAGTGTTTAAGATGAAAGTAGCAATTTAGGAGGAGATGATGTCTGAAGACTTTCCTATTTCTAGCTCTAGTGGTCATTTGTTTACCGAATCGAGATAAACTGAACACTCCTTGCACTAAGCTGGTAGACGACCACCTAAGAATCATTTGTGCAAAAGTTTTCGAAAATCAGACAAATAGTTTGTGACAAAAATGCTTTTAAAGCATATAGGGAAAAGTGACCTCTGACGAGCATGTTTTATTTAACAAACTGGATGAATTGAGGGTTTGGTCAAAATTGCATGCATGGTTTAGGGGAAAAGTTAATTTAAAAGAAGATGTGGACTATGGATAACGAAAAGAAGTACGTGCGTGCGAGGAACTTCGAACGACTACAATCGCAACTCAACACGAACAGATTTGGAATAAGTGACATTAATTTCCTGACACAACTTCCATACTGAGCCATTTGAGGACATTTAATAGCCTTCATACTCCTATCTTAAAGCCTTTGTTCAATATGAATATTCTTATGTCGGCAATTTTTCTACCTCAACTACATCGTCAGTAAATTTAAGTAAGGCAATCACAAAAAGAATCATATATCTCCTCACAAGCTCGTTATAAGCTCAATTTAACAAATCGATCAAAATTGTTACTTACTGAGCTTAAAGCAAAACAGGTGACAGTAAACTGAATTTACACGATTACCTTCTTACAAACGTAGTCTCCAGGTAAATACAAGATGGGTTTAAGCTTTAAGACAAGGTCATAGAGCAACGTCTTGTCACAATCGGAGAACAGCTTCACCTTGCTCAATGTATTAAAATGAACATGTATAGCTAGATCTTTACGGAGTTTCATTGGCAAGGCGTCCATCATCGACCGTTCGTCTGCAAAATAGCACATGGTATATGCAAATTAGTTTCGTGGACAATGCTTAACGAGAAAGAAACTGTGTAATTTTGCTCCGGGGATGAATATCAGTAATCCAATTCCCCTCGTGTTTTCAAATTCATTTGTCACCCTTCAGTGCAACAGACTATAGCTTGTAATAAAATTTCCCTCGTGACTTCAATCCATTTGTAATCATTCCATGGAAGAGACAATAGCTTTTACTTTAACAAGCAGATTTGTTGTTGCGGAAGCTATTCCATGTAATACCATAGTAACAAAACATCCTCGTAAATTGTCAACCATGTCATCAATAAATCTAATGTTATCACGCCTTCTATGCATCGGTGATTTCATGGAGATTCTGGTGTTCATAGATAAATCAATCAATGCACACCAAAGACTTGCAGTTATTAGCATAACAATGTATGCAAACGACTGTCTTTCTGATGTTAGGCATTTGTCAATTCCTGGATATTACATTCCTGTGTCGTCACATACAGAAATATTAAGCAGAAGTACATGCAAATGGCAGATTTTATACAAAATGTTTATACCAATAACTTTCTGTTGTTGCCAGTTATAAATAAACCAGGTCCTAACTCTGTCTTGCGTTTCTTTAGGAACATTCATGTTTTTCACGTAATTCAACGCCTGGTCCATTCTGTGGTTGTACGTTGTCTTTACCATGTTTGATGCATCAAAGATATCTCTGATCTATTACAGCAGAAAGACAAGAATACAGTGCCTTATATCCATGACAAAATATATAAATGGGTAATAAACAAGAATGATGTCAACATTGTATGACGCAAACCCCCTGAAAATGTTTGACAGAATAGTAAATGAAGTCCACATCAGGGCCGTCAGTCCAGAAACAAATAACTGGACATAAAAGTCCCGAAAATATGCACATGCTGATACTATACACAAAGTTTCATTTCAACTAGATGGAAAATGTAGGTGCAGTTGAGTACACAAGGAAGTGTGACGGACGGACGGACGGACGGACGGACGGACGGACGGACTCACAGAAAGACATACGGACAATTAACAGTTAACACATACCTCAAAGTGTCTTAGGGTCCGGAGCATAAAGATACAAAATAATGCAAAAACAGACATGCAGCATTATTTTTACGCCCAAGGCATGAAAACCATACAGTACTGACTAAAATAACAAAAGCTTGTTTGTAAAAGAAATATCGAGTATGCAATTCTATATGTTATGGCGCTGACCTTTGAGCCAATGACCAATAGAAATAAACATCAAGTATTATCTTCTGACTACAGACAATAATCCTAAGAAGATTAGCAGCCACAACGTTCTTTAATTACTGAGCAGTCTAGTACTCACTGTGGCCTTGAACTACAGACACCAAACCTATAGTAGTCATCTACCATCCTATGAAGTTTGACGACTGTTAGCTAAAGCGTTCTTTTGTTATTGAGTAGACACCTACAGACCATCAGATCAGGAGGGGTCATTTACTGACTACAGACAGTAATCAGTTAAAGTTTGATAAGTGTAGGCAAACGCGTTCTTTAGTTATTGGATGGAAACAGCTTTCAGTCTGGCGGTCACTGTAACCTTGAGCTTTGACCTACTTACCCAAAAACAATTGAGTTCATTTTCTGGCCACACGTTATCATCCGTTAAATTTTGGGCATTGGTAAACCAACCATTGTCTAGTTATTGATTGGTCACCAAATGATTTATCGACTGAACGATCGACCGACCGACCGACAGACAGATAAACAATTAACAAAACACTATAACCGGTCACCGTGGCCCAGTGGTAAGGCGTCCGTTTCAGGATCGGGAGGTCGAAGGTTCGAGCCCCATGGGGAGCGTTCGTCCGGAGGATGTTTGTCATGGGACTTGTTCCGAAAAGACCGGTTCGTGAGCCGTGAGGTTGTTAAATGAATGGTTACCGACTTCTATCCACATGGCGCCTGGCATAGTTGTAGGAGTCGGGAGGTAATTGGTACGCACAATAAAGGTGTCTCATAAGCCAAATTGACTGTCCCTTTCAACAGGGTTGACACTATGATAAACAAGACTTTTACCTTTACCTTTAACCTATAACATAAATATGAAATACTGGAAATCAGACAAATACCAAATGCAGTGAAATAGGTAATACAAGTTAACAAAAATGATTTGGATAGAGACAAATGGAACGTAATTGTGGGTAATGCCAACTGACAAATGAGCAGAGCGCAGACATATCGGATGTAATTAAAGTTTCAGTGTGAAGACAGCTGTGATATAGATGGGAATTTACTTTTCTAATTGATTGGACTGTGTGCACAGCTGCAGGGAAAGAATTTTGCAGTCTGGATTTGATGAAAAATAATTGATGATACAATATGCTATATTAGTTTATCGAACCGAACGAACTAAGTCGCTGTCAGAATGCAAAATAAATGAGGCAGTGCAGATGAAAAAGCGAATGCTTCAAAGATGTAATAATTAGATGAATAGAAAAGAAATAAAGGGTTAGAATGAATGGTTGATAACCAGGTTAAAGTGTAAATCTAATATCTATGAAATCTTCTGATTTCGAAAAACTACGAACGGACGGATCGACGGACGGACATGCGCGACTCCAATAGGGCCCCCAAAATCTTTGTATTTTGGGGTTTAACAATGAAATTACCTGACCAATGAGAAGAGCGAAAACAAACACCCCAGATACCCAGTAGACTGTCATAAACATGTATTCCGGTGAATTCTGTGGAGTCGGGTTGTTTCCTATTGATGTTGCAGTTTTTGTTGCCAGATAAAAACATCGTATGTAGCTGAAATATAACTCAGATCTTAACATTCGAACCAGATGAGCCGAAATGTTTTAGTAAAGTCATTCAATTTAACCTACAACCGGGCATGTCGTATTGCAGACTGTAAAACAATAACTTTGTTGGAATAAAATCTGTTTTGAACATATAAATATCGCATGTTTCTCCCCATCAATATTGCCCATTTTAATTAATTCTAGATTTCGCATCGAAGGAATGATAGACGGTTATATTAGAGGATAGACGTCTGCTGAAGAGAGCTCATACCTAAAGACATTAATTTTGTATTTCTAGAGATCCTCCTAAAATACATGTATCAACTGTTTCTTTGACAACATGTTACCTAAATGATACGGCACAGAGATCGTTGACTTCTTTTAGTTTTTGGTTTAGTACTTTTAGTATTTGACATATGAACAAAACATCCGGAATTTCCGAAAAATTGACGGAAAAGACTAATGGAACAGACATTCTCCTAACAAAAACGAGATAAACATGCTTCCCTTCTAACATTCGATACAAAATAATGCATTATCGCACGCTATTTTTGGGGAACTCGTAATGCCGGAAGAATATTGTTTTCTGAAATACTTATTTCATCGCTGTATTATATTTTATTTTCTTGATTTCGGTAAACAGACGAATCGTTCACTCGTTTTCTGGAACGCGCAGATATAAAGGGATAATTTTCCAATGATTACTTAAAGATTTCAGATGTAATGTAATTAGAGATTACTTCCAAAATGAATAATTTCCTGCTGTCAATACAGCTAATGGAAAGATTTGTTTCGATAACCACCGGATCACATTTTCCGTATGAAAATCCCATGTGACGTCAGTTACGAAAAATAGCTAAAATCAACGTATATAACACTTCGGTCTATTTCGGCTTCCTTTACATGTTTCTTGGGTAAATAGCAATGTAAAGTAGTTGACTGGAATATGTCCAGTCCGTTACAACTAAATGTTCTTACTTACTCGCTCATTCGTTTTTTTTTAATAAAATCCATCAAGTTTCCCCTTTTCTAGTCTTTTTGTGAGTTTTTATGCCGATGTAAAACTGTGATTTTTCAAAATTCGCCTAGCATCTCATAAAATGTAAAAACTCTGTGACACATTAGGCTTCTCAGGTGTTCAAAGTAATTAGAAATTCTATGATACCTAAGGAAATTCTTTTTATTAACTTGTCTTTTTGAAACTGTTACAGACAAATAATATCAGGTTCGAGGTACACATTCATGCAAAAAGTTTATCGTTGAGTGCTATAAATAACCTTTAACCATAAATATGCTTAGATTAAAAACAATTACTTCGTAATTAGAATAACAACTGATTTTATTGACAATTACCATTTATTCATTTATTTGGGTTTTACGGCGCACCAACACAGTATAGGTTATATGGCGCCAAACAGGAGAATTACCAAAACCATCACAACGTTTAAACTAAGTACGAGCACTTCGTAATAAAATAACAATTCCCGCTTTAGAAACAAAGAGTGCTGTGATTATATTCCAAAATCCTTAATATGTTTAAACAGAATACAAGTATTTCGTTATACAATTTGGAACAGAACGTGTTGTGATTTCATTGCGAATAAACAAAATGCTCAATATGTCTAACCTAAGTACGAGGTCTTCGTACTAAAACAACGATATTCTGTTACGACACAGAAAATGGCTATTTTATTACGAATTGCCACACTACGACACAGAAAATGGCTATTTTATTACGAATTGCCACACTACGACACAGAAAGAGGCGATTTTATTACAAATTGCCAGATTACGACGCAGAAAGTTGCAATTTTATTACGAATTGCCAGATTACGACTGCGTCACACTGAAAGTTGCAATTTTATGACGAATTGCCAGACTACGACACAGAAAGTTGCGTTTTTATTACGAATTGCAAGTTTAAAAGTTTATAAATACGAGTACTTTATGCGTTTAATATTTAGTTACAAAAATACGTTTCATATTTAGTTACAAAAACAACTTACGCATTCCCTTCTCCGTTATAAACCCATTCATTCACGCCAAGTCCTTCATAAACTGACATGGCATAGTACCCACACGTTTCAACGTGGATAAGAAACAACATGTACGTAAATGTTCTCATAATTCTGGAAAACATATAGTATGGATACTTTATAGATCTTTATTGTCAAATCAAAAATCTAAATATTTTAGTCTTATCATTTTATTTTTCTAGCCGTTGAATTTGCCTATTGAATGACTCACACTTTCAACGCTTTGAATCAATATACGTTTAAGCCGACGAAATTCTGGCTAAAACATTAGGCTTTCACTACAATTCTTTACGTACTGTCAAGCAGGGAGGCCAATCAACGTGACTTTTCGGTATCGTACACACGGAAAAATCGTTCGATTCAGGTAAATAGTTTTGCTTATAATTTCCTTATTACTTGACAAATTTTAATAAAAGTAACAAGCGTCGAAGACAGGGAAATGGGTTCTTTCCTCGGCACAAAGCGTCTGGCAGACATTCTTGACACTTTTCTCAAACGCTTCGCCCATTTTTTTTCACGGACCAAAGGTGTAGATACACACTGAAATTTGGGCGAAGTGTTCGAAGAAAGTATATGTATTGGCAAAGTCTAGAGACGTTTTGTTTTGTTTAGGAAAACACTCGTTTCTCTGTCTTCGACGCTTTTTATTTCATTACAAACCGCCAAGTAACAAGAAAACTACAGACAAATACGTTACGTGAAAACGAGCAATTTACCTTGTGTACGATACCGAAAAGTCGCGTGGGTTTGACACCCCTGCAAGATGTGGTACTGAAAGCAAGGAACTGGTTTAAATTTAAAACTTTATTTTTTGAATAACCACGAATTTATTACCAAGTTGTCATATCAATATATCAGAATTTCTTACAGCCGTAAATAAACCCAAATCAATTCTAGATATAATCTAGATTTTCTTCTTACGAAAAAACTAATACATTATGCAAACACTAAAACCGGAATGTGCCTCAGAGAAATGTATGTGATTATGACAAGATATTGTCATCTTTTATATTAGATGTGATAAACTTGGCCTCATATGACTGGTGATCAAGAACATTCCTGATTTAATCATCTTCTGACAAAAATTCGCACGGAAAGTTGCGTTATACTAAATTAGCCAATCCAGTTCTTAAACCAATTGGTAGAAAGTGCAGCGTCCCAGAGCGAACGACCGAGACATTTGTTGTTTTATAGTAAACGGTACATGAATTAATTTGGTATACGGGAAACAAAAAACTTATCTGTAAGCAGGGTTTCAAAAAATGAAACTATTACCTCACTGCGTGGGCTGATCGTACCAGATGATCACATCTCGAATAAAACTCCCAAAATGTCTGGATCTATTAAAAGAAAATAAAAGTGTGAACATTAAAAATCACAGTCATTTGTTCTTAATATTATAAACTAGATTGTAACTTTCAGTTAAGTTTTCAATGTACAGAATATCTATGCAATATATAATGCAGCGAACTATAAATCGTGTCTTGCAATAATATGAGCCGCGCCATGAGAAAACCAACATAATAGCTTTGCGACCAGTATGGATCCAGACCAGCCCGCGCATCCGCGCAGTCTGGTCAGGATCCATGCTGTTCGTTTTTAAAGCCTACTGGAATTGGAGAAACTGTTAGCGGACAGCATGGATCCTGACCAGACTGCGCGGATGCGCAGGCTGGTCATCATCCATGCTGGTCGCAAACCCATTATGTTGGTTTTCTCATGGCGTGGCTCAATTATACAGTTGAAACGAGGTACCTCGAATTCTAAGGGATCGAACGTTTTACTTCGAAGACTTAAAATGATATTTTGTGGACATGTTTTTCGGGATGGAACTTGAAAATGTCTTCGACAATTTTTTAGATAAGCGAGTTCTTGATATCGAGTTTCAGTACTATATTATGTATTTTTTTATTTCAATTATTCAGTAGATTTCACATAAATTCTTATTTCGTCCTGTTTTAATCTTGCGGCAATTTTGCTATAAAAACATACATTTTTTTCCCTATTAGTATGTTACCATCTTCCAATCTTCGACAATAGGAATCAATGTTTACCTTTAGCACCCTTGGTAAGCGGCACCATGGATTCACTTTCATCTCAATTAGATACAACAGATCCAGCGGGAGTAACGACAGACAATCAAACTGGAATGTAAACATGATAGAAAAAAAGTGATAAAAGACAATTAAACTGCAGCACAACATATCAAATTAGGAACGACTGAAGCTAAACACAAACGAACATAATTAAATGATAGTACCAGAAAGAGATGGATTTGAAATTTGTCTCACGAAAACAACATTGTTGAGGGCAGATGCCAATTTTAAAAATATAATTATGTAGAATGACTGTCATTGTCGTATTTAATTTAAGTCACTTTTCTTAAATGGAAAACTAAACTGAAATTGTTAAAATATGAACATGAACAAGTGCTATACAAAAATACCAATTACAAACAAAGCTTTGCAAACGTTCACATCGAAACCTTTTATGAACACTAAAATCTATAAGAAAATCCTCTGGTAGCATAGAATGCAGCAGTTTGACTAAGTCTGTTCATGAGAGGTAATGGGTAGGGCAACACCTCTCGCGCCCCCTAACACCGGCTAAAATATAGAGCGGATATAAATAGACTCCATGATTCTAAAGGCCTAGAAAATATTACAACATAACAAGACATCTAATGTTTGAGGGGGGGGGGGGGGGGTAAAGTGGTGTAATGGTAGCATATACTCCGTTTTTTCCTATTAGTATGCTTAATTAAAAGTTTGTGAAATTGTTTCCAACAAGAAATACTTACTTTAAACATTTTCTTTTGCATATAATTCGCCCTCGTTTTTGACCGATGTGTCTGCAAAAGGAAGAAGTAGTTAAAAGCCTTAATTTGCATAAGTTCAACATCATTTTTATTGTATCATAGGGAAATGTTTGCGTGTATTAATTACATCATGCAACCGAGAGATTAAATTGGCTACTGCAGTTACATAAACACTACAATAAAAACCCATATATTTATTAATTTATTCACCAGACAAAAATCAGGATTTCGGTGATCAAACGGCAACAATGTGGAACCCGTTATTTGTTGACCGATGAAACGGGCTAAAATCATTTTAGGAAAGCGGCCTTGGTCTAGATATTTCTCGCAATTATTTCAAAGACTGAAGATACAACCTGACATGTTTTCACTTGGTTTCAAAGAGTAATCTTGACCGTTTTACCTAGTTTTATTAAGGCAAACATGTTTGTTAAGTAGTGCCATTGACCCTGAATTAGAGGTATTAGCCATGCGTTCAACATGCTGCATGCTGTCTCATTGAGGCAATCATTTCTTTTAATATTTGTAAGACTGCTCCATGCATATCAAAATTGCAGCCACGACAACATCAGATATGTTTCCTGTTTTCAAGCGTGACCTACAAGACTGGGGCACGAGTTTTGGACGAAACACGTCCTCTTGCCAAGGCAATATTTTGGCCAGAGTCCATGCATGCCAAAGTAACGACCAGGTCAATATCAAACGTGATATTGACCAAAAGGTTTGACACTGACCTTAATATAGGAGGCTCCGGTAGGAACTTGACACATTAGGGGGTAATAAGTGTTAGCTCTGTCGGTAGAACAGTCGCCTTGTAAGCAGGCTGCACATTTTTCTTACTCTGTGCCATGATGTCAGTCATTAAAACTTTTGCAACAGTATGTATCTCTGGAATTCGATGTATGGGTGGTGTATGTCGCGGTACGAACTTTGACTTTGATGTGAAAGGCAGTTTGTTAGTATAACATGTAAACAAGAGCTCCCTTGTCCGTGTCCCTGACTCACCATTTGACTTCTTTCGCTGCTCTTGTATAGCGTGGTTTAACATGTACTGATCTATTAATGGATTTTGTTTGGTAATCGTTTCTGTTTGCTTTCCATGATAAAATGAACAACGAAGATTTCAAAGGATGAAGGCATTGCAAAATTTTGATATGCACTCAATCGTTTCATTTAACGCCCAGCTGTTTTAGCATAAAATTTCTTGGGTTTCGTTTCGAGTATATTAACGTTACCTATTCATTAAGAAATGTTGCGCCGTTAACTAAGACATTACATTGCGGTTAAACGGGCGATTAATGTTTCAATCGTGGATAATGTTCATGCAGTCTGTAAATGTGCAACCATTTGCAAGTTGATTGAGACGATAAAATGCAAAATAAAACGAAATTGAACATTAAAACGTCGCAATTTCTAGAATAAATGCATTTTCACTTATAATGACTTTAGAATATTCATTTCGTTTCAAGAACAAATGATTAACAAGACGTAATGAATATTTTTTTAAACTGAACCTAGGACGTAACTGTTGAATTAATTGTAGAAAAGAAATTGAGCACATGAAAACAAAAAATCTGTTTTAAAAGGTCTTAAAAGAAAATATGAGCACACATGTGTATAATCAGCCGTAGTGGGGCCTCCGTGGCCGAGTGGTTAAGTTCGCTGACTTCAAATCACTTGCCCCTCATCGATGTGGGTTCGAGCCTCACTCGGGGCGATGAATTATTCATGTGAGGAAGCCATCCAGCTGGCTTACGGAAGGTCGGTGGTTCTATCCAGGTGCCCGCTCGTGATGAAATAATGCACGGAGGTGCATCTGGGGTCTTCCTCCACCATCAAAGCTGGAAAGTCGCCATATGACCTACTATGTGTCGGTGCGACGTTAAATCAAAAAAAAATCTGCCTTAGGGTCATTATAACAGTAGCTCGATCTGGGATGCTGTATTCGGCTCAAGCGGATTTTTGCCAGGTCATGCATATGTTCATATTTAATTGTGAAATGCAAGCCGATTTTTTACAGAATTTATACATATTACAGAATTAATATATATTGTACTGGCAGCCCGCCCGCTTAGCTCAGTAGGTAGAGCGTTGGTCTACGTAGGTAGAGCGTTGGTCTACGGATCGCAGGGTCGTGAGTTCGATCCTCGGACGGGGCGTATGTTCTCCGTGATTATTTGATAAACGACATTGTGTCTGAAATCATTAGTCCTCCACCTCTGATTCACGTGGGGAAGTTGGCAGTTACTTGCGGAGAACAGGTTTGTACTGGTACAGAATCCAGGAAAACTGGTTAGGTAAACTGCCCGCCGTTACATGACTGAAATACTGTTGAAAAACGGCGTTAAACCCAAAACAAACAAACAAACAAACATATTGTATTGTTCATTTTTCATCTGGTGGTAGCCTTACATTGCTTTTTCCCAAAAATTCTTTTCATGCAAAGATGATACACTTTTTGACATACAATACAACTGAGGATTTTATTTTATTATAGTAAAAATATAAGTAGAATTGCATAAATAACGGCTACAATTGTAATTATGAACGCATGTCAAGAAAGAGAAAATAAAGAATATAATTAATATCGTTAGTTAAAAAAAGTTTTTGTCTATATACCTCTTAATCTAATTCTGTAAAACATAAGATAAGACAAAATATTTAAAAAAAAATTCGAATGTTGACTATTTAACTGTCTCTTTTTTTTGCTAGAAAATATTATACAAACATGGTTTTTTCAACAAATATATCTCCATATAAACGTAATTATTGGTTATTATTGGAAGACGTTTTACCCTTGACTAGAATGTTTTGTTTGCGCTTTGATTAAAGGGCGAGTATATACGAGAGAAAGTACATATTTCATATTTTGAAAAACCAGTACATGTATGTAGCATAAAATAACGAAACAATTACAAGAGTTAATCAATCGACACTTGTCTTACCTTTAAGGCGAAGAAAAAAACTTACCTCTTTAAGTCCGCTGTTGAGAAAACTGATTCTCATTTTGAATAGTAGTATGTCAACGATGTATATAAAGTCGCAAACATAGTCACAGGCCAGCCAGTACTTTACGTTACCCGGGGTTTGGTATGGGAAAGCAGCTCGGAGAGGTATTGCCCACGCATTATACATGAATGCCAAAGTTACTATAAATAGCCACAGTAAATATAATTTACCTGAAATAAAACAGAAGTATGTATTCATAACTGATGTTGCATTACCTCCAAGTATATACGAGATTTCTTTGGATGTTAAGATGGTATCAGCTATTAAATATCGCAGGACAGTCCTAACTGACTCGAAGACCATTCACAGCTGTAAAACACTATGACTGAAAGAACAGGAATGCGAGATGCATGCACTGAATAAAATGTAAAATGTAAAATTTATTAATTGAATGAAAAAGAAGTACTTTGACTTCAGGCTGTTCATTCCTGTCTACGCGTCTTGCCAGGCAGATCTTTTTGCTTAAATGGTCATGATAGGCTATAATTATACCACTAACAAAACGCCAAAAATGCGACGACATTCGCGGAATTGTTTTCGGCAGGTCACAATGTCATGAATGAGTTTCAATTAACTTTGTTTTTATATGAATAGAACAGAATCTATTCCAGACTTTTGAAACAAAAATAAATACTATTTCTTAGTTTTTTGTAACGGAATGTAGAATTATTCCGTGAGTTTTGGCCACAATTTCCTTAACAAGGATTTTCGTCAGTTTCTTTTTAAATAGTGATAGTATATATAGTTGTGTTTCGTTTGTTTTTTTCCCAAAATCTAGTATGATGATGGTATTGTTCATGGTAAATTTCAGCCACTGTGGGCCGCCGACTTGTACTTGCTGGACCCTTAAAGAACTTTCAGAATATTCTATTTATCTTAAAATAGCATATCCATAAAAAGTTCTGGAAATGTTTGAAAAAAAAAATCAAAAGTTTCTTTGGCCAATAATTTTCTTAAAATACATTTTTGTCTACAAAAAAAAACATAACGGACATTCCCATTTTAATTTCAAGGTTGAGCGTATATCTAACAGGTCTGAAAACGTAATTCAGCAAAGACCTCAGCTAACTCTAAAAGTCAAATTGTCAAATTATACGTATATATAAGAAACAAGTTTTCGGTATATAGTTAGCTAGCAAAATGAAATTAAACACTTACTTTGAGGTTCAATAACATGCGGAAATTTTAATCTCCTGATCCACCTGGGCAGCTTAAATTTCTTTTTTTCTTCCTCCTCGGACTCATTTCGAATTCTCACAATCTCGGAGATAGTATCCCCTTCCGGTTGGTCAGGCAGGAACGAGTCCAGCCGACGTCGAAATTGAGGCTCGGCGGAAATGGCTGCAAACATGTCGAATATTCGGATTTGCAAGTATTTCATCTGCTTTTGTGCTTGGGCATTTGCTAAAAGTAATATTTCTGTTTTCCTCAGAGACTCTCATAACATCGTTAGTACCCTGTTATGTTATTCCTTGAATTAGTCTTTAAAAATCACTATTTTTTCTCTCATACTTTTTTATAAACGACGAAATATATTTTCATTTGAACAAGCATTTGTAAAGAAAGGAAGATTCCTCTTATTTTATTCGCAGAAAGTTTCTGAAAATAAAACTACTCCCATTTCGTATTATGCCAACAGAAAGATGCGGTATATCACAGGCACTTTTTAATGATCCAAAGTCTTCCGGTTTGTCTAAGATTTAACATTCAGTGCGCGTATTTACATGAAAAGCCTACTCATCTCACTTGACAGTCCAATTTATCAAAGAATTGCCAAAGCAAAAAAGAAAAATTGTTCAATATCGTGGGGGTATAAATGAATTGAAAATAGAAGCGTTTAAAGCTTTAATTTTCGGGAAAAAATTCGCAGGTACTTAAATTCGAAATCAACATTAACTGGAATTAAAGCCTGCAAAAACTATTTTTTCTTAATGTAACAAGGACAACTGAATTTATTTCTTCTTAGAATAATCAAAGGAAAGTTGCGAAAAGGTAGATTAAGAACATTAGAAACCAACAAAATGACTTTTACCAGAAGATAAAATGTTGATTAGAAATAACACTTTCACTCCTAATTAACTCCTAATTTCTTCAAGCAAATTTAAGACAATGACTTTTTACTTCAATGAATTCTATGAAGAAAAAAAAAACATAATTTCTTTTGAATTACTGGTATGTCTCTTTTAAAGTATCTGTATATTTTGGAATAAGAATATCTCTAAATTATGTCTAACTAGTGACGCAAGTAACCCGGCAAATAATTATAATGCTTTAGGAATAACTCCAAGTTATTTTAGCATCTTTGACAAAATATCTTTTCACGTTTTGAGGAACGTTTGTCAGTCAGAATCTTTAAATACACAAAAAAATCACATATATCCACTGTAAAATTATAAGATAAATTAAAATAAAAATCCTTAAGATACGTTCCTTATTTTAACACTACTCCACATCTAGTTCAAAGGAACTGAACAACTGCGCGAATTATCTATCTCCTTATTGACTAAATTCAAAAGACTCTCTGATCTCTTCTACATGTGCAAGTCCTATTGCGTTTCTAAAAACAAAGAATTGTCAAAGATACCGCACTAAGATAAGTGACATCAATTAACTGTTGTTCATAGGAATAGAAATCCAAGAGAATTCAGACGCGCTTAGTTACACAAAGCTAATTACCTAAATTCTCTGCGGAAAGCCACGCATGCATTTGGATCCATCCTAAAGCCCTTTGAATAATCGACGAACAGCGTAAAGGATCTTTTAATGCTTGCGATTATCGAGAAAAAATAAGACTATAAACTATATTGATAATGGTTATGATCATAGGTGGAGGGACTTTATTGTCGGCACTGTTTTGTTTTATGGCCAGTTTATAGAAGGCGTTATGACAACAATTTATCAAAGATAACACTAACACGTCTATTTAGCTTCTCTCAAGAGGGCCCCACGCTGCACAGGATCGTAAGCAAGAACGGCGTAATTTGTGCCTACAAAACATGCCTCATTTGCAATTTACGCGTATAATACAACTTTTTAAAATGAACCTATGGTTTGGATAAATCCGCCCGCAGTTTTGCCAGTAACTAAGTATAGGATAAGTGTATAACAAACAATTCAAGATCGATATAACTGATTTATTTCCACTGACAAAAGAAAATTTCATAGCCATGGAAACTGCATTTCGCTTGAACAAAAAATCTTAGTAATTCCAAAAAGTAATTTTTCTATTCACAGAAAATATGAAAGCGATTCTCTTTGCGTAGTGGCAAGTTTCCGTTTTCACATAATTGTTTTTAAAATGGAGATGCGACACTCTTCAGAAGCAATATGTCACTTGCACATCCTCTTCGCGTAGCTTCTTTTTGATTTGTCTAAGAAATCATATTCAAAGAGAAAACATTAATCATTCAGCTTGACAGTCTGATTTACTAAACATGTGTTTACCTTTAGCCAGCTAAATTTCTAAAATGGACTGGCCCATCTTTCAATTTTGGCAATAGCATTTATTATTCAAAGGATTTACTGACTGAATAGCGAACAGTGCAGACCATGATCAGCCTGTACATAGCCTGCACGGATATGCAGGCTGATCATGGTCTGCACTGGTCGCAAAGGCAAAATCACTTGCCGCCAGCAGACTAAAGGTCAAAGGATTCAGAAGAAAGAGAAAGGTTTCCGTAAACAGTTAAAATGGTACGGGAATAAATTTGAATTGAAGAGATATTCAGTAAACGTTTTTTACTCACATGTTTTAAGTTATTGCAATTCTTGAATTCCATTGTACAACAAAAATAATAAATTGTGAACTGACCACTTTTTCACAGTTATATTTAGTCTTAAGATACCTGAATTCTTGGCTTTCTTCAAGAAAGTTCATAATGCAATGTAAAATGTTGTTTTCTTTCGTATTTTTCTTTTTTTTTTTTCCTTTTTTCTTTTTTTTTTTTCTTTTGAAAACGATACGATATTGTGATGGTTCTCCGATACCCCTATTAAAACAGTTACGGGGATGACAAACGGGTATACCAACGGGGTCTCGGACGTAAAAATGAAATTTGATTTTTTGAATAATATTTCAAACTGTTTTCTTTTCGTGAAAACCTCAGAAAGAAATGAAATTATATCAAACCTGCATTAATTCATTTTAAAATGCACATACACACGATCAAACTATTTTACACACTGTTACACCTAACAATTATATACCTCCGCAAATGGGTTGTTTTAGTTATTTCTCTTCTTTTTTTTAAATTCAGTCTTACCAATATTCATAATTAACTTGTGTGATCCTAATTTATTCCATTTTAAACACACTTCTAAACGTTCATGAATTTCTTATTTATGAGAGGAATAACTCCAGATGAAAATATCAAATTAATGTTTAGCACCGTGAAACCTTTAAACAACATCTAATTCCATTCCATATATGTATTTCGAAGAAACTGCGGGAAAAAAACAACCTTATTGCTCCTTCCTAATCTGCTAATCCAACAGAAAGTTTGCCAGCGACTACAGTATAGGTTATACGATAACCTTCTGGGACAAAGCAGCGAGAGATGTTTTGCCCAAATAAAATCAGAAGGCTTATTACTTTCCGTTAATGGCGAAGATAAGGCTTTAGATAGTTTGATATCCTCATTGCTCATAAATAAATTGAAATCAGACAGACTAAAATGCCAAGTCTGCTTGCCTCTAAACAAACTGCCAATATTCTAATATTTTCGGCAGAAACATCTGTAATGGAATCATTTAATCTGTCCGTTTTCCTTTTTATTTTGAGTTGCCATGCAGACACGGAGCTAATTTACGGATATGCACTTATTCAATCTATTCTATACTATGTAGCTTGTGATTCTCATGGTTCGGTACGACATCATATAAGACAGTTTTTCCTACGCCCTTTACATTGTTATAAGATGCGTCTTTGATAATGTCATTTTTAACGACACTATCTCTGGATTTAGGCTGCCGGCTCGTTTCTTATCCAATTTATGGCGACCGATGCGATAAATTCCACGAAAAGAGTTAATATTTCCAAGATAACGCTGTTCGTTTCGTGTCCGGGGATAGTTTATTATTTTAAGTCAGGAGCCACATATTGCAACGGATCCAAAGAGTCTGAAAGTTGCTATTCATGCATGGAACAAATCTATAATGCATGAATGCAGCGTAAGGGGTGTCTCTCTTTCTTGTACAGAAGACTGATATAAATGTATCACTTCTGTCGGTGGTTACATGTTATGCACATTGTCTTATCACAACCTACCTATATGCGAAGTTTGAAGTTAATACATTAAATGGTTATTAAGTAACGCCCTGGAAACCAAATGTTACGGTCAGATTTGATTCTGCCGTGGACTTGACCTTTGACCTGCTGACCTGGTTTATGCGCTCATCGCCACCTATATATGCCTAATATATAGGAACAGTTTGAAATCCGGTTATTAAGTTACGCTCCAGGCACGAGATATGACGGAAAGGATTGACCTATGAGTTCAATTCAAGACCTTGAACTTTGACCTACCGCCCCGACTCCTGCGCTACGCACTCATTGCTGTCTACCTATAGGCACCTCTATTAGTTATCAAGTTATGCTCCGGACACGAATATACACAAGAAAAAAATTGAAAATCTAACTTTTTACAACCAAACATGTTATCTTCTCTTTGTTTTAGTTTGCATTCTAGAAACATAAGGTAATAAATTTGAAATCTTGCCTCGCATGTATAAAACATTAAATTTTTTATAATACATTAATTGTTAATTAATGATTTTCACAAGCATAATGATAGAAATAAATTTATTTGCACCTAGAACCTTAACCTGGCTAACTACTGGTTATATTTTTTAAAAAAACTTAATTTTTCTTAATTTCTGTTTTGCCATTTTTATTATCTCAGCAGAATTCTGTTCCAGCTCTAATTAAAGTATGTACGGGCACAGTCATACAAACTTTGTATACAGCTTCACAGTTATCACTAACAAAACATGGGGTCTGAATATAGACTAACAGAACCCTTTTCTATGAACAAAGTCCTGATAAAAAAATTCGGCCTACAAAAACATTGCCTGGACGCAAATTTTACGCCAGTGTTCAAATATATCGTCATGTGAACAGGACTGAGGAATCTATCTGTCAGCTAAAAGGAAAATAAATTTAGTTATTCGGAAAAAGCAGATAACAAAAATAACGACAGTCAGCTTTAACCTTTACCCTGCTAAATTTCTAAAATGGACTGGTCCATCATTCAATTTGGGCAATACCATTTATTATTCAAAGGGGTGTTTACTGAAAATTTACTGACTGAATAGCGAACAGTGCAGACCATGATCAGATGGCAGAATCACTTGCCGACAGCAGGCTAAAGGTTAATTTAGATTTCGTTATTTGAAAGGAATGTTGACTGTGTACTTGAAGGTGGAGTTTCTATCCAAGTTTTTTTTTTTTTGTGATGGTTTGATAATTTTCTAAAATTTTCGATCGCTTTTACGCAAGATCAACAAACTAAAAATCAAAAAGCAATCCAAATGAATACCAGTAAGAATAAAAACATTGTCTATATATTGCAACCTGCAAATTAGAATCAGTCTATGGTGAATATAAGTTATGACTTACTAAAACACATAAAAATAAAACAGAATAGGGTACAGCCTTTTTTTTCTGCAATGTTATGAAGATTTTCCTATCTAATATATTCCGCGTATAAAGTTCTTTCTTAGGCGTCAGCACTTTAAAAACAAAACTGTTGAACAAATTTGGCCAAATTCAAATGATTATATTAACCAAAATACTAATACAAAATGTATAAGATTCCTTAATAAAAACGATTATTAAAAAATAAGATAATCCATTATATTTACATTCCTATCAAAGGAATTGGTCATTTGACAGAATTCTAAAATGTTGTCAGAAACATTCCGTTGTTTTCCTGCAAATGATATTAGTACGTCCTAATTTTTGTAATTCTGGAAAACATTCGGATTTTTTTTCTTAATGAAAAGGCAGATCATATGCCAAAGATACGACACTATGATAAACACCATTAATGATTCTAAAGAAGAAATACAAATTCCTTTAAGAAATTCGCATCAGTGACACATTGTATCCTCCAGAACCACATAAGTGACACGAAGAATGGCACTTAATTATACTGAATATGTATAAATATTCCACAAAAAGAACGCTAACATCAGGGGAGACCCTTATAATCCTAAAAACTATTCAGTTATTTCCACATAAGAAACATACTTCGCACTGCAGTTATTATAGGTATTTCATATGACTCTGTTCGACTTCATGTCGCTTTCGATCACGCTCCCTGGTAACAGCTATAGATTTTGGGGCGGCAAGCTCGTTTCATATCTAATTTACGGCAACCGGCAAGACAAATTATTAATCAAAACTACAAACATTCTCAAGACCTCCCAGTTCGATTCCATTCCAGGGAAACATTTTTTTTAATTTCCAGTTTATGGCTAACTATCTAGATATGTGCGTCAAATTGCCTATGATTCAGAAATCCTGAGATCTGAATCCATCCACCAAGAGACAAAAGTACGCATCAACAGATTTTATGAAAGGTTAAATTGTGTTTCATTTTAACAGATCTTACAAGCAAATGAACACAATAAATATATTTGCTGATCTTTCTATATAAGTTTTCTTCATAAATACTAGTAATGGTGTTGTTGTTGCTGTCTTTGCTGTTGTATTTATTTATTTTTTTATTAGTCAAACATGTATGATTACATATATATACTATGAAACTTCAGGATGTAGCTTTAAGAATGATAAAACTTCCCTTAAATGCGATTCACAAATATGCCAACGCGTGATGTTTCAAGTACAGCACGTTTTATTTTCTGTAACTATATAATATTAAAAGTATGTTTCTAAATATCATGGTTATATACAGAAGCTGAACGTAAGCGGTTTTTTAGAAATATTATACGTCTGAAATGTGCAGACAATCTGTACATTTGAGCCGCACCATGAGAAAACCAACATAAAGCATTTGCGAGCATCATGGATCCAGACCAGCCTGCGTATCCGCGCAGTCTGGTCAGGATCCATGCTGTTCGCTAACGGTTTCTCTAATTACAATAGGCTTTAAGGTATTCGGCCCCTAAGAGTAATGTTTAAAAAATGGCATTTGCTTGGTATATTCTTACACTTGACCGTGCTTCGCACTTTGTTGCAAATTTTTAAAAACTTTTACCTGCCGTTTTTTATAAATTTTGTGTAAATTATGGTATTTCCTCAAGCTCAAGTAGAGACAAATTTCAAAGTGGCGGCCTTTATCGAAAACGTTTGCAGAGAATTCATTATACCATTATTTTTTATGAAAGAATCATCAAACTATTGGTAAACAATTATAAAACTAAAAAATAAAAGTGTCAGTATCATTTTTTTCTAGGGTGCCTCAAGTAAACAGATTTAATGAGACAGAATTCTATCTCCAACGTTGAAAAATTAAGGTCGAATTCTGCCTGTCTGTTTTGAATTTTGCTCACTTCATTCAAAAATAACCTTGGGGCATAAGTAAAATCTACCTACATTTCTTCCACAATATGTAATCTAAAGAATGAAGGCAAAATAAAGAACTTTTACCGCAGGTAACTCAGTACTTTTAAAGATATCTAACTCTACCCCTTCTATTTCAGAGGTAAATTCACTTTGAACAGCAAGAAATCGCTTATCAAATGAATATTTTCCGTTTTTGTACAATAAATCAATAACAAGTCTTGAAAGAAGTAAAAACTTACTAGAAAAAAAAAGAAAAATAAGGAAAAAAAATGTTGGTCCCAGTGGGGCTTGAACCTACGCCCCCTCTGAAAATTGCAGTCAAAGTAGGTTTATGGTAGAAATTGAATACTCTTCAAAAAGGAGATACTCTATTATGGGCCTAATACCTTAAAAACGAACACCATGGATCCTGACCAGACTGCACGGATGCGCAGGCTGGTCTGGATCCATGCTGATCGCAAATACACTATGCTGGTTTTCTCATGGTGCGGCTCATTTTTATCATGCTCAATATTACGAAAGATGTCCAGTAGTCTTGGCCTTATGTTCACAAAATATTTTCAGTCTCCGCTGAGTTTGGTAATGAAACATTTTTTTGTCATTTTTATCCATATTGTATGTTTAAAATCAAACGTTAAATGTATGCCTATTTTCAATTGACTATTCAGTATTGATGCTCAGTCTCAAATGAAATTTAATCTTGAAGTTCTAGTAAAATGTGTAGTTAAAATTAAATCTAAAACTCAGCTGAGACCGAAAAATGGATTGTGAACATGGGGCTTGGATGCAGTTCTCAGTTTAAGCTCATAATTTGATGTGAACATACATGTATAAGCAAAAGTAAAATAAAGTAAATTTAGTAACAAGATGCATTAAGTGACAAATTCTGTGCGTCTTCAACTTCAGTTTCTATCCAGTGTTTTCTTTTCAATTAACATACATGTATTTCTGATGAAAGTTGGATTGTGTAGCCAGTTCCAATGTAATTACATTTTTAAAACACCAACACAAGACCGAAAGCATACTTGGAGTTTGGGACACTGTAAACATAGCTAAAGTAAGTAGTGCCGAGCGAATTAAGTATGAAAACACGTCAGTTTGCTGGTGAAGCTACATTTACAGTCAGTGATGGTGTTTGACACATTTAAAGGGGCATATCTCCAGATGGCCTTTAAAATTTCTTTTTTTTTCTATCATACAGCAATTGTTACTAGATAAATTTTAATTTGTATTATATAAAATAAGGCTAAATGCCTTCCATTTTGCATCAAATTTCAATAACATGACTTTTTCTACATATTTTATTGTTTGAAGGAATGTTTCTATAGATGGAAAGTCTCTTTAAATGCTGTGAATCATTTCATATATTTTATTTATTGTTGTCACTAATTTATAAAATCATTTCCTACATTCCGAAAAATGACATACATGTAATTCTGAAGGTATTTAGCCGCTATGTTTGAATTACATTTGGAAAATATTTGCCGTTTGGACAGACAGGTAAAGCTATGAGAAAACATACCCGAAAGTGCATCAGAGCCGGCGTAGTCGGACAACGAGGAGGGACTTGGCGGCTGCAGCGTGCACTCTTTAACCTTCTCTGTACGGCTTGAGAAAGCTCGAACCAAATTCCTTAGGTGTTCAGACAGGCTACTGCTGACATTGGACACGCTATGAAAGCAAAAAAAAAAAAAATAACTTTGTACAAACAGCTTATATATTCATCTATAAAACAATACCAAAAGCCTGAAATGTAAGAACGGATAACAGACAATCCCAGTTTTCTTGCCCACAATGCACATTTAGTGTTGAAATGATCTAAAGACCACAGAAAGCTTCGGCTTAGGTAGTCTAAATACCAAAATTACATTACTTATAGCTCAAATAACCCAAAGACTACAGCCATAGGCAGTTTGACATAACAACAATGTGTAGTATTGAGGTGTCTTTGATTCCGTTTTGCATTCAAATTCAGAATAATTTACCAGCTACACTAACTGCGATTCAAAAATGATTTCGCCTTTGCAATACTCTATCGACCAACGCTTCAGTTTATTCCGTACAGGGGTCTCTACACGTATTCAATCGCTTATCTGTTGCGGAAAACAAATCAAAGCAAAGTATACCAGATGTCACATCACGATAAACTCTATTTATTGTTTCTGGTTCTCACTAGCGCATATGTACATATATTATCAATAAATAAATAATTTCCATAAAAAGTTGAACAAATTGGAAAACAGCACTGCTTTGAGACAAATAAATTTATTGAATCCATATATTATACAACATGACGTCTAAATGACTCATATACAAATGCTTAGAGACCAAAATAAAAATGAAAACCAGAAGCAACATATAGTTTCGCATGAAAAACGGTCAAAACAAACACTTTAAGAATAAGAGTCACTTATTGCACTGCTAGGTCTGTGTTAGCGACAACGTAAGACAGTTTGAGATACAACTATGAGAGACCATTGTTGATTTTATTAGGTTACACATACGATATTAAGACAGATAAGGTAAACAGACAAAGACGATAAATTGAAAAGTCAACACTGGCGTAAATCCGACTTACAATGAAAAGTCAACAATAAGGTTAACAAGAAAACTATACACACGAGTACCTCTGAGGAGGGACAAGATCAGAAAAATTCAAAAGTGACGACGCATTACAAAAAACAGCACAGTCGGGTAAATGTAAGGATGGGGCAAAAGTTTAAAATTATATTCCTAGAGGTGGAGTAGGGGTGTTCACTCTCCTTAAAGTTTGGCAAAAATACGTTTGAGGGTCGATACAATTTGATATATACATACTAACATCGCTTATTTTTATTGCAAAATGGATCCCATACAGTCAATTTTCTTGGTCACAGCAGCACAGCCAATTAGTCCTATTCAGCTTTTCATTGTCATTGAAGACCCCCCCCCCCCCTCCCCCCCGGTTCCCCAGGCGCACGTGATTTCAGACACGAGCAGGCACGTGGTGGGTAGAACCACCGAAACACATGAAATAATTTTACACCCAAAAGCAATATTTTAAACCCACAACGTCGGGGCGTAAGTGATTGATTCGGAGTTAGCGACCATAACACTCTGACGTGAAATTCATTCCATAAATTGTCAATATAGGGCAGAATGTTTACATTAAACAATGAATAAATCGATCCAGTGACATTGAATAACTAGATATCATACCAAATGGGGGAAAAACAGTAATAACCGATTCCCTGTTTGAAAAACAAGAAAATGACAAACGTTCTCAGCAGATCGTAGGTTTGTTCAGCAAGAAAATGACTCAGGAGATGACTCAGGGGATGACACAGGAGACTGTAGATGTTTCAAAGATAAGAGGAAACAAAATAGGAACAATATTAGCCTTACCTAGTTACTGTTGGTATAGAAACGGACCTAAAAACGTCGATAAATGAGACGGTTACTGTTGAAATATAGTTACCTTCTTGATTTTCCTCACATAGTTTGTGTCAATGTCAGTTGAAGAAACATAGAAGACATTGTTCTTAAAACCTCTTATGGAGTCAGCTTAGACTGCTTTTTATGTGTGACATAACAGGAAAGTTAAAAACGAAATCATAGGAATCACGGCCAACATTCATCTAAATGAGCCGCGCCATGAGAAAACCAACATAGTGGGTTTGCGACCAGCATGGATCCAGACCAGCCTGCGCATCCACGCAGTCTGGTCAGGATCCATGCTGTTCGCTAACAGTTTCTCCAATTCCAATAGGCTTTTAAAGCGAACAGCATGGAGCCTGACCAGACTGCGTGGACGCACAGGCTGGTCTGGATCCATGCTGGTCGCAAACCCACTATGTTGGTTTTCTCATGGCACGGCTCAAATTATGAAAATACTAAATCAGTATAAAACAAAAGCAACCAAAACGAATACACACACAATTATATCATATACTAGTAATATATAATCAGAACAGACATTCTTAAAGCAAAATTACTAGTTTCAATTGCATTAAATGTCCGTCTAGATTTATTGACGACTACAGCATAAGATTATGATCTAATATTTGTTAATGATATATACAGTAGTATGCTACATATACATACTAGGTAATAATCCAAAATGTATTGGTTTCAATTTGCACCTTTTTAATCAAGATCTATAAAAATGAACATTTTTAGATAACATTTCACTTTTAGATCTGTGGGGAAAATGGAGAAAAAATGTAATGGAATGCCTCTCCATATCAGAAGGAAGTAATTTTGAAGAAAATACTCAAATAAATGTTTCAATTGGGTCCATGTCCATTCCTCAAATCTGTTGTAAAAGTTCTGTACTCGCTGCTTAGATTAAACATGAACCTGTCTTTTGTACTTCGTTACAATATATACAATTACAATGTAACTAATACTACTTTAGCAAATTCAGAATAGACGGATTTACAACGACGTTGGTTGCCCTGTTGTTTAACTGGATGTTTTGATTTTAATGCGCAAACGCTCTTTAAGTGTTCAGAATCTTGTCTTAGCAATTATGTTCTGCTGGCCGTGCAAAACTCTTAAGCTTCCTATAATGGACAGTTAAATACATATCAAAATACATTTTAACCGTATTTGATTGTGCTTTATTAAGGAATATGGGAAAAGTACCGTGATAGGTCACTGAGTCCTCCTTCCGAAGATCGTCTTGAATTGCAAGTGTTTATGTTCAGTAGCTCACTCCAAGCACTCTGAGTGCTGATTATCCCTGGACTTCGCGGTGGTGGCAGGTGTGAATCTCCGGATGTGTCATTGTAGCCGGGTAACAATACATTGCTGTCATAAAAATCGCCAGTGCGTATCTCTGAAAAAGCAATCATAAAATATTTCTGTTTTTTAAATCATCATCGTGTATGTATCTATGAAATCTTTGATGGAAAAAATATTTATATTGCAAAATCCGCATGCAGTCAGTATGGCTGAAATAAGCAATAAGAAAGAATAATTTTTGTCATACAAACCACCAATATCTTTCTCTGAAGTAAGCATTTACAAAGGTATTCTGTCATACAAGCCACGAATATGTTCAAACAACCAATATCAATATGTTTGTCTGAAATAAGCATTTACAGAGAAATTCTGTCATGCAAACCACTAATATTTTCCCCATAATAAGCATAAACAATGTAACTCTGTCACGAAAACCACCATGTTTCTCCGAAATAAACATTTACAAAAAAGTATGGCATGCAAACTACCATTACAATCCCTGACATAAGCATAAGCAACACAATTCCATCATGCAAACCACCATTATAATCCCTAACATAAGCATTAGCAACAAAATTCCATCATGCAGACCACCATTATAATCCCTGCCATAAGCATTAGCAACAAAATTCTGTCATGCAAACCACCATTATAATCCCTGACATAAGCATTAGCAACAAAATTCCATCATGCAAACCACCATTATAATCCCTGACATAAGCATTAGTAAAGAAATTCTATCATGCAAACCACCATTATGTTCCCTAACATAAGCATTAACAAAGAAATTCCATCATGCAAACCACCATTATAATCCCTGCCATAAGCATTAGCAACAAAATTCCATCATGCAGACAACCATTATAATCCCTGACGTAAGCATTAGCAACAAAATTCCATCATGCAAACCACCATTATAACCCCTGACATAAGCATAAGCAGCAAAATTCCATCATGCAAACCACCATTATAATCCCTGACATAAGCATTAGTAAAGAAATTCCGTCATGCAAACCACCATTATAATCCCTGACAAAAGCATAAGCAGCAAAATTCCATCATGCAGGCCACCATTATAATCCCTGCCATAAGCATTAGCAACAAAATTCCATCATGCAGGCCACCATTATAATCCCTGACATAAGCATTAGCAACAAAATTCCATCATGCAGGCCACCATTATAATCCCTGACATAAGCATTAGCAACAAAATTCCATCATGCAGGCCACCATTATAATCCCTGACATAAGCATTAGCAACAAAATTCCATCATGCAGGCCACCATTATAATCCCTGACATAAGCATTAGCAACAAAATTCCATCATGCAGGCCACCATTATAATCCCTGACATAAGCATTAGTGACAAAATTCTGTCATGTAAACCACCAACATGCTTCTCCGAAATACGCATTTACAAAGAAATTCTATCCATCAATATGTACCAAAACAGCAGTTACAAAACATCTGTTACACAAATCAACAGAATGTACGCCTGAAATAAACAGTTTGTATTGTCAATGAGATATATACTGTCGCAATACTTATGCAGTTTGACATACGTACACAATTTAATTATAATGGTGTAATGATCCACTAGCTTTCAGGACAAAGGGGTTTAATTCAATTATCATAAGTAATTACATTCTCCAAAACCTTTACTGAAAAACAACATATGTATTTACAGCTGAATCTGCCTAACAGTCACTTGTATCAAGCCGCCGCTTGTCTTTAGCAGCCAATCAGCTAACTCCCCAAATTGACTTTTTGATCTAATTCAATTTTGAATTAAGCAACCACCTGTCCTAAGCAACCAGCTTGTGCCGCTCCTTTGAAAGGTCGCTTATTACAGCTTTGACTGTATTTTACACTTTAAATTATATCTACATTAAAAAGTTTTAAACGAACATGCAATTTAAATACTTCATTAGCTAAACAATATATTAATTAAAATGGATCTTATTAGCATAATGTTCAATAACCTTCTATACAGAATATAAGTGTAACTTAAACTTGATTTTTCCTGCTACGAGCGATGTATACGGACGAATCAATAAAACATCATGGATTTTTGTATGTGCAACTACAAGATGACAGCTTCCTGGTGCTTTCAGCCTGGAAAATCGATCGCCGTGTTATATATAAACAACTTGTAAATGATTCCCCAATAATTTCTCCAATAGGAAGCTTCGCTTCTGAACAGAGCACGTAGATCATTTCCTTGTATAAAGAAAACGACATGCTTAGTTAACAAAAGATATAGATTAATTCTGAGCGCAATTTTCACAATTCCTACGAAAACAAATTGCATAGCATGCGTTTCATTTGTTTTTATTATTTTAACCTTTACCCTGCTAAATTTCTAAAATAGACTGGTCCATCATTTAATATGGGCAGTACCATTTATTATTTGAAGCGATGTTCACTGAAAATGTACTGGCTGAGTAGCGAACAGTACAGACCATGATCAACCAGCATCGATGTGCAGGCTGATCTTAGTCTGCACTAGTCGCAAAGGCAGAATCACTTGCCGCCAGCAGGCTAAAGGTCACATATTGAAGCAACATTTTATGACAGTTTTCATTTGTGTTATATTCTGTTAGATATTTATTTAAGGAACAAAAGGACCCATTTTACAGAGTTAGATCCTTATTAGAAATGAATGTTTTATTATTTTCATGAAATTCTGTAATAACTCCCCTAAAATATGAAAGTATTTAAATAATAGACTATATGTTTTCAATATGATATCAAATTTTACATTTGCGTTTGATACCTACTGGCATATTTCTGCAATGTGAACCAAAAGGCAAGTTTTAACACAGTGTGTAGCTTCAGAGTTCATATACTTGCAATTTATCCTGGTTTCGCAACCAAGATGGGTAAAGGGAGGTAATAATATTTTTACAAACTTGCGTTTCTAATGAATTTCAGCTAACTTTACATTTGTCTGTGTAAATATTTGACAACTATAGTACAAACGTTCCTATATTCATATGATTTCTTAGGCAGAGTTAAAATAACTCTACCTTGGTTGGGCAACCAGGATAGGTTACATTTAAATCAAGTCTTAAGCCTGAAAATAAGTTAATTTCATATGAAAGCCCTTCTCAAGTCTTTCATAACACTGTAAGAATTTTTAAAATCAGACCACCATTGCAAAAGATATGGCAGTTTGAAATTTAAGAAACTGGCTAATCATGGAGGCAGCTATTTTAGTGTGTTTATGACGTCATTTACACACTGCTGATTTCTTTATTTAGCAAATAACCTTCTTGAGTATAAGATGTAAAACTTGGTACTTTCTTCCATTATAGTTGGAAAAGGTAGAGAAATTATTTTAAGGAAATAAGTAAATACAGCTCAAATATGTATCAAGAAATTTGATAAATCCGCCATTTTGTTTTTTGTTGGCATGGAAACAAAATGGCTGCCATTTTGATCAAATAATTAAATGCTCATAACTTTCTTATTTTTAAGCAGATTTTTAAATTTCTTTCACTTCTTTAAATGATTTAAGAAAACTAACAGAAGGAATTACAATCAAAACAACATTGCCTTTCCCTTTAAAAATACCTTTGTTAAACTTTCGACCAAGTCCGTTACGTTTAAGACATATAAGAACATTATAATCTGTCATATCTTCACATAACGCTCATCGCTCTTGTAACATGATATGAGCCGTGCCATGAGAAAACCAACATAGTGGGTATGCGACCAGCATGGATCCAGACCAGCCTGCGCATCCGCGCAGTCTGGTCAGGCTCCATGCTGTTCGCTTTTAAAGCCTATTGGAATTGGAGAAACTATTAGCGAACAGCATGGAGCCTGACCAGACTGCGCAGATGCGCAGGCTGGTCTGGATCCATGCTGGTCGCATACCCACTATGTTGGTTTTCCCATGGCACGGCTCAATACACCCTCTATTCAACTATGATACTCTGGCCACCTATAAGTTTTATCTTTTTATTCCTTATTCTGCCAAAATAGTACGGTAGTTCTAAAATGACTATATTTATAATACATTTAAGATATCTAATGTACAGCGTTCACTAAAATAGATTAGATATTGACCTTAAATTTAAAATATCGTCAAATTTTATATATAACGCTTACTGGTTAATAAAAACTTTCAAATTTTGACCTCTAAGTTTCGGTATATGGAATGAAATGTATTGTATCTTAAATTCAGACTTACGTAGTTGTTCATCCGAAATGACTGAGTTTCAAACTTAGCTCAGATGTTATCAAGACCATTATTTTGATAAATGTCTAATCAGGAATGTGGGCTTTATATGATACGGTCAAGTTAAAAGATGAGAAAGGACTAAGCTGTGTAATGAATGAAACAAAACAGACATCATATTTTCCCGCCTATGGGCGTGAAAGGAAAAACTAATGTTGCTATTCAGATTACCAGTTGGCATAATTTAACATTGAACTATAATGTCTTAAGGATGTCTTATAATACATGTCAGTATTTGCTATTTTATTTGTGTGTTTGCAAAAGTTACTATTCAATTTTTAAAAGCCTTAAAAAGTTGATAATGATAAGTGTTTATGAAATACATCTGGGATGACGGTAAGTAACTAAAAAAAAAAGAGAATGTAAATTACCAAGGACGTAAATATCTTCTTCAAATAACTGCATAATTGTTTAATGTACTGTACACGTAAAACAGAACGCCGCGAACAATTCACACCTTGAAGCATGTCTGGTTATTGCCTTTTTTCCATTAAAAAAAATTGTATTAAAGGCCCTCTTATGAAATTTTGTCGGAAGATAAAATCGGTATGTCCTAGGCGCAGTCTGATTTACCAAACGTGCAGGGCAGCTATCTTGCGCGTTTAACAAATGTAAGGCTAGTCGCAAATTGGTTATTTGCGCTGAGCGATTTACAAAACGCGCAGATTGTTTTTTTTTGCGCGCAAACGGTAATTATTGCAACACACTGAACAAAGTATTTTGATATGCTTACATTTAAAATAGTATTGGTAAGCCATCAACATGTGCTTGAGAAATGCATGTTTTAGTGTTTATTTATCAATACTATTTCTTTCTGACGCATTCATTAAATCTGATGCCATTATTATGGGCCAGGTCAGACATTTAAATTAAAAATTTGAATTTTTGCAAATCGAAAGGAAAAAAATCGTCGTTTACGACAAACATTGCTCTCACAAAAAGCCATTACAAATACTCCATTATCTTCAATAATATATATTGCTCTAATTTTAAAAAAGGTGAGGAAATGATTACGTTACTTTAGTAAAGATTCTTGTTTTTGTTGCTTTTGTCCATCATTCTTTCATTGATATTTTAAAACAACAATTCTCCATATACATACTGATATGCGTCTTGGCTTTATCTCCATAATATAATAGACAAGAATCAGACAAAATAAATATCAAGAATGGATAGAATTAGAAAAGGTCTGAAAATTGTGTTGCAGATCAAAAGTTTTAAGCCCACAACAAAATTTCATTACCGTTATGAGTAGATTCTATCAAAGTGATTGAGGCATTAGTTTGGTAGGTTGCTTCCTATGCTAACATCTTATAGATTTCATAGCCGACCTGAACACACTTATGACTTAAGATAATATTAAGGACATACCCGAAGTGGAACAAATAATATCCTAATTGTTACCTTACATAAAAACAGAAAAGGCTCTTGACACCACTTGAACTTGTTCTGTTGACTCAGGCATTAACTTATTGGATCGGACGAGTTCTACACTATTTTCGCAACGAACAAATATAGATTTTATTTCCCTTTGTTCGAATGATATGTATAACATAAGGATTTACAAGACCTCTCTTACAGTGCAACTTTTGAAGTTGTAGAGCAAAAAGGCCGAGGGAAATAACTTCTGAATTAGCAGATGCATTATAAACACTGGCTGTTATTTTCCGGTGCCGACGCTTTACATAATCTACTCTCTTAAGACTCTTTAGAAGCACCGAATGCGACCAAACAAAATATTAACAGATTCGAATTGAATCTGCTCACGAGAGGTAATAAAACGTGCTTCTAGGTCCACTAGCACCGGCTTAAGCGGAACTCTCTCATACATAAAAATTAATTGGACTCTTCAGATTCCAAGTGACAAGAAAATATAATAACGCCGAGTCAAAGCATAGAGAGCTTTACTTAGGCCGCCACATTGCTCTTAAAAAATTGCTGTTGTTGACATTAGTTAAGGACACACTTAGGGGTTGAGGGGTGACCTGCTTTAAACTGACTTTTCTCCCTTTTGAAGAATAAACATGATGTACGCTAACCAGATGATGGTGTAAGATTGCACATTTGTATGATTCTGTCCAAACAGTCAGTCAAACGGTAATTAAATTGAATTATTGCTTATTCTGTAATCTTAAGTCTGCTCATGCACAAGAGCGGATTGTAAATTACACTATTTTACTACATTTTTTATAAATGCACTGTATTATTATGACAAAACATTACTTTTGGAGGACTTATACTAAAACATGAAGTAAAATATATCATTACACTGATCCGGTATAGGTTTACCACGATGTTTGTAAGACGAGTAAATACTTTGTATGCATTAAATAGAGCCGGGTACGCTCCAAGAAGAAACAATGCGTGATCTGGACCTTACGTTTACCTCATTAAAATGTTTTGATCGACATAAATACAGATACTGTTTGATATAAAGGGTTAAACGCGAAATAAAAAATATTTCTGATAGAATAAGTCAAAGACAGACAATACAGTAATATCATGAGTATTTTAATCAATGTTTAATTAAACTTCTTTCAAGTTTTTGGTGCTTTGAAATAAGATATGTTAAGATTTCATTTATATGACTTTAATGATTTATTAATTTAAGAAATGTTAAGATTTCATTTTTATAACTTTAATGATTTATCAATTTTATTCATGACATGATCATGTGATTATATTCTCGTCTGTATGATACTTAATTTTAAATCAAATAAAGTAACTTTTAAAACTGTACTGTCTAGGAAAATAACGTTATTAATAAAACTTGAAGTAAAGTTAAGATGACAACATACAATAGTTATCAAAAAAAAAATGTTCTAGGAATGTCTTGAAAAATTCTTCCTAAAACTATAATATTGATATCATAAAAACATCACAAAGGGCGGTAATAGTTTGATCATAACTGTATCAAGTTTCTAATCAAACACATGTAGTACATGATGTATTTTCATGGTACAATTAAACCCAGTAGGACCATAAATCTTTCTAAACAACATGCATCACATCACAATTTTTTTCGGAATCTACATCATTGCAAAAACAAGAACATGCGCATAAAATGAGTATTAAATGAAATTTGACAATGTTGAATTTATAAATTTCCTGTGGAACATATTCAGTTAAGTCTTTTACATAGTTTCTTTTAGGGTTCATTAAGGGAATGGGCCTCCGATGAATCCCGATTCATTTTATTTAAAAAAAATTCAAGACTTTAAAATAAACTTAAAGGTAAATTGATCTAACCTAGAAACGAACCGTTTTTTGATGGGTTGGAAGACATGGATCATTAAGTATCCATAACATGACCAAGAATTTATGTGACTCTAAAGAAATTAAATGTATATGCATATTTTGAACTTTCTACTATACTACCGTTATGGACAGTCGCTGTCTTACCTTATACTTTCATTAAAGATGCAGAGTAATGAATAAAACCATGTCACATTCTAGTATATTCCGACTGTCCTCTTCTTTATTCCATTCATATTTCAGAAAATATTAGAAAAGATGCAATCTATTTATCCACATTTCAGATTACCAAGAGTACATCTATTTTAATTTGTACACGGTGCTTTAACATGACCAGAAAAAACACTCATCGGTTTCTCTCTCCATTATAGTATCATCATCAATCACATTGTGGCCCTAGCGACATGTTATAAAACATAAAAACGAGGAAAAGCTTTTACAGAATACAAACAAAATAAATATTTATGATGATTCTATCATGTGCAAGAGAATAAACAGAATCAAGCAGAGTTAAGGTCAGTCTAAAATGAATTAAATCAGACCTTCTTATATAACGACGGTCAATCTAAACACCATTATAACCGGAAATCAGTCCGGAAACAAATCGGATGTTGGACAAAACTGAACTGACTGTGACCTTACACTGAAACATAAAAAGCTCTGCTCTTTGAATGCTATGTTAGTGTGGGTTTGAATTCATTTCTGTCACAAGGGTTCTATAAAGCGAACTGTTCGTAAAGATTTTAATTCCTTTCTTCCGCTTAGAAAAGTACACATATGATTGTCACTAGTGCTTAATATAAGAAAAAAAACATTGAAATGTCTCAAATATTTGGTCAAATCAACACAGTTTGAGCATTCGTAACAAACTGAATTTCAAATTATGTCAAAGGCACATTATTGTTCCTGACAAATTTGTTTCCATATCGAATATAGTGGGAGGGAGACAAGACCTGTATGTAAGCCAGGCTGAAAAAAAAGTGTGACATTTACCTTATGTATAGGTCTTGCACGCGACACATTGCCTTGCAATGGTGAATGTTTGTGCCATCCGTGCCTAGGTACTATTGTATTGACAAACATTTGACCGTTTTACAGACGAGGCGCTGGTATACTGTCTCCAGAACTGGTTTTATTTGTTTATTTGGAGGTTAACGCCGTTTTTCAACAGTATTGCTGTCCTAAAATTGGTAGTAGCTTATTGCAGCCATATACCAGAACAAAAAAGTCAATTTGATTTGGATAAAAAAGTATCATTATTGATTTTTACAAATAACGTCTATTATGATAGGAAAAAGGTCTATTTCTTGTAAGAATCAATAAGGAAGCAGACATGCATTTACATGTTCTTAGCACGAGACATGTGATGCTTTGTTAAGATCTTTGGACATATAAGAGGTTCAATATCAGCAAACAAATGTGTTCTACAGAATGGGAAAATACCATGGGTCGTTTCTTTAATAAGGTGGACAAAACCATCAAGTTAAAGAAAAAAATATATATATTATTGTTAATCAATAGAGGATCATGTCATTTCGAACAGTTTTCGAAGCAAATATGCAATTATTTTTAAAACAGTTTGACTGTATTGATATCTTAGTGTCTTCCATTCTAGCATTAGCGATACATGCTAACATATTAAAAAAGGCAAAATATACCAACAATCCAAAAACATTTCATATACCGGTTTCTTGTGACAACAGTGGTTGTTCCAAAGTCTGAAGCTCGTGCAAAGAGATAACTTCATCGGTGTCATCATCTGTGGACTGCCATGCCGACGCGACCATACTAATGGGGCGGTACTGTCTTTTCTTAGAATTGCTTCGCCAAAAGGCCTTCATGAGGGTCGTCCAAATCATTGGAGGTTCCTTTGACGGAACCTCCAGATTTTGGGCTCAGTAATGTTGCTCCTTATTGAAGTAATTCTGTGCTCACAATAATTTCGAGCTCTTATTCCCACTGATGAAAAATTTACCAAGTGTTTATGGCCGATCTATATTCTTGCTATTCATCCTCTTCTCCACCCTTGACACTAACTACAGACAATCACGCTAGTCACTTAGCTGAACTCAGGGAAATGAGCATGTCTGTATACTTTTGCTAATTAACATATCCCGATGTTTCTCCTATTAGTGGGCGTATAAGTTAAGACATCGCTGATCCTTTTAGAGGTTGATGTATATTCTTCTCGTATAGCATAATTCCGAGGATTTGGCAACGTCACACTGTCAAAATCACACTGGCAGGAATTATATCCGTATACAATAAAAACAGAAATGTCAAATACTCCTCACCACTTAAACAGTTCTGTATGAAATATGAATAGAGCTGTTATAACACAATCGGAAAATCGTTTGTAAAAAATGATTGCACTTTCCTATATAAATCTCAGGAGCCCACTTATCTTAAGGTATTCCCTTAACAATCGTCCAGGGAGAAACAATGCGTCAGTCAATAGACACTGTGTTTTCAGAAATGATATCGTTTTTAGGCTAAGCTATTTGTTTGTATTTGTTTCTCATTACTGACAAATATGCCGCAGCAGTCAATTGAAAATATGAATTTTATGTTATTAAATCATACCTATTTTATAAAGGCCCTTTATTATTCCTTCTCTTTAGAAGGAATATTATAGTTCAATAAGTCACACTTGACTGAGCTACTGATACCGAAAGCTGTTGTCATTACAAGCTGGCCAGTAAAACTCCGTGACCTTAGAAATAACCTCTATTCTTTCCTAATTGAGGTGACTCTCTGACTGAACGCGTTCCGTGGATTACATATTACTAAACCCGAGGATGTTACAATAGTTCTTTATTTCTACCTTGTCTACTTCATGGTTTCTTTATTTCCAAATGAGCTTTGACTTTTACCATCGTGGTTTCCAAATTTATCCGCGCAAGTTGTAATCCATATTTCTTAATTTTTAATTATAGCTTTGAAGCGAACAGCATGGATTCCAACCATGCACTGTAAAGATTCGAAAGCACTGATTGGTTTACACTATATTAGGTAATATCAAAATTTCGGAATTACGCATTTGTATATACAAAAATAGACTGGCTTGAAATAAAGTCACAGCATTATATGAGCCATGCCGTGTGAAAACCAACATAGTGGCTTTGCGACCAGCATGGATCCAGACCAGCCTGGTCAGGATCCATGCTGTTCGCTAACAGTTTCTCTAATTCCAATAGGCTTTGAAAGCGAACAGCATGGATCCTGGCCAGACTGCGCGAGTGCGCAGGCTGGTCTGGATCCATGCTGGTCGCAAAGCCACTGTTGGTTTTCTCATGGCACGGCTCATATTAAGGTAATGGACACGTCACAACAATTCTGGGAAATTACGCATTCTCCTTTTGCAACTTCGGCATTCTCTTGTTTTCACGGAACGCCATGTACGTGCTGAGCTACTCTACGTCCGAAGAGTTCCGAATTGCCTCACGAGAACACGTAATCGCGCGGAAATTGCCGAGTGTCAATACGGGTCCACTACCTTAATAATTGTTTTATTAGTTTCTTGAATACCTAAGCATATGGTTTGTTGTTGTTTTGTTTTTGTTTAGAAAATATTGATTATACGCAATTTAAACGCTTATCACTTTTATGAAATCACCTGTTACAGACTGTAATCAACATAGTCGAGTGACAACAATTAACCCAAAACAATTTGTAATGCACTGATTACAAGATGGTATTATATAATAGGGTTATTACAACAACAGCTCGAACTGGGATGCTGTATTCGACTCGGGTAGATTTTTGCCAGATCGGATCTCACGAGGCGCGCAAGCGCCGAGTGTGATCACACCTTGCAAAAACCACTAGAGCCGAAAACAAAATCCCAGGTCTAGCTACTGTTACAATGACCCTTTTATTATATACCTCTACCTTTTTGTTTGTTGTTTTGTTATTGAACGAAATCTTCAATGTTTATTGATATCAAAATGGAACTAAGTGAAGTTTTAATGTGCTAACTGTGTGAGATCATGCATATTAATGAAAGTAGTCCGGCAGCATACAATACGGTAAGGTACAATACGGATTTTTTTCTGTCTGTTCATATCTAATTGTGAAATACAAGACGATTTGTTTACAGAATTTATATAGGTATATAATAATCTTGTTATATGAAGTCGTTATTATTTTCATTTGATAAATGTACACATGAAACTGAATTGACGAAACCGAGGCGGTAATTAGTAATAAAAATAACACATGGGGTCTGGTCACAATCTAGAAGAAACGATATCGTATCTACTCGATCAGCATTTAAAAAGAGCAGTATACGCGGTGCTCTGCCAGTTGACGATATTTTACCTAAAAATAGAATTGTAATAGTAAGACAATTTAGCCATTGTTATATGGAAGTTTTGCATCTTCGTTAGTAAACCTAACGTGGAAATATTTTCCAAGGAAGTATTACATGGTGCATCAACACGTATATTTAGAATACATTGGCCTAAGTCAGTCTCTTTTCAGAATTAATGGTGATTGCAGAAGCAGATATATGATTAAGTGGGTTCTATTTTAAGCGACATACAAAATAAAACGAACCACTTCAAACAAGTACTCAGGTATTAATATTGCCTGAACTATTTTTACGTATTTCAATTAATCTCAGAAATATTACAGTGTCTCATGTGTGATTTAGGTAATGAATATTTGTCGTGTATTATTATAGATAGGTTTTCTATGAAGCCACACCTGATGGCCTGGTATAAATGATGACAGTATGATACAAAAAATATATCTTTTATGTTCTGTGAATAAGTGTTTCTAATACGAGGACAATCGAAATATGTTAATAAGCTGAAGCACCACCAGGTTTAATATCAGTTTCCTTCAAAGAACAGCCATTTTATAATTTTAGAGTCTTAAATTGATTTATTATACATATGCTGCGCTGTTGTTTTACTTTCATATTTTCTGGAATTTAAATTCGGAAAGTATCTTGATGACAAATATATTAAACTAGAGCTCTCACTAAATATGATTAATGCTCACTTACACAGCTTCGTTACACGGAATATAATTATAGCCTGTTGCGATGATGACCTTTGACCTTCAAGTGTGACCTTCACTTTATACCCAATTACTCGGGTTGCACACTAAACAAATTATCATGATGGGGTTAACAATGTATCCTCATTGTATACATTTCCTTATAGTGGCGTTAAAGATACGGAGTGGACACGAATTAAGGTTATTTGATCTTTGACCTCTAAGTTTGACTTTGATATAGAACTTAGTTACCATGATCATGTGCTCTGTATGTCGTCACGATGAGGTATGAAATGCAAATTTTATGAAAATCATTCAAGCAAATAATAAAGCTATTTTAAACTTGGCCTTCAAGTGTGACACTGACGTCCTAAATGTGCGCTCTGCACTTCGTTTTTATGAAGCAAAAAAGTCGATGCTATATTTATGAAAAGTTTCTACAGAACGATACGGAGGGGACATCAAATTAAGTTTTATAACCTTCTACCTCAAAGTCTGACCTTGACCTTGGACCTATAGTGACCTGCATCTTAGTGAGGTAACGATTGATGTTTTTTTTAAAGAAAAGCTTCCAAGTAGTTTAGAAAACATGGAACAAACTTTAAGTTAAGCTGCTTGACCTTTGACTTCGAGGTGTGACCTTGAAATTGAACCCGCGTTTTGCACTCTGCATACCATCTTGATAAGGATAACCTCTGATGCTAGCTTTTTAAGATTCACAATGATAATTGAGAGATAGAACGAAAACGAATTTAAGCTAGTTGATCTTTAATCTCCAAATGAGATCTTGACCTTGGGCCTAGTGAAACGTACTGTGCGCTCTGTACGATACCTTGCCGAGGTTAATAAATGTTGGTAGCACGGTGGGTGGACCGACGGACGGACCTACCGACAGACAGGCGTAGCTCGAATATAGCTCACATATTTTTGTATCTGGAGATATAATGATTTTTTCCTATAGATCCTCAACACTTAAACAGTTTTTGTATCTGGAGATATAATGATTTTTTCCCATGAACTTAGCAAGAGCAGCCAGAGTAGCCAGGTTAGGGTTAGGGTTGGTTTCTGGCTACTCTGGCTGTTCTGGTTGCTCATTAATGATTCTTGTTTTTTTTATCAACATGTAACGAGATAAGACAGATTGTGCACAGCAGATATACATAAGCATACTGAAAAATACTTACTGGGATTTTCTTATATTGTTAATAAAAACACGTAATTAAAGGCGCTCGCGATAGTTTTTTCGGACGGATCGATATTTACCCCAACACCGTGCCGATTTGGTTATGTTTCTAATCGATGTAGCTCATTGCAGAGTTAGAGCGGTCTTCTGCGCATGCCCGGAAGTGATTATCTAATGTCGCGTACGGCAAAAATGCGCAAATTATTGTATCAAAATCTATCATTGAGAAAAAAAATACGGAACTGTAGCGAGCGTCTTAAAAGTCACATATAACACATAAAAACACATCGAGAACATTTAAATGGTTTCTTTTAGTTCTGAATGTTAATACGTAAATCAATAATAATTATAACAAGTGATAACAAAAATGACGCTTTCGGGTTTGTCCCAGAACATATTAAGTGTTCCACACAGAAGAAGGGAATTATCTGTTGTGCTTAGTCAAATTTCAAAGCTCCAAAATCCCAGATTCTTACTAAAGCATATCTATAAAACAGTAAGCAGATTTATGCAAGCTCCGTATCATCAGCTCCATATAACCAAGGTATATATCTTACACTCACTTTATGAGCTCCGTTTGATGGTGTAGTAAATTAAAAACCAACACACATCTTTGATTGAAATCTGTCATTTAACTTAATATGTAAATGACGAATTTGAAAACACAGTAAACAATAAATGGTTCTGTTACAGCATCATACACAATATGTGATAGGTGACTAGTTTTATCAAGAGAAGACAAATATTAACAGTTAATATGCATCATCAAAGGTGGGGATCTAACCTTTTATGCCATATATTGCAAAAACATAATAAATGGATTTCAGTTATTAAGTTATCAGCAATAACCCCATCCGAAGGATTTCTATACTCGCAAATTATCAAATCCTGCTGGCGGAGAACGTGGATGCAGGATTAATTGATTATAATAAATGAATATAAATGTTGTATCTGGAATAAATATAGTTAAGTATTTAAGTTATACATTTAAATGTAAAGAACATATTACAAAAATATATAGAGAGGCCTTAAAATTTTCAAAGACTGAAAGACATTGGATAAAGTCTAATTGAGCCGCGCCATGAGAAAACCAACATAGTGGGTTTGCTGTTCGCTAACAGTTTCTCTAATTCCAATAGGCTTTGAAAGCGAACAAAATGGATCCTGACCAGACTGCTAGGATGCGCAGGCTGGTCTGGATCCATGCTGGTCGAAAACCCACTATGTTGGTTTTCTCATGGCGTCGCTCAATTATTGATTCTAAGTCCATCAAATAACCAAAATGTTTCATGTGAAACAATGCTTTCTTTCTATGATTTGGTGATGTTCAAACTTCTTTTCTCCGAAACATCGACCTAACTCTTAAGCAAGTATTTACAAGTAGAGATATCTATTAGTTTACTTCCTTTGTAATCATACGGTCAACTGGGTGGAAAATGAAAACGCTTTTAGACACGAAATCGTAGCTTTTTCCACGACGAAACAGTTAGGATTTATCCATATGTGTTTGGTTTATCCTTAAAGAAACTGCTTCAGATTTTTATTTTTTTATTTTTAAGATGTGACAAGTAAGTAGAACAGTTTACAATATATTTTGATTCCGTTTTCTTTATTTAAATGATCTTTAGAAAATTTAAAAAACAAAACTTACGATCTATATTTCCATATTTCATATTATATTGACATATATATATACTAGTCAATGTCACATTTGTATCACACTGTGTTTTAATGTGATTTAAACAAAATACTGATCAGTTTCTGTGTCTGTTACAATACAATGATCTCGTACTGAAAGACTAACAATATGTACAGGTCTGTAACAAAAACAAAAAAAATGTTGAAAACTTACTGAATAAATATTTAGGGTGATCCCATCAAGTCCAGTAAAGTAAAAACAATCAAACAAATGAATTTCAGTCTAGAATGGATAAAATCAAAACCTATTATATTATGCCGACCGATGCTTTTGTAAACGGAAATGATTCTGGGAATACATCGGAAGTTGAACAAACACTGAACTGGGTATGCCCTTACGAAACTGTTGTGTTTGACTGAACTTCAAATATCGCTTTATAATCACGGTCATGAATCTACTTCTGTCAAGAGGATTCTGTTGTGTGAAGATAACAGTTCAGAAGTACATGTTAATTCCTTTCCGTTCAGAATGAATTACATACTGGATTGACATTGGTGCTGAATTAAAACAAAACATTAAAAACGCCGCACAACAGAATAATATTAACCCTTACCCTCCCATATTTCTATAATGAACTTGTCCATCTTTCAATTCAGACAGTACTATTAACTATCAAAAAGATACTGACTGAAAGGCGAACAGTGCAGATCATGACCAGACTGCACGGATCATGATTTACATTGGTCGCAAAGACAGAATCAGATAATGGTTAATATCTGAACCAAAAGCTATTCTGACTTTAATGGACTTTAACAAATTAAACCAGATAAAAATGTTTTTAGTAGCATGATAAGAAGTCTGTATGTGAGCTGCTGAACTTGCACATCCTTCACGCACAAAATGAGCCAAAATTTACAATTTGTCACTAAATAACAAAGAACGTAAAATACATCTGTTTTTATCATTTTTTGCATGATTTAACACATTTTGTCATTAGGAATGATCTACAAGGCCATTTTTGTATTATTTTATGGGGAAAAAATGCCCCCATTTCCTATTTGCCTATGTCATGGGATCCCCACCCTCAGAACATCCCCCTAATTGTCGAAATGCATAGCTGGTGGGCTAAATATGTGCTATATGAGTTAAAAATATTGAAAATGATGCTTTTACAATACTAAAACACTATTTATGGTGGTAGAATTAAAAAAAAAATGTGTGTGTGTATATTGACTTGATCGTGCCTTAATGTGTCCTCAACAAACAAATTCTCCAACTATTTTTGACCAAGTGCAACGTAAACAAAATATTTTTTTTTACTGAAGTACAATATCAACAAATCATTGTGTTTCATCTTCGCTAGTTCCTTTTGAAATCGTTTCAATTTCAATTGTACGTCTGTATGACATAAGTTCGAAAACATTCAGTACGCGCAGAACAAAAGAAACAAAGCACAGTCAAATTATACCTTATGTACAAATTTATCCTTGTAATATATATGAGCCGCGCCATGAGAAAACCAACAGAGTGCGTTTGCGACCAGCATGGATCCAGACCAGCCTGCGCATCCGCGCAGTCTGGTCAGGATCCATGCTGTTCACTTTCAAACCCTATTGCAATTAGAGAAACCGTTAGCGAAAAGCATGGATCCTGACCAAACTGTTGGGACGTGCAGGCTGGTCTGGATCCATGCTGGTCGGAAATGTACTATGTTGGTTTTCTCATGGTGCGGCTCATATGTGGTTAACACAATTAGAAATAAAATGTCCGCGGTATATTTTGGAATGATACGCTGTAGAAGGTGTTCATGTATAAAGAAAATAACTTTTTATAGTTAAGCATTTCGAATTATATCCCGGACATATTATTCCAACTTTTATTGACATATCTTTGTATATTGCTTACAGTGGGTGAAAATGCCGACGTATCTTTCTGTGTGTCAGTCGGTCGATCGGTCTGTCGAACTAAAAGCGTGGCAACGGTGAAATTGTTTATAGTTAACTGCGGCATTTCGAATTATATCCCGTACATATTATTCCAAATTATATTACAGTATAATTACTGACATATCTTTGTATATTGCTTACAGTGGGTGAAAAGGCCGGCGTATCTTTCTGTGTCAATCGGTCGATCAGTCTGTCGAACTAAAATTGTGACAACGGTGAAACGGTTTGATATTTACTAATCCATTGGAAAGATATTTGGCTTACATAAATGGAACCGGCTGACGGACGAGGCACAGTCATATAGTCTCCGACACTGGTCATATTTTACAATCAGAGGGATCCTTCAATATTCAATATACCATTTTGATTTGAATAAAAGAATGGATTATTATTGATCTATAGAGATGATGTCTCTACCGATAACAAAATAACTCGTCTGTAAGAATCAATAAGTTCACCAGACATACTGAAGTACTGTTAGCACAAGACGGGTGATGCTTTGTGAAGATCACTTATTTAGGGTTCAATATCCGCCAAGAAATATGTCACGTAGACACACTAAATAGCACGTGACGTTATTTTACTAAGACAGTTAAAGAAAATATCAACATGTCATTGTTGATCTATAAACACCCTTGTCATCTTGAAACGTTTCGAAGCAAATATACAATCATTTCTGACTAAAACTGGGCAACATGTATACTTGTACCTTTCGTACTACCATATGCGAAGCATGTTAACACATTAGTCAAAGGCCAAACACCAACACTCCAAAACAACATAACACAAACCAAAAACATACCGGTTTCTGGTGACAACAGCGGCTGTTTAACAGCCTCGAGCTCGTGCAGAGAGATAACTTCATCAGTGTCATCATCTTCAGAGTGCCGTGCCGACGCGACCATGCTAATGGACCGATACTGCTTTTTCTTAGAATCGCTTCGCCAAAAGGCCTTCATGAGAGTCGCCCAAATCATTGGAGGTCCCTTTGCCGGAACCTCCAGGTTTTGGACTCAAAAATATATCACTTTAGCGAAGCGGTTCTCTGGCCGTGATCAATCCAAGCTCCTGAACACACTGACGATGAATTTATCAAGCGTCTACATCAGTTCAATATTCTTGTCATTTATCTTCTTCTATACTTGACACGAATTGACAACAGAAATCGCACCAGTCACTTAGCTGAACTCAGAGTAATTTGTATGCCTAGATGCTTCAGCTTATTAACATATTTCGATTGTCCTCGTATTAGTTGGCGTATAAATCAAAGACATCCTGATCCGTACAGAGGGTGATATATATTCTAATATTTTGGTATTCTAAGACACAAGTAAGTCCGAGGATTGTCAAATCACGACGAAGGCAATTGGTTTCACGTTTATTGTATATATCCGTAAGCTATGAAAACGAACACGTCTACCAGAGATCCTCAACACTTAAACAGTACTATACGAAATAAAAACATATCTGTTTCAACACAGCCGGAAAATCGTTTGAACAAAGATTGAATTTTCCCATCGCAAATCTCAGGAGCCATTTTATCTTAAGTAATTCCCTGAACAATCGTCCTGGGAGAAGCCACGTTCCAATCAATAGACACTGTGTTTTCAGAAATGATATCTTTCTAAGGCTAAGCTATAGTACAATATTTGTTTCTCGCTTTTGTAAAATGTGCTCAAGAAGTCAGCTGGAAATAGATTCTTATTTTCTCTTGACAGATAACGCTAATATCTTAACAAGAAAGTCATTGCGCCTTTATGTAGAAAATATAGTGATCTAATTTGATCACATTTCTTTAAGATAAACATATAATGAAAAAAATACTATAATGGTAAAAACTCAAAATTATTTCTTAATTTCATCCTCATAGTTTTGCCTTTTTATTATTTCGATATGACGTTTGATTTTTCATCATCCCGCGTTTTGCTATCTAAAATGTGTCTTACCATCGTTCTTGTTCGTGTCATATTAAATTCTTGTTCTACACGTACTAGTAAAATGAATCGAAACAATTGACTTTGGCAAACAAAGAGTGAATACATTATACTCAAAAACACGATGTCATGAGCTAGCTTATTTCATCACTGAAATTTAATATACAACCACTACACTATGATTTCAGATACATTGGCCTGTGTTATTTTCTTTTATGTAATGATGATTGCTGATTCAGAGATATTACTAAGTGGTTCTATATTGAAAGACATGCAGGATCAAACAAAACACTATATATTTTACACAGCTTTCAATTTTACATGAAATGTTTGCTGTGTGTTTCAAATAATACTTGCGAGAAGAGTAGTTTAGATACTGAATATTTTCCATTTATTTTCATGGACAGTCTGACGTGTAAGTGACGACAGAAGGATAAAACAAATTTTTGTATTTTGTATTTTTGCGAATAGCAGTGTTTCTGTTTAAGATGCGTATTCTTTGAAACTTGAAAATAATTTGGTATTTTTCCAAAAAATAAATCGTTGATTTATTTAAACTGCTTAATAATCTAATTGAAGGAAACACAAAAATGGTGTTAAATCAAATTAAACTTGATTTAAACCTGTGACAAAATGGTCCATTCTCAGATTCTAATTAGCAGCCATTGACATTGACTTTGCTAATATGAATAAAATTGAAAAGGAAGGTTTGAATATGATATTTCATAGGTTCCTTTTTATTTTTTTCAGGTGTTTTCCTAACCTGGCATTTAGTAAAACACTCGTGATGTCAAAGTAAAAATAGTATTTATAACTAAGAATGTAAACATCATTACTACGATGATGAGAAGGATTTTAGCTTTTTAAACATTATTTCGCCTGTTTATCCCTGTTTACGTTATAAGGTCACATAAAACATATCATTGCCCATAAGGCTTATGGCTACAAAAAAAAGTTATTGGTCACTGAAGGGAATTAAGTATCTCACCAATCTTTAACTTTTGGCCAAGGTTTACAATTAAGGGTGACACCCTGCAGTTTTATTGTATTTTATACATGATTCCTTGCTTGAGAGAACAGTTCCACAGACTTTTTATAAACTGTCTTAAAAATAACTTCATGCCCTTAGGGGATGATAGTACCCACTTAACCACATAAAATGGTGTTTTAACATATTCCAAAAACCTTTCCAAAAAAAAAAATGTTTCGATTTATATATTTTCTAAAAAAAATGATGCAAACCTTAAAGATTTTACGCGAATACAAATAATATTTGATAAACCTTACTTGCCAATTTAAACTATCTGTTTTATTTCTAGTTTTTGTTTAAAGAAACGCCATTTAATTATTTCTTTTTCTCCTAAACAATATTCAGCTTCTTTTTCAAATTATTTATTTATGCATATGTTGTTTTCGCGTAAAGGAAAGTATAACTAAACGCGAAATAATGACGATTGCAATTTAAAGATTGCATTTCCAAGGAAACGGGTAATCTAATAATAATTAATCATCAAAATGTTATGTATAACTGGAATTCATATCAATATAATTATAGCGTAGTATAGGTTTCATGCATAAGGCAATAGCATTCAAATAGCATTAGGTTATCGTTCCTGTTGCCTTGAACCTAATTGCGAAAAAGTATGTTGAAGTAAAATAAATTTAATGACACGTGTTTTTCCCTCCACAGCGACTTTATAATTCTCTGAAAATCGTTTGCTACCATGAAATCATAAGTATTAACTGTAATGTGTTTCATTACAAACGAACGTGATAGAAACATCAGCTGTTAAAGTTGTAGGGCGGGGGGGGGGGGGGGGGGCAAGATCAATTTGTTTCTCGACCCGGTTGCCTCCCAGCTGCCTTGAATATAAGGGGGTTGCCAAATTATCAGAAAACAAATGAACATCAAAACTGGCCAAACACAATTTCAGATTCAAGTGATAGAAAATACCAAAATATCCTTTGTACTCTATCTATAAATCGACCGAAATACATGTAGCTGGAAAACAGTGAAAATACACAAACATAATGTTATAACCCTCCTAACAAGAACTTCTTTTCTTTATACATAAAACTTTAAAGCGTACGATTTTTTTTATTTCAAGTACATTTACAAAATATCAATATTTAGATAATTTGGGGGAATATCAAGGTATTCTATGCTGTGATCCAATAACATACAGATTTGATGTGCTGGTGATGATATATTGTACTTTTTGTTTATTTTTTTACATTTAATTTTCCATTTAATGGGGTCTATTTTAAATCAATGTCACATGCACTTCTTTTTGGACAAAATTCTTGACTTTTATATGTTCCATAATAATTTTAACATTCTCTGATAATCATTTTTTTCTCTAAGAACCTTCTAAAATTTCTTTTTACTATAAATATTTCACGTGATCAGACCATCATCGGTCTGACTTACGCAAAAATAAATTTTCTTTCTAACTTCCTGAAATGATTCGTGATGCAAATAGCATCTATAATTGAATCAACAATTGTCATTTAGCAAATAGCACGTTACTGATGTTGATTTTATTGATCAGAATCGCAGGAAACAACACGTTGCTCTGTCAGTTCCGTTTCCTATGAGTAGGAAAATGATACTTGCGACGAATGTACAAACATGTTCCCTATAATACTGAAAACTGTCTGACAAATTAAAGAATATAAACATCAAGAACTTAGATTCTTAAATATGCAACGCCGTACATTTTAGTCATTTTATATACATGCGTTACTGACAAGTTGAGAACACTATACAGTGCCAGGGTGCCTCGATTTCATGTGACTTTCCCCAAGTTTTGTAACCTTTGCATACCATAGTAAAGAGATGCAGTTTTTTAACTAATGGATTCTGAATAAAAGTGTTTCTTGAGATAACAATATATGAGCCGCACCATGAGAAAACCAACATAGTGCATTTGCGATCAGCAAGGATCCAGACCAGCCTGCGCATCCGCGCAGTCTGGTCAAGATCGATGTTGTTCGCTAACAGTTTCTCTAATTGCAATAGGCTTTGAAAGCGAACAACAGGCTGGTCTGGATCCATGCTGGTCGCAAATGCTCTATGTTGGTTTTCTCATGGTGCGGCTAAATATGTAAAACCTTCTTGTCTTGTTTTTGCAATGATTCAAGTCTCGCAGAAAAAGTTCAATAGCCGAGCTAAAAAAGAAGTTCCAAATATTTTTTAATAACTTACTATGTAAACGTATACGTACTTACAGTATTTTGTTAGATTAAAAAAAGTCAAATTAAAATAAGCAAAATAAAATAATAGAATTTATTATAAATAGTTAGTCATAGAAGCAATGTTCTATGACTAAATAACTGGCAGTTTTTTTTTTTTTTTTTTTTACAAATGAGTGTTATTACATGACATCTAATTGAATGCAGCTTCTAATTACAGTTAGTGTCTACAGCTTAGCTAAGCTTAGCTTATCTTAACATTATTTAAGTCAAAAGTGAGTATAATACATGTTTAAGTTTTTCCATCCATCTTTTTGCTACCTAGCATTATTTTGGATCCAATAGGTACAAAATAGAGTCGTTTCCTCTCGTTACCATCTTCACCACTGAGTCAAGTTTTCGAAATGGACGGACGGGCGGACTATGGACAAGGCCGCAGCAACGGACGGTACAAAATAATTCCAATGTAGCCTCTAATAGTTTGAAGGGATAAGCCTATGGTTAGATAGGATGAAAGATGTGCCAGTTGCGGAAGAAAGAGAAATTGGAATACGAATAACAGAAAAAGGGAGATAACACAAAACGTATCATGTATTTCCAGTAATTGCCAGTCGACGTTCTTGCTTCACCAGTAAATAGAGAATTGCAGTGTGCCCAATCACGTGATCGCGCTACGTCATTTTGAGCTCGAAAGTGAAAGTGGAAAGGTAAACAAAAATTATAAATCAGGGTGTAAGTTTTTTATTCAATATATTGTGTTAATATCATGCACATGATTCGAAACCTATTTAAAAGTGCTACCCCCGGTATTCACGATTTCCCCACCAAAACTTTCTCGTTTCAACGCTATTCCTGTTCAATTGACTTGCAATGAGAACATCTCAGAGCGCACAATGTCGAAAGTAGTTGAACAGGAATAGCGTTAAAGCGAAAAGGTTTTGGTCGGGAAATCGTAGTACCGGAGGCAGATCTAGCACTTTCAAAAAGGTTTGGAATCATGTGCACGATATTAACACAATATACTGAATAAAAATCTTACGCCCTGATATACAAGTTTTGTTTACCTTTCCACTTTAATTTCCGAGCTTGTAGCGGGAACAAAATGACGTAACGCGGTCACGTGATTGGGCACACTGATAAGTGTCTTTTCATATTGAATTTATTAAAAGAGTTGAATAGAATAATAAATTAGAGGCTCTGTCGAGCATTTTATCAATATCATTCAACGAGTTTAATGAATTCAATGTGGAAAGACACATGTCAAGTGTAATATTCTTTTTATAACATGTAAGACATCAAAATTTCTTCTTTCTTTACTAATTAGATCTATATTGATGCGCGGATCGGTAAGATAACAATATGACGTCAATTATGACGTCATATTCATATAAGACGTTCGGTTCATTATTACTACACACATAAATGAATCCCAGCATTTTTTTTATCAAAATATTTCAATGACCATGTAAGAATGAAAACAAACAAAGCCTTCTTGTGGTTTGTCGTCTAATTTACAATGGTTCATCGTTCAGATGCTTGGATATTAGACTACTCGGACTAACGCCCTCGTGGTTCAATTTCTGCGCGTCTGAACTCTAAACCGTGATAAATTAGACAACGAACCAATCGAAGGCTTTGATTATTTGTTATGTTTTTACTAAATTCATGTTATGGCTTTATTTCATTCTACGACGTCAAACACATGATAGATCAACTTATTGTGGTATTAAACAAAACAGGTAGTGCCTGGATAAAAACTACATCACACACACACACACACACACATATGTATTAGCAAATTAAACCAGATGTTTCTGTTCATTTGCATAAAAAATGCATTTTATTCTCTTATTTCGTTGTTCACTCTGTTATCTTGTTCAAAATGACTGGGGGGAAAATTAGGACAGGTATTAGACGGGAGTGGTGACTTTTTCTGCTAAAACTATCATTAAAACTTAAGGTACTACAATGCAGTAGTTAGAGTGTCTAACAAGGTTAAATTATTTCCAGTAAATGCAACGACATGCGCGTTCTGCAACAAGTGTCCTTATTTTAAACAATTTATGAATTATTTTAGATAAGTGGTTGAGAAGAATTTTCAGTACGTGTAAGTGACACAGTTATAATATTTGGCATTCCACGTGCAAAGGTATTAAACGATGAGCACCAGTATCACTAGTCTGGCTTTCGACTAGATAATCATTTTTATTTATTTGTTTTTTCATTCATTACTCTTATAGGACTGATTACACCAAACAGGAAGTGACTACTCAGTGTTACATGTGAAGTAGTCCAAAATGTAGGTCCATGCATTAGTAGTATGTAACCTTATATATTCAGACCGATCTTTCTTGGTTTTGATTAAAGAAAAGGGACTTAATTATACAAAATCTGAATAGCCCAGTAGTCATCTTCCCTGAACAACATAGGGTCTGAACACAGACTACGGTATCACCGGCAAGGTTAATTTTGGAGCATCTTAGTTGAAAAGGTTCTGTCCTTATTGGCTGAAACGCACAAGCTGAAAATAATTATTTTAGCCTTTTGATACGAAAATGCAAAGCGAAGCCTACTAAGCAACAGACAACTGCTGTTCTAAAAGTTTGGTAGGCCTAGTGGCACTGGTTTTGAAAAGATTGCAAAACTTACGTTTAAGTGTAGGGACAGCCAAACTTGATTTATCTGCCCCTGTCGGTGCACTTCCTCTTCGCGATGCGCCACTTCCTCTTCTGGAATACAAACTAACACAGTCTGGATCAAATACAAACACATTAGAGTTGCTTCCCCTACGATTTGAAGCGAATACATATGGCACATTTGGTAGAGGTGTGTGGATATCACATAGTTCCCGTTGTGTATTATAGTCTTCATGAACTCGATGTACAACATCCTCGCTGGGATCAAAGGACAGGTTGTCAATACCGATCGTGGGGATGTCCGACCGAGGTAGCCGACGAGGGCTGATGATATTGTCGACGTCTGTATCGTCTGGATGAAACACTTCTGTCACCTAGTAAACAATTAGTAAGTAAAAAAGCAGTTCTTGTCATATATGCAAAGTATGGAAGGCCGGTACGCCATGCTAAATGGCAAATTCTAAATACCAAAATATCAGTGCAAATGATATCTGCTAAATGCTTCATGTCAAATATAGACTGTACAACGGCATCTGTCAAATGATAAATGCTGATTGTTATTTAAACTGCAAAATGCGAAACAATATATGCCAAAAGAAATGCTTATTGCGAATGGCTTATTCAAAATTAAGAATAAATATATCAGTGGATGAATGCATCCTCATCCTTATAAAGTCATTGATTTTTGTTACATAACTTTTTTCTGTTAAAGTAAAGAGTTTTGGCCGAATGTTCCCGTCACCGATAGAATGTTATTGCTACAATTAAACTGGCAGAACACTATTGTTTTTAAAATAATTAAAAGTTAAATTCATTAGTTTAAGAGATATGGGTCATTCACTCATAAAGTTAAAGAATTTGACGACTCGCATTTATCATTTGGCAATAAGCATTAGCTATCTGACCATAAGATTTTGGCATTTAGCATTAAGCATATGGCATGTAGCATTTTACGCAGCATTTAGCATTAAGTAATTGGCATCTCGCGTTATATATTTGGCAATTAGCATAGTATAGCGCACCGGCCTTCCGTAGCACTTGGATCCCTTAATATGCTTTAATTCATTTTAATTAAGCGCATGTATAAATTTCCTATCAGTACTATCATTGTGAATGTGACACTCTGGACTGCATGGGTATTTACACGCGATATTATTTCAGTCTAAAAAGGTGACACGAGAAATGAATCATGGTCATATTTATGTTAAATACATAGAATATTTCAATAACTCGAACGAATTTCTAATTGCATATCGAAAGTTGTTTTGTTGTTAGGGGGAAATGCATCATTTGAAAAAGATTATAAGTAGAACGAGTTTGGTTAAATTGAAACTTGCGAAAGCATGAAATCATTTATAAGAAGAGATATGCCTTCGAAAACGAACGTTGTGAATTGTTAGTGTAACGTCTACGTTTGAAAAAAAAAAAAAAAACGATGAGAACTGAAAGCAGCTGAAGTTGCTTGAAAAAAGGCTATATAAATTTTGGCAAAGGTAGTTTGGTTATTGATACAAGCAAGACATTTTTAACGATATCTCTGTTATTCAGCATTCTAACATGGCTAGATTTGATTGCCAGTTAAACAAAAACAAAAACAACTTCTGTATATTTAAGAAATGATTTATAGCAAAAGAGTGTTTTAACACTATTTATGCAGGATGGGCGGTAATAATTTTACGAGGGCGCAGCACGAGAAAAATTATTTGTACGACGTATTACCGCCCGAGTGTATAAGTAGTGTTAAAACATGATTTTGCTATAAATTATTTCGATTCTAATATGTCCTTAATCTAAAACAGTAGATAAATTATATAGTAGCGCTCTTTCTTGGTCGCAACAAAAACATGACATCACCATACATTAACGTGACGTCATTCTAGCGTAAGTGTGTTTTAACAGCGTCAAGCATATTAGAATCTGCGATAAACAATGGTTGACGCGCGGACCGGCAAGGGTTCATTATGACGTCAATTATGACGTCAAACTGCCAAATGACCTCTGGTTTAATACTACTTGGATAAATGAATCCCAGCAATTTCAATGACCGTGTAAGAATGAAAACAATCAATGTCTTCTTGTGGTCTGTCATCTAATAGTTCAGATGCTTAGATATTTAACCACTTGGAACCAATCTGAACTCTAAGAACTAAGACGTATGCTGCAGATATCCCTGTCGAATCATCTTGTAACCAGTCGCTAATGTGCCATTTTAGTTGCATACGTCTCTCCTTGGTAACATATGTGCCCTAGTTACATATGCGTCATATATATATATGTTTCCTAGTTTCATATGTGTCCTAGTTACATAATATCATGTGCCCTAGCTCTATATGTGTCCCAGTTATACATGTGATTAAGTTATAGGCCTATATGTGTCCTAGTTCCATATGTGTTCTAGTTATAGATGTGCCCTTGTTATATATGTGTTTAAGTTATATGTGTGTTTAAGTTATATATGTGTCCTATTTACACATGCGTGCTAGTTATATATGTGTCCAAGTTACATATTTCTCCTAGTTATGTATGCGTCCTAGTTACATATGTGACTCAACAGTGTATACATGAAATGGTTAGATATAGTAATGTACGATCTATGTCAATACTAACCATATAATTATGAGCGCATTTTGTTTTTTCTAGGCAACGATTTAAAGGTTACAAGAAAGAATTGTATGGATGTATGATATTTACCTGTCTGATCTGACTCGCTGATTCGCAACGCCATACATGATTTCAGCCATGCCATTTAATATTTACCTGAATAAGAGGAGTTTTGGGTCCCTTTTCGCTCATGTTGCTTCTGTTTTTGTTCCGGCTGGGAGATTGCTTAACGTTGCTCATTTCTTATGTTTGATGGTGGATGAAAGTGGTATTCGCCACGACAATTTCGACATGGATCTACCGGTATTCTGCAATATTAGACATAATAATATAAGTTTTTCTTTTCATGCTGTTGTTACAAACTGTTTGTCTGTCTGTTCTTGTGTTTTAATACAAAAAAAAATACTTCCGTGGACTTCAGAATTCATTCTTAATGGAAAGGTTGCCTAACTTTTGAGAGTGAAATTGACAGATTTCTCTTATTGGTCGCCCTAGAAATGATGACTATATATTATCATTTGAATTAGCAATCTGATATGGGAAGGTCATTTTTTGAAATCACGATACAATCGTGCTATTGGAATCGTGAGAAATTAACTCCATTACAGCGATTTGTACGTTGTTTTGTTTTTCAAACACCTTGCATACACAGTAAGCGCAGTACTAAATTGAAGTTTATCACTTTGTTTAATTGTTTGTTAATACATATTTCGTAAAAGGTCCCTTCGGTATCAGGAACACAACCCGAAGCACGGAGCCCGCATGCTTAGCTCAATAGAGAGAGCGCAGATCTACGGATCGCGGGGCCGTGAGTTCGATCCCCGGGTGCGACGTGTGTTCTCAGTGACGATTTGATAACAGACATTGTGTCTGAAATCATTCGTCCTCTGCCTCTGATTCATGTGAAGAAGTTGGCATTTACTTGCGGAGAACAGGTTTGTACTGGTACACAATCCATGGACATAATCCATGTACACTGGTTAGGTCAACTGTCCGTCGTAACATAACTGAAATACTGTTGAAAAACGGCGTTAAACCCAAACAAACAAACAAATCCCGAATCAAAGGGCAACCAGGACCACGGTGCAACCAAGACCTCTTCACAACCCGGACTATATTCGATTACTCCGAGACCCATATACGGACGATGCTAGAGAAAGGTTTGGACTAATCATTTTATAATAAACTTTTGGAATATTACTGCAAGCAGAAACTCAGATGTGCTTTTGATATCAGATATATAGATTTCGGAAATTAAAAGTCTAGATATTAAATGAAGAAATTATTTGATTCATACTACAACTCATAACAAGAATAATGTGCAACTATATACCGTTGGTTATTTAACCAGTTTATTACTTACTTTAATTACGGAAACTTTGACGCTAGCGTCATTTATTTCTTGATCATTTACAATAGTCTCGTGGACAGTAAATTTTAAAGTATGTCATTTGAAGTTGTTATGTTTTAAAGGCTTGCAATCTACTGTTGTATGTCCGAAACAGTAACGAAATAAGCTCTTAATTAATATGTGGGTACTTTTAAAATGTAACATTTTATTCACTTTTGAAAGACGTATATAAAGTAGAAAGAGGTCAGTAAACATACACATTTATAACACTGATTAACCCTTGCCCTGCTTAATTTCTGAAGTGAACTTGTTCGTCTTTAAATTTGGACAGTACCATTAACTGGTCACGGGTTCGAAGTCCACTATGGTCACGTCCGCGCCTCCACACGAGACCTCGGTACTGTTTTCCGTTTGTGTCAATAAAACAAACACAACTGAGTCTATGATGTATGATGTATGATAAACATGTATAGTATAAACTAAAACACCATTCAGACTGCCTCACTGGGAAAAAACTCACCATTTCAACATTTTCTCCATTGATTCTATATAGAACAACCCTTTATTTCGTTTCAATTAGTTTCATATATTTTCATCAAAGCCTAAATTACTTTACACAATAGAACAAGTTTATCTAACTTTCGTATTACGTGACATTCCTGCACTGTTCTTCTATACTACTTTCTTCCGCTAATTTCTCTACAAATTTAATTTCATCAACATTCAAAACGTACACCTGTGACACAACCTCTGCCTTTTCCAACTTATTAGTGCAAACATTTTTCTACTTGGTGTCTAGCTTAATAAACCCTCATATCTAATTTCGCAATAATATATCTGTCTTCAGAAATTTTATATCTTTATGAATCTAATTTTCAGCATAAAATATCAATTTATGAAGCGGAAAAACTAACCTTTTATACCCTGTGGGCAGACGACATATCCCTCCGATTCCGCGGTTATTTATCATGCTCACTAGCATACTGTCATCTCCCTGTTCGACGTTTTCATTAGTGTCATTGTGTCTTTTTTTCACTTCATAATGAAGAGTTTACGTGTGTTACCTGGTCGGTTTCCATGGAAACCTGCAATTCTATTCAAGAGAAGTTATCGATTAGCAGATTCATCCAGTATATTTTAGAGACAAGCGACCTTTTGTGTCTGTATTGGAAACTTAATTAATTCCTTTTACTACTAATTTGTAAACAGATATTCATCTAATATTCCCAAGTGAAAAGTCACGACTATGCGAGCCTAATTATACTTTTAAAAAAGAACTCCATTAATATTATCATATTGACGCTATAATGTCGTCTTAAAATGGATAGTGTTATTAGCGAATGTAAAGGGAATTTTAACAAGAAATCAAATACTTAAAGATACATTATGCATAATAAGAATGATTATTTAAAGGCACTGGCCTCCAGATGGTACGACAACAAAAAGAAAAGAAAAACAAATAGGTATCAGGAAATTATTGCTATATTTCTTAAGAAAGCTTTGAAACTTGATTACTGACAGACGATATGTTATGGAAGCACATGAGAAGTAGTTATTTTTAATATTTTTTACACTTATACCTCCGTGGCGGTATTGGTAAAGACAGCGGATTTTATTTTTTTTGCCGCGGCGGTCTGGGTTCGATTCCCGACGCAGGCATCATTCTTTCTTTATTTGGCATTTTAAGATAGTTTAGAAACAAAATCTCATACTCTAATGTTCATAATATGACCAGTCTTCAATTTTGAAGAAAGGTATTTTTGCCAAAATCTGGAGGTCAGTGCCTTTAAGAGTATGCATGCAAACATACTTTTGTATTTATAAACAGTATTATGTGTTAGGTTTAAGATACTACCCACGAATAATATAAGGAAAACACAATATGAACGAGTTATGCCAATAAAACACTGGAATGTTTTGTAACAAAAAGTTGTTACAAGCTGTAGTTACAGCTCTGCAGCTGTGGTGGCTGTTTAGCGCCATTTTGTAATGTCGTTCAGTCACAAACGTACGTCGACACAGTGTATGCTCTACATACACAGTGTATGTATTAGCCAATTTAAATATATTTCAAGATTGATAAAATATTGAAGTGGACGATAAACACAATGCATCTTTACCTAGGCTTATATTACAGTGACTGTGTGTGTTTCCGCCGGCATGGTCCATTAACGGCACGGTAACTGCAGCCGGCAGTTGCCATTCAATAATGACTTCAAATTTCTCATCTTTCCGGTTGTATTTCTGTTTATCTTTGGTTGATAAAAGGTACTCACCTGTTAATATGCTGGTGATGAGAAACTTCAATCAATATCCTTTGAAGAAGTTTACAAATAATACGTAAAAACGTCAGACACGCATATTGTTTCAGCTTGAATGGGTTTTATTTAGACAAACGGTGATATTGTAAAAAAAAATCTTTCGAAAGACGCACATATTTATTGATCACAAAAAGGCGTCGAAACAATGGAAAAGAGAACTTGTTTATCATTCCCACAAAAGCTGTTATCACACTAACGCAGCAAGCTGTCGTTGTAAACAATATTCCATTATACGTTTGTCATTTGATAAGATTTCATGTTGATGACTTGTGTATTTGATGCAGAAACATGTGTGAGGATTTGCATAAATTTCATCTATGACAGATCACATTTACAGACGTATTAAAAAGATGTTTTATCTGTTTACTTCAAGTGTTGTTAGTATAAGCTAAGTACGAAATGTTATTAGCGAATAAAACTGTCTTCGTTTTTGAACAGCTATTTCATCCGTACACGTTTGTTTGATTACATGTCACCGGTTCATAGATAATGCTAAACGGCCGGTCTATATTTAACAAATGTTTACTGGGCTATTAAGTCAAATAATAAAAATAAAACTCTGAAATAAATTTCCGATGTCACGCAATAAAATACTTCTTGAATGGCTTGTCGGTTATGGCATGTCAAACGTTGCTAAATTGTATAATCTATTTTATTATATTGTATGTCTGTTATTGTTATTCAATGTCGTATCATTCATATTCTAAGTCTTACCATTGTTATTGTATATGTCGTTATTCTTATTGTATGTTCGACATTCTTATGGTAAAGTCATTATTATTATTCTATATTTCGTTATTGTTATTGTATCTTTGATATTGTTACTCAGTGTCTTAACGTGTCATTTATATTCTAAGTCTTAAGAATGTCCAACATACAACAAGAATAACGATATATAGAATAACAATGGTAAGACTTAGAATATGAATGACACGACATTGAATAACAATATCAAAGATACAATAACAATAACGAAATATAGAATAACAATAATGACATTTACCATAAGAATATCGAACATACAATAACAATAACGACATATACAATAACAATAGCCGATTTTAGAATATGAATGACACGACATTGAATAATACAATGATACATAATATACATATATAATTTAGCAACGTTTGACGCATAGCCGGGACTACATTATAAAATTCAGCAAAGTTGTAAGATGTTTTATTCCATACGGAATATCGACCGTAGTCTAGAATTTATTTTTAAATCAAAAGAATTTTAATCTCGCCTTTACGTTCTTTCTACTTACGTGTGTTTATTCTGGAGCAAAAGCAGGAACACTTAAGAAAAGCATCATATGTTGTCGTGAAGTGTTAGGAGCTATGCTAATATTTGCGGAACACTAGTGATAAAACCTCCCAGCGGTCTTGTACATTGACAGTGTCAACTGCCTATTTTCTTAACGAAGAATTGATTCCTCACATTATAACGGGAGCGTCGTCCTGGTGCCAAATCATAATCTTTTATACATAAAAAGCGATATTCTAACCAGGAGATACTTTTTTCATTAGAGGTTAAAATGTCGTCACTACGAGTTTGAAAAGCCTAACTAGGACTAGTAACGCCTTATTAGGACATAGTATCTCCCATTTAGGAGTTTTAAAAGCCTGACTTTGAAACTCCCGATTTGAACTTAACTCCTTATTAGGAGCTCGAAAAGCCTAATTAGGACTTAGTATCTCCTTATTAGGAATTTGAAAAGTCTAATTAGGACTTTAACTCTTAATTAGAATTTAGTAACTTTTAATTAGGACTTAATATCACCTAATTAGGACTTACTAATTTAGTGATTTCGAAACGGCTTATGAACTGAAGAAATGTAACCTAACTCATAAGTAGAAGCTATTTAGTCATCATTTGGAGACACTAAATCTTAATTGTACTTACTAAGTTCTAATAAGGTAAAAACTAAATCCTAATTTGGATATACAACATTCTAATAAGGCGTCATTGAGTCCAAATTGGACTTTTCAAACTCTCAATTAGGAGATACAACATCATAATTAGATTTTACGAAGTCCTAATTAGGTTTTACGACTTTTTGTTCCCAAATTACAACTTAGTAACTCCTAATTAGGAAATAGTTTCACAGCACATTATGATTTGACACCAGGACGCAACCGTATATTACAGACTGAATAGTCGATGCTGAAATAAATTTATATTTGTTTAGTGAAAATCAGTCCCACTGTGTTATTGTCAATAATGAACAAACACAAGATCAATTTCCTTATGAAAATCTAAGAGACTGTAAAAGTGAACTGTTCCTGCTACATTAAGTAATAAGGGGCCTCCGTGGCCGAGTGGTTAAGGTCGCTGAAATCAATGTGGGTTCGAGCCTCACTCGGGGCGTTGAATTCTTCATGTGAGGAAGCCATCCAGCTGGCTTACGGAAGGTCGGTGGTTCTACCAAGGTGCCCGCTCGTGATGAAATAATGCACGGAGGGGCACCTGGGGTCTTCCTCCACCATCAAAGCTGGAAAGTCGCCATATGACCTTAAATTGTGTCGGTGCGACGTTAAACCTAACATTAAGTAATAAATATCATTGAGGTATCTTGCGATTTCCTCATACATTAGGTCAGCCAACCTGGTGTATACATACAAAATGCAAGTTAATCAAACTAAATATATAGGTTAAAAGGTTCGACACCACAAGGGGCAAAGCAGAAGAAATGTTCGAACAAAATAATCGATTTACCAAAATGATAATTACTGATGCCTCATTTCTTCGAAAACAAATCTCGGAATCGAAACCGTGGACTTTTAAAGGTGCCTTTGATAGCCAAGTACTTGTTGGTGATCATATCTCAAATTCCTTATTATAGTCCTGCCGGCTGTCAACACCCTTAGACAAGAGGACCATGATGGTTCTGAATCGCTAACCTCTTCCCACATGATTCAGTTTTGAGTATGACGTCGTTTTTTCTATTATTTGATATAGTGACCTAGTTTTTGAGCTCATGTGACCCAGTTTCGAACTTGACCTAGATATTATCAAGATAAAAATTCTGACCAATTTTCATGAAGATCCATTGAAATATATGGTCTCTAGAGAGGTCACAAGGTTTTTCTATTATTTGACCTATTGACCTAGTTTTTTAAGGCACGTGACCCAGTTTCAAACTTGACCTAGATATCATCAAGGTGAACATTCTGACCAATTTTCATGAAGTTCCATTCAAGGGTATGGCCTCTAGAGAGGTCACAAGGTTTTTCTATTTCAAGACCTACTGACCTAGTTTTTGATCGCAGTTGACCCAGTTTCAAACTTGACCTAGATATCATCAAGATAAACATTCAGACCAACTTTCATACAGATCCCATGAAAAATATGGCCTCTAGAGAGGTCACAACGTTTTTACATTATTTGACCTACTGACCTACTTTTTGATGGCGCGTGACCCAGTTTCGAACTTGACCTAGATATCATCAAGATGAACATTCTGACCAATTTTTATGGAGATCCATTCACAAGTATGGCCTCTAGAGAGGTCACAAGGTTTTCCTATTTTTAGACCTACTGACCTAGTTTTTGACCGCACATGACCCTGTTACGAACTTGACCTAGATATCATTAAGATAAACATTCAGACCAACTTTCATGAAGATCCATTGAAAAATATGGCCTTTAGAGAGGTCACAAGGTTTTTCTATTTTTAGACCTACTGACCTAGTTTTTGATGGCACGTGACCCACTTTCAAACTTGACCTAGATATCATCAAGATGAACATTCAGACCAACTTTCATACAGATCCCATGGAAAATATGGCCTCTAGAGACGTCACAAGGTTTTTCTATTATTTGACCTACTGACCTAGTTTTTGACGGCACGTGACCCAGTTTCGAACTTGACCTAGATACTATCAAGGTGAACATTCTGACCAATTTTCATGAAGATTTCATGAAATATCTGGCCTCTAGAGAGGTCACAGGGTTTTTCTATTTTTAGACTCACTGACCTAAGTTCTGATTGCACGTAACCCAGTTTCGAACTTGAACTAGATATCATCAAGATGAAATTTCAGACCAACTTTCATACAGATCCCATGAAAAATATGGCCTTTAGAGAGGTCACAAGGTTTTTCTATTATTTGACCTACTGACCTAGTTTTTGAAGGCACGTAACCCAGTTTCGAACTTAACCTAGATATCATCAAGGTGAACGTTCTGACCAATTTTCATGAAGATCTTATGAAATATATGGCCTCTAGAAAGGTCACAAGGTTTTTCTATTTTTAGACCTACTGACCTAGTTTTTGACCGCACATGACCCAGTTTCAAACTTGACCTAGATATCATCAAGGTGACTGTTCTGACCAATTTTCATGAAGATCCATTGAAAAATATGGCCTCTAGAGAGGTCATAAGTTTTCCAATTTTTAGACCTACTGACCTAGTTTTCGACCGCAGTTTCGAATTTGACCTAGATATCATCAAGATGGACATTCAGACCAACTTTCATACAGATCCCATGTAACATATGGCCATTATAGAGGTCACAAGGTTTTTCTATTATTTGACCTAATGACCTAGTTTTTGACGGCATGTAACCCAGTTTCAAACTTGAACTAGATATTATCAAGATAAACATTCTGACCAATTTTCATGAAGATCCATTGAAAAGTATGGCCTCTAGAGAGGTCACAAGGTTTTCCTATTTTTAGACCTACTGACCTAGTTTTTGACCGCACATGACCCTGTTACGAACTTGACCTAGATATCATTAAGATAAACATTCAGACCAACTTTCATGAAGATCCATTGAAAAATATGGCCTTTAGAGAGGTCACAAGGTTTTTCTATTTTTAGACCTACTGACCTAGTTTTTGATGGCACGTGACCCACTTTCAAACTTGACCTAGATATCATCAAGATGAACATTCAGACCAACTTTCATACAGATCCCATGGAAAATATGGCCTCTAGAGACGTCACAAGGTTTTTCTATTATTTGACCTACTGACCTAGTTTTTGACGGCACGTGACCCAGTTTCGAACTTGACCTAGATATCATCAAGGTGAACATTCTGACCAATTTTCATGAAGATTTCCTGAAATATCTGGCCTCTAGAGAGGTCACAGGGTTTTTCTATTTTTAGACTCACTGACCTAAGTTCTGATTGCACGTAACCCAGTTTCGAACTTGAACTAGATATCATCAAGATGAACTTTCAGACCAACTTTCATACAGATCCCATGAAAAATATGGCCTTTAGAGAGGTCACAAGGTTTTTCTATTATTTGACCTACTGACCTAGTTTTTGAAGGCACGTAACCCAGTTTCGAACTTAACCTAGATATCATCAAGGTGAACGTTCTGACCAATTTTCATGAAGATCTTATGAAATATATGGCCTCTAGAAAGGTCACAAGGTTTTTCTATTTTTAGACCTACTGACCTAGTTTTTGACCGCACTTGACCCTGTTTCGAACTTGACCTAGATATCATCAAGATGAACATTCAGACCAACTTTCATACAGATCCCATGAAAAATATGGCCTTTAGAGAGGTCACAAGGTTTTTCTATTATTTGACCTACTGACCTAGTTTTTGAGGGCACGTGACCCAGTTTCGAATTTGACCTAGATATCATCAAGGTGAACATTCAGACCAACTTTCATACAGATCCCATGAAAAAATATGGCTTTTAGAGAGGTCACAAGGTTTTTCTATTATTTGACCTACTGACCTAGTTTTTGACGGCACGTGACCCAGTTTCGAACTTGACCTAGATATTATGAAGGTGAACATTCTGCCCAATTTTCATGAAGATCTTTTGAAATATATGGCCTCTAGAGAGGTCAGAAAGTTTTTCTATTTTTAGACCTACTGACCTAGTTTTTGATGGCACGTGACCCAGTTTCAAAGTTGACCTAGATATTATCAAGGTGAACATTCTGACCAATTTTCATGAAGATCTTGTGAAATATATGGCCTCTAGAGAGGTCACAAGGTTTTTCTATTTTTAGACCTACTGACCTAGTTTTTGATGGCACGTGACCCAGTTTCGAACTTGACCTAGATATCATCAAGGTGAACATTCTGACCAACTTTCATAAAGATCCCATGAAAAATGTGACCTCTAGAGTGGTCACAAGCAAAAGTTTACGGACGCACGGACGGACGCACGGACGGACGACGGACGACGGACACCGCGCGATCACAAAAGCTCACCTTGTCACTTTGTGATAGGTGAGCTAAAAACGAACATCTAGACGATGCAATTTGCAACAGAGTTATGAACTTAGCGTAGTTTGTTATGATCTCGTGTGACTTTATGGAAGGTAGGCAACAAGCAAGACATAATTGCATAGAAAGTTTGCCAAGCTGTCTTTTTTTTCTCAGCTGTAGGCTATTTTAGACTCTTTTTTTAAAGATATATTTTTTTTTATTAAATTGTGTGCCTGATTTTACTTATGTTTTAATATGTATGATGTTGATACAAGTCTGCTATAATTCTGTTATAGAATGGCTATATGCATTTTTCATGTATGTAGTGTTTACAACAAGTTTGAATTTCCTCTTCAACTATTTGTAGGTCTCACGGTTATCCCACCTTTAGGAGATAGTTTGTATTGCCTTAGTGTGTCAGTGACACTGTGGATTATAAAAGGGTTATTGCATAGAATCACAAATTGGAAACTGCATACAGTACATGTTTTTAAATGGTGGGGATTATATTCTGAGGGATTTTATTCTACATAGATACATTTTTAAAATTGATATTTGTAATTTTCAGGAAGATACAACTCAGTCTGCTTGTAACAACTCACTGCATGGGACAGAAAAGAATATACATGTGTATACCGAAAATGCGAATATGCGGGTGTTTGTCCAGATTTTGTTCTTGAGAGCTCAGCAGATGATCAGCGTTTATTTGACCTTCCAAAAATAACAACAGAAATAGTCGAGTGCAATATTTCAACAAGCATGTACAATGTACATATTACAGTTAATGAGATTAGAATCAAACTGAATAGTTTGGCATGTATCATTTGTAACACTAGGACGTAGTCCAACTCGTGAAGTAATTATCACTTTCATTTCCTTTCAGTCTGATATTTCTGTGGACGGACCGTCACGGATGAGGACTAACTAGGACGTATCTAGTGGAATCAGGAAGAACGAGAGTGGTCTCTAGATAGATGTCGGAAAGAAAGGTTTGCAGGGACTGTATATGACTTTGCAAATGGAGTCCAGGCGGTTAGGGGAAGTAACTTTTAATGGAAGAAAACCATGGTCAGTTAATGTGACCTCCCCTTAATTGTGCAAATAGCGTCAAGGCGGGCAGGGGAAGTAACTCTGAATACAAAATAAAACCAGGTCGGTTAGAGTGACCTCCCCTTAATTTTGCAAATGGCGCCAAGGCGGGTAGGGGAAGTAACTCTGAATGGAAAATAAAATCAGATCGGTTAGAGTGACCTCCCCTTAATTTTGCAAATGGCGTCAAGGCGGATAGGGGAAGTAACTCCTGATGGAAAATAAAACCAGGTTGGTTAGAGTGACCTCCCCTTTAATTTTGCAAATGGCGCCAAGGCGAGTAGGGGAAGTAACTCTTAATTTAAAAAATACATGATCGGTTAAGAGTTGATTCCTCCTTAATTTTGTAAGGCTCACGGTTCGATTTAGGAGATAGTTTACTGCTTGAGGACAATTAAAAACAGGGTTAGATAGAATCCCTTAATTGGAAACTGGCTCACAGGACGTTTAAGGTGGGGAATAACTTTTGATGGAAAAAATACAGTTTTAGAATTGACTATCCCTGTAATTTTGCAGGCGTCAAGCGATCAGGGTAAAACTCACTGATGGAAGAAAAAATACCATTGTTAGAAATGCGAACTCTCCTAATTTTGCTGGAGCTCAAGCAGAGTAGGTGTTAAGTTGACCTTCAATATAAAAAAAACAGATCTGTTACAGCTGTACTTACTATCGTTAATTTTGCAAATGGGCGTATCAGGTCATAGGGGAGTAACTCGTGGAAAATAACCATGTCTTCAGTTAGACGGGGACATCCATCTCTAATTTTGGCAACATGGCGACAAGTGGCTGGTAGGGGAAGAAATTTGAGGGAGTAAAACGGTCGGTTGACTTTCACCTTCCCTTAATTTTGCAAAACTATGCGTCATCGGGGGTACTGGGCTAATAAAGTCTTGATGGAAAAAAAAAAGTCGGCAAGTGAACCCATTAATTTTGCAAGTAGGTGAGAGAGAGTTGTGAAGTAAACACTAATTAAAAAAACACAGGGTCGGTTAGAGTGTCCTCCACTAATTTGCAAATGGCGTCAAGGCGGGAAAGGGGAAGTAAATCTTAATGGAAAAAAGGTCGGTCAGAGTGACATCCCCTTAATCTTTGCAAATGGCGCCAAGGCGGGTAGGGAAGTAACTTTTAATGGAAAGAAAACCATCGTTAGGTGACCTCCCTTAATTGTGCAAATGCGTCAAGGCGGGTAGGGGAAGTAACTCTGAATAAAAAAAAACAGATCGGTTAGAGTGACCTCCCCTTAATTTTGCAAATGGCGCCAAGGCGGTAGGGGAAGTAACTTTTGATGGAAAAATAAAACCAGGTTGTTAGAGTGACCTCCCCTTAATTTTGCAAATGGCGTCAAGGCGGTAGGGGAAGTAACTCTGATGGAAAAAAAATCAGATCGGTTAGAGTGACCTCCCCTTAATTTTGCAAATGGCGTCAAGGCGGTAGGGGAAGTAACTCTGATGGAAAAAAACCAGGTGGTTAGAGTGACCTCCCCTTAATTTTGCAAATGGCATCAAGGCGGGTAGGGGAAGTAACTCTTAATGGAAAAAAAACCCAGGTCGTTTAGAGTGACCTCCCCTTAATTTTGCAAATGGCGTCAAGGAGAGCAGGGGAAGTAACTCTTAATTAAAAAACAGATCTGTTAGAGTGACCTCCCCTTAATTTTGCAAATGGCGTCAAGGCGGGTAGGGGAAGTAACTCTTGATGGAAAAAAAACCAGGTCGGTTAAAGTGACCTCCCCTTAATTTTGCAAATGGCGTCAAGGAGAGTAGGGGAAGTAACTCTTAATTAAAAAAACCAGGTCTGTTAGAGTGACCTCCCTTAATTCTGCAAATGGCGTCAAGGCGGGTAGGGGAAGTAACTCTGAATGGAAAATAAAACCAGGTCGGTTAGAGTGACCTCCCCTTAATTTTGCAAATGGCGTCAAGGCGGGTAGGGGAAGTAACTCTGAATGGAAAATAAAACCAGGTCGGTAAGAGTGACCTCCCCTTAATTTTGCAAATGGCGCCAAGGCGGGTAGGGGAAGTAACTCTTAATTAAAAAAAAACCAGATCGTTTAGAGTGACCTCCCCTTAATTTTGCAAATGGCGCCAAGGCGGGTAGGGAAGTAACTCTTAATGGAAAAAAAACCAGGTCGGTTAGAGTGACCTCCCCTTAATTTTGCAAATGGCGTCAAGGCGGGTAGGGGAAGTAACTCTTAATTAAAAAAAACAGGTCGGTTAGAGTGACCTCCCCTTAATTTTGCAAATGGCGTCAAGGCGGGTAGGGGAAGTAACTCCTGATGGAAAAAAAACCAGGTCGGTTAGAGTGACCTCCCCTTAATTTTGCAAATGGCGTCAAGGCGAGTAGGGGAAGTAACTCTTAATTAAAAAACAGATCTGTTAGAGTGACCTCCCCTTAATTTTGCAAATGGCGTCAAGGCGGGTAGGGGAAGTAACTCTTGATGGAAAAAAAACCAGGTCGGTTAGAGTGACCTCCCCTTAATTTTGCAAATTGCGTCAAGGGGGGTAGGGGAAGTAACTCTTGATGGAAAAAAACCACGTCGGTTAAAGTGACCTCCCCTTAATTTTGCAAATGGCGTCAAGGAGAGTACGGGAAGTAACTCTTAATTAAAAAAACCAGGTCTGTTAGAGTGACCTCCCTTAATTCTGCAAATGGCGTCAAGGCAGGCAGGGGAAGTAACTCTGAATGGAAAAAAACCAGGTCGGTCAGAGTGACATCCCCTTAATTTTGCAAATGGCGCCAAGGCGGGTAGGGGAAGTAACTCTTAATTAAAAAAAAACACATCGTTTAGAGTGACCTCGCCTTAATTTTGCAAATGGCGCCAAGGCGGGTAGGGGAAGTAACTCTTAATTAAAAAAAAAACAGATCGGTTAGAGTGAGCTCCCCTTAATTTTGCAAATGGCGTCAAGGCGGATAGGGGAAGTAACTCTTGATGGAAAAAAAAACCAGGTCGGTTAGAGTGACCTCCCCTTAATTTTGCAAATGGCGTCAAGGATGGTAGGGGAAATAACTTTTGATAAAAAAAAAACCAGGTCGGTTAGAGTGACCTCCCCTTAATTTTGCAAATGGCGTCAAGACGAGTAGGGGAAGTAACTCTTAATTAAAGAAAACCAGGTCGGTTAGAGTGACCTCCCCTTGATTTTGCAAATGGCGTCAAGGCGGATAGGGGAAGTAACTCTTGATGGAAAATAAAACCAGGTCGCTTAATGACCTCCCCTTAATTTTGCAAATGGCGTAAAGGGGGGTAGGGGAAGTAACTCTTAATTAAAAAAACAGTCTGTTGGGTGACCTCCCCTTAACTTTGCAAATGGCGTCAAGGCGGGTAGGGGAAGTAACTCATTATGGAAAATAAAACCAGGTCGGTTAGTGACCTCCCCTTAATTTTTCAAATGGCGTCAAGGCGGGTAGGGGAAGTGACTCTCAATTGACAAAATAAACCAGGTCGTTTAGTGACCTCCCCTTAAATTTTGCAAATGGCGTCAAGGCGGGTAGGGGAAGTAACTCTTGAGGAAAAAAACCAGGTCGGTTAAAGTGACCTCCCTTTAATTTTTTCAAGAAGTAATTCTTAGTGTAAAATAAAAACAGGTCGGTCAGTGACCTCCTCCTAATTTAACAAATGGTGTCAATGCGGAAAGGGGAAGTAATCTTTAATGGAAAAAGAACTGGTCTGTTAGTGACCTCCCCTTAATTTAGCTAATGGCGTCAATGCGGATGGGTGAAGTTATCTTTAATGGAAAAACACAGGTCGGTTTGTGACCTCCCCTTAATTTTGCAAATAGCTTCATGGGGGTTAGGGAAGTAACCTTTAATGGAAAAAAAGGTCGGTGACCTCCTCTTTTTGCAAATAGCGAAAGAGTGGCAGGGGAAGTAATTTCTAATGAAAAAAACAGGTTTTGCAAATCAATGGGATAGGGAAATTAACTTTGCATGGACAAGAGGTGCTAGGGTAACCTCCCATTTAGGAATGGCGTCTATTGGGTAAGGGATGTAATTCTGAATGAAAAGTGTAAGTCAGTTAACCTCCCCTTTTATGGGAATAGATGAAACAGTAACTCCCCCATGATTTTGCAAATGCAGTACAACAAATTCCCTACAAATTACTAGGGGGTAAATAAAGAAGCTGTGGATAGAAAAGGTCGGTTATATATATATATATCTTGATTGAAAAAAAAGTAGGTTATATAATCTTTCGTTTATAATGGAAATGGTGTCAAAGGGGTAGGGCAAGTACATATAAATGGAGGTATTTGCAGATGGCGCCAATATGGGAAGGGAAAGTAACTGGATGACAGTGGACGAGTCGGGGTACCCTGGCAGTAGGTAACAATTGTAACCTGCATTTTACAAATGGCGTCAATGAAAGAAGGGTAACTATTAACTATAGCGCTAGTTGTTAAGAATACTCATCTCTGTACATGTATTTTGCAAATGACAAGGAAGTATGACCAACTGAACACACCTGCATTTTGCAAATGGTATGAAGGAAATAAACCTATTAAAGGAAAGGAACATCAATAATCAATGCAACTGTATGTCCTATTTTATTTAAACAAAATAAACAACACAACTGTATGGTATTTTATTCATTTCTCAAGCTGCAATATATAGCACACGTAGTCACAAATGACATTGTAAAGTATAATCATAATGAAAATATTCAATCTGAAGAATATTTTTAAAATTTAATGCATGTACAAAAATATCATTGCTTTGAACTATACTTTCACTAAAAACGTAAAACTCCGTCAGAAAAAAATGTAAATAAAGTTTTGACTGTCATTAAGAAACAACCAGCAAGCAGAACTAGAACTGTCACACGAGTGACGAATACCCCCACATTACGGTCTTGTCACAGAAGAATGGCAATCATAAGAAAGACATGGCCAAAAGAAGGTGCAACTTAAATCGAATTTGACCTGTATTTTATGATGTTACACCTGTGTACCAAAAACATTTATATCTGTCAAGAATTGTCACTCGATATATCAAAATTAATAAGAGGATGGTTACAATATAAAGGTGTATTGAAAACACTATATAAGTATAATTCTAACCAAAAAGGGGGCACAATTCAGGAAATGTTGCTGCAAGAGTTATGCACATTGTGTCATATGATGTGGGTGATGATGTGGAACAACTACTTCAAGTTTGAATCAAATGAGACATAATGAAAATGCATCAAAATGGTATTTTATGATGTTACACCTGTGTACCAAAACATTTAAATCTGTCAAGAACTGTCACTGTAGTGTTTAATGACTCCAGTGGTGGATGAATGTTGCACAATAGCTTGAGTCTGTGTTAAAAAAAAATTCAAATTATAAGAGAGGTACAGATAAAGTGTATCAAAACATCATATAAGTATAATTTTTGCCAAAAACGGGGCATAAATCAGGAAAGTTTGGTGCAAGAGTTATGCACCTTGTGTCATATGATGTGAGTGATGATGTGGAACAACTATTTTAAGTTTGAATCAAATCCATTAAGTAATAAAACCCTTCCAGGCACAGAAGTTATATATATGAGATATAGTGAAAATGCATCAAAATTAACCTTAAATCCTAAGTAAAAGGGGACATAATTCATGAAAAATTTGTGTCAGAGCTATGCGCCTTGTGTCACATGATGTGGCTGATAAGGTGGAACATCTATTTTAAGTTTGAATCAAATCCATTTAGTAATAACTGAGAGTGAAAGTGTATAAAAACTTTAACCTTAAATTCTAAGTAAAAATTGGGGGTATAATTTATGAAATATTGGTCCAAGAGTTATCGACCTTGTGTCATATGATATGGGTGATGATGTTGAACATCTATTTTAAGTTTGAATCAAATCCATTAAGTAATAAAACCCTTCTAGGCACAGAAGTTATGGAGCAAAACCAAAATATCTGACCTTTGGCCTTTGACCACCAGGCATAGGTGATGTGTTCAACATGTCACCTGGTCTTGAGGAATAATAATGAGAAGTTAAATTTCTTCACGGGAATATCTTAGGAACATATAACAAAAAATATCTAACAGTTAAAATGATTTCAGTCCAAGGTTGTGTAACCTTATTTTTAAGCCGTATCTCCTCAAAATATTGATATTTGTTACCTTCTATTGCTGTAAAAATATATAGAAATGGGGCATGTGTTGGTTTCCGTATAAGATCGAAATAAATTTCACCGAATAAACTGAAAACTGGTGTTCCCGAGTGAAAGTTAATTCGGCATAACGTAAAAGTTTATTCATTATTATTATTATTATTATACCATATTTATATATGTATATATGTATTGCACATTCATTTTTATTCTTAATGTTTAATTAATTGAAAAACTTATCCATTATTATTATTATTATTATAATCATTATTATTATTATTATTATTATACCAGATTTATATATGTATTGCACGTTCATTTTAATTCTTAATTTTTAACTAATTGAAAAACTCATCGCTTATTTTGTACTGCTTTATTATCTTGCAGAGTTAAAATAAATTTATCTCATGTTATCTTATTCAACCGCGCTGAGACCTGCGCCATGCGTAACGTCACGCTATATTTCATGACGTCAAAATGCTGTTGGAAAAAAGTTAAATATGTCTACGCGATATACATGTTTCTTTTAGATTTTAATAGTTTGGCGTGTATTATTTTAGTGTTTTTGTAAGCAGTATTATACATCTTTTTTTCTATTCGAAGCAAATTTCCAGTCCTTACATACAATTCATATCCTTTTGCGTTCAAGTGTTGTTCCGTACTAGTGAAAAATCATATTTGGATTTCTCTCCATTTGAAACAATGAGTTTATTATAATCTAACGTTATATCCCAGTAATTACTTAAAGTGAGGACTAAAAACCTAAAAGTTTGCCAACAATTCTACTAAATATTTGATCAGCTAATCTTTCTTTACCCATCGTTCCTAAAGATTTACCAGTTTAACAAATTGTTCCTGATAATAGACAGAGTTGCTTTAAAAGTCATTTTAGCCGCAAGAGTTAATGTTAGTGCATAAAGTTAGGTGTCGATTAAGAGTTATACCAAACAGTGTAAAATCCAGTGAACAAGAAATGAGACTAAAATGACTTTTAAAAGCTACATTAATATCAACCAGACAAAGTGCAGTAGAAAGTGTGTTTGAATGAATAAAAGAGCTATGATTTTATCGCTACATTTTATAGTTTTATTGAATTTCTTGCCAAGTTTCCAGATATTGTTGAAATAAAACGATAGATTATACCCTGATAAACCCACTGTTTCGGAAGTATGAAATCCAAATACAGTTTTCACTTGCACGCAACATCAATTTAACGCGAAAGAATATGAATTATATATAATCTGGTTGTTTTTATAGAAAAAAAAAACATTAAAAAATAATTTTATTAAAATGTAAAAGAAATCAATCTAGTAGAACTATATAACTTTTTCCAACATATATATTGCCATAATTTTAAGCGTAACGTTGCGCGAGATGTTATACTTTTAAAATGTGTACAGTTGAGTCAATTATATTTAACTGCATAATATAAAATTTCTTTGATTTATAGTACACGTATATTCAATTTCATAATATAAAATTTCTTTGGTTTATAGTACACATATATTTAATTGCATAATATAAAATTTCTTTGATTTATAGTACACATACATTTAACTGCATAATATAAAACTTCTTTAATAGTACACATATATTTAATTGCATAATATAAAATTTCTTTGATTTATAGTAAAACTGATTATTTTTCACGCTTGAACACTAGAGCTTACATTTTCGCGAGATTTAGAATGATTTGATCGATCTTACACTGAAACAAACAAATATCTCCAGTCCTAAAATCAGTTATTACATTGCAGTCTGAAGACAGCTAAAACCCCCGCCACTGTTGTGGATAGTGTAAGGGTAACTTGAACCTTTGACCTTGAGCTGTGACCTTAACATTGAACTGACATGACTGATTTATGAATTCTGCACATCATCTTTGACCAAAGTTTCATGAAAATCCTTCAAGGGGTTTAGGAGATACAGAGCTCAAACCTTTGACCTCGAGTTGTGGCCTTGACCTTGAGTTGACATAGCTGAATCATGAGTTCTTGATGTGGTAATCACTTGGCCCAAGTTTAATGAAAATCCTTCAAGGGGTTAAGGAGATATAGAGTTGACACAAAATGGAAGACTCAAACCTTTATGAACTTGACCTTGAGCTGGCATGGCTAACTCATAGGTTCTACACATCATCTTGATGAGGTGATCATTTGACCCAGGTTTCACGAAAATCCTTCAAGGGGTTTAGGAGATACAGAGCGAACACAAAATGGAAGGCTCAAACTTTTGATCCCAAGTTGTGGCCTTGACCTTGGGCCAATATGGCTGACTCATGAGTTCTACACATCGTCTTGATGAAGTGATAATTTGACCCAAGTTTCATGAAAATCTTTCAAGGGGTTTAGGATATACAAAGCGGACACAAAATGGAAGGCACAAACCTTCAACCCTAAGTTGTGACCTTGACCTTGAGCTGGCATGGCTGACTCATAAGTTCTGCATATCCTCTTGATGAGGTGATCGTTTTACCCGAGTTTTATAAAATTCCTTCAAGCGGTTTAAGAGAAACAGCGCAGACACGAAATGGAAGGCTAAAACCTTCAACCTTGAGTTGTGACCTTGACCTTCAGCCGACATGGCAAACTTATGTTCTGCACATCGTCTTGATGTGATCATTTGACCCAAGTTTCATGAAAATCCTTCAAGGGGTTTAGGAGATATGGCCTGGACACGAAAGTGTTACGGACGGGCAGACGGACGCCATTCCTATCCCTCCCCCCATAATAAAGCAACTGTTACACATTTATGCCACTAACACCTGATCAAATAAGGCTATTACTGAAGTCGATTAATACCCCCAGACCACACTTTGATAAAGGGAAAGTAAAATGTTGTCATCGACTTTTGATTTTTAGGTGTGACCTTGACCGTGGACCTAGTGACCTGAGTTAATTGTGTTTGCTCGACTACAAGGAAAATGTTAAACAAGATATTGCTATTATCATAAGAAAGTGTGGAAGATCGAAAAGGAGTTTTTTTTATCCTTTTTATATAGGGGGCGGGGGTTAGGGACGAGGGTAAAGGTTCGGTGAAATGGGGTGGAGGAGGTAGGTGATGACAGCGGAGTAGGGGAGTTGATGGAAACATGATATATAAGTTTTTGTATGGAATGCATTTTTGGGTGGCTGTCGGTAGGGACGTAGATGAAATGTAGGTTTAGCTAAAAAGGATAGGACATGATGAATACCAGTTCTAAGAAACGTTATGAGATACAAGTCAAATTGAGAAATGTGCCGCAAGAGTTTAGCCAACACTGTTACAAAATCTGACCCCAGTAACCTTGACCTTTGAGCAACCTGACCCTAAACAAAAAGATTTCTGCCACGTTCTAAGATCAATCCTTATGTGAGGTTATATTGTGAAACTGAGAAGCTTACCATGAAACTTTAACCAGCACTATCACAATATTTAAGCCAGTGACTTCGACATTTAGGATACTTGTTCCTAAACTAATACATGTAGATGTCTTTCTCTTACCAAGACCAACACTTATGTGAAGTTTGATGATAATAAGGGCAGTAGTAAGAAGATATAGTGACACTGAGAAGCTTGTCTTAAAATTTTAACTTTCAATGCAACGGTAACAGTGACACAGACGCCAAGGAAAGTTCAGTAATCTTCCTTATTCTTCAAATAGTCGAGCTAAATATTTTCAAAGCCGTTTAAACAATATAGAGCGGACATGAAGCTAAGCTATTTGACCTTTGACCTCCACGAGTAACCTTGACCTTGGGCCTTGTGACCTAGGTTGAGCGCTCTGTACATCGTCTTTATGTGGTTTATAATTTATTTCAGTTTTATGAAAATCATCCCAGCGGCCATGGTGGACAAATGAACGGACGGACGGATGGACTGGACATGCGTGACTCCAACATAGCCCAATATACTTTGTACGTTGGGGTATAATTATATACATGTTAACTTATGTCTAACTAATTTGTTTAACTATGCTTTTGTCATGGCGGCTGTAGTGGTGTCATGCTATATGCTTGTGCCAGGTCTGTCGTGGATTTATCATACTTGGTTCTTTCTTCTGCATATATTTCTCACTAGATTGTTTGAAATCAATCTGAAAATGATGACAAATAATTAGGATAAAAATACTTCAAGATTACTCTTCATGTCAGTTAGGTTTATGGCCTACCTTCTCATCTTAAGATAGCAAGCAAATTCGATGAATTGGCATCCCCCGCTGAATGTGTAGTGAGGATTGGCAAAGAAATATATCCGGCAAAAAGTTAAGGATGTTACTAGGAAGCAAATAATTTCATTCATTTCATTACATTTGAACTGGGTGGGGAGAAGGGTTACAACTTCACATGTTGACGGAAGATTTGAAAAATTAAAAACAAAGGTTTTTAGTTGGTATTTGTGGAGGGGGCGGGGGGGGGGGGGTCTGGGGTGACCAAGTGAGGGTGAAAAACTTTTTGAAAATAAATATTGATGGAAAATAATACAAGAGCTGTCCGTAAGAAAACCAAGCCGGACTATACGAAATATTGTCCCAGAAGCAGGAAAATATTACCCAAAAAGGTTAAATATCAAAAGAGTTTTAAGTTCAAAAGGGGACATAATTTGACCAAAAAGAAGGTCAGAGTTATGGGACTTGCTGCTATCATCTAGTTTTATAACCCGGAAGGCACATGTGAAGTTTCAATTCAATATCTGCATTAGTTTTGGAGATAGTAACTTGCATGTAAAACTTTAACCAGAATTTTCAGAAGTCCAAAAAGGGGTATACTTTGCCCAAAATACATGTCAGAGTTATGGGACTTGACCCAGTGAGGTTGGTAATTGATCTAGAAAAAGAAAAAATAAGTTTCAAAGCTATATGCCTTTAAATGATAGCTGTATGTACTTGCATGCAAAAATTTAACCAAGGTGTGACGCCGACGCCGACGCCAGGGTGAGTAGAATAGCTATACTATTCTTCGAATAGTCGAGCTAAAAAATGAAATAAAAAAAAACTGTGATGGGGGCATGCATGATCGGGGTGGTGGGGGTGACCAGGTGGAGGAGCTAGGGAGTGGGGCGGTTACAAGTTTGCGTGTTGATAAATACTCGTGGAAGGTTTAAACAAGAGCTGTCACTAATGGTGACAAATGCCCCCGCAGCGCCTTGACCTTTGACCTGGTGACCTTGACCTTTGACGTGGTGACCCCAAAGTCAATAGGAATCGTGTAATCAATAAGTACTATTAGCATGTGGAGTTTGAAGGTCCTGGGTGTAGTTGTTCGCAAGTAAAGTGCCTTCATGCAAAAAATTAGCATTGGCCCCTGTGACCTTGACCTTTGACCTGGTGACCCCAAAGTCAGTAGGGGTCGTGTACTCAATAAGTACTATCAGCATGTGAAGTTTGAAGGTCCTGGGTGCAGTGGTTCGCGAGTAAAGTGACTTCATGCAAAAAGTTAACGTCGGCCCCTGTGACCTTGACCTTTGACTTGGTGATCCCAAAGACAGTAGGGGTCGTGTACTTAATGAGTACTATCAGCATGAAAAGTTTGAAGGTCCTAGATGCAGTGGCTCGCGAGTGAAGTGCCTTCATGCAAAATGTTAACGTTGTGACTAACGAACGGACAGTTGAAAAATAATATGCATTCCTTCGGGGGCATAAAAAAATACATGGGGGGGATGGGGGGTGACAATGGAGGTGGGGTTGACCGGATGTGGGTACATAACTTCACATGTTGATAATACATGTTCATGGAGAAAAAAAAGGAAAACAAGAGCACCGCCTTGCGGGTGCTGACGCTCATCTGATTTTTTTTAGTGTAATAGAAATATTGTCCTACCCATGATTTTCTAAGTCTAAAAAGGGCCATCATTCTTGCAAAAAGCAGGATAGAGTTATGTTTCTTGATGTACAGTGTCCACTTATGATGGTGAAAAACTGTTGCAAGTTTTAAAGCAATAGCTTTGATAGTTTATGAGAAAAGTTGACTTAAACATAATACTCAACCAAGAAAATGATTTTCTAAGTCCAAAAGGGGCAATAATTATTGCAAAAAGCAGGATGGAGTTATGTTGCTTGCTGTACAGGGTCAGCTTATGATGGTGAACAAGTGTTGCAAGTTTCAAAGCAACAGCTTTGATAGTTTAAGAGAAAAAGTTGACCTAAACATAAAACTTAACCAAGAAATCTGATATTTCTAAGTCCAAAAGGGGCCATAAATCTTGCAAAAAGCAGGACGGAGTTATGTTTCTTGCTGTACAGGGTCAACTTATGATGGTGAACAAGTGTTGCAAGTTTTAAAGCAATAGCTTTGATAGTTTAGGATTAAAGCTGACCTAAACATAAAACTTAACCAAGAAAACTGATTTTCTAAGTCCAAAAGGGGCAATAAATCTTGCAAAAAGCAAGATGGAGTTATGTTTCTTGATGTACAGGGTCAGCTTATGATGGTGAACAAGTACTCCAAGTTTCAAAGCAATAGCTTTGATAGTTTAGGAGAAAAGTTGACCTAAACATAAAACTTAACCAAGAAATCTGATATTTTCTAAGTACAAAAGGGGCCATAAATCTTGCAAAAAGCAAGATGGAGTTATGTTTCTTGCTATACAGGGTCAGCTTATGATGGTGAACAAGTATTCCAAGTTTCAAAGCAATATCTTTGATAGTTTAGGAGAAAAGCTGACCTAAACATAAAACTTAACCAGGCAACGCCGACGCAGACGCCGACGCCGACACCGACGCCGACGCCGACGCCGACAACCGCTCAAGTGATGACAATAACTCATCATTTTTTTTCAAAAAATCAGATGAGCTAAAAAATTGATTAAATTCTACCAACTGGTTAGTTTGTTACGTACAAATATGTGGATTTTTTAAACAATTAAAGGGCAATAACTTTTGAAGTTACTCAAGAAATCCTGACGAAATTGTGTGCACTACCACATTATGGTGATCTAAATATTCAGTTTCAGTTTCAGTTTAAGGTCAAATATGTCACAACTTATGCAGCAGAAATTGTCAGTACCCTATATAGCTATCATAAATAGTGGTGAACATATATATGAAGTTTGATTTAAATATTCCTAGATATGGCTCCGGACGGACGGACGCACGGAAAGACGGTCGGAAGGACGGGCGGATGGACAACGCCAAAACTATATCCCTCCACCTTCGGCAAGGGATAATAAACAAGAGCTGTCTGAGGACAGCAACGCTTTATCTCTTCAACAGCCTTATCACTAAAGCAAGAGGTTGAGTTACACTGCTTGCTTGAACAGTTTTGGAAGAAAATAACGCAAGGAAATGTCTGTGAAATAATTATAAAATAGTATATTTGTACAATTTTCGTAAAGGGTCAGCAGTTTCTGACAATGATTTTAAAATCTGGTCTGCTATTTCTGACAAAGACTTTTTGATAAGTCAAAATAAATTAATTTGAACAATCTTGGTAGAAAGTCACACAAGAACCTTTTGTGTGAAGTTATTTTAAAATCAGACCAGCAGTTTTATACCGCTATATACGTATAGGGAAAAGTGACCACACCCCATGGCAGCCATGTTTTTAACGAATCGGAAAAATTTGAACAATCTTGGTAGAGAGATACATAAGGACCATTTGTGTGAACTTCTTTCAAAATCATACCAGCGGTTTAGGGGATGTCGTTTGAAGATTATTCTATTGTTATCTCTGGTACTACGTGCAACTTAGCGTAACCATTTGAACAACTTTGGAAGAGGACTAAGCAAGGAACATCCAGGTCAAGTTACATCAAAAATCCATTCAGTGGTTTTGGAGAAAATACGTATGCATTTTTCATCATGAGCGGGCACCTGGGTAGAACCACCGACCTTCCGTAAGCCAGCTTGATGGCTACCTCACATGAAGAATTCAACGCCCCGAGTAAGCTCGAACCAACATCGATGAGTGGCAAAAAGGGATATATATAATGTATGAAACAAATCAATACATTAAAATCCCAACCAAATGCACATAGGCCCTTGATGTTGATGACGTATACCAAGTTTCGTTTGAACTGATATAGAAGGTACAGATGTAATACATATACTGTGAAATAAAAAAAAAATAACAAGAGCCATGTTAGACATGGCCAATCCCCCCCCCACACCCCGCCGGGCATATTATAATTGAAGGCTAAAGTACCTGGCAAGTTAGTGTCTGAAAGTATTAATTTTGGGGAAAGCTTTGAAGAACCGTTTAGTTGTGGTCCACATCAGGGGTTTAAAGATGTGCAAGAAAGAATAAGTCAGTGGTGAGGTGGTTTACTGCTAAATTTTATTAATTTTCATGAACAGTATAGCTATGATGTTTTTCTATATGGCTACTGTAAAAAGAAGGAATGGAAAGCTAACAGGGAACAAGAGTGCCAGAATGTCACAATATACGCCCGTCACAGCAAATTTCTTTACTCTAGCAGCTGTATTTGCAAATGGAATTTTAATTTTGTGGTTGTTTAGTAATCATTAATATTATTTATTATATTTTAAGTCTTTTGTTTTTCTAATTCCACAAAAAAATCCTTACCAGGCAGAGATCTTAAAATACACCTAAAATTCTAAAATTGGAAAGTAACATCCATGTTGTACCACAGAAAAGTGGTCTTGTTTTTTCCCTATGGTCAATTATAAAAATGTTACAATATAAGTTATTTATAGTAATAACTAAGGGAAGTTAATCTTTAAAAAAGATTAAAAAAAAAATTGTAAGTCCACACAAAAATCTTTACCAGGTGGAGATTGGTCAAAATACACCTCAAAATTGGATGTAGCATGCATGTTGTACTACAAACAAGAGCTGTCTCCACAGAATGACACATGCCCCCGATGGCACTTTGAATGAATAGTTATGGCCGATGTTAGAGTTTAGGACCTTTGACCTACGGAGCTGGGTCTTGCGCGCGACACGTCGTCTTACTGTGTCACACATTCATGCATAGTTATTTTAAAATCCATGCATGAATGACAAAGATATGGACCGGACATGCCCATCAATGCACTATCATGAAAAATGACCTTTAACGTTTAAGTGTGACCTTGACATTTGAGCTACGGACCTGGGTCTTGCGTGTGACACGTCGTCTTACTGTGGTACAGTGGTACACATTCATGCCAAGTTATTTGAAAATCCATCCATCGATGACAAAGATATGGACCGGACACGCCCATCAATGCACTATCCTTTAACGTCTAAGTGTGACCTTGACCTTTGAGCTACGAACCTGAACCTTGCGCACGACACGTCGTCTTACTGTGGTACACATTCATGCCAAGTTATTTGAAAATCCATCCATCGATGACAAAGATATGGACCGGACACGCCCATCAATGCACTATCCTTTAACGTCTAAGTGTGACCTTGACCTTTGAGCTACGGACCTGGATCTTGCACGCGACACGTCGTCTTACTGTGGTACACATTTATGCCAAGTTATTTGAAAATCCATCCATCGATAACAAAGATATGGACCGGACACGCCCATCAATGCACTATCCTTTAATGTCTAAGTGTGACCTTGACCTTTAAGTTACGGACCTGAGTCTTGCGCGCGACACGTCGTCTTACTGTGGTACACATTCATACCAAGTTATTTGAAAATCCATCCATCGATGACAAAGATATGGACCGGACACGCCCATCAATGCACTATCCTTTAATGTCTAAGTGTGACCTTGACCTTTGAGCTACGGACTTGGGTCTTGCGCGCGACACGTCGTCTTACTGTGGTACACATTCATACCAAGTTATTTGAAAATCCATCCATCGATGACAAAGATATGGACCGGACACGAAAATTGCGGACAGACCGACAGACTGACAGACCGACAGACAGACGGTTCAAAAACTATATGCCTCCCTTCGGGGGCATAAAAAGTAGTCTCGATTTTTACCTACGACCAGTAATGAAAAAGTTACAATGAAAGCTATTTAAAGTAACAACAAAGGGAAGTAATTCTAAAGAAGGGAACTGCGCATGACACTTCGTCTCATGATGGTGTATAATTGTGCCAACTTACATCAAAATCCCTCCATGCATGAAGAAGAAATGCTTCGGACAAAGTCATTCTTGTATCTGACCTTTGGCCTCTAAGTGTGACCTTGACCTTAGACCTAGGGACCTGGATCTTGCGCAGGACACTCTGTCTCGTGGTGGTGAACATTTGTGCCAAGTTATATCAAAATCCCTCTGCATGAAGAAGAAATGCTCCGGACAAGGTTTTCATTCTTGTATCCTTTGACCTCTATGTGTGACCTTGTTCTTAGATCTAGGGACCTGGTTCTTGCGCATGACACTCCGCCTTGTGATGGTGAACATTTGTGCCAAGATATATTAAAACCCCTCCATGCATGAAAAAGAAATGCTCCGGACAAATTTTTTTAAGAAAATATGATAAAGGGGAATAACTAAAAAAATAGGCAAGGTATAGTTATTGTTCTTGCACACTGAACTTCCTCTCAATGTGTTCTATCAGTGTATGAAGTTTGAAGAAAATCCCTCCAGTACTTTTGGAGTTATGCTCCGGACAAAATTTTTTAAGAAAATAAGATAATGGGGAATAACTCAACAAGAGCTGTCCGTAAGACAGCCAAGCTCGACTATTCGAAATATTGTCACAGAAGCTGGAAATTATTACCCAAAATGTTAAATATCAAAAGAGTTTTAAGTTCAAAAGGGGACATATCAGAGTTATGGGACTTGATGCTAACAACTAGTTTTATAACCCCGAAGAAACATGTTAAGTTTCAATTCAATATCTGCATTAGTTTTGGGGATAGTAACTTGCATGTAAAACTTTAACCAGAATTTTCTAAGTCCAAAAGGGGGCATAATTTGATCAAAATACATGTCAGAGTTACGGAACTTGACCCAGTGAGGTTGGTAATTGACCTAGAAAAAGAATAAATAAGTTTCAAAGCTATATGCCTTTTGGTAATAGCTGTATGTACTTGCATGCAAAACTTTAACCAGGATTTTCTTAGTCCAAAAGGGGGCATAATTTGCCCAAAATACAAGTCAGAGTTATGGGACGTGGTGCTATCAACTAGTTTCATAACCCCAAAGACACATGTGAAGTTTCAATTCAATATCTGTAATAGTTTTGGAGATAGTTACTTGCATGTAAAACTTTAACCAGGATTGTTTAAGTCCAAAAGGGGGCATAATTTGGCCAAAATACATGTCAGAGTTATGGGACTTGACCCAGTGAGGTAGGTAATTGATCTAGAAAAAGAAAAAATAAGTTTCAAATCTATATGCCTTTTAGTAATAGCTGTATGTACTTGCACGCAAAACTTTAACCAGAATTTTCTAAGTCCAAAAGGGGGCATAATTTGGCCAAAATGAAGGTCAGAGTTATGGGACTTGGTGCTATCAACTAGTTTTATAACCCCGAAGACACATGTGAAGTTTCAATTCAATATCTGCATTAGTTTTGGAGATAGTAACTTGCATGTAAAACTTTAACCAGAATTTTCTAAGTCCAAAAGGGGGCATAATTTGCTCAAAATACATGTTAGAGTTATGGAACTTGACCCAGTGAGGTTGGTAATTGACCTAGAAAAAGAATAAATAAGTTTCAAAGCTATATGCCTTTAAATGATAGCTGTATGTACTTGCATGCAAAAACTTAACCAAGGTGTGACGCCGACGCCGACGCCAGGGTGAGTAGAATAGCTAGACTATTCTTCGAATAGTCGAGCTAAAAAATAGGCAAGGTAGAGTTATTGTTCTTGCACACTGCACTTCCTCCCAATGTGTTCTATCAGTGTATGAAGTCCGTAAGACAGCCAAGCTCGACTATTCGAAATATGTCACAGAAGCAGGAAATTATTACTCAAAAGAGTTTTAAGTTTGAAAGGGGACATAATTTGACCAAAATGCATATCAGAGTTATGGGACTTGATGCTATCAACTAGTTTTATAACCCCGAAGAAACGTGTTAAGTTTCAATTCAATATCTGCATTAGTTTTGGAGATAGTAACTTGAATGTAAAACTTTAACCAGAATTTTCTAAGTCCAAAAGAGGGCATAATTTGCTCAAAATACATGTCAGAGTTACGGAACTTGACCCAGTGAGGTCGGTAATTGACCTAGAAAAAGAATAAATAAGTTTCAAAGCTGTATGCCTTTTGGTAATAGCTGTATGTACTTGCACGCAAAACTTTAACCAGGATTTTCTAAGTTCAAAAGGGGGCATAACTTGCCCAAAATACATGTCAGAGTTATGGGACTTGATTCTATCAACTAGTTTTATAACCCCGAAGACACATGTGAACTTTCAATTTAATATCTGCATTAGTTTTGGAGATAGTAACTTGCATGTAAAACTTAAACCAGGATTTTCTTAGTCCAAAAGGGGGCATAATTTGCCCAAAATACATGTCAGAGTTATGGGACTTGATTCTATCAGCTAGTTTTATAACCCCGAAGACACATGTGAAGTTTCAATTTAATATCTGCATTAGTTTTGGAGATAGTAACTTGCATGTAAAACTTTAACCAGGATTTTCTAAGTCCAAAAAAGGGCATAATTCGGCCAAAATACATGTCAGAGTTATGGGACTTGACCCAGTAAGGTAGGTAATTGATCTAGAAAAAGAAAAAAATAAGTTTCAAATCTATATGCCTTTTAGTAATAGCTGTATGTACTTGCACGCAAAACTTTAACCAGAATTTTTTAAGTCCAAAAGGGGGCATAATTTGGCCAAAATGAAGGTCAGAGTTATGGGACTTGGTGCTATCAACTAGTTTTATAACCCCGAAGACACATGTTAAAGTTTCAATTCAATATCTGCATTAGTTTTGGAGATAGTAACTTGCATGTAAAACTTTAACCAGAATTTTCTAAGTCCAAAAGGGGGCATAATTTGCTCAAAATACATGTCAGAGTTATGGAACTTGACCCAGTGAGGTTGGTAATTGACCTAGAAAAGGAATAAATAAGTTTCAAAGTTATATACCTTTACATGATAGCTGTATGTACTTGCATGCAAAAACTTAATCAAGGTGTGACGCCGACGCCGACGCCGACGCCAGGGTGAGTAGAATAGCTAGACTATTCTTCGAATTTCCGAGCTAAAAATCAAGTTGTATTGAAGTTGGGTGGAATATCGATATATGAATACATATTTTCAAAAGTAGTAATACTGTAATGTTAAAACAAGTGGCTCGACTAAAAACATTTATAGGACATTAAAATGCGAACAGAAAAACGCACATGAACGCTTCATGTTAAATTATGAAGTGTACCAAGTTTTGTTTGAACTGAATGAAAAATGCACGAAGAGTTGAATGCTCAAATCTTGTAGCTGTATATTGTTAAATTCCAAAAAAACAAAAGCTGTCACTATTGGTGACAAATGCCCCCGAAGTAGGCCCAAGAAGCTGTATTCGCAAAAAATCACATATCATTTTGTGACCTTGACCTAAGAGGCCTCGGTCATAAGTGTGACACATCTTCTGAATACGGTTAACATTTGTGTCAAATAATTTTCAAATCCCTTGATAAATGGCAGAGTTATGGACCAGACAAGAAACACCTTTGACTTCTAATTGTGACCTTGGAGCTAGGGGTCTGGGTCTTGCGCATGACATGTCGTTTCATTATGGTAAACATTTGTGCCAAGTTATTTCAAAATCCCTTCATGGATGGCAGAGTTATGGACCGGACACGAAACAGACCATGTTAACCTTTGACCTCTAAGTGTGACCTTGACCTTGGAGAAAGGGGTCTGGGTCTTGTGCATGACATTTAGTCGCATTATGGTGAACATTTATGCCAAGTTATTTCAAAATCCCTCTATGGATGGAAGAGTTACAGCCCGGACAAGAATTTAACGGACGCACACACGCACGCACGCACGGACGGACAGTGCGATTTTAATATGCCCACCTTCGGGGGCATAAAAAGGAGCATAAGTATAGACAACATGAAAGTCCTATAATGAACGCGTAGGTGCTTTAATGCTGATGAATACTGGGCTTCATCTGAATTGGTACACAAGGTACAGACGTGGTTGTCATTGTGAAGTCCAAAAAGTTTCATTTGTATTCGAAGGGAACTGCAGGAGGAGGTAAAATCTGAAGAAAGTGTGACATACGGACAGTTCAAATTATATCTGCCTCCCGGGTCTTCGACAGCTGGGGCATAAGAATAATTAACTAAAACGATGAGATAATTTATGTCGGATTAGTGCCAGGACCTTATGATGTGATGTTTTAGGTTCCAGTCACGCGAACAAGAGCTGTCCGTAAGACAGCGCGCTCCACTATCAGGCGTTTTGATAGTAAAATGAATATATGTCTCAATAAGAGACTTCTACTTTAAAGGGAAGATAAACCAAGGGGCATAGTTCTGTCAAGAACACAAACTAGAGTCATTGGGATTGTTACCACACATGCAGACAATGATGGTAAAATATATTTTGAGTTTCAAGCCATTACCTTATATAGTATCAAAGTTATGTCCAGAAAATGAAGATTGTCAAAAAAATGTAAGTATGAAAGGGGCATAATTTGGTCAAAAATACAAATCAGAGTTATGGGGATTGTTACCACTCATGCAGATGATGATGATAAAAACACATTTCAAGTTTCAAGTCTTTATCTTATATTGCACTAAAGTAACATCAAGAAAGCGAATATTGCCCAAAAAAATTAAGAATGAAAGGGGCATAATTCTGTAAAAACTACAATAAGAGTTATGGGGATTGTAACACATATTATAAAGAAATATTTTAATTTCAAGTCATTATCTTTTAAAGAACCAAAGAAATGTCTATAAACAAAGCTTTCAAAAAAATTTAACATGGAAATAATTCCAAGTATAACAACTTTGTGACCTTGACTTTGGGTATAATGGGCCCAGCCCCTGCACATACTTTGTTTGTAAGTTGGACAATGTTTATGTGAACTTACAGTAAGATATAAGCAATAGTAACACGGATATGACAGAAAAACAAAGGTTGCCGGAAAACTTTAACCTTAAAAATAACCTAAGTATAACACCTTGATGACCTTGACCTTGGGTATTATGGGCCCAGTCCCTACACATACTTTGTTTGTACGCTGGACAATGTTTATGTGAAGTTACAGTAAGATATAAGCAAAAGTAACAAAGATATTACAGAAAAACAAAGGTTGCCGGAAAACTTTAACCTTAAACATAACTTAAGTATAACATCTTGGTGTCCTTGACCTTGGGTATAATGGGCCAAGCCCCTGCATATACTTTGTTAATATGCTGGACAATTTTATGTGAAGTTAAAGTAAGATATAAACGATAGTATCAAAGATATGACAGAAAAACAAAGGTTGCCGAAAAACTTTAACCAAGAAAGCTCAAGCCGACGCCAACGCCGACGCCGACGCCTGGGCGAGTAGAATAGCCCCCAATTCTCCGAATAGTGGAGCTAAAAATGAAAAAAAAACATTTGCCAAGAAACTAGAAGAATGGCCACGGACGCCGAGTAGGATACCTCTCTACATAATTTGTATAATTGTGTTTAAAACAAGCTATTTCAGAATAAATGGTACAAAATTAATCATAAATTTCTTACAGATAGTATCTGGCATGCACCGGACTCTCCCCTCAACTGCCGAAATCAACAAACACAGGTAGGCACGTTCTGGAATCGACTCTTTTTCTTTGTCTTTCAACAATGTAAAACACTGTCTTCCTGTCATTTTAAACCTGAAAAAAATATCATACTTATAACAGTAACAAGCGAAATTCATGCAATTCAATGAAAATATGCTATGGCAATCGCACATATCTGCGTGGGTTCAAGTCTCGCTCGAGGTCGTTGAATTCTTTGACTTCAAGAAAACTGTTTTTCTGAAAGTTGGTGGCCAATATTTAAACTTAATGACTTGAGCAATAAGTAGGGGGAGGAAATTATGGATATAACATTGTTTATACAAATTAAAATGGCTTAAATAGCAGGTCAGAAATTCTACCTGACTAATCAAAAAGATGAATTTTCAAGTTCTGTCATTTTCCAGTTTTTACAATGAACATGTAGTGACTCGCAGTAATTTAGGAATCAAGTTCAGTTTTTAATCTCACATGTCTTAGAGGATGCTAAAATGAAAACATTTTAAAGTTTAATTTGAATACTATATTGATTACTTTTATTTAAAATAAAATTTGAGGTTTTAAATTTAGTCGGTTTAAAAGCTCTGCAGAGCTTGTGTTGTATTGTTGTGATATCCGACTTTAAATAAATTTGGGGTTCTGTGATAAAGTCCGAGTAAAGTGATAACCCGACTGAAACGAGTACCATTTCGCAATGTTACTGTGAACTACTAGTATTCATGCCAAACTATGCCTTGAGCAAAAAGTGTGCTTTATCTCTTAACATGGAGTAAAGATGTATCATTACAAAATGCAGAATTTCTCAAGACCACCCGAAACAATGTCTTTAAAACTGAGAAAAAAAATCAAACAATGAAACAGTATAAATGTATCAAGATAAAATTTCTGTCGTCAGTAAATGTCTAAAGAGAACAAAAAATGATGTCCAAATTGTATGACACATGACCCCTGAAAATATTCGATAGAATAATGCTAAGAATTTAAAAAGAGGCAAAACTAAAAAAAAAAAAAACAACATCGGACACCAAATTCCAGAAAAAAAGCAAATGTCATCTTCAAGCTGATGTTTACAAAGTTTCATTTGAGCTGTAGGACTTAAGTACATAATGTGTTCTGATGTAGTTGTAAAATTTCGACGTCCGAGAACGGGTACTCGAGCAGAAAATCAGACATGGAAGTTTCGATAATACACATGTCAACTTCATGTTTCGTTTAAATTGGGTAGAAACTGTATGACCATTTGGGTACACAATGTTCTGATATAGATGTAACATTTCAAAGTCCGAAAAAAGGGCCATTACCCCAAAAGAATATTACATGAAAATCCCCACAATATGCGCATTTTAATGTAAACGGTGTATACTAAGTATATTTCAATTAGATATAAACTGTAAGCGCAGTTGAGTATACAAGAAATGTGACTAACGGACTGACGGACGATATTTTCAGTCCATCTAAAAGTTCTTAGAGGTGAACAATTTGCAAATAACAATGTGTATATTTCTTGGACATCCGTTGGTGACATAGATACAAATAAGGTCTGAACTTCAGAGTGACTTGCTCGCTAATTTTAAATACATTTAGTTGAAACATAATTCATTTAACAGATTCATAGAAAGTAGTTTTTGAAATCATGTTTATTTTCATGACTTTGCTAGCTGGTTTTCTAACTAGTACCCGCACCTCATCAAAAACTGCGGTGAAAGTTCTGTCAAATCGGGATTTGAATCAGCAACTCAAAACAAGGAGTCTAATGATCTACCATTATAGCCGGGTGAGCACACCATGTCACGAATTTATGTGGCAAAATAATCTATATAATACATACATGCCAGAAGAATTGTTTTCCGCAATGCCATGTTTATGGAACCAAATTTTATCACCTGCATACAAAGCAGATAAAATAACTTTCAAACTAATAAAAAACGTTATGAAGTAACATTTATCTTTACCTGAATAAATTCGTCGCCTACCTCGCGGATTCTGATGTGTGCACGAGGTGTGGAAGAGCTCTCTGTCCACACAGGACAGGGCAAATACAGACGATATGTCCATCAAGGGCTGAATTCCACTAAAACATCTCCATCTTGACCAATCGAACAGTGCTGAAATTTTTTTTATTACATACTCAATTACATACTCAGATATAAACTCCGTTAAGAAACGTCTATATTTTCACATTTCACGTTGGATGCGTGGCGTCATTTGTGATGTAATTCTTACGTGTGTCGTCGCATTTGAAATGTCTTTAACGACGATAAGGTTTATAATGGTCATGTTAAAAACTAATTTATAACGTTTATATAACTATTATTACTTTAGATGCGTATGTAATATACAGATTATTAGATTTGCATCGATAATATGCACTCATTCTTGCCCTGAAGTCGAGCAATAATTCCGCTGCATAACTCATGCATATTTCTCGATACATATCTAATAACCTATAAGTCCTACATTTATAAGTTTTATTGCACTATTAGAAATGACAGTATATGCCAGTAATTATTTTTCAAGTCAGTTAATATTGCGAAACAGTCGATCCGTGATTTGCAAAGTTATACACTCTTCAGTTTAAGGTTGGTAATTATTTTTCATTTCCGGAACAAACGCATCATAAATGCATCGCATTTAGGGTCTGCAAGTTATACAAGCTAGTATCAGTGTACACTGTCACGACAATATAAAAGTTAAATTATTTTATGAAAGTTTTATTCTGGAAAGTATGACGACAAACACATTCAAATATTTTACCAAAATTTTATACTGCAAAGTTACTCCGGGCATCGGGTCCCTTCTTCCGCCACTGGCGTCATCTGGTAGAAGCAGCAAGTGTCGTCTGCTAGATATAATTGGCAACTTACTGTCATGTTATAAATCCTCTTATTACATATGGATATATAATCCTTACGTTTAGTTACCGAAATTGTTATTTTATAAATTTAAATAACTACCAGCGATTACGTAGCTTGACAAATCTCTAAATATGTTCAGGAAAAAGGAAAGTTATGTCACAGAACCAGATGTCAGCCTATATCAACAATAGCTTTTCGCTGTGCCTGTCACATTTAACATTGTTTCAGATAAGTTAGAAACCGTAGATGTAATACAAACTGTGGCTCGAACTCGCGTCGCGTAAATAGCAATTCTGAAGTAATTTAGTAGCCTACCTTGTCGAGAACAGTTGATTACTATGTTGGCATAAGGGGTCCATAACACCTCTGATGAGCGACATCGATTGGTTACCAGTTATCGGCATCTTTTTAGTACCAGCAAGGCAATTCTACGACAACTGTAGTTCCATCAACTAATTTTTTCTTCCTGTTAATACAATAAAATAAACAGCCACACTGTTTTCCAGAAACCAACACTTACACCAGTCACATATGAAAAGATAAGTTATATCCCCGTTTTCTTTTTACTGACAGAAAACAAAAGTTTGTTATAAAATCTTTGATACGGTTTAAAGAAGAAAATGGATTACTACGAGAAAAATAGTTCTTTGCTTTCTAAAGATTTAAAGTTATGCACTGCTTAACTCTAACAATTAACAGTAATGAGTTAAAAATAAAAAAAAGAGTTAAAATCATGTACGCCCACACGATAATCAGAAAATATAAAAATTATAGAAAATTTATTAAAATGAAAATGAAAGTGCGTAACTTGCGGGATGAAAACTGCAAAAAAAAACTATCAAATGAAATAATCTTATTGTACCTAAAAATTACATACCTCAGAAAAAGGATCAAGTTGCAGCATCCACTTAACCACTGTGAAATCTACAACATGACATCCATGCACGTGCTTGTAGTCATTATATTATGTACCATAGCTGTACCATCCACTAAACCATTGCATTGTCTACACATAATATATTCACACGTGCTTGTAAAACACCACCCGGTTGAAAAGATGCATACAAAAAAAAGGGTAAAAATAAATAGCAATTACATACCCGTTCAAATAAAGAGAAAAACATTTGGCTGGTCTCCCCCCCCATGTCCGTCTGCGTCTTTTTTTTTCAGTAAAATACCCCCGCATTTGTAGAAAAAAAAAAATACAAAACAAAAGGGGGTAAAAAAAAGAAATAAAATAAAAAACTTCGCGCGTTCACCAGATTCGTTGACCGTGTTGTCATTTTCTTTAACCCCGGCTGTCTTTGCAGTTTTCCGCCCCTTAACCCCGTCCGCCCGCACCCCCTTCGTCGTCTGCAAATTCAGACATGTCTTGCAGCTATTAAAACGATGGGGAAAAATTAAAAAAAAACACAACGCAATATTTTAAATTATTCGATTTAAATTTTTTGTAATAATAAATTAGTTATTATCAATCTGACAAAGTCTTTTCTTTAAACGAAATTGAAACGACCCATTCAATTGTCTTTTGTAATTTTGGATTTCCAAATTGCATTTTTTTTTTGCAAAATTTTTTTTTTTGAACCAACCAAAACTGCTGTTCGAAGGTGAAAAGAGCTAAGGGAAAATAGTAGCAATATAATACCAAAAAGGGCTCGAAACAAAAGGGCCTTCATTTACCAAAGCCGTCCCCGACTTACTAACCGTCTATCTTTTAAAAATCTTTCAACATAAAAATTGTTGAATATAAAACACCGCTTTCAAGATTCTTGCACGATATTGTAAGTCTGCTTTTTGAGTTGGCGGGTTAACGGAAAGTGTGTGCAGAACGGATGTCTCTGAGCTATCTTGTTGGGTAAAAAACAACACGCAGTATTATATTCGGGGTTAAATTTGTGTCAGAAAAATTCTAGTTATTATGTACTGCTAATGGCAGAAAGAAATTCACCTTGTAACGGAACGAACGATGAAGACATACAATTCGCACCAAACGCCTATTTTAACAAAACAACACAAACATGATCGAATACAACCGAGAAAACCACATGGAAGACACCAAAAACACAACAAACACCAAAACACCACCACAAACACCACAACAAACACCAAAACCACCACAAACACCATCAAATAACCAAACAAATCCCTAACAAAACAGCAAACACCGAACACCAAGAATTACACAGCGGCACACATACAAGGTATATTGAGTTTTCAATAACCGCACATATTATCCAGATGTTTGTTTATATTCAAGTTTTGCCTGAATTCATTTACGGGTCCTAGAAAAGCTTAGACTATTTAAAGCTAAGCGTTTGTCACGTGATCGTTATCGGTTGCAGGATTTCTCTCACTGCTGTTTGTAGATTTGGACCTTTGCCTAGATGTAGATGTTAGTTTCCATGGTAATCCTGTTGCGTTTATAGATACAGAGGGGCATGTGTAAAATGAAAAACAAATATATCAAAGTGACATCACAAAAAGAAGAAAAAGTGAACATACACACCTTATATGCTCTAAAATCTGCTGTATGACTTTGTACATCTGAACGTTGCTCATCCTATATACCATGGCCTAGATATTGAGGTACGTTTCCAAGGTAACCCTGTTTAGGTTGAATGTATAAATACAGAAAGGCATGTGTAAAAACAAAGACAAATGTATCAAAGCGTTGCCACATAGAAGGAAAAGCAGACATACATGTACTAACCGTATATGCTCTAAAATCTGCTCATCTGAATGTCAGTCATTGTCTATATGTGTTTGTGGCGGTACGTTCCCATGGTGACCCTGTTGCGTGCATACATACAGAGAGGCATGTGTAAAAAGAGAAAAAAATATATCAAAGTGTTGCCACATGTAAGAAAAAGTAAAAATACACACCCTATATGCTCCAAAATCATTGTAAACTTTGTACATCTAAACGTCGGTCATCCATATATACACCAAGATGTGGTGAAAAGTGTTCACGGTAACCCTGTTAAATGTATAGATACAGGGAGGCATGTGTAAAAAGAGAAACAAGTATATCAAATTTTTTGCCATAAAAAATAAAAAGTAAACATACACACCCTATATGTTCCAAACTCTGAACGTTGGTCACCCATTATACCAATGCCTAGACATAGAGACACGTTTCCATGGAGCCCCTGTTGCAGTTGTGTGTATAGATACAAAAGGCATGTGTAAAACAAAAACAAATGTATCAAAGTATTGTCACAAGAAGGAACAAGAGGGCCATGATGGCCCTATATCGCTCATCTGGTTAAATGGTTGCTATGAAGATTTGCATTTAAGCTTAACCCCGGGGTCATGATTTGAACAAACTTGGTAGAGATCCACTAGGCAATGCTACACACCAAATATCTAAGCTCTAGGCCTTCTAGTTTATTTCTAGACATTTTTTTGGAAGATGTTCCTATGTACAATCAAGTAACCTCTGGGGTGGGGCCAATTTGATGCCGGGGGACATGATCTGAACAAATATTGTAGAGGTCCTCTAGGTAATGCAACATGTCAAATATCTAAGCTCTAGGCCTTCTGGTTTATTTTTAGAAATTTTTTGAAGATTTTCCGATGTACAATTAAGTTACCGCTGGGGCGGGGTCAATTTTACCCCGGGGGTCATGATTTGAACAAAGTTTGTAGAAGTCTACTAGGCAATGTTACATATCAAATATCTAAGATCTAGGCCTTCTTGGGGTTTTTTTTTGTAGCAAATTTATGAAAATGTCCCTATGTACAATCAAGTTACCCCTGGGGCTTGGACAATTTGACTTTGGGGGTCAATATTTGAACAAATTTTGTGGAGGTCCACTAGGCAATGCTGCATGTCAAATATCTAAGCTCCGGGCCATTTGGTTTATTTTTAGAACATTTTGAAGGTTTTTTCTATGTAAAATCAAGTGACCCCGGGGGTCATAATTTAAACAAATTTTGTAGAGGTCCATTAGGCAATCCTACATGTTAAATATCTAAGCTGTAGGAGTTCTGGTTTATTTTTAGAAAATTTTTGAAGATTTTCCTATGTAAAATCAAGTGACCCCTGGGGTGGGATCAATTTTGACCCCGAGGGTCATGATTGAACAAATTTTGTAGAGGTCCACTAGGCAATGCTACATGTCAAATATCTAAGCTCTAGGCCTTCTGGTTTATTTTTTTTTTTAAATTGAAGATTTTCCTATGTAAAATCAAGTGACCCCTGGGGTGGGGTCAATTATGATCCCGAGGTTCATGATTTGAACAAATTTTGTAGAGGCCCACTAGGCAATGCTACATGTCAAATATCTAAGCTCTAGGCCTTCTGGTTTATTTTTAGAAATTTTTTGAAGATTTTCCTATGTAAAATCAAGTGACGCCTGGGGTGGGGTCAGTTTTGACCCCGGGTCAATATTTGAACAACTTTAGTAGACGTCCACTAGGCAATGCTACACGTCAAATATCTAAGCTCTAGGGCTACTGGTTTTTGAGAAGATTTTTTAAGATTTTCCTATGTAAAATCATATGACCCCTCGGGCGGGGACAATTTTGACCCCGGGGTCATGATTTGAACAAAAGTGATAGAGGTCCACTAGACAATGCTTTACACCAAATATCTAAGCTCTAGGCTTCTGGTTTTTGAGAAGAAGATTTTTTAAGTTTTTCCTTTCGGTTGCCAAGGCAACTAGAGTTCTGCATGGAATTCAATTCTTTGAATAATTTTTGTAGAGCTTTACCCAAGGAACATTCCTGTGAAGTTTGGATGAAATTGGCCAAGCGGTTTATGAGATGTCGTTTAAAGTAAACGTTTACGGACGACGGACGGCGGACGCCTGACGGTGAGTGATCACAATAGCTCACCCTGAGCCTTTGGCTCAGGTGAGCTAAAAAGTAAACATACACACCCTTTATGCTCCAAAATCTGCTGTATAACTTTGTACATCTGAACGTAGGCCATCCATTATACCAATGCCTAGACATAGAGACACGTTTCAATGGAACCCTGTTGCAATTGTTTGTACAGATAAAAAAAAAACAAGAGGGTCATGATGACCCTGGATCGCTAACCTGAGTAATATGAGCTACATGTTTCAAATGTCAAACTGATGATAAAATATTAAGAAAGTCAGTAGGTCACATTCATGGTCAATGAAATTCAGTTTTACGATTTGTGTGCAAAACTGTGTATGTCATCAAAATTTCAAGGCTGTATCTTAAAAAACAAGAAAGTAGGTCAGTAGGTCAAGGTCACAGTCAAGTGACATCATATTACTTGGGGTCATCAGGTAATTATAATTAAACAGTCTTGGAAATAGGATCAGATGATTTTTTAAGTATTTTTTCTTATATAACTTACATAATAACTAAGTGACCCCAGGGCGGGGCCTCTTTTAACCCCAGGGGCATAATTTGAACAATTTTTTACTAGACAATGCATCATACCAAATATCAAAAGCCTAGGTCGTATGGTTTCAGACAAGAAGATTTTTAAAGCTTTTTCAAATATAAGTCTATATAAAACTTGGGACCCCCAGGGCAGGGCCTCTTTTCACCCAAGGGGTACAATTTGAACAATTTTGGTTGAGGACCATAAGACAATGCTACAAACCAAATATCAAAGGTTTAAGTGTAGTGGTTTCAGACAAGAAGATTTTAAACTTTTTTTCCTATATAAGTCTATGTAAACCTTGGGACCCCCGGGGCGGGGCCATATTTGAACCTAGGGGGATAATTTGAACAATCTTGGTAGAGGACCACTAGATGATGCTACATACCAAATATCAAAGCCCTAGGCCATATGATTTTGTACAAAAAGATTTTCAAAGTTTTCCCTATATAAGTCTTAACCATGTGACCCCCGGGGCGGGGCCATATTTGACCCTAGGGGGATAATTTGAACAAACTTGGTAGAGGACCACTAGATTATGCTACATACCAAATATTAAAGCCCTAAGCCATGTGGTTTTGTACAAGAAGATTTTCAAAGTTTTCCCTATATAAGTCTATATAAACCATGTGACCACCGGGGCGGGGCCATATTTGATCCTATGGAGATAATTTGAACAAGTTTGGTAGAGGATCACTAGATGATGCTACACACCAGATATCAAAGCCCTAGGCCTTGTGGTTTTGGACAAGAATGTTTTTAAAGTTTTTCCTTTCGGTTGCCATGGCAACCAGAGTTCTGCATGGAATTCAATTCTTTGAACAAATTTGAAAGGGGGCCACCCAAGGATCATTCCTGTGAAGTTTGGTGTAATTCTGCCCAGTGGTTTTCAAGAAGATTTTTTTAGAAATTGTTGACGGACGACGCACGACGGACATCAAGCAGTCACAATAGCTCACCTTGTCGCTTCGTGACAGGTGAGCTAAAAAGGCATGTGTAAAAAGAGGAACAAGTGTATCAAAGTGTTGCCACAAGAAAAAGAAAAAAGTAAACATACACACCCTTTATGCTCCAAAATCTGCTGTATAACTTTGTACATCTGAACGTCGGCCATCCATTATATCATTGCCTAGATGTAGAGGTACGTTTCCGTGATAACCCTGTTTAGGTTGAGAGTACAGATACAAAAAGGCAGGTGTGAAACATAAAACAAATGTACAAGAATAAAAAAGTATGTATACACAACCTATATGCTCCAATATCTGCTATATAACTTAAAACATCTGAACGTTAGTCATCCATTACACCATTGCCTAGATGTAGAGAAAGGTTTCTATGGTAGCACTGTTCACGTTGAGTGTATAGAGATAGAATGGCATGTGTAAAAACAGAAACAAATGTATCAGTGTTGCCACAAAAAAAGAAAAAGTACACATACATGTACACTCCCTCTATTTTCCAAAATCTGCTGTATAACTTTGTACATCTGAACGGCTGCCATCTATTTATTTCATTGCCTAGACGTGTGTCTCCGTGGCTACCCATTTTAGTATTTAGGAAAAAAACAGAAAGATATGTGTAACAAGAGCTGTCCGTAAGACAGCGCGCTCGACTTTTCTCAGTGCTTGACTCTGAATTAGAGCTTTGACAGTAAAAAAAATCCAAGTTAAAAAGGAACATAACTCTGTCAAAATTCAAATCAGAGTTATGGGAATTGTGTCTCCTGATGTAGACTTTGATAGTAAATAACTATTTTGAGTTTCAAGTCAAAAGCTTTAATAGTAACAGAGATATTTGACTTTATCAAAAATTTTAACAAAAAATTCTAAGTTAAAAAGGGACATAATTCTGTCAAAATTCAAATCAGAGTTATGGGGATTGTTTCTCCTGGTGTAGACTTTGATGGTATACAAGTATTTTAAGTTTCAAGTAAAAAGCTTTGATAGTAACAGAGATATTTGACTTTATCAAAAACTCTAACAAAAAATTCTAAGTTAAAAAGGGGCATAACTCTGTCAAAATTCATATCAGAGTTATGGGAATTGTTTCTCCTGGTGTAGATTTTGATAGTAAATAACTATTTTGAGTTTCAAGTCAAAAGCTTTAATAGTAACAGAGATATTTGACTTTATCAAAAAATTTAACAAAAAATTCTACGTTAAAAAGGGGCATAATTCTGTCAAAATTCAAATCAGAGTTATGGGGATTGTTTCTCTTGGTATATACTTTGATGGTAAATAAGTATTTTAAGTTTCAAGTCAATAGCTTTGATAGTAACAGAGATATCTGACTTTATCAAAAACTTTAACCAACGGCGACGCCGACGCCGGGGCGAATACAATAGCTCTACTATATTAATTCTAGGGGTACCTTAGACATTCCAGACAAAGAAAATATGAAAACATACACACCATTTATGCTCCAGATCCGACAACATCCTAGTCCATGATCTGTATGTACACACTGTCACCTGATGATGATAAACAAATGTGCAAAGATTCAAAGCTGTAGCTCGTATAGTTTTAAGAAAATGTGGACCTAAACAAAAGTTTTAACCAAGAAACTCAAATTTTCTAAGTATAAAAAGGGCCATAATTCTGACAAAATGCATATCAGAGTTATGTTATGATTCTTGGCCTACACACGGTCACCTAATGATGATAAACAAAGCTGTAGCTCGTATAGTTTTAAGAAAAAGGGGACCTAAACAAAAATTTTAACCAAGAAACTCAAATTTTCTAAGTACAAAAAGGGCCATAATTTTGACAAAATGCATATCACAGCTGTGGTTCTTGGCCTACACAGTCACCTAATGATGACAAACAAGTGCACAAAGTTTCAAAGCTGTATCTCTTATGGTTTATCAGAAAAAAAGCGGACCTAAACAAAAAAAATAACAAACGCCGACGCCGACGATCAATTGACGCCAATACCGCGTAGACTTTTTCTCAAAAATCCGACGAGCTAAAAACTTCAAACAAAAAGGAAAAGGAAAAAATACACACCCTCCTGCTCCAAATCTGAAACCACGTCAGTCGATGTTGTGTATGAATCATGGATGGTCTCTCATCTATGCAATAATGCCACCATAGCCACCTGGAAAACTGCAAAAAATAAAACATGATTTGTTAAACGTAAACGTCTCACTTACAGTTAAAGTTATGAAGGCAATTTTAAAATATTTGTTTATACTTGTATGATACTTTGCAATCGATAGAAAGACCCGGAATCTGTATTCCAGGATATGATTAACGTTAAAAGTTGGCCTTAAAATAAACCAATTAACGATTATTTGTCTATAATGGTTTGACAACATATGATGTAATAGAACAGTATGTAACTTTATTTTAAATCAATATTTTCAAATTAATTTTCAATTTAAATGGTAGAGCGGAAGTCTGTTGTAAGCCACGCCATGGGTACCTTTTTTGCACAATTTTTCATGGATGCCAAGTTGTTGTCACAGTCAAATAAATAAGACTTTAAAATGTTCCCAGTAAAAAATACGGGCACAATACATAATTTGATTGTTTCCATAGCAACCGTTCACTTGAGACAATAGCAAAAAGTACAGGCGAAAATTCCATCATACCTATCTAGTTTGTGCATAATAATGGCATCGGTCCCTATACGGAATGAATATGTGCTAAAAAAATCTCGAGAACGACTAGCTTTTCACCCCCAGTAAAATACATTAAAGCTAATGAATATTCTTTGGAATCAATCTTTATAATCGGTGTAAAGAAAACAAACTGTTGTATTAGATATTTCTCTAGAAGTAGTTTCTTGCGTTTACAGGAATTTGAATGATAATCACAGGTAAAGAAAGATGGGCGAAAATCACAAAATTAATTATTTACAAGTTTAACGGAAGAAATGAGAAAAGAAATAACGACAGCAATTGAAAGAAAATAGAAAAGAAAACAGAGAATAAAAAAGTACATACCATTTTGTTGACTCGCCTCTCTGAAAACCCGCGCTTGCTCTAACAATAACAATATGTTGTCACGAAAGTCACGTGCTAAGTGAACTGAGCATAAACAGTGCCTCGGGAATAACGCATTGATTAAATCACAAAGGTTGAGTGAATTGTGTAAGACTGTGTCAAACATGTTTTGTACGAGTTCATTTAAGTTGCCGGGTCATTGCACCGTACCACTGTTCTGTGTAGCAATATATGATATACATTCCGAAATGAAATCAAGTTGAGATTTTTGCATGTTACATTATTTTTTTTTTGGCGGGGGGTGGGGGGTGCGGAAGTTCATACAAATGTAGGGATAACGCATGTTTTTGTGTTATAACATCTGCAGAATCCCGAGGGATTGGTTGGTACCCGAGCCCGTTACCAACGATTCCCGAGGGATTCTGAAGATGTTATAACACGAAAAGAACATGCGCTAACGCTATTCTAGCATAAAACGCCTAAAAACCAGGTAAAAGTGACAAGAACAGCAGTTTTATGCTAGAATGCCGATTAAATCCCATGACTGATAGACTTTGACCATTAGTTGCGCTTCGGACTCATTTGCTGTATCTCATATGACGATACCTTTGACCTGTGCCGGTGTAACATTAAAGTTTGACCCCGTTGAAAATTGACCCCATGGGTCATTTTTCAACGTTGAGAATTGACCCTACCAACATTTCAACATTACATTTTGACCAAAAAGTCGTTGAGAAACACACTGTAGTAGAGAAACACACTGGAAAGAACCAGAAACTATCGCAGGCTTGCTGGATAGCTTCTTTAAAAATAATTTCACAAGGCCGAGTCCGGGCTCAAACTGACAATTTTGCCGAGGTAGGCGAGATCATCTGTATGTTGGACAGGAAACTGTTAACGAAAGTTTAACACAATGATTTTCGACAGGTGGGTGGGTGTAGGCACATCGAGACTTCCCTACAGGAACACCTGTTCCTATCATAACAAGATATTTATAAGTGATATTTCTGTAACACAAAGAGATTTATTCTTTTACGTTGAAAAATCTTGTCTTTATGCGTCCTAATGCCGGGTTCGAAATATTTTATCTCATTATTAGGATGTTTAACTTTACAAATATGTATAATCTACGGTTTTAATTCATTTATAGAATGTACAGATATGGCTTTTAGATATAGTCTCTTATAATTCTGTTTAGAATGACCACATGCATTTATAGTTATCTATTTCACATTTTATTTGTCACGAAAAAAATTTTTTATCAGACGAATTCCTCCCGCCTTGCCAACGATGTAAACTGAGGGTCATCACATTCACACAAAAGTCACATAAATAAAGTATTCATAGTCCTCATAAAACCCCTACGTATGTGACACTAAGTTGCAAGAACCAGTCACTGATGCCTAGTCACTGTCTTAACAAATAACATAAAATCGAAAACAAATATATTTATAATAAGGGTATTATAGTTTTAGAATGCGCCACCCCACATTTTTAACGAACTGTTGTAAAATTTTAACAGATATTTCCAAGGGTGTTTTTATTCTCAATATCTCTGCTGTATATCTTCAGGAAAAGTGTATCTATTTTTATCTTGCCTCCTACAAATTTCTTGCATTTCTTTTGGTCAATAGACGTCACGTGGAGACAGGATATCCTGCTAGTACATTTCAGATATGAATTTTGATTTTAAAAAAAATGGCTGCCGCTTTGTTTATTTACAAAATATTAGATTATAGCATGTAAGTAAAGGGTAGTCGGCAAGATAAAATCGTTACACAGCTTTTTGTTGGCAGGATACGGGATATACGCTGTCTCGAAAATCCATATCAGGCTCGAGCTTCGCTCTCGCCTGATATGGATTTCCTCGACAGCGTATATCCCGTATCCTGTCACCAAAAAGCAGTGTAACTAATAATGTCCCTGATAATTTCCAACAAGACCACTAACGTCATCTTTTCAAGACTGTGCAAAATGACATGCCTGACTTCGAATCACTTGCCATACACCGATGTAGGTTCGAGCCTCACTCAGGGCGTTGAATTATTAATGTTAGCAAGCTTTTAACATCTTTATCCTAGATCTAGACTGGATATGGGGCCTTAATTCAAAGCCCGGGTGTTAGATTTAGAACAAGTCTGCGTATTGGTGGTGGTATAATTGATTTGTTAGCTCACCCGTCACAAAGTGACAAGGTGAGCTTTTGTGATCGCGCGGCGTCCGTCGTCCGTCGTGTTTGCGTGCGTGCGTAAACTTTGCTTGTGACCACTCTAGAGGTCACATTTTTCATGGAATCTTTATGAAAGTTGGTAAAAATGTTCATCTTGATGATATCTAGGTCAAGTTTGAAACTGGGTTTTGTGCGATCCAAAACTAGGTCAGTAGGTCTAAAAATAGAGAAACCTTGTGACCTCTCTAGAGGCCATATTTTTCAATAGATCTTCATAAAAATTGGTCAGAATGTTCATCTTGATAGTATCTGGATCACGTTCGAAACAAGGTTATGTGCGGTCTAAAACTAGGTCAGTAGGTCTAAAAATAGAAAAACCTTGTGACCTCTCTAGACACCATACTTTTCAATGGATCTTCATGAAAATTGGTCAGAATGTTTATCTTGATAATATCTAGTTCAAATTTGAAAATTGGTTACATGCCGTCAAAAACTAGGTCATTAGGTCAAATAATAGAAAAACCTTTTGACCCATATGGGAAAATTAGACCCATCGTGAAAATCACCACAAAAGCCGATAATACGTTTGGCCAGGTAAATCGGCTGTCGGGACTGTTCGCTAGTTTTCGGCCTACTCCGTATTTCAGGCCGATGTCTAACCCTTCTCCGCCAATGTACCGTTACATTAATACTTTTGATCATATGGATTTAGGGATATTGTTAAGTCTAATTTACAGTGATTGCAAAAATAGATTAGAAAATAGAAACTTAAATGGCTGTTGGTGGTTTAATCAGAATACCATTTATAACGGTTTCTCAACAAACACATAATTATAAAACCAAACAATGACTTTCCAAAAGTAATTTCTACCTTCTTACAAACTTGGAAACTCGCTTTTATAATACTTTCTTTGATGTTCATGATTATGAAATAAAGATTTTAAGTAGTTTTTCTATGTAATCAAATAACTGAACATTTATTATTATGTCGTGAGCGGTGTCCAACTAGCTTAGAATTTTATGCCAGCTCGTAGATCGAAATTCAACTTCATAACTTATCGAATTTTGATCCTAAGCTACACCTGAAGATCGAAAAACGTCAAATTGCAAAATAGCTTTTAATTTCGGACCAGCTCAATGATCGAAATTTATAATATTCCAAAAGCCAAATTTCGATCTGGTATTGAATGAACAGCCTGTTCCAAGATTGATATTGAAATGAAAAACGGTCGAGTATAGAGCAAGCAATTAGTGTCGAGCCATCTCGAAAACCGTACTCCAAATTTTGAAAAGCTGAATACTGAAACTGTGGTCTGCTCAAGAATCAAAATTAAAAATCGTGCAAGATCGGATATATCGAAATTCAAGTTTTTATGCCCCTGGCATCTACTGATGCGGAAAGCATACAGTGATTATCCTGTCCGTCCGTCCGCCAGTCAGTCCATCCGTACGAGGTTACCTAAATGGGACCGTTTCGTCTAGCATCAATACCCCTTACTAGAATGACTTGATACTAATGCAGATGTAACCTGTGACCATTCCTCATCTTCAGACATCACCTGACCTCAGTTTGATCTCGACGTTGAACTTGACCTCGTTTTGGATTTAGGTTACTTTGTATCGACAAGGATGCGACGGGGGCATCAAGCGTTTATTGAACACATTTCCTTGTAAAAACTCTAAATAGCTAGATTATTCTCGGTATTATATTTCAAACATGCTCGAATTTTCAAAGCAATCGACTTTAAAACTGGTATTGAATGTGAAACTATCTTTTAAACAGCCAGCTTCCGGGAAAACCCAGTACTGGTATCATATGAGAAGTCATGGTCGTGACCCCTTTCACGGATGCTCGAACCCACGACCCCTGGGTTGAGCGGCCGACACATTATTCACTGGAGACCGCTCCCCTCAAAATATTTGAATTTCGGTCATCCTGCTGGATCTAATTCAATTCTGCCTCAAAATTCGACGAATTCTTTTTATTTTAATTTCGATTTCCGAGTCTTTGCGAAATTCAATGTAAGCGAAATTCAACATCATCCTTTCAAAATGTGAATTTCAATTTTCTACTTCTAACTTGCTCAAAATATGCCGCCTAAAATTTCAACGTTTCTTTTTTAAATTTTGAACTTCGATCCTCAAACTGTTTAAAATTGACTATTGACTGTAAACAAATCATATTATGGAGGTCCACTAATTTATAAGTCCGTACATGTGTGCTGTTAAGCGGGTGAGAAGATATCAGTCTTTACCGTTAAGGAGCTTAAATTCCGTAGAAATTGACGGAAACATACGAGAATGTTCGAGTCTTTCCGATAAGGAAAAGAAACCTATACTCATCTGCAAAATGCTTAAAAAAGACCATTTTCTTCTTCACCTAGAAAACTGAAATTAGTATGAAACAATAGCTAAATGAATATAGATTACTAAGTCGTTTGCAAAGGTCTTTAAGCACACGTAAGAATCTATTTATTCTTTGTTAAACACAAGAAATTTCAGCAAATTATCCATATTTTACTATATTTCTAATTGTAGATAGACAGCCATAAAGTATACGCATAAAAGACCATTTTCTTTTAAATGCATTTTTGAAATAAAATATTCGCAAGAAAGACAATGCATTGAATATTATCACATCGTTTGCAAAGCTAAAATACCTATAATACTTTTTCCATGAATTTAAAAAAAAGTAAAGGGCTCCTTCTTTGCGCTATATAAAATATTTTCACTCGTGTGAAAAATCGATGGGTCTAATTTTTCCATATGCTTATTTATGTAAAAATATCTTTAAAATTCTATGCTAAAATTATAGTTAAAATGATTTCGTAAAAACCAGTGACTATCTTTGCCGAAATTTAACACGGGTGTAAGGAATTGTCTACAAATTTTTACAATCATGGTCTAAATTTGGCTAATATAATTATTTGGCTTTAAAGTGGTATATGTTTATATGGTTTCTTCAATTACCATAAATTGTAAAATTTTGATCAAAAATATCAACAATAAGAGCTTTAAATATTAAATAATTTTCTGCAAATCAATTTTATTTTCACCGAGGGGGGGGGGGGTGGGGGGGCTGCTTTGTCCTCCTCCCCCCCCCCCCCCCACCACCACCACCACCACCACCAGGGCTCTGCCCTAGACGCTTACGTCCCCCTCGTACCCCTCGCCTATTTGGTGAAGCCTTCCTTCGCGTCTGGATAGGGTCCATTATCGTGAAGGTGTCTGTTGATGTGTCATTTTCAATGTGATTGAAGAATTTTATCATATATCTGTAAAATCAAGAGTGTGTCGGGAGTGTAGATCCCATGACCCATCCCCTCTCAGCTTGGGGTTCCGTGTCAGCTAGACATTTATGGAGTATGTTCTCATAAAGGTCGAATTCTTGTCTGCTTCTCACAATAAAAGTGGGCACCTGGGTAGAACCACCAATCTTCCGTAAGCCAGCTAGAAGAATTCAACGTCCCGAATCAGACTCGAACCAACATCGATGAGGGGCATGTGATTTGAAGTTAGCGGTCTTAACTACTCGGCCACGGAGGTCCCTCTGATTAATATAACAGGACTGTAACAGAGCCCAATTGGATATGACATTCTTTTTTTTCAATACATGTAGATTTTCATAAGTCTATCATGTAACGTTGAAATGACCCAGGAGGTCAATTTTCAACGTTGTTAAATGACCCCTATGTAAATTACCGACGAGGTCTAAATATAACTTACAACATCTTTACATGACAGAAAGCAAAACACCAAATGATCCAAGTGATACGAATCAAACTCCAACGCAGTGATCTCATCTATATTGTCAAAAAGAGTTGGTAGATCGTTAATGGGGTATTTTAAATAAGTTCTGACTAAGGTTGTCAACTTGTTTTACTCCGACATGAAGTTTAATGAACTCTGAGAGACAATTTTCGACTTTTACACAGAACAATGAATCCTTCTTAAATTGTAGTAGATTGAAAAAAAAATACCATGCATATTAAGTGGAGCGTTTAGCCTTAAACTTTTATTTCTATTAATGTTCGGAGTACATGCATATGGTCACTAGGTCTTCAAATGGGTTAAAAAAAAACAATTTGAGCATTGTTGATTATTTTAGATTTATCAAGATAAGCTTGGAGGCGTTTGTTTAATATGCTGTTAAATAGTTTAGCTACACAAGGCCTACGAATCTTCTTAATAGAGGGATCATATTATTCCCACTTTTAAAAAGGGGTTTTAATTAAATCCAAATTTTCCATTCGTGTGATAACACCTGATGAAAAATTTAAATTTTTAATATTTTAGTAAGACATGTGTATGTGAGGATAGTATGTTTCAACATTTCGTTATTATTCCATCTAAAACGGCAGACTTGTTATTTTTCAAAGCTCTAACCAAGGAGTTATAAAAATAAATATTTTATACTTCTTTGCTCTAACTGCATTACCAACTTTTAGTAACATCTCAAAACCGAAAAAGCGGGACAGATCTACCTATCATAAAAATCAATAAAACAAAAATCCAATACTCGCTACCGGACGGATTCGTTGATTTCCGTACAAATTTGTTGTTTTTTGTAGTCCACTGGGAAAAATCGAAAATTTAAAACATTTTTGGGCATTATCTGATCCCATTTACAGGCGGGCGGTTTGCTAAACGTTTAAACTTGAATTAAGAATTTTCTAATTTTTAAAGTGAAAATGGGAACAAGTCGAAAAATTATATAATACTTTTTTAATTTCAAAAAAAAGTAATATTAAGAAATGAAATGATCGAAAATATTGAAACGTTACTTTTTTAACACGAACACATAGATTTACTTTTTTTTTAATACATGAAACATCATGCTAACGTATATCTATGTACAGAAAAGAAAATTTACGCCAAGAAACTGTCCTGTTAATAAAAAAAAATATTAAAGAATATGAATATGTTTATCTAAAATTTTAAAAGCGTATTACTTCCCTATACGCGCTTTCTTTCATTATTTGAACATTAGAATATGACTTTTGATTCTAAAATTTTCAAAATTCTAACCACTACTTTTTCGATTTTTCTCGAAAAAGGTAGTAAAAACAGAAAATTTCTCATGTATTTCCTAACATAAAGTTTGCATAATTAATTTTGAAGCCTTCAAAAGAAATATAGCTTTTGTTTTTAAAGATCTCTAAAAAAGTATTTTTGTTGTCAACGTTTTGGGGGCCCGGGTCGCTTTAAGAAAAAGAAATAAAAAATAAGACTTATACGTTAAAAGGAAAATTAACCCTTACCTGCAAACACGATTGGTTTTTCCTTTGCAACAGTGTAGATCTATCACATGCACATCCTGCGACTGATCATGATCTGCACTATCTGCCATTCAGCAGAAAACTTTTTGGTTGCACCCTTTTCATAATTAATAGTACTGTAAAAATTAAAAGATAGACAAGTTCATTTTTGTAATTTAGCATGGTAAGGATTTGTTTCTTATATTTTCCCTAAATAAAAAATACATATTTGCGTGACTTAAATAATAGCTGACAAATACTCTACCATAGTATACTTTAAAACTATAAATATATTTTACAGAAAAAACAACAACATTTAACTTCACAATACTAAATTTTAGAATAGAGACTTAACTAATAATAACTTAAGTTTTTCGTGAAATTTGGGCCACGTTCTTTATCTAATTTTACGGCCCTTTTAAACGATGTGAATTCAAAATTTTTGTACTGATTTTTCTTACGTCATACGATTAATGAAATAAGGGAAAAAATCGAAAAACAAATTTCAGAAAAAAAGGGGAAAAGCTATATAAAGACAAAGAAAGTGAAAAACATATTTACACCGCAAAAACCAAAAAACCATAAAAATCTATCACTTATATAAGGTGGTCATTTTTTTATGCCCCGCCTTGAAACAACACTGCCCGGGATATTGTTTCCCCTGGCAATATTGAAATACAAAATAAAAGTAAAAGGGGTAATTTAAGTATTTGTTAAAATTTAAAAACAAATAATAAATCGCAATTTTTAAAACAAATGATTAAAGAATGTACCAAAAAAACATGCAAAAATTTTAAGAATCAAAATAAATATCAAAAAGGGTGGGAAAGAAGCAAATTTATCAGTTCATAAAGCTATCTTTAAAATTTAAATTTTTGGTATATTATGAATAATAAAAAGATTTTTTTTTTTTTTTAAAAAATATTAACAAACCCATAAAAAAAAAAAATGCCCGCGTCGGAGATGGCCCCCGGCCGCCGGGGCAATAAAAAAGTCTCTTGATCCTTCGGCAAAAAAAAAATATAGGTATCTGGAAATTAAAAAATTAATCTCGTTATTTTTCTTAAGAATGCTTTGAAAACTAAATTACTGACAGACTATATATTACAAAAAAACATGAGAATTAGTTGCTTTAAGTATATTTTGGGGTAAAAATTTAAAAAACATTTGTTTTTTAATGCGAATTGAACACTAAATCCTCCATAGCGTTATATTAAACAATAGGGGATCTAGGTTTCGGCTTTTCTGAGTTAGCAATTAATTTGTTTTAAATTTCTAATTAAAATTTTTTTTTTTTCTTTTGTAAATGTGAAGTTGCCTACAATTTATAGCTTTGATATAACTTTTTGTACCGACAAGCAACTAGCAACGACAATATTTCCGTAATAGCCCCCGATACTTCGGTAACGGGAAAATGCCGGAATTTTTTAAGAAATTTCCGTAACCTAAAATGAAAAAAAGGACCAAACAAACCTTTATAAATTTAAAACAAATTACACATATAAAAACTGAAAAATTTTTTTAATTTTTGGGGGTATCGAATTTTTTTGTTTTTTTGGGGAAAATTCTTTTTATCTGCAAATAAAAAAGTCAATTTTTTTGATCCTTTTCCTACAGAGTCTATATGAACTAGGTGGGTCAAATTAAAGTAAAAAGGGCCCAACCCAAATTTTAAAATTTTTTTAAAAAAAAATATTTATAATATCCGGAAAAATTAAACTTTAATTTGGGGGGATCAAATTTTGTTTTCCCAAAATAGAACTTTTTCTATTTAAGTTTAAGTTTTTTTTCCTTCTTTGTTTAAAAGGCAAATTTATCGTTTTTCCAATAGATCGATGTTACTAAAATTTGGAATGGACTAGTATTTCCTGTCAGTGATCTATCACTTATCTTATTATCTTTCAATTTTTTTTCCCAGCTTCCAGAAAACTGGACCATTCCTACGTCCTAATGTATCCATTTATAAATTTTCAGTTTGAATGAATTTTTTTATTTCATTTTACAAAACCAACTACACAATTTGCAAAATCTAAAATACAATTTCCGGCTTGAATAAAAAATGAATTGTACGGGTACGGTAGGGGGAAAAAAAACAAATTTCCTTCCAGAGTTATTTCCCTTTAAAGAAACCCACCATTTGAAAAGGGGAAAATGATTAACTTTTTGCTGAAATTAAAAACCGCACAGTTATCTCGAAAAGCTACGACATAGTGGTTGTTGACTATCTATTACCGCCCATGGTGTACTTATTCAGCTTTGTGTAAACGAACCCCTTGTTAGACCGTAACGGGCGTTTTACAAATACAGTCAACTCAGTCAAAATATGAGACCTCGGCCAGACCGATTTTACTTTTTTGGTTTTTTTCTTTTGCTCCCTAGGGGCCCAAACCAAAAACAATCAAACTGGGGTGGAAACGGGGTCAATTGAAATTACGTTTATCATTAGTCCGTTTTTTCTTTAGCCCTAACTGCTTACCTTTTGTTTTGGCTAGATTTTTAGAATCTGCCCCGTAGTATTCTCGTTATTTGGGCTTTTTTTTATTTATCGATTGGTGCATATTTTTTTCCTCCCCGGGTTTAGAAAATGGGGGGGGTTGTGGTGGCAGCACCCCCAATTAGAATTAACAAACTAAAAAAAGCCTTACCTTTTTTTAAACCATACAGGAACGGGAAATTTTGCAAATTAGAAAATTTTTCCCTACGACAGTTTTCTAAAAGTGCTCCGTGTTTTAAATAAAAAATAAAAATAAAAACATAAAAACGGGACTATTTATCAAAATTTTCTTTTTAAAAAAATTTAAACCTCTAACTTTCAATCGTCTTCATGTAAGGGCTGTCGGGGCGGACCAAGAAAACGCTTCGTGTATAAGTGTTTCCCGGTGATCGGGGCTTTTAATTTTAAAACGGTTAGGTAATCGTGTTAAACCTTGGCATTTTTTAAAACTGCAGATTTGAATTTTTTTTTCAAGTATCCAAAAATATACAATTTGAAAGAAAAATTACATTTTTCTGTTATGTATTTTCTTTTTTTTTTTCTTGCATTATTAAAAATTCCCCCCCCGGGATTCATTTTTTTACTTTCGAAAGAAGAGGACAGGCTACAATTTTTTACCTTTTCGGTTTGTATGGAGGGGATATCGCAAGTCAAAATAATATAACGATTTAATCTGAGAAAACAATATTTGGGACAAGTAATGCCCCGTAAGTAGTAAAATTGATTTGGTATTTGTTTTTTGGGGTTTTTAAAAATATTTTGAAAAAAAAATTAAAAATTAAATGAATTATTATTTGTCAGGGGTTTTGGGAGATTTGATATTTTAAGTTGGGGACTTTTTATTTTTTTGTTTTGGCTTGTTTTTAAGATTTTTGTTTAAAAAGGATATCAAAAGGGGGGTTTTTGGGGTTTTTTTTGTTTTTTTTTAAAGGCTATTTTGGAAAAGATAGTTTTTTAAATGGTTTTGATGTGTTTTTTAAACTTTAAATAATAAAAAATTTTTAAAAAGTTTTTTTTTTTTTAAAAATGATTTTTAAAATATAAAAATTTAAAATTTATTGGGAAAAATTTTTTAAAACTTTAAATCAACAACTTTTTATAATTTATATTAAATTAACCCCCCAATCAAGTTTTAAGGATTAAAAACCCTTAACATTTTGCATGAGGTATAGATCTATTTTTTAGAAAACGGGTCTCCCACTTTTAAAGTATTTTTTTTATTTAAAAAAAATTAATGAAAACAGTGACAGATATTTTAATTCTTTATTGTATTTCTAAAAAAAACTTTTTTTTATTATCCAGGGGTAAGATTTAGCTCTCTTTTTTCTTACTATTTTTTTAAAAAAGTTAATTAGATTTCCTATTAATTATTTTTTATACAAGGCATTGTCATTTTTATTTATCTTTTATATTTTATTTCGTAATTGTTTATTTTTTTCAGAAAATTTTCTTTTATTATTTTAAAAAACCCTAATTTTTTAAAAATTAACTTTTCCCAATATAACCCTTCAAAACTCACGTGATTTAAACACAAGTTTAAAAGCAAAAAACTAAAAAGCAGAAAGGTTTAAAAAAATTAAAGGGGGGAAAAAATTTCCCAAAACAGGGCGAGTTGCCCAAATTTTTTAAAGTGAGGGGACGAAATACCTTTTTGGGGGACAAAATGACAAATCGGAAAAAGTTGCCCAAATTTTATGTGAGGGGACAAAAAGAAAATTTGGGGGGACAAAGACCAAATGGGGGACGATTTACTTGATACCGACGGCCAAAAGGCCGGGTCCATGTTCATTTTTTTTGTTTTATTAAAAAACCCCTTTTTTTCACTCAAAACCTTTTATTTTTTTAGTCAAAGAAAAAAAAATCGAGACAAAAAACCGGTCCATATCAATACTGGAAAAGGTGAACTATGCAGCGTAACGCATGGGAAGTTTCTCGGAAACTTTAAAACATTTAAAAAATGGGAGTTTAAACACTTGCACCCCTACCGCATGATTGACCTTCAAACTTTTTAAAGCCTTCCATAAATACAAAACTACCCAAAATTCTTTGAATACACAGAAAGCCCCTAGAGCGGAATATTTAAAATACCCCGGGGCAAATTTGCTGCAAAACAAAGTGTAAAAACAGGAACATGTCCGCTTCCGAATGAAATCAACGGGATAAGAAAAAAATAAAGATTTTTTTGTGAAAAAAAAAACATTTTTTATATCAAACAAAAAAATTACACTGGCCCCTGCCTGGGCTGGCATGCATGATCGGTCTGGGATTCAATAATTTACAACATAGTAGTTTCTGTAAATATACAGACACTGGATAAATTTAAAGATTTTTCACTCAGTGAATTTACATAATTAGTTTGTGAAATCTTTTGAAAAGAAATAAAAAAGCGCATGCAGGTTAAAATAAAGTCACCCAGAGAGTACAGATAACTTTTGTTGAAATTTGGGGTTTACATTATTATTGTGCAACAACATGTTATCTAAGATATATGGTTACAACCACCATTACTAAAAGATAGCATATACCAATAAAATTTAAACCATTTTGCTTTTTTTTTTATTGACTCAAAAAATGAAATTTTTTTAAAATGTAACCAATTGCTAAGAGAAATAACAGAAATAACATCAGAAAAGGGTATTTTTTTATCGTAAATTGGCCACATTGCTTCAAGGGAAAATTTTAAAAAATGTACGGGTGCAACTTTTTATTTTCATAGAAAAGACGCTGTTTGGGCCTTGTGACACTTTAGGGGCCACAGTTGTAACTCATCTTTTTGAAACTGGGGCAGAATGTTTTTTCTTAATAATTTCTAGGTCAAGTTTGAATCGGGGGATGTGGGGTCAAAAAATAGGTCCTAGGCCAGATCAAAGGAAAATGTTTTCAAAACTCCCGAGACCACAACTTTAAATTTGAAAAATTGAGAATTAGTAGAATTTTGTTTTGATAATCTGTAGGTCAAGTTTGAGTCGGTCATGTGGGGTCAAAAACTAGGGCCCCGGTCAAAACAAGGAAAAACTTTTGAAACTCTAGAGCCCAGTTTGTAACCAAATCTTTTGAAATTTAATCAGGTTTTTTCTTGATGTCTTTAGGTCAAGTTCAACTCTTGGGCTATGGGGTGGGGTCAAAACTAGGTCATAGGCCGGATCACTCTGACCATGACGATAAAGGGCCATCATGCCCCTTTTTTAATCAAGGGGTGTTTTCTACAGATTTACGATGAAAAGCGAACGTCTAGACCCAAAACCCCCTGACAGAATGCAATTTTGGGCTTGGTCGCACTGTCGCAAAGGCAGAAATCACTTTCCGCCGCAGGGTAAAGGTTAAATTTTTAAATCTCATTGGGGTTCAAAAGGCAGAATATTGCCCCCACAGGGTAAAGTTAAAATGTTACGGTCGCATGGTGCAAAGCAAATCATTGCCGCCAGCAGGGGGAAAGTTAAAAGTTACGGGTTACGGCCAAACCAAAAAACATTGGGTGCCAAAAAGGGAATGGTTTTTAAAAAGGTACAGGTCGCCTGGTTGCAAACAGTATTGCCGCCAGAGGGTAAAAGGTTAAAATGTTTAGGGCTGCACGGTCGCAAAGGGAATCACTTTCCGCCAGCAGGGTAAAAAATTAAAATGTTACAGAAAATGACCCCAAAATAAAAATTTAGCAGGGGTCCACGTTGCTTTCCATTTTCACCATTTTGGATTATTTTTTTTATATGGGGAATATTTTATTATTTTTGGCAAAGAAAAATAAGAAAAAACAAATTTAAAAAGAAATTATTACAATAAAAATCATGCAAAAAGTTTGCTCAGCTTTGGGTTTTGTTTTTTCTTGACTAAAAATTGGCCCCTTTTTTTTCCCCAAATCAAGTGTGGGGCCCTTTTTATATGCGCACTGAATAAATAATTTTAAAAACAAAGGGCTTTTACACGGAAACTACATTTCCAGATTACACTGTATTGCTTACTTGGTAGACATAGGTACTGCACTGAGAAAAAAATCATGTACAAATTTACAAAGTCTGTTTGCAGTTTCAGTACATTTTTACAAAAAAGTTTTTTTTCCCAATAAGTGGTTTTTTCCCCCCCCAAGGCGGGGGGATATAGTTTTGGCATTGTCGTCCGGGGATATCTAGGAAGTGGGTTTGGGGTATTTAAATAAAAATTTTATACAAATTCAAACCCCAATGGGAAAAAGAGCCTCAAGTTTTTGTCGTTGCCTAAACACCAGAGTTATGGCCCTTTGAATTTCCCGTGTTAAATATAGGGTACTATAAAAAGGCAATTTTGCTTTTTTAATTGGAATATTTGACCTGAAATATGAAACTTTAAAATGAAAATTTTGATACCATAATGTGATAGTGCACCAAAAGTTTCGTCGGGTCTCTTTTGTTTGCCCCCTTTTTTTAAAAAACCAATATTTGTAATAACAAACTAAGAAATTGAAGAATTTTATTAAACTTCTTTCATTTTTTTCCCTGAAAATTTTTTATAAACAGTGAAGTTTTTTCCACACCCTGTCACCCCCCCGCCTGGCACTGCAATGTCAAAACTCCCCCTTTGCTAAAAAATTTGCCCTACAAGCTCCCGCAGTCAGCATATTTATTTACAACTAATGACTGTTAAACAAAAATTTTTACCATCATTAATTCCCGAAGGACGTATTTATGTTACGACCCGGGGCCATCTGCCCCTTGTTACAGTTTTTGTGTCCACTCCTTACTCTAGTACCCCCTGAAAAATTTCGAAAAACTTGACACAAATTTTCACCACATCGAACGAATCAGAGCGCATGTTTTGGATGGCGGCTCAAGGTCAAGGGAACTTAGGGTCAAAAGTAATATGACTTTATTTGTGTCTGCGCTATAACTCTTTAACTGCTGAAGGGATTTAAAGAAACTTGGGACAAATGTTCCCATTCGAGACGAGTGGAGCCATGTTTGGATGGTTGCTTTAGGGGGGAAAGTTAACCTTCGGGCTTAATAGCACCGCAGTGGGTTCTTGTTATAAAAATTTTTTTTAGTAAAAAACATTATACTTTTACCCTAACTGCGTAAAGGAACCCGGTGTTTCTAATTTTGCGAATATCTTTCCGAATTCGTTGGCTCTTCTTGACTTTGGTTCTACGTTTCTGCTCACAGGTATTGCTGGGGTAGTCCAAATAATAAGACCTTTAAGGACAGTGTGATAACTTTTTGACTATTGCTGACAAAGGTTGGGAACTTAAAAAATCAGACATAAAAAGCCAAACGAGTAAGGGGTTGCCTGGGTACAAATAGCAAAATAATTGAAACAAATTATTTAAAGGTATTTATAATAATCCAAATCTTTTTTATTTTTACAGGGGAGCAACTTGAGGGAAGCACAGCCCATTTTTTGTAAAACAAAATTTTTTTGAAATTTTCCCTCATGTTTTAAAACTTGCATCTTTATTTTCAGGCCTGGGATGTGTAAAGTAATGAATTTTGTTGTCCATTCAAGTGATTTTGTTGATTTTCCCGTTTTAAAAACATGAAACACACAACGTAGGGAGAGATGGACTGCATCAAGGTAGGGTTATGTTTTTCAGATGTTTTTTATATAATCAATACAAATTTTATTGAATTATCTACTAATGCATTATATGAGCCGCGCCATGAGAAAACCAACATAGTGGCTTTGCACCACATGGATCCAGATCACCTGCGCATCTGTGCAGTCGGTAGGATCCTGCTGTTCGCTAAAGTTTCTCTAATTTTTAATAGGCTTTTAAAGCGAACAGCATGAATCCTGACCAACTGGCGATGCGCAGATGGTCTGGATCCATGCTGGTCGCAAAGCCACTAGTTGGGTTTTTTCATGCGCGCTAATTATCTTTTGAACTAGAATCAGGGTTTACTAGTTGTTAAATATGTTTTTCTCAGAAAACAGTGACAAATTGTTTGAAAAGGAACTTGATGCAATTGAGAGCTTGAAATATCACAAGACCCTTTTTGATTTCAAATATGGTCACTCGGGGTCACAAACGCACCAAAGTGCCACTGAATGAAAAGGTTAAAAAATTTAAGACTTTACAACCCTTTAAAAATAAATTTCATTTTTTTCAAAGTGGAGGGGAAAGACCTTTTCAGTGTGGTTTGTGGGCAACTTGGTGATCTATCCGAACTTATACTCACAAAATAACTCTAATAGAAACTTTGACATTGTCTCTACTTTAGGGTTTCAAATTTACTATTTTATAATAAGTTTAAGTATTATTTTAGGGAAACACGCAGCCTCCCTTTGAAGAAAATTGTGGGGTTTTTCTTTTTTCAGTCAAAGGTTCCGGGTTTCAAGCAGGACTCCAGTCAATAACAGATAATTAGAGAATGCTTTGGTCTGCAATGGTAAGACTTCATAGAATGATTGCTTAGGGTCACTGGATTACCCCTATTGTTTAGGGGGTTAGTTGGTCAAAAGTCGAAGTCACAATGACCTTAAGACTGAAAACTGTTTCTGATTGCTAGCTGGGGAACCTTTTTGCTAGCTGGGGAACGCTTGTTGCTAACTGGAGAAAAGTGTTGTAACGGAGAATTTTTGAACTGGAGATGTTGTTGCTAACTGGAGAAGCTTGCCTAACTGGAAACGCTTGTTGCAAAATGGAGAACGCTTTTGTTGATGTTGTTTTAAATTTATAGGGTGTTTCCCTTTGGGCACAGGATGACCCCCCATTGTTTTAGGGGGTCAGTAAGTCAAAGTTTTAAGTAAATGTACTTTAAGGGGCATAGATTATGGGGCTTTTTTTTCATTTTCCCTGGACTTTGAGAGTCAATGTTTTTTCTGTAATTTTATAAACCAAAATTGTCATGTTTTTTAGTTTTTTTCAAAAAATTTTTTCTTTAGGTAAATGTTAAAGGTATGTAAGTTATGTTAGTATTTGTATTTGACCGGGGAAAAGTTTATTAAAATAAATGGTAAATGTTGTTTTTTTTTTTTTTCAGATGGGACAGAGGGTTGGCGAGGTTGTGAGATTTGCCCCTGGGCCTTCCCAACAAACGCACTCTGTGAACATTTCAAGCGTAAGACGGTATTTCTTTTATTCCACAGGGAACAAGCTGACATTAGGGGTGCCCGACTGAAAAACCCGGGGAAGGAAAAAGTAAGGTCATTAAAGAGAAAAAGAAAACATCGAAGGGAGAAATTTATGGAACTGGATAACTCTAAAGAGAATGTTATTGCAGACGGCAAAAGTTAATGTACCAAATGGTATAAGTATAAAAGTAAAGTTGAAAGCACTAACTTGGATATCCACATTTAATGATACAAAGTTCTAGGTGATTTATAGTTGGGCAATTCTTCTGTAGTTGGTGGGTTTCCCACTCACTACTGAAACTGTATATTACCTGGTACAGACGTCTCCATGGAAATGAGGGCCCTTCGTTTCGGCAGCAAGAGAATACATTTTGTTGGGAGTGAGTTTTGCTGGTTCATCGGTTTTTTTTTCTTCAAATTTTAGGTTTTTTTCAAATTCGTCGATTCCAGTTTTATCGATTTTTCAACTTTTACTGGTTCCACTCCATGTCCCTTTTGCCACATCAGATGGTACCTAGTTTATCCCATACTTAAATTTAAATGGTAATTCTCTAGTTGATTTATATCAGCCTAAAATAGTCGAAAACCCTTGAATATGAAAAAGATGCAAAACTTTTTCTGTTGACTTCGGTTTGGACGAAAAAATAATGCTTTAAAAGTGGTCCACATACTTCGTAGTGAAAACTTTTGGTAAAAAAAATTCTCATGTTACAACAGAGTCTTTCAAACAGATTGAGACAGAAGTAACAGAAAACAATGTAGCTTCTGAATTGGATGATTCTTTAACTGAGAACTCAAAATTTATTGCCAAAAAAAATTAGATGTATGTCCAGAAGTGTTACACGGCAGTCATGAAACAGCAAAAATTGTTTCATCAAAACCCAAAAATCTGTTTTGCTGTTTAAAAAAATGACTCTAAGATGATAGTAAATTTTTTGAAGCAATAAAAATTTGTTTAAAATCAAAAGAAAGAGAAGGGAAAAAACAAAAATTTTGAAAAGAGGCAAATTTAGAAAAGATGGGAATTTACAAAATGATAAACTGAAAAAAAGTTGTTCCCGAGCACAAAATAACTTCAATGTACAAAATTTTAAAAAGAAAAACTTCACCAGCCCCGGAAAAAATTTCCCCGGAATTTGGGTATGCCGATTTTTTTTTTTTAAATTTGTTACAAAAATGGAAAAGAACCGAAAATAGCATGTGGGGGAAAAAATCATTTAATGTATATTTTGTACAACGTTGAAGTGGGAACGAGCATGTGTCGGCATTTGAGGGAGGGGCATGAACCCTTTCTAATCTGGGGGTAGTTAAAAAATGCCCTTTTCAGTTGAATACTGAAGGGAAAACTAATGAAATGACAAGGGATATACAAGGAATCAGAGAAAAGCCCGAAAGAATTCGGGGAAAAAGAAGCAGGGTCCCCTGGAGAATTCCCATGCAGCAGTGTGGTAAAGTTTTTACCGTAAAGAATTTTTAGACTTCATACACAGCTCATAAAAAAAAAAAAAGAAAAGATTCTTTGCAAATTGTGTTCAAAAAAATTTAAAATCACAAAACAATCTTTTACAGCATTGAAAACCCACGAAAAACGTGAGCCCTCAAAAGTCCAAGTGTGATTTTGAATCACAGTAATATTTGCAATTTACAAACATCGGCCCAAAAAAAAACCATAGTCCAATGCCCCGATATTGTATTTTTGGTCAATTACAGTGATAAAATCAACCCTTTAAAAAGCAAAACGGGTTTATGACCTTCCCGACCTTTGGGGGTTTTTCCCTTTTCCCCTCACTTGGGGCCCTTTTGTTCACAAGTTATGTGGATGCACATATTTAAGGTCATGGGTTTAAAACGCAGTTCAAATGTATATATGTGGTTACGCTTTTAGCAAAAAATTTGCAAAGGGAGGAAAAATAGTTCAAACATCATACACGAACCCAAACTTATACACAAAATTTTATAAAAACCAATACAATTTTTGAAAATATTTGGGTATTTCAATGATGTGAATGAAAAAGGAAGTTTCGAAGGGGGTTTAAAGTAATCATTAACGAAGGTAATATGTCAAATGTTATTTCAGCAGATCATTTTGATCTTGAGAGTGCACTGCAGAATGGACAGTTGGTGATTGCGACCGACGACGGGAGTATAAACTACGAGATGTCGGACATCGGTAGTAATGTGGTATATCAAACTTTACTACCCGAGGGAGAAGTTCAGCAGTTTGAGACTCAGACAATATGTATTCCTCCATCTGATACAAGCCAGATGGCTTATGAGGAGGTGGAGACTATACAGTCAGAAGTTGAGATAGAGCATTCTTGATACTATAGATTACATTATGTTTGCAAAGGTTTCATATTCGCCATCATAATGTCTGACAATCTCTCGTAAATATCAAAAGTATTATCTGCAATAGTATAAGCAATTTTCACGTGTGAATTCTTAACAGTGTGAATAAGTCTGTTTTCTATGGAAGAGAAATCATACAATTTTCATTATTCTGCTTCCAACTCTCACAGTGGTGTGATGCTAGTCTGTGTTGTTAACTGTATACATCTCACAGTGGTGTGATGCTAGTCTGTGTTGTTAACTGTATACATCTCACAGTGGTGTGATGCTAGTCTGTGTTGTTAACTGTATACATCTCGCAATCGTGTGATGCACAGAAGATTATGTTTATCGGCATTGATATGGTAACTGGGATGTTGTTGACAGTACAGGTTCCAGTCCTGACCTTGGCTAAAATAATTTACAACCATGAAGACTCTTAAAGGGGAAAGTGCAATAGTTAGAGAACATCACTTTTTAGATAGAGCTCAGTGAAACATTAAAGTAGGAAAAATAATTACGAATATCACACCATAAATAGAACAGATAATCATTTGAATTGTATCCATATACAGTCCGTTTTTATTTGCTCGATAATTTGTACACCGCTACTCCGATTCATTATCAGGTCCCAGCAATATATATATTTTTTGATGGCTCGAACTACCAATAACTGGAACAAATTTTGCTTGTCTCATCGACTTTGAGCGAACAAAGTTCGACTGTAATGGTACCTTGCACACAGTGATGGCATTGTTCTTTATATAATTAGTACAAAATATAAAATTGTTGGTAGAATTGTGTTAAGTACAATTAAATGTACAACTTTTATCTAAACCTACTAAATATACTAAAATTGTTATTGTGCAATCTATAGTAGTGCCCATATATGGAACAAGAGCTCGTCTGTAAGACAGCACACTCTACTTTTCTCAGTGCTTGAGACCTTGACTCTGAATTCGAGCTTTGCCAGTAAAAAATTTTAACCAAAAATTCTAAGTTAAAGAAGGGGTATAACTCTGTCAAAATTCAAATCAGAGTTATGGGGATTGTTTCTCCTGGTAGTAAATAACTTTGGTAGTAAATAATTGTTTTAAGATTAAGGTCAAAAGCTTTGATAGTAACAGAGATATCTGATTTTTATTAAAAACTTTTTAAAAAATTCTAAGTTAAAAAGGAGCATAACTCTGTCAAAATTCAAATCAGAGTTATGGGGATTGTTTCTCCTGGTGAAGACTTTGATAGTAAATAACTATTTCGAGTCTTGCTGAAAATTCGCCTGATTGTATACATGAAGGAATCAAGGAATGTAAACACTGTAAAATATGACAAATCAAGGGCCATAACTTCACTGAAAATCACTGAAGTGGAACATGCCAAAAATATGCATAATAAAACTTGGCACTGATCACTCCTGTAAGGTTTGATGGAAATCTGTTATATTTGAGAAGTGGCTAAAACGTAATAAAAATTTGACAATTGAACTGGAACATGCTGACGATAATATTATGCACAATTAGGCTTAGCATGATCACTTTTGTGAAGTTTGGTGTAATTCCTCCAGGTGGTATCGGAGCAGATGCCCAGAAGAAGTAGAATAGAACATAGGACTATAACCTCACTGAAAAACCCGAACAAGCCCACAATATGCGTAATAATGCTTGGTACTAAAACTCTTTTAAGGTTTGATGGAATTCCTCCTTATAATAACAGGGAAGTGGCCGAAACATAAAATTCGATGAATCAAGAGCCATAACTTTGCTGAAAATCATGGTACCAAAAAATGCCTATAACATGCACAACTATGCTTGCCAATCATCACTCCCATGAAGTTTGGTGTAAATCTGCCTGGTGGTGTCATACCAGTTGCAGGGACAAACTTTATGACATATGCATGAATGGACAGCACTAGATAAATATGCCTCCCCCACTACATGTGGGACAGATAGCTACTGGGTAAGAACAAGAGTGCCAGACTGTCACAAAATATGCACTGTCATCAAACTTTGCCTAATTCAAGGTCCATAATCCAAGAGTGCCTGGGGTGATTTGGGTGGTTATTGGACTTTGCCGAGATATTATGCCCGCAAACATTGTCAGCAAGTTTGGTGAAGATCGGATGAAAACTGTTCGACTTAGACAGTGGACAAGGCTAAATTTAGAGCTTTTCCAGTAATTCAAGGACAATAATCGGTTATCAAACTTGGCTGAGATATTATGCCCGCAAACACTGTTGGCAAGTTTGGTGAAGATCGAATGAAAACTGTTTGACTTAAGAGAGCGGACAAGGCTAAATTTGCAGTTTTTCGAGAAATTCAAGGGCTATAATCCAAGAGTGCCTGGGGCGATTTGGGTGGTTATCGAACTTGGCCAAGATATTATTCCCACAAACATTGTAAGCAAGTTTGGTGAAGAGCGGATGAAAACTGTTCGACTTAGAGGGCGGACATGCTTTGGATGCCGACTGCCCACTTGCCACGGATGTTCACATTATATGCCCAGCTCTTTCAGAGATGGGTGTATAATAAACGCATAGAGACAAAGACAAATGATATTTTGAGTATGCATATATTTCAATCAACTGAGTTTTACATAGGGATACAAAAGTACCTACATATTACTATAGTGTATATTTAACAGTAAAAATTAACTTCACAACAAAATTATAAAATTGAAGATCTTTACAAAAATTAAAAAATATCAGTACTATAACAGTTATTTGTTAATATGATAATGTATTTTCTTGGTATGGTAAAATTAAATATATTCTATGGTTAGTACTTTTAACAGTTCACGACCAATACAAAAACAAAGTCTGGGATTCTAAAAAAAGTAACATTGCTTCCCATTATACAGCACAATAAGAATTGCATAATATTCTCCAGCCCATACCACCCACAAAAGGTTTGCACTTCAATGAAACTACAGATTTTAAAGCCGTAAACATTTTAATTTTTACTAGAACTTCAAAATCATTAATATTCATGACAGATTTTTGTGTATTATGTGGTTCATCAATCAACAAAATTAAATCTCAGTGAACATGGCCCAATTAAAAAGATCCACAGTCATTTGAAGCTAATTTTAAGATATTAACATGTCAAAGTTTTTAATATCATATTTTATCTTTAGATAGATAGTAACGTTGCTGTTTTAATAAATTCACTCATGGATGGACTTTAATTCATGAAATGATTTTTATTTAGGTATGCCAAGTCTGGGCTTTTTTTCTAGAATTTCCTGATAAATGACAGTATGCCATTACTTCTCAGGTTTATCAAACATGCAGTGTTAAACAACCAGGTAGTACCTTAAATTCTAACTAAATGCATAAAATTTAACAACAACAGAAGTAATCACAGCTCTATGAAAATTAATATCTAACATGTACAACCCTGAAATAACCTATAGTGTTCATAAAATTAGCTGGTCTCACTTCTAAGTGAGGTACATTCTGTATTCACAAAAAAAAAATATCCATTAGGTATCAATATACTGTCCTGATTCTTCACCATTTGTATCAGTATCGACTTCTGTGTACATACACACTTTCTCATACATTAAAAGAAGCCAAATTGTGCACAATCTCAGTTCAAACATACAGCAGGTAAATCTGGAGAATTAATTTCAATTCATGAATATTAACAGTTTAAAGTAACTAGAAGTAGCAAAATACAGCTGAGACTCTGTATCTTGAATTCCAAGGGACCGAGGGTTTTACTTTGAGACAACCAAAAGTACGACTTAAAATGATATTTTTTTGCATTTGTTTTCGGGATAAGACTCGAAATAGACTGAATTTTGAGATTAGCAAGTTTGAGATACGGAGTTTCAACTGTATAAGAAATAAAAAGCAATAATATTGTACAGTAACATTCACTGTGTTTGTCTTGTATAAATAAAGCAGAGCTGATTTTCTCATGTTGATAGTAAATCATAACAACCTGTAACAAAAGCGTATCTGGCAGCATTTTTCTTAAACAAAAAACATTTGAAGCCAAAGTCATGGTACAACTATAAAATGAAACCGCTTGAGCATAAATGGCTCAAACACAAGGGCTGATACGAACAATTCATGTAGTTCCCAGCAGTTTTTCATTGTTATTTTCTCTTCTTTTTTTTTCCATGGATAACTTGAATCCTCAGATAGCTCACTTTTGCTCATCCCCATGCCAATTCAAGCGGACAGTGTTTCACTATATATTCAACAATAAAGCTTTTACAAAGTAAGCGAATATAAGGTAACTGATGGAAAACCTTGTGATATATTTTGCAAATCCTACATTTAAATAAGTAAATGATCCATTACTTCAAAGAGTTATTTGCCACAATTAACATTTTAAATTTTTTTTTTCTTTTGATAATATATCTAGGGAGAAAACAAATAATAAATGCTGGTTTTATATTACCTGTATCGTAAGATATGTAGAACAAAAGTTAACATAATATGTATATATATTGCACTACAAAATAATAAATGCAAAACTTTATCTAAAACATATTCTAACACAGACTTATGATATGCAAAAAAGAAATAAAATATTTGAACAACTTAGGCATAGACTAACCTGAAAGATAATTTTCTAGTACCATAGATTGATGTAAAGCAGAAAATTAACCCTTAGCTTGCTAAATTTCTAAAATGGACTGTTCCATCATTCAGTTTGGGCAATACCATTTATTATTTGAAGGGGTGTTCACTGAAAATTTACTAACTGAATAGCGAACAGTGCAGACCATGATCAGCCTGGACGGATGTGCAGGCCGATCTTGGTCTGCACTGGTTGCAAAGGCAAAACCAATCACCGCCAGCAGGCTAAGGGTTAAATAAACTCAACCTCGACATTGTTCATATGCTCATAATTACTCTTTCCACTTTGAAAAATAACAGTTTTAATCTCAACAAGTGTGATTTGGTACCAAATAAAAATACTGTATTTATACTACAGAAGAGTGCAGAAAAATCCTTTACTTTTTGTAGCACAACCTTGATGGTGACTAAATACAACAAAATACAACCTTGTTTCATTTAAAAACAATGATCTCTGTAAAACCTGGACCAAAAACAGCTAACTTATGTTTCCTCTTTGAACAGAACTAGAAAACGTAGTCCGGTTTATACCAGTTTTCTGTATAAAGGCACTTATGAAATATTTTGAGAAACGAATCAATTATTTTTAAGTCTAACATAATATCTAACACGGTATATTTTAACTATGGTAAATCTGCTACTTTCAATAACTACATAGCTGGCAATAGACATTTCTAACATAAACGTAAATCGGAAACGGATTACTGAATCCGTAAATGTTATTTGCAAATAATGGTGTAAGGGAGATACTTTTGCATTACTATTGGATGAAATTGTCTCCCTTAGACCACAAATTAGCCTAAAATTTTATGGATTCAGTATTCCGTTTCGTAATTACGTTTACGTTAGAAAGGTCTATTAAAGGCTTATAGATATACCATGCTGCTGTAGTATTCAAACAAAGTAAATTTAGCATGCTCAACACCATTTTTCTACAGAACTTTCCAAGTAAACTTATTGTCAAATTATCAACAAATATTTTCCATCTTTGATGTCACTCAACTTATCAATTTGAACTTGTGTATTCCCTCCTATTTTTGTTCATGTCAGTCTACATATATCTTCTACTTTCTTTGTTCACTTATCAAATGTCTTCAATTTCATTTAAACTTTCCAGTTTAAACATTCTTCAATTTCACAAGGGCTTAATTAACTTTCTTTGCTGCCTGGGACCTCTGTATTTGCTGAAACAGATAAAATGCAATTAAATACACTTTCAGAAATGAAATACACTGAAACTGTTGCTATCAAAGTCACATAGCAACAAAGAAGTAAGTTATAGAGATTCCAATCCTATATATTTCATACATAATATGAGACACTTCTTATAGGTCAGAGTAGGAAATCCAAGCAAAAATGAAAACAGAAAATGGCTATCCTATTTAAGCAAATGTGTCTCCTGAAATTTTTTTTGATGGTGATTACATGTTTTATCTGATACAGTCAAACTACATTCGCTCAGCCTCTGGTAATTCGTACACCAGTGCAAAATTTCATTCAATTAGCAAAGTCAAAGTCAATAAATTATGGTGATAGGGCTTATCAGTGTTGAAGATTTATAGGGCTTGAAATATGTAAATAGAGCATGTGCTATTCCTTATTCCAAGGCTTAAGTTGCATGAGCTGAAATAACATTAATGAACAGACGGTGACATTTTGTGGCATGTTTCATTTCTGACTAGCAGTGTAGGGCTAAGTTCTGTTTTCTGTAGAGAATCTAAGTACACAAATATAGTAAACCAGGTACAACTGAACTGAAGAAATAATCATAAAGCAAGATTCACTTTTGCCAACTTTCTTACATGAAGAACAATTATTTTATGAAAATGCATGCAATATTTTGTAATTTACTTATTACTGAAGAAAGTTCCTGACGTAAATAAAAACATTTTCAACGTTACTGGAAACCTTAAATTATAAACCATTCTTTAAAACAAGGCTGAAATTTTCAAAATGCAAACAGCTAATGACCAGAACCAAAAATTACCATAAATTCTGTGAAAGAAGACTGACCTTCTATGATAAGGAAAAATGCATATTTTCCTAGATATTAGTGATTTCAACAATCTTTAATGACATATTTTGAACGTGAACAAAATAATAAATCTGTTTCATTAACCATTAATATAGAAGATCAATATTCTGTTAAGAAAGAAATTATAAAATTTTCAGTGTCATCAGTTTTAAATATTTCCAAATTGTGCAGGCAATTTTATCTGTTGAAATAGACATAAATAAAATCTGAACTGAAAGCATAGAAAAAAGAATACTGCCAAGTTTAGCTTGCCACATACAATCACATACATCCAAGCAGTTAACAAGTCAACAAGTCACTTTCAAAAGGACCTATAGATGAAGAAAGTTGAAACATTTTCAGGCTCCGCTATACATCTTGGAAAAATTCAAGCAGTTTTATAGTGACATTCTCTAACACAGATTCTACCCTATCAAACGAAACTTGCAGTAAATATTAACGAAACTTCAACTAACAAGGCACTAACATAGCAAGACCAATACTTTCATTATATGAAAAGCTTTAGATTTTTTTCAAAACAATCACATAAAACATAATTACAAGAACCAAAACAGCACAAATTCTATAACAAACTTCACAAATAAACAAAAAGACATCACAAGGGAAACAAAAACACAAACCAGAAATGTAACATTTAAATGTGCATAATATATGATAGGGAAGTGCATGTTCATGGGAAATTATGTATTTAGAAAGACAGAATAATTTTTTTTTATCAATTTTATACTTTAACATGTCTTGTTATGTACGAAGAATTAAAGAAAACATTTATTAAGAAAGAAATAAAAACATGAGGCACCAAAGATGTACTGATAAACAAATACCTGAAACAACTTGACCATAAAACAAATAAAATTTTGCTAACTTTGGTCAGCTTCAAATTTTACTGAATTCTCGTCCAAAGATCTGGCTGTTATTATTAATCTATTTTAAAAGGCTACTGCCTAACCATGTTTTGTAATTGTAACGGAACAGACTATTGACTAAACATGTTCAGTCACAGGAAAGAATATTGATCAACCATGCTCAGTAACAGGACAGACTACTGACCAACCATGAAAACAGGACAGACTATTGACTAAACATGTTCAGTAACAGGAAAGAATACTGACCAACCATGTTTTGTAACAGGACAGACTATTGACTAAACATGTTCAGTAACAGGAAAGAATATTGACCAACCATGTTTTGCAACAGGACAGACTATTGACCAACCATGTTTTTTAGGACTGACTACTGACTAATCATGTTTTTGTAACAGGATAGGTCAATGACCATTTTTGGAACAGGACACTTCTGACCAACAATGCTTTACCAACCATGTTTTGTTATAGGAAAGACTATTGACCAATCATGTTTTTAACATTGTTGACTACTATTATTTAGTAACAGGACTTGGTTTTGCCTCCTTTATCATTTGTATGTAATTACAAAAATATCAAGTCCAAAATTAATTCATTCCAGAATGTATGAAGTACTCATAAGTTATAACAGACCATTTCTTCATGTATGAAACAGTAGTGAAGGAGGAATGACTTTAGATAATATATATTTAAACAAGTTGTCGCGCAAACAATGTGACTGTTTTAGATTTACCCACAGTTTTGAAATGGTTAAAACTACTGAGAAAGCATTGTATTGCCCTTAGGTTCAAATAATTATTACACAAAGACTGGCCCTGCAACAATTATGTTTTCTGTCTTACAGTGCAATATTTACTTCTGGAAAAACAGGAGTCGTCAATGGAAACTGTCGGAGAATAACAAGCTACAGCCAAATTACACCAGAAGATCTTAACTGTACTATATAAACTTAGAAATAAGCTAGCAAGAGAATAAATGTAACAATAAAGGTGAAAACACTGAAGTCGAGATTATTGAAACAAAGGAAAAATAAAAGAACTTAATTACTCACTACATCATAAATGGTTATTTCTCTGTAAAGGTGGGTGGAAATTAAAATACAGGTGAAATAAAATATAAAAATCAGGTTTCAGTACTAATGCAAATAATTAATATTCTGTGATACATATTCCAATAAAATAAAGTAAATGTAAAGTATTTCCTGGCATGCATTCTTAAGCTGAAATTAAAGTTCTGTCTTTGTATTTGATAAGGTAAATATTGGTTATAGATGAGATTAAAGATTACCGGTAATTTTCCTCACAAAGTTTCTCCAATTTTCCAACTTTCTATTTACCTATTATCAGTATTTCTACAGGTAAATCTGCTCAAAACTTCTTGTTTTGTCTACCTGTTAGATTTACCTAATTATTAAATTATTCAACAACCAGGTTGTGGTATATAAGGAACTTATATGCCTGCCTGTGTAAGACAGGTTTTTCCCTACCCGAGAGACAGTGTGGAATGAAAAAACAAGTGTTAGCAAACTTTTTTATCCAAGCTGTCCCGACTGTTGGGGAAAAAAGCTGTCTTATACAGGCAGACATGTTAGATCATTTTTCTTGCCTATCACGTTCAAAATATATTGTGGTGACAAATAATTTGGGTACTTCCTGGCATTATTTTTAGCTTATGATGTCATAATAGTGCCAGTACTATGTGACATCACCTAAGTGCACGTTATTTTAGACACATTTTTCCCTAGGGAAAGACAGGAATATCTATCCCTGGCGTGTGCTCAGACAAATGTGTACTTTCCACGCTAGGTAGGCAAGAAAATTTGGTCAAGTTAGTGGATCCGTAATGACAATCAACATATTCCGTTCCATTATGTTTTTTCAGTCTATGATTTCAACTTTCTCCGGTTGTAACAGGTAATTTTACATAATGGCCGAAGGATGTTGATATAACATTATGAAACTGCATAACAGTAAGGAAATCACTGTTGTCATTATGGATGCACTACCTTAACAAAGAAATATCTCCAGAATGTGTGTTACGAGTACTGTCACTCAGATACAATCCTGCATATGTGTAATTTCCTTTTAATTTATGCTTTCCTGTGAAATACTGTAACATATCGGTGAAATAAAATTCATATTTTTACTGTTTCAAGCATTGAAACTATCATTTATATTTTGAACTGGTACAAAACTACACCTGAATGTGGAAGAATATGAATTCTATATAACTGGAAATTCTATTCAAAATGTATTTCAATAAAAGTATAGATGTATATAAATATCTAAAGATCATGAAGATATATGCTGTACTGTAATAATAAAATGTAAAAGAAATCTGGAAACTCCACAGAATTATTTGTTAATTTTTCAGCATAAATATCAGGATGTCACCACACTGTATGATGCAATGCACATAACGTTGCATGGGTAAAATGGGTATAATTTGGGTAAATCCATCAAAAATCATAAAATAAAAAGAAAATTTGTTTGTTTTATATGCAAGATCGAAATATATATCTCTCATGAACACCATAATTTATATTTTCACAAGCTGAGCAGCCACACCTGAAAATATTGCAGAATGGTGTTCACTAGGTGAAATATATTTTGATCTTACAGTAAAATAAACAAATATCCCTTATTTCTTTAGAGAAATCAACTAAAGAGTATAAACATACCCCTCAACAAGAACAGTTCTAGTAAGAATGTTTAACTGTTTAACAGTTAACAATATAAATATTATGCTTTAATGCAGTATCAATGTTAAAAGAAGCTGTGGAAATAGCCACCTTACTATGTAGATTAAACAATAATACTGTGAAATCACAAATATTCGTGGAGGACTAATTTTCATTGATTTCATGGTTGTATCAATCCGCGAAATCAACCCTCACCCTGCTAGATTTCTATAATGAACTTGTCCATCTTTGAATTTGGACAGTACCATTAACTGTTAAAAGGGGTTCTAAGGGGTGCTTACCAAACAGATACTGACTGAATAGCGAACAGTGCAGATCTTGATCAGACTGCATGGATGTGCAGGCTGATTATGATCTAGACTGGTCGCGAAGGCAGAATCAGTTGTGTCCAGCATGCTAAGTGTTAAATCCCATTGAAAAGCGAAATTCTCATTCCTTTATCTTGATAAGTGAAAATCTACAAATTCATATCCAACTGAAACAACCATTCTGAGCAAAAGCATGAAGTTTTATACCCATAATATTTAATTATTTCACAGTATATTAAATCTACTGTTAGTGAGTAGAGCTGTTACTGAATGATTAAATATCATGAATTTAAGCTGTAAGTACAATGGTAGGCAGTACAAAGGTGTATCAAAGCACAATAATTATGTTTAATTAGGTATATATGTTTCACTGCAGAGCAAACCGTAATTCTGTATACATTCTGCAGCATATTGCTATAAATAGTTATGTAAGTAAAGCTAAAAGCTGTCTCTAAACTGGCTCTTTATTATTTCTTTTCCAGACTGTTAGTAATTTTAGACTGAATTTAACTCTTTCTGAAGAGCTCATTAAGAAAGGTATTGAAGTTATACAAAACATACCTCTTTTTGAAGAGCTAATTTCGACTGGTAAGCAATTCTAGACAGCTCGACATCAACCCACTTGGGAACATCAGGTATGAAGTAAGCCACTGCTATCTTCAAAGCCAGCAGGACATGCTGTTAACGAGAGAAACATATGAATGGAAATGTTTCATATTTACCATTGTGTCATTTCTGTATGACCTTGTGACCTTGTCTTTAAGTTTTTAAATTAATGAAAACACTGCATACCTTAACAATAAGGGAAATCTCTGTTGGAAAACAAGACATGAGCCGTCCCATTGGAAAACCAACATAGTGGCTTTGCGATCAGCATGGATCCAGACCAGCCTGCGCTTCCGCGCAGTCTGGTCAGGATCCATGCTGTTTGCTTACAGTTTCTCTAATTCCAATAGGCTTTGAAAGCGAACAGCATGGATCCTGACCAGACTGCGCGGATGCTTGTCGCAAAGCCACTATGTTGGTTTTCTCATGACGCGGCTCACATTATGATAAAATGAAGACGTTTCTATCTTTTACTTTTCAATTTATTATGAGAGGTAAACAATAAAGCTTAATATTTTGTATGTAGGAAAAATTCTACAGGTTTACTGACAATTTAATTACATGACTACAATAAAATACAGCTACTTTTCATTTTACCATAACTGTGTGCTTTATTTTCCTAGTTTTTATTAGTTGACACTTGATCATTTTACAACATAATACAAAATTACACATCTAGAGACAAAAATGCTGTATTAGCAAAATTAATACTGTACTGGTCAACACAGACCGGACTGACCACAACAAGTGAGTGAGTGAGTTGGATTTTACGGCGAATCGCCACAAAAAGAGTCATATATCGCCAAGAAGAAGTTAAACTGGAAAAAAACGACCACATTAAGATTTAATATTATCATATAATAAAATTTAATGATGGAAGTTTCTGAATTTACCTCAACAATGACAAAGATGAGGACTATATTGACAGGTGTAATGTTGGTTGGTAGCAGTTTCTGTACCTCTGGGTTCATACCAATCAGCGCACAGTTTGTCATCACAGCCATCACACTGATCACTTCAAATGCTGCCTGAATGAATATATAAAATAATTGCGTTTATAACCAGTCCTAATTATAAATGGAGCCGTTTTTTTTCATCACTGAACAAAAGAGAAAAGTAGCTATTACTTGTATTTATGATGAAGAGTTATCATTAGCCCTAACTTTGAGTAGAATTACTCACAGCATTGTTTTTATTTTTTTTTTAATTTGATCCTTATAAACCATGAAGTTCATAGTTCAATAAAGCTACTACAGTAAACACCGAACATTCAATGTCACAATCCGATGAACAAATATTTTAGTTATCCAGGGTTTGAGCAATCCAATATAATGGAAGACAAAGGGCCAGGGACCATATGAATTGCTCAAGTGAGCCTGAGTGCTCAAGCCACTGGTGCCTAAGCTTATGGTGTTTCACTGTAAGAGTAATAAATAGAGTGGGAATATCTTAACAACACATTCTATATTTCAAGGTCACATAATTAACTACAAGCACCAACTGCAGTAAATTAGTTCAAACCTTGTTCTATATGGATAGAAATAAAGTATTTCCCATAAGAAATGGGTACATAACTGTGGCAAACTTCTTTTATTTATGGTTAATGCAGCACAACATCAACACACATACTTCAAAAATAATTCAACACTAAATAACTGCTGCTGTGACGGTCGTTCTTTTAACAGCTACAAATCTGAAGACAAGTCACAAATGCCTACCTGCCAGGCACCAATATTTGATGCAGATTCTGAGAAAGGTCGTTGGAACACACGGCACATCTTAAATGCATCAGATCTAATCTCTGTTACGTTGTTCAGTAAGGCCCACACTGCGGCCAGCGGGAACACAGACGAGAACAAAAACACATAACCAAACTGCAGAAACATCTCCAGGTAGTCGTTTAGAGTTCCCTGTAAGGAAGCAGACAAATTATGTTTGCTCAACAGAAATAAAAATATGTACTTTTAGGCTTGCCTCTGTTCAACAAATATTTTTTTACACCCTGAAAACACTTTCATGAAACCAGTAAATCTACCTCCAGGCATGACATTAGTCAATATGCCCCCAGTCATGACACCAGTCAATCTGTTCACAACAATGACACCAGTCTTCATGACACTAGTCTTTTTGCCCACCTGCATGACACCATTCAATTTGATCTCTGCCATGACACCAGTCTTTTTGCTGGTCAATTTGATCTCTGCCATGACACCAGTCTTTCTGCTGGTCAATTTCATCTATGTCATGACACCAGTCATTTTGCCCACCTGCATGACACCAGTCAGTTTGTTCACTGCCATGACACCGGTCTTTTGCCCACCTGCATGACACCAGTCAATTTGATGTCTGCCATGACACCAGTCTTTTTGCCCACCTGCATGACACCAGTCAATTTGTTCACTGCCATGACACTAGTCTTTTGCCCACCTGCATGACACCAGTCCATTTGATCTCTGTCATGACACCAGTCATTTTGCCCACCTGCATGACACCAGTCAATTTGATCTCTGTCATGACACCAGTCTTTTTGCCCACCTGCATGACACCAGTCAATTTGATCTCTGTCATGACACTAGTCTTTTTGCCCACCTGCATGACACCTGTCAATTTGATCTCTGTCAAGTCTGGAGGATTTCTATTGTATTTATAACATTTTATATTGGAATCTTAACAATTGTCATATAACATTCAAAACGAAAAATACTTGCCAGGCTTAAACAAAGTTAAGGGCTTATCAACATGGATATTTACTTTCCCTCAATGCTTATCAACATGAATATTTGCTTTCCCCCAATGAGCATGTACCCAAATTTTGACTGGCTTCCAAGAAAGTCATGTTTATCTATAACACGAGCTTGTAGAACACGAAATGCCCCCATTGACACATTCAGTAATTGCACAAGAAACAGAAATTATTTGGTCACTGTGCACTGGATGTTTGACATACTGACCTCAAATCAACAATTATGGGTCATTTACCTGTCATAAGTAAACTCCGTATCAAATGTGATCTTAAACCAAAGCATTTCTCTTGTTATTTGGCAAAAAAAGTTCTACTGTTCTGGGTCAATCTGACCTTGAACTTTGACTTCAAATCAATAGGGGTCATCTGCTGGTCATGATCAACATCCCTATAAAGTTTCGTGATCCTAGTCCCAAGTTTTCTCAAATTATCGTCTGGAAACGGTTTAATTGTTCTGGGTCTCTGTGACCTTGACCTTTGACCTACTGACCTCAAAATCAATAGGGGTCATCTGCTGGTCATGACCAACCTCCCTATCAACTTTCATGATCCTTAGGCACAAGTGTTCTCAAGTTATCGTCCAGAAACGGTTTAACTGTTCCAGGTCACTGTGACCTTGACCTTTGATCTACTGACCTTAAAATCAATAGGGGTCAGCTGGTCATGACCAATCTCCCTAACAACTTTCATGATCCTAGACCAAAGCATTCTCATGTTATCGTTTGGAAACGGCTTAACTGTTCTGGGTCACTGTGACCTTGACCTTTGACCTACTGACCTCAAAATCATTAGGGGTCATCTGCTGGTCATGATCAACCTCCCTATCAACTTTCATGATCCTAGGCCAAAGTGTTCTTGAGTTATCATCCGGAAACCATTTAACTGTTCCAGGTCACTGTGACATTTACCTTTGACCTACTGACCTCAAAATCAATAGGGATCATCTGCTGGTCATGACCAACCTCCTATCAACTTTCATGATCCTAGGCCCAAGCGTTCTTGAGTTATCATCCGGGAACGGATTGGTCTACGGACAGACAGACTGACTGACATCTGCAAAACAATATACCCCACCTTCTTCGAAGGGGGGCATAATAACACACACTAATGGTGATATCACCTTGAACTGTAGCCACAAGGAAATAATGCTACCATTTTTTATCTGCTATTTTATACATTAAGTGTATTAAAATCTGGAACAAGAGATAGCAGAAGCATTTTCAAACTAATCTAAACACAACAAATTGTTTCATGCCACAATTATACTTCAATCATGGAACTATTTTGCAGGACTTATAACCTTTTTGTCATATTTAAATTAATCAAAACAAGGTTCTGCAATATACAAATGTATTTCTTTTTCAATTAGGTAATAACGCAGTTATACCTCATACACATCCATTGTACTTTCAACACTGGTCTGTTTCTGGAGGTCCTCGCCTATTTCTCCGTTACTGAACTCCACTTTTTGTACTTCATCAAACTTCTTCATTGCTGTATCGAGCTTCTTGGCTCGGCGACTGTGTAGCAAGAATGGCAAAATGGATTCCTGAATCTGACCCACTATCTGGGTGGTAATAAGGAGGGCGGCAAGATGCTGAAAATGTCATTGAAATATTGTATTATATGATTAACAACTACAGTGCAGGGTTAGACCCTAACAATTTTTTCCTAGTTACCTGATGGATCACAAAATTTTTAATTCTACTGGTCCCCGCAAATCTAGGTGGTCCCTAAAATCTATCAACAAAATTTAAATGATAAAAACATAGTTATTTCAGTTACTTTATTAAATGATCTTGTTTTCAGTTATCTACTGTCCGTAGGTTAGGGGACTTAGTGTCGATCCCTACAGTGAAACACTGCTCGCGCAAGCATTGACAGCTCAAGCACCTGGACTCTAACAACTGATACAGTCTTGTCAATTTTCCTTATAACACCACTTGCTATTAGAGTTTGTTTGCTTTGGTTTAGCACCATTTTTCAACAGTATTTCAATTATGTAACAGCGGGCTAACTAGTGTTCCTGGACTCTATACCAGTACTAGCCTGTTTTCCACAAGTAACTGCCAACTTCCCCACATGAATCTGAGGTGGAGGACATATGGATTCAGACACAATGTCTTTTATCAGTAGTCACAGAGAACATATGCCTCACCCGGGGATCAAACTCACGACCCCGCAATCTATAGACCTACGCTTTTCCTACTGAGCTAAGCGGGCAGATGCTTTGAGTAGCAAAATGAAAGTAGGTCACTAGATCAATTTCAAGGACGAAATGTGAAAGTAGGTCACTAGGTCAAAATCAAGGTCAAATTACACTTCAGAACACAAATTTATGCATGTGGTCCAAATTTAAAGCCTGTACCTTCAAAAATGTGGAAGTAGGTCACTAGGTCAATGTCAAGGTCAAAGTTTGTTTCGGTACACAATCCTATGCATGTGGTCTAAATTTGAAGCCTGTAGCTACAGAAATGTGAAAGTAGGTCACTAGGTCAATCTTAAGGTCAAAGTTCATTTCGGTACACAAAACTATGCATGTGGTCCAAATTTGAAGGCTGTAGCTCGAGAAATGTGAAAGTAGGTCACTAGGTCAAAATCAAGGTCAAATTTTATTTCGGAACACAGAACTATGCATGTGTTCCAAATTTGAAGCCTGTACCTTCAAAAATGTGAAAGTAGGTCACTAGGTCAATGTAAAGGTCAAAGTTTGTTTCGGTACACAAAACTATGCATGTGGTCCAAATTTGAAGGCTGTAGCTTGAGAAATGTGAAAGTAGGTCAGTAGGTCAAAATCAAGGTCAAATTCCAATTCAGAACACAAAACTATGCATGTGGTCCAAATTTGAAGCCTGTACCTTCAAAAATGTGAAAGTAGGTCACTAGGTCAAAGTCAAGGTCAAAGTTTTTTCAGTGCACAAAACTATGCAAGTGGTTAAATTTGAAGGCTGTTGCTACAGAAATGTGAAAGTAGGTCACTAGGTCAAAATCAAGGTCAACTCATGTCAAGGTTCATCTTGCCACTCAAAACCATACATGTGGTCCAAATTTGAATGTTGTAGGTTATTGACAAGAAGATTTTAAAATCTTTTCCCTATATAAGTCTATATGAACCATGTGACCCCCAGGGCGGGGCCATATTTAACCCTAGGGGGATAATTTGAACAAACTTGGTAGAGAACCACTAGATGATGCTACAATACAAATGCCAAAGCCCTAGGCTTTGTGGTTTGGACAAGAAGATTTTCAACGTTTTTCCCTATGTAAGTCTATGTAAACCATGTGACCCCCGGGGCGGAGCCATATTTGACCCTAGGGGGATAATTTGAACAATCTTAGTAGAAGACCACTAGATGATGTCATATACAAAATATCAAAGCCCTAGGCCCTGTGGTTTTGAACAAGAGGTTTTTCAAAGTTTTTCCCTATATAAGTCTATATAAACCATGTGACCCCCGGGGCGGGGCCATATTAGACCCCAAGGAAATATTTTGAATCATCTTGGTAGAGGACCACTAGATGATGCTTCATACCAAATATCAAAGCCCTAGGCTCTGTGGTTTTGGACAAGAAGATTTTCAAAGTTTTTCCCTATATAAATCTATGTAAATTATAGAAATAAACAAAGGGCCATAACTTACTAAAAAATTGTTGAACCAGTCTGATTTTCAGGGGGACACAACTAGGGTACCAATACATCATTCTGACAAAGTTTGGTCAAAATCCCCCAGGTAGTTTCTGAGGAGATGCGATAACGAGAAATTGTTAACGGACGGAAGGACAGACGGACGGACGGAAGGACGACGGACCACAGACGCAGAGTGATTTGAATAGCCCACCATCTGATGATGGTTGGCTAAAAATGAGCTAAAAGACTTAGTTTTTGAGACTTTCAAGCAGTCCAGACACATGGCCCTGACTTTCTGTCTTCAACTTAAAACTAGCTTTATTTTGAAATCGAATTGTCTTATTAAATGTAAGCCCAATTTAAGTTGAAACAGTATTCATCTGACATACATACAAAATGAAGATGTAACCTAACATAAAAATTGATGATCTGGAGGCAAACATGTATATCCACGCTTCCAGTTGAATTTTGAACTGCATAGCAGTTGTGAATCAAAACCTGGTATTTTTTGTACTGAAATTTGTAGTTTACTGACAAAGCAATCTTTAAATCATGTCTAGAGGTGAATCTAGAGGTGGTTAAAAAATATAAAGAACATATTAAAGCATGTTATCATTCCTTGACACTATCATAAACTTACACTTTTCAGCAGTTTCATGTCTTGGAGATAGAAGGCAACGTAGAACAGTGAGATGAAGCAGTTAATAAACTCAAACTGAAATAAATAATTCACCTTTTAATATATTTTGATTTCATTGAAAACTGAATGTATTAAAACATAACATTAATTTATACTAATCCTTCTGCCATATATGGCACTGACCATAAAAGGGATAGAAGGATGATGCTGTAAAACCTAAAATTACTGAATAACTTAATAACACCACCTTTTTCATGATGGAACCGTCTGCCTCAACTTACCACGTATCAGTCTATGCTGGAGGGCTAAAGGCTGTTCTGTCTTACATCCAGTCATTGTAGATGCTGGACTTAATTTTATCAGTTTTTAAACTGTGTACTAAGGTAGACTAGTCTTCAATTTCATTCAAGTGTATTCAGTATTACATTTAAGTTGTGAGTATACCCTTCTTAAGTAAGCCAGCCAACAAAAATGTTGATGTTGAACGTGGATATGGATGTATGCTTTACACCGATTGTCCAATTTATTTCTCTGTAACCCCAGTGCAGTAGTCCTCATACAATTAGTTATCCTCGTACAAAACAATTTTTTATCTTTGCAAAATAGATTACAAAGATATGTTTTCATTTTTTACCTTTTTTTCCCGATGCAATTTATAAGCAACCTATTTTAAAGCAAGTACGGCTCCGTGAGGACTATTTCAATACCTCAGAAGGTCTGCCTGTTCAGATGTGTACAACAACTGTTTTAGAAATCGGACATGGACCGCAACTTGTCTAAAATATACTCCATTATTTTGTTGGAAGATACATGTTGGATTTAAATTGATAAGCATATTTTATTGAAAATAGTGCAATCAACATGAAATCATATGGCTGGAAAATTGTCTAAGGACTACTGTACAGGAGCTATGTACTAAAAAACTTGGTCTAATAAGGTACGTTTGAAAATGTCAATTTTCCCATAGCACCTTTGAACAGGCTATTCACTTCTTAAGTAGGAATTAATGTAACATCTGCTAGGTGTTTCACAGAACTTTCCAACTGTATATATAAAACTGAAAATGCATTTACTTACCAAGATCAATTTCAATATGATATGGTTGTCATATGATGTCTGCAACCTGTGGTTTTCTGAATTAAACAACATTATAGATATGAAAAACATGAGAAGAACTTTGCTGAAATTGTTTTAAAAAAATCTAGAGACAAGAAAAGAAAGCATTAACAGAAGAAATGCTAATTTAATGAAAATCATGTAAATGCAGTAGTTTCCAGCACTTGGGCAAACATAGTTTCTTCATAGAAACAAGAGGACCATGATGGTCCTGAATCGCTCACCTCTTCCCACATGACCCAGTTTTGAGTATGACGTTGTTTTTTCTCTTATTTGACATAGCGACCTAGTTTTGAACTTGACCTAGGTATTATCAAGATAAAAATTCTGACCAATTTTCATGAAGATCCATTGAAAAAATATGGTCTCTAGAGAGGTAACAAGGTTTTTCTATTATTTGACCTAATGACCTAGTTTTCGAAGGTACGTGACCCTGTTTTGAACTTTAATTAGATATCATCAAGGTGAACATTCTCACTAATTTTCATGAAGATCTCATGAAAAATATGGCCTCTAGAGAGGTCACAAGGTTTTTCTATTTTTATACCTACTGGCCTAGTTTTGACCGCACGTGACCCGGTTACGAAACTGACCTAGATATCATCAAGATGAACATTCAGATTAATTTTCATGAAGATCCATTGAAAAATATGGCCTCTAGAGAGGTCAAAAGATTTTAATAATTTTAGACCTACTGACCTAGTTTTTTACCGCAGTTGACCCAGTTTCAAACTTGACCTAGATATCATCAAGATGAACATTCTGACCAACTTTCATACAGATCCCATGAAAAGTATGGCCTCTAGAGAGGTCACAAGGTTTTTTTTATTATTTGACCTACTGACCTAGTTTTTTAAGGCACGTGACCCAGTTTCGAACTTGACCTAGATATCATCAAGGTGAACATTCTGACCAATTTTCATGAAGATCCATTCACAAGTATGGCCTCTAGAGAGGTCACAAGGTTTTTCTATTTTTAGACCTACTGACCTAGTTTTTGAACACAGTTGACCCAGTTTCGAACGTGACCTAGATATCATCAAGATGAACATTTAGACCAATGTTCATACAGATCCCATGAAAAATATGGCCTTTAGAGAGGTCACAAGGTTTTTCTATTATTTGACCTACTGACCTAGTTTTTGAAGGCACGTGACCCACTTTCGAATTTGACCTAGATATCATCAAGATGAACATTCAGACCAACTTTCATACAGATCCCATGAAAAATATGGCCTCTAGAGAGGTCACAAGGTTTTTCTATTATTTGACCTACTGACCTAGTTTTTGACGGCACGTGACCCACTTTCGAAATTGACCTAGATATCATCAAGATGAACATTCTGACCAATTTTCATGAAGATCTCATGAAATATATGGCCTCTAGAGAGGTCACAAGGTTTTTCTATTTTTAGACCTACTGACCTAGTTTTTGACCCCACATGACCCAGTTTCGAACTTGACCTAGTTATCATCAAGATGAACACTCAGACCAACTTTCATACAGATCCCATGAAAAATATGGCCTTTAGAGAGGTCACAAGGTTTTTCTATTATTTGACCTACTGACCTAGTTTTTGATGGCACGTGAACCAGTTTCGAACTTGACCTAGATATCATCAAGATAAACGTTCTGACCAATTTTCATGAAGATCTTTTAAATATATGGCCTCTAGAGAGGTCACAAGGTTTTTCTATTTTTAGACCTACTGACCTAGTTTTTGACCCCACTTGACCCAGTTTTGAACTTGACCTAGATATCATCAAGGTGAACATTCTGACCAATTTTCATGAAGATCTTGTGAAATATATGGCCTCTAGAGAGGTCACAAGGTTTTTCTATTTTTAGACCTACTGACCTAGTTTTTGATGGCACGTGACCCAGTTTCGAACTTGACCTAGATATCATCAAGATGAACATTCTGACCAACTTTCATAAAGATCCCATGAAAAATGTGACCTCTAGAGTGGTCACAAGCAAAAGTTTACGCACGGACGCACGGACGCACTGACAGACGGACGACGGACGCTGCGCGATCACAAAAGCTCACCTTGTCACTTTGTGACAGGTGAGCTAAAAAACATCCTTGAAAATTTTCCCTCATAAAACATTTCTGAAATGTTGTCTAATCACTGTAAGAAGGAAAAAGGATTTGAGCCGTGCCATGAGAAAACCAACATAGTGGGTTTGCGACCAGCATGGATCCAGACCAGCCTGCTCATCCGCGCAGTCTGGTCAGGATCCATGCTGTTCGCTAAAGGTTTCTTTAATTGCAATAGGCTTTGAAAGCGAACAGCATGGAGCCTGACCAGACTGCGCGGATGCGCAGGCTGGTCTGGATCCATGCTGGTCGCAAACCCACTATGTTGGTTTTCTCATGGCACGGCTCATTTTGATGTTTTCTTAAAATAAACTGAGCAACTTACCAAATTCATTAAGCAGTGTAGCAATTTTCCTGTATATAGCATTCAGTATTGCAATAACGATGGCATAAACAACCGTTGGCATAAAAGTATTTAGGAGATTCAACCATCCTTTATCCTCTAGATACCATTTATCTACGACAGCCTGGAACCAGAAGTATCCTAACATAGCATAAAATGCTACCGTAAGACACAAACACAGGACAGGAACCGTCACTCCATAAAACCTTAGTACTCTCTGAGATTTTGGAAAAACAGGTTCTGGCTTCCCAGTGACAGGATTCTTTCCCATCCGACCATGATAATTTGCTCGAGGTTCTTCAAATCTTGATGAAACAAAGTCCATACAACCCCATTTAAACGCAAGTTCCGCACAATAACGTTTCCAAGCTTCAAGAAATAACGTAGCCCAGACAAGATTGAACACGGCAAAGATGGCCTCCCTGTAGAGATTCTGCCAGGAAGTTATCCAGTATATGATGCCGATGACTGCCGGAGGTATAAGAGCTATTGTGTAGAATCCAAGAAAGGCAAAGTACAGGGCTATTTTCTCTCCAAAATAGTTCTGAATTTTATCTGAAATAGATATTTTTCATGAAATCTTGTATGAAGTATTGATATATTGATGAGAGATACTTGTTATTTAACTAAATTATTATTACCTTGTAGTAAAAGTGAAGAAACATGTATCCTTATGAGATGAGATTGAAATTTGTTTTGTTTTTGTTGAGTTTAATGTCATACCAATACAGTAATATGTCATGGCGACTTTCCAGCTTTTCATGGTGGAAGACCCCAAGTGCCCGTCTGAGCATTATTTCATTATGGGTGTGAACCTGGGTAGAACCACCAACCTTCCGTAAGACTAGAGCTAGGCTTGAACCCATATCAGTGAGGGGCAAGTGATCTGATGTCAGCGACCTTAATAACTCGGCCACAGAGGCCCGATATTAAAAGGATTTCCTGTATTTTCTTGTTCAAACTCTTTTACAGTTTTACTCTGTGTATGTGTGTGTGTGTGTGTGTTTCGGTTTAAAGTCTTTTTCAACAATTTTTCAGTCTTATAGCCAACGGTGTCTACTTGTAGCAGTGAGCACAATGTCCAACTTTATAGTTCTGCCTCACTGGAATATCACGCCGCAGACACATGACAAGATATCCCACCCAGTCACATTTTACTGACACCGGGCTGACCTGTCCTAGCACTACCCTCTTAATGCCGAGCGCCAAGCGAGAAAGCTGCTAGTACCATTTTTAACGTCTTTGGTATGACGCGGCCAGGGATCGAACCCAAGACCTCCCGCACTCGAAGCGGGCGCTCTACCACTAGGCTACCGAGACGGTTACAGTTTTACTCAATCACTAATAACTGTACACAAATAAGAAGCCAATGAACATAAAGCATATTTTATACAATTTATACATACCAATAGGCTGCTGGGCAAAAGGTTTACCATACCACTCAGCTCCTAGTTTTTTCAGAAACTCCTTGTCATGAATTGGGAACAAATTCTTGATTAAATCCTGACTCAGCATTTTTTTCACTGAAAGGCAAAAACAATATACTGAAGAAGGCATACATGTAATTCATTGACGGTCACATTTTTTTGATGTTGTTGGGAATTACATTAGAGTTAACAGCTATATTCATATGGCAATGTTTTTTCTCTCTAGTTTTTGTTGAGTTATAGGACAGAAAAACACAAATTTTATATTTTGCTTTTGGAAATGTTTCCACCAAGAAGTGTCCTATGAGCATTAATTTCAAGCATGAATGGGAACCTGGGTATGATCAACACCCTTCCATAGGATTACTAAAAAGCTTCCTCACATGAAAAAGTACCACACCAAAAGCAAGGTTTTGAACCAACAGCAGAGAGGGGCGAGTGATTCGAAGTCAGTTACCTTAACAATTCCACAATAAAGGTCCCTGCACATGGCAATGGTCCGGTTTATCTAATAACAGAAGACTAGAGCATTGACTCATACATGTATTTACAGGAAATATAGTCATCAATTACCAGCCTTCTGGTAGACAACTGGACAGCCCTTAATGTGAAGAAAGCCGACTGCTAAAAATATATTATGTCAGTTCTAGTCATTTTCTAGGGAACGAGATGTTTGTCAAAAACATATTATTCCCCAATGATTTCAGTTCTGAGATAACTTGACTTTACCCTTTGAGCTACTGCTCCCCAACACAACAGTCATCTAATGACAACAGGTAGCCATCCAAGGAAGTCATGGACTGTAGGCTGAAATTTTTTTAGCTATTGAGTGGAAACCACTTTCTGTCTGTCTAGGACATTGCAGCCTTGACCACTGACCTACTAACTCCAAAAATAATAGGGATCATCTTACAGGCAACAATCCTATGAAACCTGACTAATGTATGACAAAGTATTCTTCAGTTATAGATCCGAAATGGTTTTCAGCTCAAGGATGTCATGACCTTGACCTTTGACCTACTGACTCTTCTAATAACTGGGGTCATCTACTAGCCACATACAATCATCCTATAAAGTTTGCCAACAGCAGGCCAAAATGTCTGAAAACAGATTTTACAGCTCAAGATCACCATGACCTTTGACCTAATAACCCCACAACAAAAGGGGTCATCTACAGACTGCAGGCAATCATCCTATAAAGCTTGATGACTTTAGGCCAGTGTTTTTCAATTATCAACTGAAAACCGAATATACTGCGACCTTGACTTTTGACCTGACACCCAAAATAAAAGGGTCATGTACTGACAAAAGGTAATCATAATAGAAAGTTTTAAGACTGTAGGCTACAGTGTTCTTCAGTTTCCTATTGGAAACCAGTTTTCAGCTCAATGTCCCACACGACCTTGACCTCCAAGCACCTGAACTCACAATCAATAGGGGTCATCTGCCGGTCACAACCTACCTGCTTACCAAGTCTGAGATTCCTATGCCAAAGCTTTCTTCAGTTACCGATGGAAACAAAGGGGTGAACAGAAAGACTGACAGACAGATGGTCCAATTACTTAAAGTCACCCCTTCAAAGGGTATAAAAACTCTTATACTGTGGATTGGGGTGGAGTTGGTAACATCAACAACTGGTTCAAAACTACAATATCCCTACAAGGAAGACATTATTATTGACTGTAACATTTCACTTAGTTTAATCTGATTTTTCTAGTCAGAACAATCTTGAAATATATTTGTAAGACTAAAACTCTACCAATGGTGCGTCCGGCATACAGCTTGATAAACTCATATCCTGGTACATGTTCATCATCCTCTGTTGCCCGGATATTCTCTAATTCTCGAAATATTATCTTCTGCTTCTCAGCCATTGTAAGAAAATTGTCAGCATTGTCTGTAAGAGATCATTTTAATTGTCAGCATTGTCAGTAAGAGAAATGTTTTGTTAGCATTGTCTGCAGGAGAACACTTGTCAGCACTGTCTGTAAGAGAACATTTAATTGACAGCACTGTGTGTAAGAGAACATTTTAACTGTCACAAAGAGAACATTTTAATTGTCAGCATTGTCTGTAACAGAACATTTATCAGCCCTGCCTGTGAGAGAAAATTTTGTCAGCTTTGTCTGTAAGAAAAAAATTGTCAGCATTGTAAGAGAACATATAAAGTATTTTTAAGTATGACACTGTGTCTGTACAGGTAAAAAGGGAAAATAAAGCTTGTGAATTGACAACACAATGCATTTTTAGTATTTCAGTCATATTCATTCAGAGAAACACCTTTAACAAAATCTTACTAAAAAACTAAGTAACACTGCTGTTTGATAAATTAATTTCAAAGTAAAAGGATTCAAATGATACTATTGTTGAAAACTCCACGAAATCAGTTATAAAGCTTAAAAACGCCACCTACCTCCACCCCTGAAATTAGCAAGATCTCTAACAGTGAACTCTCTGTGGTTACCATCCTTGTATACCTTCATCATGTCCATCATTTCTGCCCCGAGTAACAGCCTATCTGTCTTTGCCCCAATAAACAACACTGTCTCCTACAGGATACAAAACAATGACAATGTCACCATGACTGTCAATACTCCAAGGATTTTGGAAATGTAATACTAAAATCTTGAAATAATAAGAGATCTCAAAAATATGAGTCCTGAGAAACAAGCACTAGATCCCTGATAGTAGATGAGAGGTATTACTCCACCACTCATTACTCTTACAGGATGACAATCATGGGACTATTTTTTTTTATTTGTAAACTATTAATCATTTTGTGTTGGACCAAGCGATAGTGGCCACATGTCTTCAAAATTTGTAGTCCAGAATTAGACCTCTTAAGCTAGAATTTCAATACACCAAAAATGTATGCAAGACAATGTATATAATTGCAGACATATTACTAATAAACTGTACTGAAATGTTACTAGTATAAACAATTGCCTTTTTACAAATTTTAAGTAAAAAGGGGGCCATAACTCCACCAAAAATAGGAGGAATGTAACCAATATCAAACTTAGACGATATTTTAAAATCATAAACATGTGTACCAAAACTGAATCAAATCTATTCATCCTTTCAAAAGTTATGGAATGAATATCAATATTTTGCACAAATTTTAAGTAAGAAATAGACCATAACTCTGAAAATATAGGTGGATTGTAACTTAAATTTAACTTCTACATCTGAAGTGAGGCACAAGCACCAAGTAATATTCTTCTGCAAATTGTTTAACTATTCATTCCCACAAAAATGTGGTCTCTTCTCATCCATTTATAAACTCCCATAATACATGTGTATATACTAGGAGTAATACCCGGGTCACACATACGGCATGGTAGCTACCTTTAGCCACGGATAGAAACGTAGTAATCCTTATCGATCCGTACCTGAACTGTACCTTAAAGTAGTAATCCGTATCAATCCGTACCAATCGGTACGGCTCGATACAGATTACTACGTTTCTATCCGTTGGCTAGACGTAGCTATCCGCACCGTATGTGTGACTGGGGTATAACAGTGTTGTTCATGAGTCATAACATAATTTATGTAGCCGCCCTCTTTAAACTATATTCTATATATTCATGTGTGTACATGTATCTAACAAGTGTAGATTATATTCCCATTACTGCATCTTTTCTTTGGCAACTACACATTACAAACGTCTATATACTTATCAACATGCAAATCGTAACTTCTAATTGAACCATGCATACAAAACAAATCTAAAGGCCTGGCACATCACCAAAGGCGAACACAACTAATCTTAGAAAGCCTGATCTGTTTTAAGGTAACACAACCAACTGCTTTTCAGTGCACATACAAAATGTTTACCTTTAAATGATTTTGTATGTCAGACCCCAAATTCAAGATGACCTAAAATACAAAAGCCATTATCTGTATGGCCCATCAATTTATGATTTTTGCTAAATCAAGACCCCTCCCATTCTTCTTTAGCCAATATCCTTAAGCATTTCAACATGAAGTAAGCCTAGGTGACGATCATGGAACATGTTTTGTTACAGTTCCAGCCTGTTTTAAAAATGCACCTTTTACCATCAATTTTACAACACAAGCAAGTGTGAAACAGATACTTGGAAACAATAGTCAATTCAACTTTTAACTTACTACCTACCTCTTAATCCCTGGTATCAGCTGATGGGTCTGTAACCATTCTATCAAACGAAACCTGCCCTGACAACTGACATTTCGAGCAGAAATGAAAAAAGCTTTCAAAATCAGTAAATTTTTCTTCCTTGGAACACTTCTGTGTGAATGGATACCCCATAGGCTAGCAGAGTCACATACTAAAATCAATATGCTTCAGACTTCATGAAGAACAGGCATCCAGTGCAGGAAGTGTCCCCAGTGTTAATTTCATACTTACCAAGAGCAGTGATGGTAAAAAGTGTGTTTTTGAAATTGTAATAAAACATGTTCTGTGATCATCACCTAAAAATGCTAAAAGATATTGGTTAACGGCTGACATGGGCTGAGGATGGGCGTTTGGGGGTTCCTGACGTTTTGGTGGATATTTGAAATTCTGAAATTAAACATCATCAATCATACAAAAAAGCAATTGTTTTACATGAAAATTGAACAGCATACAAAATATATATATTGTTTAATGATACAAGCTTTGAATTCTGGAAAACAACTGCATTAAGTGGCTGCACTTATTTTCCCAGAACTGAATTTCACATAACTAGGTTTAACATTGTTTTGCAGAAATTCTGAGAATTATTTATTTGTATTTCTTTAGAAATGGTACTTTTTTTCTAAAGGGGAACAACTTTTTAAGAATATTTTAATTACCCAGTAGTATGATTGGTACAGGCCAGTATGATGAAATGTATTGGACTGCTGATTGCTGAAACAGATATTTTGTTCATTTTCCAACCAATTTGCGCTTTTTTATGGATAAATTATGTTGATTTCATCAAAATCATTATGTTCGTCTCTTTGTAATAGTTGTATCCCTTAGATTTAACTGCAAATGGCAGTCTGTCAAAAACTGCATATGGCTGACTCATAGAAACAAGAGCACCGCCTTGCGGGTGCTGACGCTCATCTGATTTTTTTTGTGTAATAGAAATATTGTCCTACCCATGATTTTCTAAGTCTAAAAAGGGCCATCATTCTTGCAAAAAGCAGGATAGAGTTATGTTTCTTGATGTTCAGTGTCGACTTATGATGGTGAAAAACTGTTGCAAGTTTTAAAGCAATAGCTTTGATAGTTTATGAGAAAAGTTGACTTAAACATAATACTCAACCAAGAAAATGATTTTCTAAGTCCAAAAGGGGCAATAATTATTGCAAAAAGCAGGATGGAGTTACGCTGCTTGCTGTACAGGGTCAGCTTATGATGGTGAAGAAGTGTTGCAAGTTTCAAAGCAATAGCTTTGATAGTTTAAGAGAAAAAGTTGACCTAAACATAAAACTTAACCAAGAAATCTGATATTTTCTAAGTCCAAAAGGGGCCATAAATCTTGCAAAATGGAGTTATGTTTCTTGATGTACAGGGTCTGCTTATGATGGTGAACAAGTATTCCAAGTTTCAAAGCAATAGCTTTGATAGTTTGGGAGAAAAGTTGACCTAAACATAAAACTTAACCAAGAAATCTGATATTTTCTAAGTACAAAAGGGGCCATAAATCTTGCAAAAAGCAAGATGGAGTTATGTTTCTTGCTATACAGGGTCAGCTTATGATGGTGAACAAGTATTCCAAGTTTCAAAGCAATAGCTTTGATAGTTTAGGAGAAAAGCTGACCTAAACATAAAACTTAACCAGGCAACGCCGACGCCGACGCCGACAACCGCTCAAGTGATGACAATAACTCATCATTTTTTTTCAAAAAATCAGATGAGCTCAAAATAATTAAATCAACAAAAGTCTTATTTATTTTTACATTTTAGGGCTTTGACATTATTGCAAATATATAAGAAATACACAATGTCATGTTACACAGTTCCAAGACAATCCAATCATATTAAAAACTCTGAACTATCTTGAAGTGTGGCCCCTTCCTGTATCCTCTTTCAAGAAAATGAAAACACCTTTAAATTAGTGGCACAACAAACATATTTTATTTGATGTTCAATTTTCATATAAAAAAATTCTCTTTCTGGTTTTAAATTATACTGCAAAATCTCAATTAGAAAATACAGAAAGACAAATGTAGTGATATGCCTTTGATATGGGTAGAATGGTGGAAGTCAGTATCATATTCCTTCTTATTATTATAGAAATGAAATGTCCCACATATTCTTAACAATCATGTTAAAAATAAATTAATTCTTACTTTCAAGATGTGCATGTACCGCTAACCTGGCCTAAACATCACAAATTAAAGGTGGTCAATCACATTTAAGCAAAATTTAGTGACATTTTTTACTTTTTGTATATTCAGTTAGAGATTTATTTAATAAACAAAAATACCCATTACTTAGAGTTAGATCCCTGTTAGAAATGTATACTTTATTGATTTTCATAAAAATTTGTAATTACTCCCCTTTAATATGAAAATATTTAAAAAGCTTGGTATTTCTTTTTATTTCCATATAATTCTGAGTTTTACGTTCGCATTGGATAGATATACCAAATATTTAACAATCTGAATCAAAGGGTGGGTTTTAAAATGCATGTAGCTTCTGAATTTCATTTCTTTCAATTCTATCTTGGTTGCGCAACCAAGATAGGCAAAGGGAGGTAATAATAATTTTTCAAACTTGCATTTCTAATGAATTCAATCTATATATGTAATTGTTAATGCAATTATTTTACGAATATAATACAATATATCGGTTAGTTTTACATTTTCTTAGGTAAAGTATGTTTATCACATTTATACTTATGATAAAATAACTCGATCTTGGTTGGGCAACTGCAATAGGAAAACCAATTATTAAAAATATCTCCAGTGAAAATCTAACTTGTATTAAGCGCTAACTGAACATAAATGAGTGTAAATGATCAGATGTTAAAGTTTAAAACAAATCCGTTACTTAGCCAAAATCTGATTATCCACCTTTAAACAATACTGCTATAATGTTATATATACACTTTTGTTTTAATATATTCTATTAATACCACTGACAAAAACAGTTTCATCTCTTAAACCGTATTAGTGTAAATCATACTTCTACTGTTGGGTTTGATATAGCATCATTAGTATCAGTATATGTCATTATATCACACATCTAACTGGACAAGACAGTTCCCATAGTTTAGTAAAAGACTATTCAAATTTCATTTTGTCAACTCAAAAGCTATGGAGTTGCTATCCAAATAATGTAGTGAAGATCTAGTCAGGTTGATCTTGTTGAAACAGCATATAAATTTCAATCTACATAATCATTCAAATATTTTTCTATCAATATCTTAACATTGGAAGGTGTTGTTTCTGAGACAACTCCAGCCAGAGAACTTCATAACAGTGGAACATATAAATTTTCATTTCAGACGAGGATTCAATTAGGCCTTTCATCTTCAACAATTATGGGAACATTGTACTGTTGCTAAGTTCCAAGCAACAAGTTTTGTGTAAGATTATTTCAAATTATCTTTGAACATGGTGTTTTTGTTCTACTATCCTGCTGCTAATAAAGACTGGTGTGGGAACATCCATGAACTACTTTAAATCTGGTATGGGAACAACCAGGAATAAGTTAAATCTGGTGTGGGAACAACCAGGAATAGGGTTAAATCTGGTATGGGAATAACCAGGAATAGGTTACATCTGGTATGGGAACAACCAGGAATAGGTTAAATCTGGTATGGGAACAACCAGGAATAGGTTACATCTGGTATGGGAACATCCAGGAATAGGTTAAATCTGGTATGGGAACAACCAGGAATAGGTTACATCTGGTATGAAAACAACCAGGAATAGGTTACATCTGGTATGGGAACAACCATGAATAGGTCACATCTGGTATGGGAACATCCATGAACTACTTTAAATCTGGTATGGGAACAACCATGAATCGGTTACATCTGGTATGGGAACATCCATGAACTACTTTAAATCTGGAGTGGAAACATTTTGAAACTGCTTTAAATCTGGTATGGGAACAACCAGGAATAGGTTAAATCATGTATGGGAACATCCATGAACTACTTTAAACCTGAAACTGCTCTAAATATGGCATGGGAACAACCAGGAATAGGTTAAATCTGGTATGGGAACATCCATGAACTACTTTAAATTTGGTATAAGAACATTCTCCAGATGTTATAAATTTTGTTTGGAAACATACAGGAACTACAAGTACTTTAAACCTGGTATGGGAAAATTCAGAAAATAAATCTGGTACAAACAATTTTCTGTCATTTTGACATAAGGAAATGGCCTTAGTTCTTTTCATATCAAAGGCATGTTAATGTACTGTTCAAGTATGGGTAGAGTCAAAAACAATTAAAAGTTGTTAATTTTTTTTCAATAAGATTGCCTACTGTCATGGTAAAAGACTGCACAAATATGAACAACACATACGCATAACTGAAGAAGCAAAATACATGTCCAGCCATGACTTTTCTCAGCATTTTCAGAACTGAATGTTGAAAAAACAACAAATCCTTAAATTAATGTACAAATGAATGCAACAGCTGCTAAAAAAGAGGTTGTGACTTCGCAAATACATAAGAGTTTTTTTTTGTTTGTTTTAAAGGTGATTGAAAAACATCACTAAATTCATAGCTTTATAAACTAAGCTAATCATTCCGGTGTTTCTGTTTTAGCTCCAAACTGCAGAGTTATTCTGTGTAAATTTGTCTCATTTTAGAAAACACAATCAATATTTAACTTCCATGCCCTTCACCAAACCACAACTGGCATAAGTCTCATGGAATATTAACCTTTAGCCTGCTGGCAGTAAGAGATTTTGCCTTTGTGACCAGTGCGGAGCCAAGATCAGCCTGCATCTCTGTGCAGGCTGATCATGGTCTGCACCAGCTGGTCTGCACTGTTCACTCTTCAGTCAGAAAATTTTTCAGTGAAAACCCCTTTGAATAATAAGTGGGAATGAAGGACCAGTCCATTTTAGAAATTTAGCAGGGTAAAGGTTAACTAACTGATAATATAGCATTAGTGTTTAAGGTACTGGACCCTTAACAACAATTGGGCAAATGTGTATTCTCCGTATGGAATTTCGGAATTCTCAGCTTTTTACCGAAAGCAATGTTCACATTAGCTACAGTTATGTCCGAGGATGCTGAAGTGCCAATGAGAATATGTAATCACACAAAATAACGGAGTGTCATTATACCGGTAGATCCATTACCGTAATAATTTTTCTAAAGAGCATGTTATTATTAATTTTGCCTGTGTTTAGACTTTGTAGGCAGCTGTGGCTATAAGGAATTTCTATGAACTTTACACATTCAGCTCTCAGCCTGCTGGCAGCAAGACTTTGTGATTCTGCCTTTGCAACCAGTGCAGACCAAGATCATGGTCTGCACTGTTCACTATTCAGTCAGTAAATTTTCAGTGAACACCCCTTTAATTAGTAAGCGATGCTGCCCAAATTGAATGATGGACCAGTCCATTTTAGAAATTTAGCAGGGTAAGGGTTAAATATTGAAATCTCAACCTCTCAACATTTTCTCACATATCATTCTAGTATACTAAGTACGACTATGGAGCTAATAACAAATTTCACATATTCTGGTACTCTTCCAGTCATAACCTAGTCCTTTCAGACAATACTTTGAACCAAGTAAACTAAATGTCATTTTGAATTATATTTGCTGTCAGATTTTAATAACATGAATGGGCAAAGATGACATTTTACATACAATGAAATTCCTTTTGAATTGAGACCATATACATGTAGTAAGCAAATGTGACTAGGAAATTTTTCAGCAAACTGAAATAACTGTATCTGGATACATGTAAAAATAAGTTTTTAATGAGCATCTATCAATGAAGATTTTATTATTGATGCCACACTTATACAATTCAATAACTGTAAAATGTTACCCTTTACCATGCATAAAAAACAAATCATGAATTTCAAATTAAAAAAGAAGAGAAGTTCATATAGACAAATAATTTACGTCCTTGGTATAGATGATTGTACACTATTGGATTACTTATAACATACGAGTAACCCAGCCCTTCATGTCAATAAAATTTGACAACACATAGAAATCAAAAGATAAGAACTAATATGTACCAATTAATTATGCATGTAACAATGTTAGTTCTCTCATATATGTATATTGTGTGCATACAGATACAAGGTATGCTCTGGGAAGCACACTCCCATGCATTGTACTTACTGAGTTTTCCTGTAAAGTAAATACAGCAACAATAATATAGCTTCAGCATGATAATATATCTCAATAGAATATATCAGAGGTCTTTAAACAAATATCCAGAAACTACAGAATGCTTTTAGTAAAAGTCCATGTCTCCCCAGTGATACAGCTTCATTTGAATAGAAGGTAAAATGATAGGCAATATCAAGCCATATCAAAGACATGTATTTGGAGATGGACAAAAAAAGAAGTTCTACAAATAAAAGAGAAATTAACAAAAACAATCATTTAATAATTAATGTTTCATTCAGAAAAGAAACATTTCTCTCAACCTGAAATAATTTCAAGTACTGAAACATTAATTTCCTGGTATTTTTGTTTTGTCTGTTCACGATGATGTGTTTTATTACTCCTTCTGTTGTTGTTGGATTTAACTTTGTACCGACTCAATTATGGGTTATACGGCGATTTTTCAGCTTTCAATGGTAGAGAAAGACCCCAGGGGTCCCTCCGTGCATTATTTCATCATGGACAGGCACCTGGGTAGATGGCTTCCTCAGGAGGAATTCAACACCCTGAGTGAGGCTCGAACGCACATTGGTAAAGGGCAAGTGATTCGAAGTCAGCGACCTTAACCACTCCGCCATGGAGGCCCCAGAAATGAAAGTAGTTTCCACTAACACTGGTAATAACTTTTACCTCCACAAAGGACAGTGTAATTTATCTCACTACATTATGGATTTTTGTTATATTGTCATCTTTGTCATTTCTTTTGTTTTAATTTTTAAAAAAATATGAATAAATAGAATATGAATAAATATATAGAAAGCAATAATTATTGTTTTCATATCTCGGAGCTTCTCAATTCAAGCCAATAACAAAAGGTAAGATCATCTTTTGCTCTGATTTGTTAAAGATAAAACATCAGCACTTAGCATGATACTTCATGGCAGTTTTGTAGTGCAAAATCGCTTAAAAACAATAAGCATCATAATATTTATGATTGCTGATATTTCTTTCTCTAAATACTATTAAATTAAGGTAAAAGCAATTTTGTTTAAAAAAAATAAACCACTCTTATTTATTTCAGAAACTAACGGAAATTTCAGTTTTTTTAGATATACAATTTATATCGCGGAGAGTCATTTCCCTTTCTCATTTTATGTATATTGTCTCAACTTGTATATAATATGCTCCTATAATAGGGGTAAAAAAAACTGTGCATTATACACAGTATCTATGGTACTAATCTAAATAAGTTTGTAGTATAGGTATCCTTTTAGGCTTACACTTATCGGCAAGGTTAATCTAAAACTGACATTTAAAGGGCAATAACTTCACCAAAATGCATTTCAACCCAAAAATGCCAATGACTTGCAATTCAAGCCATAGTATTGAGCAACCGTACAAATTTTGGTTGAAATCAAACAATAAGTTTCAGAGGTGGAGTGGTCCCTACAAACTTTTGTGACAGACAGACTGATGGACAAGACAAAACCAATATATTTCCCCACATATAGGGAAACATAATAAACATCTATATATCAACCTAGTCTGAACAAAGACACCGATTAAGAAATGAAGGTGTAAAACTGGAAAAATTTACCATGGACTTTTTGATAAATCAAGGGCCATAATCCTAACCTAATTGTCAAATAATGACATATAATAAAACTTAACTAGCATCTTGTGTGAAAATGAAAATATATATGCATTAACAATCATCAAGCAAGTGGTATTTATAAGAACATACATTGTAGTATATGCAAATACAGTGTCAAAAGTAGAGATAATAGAGTAATATCAATCTAAAGGCATGAGAACTGTATGGTCTTAGAAGCTGCCATCCTTTGAAAAAAAAGGCTGGGTTTTTCTGTGCCAGCAGTGGATCTATATATGTACATAACAAGCATAATACTCTATACATTAAATATCATGCTTAACTTGGAAATATTTTCCTTACAAGACACATGATCATTTGACATTTTCCAGCTTACGTGCAGGTTGTTGGGACTTTTGAAAGGTGAGATAAAGTTCAAACTTCTTGAAAAAAGGTAAAATCTTTTCATGTAATTGTAAACAAGAGTTGTCGGAGGACAGAGACCCTTGACTATTCAACAGCCTTGTCAACTGAATGAATACGAAAGTCAAAAAGAGGGTCATAATTTTGTAAAAAAGCAAAATAGAGTTATGGAACATGTGCAATGTGGGTCAGTTTATCACAGTAAATAACTGTGTGAAGTTTCAATCCATTCCCGAAAGCGGTTACTGAGATACCAGCTTACAAGATACAAACGGATTGTCTGTGCCAATGCAAGGTTGAGTCCAACTCTACCTATTCTTCCAAAAGGATATCTTATGAACTTTTTTAACATTTGAATACAGCTCTGATATAGTCAGGATGATACTAGCTGCTGGATGAATACAAAGCCAAATTTTCTCCTAACTTACTCATACAGGTAAGCTGTAATGGTCAATGAAGGGCAAACATCATATGAGCCGCGCCATGAGAAAATCAACATAGTGGGTTTGCGACCAGCATGGATCCAGACTAGCCTGCGCATCCGCGCAGTCTGGTCAGGATCCATGCTGTTTGCTTTGAAAGCCTACTGCAATTAGAGAAACCGTTAGCGAACAGCATGGATCCTGACATCCGCGCAGTCTGGTCTGGATCCATGCTGGTCGCAAACCCACTATGTTGATTTTCTCATGGCACGTCTCATATATTAAGTTTCTATCATTTTTTGACTATGTACAATACATGCTTTTGTACATACTACTGGAAATAGTGCATGTGTTTTACACTAGCCTCCTGTGCATATATATACCAGAAACAAACCATTGTGAATTTAAGAATTAATATCTAGCACATTCAATCTCACTTAAATAATATCAGCGCTATAGATTCAAACCACATTTCCAAAGGTAGAGCAAGCCATTAAGACAGATTGAGATTTGATACTTGTATAATTTTTTTGTAAAATGTCTCTTCATTTTTATCAGAGTCTGAAGTGAAACAACTCTTAAGTCTTTATACCCTCTCAAAACTGCATACAGGACATGCCTCTAAACTGAAAAATGTCTTGGTCAGGTGTACGTTCTTGCTATCAAAATTTACCTCTTTTAACTGTCAACTCTTCAAAACTGAAAATTTCATTTGGTCCCAAGGTGACATTCTTTTCAGTGTTTTTTTTTTTTATTCAGTAAGTAATGAGAATTTAGTAACAGCAGCTTTTCAACACTTGTGTACATACAGGTATTAAAATCTCAACCTTCAAATAACAAAAGTCCCGCCATCAATTCCAAAATATTATAAATATAATTTGACGGCCAATCACCGAAAATATCCCTTTATCATTTAAAGAACTGTATACCTGGTTATGCTGCATCACCATTGCTGTTACACACAGATCAGCACCATTGTCCTCACTGGAGGCCTGTAGTTTAGCGATCATCCATTCTACTGCCGCCTGTTTTGTATTCACAGCAAACTCCAAAACAACCAACGGCTCGAAATCTTGTGATTTATTTTTGACAACTTTAAGGACGTCCTCCATGATGAGAAATTACAACCAGGGACAGTAAGCTCTATCTGTATTACCTGTGAACCTTGTCCCTAACACCTCACTGCCACAGACTGATTGCCCCCTCCTTAATACTTCCTACATCTGACTGTCACTGAAAATATAACGTAATATAGAAATAACTGTATTGAACATTTCTTATCATTGCAAATCCCAGTTTGCTTAGCTAAACAGGAAGAGCACAGATCTACCCCAATTGCAGAGTCAAGAGTTCTTTTCCCCACCACACCCAGTTACACTATAAATATACTGTTGAAAAATGGCGCTAAAACCAAAACAAACAAACAAACAAATCATTGTAAATCACACAGGTAAAAATGTTGCTTTTAACACTATATTGTTTACTATCTAAATCACAGCTTAAGAAGCATTTTAAAATGCTCAAGCCCTACAGGTAACAGGTTCAAACTCCTGGTACCTCCCGGTACAACACCATGTCAGTGATACTCCATTTTTTCCTAAGTACAGACTCAATAATGGCTGAAAAAGCTAGTTAGCTTATGTTACAAACCATCTTACATTGCAAAGAAAAAAAAATCTATAGTGGCTGATTTGTGCCATTTCGTTATCTTGTTCTGTTGCAGCAACACAAAGACAAACGTCCTTATGGAACCCCGCTGAACATCGCCCTGTCAAACGTTGTTGTGGCGCCATGCCGGACATCAACCCCCCACATAGAACGCAATGGCACAAAACAGCCACCATACCAATCTTAATTTTGGAAATATTGTACATACATGTAACACTCAATCACAAGAACTATCTTTTAAACTAGATGCCCACATCCCACGGGCAACATGTCGCGCCCACCCTTTGACCATAACTGTGACCTTGACCTTTGAAATAGAGTTAAACATTCATGCCAAATAGAAACAAGATTCCTCAATGCATGTCTAAGTTATGGGCTGGACAAGATCTGACATGACCTTTGACCTCCAACTGTGATCTTGACGATTGAGACAGGAATCTGGGGTTTGTGCAAGACACTCCTCACTGAGGTTAACATTCATGCTAAATATAAACAAGATTCCTCAATGCAAGTCAAAGTTATGGGCCAAACAAGATCTGACATAACCTTTGACCTCAGGCTGTGACCTTGACCTTTCAGATAGGAACCTGAGGTTTGCGCATGACACTTTGTCTCACTGAGGTTAACATTTATGCCAAATATAAACAAGATTGCTCCATGTATGTCAAAGTTATGGTCCGGACAAACAAATCCTTCTTTAAGCTATCACATGTATCCTGATGTATACAAACTCAACATCTCTTACCTGAAGACCTAAAATATCACACAATTTCGTAAGCGTTGTTGTAATTCCATATATTAGCGAAACCCTTTAAAAAAATTTAATTTCAGCCTTGTACTTTATGCTTAAAATGAAACAAAGCTAAGTGACATGAATTAATGATCATAATTTCACAGTCTTCAATTATTGGTGCAACTAAACTCTTGTCTAAAATTATTGCTTTTTCTTTAAGCTTAGTCTTTTAAAATATTTAAATTTTACTTCGCTACTGATGAAATCTGGTTGTAATCCTACCAAACTAGACTGATGCACTTTCCCTGGTCAACTGTTAAATAGAATTAAGTTTATCAAAAGACTCAAATAAAGATTTACCTTGAAAAATCCTAAATATGCACAAACAGCCAATACATTCATACTTTAGTACAGGTGTATAAATATTTACTATAACCCTTTCAATATCATGGATGCATATGTATGAATGATTTAATACCTATAGTAGATATAAATGTACAATAAAGTCTATTAGTGTGTAAAAATGATAGTTGGTTAGGCTAAATAAAAAAATGTTTGATTAACCTGACTCAAAAAATAAATCGCCTTTTCATTAGAATTATTGTTATAAATAAAGAATATCACTAACATTCCCCTTTAAATACTACTTGGGATAATTATGACAAGGTTCATGAAGTTGACATGCCTTACATTTCTTTTCTTGGATGAATGAAGATTTGGGCACACATACTCTCAAATTTTCTTTATCTTTAATTACTGTTGTCAATTTACAAAAAAAACTTGTTCCCTAAGTGAGGTATATGACACCCATGATAGCTGTACCTTCCTTGTGTATGCCCTACTTTGCTGTCCAGCATCGAAATAATTGAGCACGTTGCAGCACATTGTTAATACCATTTTCAGTAGGAAAGTGTTTCAGCGGCCAGAAGATCTACACATGAACATATGCAAACCTGTGACTAAAGTATTGTAAGCATCCAAATTTGGTCATATGAAATATAAAGTTTCCAATAGAAAGTGGTCAAACTTTAATATCTATTTATATCCCAAATAGTTACCTTTAAAAATCTATGATCACTTCATGGTCATGCAGTTTCAAAATAGCCTAGAGTTATCATTATGAATGACATTCCGCAATTAGTCAGCAATTAATAGTAGGAGGTTTACACATCTTAATTGGCCACTATCTTGTCCCTTGTGGCTGTCAATGTCACTGGTAATACCTTGATATTCAATACCTGTATTAACTTGACACCCCTACGATCATAATGAAACTAACTCAGGTATGGTAATACACAATTTGGTCATACCTGACTTACCTTGATTAAAGGACTGTCCCATTTAGAAAACTGGGTAGAAGTGTAATATTGGGTTTAAATTGTAAATATAAACAGGAAAGGTATTTTGGAGCATATCTGGATCATATATAAAGTTACACAAACTGACCTAATTGTGGACTAAATGGTGAAAAATGGCTGACGATCGAGTAAAATGAAACTATTAAATGTAAATTGGCGTTGTGTCACACTTTTACCTGCTTATTCCTGATATATGATGAGTAAAGATAAAGTGTAATATTTTCTATAGCTGGAGATATTAATATTTCTACAGGTATGTATGAATTACAATATATGCTCGGCACCAAATTACAGCAGATTTTTTTGTAGTTATAGCTTGAAACACATACATTTCAATTTTATACATGTATGAACAAAGGATAAACTGAAACATAAAGAATGTCCCATAGATCTAACATGCCTAAAGGGAATGTATAAGCTGATGTAAAACAAGATAAAATATTTTGATAAACGTCTTTATTTACCTTACATGTAACCTTAACATTTCGGTACTGAAAAGACCTTCAAAACAAGTACATGTATCTTGTCTACATGACATTCAATAATGTGACCTTGTTTATGTGACATTCGGGGTCCGGTGGTGCTGAGATTGAGAAAAATTCTTCGTGAACATCAAAATCCAAAATCTGAAAAAATCCACCCATACATGTATATAAACATAAAACATAAATTTTACGTTTAACATAATACAGTATGCAGTGTGTACATACCACGTGGTTTGTGACGTCATTTTCGGGTATTACGGCAAGAAAATTTATAAACAAATCCGTCGATTCAGAACTTAAAAGCACCGTAAGTACTTCATTTTTTCACCGATTTTAATAATTCTTTTACGAGGCTCAAGCCAAGATAGTGGGCTATAAACATTTATAAGACAAAGTTTTCCTGAAATTCTAAGCAGTTTTTGCAAAGGTCGGTTCCAACCCTGAAATTCGGCAAATTCTTGGAGGGTAATACGGCAAGAAAAACCCGTATTTTACAAGATAATGCAGGATTGCTTTTCTTTACATTGTTGTACCTTACACCGCTGTTGATTTCGGTTCCAAGAAGGCCTGCGGACCACTTTACTTGACATAAAATGGTAGTTTTCTCTGTGAAAACCTATGTCTTCGGAAAATGCTAATACGGCAAGAATGATATGACGGCAAGCAGATTCATGAATATGCCTTTTTTTCCTTTACGAACAGTTTCGCGAATTATTGAGTTTGAGACTCGTTTCCACATGTATAATACCAGTTTGCAGATTTCTTTAGCTTCTCTTTAGATAAATTTCGGTATGATGTGATATGAAAGAACGGCTTTTTTCAATGCTTCTTAAAGATCGTTTAGTAGATCTATTTTTTTCTGTTTCATTACTTGTTATCTAATTAGAGCTTTTAAGAGAAGTTTCCTAATTTCTACTTTATTTATAGTCTCAAGAGGTATCTTATAAATGTGTCCCTATGTGTCTATACTATTGCATCCGCGAATGCTAACAACCATCTTAATAGAGTCAAACTGCTAAAAAGCCTACAAAAAGTGTTTAAAATTGAAAATATATCCTACATATTCAAATTATGTGTTTACTTATCAATCATTTAAATAGTGATAGCTGAGCCTCTGAACAATGCCTATCTATAATAGTAACTGATAATGTATCGAAACTGCATTTCGACAAAAGTCTGAGATTTCGAGATTATGGTTACACACAGAAATTGAAATTTTCAATCAAGTTACTTATTTTAATAAAATTAACGCATTACACATTAAATTATGACAGTATAAACAGATAGTTACAAATTTTAGAAATTTATGAAACGTTTTGAAATGTAAAACATAACAGTAAAATTTAAGTAAAATTGAACAATTCATTTTATCAGACCCAAGAAAGCAATGGTAACACAACAAATGCAAAAACTACAAAAGGTCACCAAGCCAGCTTTGTAGTTTCCATACACGCAAGTAACGCAACGACATATTATACACATTGAAACTTAGTAAGTGCAAAGGATTTCCATCTCGACTCTGCATTTGTCGTATCGTCCATTAAACACAGTTTAATCATTGTAAACCATGTAATTATTAATAACAAAAATATGCATGTGTACTTCTAGTATGTCATACTAGAGTGTAAAATGCAGATGCACCTTCAAAAAATAAAAACAATATACAAAACGTAATGTGTTAAAATATTTTCTTAAATATTTGGACACTTTCAACGCGTAAACCAACGATTCTTTATATCTCATAAAGACCACACGGAACGTGAGAGAAAAAAATATTGCCTGACCTTTGAATAAAGCGTTAGTAATTAGCCAAAGAGCACATATCATTCATTCTCGCATACCAGAGGTCTACCGTGGTTCCCCGGATGAACCTCTGGCACATTTCGCCGATATTTGTGGTTTGGTAACATTACAGGTAAAACGTTTCAGCCAATCAGCGTCGTTTCGCGACAAAATGTAGCGAACCAATCAAAGTCGTCCGCGTAAAAGCGTGACCGCGTCCTTTCATATCGATGCCGACTTACGAGGAATATTATTATTTCTTCAGGTAAATTTCTTAGCATCGAATACCAGAAATAAATCTTTATTAATCGCAGTTATGGAATATCGCCTTTATCCATCGTTAGCAACTACCTTGCTTACATATTGTTTGAAATTTCAATTCGGCGTGCCAAATAGTGGCGAACATTGATTGGCTGAAACTTCTCCCGGTAGTAATTACGAGTGCGCATGCTCACCAAATAAACGACAGAAATAAATCAGAGGTTCGTCTCGGGATTTTGACGAACATCTGATGGATGAGAATGATATCATTGCGATATTGATCTGCTCCTGAGGCATAAATGTTGGTAAATAAAACATACCGTATTTTCCCGAATTAAGGCCCCCCCCTCTAATTAACGCCCCCCACCCATTTTGGAGGGGAAAAAAAGTCAACAAGAACGGGGAAAAATCACCTACCTCATTTTTATAAGTCCACATAATAAGTAATTTACAGTACTAAAGTCCAATGTATTAAAAATTAAACACACTTTTAAACAGTCCATGTACCGTAAGTCCAAAACATTTGTACTAAGTACGGTACGTAACAGAAAATTAAACGGTAAATACATTTTTGATTTGTTTTTCCACCACTCCCGCACACGCTTCCTGCCGACTTTAAACATACTTGCAGCAATGTGTTTACGATATACCCTTTTCTTCGGCAGTTTTAAGAACTTTTAATTTAAAAGCAGGCACAGCAGCGTGTCAAACCATTGACATTGTGTATTGCGCTATTAGCTACCCGCATGTACTATGGAAAATGTTATCGGAGTACACATAGGCACCCGATTTTTTGGGCTACGCTCCTGCACCGCAGAGCGCGCGCGCGCCGACATATATCGTACCATGTCATGCACTGTAATTCAACCTACCTATATAAAAGGTGAAAAGTCCACAAATCTCCCGTTTAAGAAATGGCATATTTTCTCCTGTTACTTAGTTTTTTTAAGTAACAGGAGAAAATATGCCATTTCTTAAACGGGAGATTTGTGGACTTTTCACCTTTTATATAGGTAGGTTGAATTACAGTGCATGACATGGTACGATATATGTCGGCGCGCGCGCGCTCTGCGGTGCAGGAGCGTAGCCCAAAAAATCGGGTGCCTATGGGAGTACACAGCTGTTTGGGTCATGACGTAATGTGTAGTGTCGCGAGCGTGTCAAAAAGCCAGACATGGAATACACGAGGTACCGTATTTAAATGCGTAAAAGACACACTGCATTAAATTGGATGCCAAATAATTACGTTTTAGGGGGATTAAACAACACAGAAACACTTTACAGCTAGTTTGAACGATGTTTTTAAGTTTTGTAAACATTTTCATTTTTTATTTTTTTACCTCAAATAAACGCCCCCTCTTTGGAAAATGTAACGCCCCCGGGGGCGTTAATACGGGAAAATACAGACAGAATCAAGGGTCGGTGTAACATCTTCTTAATACAGGTCATGTCATGAAACAGTTGTTTACTAAGTTATGACCCTAGTTATTGTAAGGATCGCAGAATCATTACTGAAGATAGCTTGGGCTTAACATAAAATGTAAGAATTATATATCCAGTCATATAATGATTAATCCAGAAAGTGCTATAACTTTATATCCTAACAAGAGTGCCAGAATGTCACAATATACGCCCGTCACAGCAAATTTCTTTACTGTAGCACCTGTATTTGCAAATGGAATTTTAATTTTGTGGTTGTTTAGTAATCACTGTAATTCTTTTGTTTTTCTAAGTCCACAAAAAAACTCCTTACCAGGTAGAGATACCTTAAAGTACATCTAAAATTAGAAAGTAACATCTATGTTGTACCACAGAAAAGTGGTCTTGGTTTTTCCCTACAGTCAATTATAAAAAAGTTACAACATAAGTTATTTATAGTAACAACTAAGGGAAGTTAATCTTTAAAAAAAAAAAAAAAAAAAAAAATCCCAAAAAAAATTGTAAGTCCACACAAAAATCCTAACCAGGTAGAGATTGGTCAAAATACACCTCAAAATTGGATGTAACATGCATGTTGTACTACAGAAAAGTGGTCTCCATTTTTCCCTACGTCTAGTAATGAAAAAGTTACAATATAAGCTATTTATAGTAACAACAAAGGGAAGTAATTCTAAAGATGGGAACTGCGCACAACACTTCGTCTCATGATGGCGTATAATTGTACCAAGTTACATCAAAATCCCTCCATGCATGAAGAAGAAATGCTTCGGACAGTCATTCTTGTATCTGACCTTTGGCCGCTAAGTGTGACCTTGACCTTAGACCTAGGGACCTGGATCTTGCGCATGACACTCCGTCTTGTGGTGGTGAACATTTGTGCCAAGTTATATCAAAATCCCTCTATGCATGAAGAAGAAATTCTCTGGACAAAGTTTTCATTCTTGTATCCTTTGACCTCTAAGTGTGACCTTGACCTTAGACATAGGGACCTGGTTCTTACGCATGACACTCCGTCTTGTGGTGGTGAACACTTGTGCCAAGTTATATCAAAATCCTTCTATGCATGAAGAAGAAATGCTCCGGACAAAGTTTTCATTCTTGTATCCTTTGACCTCTAAGTGTGACCTTGACCTTAGACCTAGGGACCTGGTTCTTGCGCATGACACTCCGTCTCATGATGATGAACAATTGTGCCAACTTTCATCAAGATCCCTCCATGCATGAAGAAGATATGCTCCGGACAAAGTCATTCTTGAATTTGACCTTTGACCTTTGACCTCTGAGTGTGACCTTGACCTTAGACCTAGGGACCTGGTTCTTGCGCATGACACTCCGTCTCATGATGGTGAACATCTGTGCCAAGTTTCATCAAAATCCCTCTATGCATGTAGAAGATATGCTCCGGACAAGGTCTATGGACGCCGCCCGCCCGCCAGGGGCGTTCCCATAATACGTCCCGTTTTTCAAACGGGCGTATAAAAAGGGGGCATAAAAGTAAAAGTATGAAAAGAAAAGAAAAGAAGGTTTATTCTGTTCGGTAAACGTAACATTATAAATTTGAATTTTCTTAAGATTTTGCATAATCTAATATCAAAATTGTACCGTATTACATGCATTCTTTAGACCCCTATACGTAAGTTGTCATAGTGTCAAATTATTTTTGAAAAACGATAAATATCTTTTAGAACAAAATTACAATCGTTCAAAATATCGTTTCAGAATCATGTTCGTAAAATAGAATGTAAAACTGTGCCTGTGCAATCACTTTACTTGCCAAAAATATTAGCAAAACGTATTTTCAAGTTGTGTTAAACAGACAAACTTTAAAAAATAATCTTGAGACGGCCATGACAGTCCTTTATCGCTCTCATAGTATAGCAAAGCCCCCATTTTTCCTATGGACTGTAAGTGCATGAAAACGTAGCAATAATTTTGAAAACAGACCACTGAATTATTCTTTTTAATAAATCTCAGGCATACGGAAAAATGTTTTGTCAAAACTTCAAAAATGAAACAGGGCTTTACTGTTTATAAACGGTTCCCTCTAGTTTAGCATACCATGCACTATGTATGTATGCCCTATTTACTAACCTGCCGACAGAAGTAAGTCTCAACTGCTGTTAGGGACAATAGGAGTATTCATGAATCTGCTTGCCGTCATATCATTCTTGCCGTATTAGCATTTTCCGAAGACATAGGTTTTCACAGAGAAACCTACCATTTCATTTTCAGTCAAGTGATTCGCTGACCTTCTTGGAACCGAAATAAACAGCGGTGAAAGGCACAACAATGTAAAGGAAAGCAATCCTGCATTATTTTGTAAAACACGGGTTTTTCTTGCCGTATTACCCTCCGAGAATTTGCCGAATTTCAGGGTTGGAACCGACCTTTGCAAAAACTGCTTAGAATTTCAGGAAAACTTTGTCTTATGTTTATAGCCCACTATCTTGGCTTGAGCCTCGTAAAAGAATTATTAAAATCGGTGAAAAAATAAAGTACTTACGGTGCTTTTAAGTTCTGAATCGACGGATTTGTTTATAAATTTTCTTGCCGTAATACCCGAAAATGACGTCACAAACCACGTGGTATGTACACACTGGTATGGGTGGATTTTTTTAGATTTTGGATTTTGATGTTGACAAAGAATTTTTTCTCAATCTAAGCACGTGCCAGACCCCTATGTCAGTAATGCGTGTTTTTTGTAACTGTTTTAGCCATGTTATAATAAAAAGTTGATTCAAAACTATTCTATCAAGAAATCTTGTTTACTTGACATTCAGTACCATACCTTTTTGTAACCATTATAGCCATGTCATAATTATCTACTAGGACCTAAATTCCTTGTAGTGTTTACTAATAATCGTGGCATGCACGCATGTCCATTACATTAGAAAGAGGGATATTGGGAGTATTCTGAAACTACCTCCTTTTCAACTAGTGTTACAATTATAGCAATTATTACACGATTCCCATACATTAATCACCATTTAATAGTTTGTACTGTGACTGGCCTATATTTAAAGCTAGTAAGTCTAGAAAATTAAAAATTAAACTGTGAAAATTGATTTCTGAAGTTACGGCATCAAACATTCATTGAATGGCTTGCCAGTCAATAGTCAAAATTATTGGCCCTCGGTGAAAGTTTTGACTATTGACCAGCGAGCCATTCAATAAGAGTATGAGCCGTGCCATGAGAAAACCAACATAGTGGGTTTGCGACCAGCATGGATCCAGACCAGCCTGCGCATTTGCGCAGGCTGGTCAGGATCCATGCTGTTCGCTTTTAAAGCCTACTGGAATCAGAGAAACTGTTAGCGACCAGCGAGCCATTCAATAAGAGTATGAGCCATGCCATGAGAAAACCAACATAGTGGGTTTGCAACCAGTATGGATCCAGACCAGCCTGTGCATCCGCGCAGGCTGTTTAGGATCCATGCTGTTCGCTTTTAAAGCCTACTGGAATCGAGAAACTGTAAGCGAACAGCATGGATCCTGACCAGACTGCGAGGATGCGCAGGCTGGTCTGGATCCATGCTGGTCGCAAACCCACTATGTTGGTTTTCTCATGGCACGGCTCGTATACTCTTAAATTCTCATCAAGTGAACCATTTTAGGCACACACTACTGCATTATCTTAGATTTAACCCTTACCATGCTGGCCAAGATTGATTCTGCCTTTACGACCACGCCGACCAGTGTAGATCATGATCAGCCTGCACATCCGTGCAGTCTGATCATGATCTGCACTGTTCGCCATTCAGTCAGTATCTTTTAGATAAGCACCCCCTTTAACATTTAATGGTACTGTCCAAACTGAAAGATGGACAAGTCCATTATAGAAATGTAGCAGGATACAGGTTAAAGTAGTTTGAAGTGAAAATTCACTTCAGCAGAAGTAAATAGATAGAATACCGGTAATTAATAAAAATTTTGTTAAAACATTTTTTGTTTGTTTCAGATATATGTACCATGGAAATGTTACAAAAGCTGCTGCTAATTGTTGCCATAGTGACCCAGATGAGTACATGGTTGGTGTATACATGTCCTACAAACTGTAACTGCGCACAGTACAGAACTGTAACATGTTCTCAAGTGTCCTCCCTGAAGAACATTGGCCCTGATATACCCAAAGACACAAACAAGTTCGAGGTGAGGGAAGGCCAGTTTTACAATCTACAGGAGTCCGATTTTGCAGACATGCCAGCGAGCAGTTTTCTGCAGCTTAAATTAACAAATGGCCAATTGACTGATATACAACAATATACATTTAAAGCCATGACTAGGTTGCAAATTTTGGATTTATCAAACAATGCTCTTCAACAAATATCAAGTCCGGACCTATTCAAGCCACTATCCTACTTACAACTTGTGGATTTAAGTGGCAACAGACTAAACGATTTGCCAAGTGGATTATTTGCTTCTCAGTCAAACCTTCAAGAACTTAGAATCGCCGGAAACACAAATATCAGAAATCTTCGAGGACCATCATTCCAGGGTGTGACAAGCCTTGTTAAATTGCTAGCCAGTGGATGCAGCATTAGTACACTAGAAAACGACTTATTTTCTGCAATCAGCTCAATACGTACTCTGGATCTTTCATACAACCAAATAAAATCACTCCCAAATACAGACAGTTTTCGATTACTGCAGAAGCTGCAAAATTTGACTCTTCAAGGAAATCAAATATCAGCTCTAAATGATGGCCAGTTTGCTGGTATGGATCTGGATACTCTGGACTTATCAAAGAACTTAATCGCAACAATAAGCCCAAATGCCTTCATGTACCTAAGTGGTGTTGGTAATCTCGACTTGTCTGGCAACAGAATTCACAGTCTTCCAGCTTACGTTTTTCAGCCAATATCTTCAAAAGTTTACAATTTGAAGTTAAATAACAATCATGTACTTATAAATCTTCCGCCGGAAATTTTTAACGGAATGCATAAAATGAACACCCTGAATTTATCTTCTTGTGCCATTAAGCTACTGAGTGAGGAACATTTTCAGCAAGTTCCTAGTTTACGGCAGATCGATTTATCAAATAACTGGCTCAAATATCTTCCGCAGAGTTTTTTTGACAAGGCAATGTATATGCAGCATGTGAAACTAGCAAATAACCCATGGAATTGCGACTGTTTGATCAAACCATTACATAATTGGTTGCAGAATCCACAAAGTTCTAATATTATTTATTGCACTGAAGTGCCAGAAATGGGATTTAGAGGAAATTGCCAGTCACCTAAGTGTTCCTCACCACAAAACCTCGTCAACCGTGATATTTCCAGACTTTTGCCAAATGACATTGAAGACTGTATTAAAACTGGAACAAGTTCATCTGCACCCGTTGGTATTATTGTTGGAGTTTTAGCTGGATTAGTTGTTGTGGTAATCATCATTTTAATTGTTGCCTGTTACTTATACAGAAGACACAAACGAGGTGATCCCCTTATATGTTATGAACCCGCAAAGGACGAGGAAGTTGAAAAAAAGAAGAAAAAGAAGCATAGAGAATTAAAAGCTGTACAAGGGGTTAGAAAATTGAGTCGAGAACCAAAAGGGGGACGTGGCGATCGTGATTATTATCGTGAAAAGAAAGAAAATCGTAAAATAGATGCTGAATCAAGTTCACTGAATGAATCTGATAAAAGCTTTGTTGTTAGAAACTTTTTTCATTCTATGATGCCAGACCCTGACGGGCATTCGGAAGGTACCCACTCGCAATCAATGGCACGTAAAGACTCAATAGACAGTTTATCACAATCAGGATATGGTTATAACTCGCGGCCAGGATCGCGGCATTCTAGCCAATATAGTCTTAATGCAGGATATAAAATTGAATCAGCAGTATAGGAAAAGTCTTTTGTATACGCCATAATTAGAAATACCAGTATTTAAGCTGTTACCTTAGGAAATATGAGCCGTGCCATGAGAAAATCAACATAATGGGTTTGTGACCAGCATGGATCCAGACCAGCCTGCGCATCCGCGCAGTCTGGTCAGGATCCATGCTGTTCGCTTATGGTTTCTCTAATAGCAATAGGCTTTGAAAGTGAACAGCATGGATCCTGACCAGACTGCGTGGATGTGCAGGCTGGTCTGGATCCATGCTGGTCGCAAACCCACTATGTTGGTTTTCTCATGGCACGGCTCATATTATTCTTAAGCTTCTTTTCTAATTCCTGACAAACTATTCTAACAACTGGGCACTTTTGAATATTCTAGCATAAAACTGCTGTTCTTGTCACTTTTTGGGGGTGTTAAATTAACAGGAGAGAAAACATGTGTTAACAGAGAGATTCTCGCGCTCACGTGCTGTTATAACACCTTTTTATATATGCGCGTTCCGTGGCAGAGCGTTAACGCATTACGGCCCCAAAACGGATAATTCAAATGGAAATGATGTCAACATGAAACAAGAGGACCATGATGGTCCTGAATCGCTCACCTATCCCCACATGACCCAGTGTTGAACTGAGTATGACGTCGTTATTTCTATTATTTGACAAAGTGACCTAGTTTTTCAGCACATGTGACATAGATATCATCAAGATAAAAAATTCTGACCAATTTTCATGAAGATCCATTGAAAAATATGGCCTCTAGAGAGGTCACAAAGTTTTTCTATTATCTGACCTAATGACCTAGTTTTTGAAGGCACGTGACCCACTTTTAAACTTGACCTAGATATCATCAAGGTGAACATTCTCACCAATTTTCATGAAGATCTCATGAAAAATATGGCCTCTAGAGAGGTCACAAGGTTTTTCTATTTTTCGACCTACTGACCTAGTTTTTGAAGGCACATGACCCAGTTACGAACCTGACCTAGATATCATCAAGCTGAACAGTCTCACCAATTTTCATGAAGATCCATTGAAAAATATCGCCTCTAGAGAGGTCACAAGGTTTTTCTATTTTTAGACCTACTGACCTAGTTTTTGACCCCACGTGACCCAGTTTCAAACCTGACCTAGATATCATCAAGATGAACCTTCTGACCAATATTCATGAAGATCTCATGAAAAATATGGCCTCTAGAGAGGTCACAAGGTTTTTCTATTTTTAGATCTACTGACCTAGTTTTTAACCCCACGTGACCCAGTTTCGAACTTGATCTAGATATCATCAAGGTTAACATTCTGACCAATTTTCATGAAGATCCATTGAAAAATATGGCCTCTAGAGAGGTCACAAGGTTTTTCTATTTTTAGACCTACTGACCTAGTTTTTGACCGCATGTGACCCAGTTTCGAACTTGACCTAGATATCATCAAGGTGAACATTCTGACCAATTTTCATGAAGATCCATTGAGAAATATGGCCTCTAGAGAGGTCACAAGGTTTTTTTATTTTTAGACCTACTGACCTAGTTTTTGATCCCACATGACCCAGTATCGAACTTGACCTAGATATCATCAAGGTGAATATTCTGACCAATATTCATGAAGATCTCATGAAAAATATGGCCTCTAGAGAGGTCACAAGGTTTTTCTATTTTTAGATCTACTGACCTAGTTTTTAAACCTACGTGACCCAGTTTCGAACTTGACCTAGATATCATCAAGCTTAACATTCTGACCAATTTTCATGAAGATCCATTGAGAAATATGGCCTCTAGAGAGGTCACAAGGTTTTTCTATTTTTAGACCTAATGACCTAGTTTTTGACTCCACGTGACCCAGTTTCAAACTTGACCTAGATATCATCAAGATGAACATTCTGACCAATATTCATGAAGATCTCATGAAAAATATGGCCTCTAGAGAGGTCACAAGGTTTTTCTATTTTTAGACCTACTGACCTAGTTTTTGACCCCACGTGACCCAGTTTCGAACTTGACCTAGATATCATCAAGGTAAACATTCTGACCAATATTCATGAAGATCTCATGAAAAATATGGCCTCTAGAGAGGTCACAAGGTTTTTCTATTTTTAGACCTACTGACCTAGTTTTTGACCCCACGTGACCCAGTTTCGAACTTGACCTAGATATCATCAAGGTGAACATTCTGACCAATTTTCATGAAGATCTTGTGAAATATATGGCCTCTAGAGAGGTCACAAGGTTTTTCTATTTTTAGACCTACTGACCTAGTTTTTGACGGCACGTGACCCAGTTTCGAACTTGACCTAGATATCATCAAGGTGAACATTCTGACCAATTTTCATAAAGATCCCATGAAAAATGTGACCTCTAGAGTGGTCACAAGCGAAAGTTTACGGACGCATGCACGCACGCACGCACGGACGACGGACGCCGCGCGATCACAAAAGCTCACCTTGTCACTTTGTGACAGGTGAGCTAAAAACAACTCGGATATTCCTGCACATTTCATGGAAATTTAATGACGTTGAGGGATAATGTATTCATTTATTTGGTTTTTCGCGTTTTATGCTAGAATAGCACCCTTGATAATGCTGATCTTCATCAGATTTTTCTTTTCAAGGAAGTAAAATAATAGCTTCAATGATGGCCAATTTCCTGTGTGTATTTAAGTGATTTGAACCTATCAAGGAATTTTACTAGCAACAGAAGACAAAAATACCTTCATGCATTTAGTGGGTGGGTGCAATCTGGACAAATTAATGGCCTCAAAATTCTCCTGTTTTTCACCCATTACCTTTTATACTTCAAAACTAAATGATAGCAACAACTGCACTAAAAATTTCCTCAAGATATTTCTATTGATGTACATAATATTAATATTTAAGATGTTTGTATAATTATGCCACTGGCTCATACATAAAGTCAAACCGTCCCAGTTGTATCAAGATGTTATGAAGTTTTTGCCTCTATGCAGTTGTCCTCCATTTGACTCATATCATCATGCACTAAACTTTGCTTACTACTGTGAAATCATTAACATTCGTGGGGGACTAATTTTCGTTGATTTCGTGGTTGAGCCAATCCACGAAATCTAATCCCAATGAAAAAATAAAATTCCCATTCACTTTTTGTTCAAAAGTTGAAATCTACAAATTCATATCCACATGAAATTTCCGTTTTGACCAAAACCATGAAATTTCATGTCCACGAAATTTAATGATTTCACAGTATGTAAAGCACTTGATTTTTGCTTAAACAACAGTGACCCCATGTGTGACTTTGAGACAATGCTTACCACGATGGGCCCATGTATGGCTTCTAGTCAAACTTGATTACACTCTAGATAACTTTTCTGACTTCTGTGAGCATGAGTGACTAAGGAAATTTACTGACAAACATGAGCATACGAGTGGTTTCTATGCAAATTTGCTGGCCATCCTTGAGCACGAGTGGTTTCTATGCAACTTTGCTGGCCATCCTTGAGCACGAGTGGTTTCTATGCAACTTTGCTGGCCATCCTTGAGCACGAGTGGTTTCTATGCAAATTGCTGGCCATCCTTGAGCACGAGTGGTTTCTATGCAACTTTGCTGGCCATCCTTGAGCACGAGTGGTTCCTATGCAACTTTGCTAGCCATCCTTGAGCAAAAGTGGTTTCTATGCAACTTTGCTGGCCATCCTTGAGCAAGAGTGGTTTCTATGCAACTTTGCTGGCCATCCTTGAGCAAGAGTGGTTTCTATGCAACTTTGCTGGCCATCCTTGAGCAAGAGTGGTTTCTATGCAACTTTGCTGGCCATCCTTGAGCAAGAGTGGTTTCTATGCAACTTTGCTGGCTACCCTTGAGCACGAGTGGTTTCTATGCAACTTTGCTGGCCATCCTTGAGCAAGAGTGGTTTCTATGCAAATTTGCTGGCCATCCTTGAGCACGAGTGGCTTCTTGACAACTTTGCTGGCCAGCCTTGAGTATGAGTGGCTTCTTGACAACTTTGCTGGCAACATTTTAACAATTCAGCTTTTCTAATGAAATAACACTCATTAAATGGAAATAGGAAAAAATCTTATTAAAGATGTAGCTAGCTTGTTTTAATAAATATTTAATACATCGCTCAGCTTTAACCAACATCCAAAATAAAATGAAAAAGCTTAGATATTTACATGTATAACAATTCTGTTTTTTCCTAACTGTCATAAACTCTTTTCATGTACATACTAATTAAAGTGCCTTGCTATGTAGTGCTTCTGAGTAATTTTCATTTCATATTTTTCTATAATTATATGTTCTAGTTTTATATTGCTTGAATGTTGTGGTATTTTATATGTTTACTCTATTGAATTTGTAGTACCCATTCATCCAAGTTATAATACCAAAACATGAATATGTTTGTTCATACTGAATACAAATTGGTCAAGTATGGGAATCAGAAAGGCTTCAACAAAGCCTTAACTGAGGCTCCCTGCAATGAAGCCCAGACTTAGGCTCCCCTCAACAAAGCCCAGATTGTGACTCCCTCCACAGAGCCCAGATTCAGGCTCCCCTCAATGAAGCCCAGACTGAGGCTCCCCTCAATGAAGCCCAAACTGAGGCCCCCTCAACAAAGCCCAGACTGTGGCTCCGCTCAATGAAGTCCAAACTGAGGCTCCCCTCAATGAAGCCCAAACTGAGGCTCCCCTCAACAAAGCCCAGACTGAGGCTTCCCGCCTCAACTAAGCCCAGACTGAGGCTCCCCTCAATGAAGTCTAAACTGAGGCTCCACACAAAGAAGCCCTGACTGAGTCTCCCCTCAATGAAGCCCAGACTGAGGCTCCCCTCAACAAAGCCCAGACTGTGGCTCCCCTCAATGAAGCCCCGACTGTGGCTCCCCTCAACTAAGCCCAGACTGAGGCTCCCCTTAATGAAGTCTAAACTGAGGCTCCACACAAGGAAGCCCTGACTGAGTCTCCCCTCAATGAAGCCCAGACTGTGACTCCCCACAACTAAGCCCAGACTAAGGTTCCCCTAAATGAAGACTAAACTGAGGCTCCACACAAAGAAGCCCTTACTGGTCTCCCCTCAACAAAGTCAACTTTAAGGCTCCCCTCAATAAAGCCCGCATTTAGGCTCCCCATCAGTGCATTCTGCAGTTTAAGTTGAGGTGAAAATATTTAATACCAAAATAATTTTAGCAGCTGCATCATCTAACCTAAACTATGGCAACTTTTTCTAATAAACTGGTATTTTATTGTCGATTCATTGCTAAAAGTTACATTTACAAAGTATCTGTAACTTTTCGTATATTTGTTCATTTTTACTATGATATCATTATGATAGCAATATAATATCATACCTGCTTTACAGTGACATATATGTTAGAAAAGAATAAAAAGTATTCATTCAAAGTCTTTGTTAATATTCATTCTAAATTTAGTCAGTTGCATCTGACACATAACTTGGCTATTTTTATATAATCAAAAAGATGATTATCTTACAAAGAAGAGTTGTTTGCCAGACAGTGCACTGGACATACAACAGTTTTTCAGTTAAACAAAGGCCTTAACTTTCATTATTATCAGGCAAAACTTCAATAACTGATTCATTCTATTACAATCGATTACAAATAACATTTTATTACAGCACTGACAACACATTGCACATAATCATCTTTAAAACAAATTGAATGACACAGTTTTTAACCCCAGATGACCATTTTTTTTTACTTTCCCTAGATCTAAGGCCAAAAAAAGAAAGTTGTGTTTCTGGTGGCATGGCCAAACTAGAATGTGTCTGTAGAACACAGGGTGTGCCCCCTACTGGTACATTTGTCACAAATAAGGGGAAATCATTCAAATGTTTGCAGTCTTAATGGGGTATAGCCTCAAAAAAAAAATTATGAAATGGATTCATTATTCTATACCATATACTTTTTGAGCTATGAGCATCACAAATAAAAAATCCACTATTTTGGCTATTTAAAGGGCCATAACTCTGTAATAAACGCTAAAATTCTCAAGAAGAATGCCAAGTGTGCAAGGTCACATTATGATAAAGACTCAAGCAAGGTTTCATGAATTTACATTAAATACTTTTTGAGTGAGGCACATAATTAGGTGAATATGCCCCCACCACTAATGGGGGGGGGGGGGGGGGGGGGGGGGGCACAAAAAAGTAGGGTCGGTAGGTCTGTATTCTTTCTGAAGCATCATTATCAAGTAAATGCAGCCAGAGTATTATCGCAGTCCAGTGTGACATGCCTTCAGGCTTTGAGCTGTGTATTCAGCATTCCTAACTATAATTGCCAAAACGACATGTCATAAAAGCAACCTAATAAACAAGCCAGTAAGTCCGATCATGTATTCATGTATTTTGAACAAGGGGGCCATGACGGCCCTGTATCGCTCACCTGACCTATTGACCTAAAGATCATCAAGATAGTTTAAGATATGGTCATAAATATGGCCTCTAAGAGTGTTAACTAACTTTTCTTTTGATTTGACTCAGTGACCTAGTTTTTGACCCCATATGACCCAGATTCGAACTTGACCTTAAGATCATCAAGACTAACATTCTGACCAAGTTTCATGAAGATATGGTCATAAATGTGGCCTCTAGAGTGTTAACTAGCTTTTCCTTTGATTTGACCTGGTGACCTAGTTTTTGATCCCAGATGACCCAGATTTGAACTTGACCTATAGATCATCAAGATTAACATTCTGACCATGTTTCATTAAGATATGGTCATAAATGTGGCCTCTAGATTGTTAACTAGCTTTTCCTTTGATTTTACCTGGTGACCTAGTTTTTGACCCCAGATGACCCTGATTCAAACTGGACTTTGAGATCATCATGATTAACATTCTGACCAAGTTTCATGAAGATACATCATAAATGTGGCCTCTACAGTGTTAACAAGCTTTTCCTTTGATTTGACCTGGTGACCTAGTTTTTGACCCCAGATGAGCCAATATCGAATTCGTCCAAGATTTTATCAAGGGTAACATTCTGACCAAGTTTCATGAAGATTAGGTCAAAATTGTGACCTCTAGTGTTAACAGTCAAGTGACAAGATGAGCTTTTGTGATCGCCTTTCGTCTGTCGTCACACAGCTATTTTTTTTTAGGCCTAAGACAAAAATTTGAAGATCTATCTATCTATCTTTTCATACTGCTTAAACCCCTTTCAGGTAAACTAGCATGTGTGCGTCTAGTCCAAGTCCAAGTTTTCGAAATGAACCGAGATATTATGCCAATGTAAGTTGTGTGCAACTTTGATTAAAATCAGTTGCAAAATGTGGTCTCTATCATGTTCACAAGAAATTGTGGACGACGGACGACAGACACTGGGCGATCACAAAAGCTCATCTTGTCACTACGTTTCAAGTGAGCTTATTTATTTATTTATTTGGGTTTTACGGCGCACTAACACAGTATAGGTTACATGGCGCCAAACAGGACTACAAATTTTGGTTTCACAGTCTAGTGAGCTAAAAAGGGAAATAACTCCACACAAAAATAATCGCACATGGAATCCTTAACAATACGAGCATGTCCACTTCATGTTGATGATGATGTATACCAAGTGATGAAGTTTTAATCTGATGGAAACTGTAGGAGTTGAATACATAATGTTCTGATGTTGTTGTAATAAAAAGGAGACAAAACTCCAGAAATTTTAAGTGTAAATGAAAGTCCTGATAAAATTTATATGTCCACTTCTAGCTTTATGTGTATACCAAGTTTCATTTCAGTTGGATAGAAACTGTAGGAGGAACTGACAACACAAGTAAGTGTGACTGACTGACTGACTGACTGACAGACAAATTGATGAACTGACAAACTAATGGACAGACAGCTCAAATTAAAATACTATACACCTCTCGGGTCTTTGACAACCGGGGCATAAAAATCATCAAACTGTAGCAAAATTTAAATTCAATCTGCAGACCCACAAATATTTTGACTTAAGAATGATTTTAATTTCAATAGACAATAGCTTTGACCGTTAAGGAGAAAAGTTGACCTAAACGCAAAACTTAACTAAGAAATCTGATATTTTCTAAGTCCAAAAGGGGCCATAATTCCTGCAAACCATTGCAGTTATGTTTCTTGCTGTACAGAGTCACCTTTTGATGGTGAACATGTGTTGCAATTTTTAAAGCAATAGCTTTTGATAGTTAACGAGAAAAGCTGACCTAAACATAAAACTTAACCAGGCAACGCCAACGCCGACCAGGTGATGACAATAACTCAATCATTTTTTTTCCAAAAAATCAGATGAGGCCTAAAAAAAAAGTTGTTTGTTTCCAGTGACATGGCCAAAAAAAATAGGGTAGGTAGGTAGGCATTTTTTTTTTTTTTTTTTTTTTTTTTTAAACATAACACCATCTTAGTTTCAAACAGGGAGATTATAAACCTTATAAACATGCATCCTATTGTTATGTTTGATTTACACCTAAATGTACAATGACTTTGATGATGTTTTAGCAATATAAAATGCCATTTGGTTGTGTATTTAAATATTATGAAATAAATATTTGCTTTATGTTTGTGTTTTGTTGTTGTTGTTTTTTCATTTCCAGAGTAGCCAATCCGATTAGTTCAATAGGTAGAGCAGTAGATCTACGGATCAAGTGGTCATAGGATCGTTGTGTCCTATATCATTCATTCTCCGCTGCTAATTCATGTGGAGAAGTTGGCAATTACTTGCGAAGAACATGGTTTTATATATTTGATTAAACATGAAACTTGAATGAAATCTTGCTGTGGATTCTCTCTTTAAATAATAATTTTAATATTGAATATTATTCAACAACCAACATTTATATTTCAAACTAAAACCAAGTAAAAGCACACTGGACAGGAATATGATTTGCATCTTTGATCTGCATTGAGATTAATACCATCACCCCCTACCCCAGTCTAAAATTCTGGATTAACTGGAAATGCTAGACAATGGAGTTTTGACTGGTATGCCAAAATTGTGAATTAATAAAGCTGCAAGTGGTTGTTCAACGTCTTACTACTATAAATCCAGGGTTTTCCCTAGGAAATTTATGTCCCCCTAAATTTATTTTTCTGGAAAAAAGAAGAGACTATTTTGGGGGACATGTTTGGATTTGCTTGAATACTTTGATACTCTTTTGGGCTTTCAATAGTTTAAATTGATTAACTTTTAATTAATTTGAAAAATTGTTTTTTGGGGAAAACTCATGCCCCCCTTTGCTAAGAAAAGGGGGGACATGGACCTCGAAAAGTGGTAAATTTACCACCTTTTTGGGGGCTTGGAAAAACCCTGTAAATCCCATCTAAAACCTGACTTTTCAAGACTCTGCAGGCCTCGACCTTAACTTTTTTCAGCAGGTCCACCAACTGCTGAAATCTAGTAGACTTGCTCAGACTTTAGTGGACCTCCAATTCTATCACATAAATTGTGATGTTGTAGACGTCATAACTTCATATGACTCAAAGAAACAGGACTTATTTCTAAAATAATTAAGAATGAAGACTGTAGCAATCTGTTATCCCGAAAAATAATTATTTTGAAACGTGTCCCAAAATATGGACACAATAATCATCATCCACCCGACGTTGACCCGTGTTGAAAGTGAAAAAAAAATTAACAATTATCGGTAATTATTCTGATGATAAACTAAGTAATTAGCCTTGTTTTCATCATCAATTAACACCCACTCAAAGAGCTAAAAGAAGTGTGTCGGTTATTATGGCATCTGGAGTGGAGATCAAAGCGGTATAGTTGCCCGAGATTGTCATGGCATTACGTCATGTTTTCGCGCCATGTGACACATCACTGTCTGATCGTACTTTCTCGATTCCTTAAATTGTTGAGAAGAAATCAATAAAAAAGTTTTTTCTTTATCTTTTTTTAAAAGCGAATGTGCAATATCCCGAATAAACTGACATGTAAATGTGTCGTGAACGATGATAGTGGATAGCCTACCTCAGTGACCTATTTGCCCTCAAGGAATTTACATTATTGTTTGAAAAGAATATCTAACAAAGTGTTGTGTCAAAAGATACATGTACTATGAATAATTTAAAACTTATTAAAATCCGCAACAACATCATACTGCTTTATTTTAAAACCACATTTCTATTTACGTTCACGAGGTCACGTAACCTATTCTGCCGTGCTAACAGAAATCTGTTTGCCAAAAATCATTTTACACCGTGTATTTAAATTGCTGCCGCTTTTTCATTATTTAAGATTTTTTAGTTGTGTTTTTTGTACATTCTGGTCAAGAGTCTGAATTTTATTACCATAGTATGTACCGTTTATTTACTTTAAGAAAGAAGTAAATAATCAAGATCGCACTGTTTGAAATTTTACAAAACATTATATGAAAATCTGATCGTTTTTAAAGAATTTTGCCTACATTCCTGTTGGTAACTTATTAAAATTGTTATAGAACTCAAACTGCATTAGTTCTCAAGCGGTGTTGAAAATTTGAAGCAATTACATTGAAAAATGAATGCACCACGCGCGTTTATTGTGTCAAAAGTAACCGCGATGTAAATAAGATATTACTACAGGGCGCACCTGTTTGTGGAATGGAAAATTACCAGCATGACGTTTTGATATTTTTATGATTCGCGGGTAAATTCCAGTCAATCCAGGTAATTTTGCCTGATGTATTAATTTGTTTTTTATTTAATTTGGTAAAGTTACCACGTACAAAACCACTCGCCCGATCGGTGGAGTAGTCCATTCGTGCAAAGAGCTATAAAAATAATAATATACTTATTCGCAAAAATATGCGGCCCGATTTTACCGCTAAAAAAGTTTAGGGTCGGCAGTAAAAAAATAGGGTAGGTCGGGCCACCGGAAACAAACAACTTTTTTTTTTACGCCTGAGATAAAAAAACACAAAAAAACGCTCACAGTGGGGAGCGAACTAACCCACAGCACTGACGAAAAACATGTAGTGGTATGAACAGGCGCCTTTGACCACTCCGTCACCGCAGCAGGGGACTACGGAGGCAAGTAATTTTATTATAACCATTGACAATATCATCTGTGTCCTGGCTCTCTTGTTAAATTCGACTGCGCAACACCAACCAAGCTCGAATGCATTCTTGTATTCCTTTGACAAGCAATTTGTGTTTAAACACTCAAAGTAAGTTGTCTTTACTTTTTGTTGCATTGATTATGATAGTAAATGGTAATTCTGAAAACATGCTGATTTTGTAACAAATGATATTCAATGTTTGAGATATGTGCGCAGTGTGTTTTAAGACTATAAATATCCCCGTTTTGCATTTTATCAACGTTTAAACATGTGTAGTTTTGAAGCAGAAAAATGAACTATCCGAAAAAAGAAGTAAGCCGAAAATACGTACTTATTCAACATGCACATACACTAATGATACAGAACAACGCATAAAACAGAGCAAATATTATTAATCTCACTTTGTAGTTGTTCGCTTTGTGATCATAAAATCAACAATACATTAACATTTCATTTCGAGAATTGGGAGATATTTATCAATTTTACCTGCGTTAATTTGTGTTGTTGTTGTAGTAGATTGCTTCGCTGTTAAGTCCGAATAGATCTCTATTTCGTTGTCATCTTCATAATAAAAAAAAAAACACTCCATTTTTTGTTTAAATATTTAATGTCAAACCTTAAAACATGCAGCTATGAAAAAAAAGGCCCTAACCCCTGATGCCAGGCGTGTTGTTTTTTAAGGTTGGATATTGATATGCCTTTTGCTGTCTGTAAACTTGCTTTGGAATACTGTCCAAGTAATTTCTGCTATTCTCCCCAATTTCAAACATTCAGTTACTGCCAGAACGACTGTATTAGACCTTCCTGGTTACTGTGACAATACTTTATTCTTCCATTTATCTTGCAGACCATATAAACCATGGTTGTAGTCTCAGCCTCACTGCCGCCAAAGCTTATACATAGTTTTTAAGTAAAACTTATCTAAAGGTATCATCAGTATAATTTATGTAGTTTAAATTTTATTGACTACACTTGCATATTTGTATTTGTTCCTGTATATGCTAGAAACTACACCTACAGGCACTCTAGATGAACAAAATGTTCCCGGGAGCATGTCCTCAGACCCCCTAGGAATCTGGACCTGCATGTAATATGCTTGTACGCCTAACCTCCTATGTCCCTTTGTGAGAACATAAGAGACCAGACTGGAAGATACATCTTAGACCTACATTCAGAAGTTCAAACCACCAGAATCAATACTGTGAGTGAAGCAAGCAAAATAATAACCCATACTGACATAGCTATACCAACACAGTCCCTTTTTTCAATTCAATATTGATCTTGTTTAACCTTTAGCCTGCTGGTGGCAAGTGATTCTACCTTTGCGACCAGTACAGACCAAGATCAGCCTGCACATCTGATTTGAATAATAAGTGGTACTGTCCAAAATTAATGGACCAGTCTATTTTAGAAATTTAGCAGGCTTTAAATATTAAACTATCCTTTATGGCGTGCTTATTAACCTTTTATGATGCCATTCTGCTATTGAGCTCTTCTAATCAACCCTTACCATGCTAAATTTCTGTAATGAACTTGTCCATCTTTCTATTGGGACAGTACCATTAACTGTTAAAAGGGATGCTTACCAAAAAGATACTGGCTGAATAGCGAACAGTGCAGATCATGATCAGACTGCATGGATGTGCAGGCTGATCGTGATCTACATTGGTCGCAAAGGCAGAATCAATTGTGTCCAGCATGATAAGGGTTAAATGTATATTTTTATAGACATAAATAATCATTCACTATTACTGAAGAGGGTTTTGTGTATTTCAGAACTGTGCAAAGATTTGTTGTAGTATTTCCTTTGGTTCCTCTTTATTATACAATCCTTTCATATTTGTCTGCCTGCACGAGTCTCAAGTAGTGTTACAAATTAATTATAATCACATTTCCGTTTTGTAAGGCACCTTAAAGACAAACAACCAAAACATCAAAACTGGTATAAAATGTGAAAGATTATTTAAAGAAATTCCCAACTTTTTAGGTTACCTTCATCAGAATCTTCGTTATTTATATATTTTACACTAATATTATGAAAACAAAAAATCCTATCTACATGTACACATTCTGCTGCAGTTACTGTAAATCCCTTCTCCATAAGGTTTTGCATGTAAATCCCTTCTTCATAGTGGTAAAGCACTTAAGACTATCAATCCAGAGGCCTGGGTTCAGACCCCAGTCTAGGCACTGGACATTTCCGAGATGCTCTGGAGTATAAAAGGCCAGTATTGGTTCTTACCAGGAAAGACAGCTTTGCATGTTTCGGTGCTATACACTGGGCACAGACAAGAACCAGATTGTCTAGTCACAAACTGGCAGGCTAAGATAGCCGGATGGTCTGTATCTAATGGATTTTTCTGTCTGCTCTCAATCCTCTGTGGCTGTACTAGTAGCGGATGAATTGGCACCCTGAGTGGCTGCCTTTCTCCATTTTTTTTTTCATGAAAATGGGTACTTTATAAATCTGGTATAATGTATATCACTGACAAGTGTGTTCTGTCATTATTCCTAGTAGTGACGAGGTGATACTTATGATTGCATTCTTGTTCACTAATGGGTCAACAACAGTACTAAACCACAAAGATTTAACTTTAAAAAGAAGACAAATATTATGATCTATTTCAATAATATTTTATTTTGTTTCTATCTTTAAAAACAATGGAAATGTGAAAAGTGATTTACAAATGACAATTTCAAATGTAGTTAAAAGCATATCAAAGAATCCTCTTTACATTAACAGAAATAAAAGATGTGGCTGTAACACAGCTGATCAAATGTTAACCTTACATTTGCAATATGTAGGCAATCTAGAAATTGTTGGAAAATTATGCTAAATGTTCTTTTATCTTAATTCAAAATCAACAACTACAAACAATTCCATAGTAAAGTAAGAGAACAGAAATTTCTTCAATACACGTTGCTGTCTGCATGCTATCTCTTGTCTAAAGTTTATAACTTGAATCTACCAGTAAAAAAATCTAAGGTACATACTGTAAAATCATTAATTTTCCTGGAGGACTATTTTTTGTGGAATTCATACTTCAGTCGATTCATGAAACAAAATCCCAACAAACAAGTAAAATTTCCATTTAATTTACATGCAATATTTGAAATCCACAAATTCATATCAACTGGAAATAGTCCTCTTGACCAAATCCACGAAATTACACGATTTTACAGTAATGCAGCCAAATTTCGGAGTCAAGAAAGAAATGCAAAGTAAGATTAAACTACAGTCCATAATCAAAGTCCCCAAAAGATCTACCACTCACAAAACCAGATGCTTTTTATGCTTGTTTTTTCATAACAGACAAAGAACAATAAAATCACTGATTATTCTCAGTTATTCAAGAGCTTCTAGCATTTGATAAAGTAAAATAAATCTTGAAATACAAACTGGTGCATTTGTCTAATATCTAAACAAAATTGGTTAACAAAAACAATAACTACTCAAACATGTCCTTTATAATTATAAAATGCTGGCCAATGGTTACAATTTTTCTTTTAATTGATAGGTTGATAGGAATTTCCGGACATGACTTCAGTAATTAACAACTACTTAAACAAAGGTATATATCTGCTGAAATCTGCATTATTGATTAACCCGTATCATGCTGGACACATGACTGATTCTGCCTTTGATCAAGACCTGCACTGTTCGCCATTCAGTCAGTACCATTTACGGTATGCACCCCTTTTAACAGTTAATGGCACTATTGAAAGATGGACAAGTTCATGATAGAAATTTAGCAGTGTAAGGGTTTAGGTAAGTACGGCACCAGAAACAAAGCTATACAAAAGCTATTCTTTTTAGATGTCAGACATTTTTACACCATAATGATATACATATATTGTAGAATAAGACTAAGAACTGAAATAAATTCTTTTCAAAGGCTTTTACACCCAAAAGTAAATATCTGTTGTAAGGCCTTTGTATATAATTCAACAATAAATCACGATTTGACTGGAAAAATCATTTCATATAATTGAAAAATGTATTCGCCAGCAGTTGGGTCATATAATATACAATACTATGCTGTATTCAATCTATGAAACTAGCAGTTTGTAAGTTATTGATGAAACATTTACACTGAAATAAATGGAACATGAACATCTTATCATGAAGATGAATACAATATGAGCCACGTCATGAGAAAACCAACATAGTGGCTTTGCGACTAGCATGGATCCAGACCAGCCTGCGCATCTGCGCAGTCTGGTCAGGATCCATGTTGTTCGCTTTTAAAGCCTATTGCAATTAGAGAAACCGTTAGTGAACAGCATAGATCCTGACCAGACTGCGTGTATGCGCAGGCTGGTCTGGATCCATGCTCGTCACAAAGCCACTATGTTGGTTTTCTCATGGCGCAGCTCAATTATCTTTTGATGAATCTAAAAATATATGAATATCAAAACAGAGGACAATGACTGATTATTTATACCATAAATACAAAAATTCAATAATCAAGTGAATTTCAAACAGTTTACATAACTTTTTTACCAACAGATACAATATTGCTGCCCACATAGGTAAAATATTGATTTTAACAGACTCTTAAAGGATAAATAAGGTATTTTCAAAAGTGCACAAAGTTTCACATACACACAATTTACAATGTTTATTACAAGCAGAGTTATTTCCCTCTAGTATACTGCAACAGAAGGTAAAAGTGACTTGCCTCTTGACCAACAAATGAAAAAGTTTGTGGTATATTTAGAATCATAAATCAGTGCTCTTTAAGTCTATATTCTCTAAGAAATAAAGTGCAAAATAAATTTCAAATATATCACACCAATTTTTTAATACATGTCACTTTGGACAGCTTTTTTTTATATATATTTTACTGACTAAACCAAACCCTAAAATAAATACTGCTTACAACTTACTGAATCCCCTAGCTTTTCACTTTATATTAAAAAATTAAACTACTTTCTGAACTCTCCCGAAAAATTGATATAAATCCAGAGACAGGCCCCTTTAAAGCACCTGAAACAAGATATGTGGATACTCTTTGCTAACTAATACACTGAAACTTAATATATCTCACAAGGTACTGTGTCTTCACACACATTTCATTTCAGTATCCAAATTAAGAAAACAATACTCTGACTGATCTGCAGAAAAAAGAAGAAAAACATAATTAAGAACAAACTTTTCCATCTAACTTATAATCATTAAAATGTAAAGCATCCATCCACGATTCCTGATTATTGAATCTTATCAATTTTTACAATCATGATCACGTAATCAGGTTTTCATAAAACTATCGAAATGAAAAATATCAAAAAGCTGCACTATATTTTATAGATCTATCGCCTCTTTCCTCCACTCCTACTGCGAGGGTTAGGACTACTTTCTCTCCGGCGACGTTCTGGTGTTGACCTTCTACCTCTAGGTCTATCACCTACACCTTCCTATAAGAGAACAACAAAATACCGTTAATGTTTACAGTTGTATATTATTAATTATTGGGTCTGTTACTGACCCTTTACTGAAATATATGGGGTCATGATAAATTTGGGGAATTCATCAAATTAAACCCACATAATTATTTCCCTGACGAGTTACTAACAAACCCAATCATTGAATTGTTTTATTGACCACTTATTTTTAGCCCAAACCAACATGATAATCAACTAACCCTGGCTTCAGGGAAATATAGGGGTCACCATGCGATCACCTTTTAACCAATGAAAATGCTAGAATCCTGTGCGAGATAACACAAAGTTTTATGTTAAACAAAAAAGCTTTGATCATCCTAAAGAAATTCCATTGAAAATAATGCATTTTCTTAAACTGTCAACATAAGTGATACTAGTCTAGATGTCTATAACTAATTTCATGTAGCCTCATGGTTGCAATTCAGTAAAAAAAAGTTATTACAATGAACAAGCAAAACTCGACACTTTTTCTCTTTATCAAACACAGCAAATTTCTACCGTATTTTGTCAAAAATGTTTTGGCAGATATTCTGTAAGTAAAATGTTTATCAAGTTTTATAAAAATGCCAGAGATTTATGTTTGCTGGGATTGTAAGGTACGGACATGATTTTAATCATTTAAGTCATTAGGCAATTTTCCAGTCTTTAGGGTAGAGGGAGCAGCAAATGGGTAAAACCACAAACTCAGCAAGCCGGCTGGATAATTTCCTCACATGATAACCCCCAACAGGGGTCACACTTAGAGGTGTGGGGCAAGTCCTTAACCACTCTGCTAGAGAGGCCCCATGTAATTTAAAAGCTACAAGGAGAACAGGTGCCCTTGTGCTACAAAAGAACTATTAAAACATTCTAATAACTGCCACCTTAAAGTTAAAATACTCATGAAAGTACTAACCTGAGATATTTTCCTACTGGCAACTGGACTATTTGTTTGCCGTCTCCTGGCAACAGGTCTGGCATCCTCTGGTATTTCTTTCATTGGACTGACCCGATCTCCCTCCTGTTTCTGTCTTAATATTGGCCTTGCATTCCTGAATTTCTCACGATCAGCAATCTGAGATATGAAGGAACAGTGAGTAGGAAAGAAATATTTTTGCAAACAGTGACCTAGCTAAAATATGACTAAAAATCTGACAATGAAAACTTTGATGGGACAGACTTCTTGCTTAGGAAATACTTTTAAAGCAGAGTTACAGATTGGCTGCATAGTTGCATATATACTACATGCATATTTACAGAACATACATGAAAAAAAATCCTGTTGACCTTGACCCTTAAGTGTGACTTTAACCTTTGAGATAGAAGTCTGGGTGCTGAACAGACAAGATGAGTCATTGTCAGGAACATCTGTGCCAAGTTATATTAAAATCACTTGATGGATAAGAGCTTTGGACATGAAAATCGCTTGATGGATGGACTTCTGGACAAAATACGAAAATCCTTCGACGGATCAAGTTCTGGATAAGACATGATGGAAGGAAAAACAGAGAGTGAGGGATGGAAAAGTGCAACCAGTACAGGTGCTAACAAACTGATCCTCTTGTGGGTAAAACTCCAGTACTTGCTCCCTCCTTAAAATGCTTAAAGATCAAATTTAATTTTATTCATATTTTTTAATAGACTGCCTAAATTCTGGCATTAATTTTTGACATTATTTATGTATACCTGTGCTTCTGTAAGTGGCAGCCAGTATATACAAGGTGTTGTCTTGGTTTTCTTGAACAAATCATCCAATAACTTAGCTGGAGGCTCATCTTCCTTCTTCTCTGGACCTGAATAGTTTATTTAATATTTCCATTAATTTTAAAACTCAAAAATACCTTTTCTTAAGCAGGCACAATTTTGTCTTACACTGTCCTTTTTTATGAAAATGTTTTTGTTTTTTCTTCACCAAAACTGTTTGGTTAAGCACTAATAAAGGGCAGATTGCTTATGGTTCTACATGAAGAACACTATTAAATATCAGTAGTAATTAAAATTCTATTTTACCATATTTATTACGGTTTGGATAAAACATATTATATGGTTTGGATAAAGCATATTCTTACAGTTTGTATAAAGATTCTGTATAATTTATGTACCTGTACCCTGTATGCTCACATAATGATAATAGAAATTTCACATGTTCTTATCAAACAGAATCATGACAACACCCTATGCACTCACTTTTCCTGTATGCTCATATTCAAATATACGCTTATTTACCAGATTCTACAGTATTAATTTGTAAAGTTTTATCAAAGTCATCAATTATGTTACCTTTCTTTTTCTCCCTTCTACCTGTCCTATCTCTACTTCTCTCTCTACTTCTTTCTCTTCTCCTTTCCCTTGCTGGAGATCCAGACCTCGACCTATGACCTCTTCGATCCCTGGGTGACCTTGACCTAGATTTCTGTAAAGTTCTGTCCCAATCCTCCCTCGATTTCTTGTCTTTGTCCCATTCTCTAATTGGTTTAGGTCTATCATGTTCCTCCCTTTCTAATCTCTCTTTCATTCTCTGCTCTCTTTCCTTTTGTCGTCTTTCTATTTCCTTCTGCCTCTCCTCCTGTATTAATCTCTGTTTCTCCTCTTTCTCTTTCTGTTTCTGTTCCCTCAGGGAGGCCTTTTCTTTCTTGTCAGGGGCTGGAATAGGTTTCTCATCTCCTCTGTAATAATCCATCTGAAAAAGAAATCACGTCATTCAATTTTCTGTTAATTGAACAATACACATGTAAATCAAATAGATCAACATTTTAAAGATCAAAAGGTTGCCATATAAAACCAGGCTGTTACAATCTTCAACAAGCTACTACTTTTGAAGAAGGCACATGCCCTACATACTGCTTCATTTCAATGCATGTGGTAACTGGTATGTAATATCTGGGTAAATGTTTAGTCAAATCCATCCATGAATGAGAAAGTTACAGACTGAACACAAAATTGAGATGACCATTCTACAAAGAAAGAAAATTCAAAAAGAAAGACGGGGATTTATGCCATTTTTCTACTTCTAAACATTTTTTTGATTCCGAATGTATTTGAATTTATCTTTGCTGGAAAATAATTATTCTTTAAACAGTTAACATTGTTTACTCCTAATGACCATATTATTAAGCCATCCTTTACTGTGAAATAATTAACATTTGTGAGGGGTTAATTTTCATGGATTTCCTAAGTGAATCAATCCAGAAAACTAAATCCAAACCAACTAGAACTGTCACAGGAGTGATGAATAATACCCCCGCTCCATGCATGTCAAAGTTATGGTCCGGACAAACAAATCCGGACGCACGCACGCACATACACCCAACAGCCATTTGGACAACTATGTCTTCGCTTCCGCAAGCGGGCTCGACAAAAAGCCTGTAGTAAGTACATGTCACACATGGGTGTGGCCATTTTCAACCTCAGGGCAATAATTTGGACAATAATGGTAGTCAAACCCTTATATCACATGCCAGATATCAAAGCTCTAGAGAAAAAGATTTTTTAAAGTCTGATAGCTGAAAACCTATTTTTAACCAGAAAGACCCATATGTTCAATGAACCGGAACCATTTGTACAACTTTGAAAGAGGGCTACCCAGAGATCATTTTTGTAAATTTTCATCAAAATCCATTCAGTGGAATCTATATCCCCATATATATATATATATACACCAGTTTGGGCCAAAAAATACATAATTTCATGCCCATGAAATAAACTGATTTCATAGGAAATGAATGAATCTTTAAATCTCCGATTAGATTCTTTGTATGGTCCTTTTTCTAATAATAAATTATGACAGTAGCCTTTTTATTACCTGTTCCTCGGATCCAAAGTCTACAATGAGTGTTTTAGGGTTAGACAGCGGCCATGTTGTATTGTGTAGAGCCTTTCTGGTCTCTATGGCTTCGTCTTCTGTATCATACTAGAAAATAAATATTATACACACACTTTATCCCTCATACATTCTTTTAAAGCCATTCATAATTACATAAGCTAGTTAGTATTATACAATTATTGCCTTTTGGTGAGGTCGATATGGGGATTTATCAGGTCGATAAATCCCCGTATCGACCGAACTTAAAAGGCAACAATTGTTTTATTATTAAATCCAGCTTACTCATAAGTATAAGCATTAAATACAAATATCTGCAGCCTTTGGTCATTTTTTTGTGGTAAATTGTGTACGATGTCGCATTGTTTTGACGTCAAACCGTGATGACATCACAGCTGACGGTCAATATGTGTTTTTGGCTCCGCCTTCGAGTCAGTATGACTTTTTATCATTGATCATGTGACTACATCTAGACCAATGGAAAGGACTATAAATATAGATTTAATAATAATACATTTTTATCCCTTTGGGACTTTGAAATTTAATGGTACTCTTAAAGGTATACTACACCCAAATTTCATATTTGAAAATATACTAAATTAGTACATATAGTTTATGTAATCATAAACTTAATGTGTTTTACCAGTACTATGCATTAGGTTTAAAATGGTACACTCCTTACATGTATAGTTAAACACAGCAGATGTGTGTACTGCCACTAAAAAAACTGGAAGCTTTTTAATAATCAAATCTGTCTGCATTACACTGAACTATGAATGTAGTTCTATATAAGAATTTAATTTATAAATTTAGTAAAACTAAATACATTTGAGCCGTGCCATGAGAAAACCAACATAGTGGGTTTGCGACCAGCATGGATCCAGACCAGCCTGCGCAGTCTGGTCAGGATCCATGCTGTTCGCTAACTGTTTCTCCAATTCCAATAGGCTTTAAAAGCGAACAGCATGGATCCTGACCAGACTGCGCGGATGCGCAGGCTGGTCTGGATCCATGCTGGTCGCAAACCCACTATGTTGGTTTTCTCACGGCACGGCTCATTTGATGAGGATTTGCTACATTTGAAGAAAATATCTGAAGATAGAATATTTAAGAGAAAGATGGCCATTGGATAACTTTAATATGCCACAATTTATTGGAAGTTACAATATTCATGTATGTTGAACACAATGCATTAACTCTTCTTCAAAATAAGTTAGTAAGAATTGTCAAGGGGCACAATTAAGAAAATCTTAGAACAGTTTACCCATTAGTTTCAACTGTCCCTACTACAATCAAGAACTTGCTAGCAGATTTGAGAAACAGACCATCACCATTAAACAATACCATTTTCGGACACGAAACCATAACCATTAAACAAAAAAGTTTGGAACACAAATTTTTTTTTTCGAAAGCATACCTCAACATTTGTCTTTTTTTCATTTAATAGTGAGAAATATCATGTAATCATAAAAACTTACAACTGCAAAGCAATGAGACTTGATTTTATCAATCCAGAAGAGTTCCTCATTTAGGTTCCCATTCCTTTTGAGAAGTTCTTTCAGCTGATTGACAGTGAATGGTCGCACTAAATTCCTGATGTGTATAATCTTGCTGGCTGGATTCCGAGCTGGGGACGGTGATCTTCGTGCTTTGATTGGCTCATCAGGTTTTACTAAGGCAGATCCTCCAGAGTCCAATCGCCTGACCAATTTAATCTCCTCTGCAAAAATAACCACGTTACGTTTTTCTTTCCAACTGGGCGTACTGACAAAAGCTGTTGCAGGACAGCAACGCTCAACTATTCAACAGCCTTGTTGATTGAATTAAAATAAAAGTCGAACAAGAGCACTGCCTTGCGGGTGCTGACGCTCATCTGATTTTTTTTGTGTAATAGAAATATTGTCCTACCCATGATTTTCTAAGTCTAAAAAGGGCCATCATTCTTGCAAAAAGCAGGATAGAGTTATGTTTCTTGATGTACAGTGTCCACTTATGATGGTGAAAAACTGTTGCAAGTTTTAAAGCAATAGCTTTGATAGTTTATGAGAAAAGTTGACTTAAACATAATACTCAACCAAGAAAATGATTTTCTAAGTCCAAAAGGGGCAATAATTATTGCAAAAATCAGGATGGAGTTACGCTGCTTGCTGCACAGGGTCAGCTTATGATGGTGAACAAGTGTTGCAAGTTTCAAAGCAATAGCTTTGATAGTTTAAGAGAAAAAGTTGACCTAAACATAAAACTTAACCAAGAAATCTGATATTTTCTAAGTCCAAAAGGGGCCATAAATCTTGCAAAAAGCAGGATGGAGTTATGTTTCTTGCTGTACTGGGTCAACTTATGATGGTGAACAAGTGTTGCAAGTTTTAAAGCAATAGCTTTGATAGTTTAGGATAAAAGCTGACCTAAACATAAAACTTAACCAAGAAAACTGATTTTCTAAGTCCAAAAGGGGCAATAAATCTTGCAAAAAGCAAGATGGAGTTATGTTTCTTGCTGTACAGGGTCAGCTTATGATGGTGAATAAGTATTCCAAGTTTCAAAGCAATAGCTTTGACAGTTTGGGAGAAAAGTTGACCTAAACATAAAACTTAACCAAGAAATCTGATATTTTCTAAGTACAAAAGGGGCCATAAATCTTGCAAAAAGCAAGATGGAGTTATGTTTCTTGCTATACAGGGTCAGCTTATGATGGTGAACAAGTATTCCAAGTTTCAAAGCAATAGCTTTGATAGTTTAGGAGAAAAGCTGACCTAAACATAAAACTTAACCAGGCAACGCCGACGCAGACGCCGACGCCGACACCGACGCCGACGCCGACGCCGACAACCGCTCAAGTGATGACAATAACTCATCATTTTTTTTCAAAAAATCAGATGAGCTAAAAATGGAAGCATATTTTGTAAAAAAGCAAAATAAGAGTTATGGGATCTGTGCAATGCAAGTCAGTTTATCACAGTAAGTGTGTGAAGTTTCAATCCATTCCCACCAGTGGTTACTGAGATACCAGCTTACATACAAAAACTTAACACGGACGCACTGGTGAGTCCAACAGCTCTACTATTCTTTGAATAGTCGAGCTAAAAATACTACTAATATAACAGTCTACATATTTATTTTAAGGTAGTGGACCAAAAATTACAATCAGCAATTTTTGAGGTAGTGGATCTGTAATAATAATAAAAAAAGTTTTAAGGTAGTCGGTCAGGACTGAAAACAATTCTCTTTAAGGTAGTGGACCAGTTATAACCATCAACAATTGTTAAGGTAGTAGACCAGTAATAACAATCAACACTTTTATAAGGTAATGGACCAGTAATAACAATCAACATTTTTTAGGGTAGTGGACCAGTAGTAACAATCGACATTTTTTTAAGGTATTGGACCAGTAATAACAGTCAACATTTTTTAAGGTAGCAGACCAGTAATAACAATCAACATTTTTTAAGGTAGTGGACCAGCAGTAACGATCGACATTTTTTTAAGGTAGTTGACCAGTAATAACAATCAATATTCTTTTAAGGTAGTGGACCAGTAATAACAATCAACTTTTTTTTCAGGTAGTGGACCAGTAATAACAATCAACATTTTTTAAGGTAGTGGACCAGTAATAACAATCGACATTTTTTAAAGGTAGTAGACCAGTAATAACAATCGACATTTTTTTAAGGTAGTGGACCAGTAAACCAATCAACATTTTTTAAGGTAGTGGACTAGTAATAACAATCAACATTTTTGGGGGTAGTGGACCAGTAATAACAATCAACATTTTTGGACAAGTAATAACAATCGACATTTTTTTAAGGTAGTAGACCAGTAATAACAATCAACATTTTTTAAAGGTAGTGGACTAGTAATAACGATCAACATTTTTTTTTTTTGGTAATGGACCATTATTAACAATTACTGTTTGATTATATGCTCTTTGCATGCAACTGCAGCATCTGTTGGTATAGAAATTGACAGGACTGTTTGAGATACAGTAACAGCTGAAGAATGCTGATAAAGGATAAAGTAACAGTCATGTAATTGGACAAAATTTGCCAAATGTCATTATGGGTCCGCTACCTTAACCTCGGTATTTGTGTAGCTTAGGTTTCAAAATTAGAGACACAGATAATATCAATACAGAGAATAAATTTATACTGAAATTCAATAGTCTATATGATGTAAATTAACTCCTTCTGAGACATACCAAGTAAGTTAATCTGGTTAAGCACCACAATTTAGAATCCCCCGGTATACAGCTTGACATCAAGAAAAGATTTTTGTTATGACAGAGAATCATGTCCTGTGAGTGTACAAGTTTATACTGCATAAGTGCGACTACAATTTTTTAGCAACAATACTCTGAATGTACCTATGGTGCAAGTCTACAATGCCTAACCAAAAAACATCATCTTTAAGGAAGACCTTATCAATAACATTACATTGTCAATCAATCTATAAACTTACTGTTCTTATCTCTCTTCTCCTTCTTCACTTTTGTTGTAACAGTGATGGTTTTGGTTTGTTTAACAGGTGCCTCCGCTTTTGGTTTAGATTCCGGCCCTTCCTCTGCAGGCCCCTCCTCCATTGCTGTCTTCTCCTTTATTTCTACTTTGACATCTTTCTTCTCTTCCTCATCCTTATCATCATTGTCATCACTGTCATCATCGCCACTTTCATTATCATCAGCAGACTCTGACTTCTGTTTGCCCTCTGTCTCTTCTTTATCAGCTTCACCCTCCGATTCGCTTTCTCCAGACTCCCGTTCTTTCTTCACATCCTTTAAATTACAAAAGATTTGGTTGAAACCATGTGTATAGTTAAGTTTTAACAAGCCTGCAAACTGAAAACAGGCTTCACATTGTTTTTAATTATTTTACATAAAAGTTACAATAAAATCAACTATAGTTGTCACAGGAGTGACGAATTATACCCCAAAAGATATGCCTTGTCATAGAACTAAGCCAATGTCAGAGCCGAACTTGCTTGACCTTTAACCTACTGACCTTAAAATCAATAGGGGTCATCTGCTGGTCATGAGCAACCTCCCTATGAAGCTTCATGATCCTCGGCCCAAGCATTTAAAAGTTATTGTCCGGAAAAGGTTTAACTCACTCTGACCTTTGACCTTTTGAACTCGAAATCAATAGGGTCATCTGATGGTCATGATCAACCTCCCTATTAGTTTCGTGATCCTAGGCCCAAGCGTTCTAAAGTTATTGTCCGAAAACTGTTTAAATGTTCCGGGTCACTGTGACCTACTGACCTCAAAATCATCAGGGGTCATCTGCTGGTCATGACCAACCTCCCTATCAATTTTCATGATCCTAGGCCCAAGTGTTCTCAAGATATCATCCAGAAACCATTTAACTGTTTTGTGTCATTGTGACCTTGACCTTTGACCTACTAACCTCAAAGTCGAATCTGACCTGTATTTTATCATGTTACACCTGTGTACAAAAATTTATGATCCTATTCCCAAGCGTTCTCAAGTTATCATCCAGAAACCATTTAACTCTTACTTATTTAACTCTCACTGTGACCTTTGACCTATTGACCTCAAAGTTGAACTTGACCTGTATTTCATATGTTACACCTGTGTACCATAACTTATGATCCTAGGCCCAAGCGTTCTCAAGTTATCATCTGGAAACTGTTTAACTGTTCAGGGTCACTGTGACCTTGACCTTGACCTTTGACCTACTGATCTCAAAGTCAAAATTGACCTTATTTTCTGATACCAAAAACTATTTAAATCGGTCAAGCCTTTCATGAGCTATTGTCCGGAAACCATGAAAACCAACAGACCGACAGACCAACCGACCGACCGACAGACCAACAAGCTCACCACTATATACCCCCTCAAACTTCGTTTTGTGGGGGTATAACAAGAAAGAAACCTAATGATTAAAATTTTTTAAACACTTGTGTTAAAACTTCCGTAAAACTTAGAACCTCTGATACTACTGCTGATGTATTACTTTTTTGTCCTTAGATGTTATTGATAATGATATTTTACCATTTTTCATTTTCAGTCAACAACCCTATAATTAAATCCCTATAAATATCATTATATGTGTTTGTATTTTACAAACAGGTTTTCACTCAAAGTCACCATGATAGCAACATGTATGTTAATCCAAATGCTAACTTAAGAATAGAATCACTTTCTATCTAGTTTATTCTATTGATTTTAAGATATAATGACAAAAAGAAAACATCTGTCGAAACATTACAACATGTGGTTTAAGGAAGCATGCACCAATGGTTATTGACAAATCCAAATCTCTGTAAAGTGTTCACATAAACTGTTGAATTGAAAATTTGAGACAATTAAGGTTAACATGAAGATATATTTTGTGTTGCATTCTAATAACATGACAGCCATGAGTTACCACTGACTCATGCGGCCTGCTTCTTATTGCAAAAAAGCTAGCATCGGATCCAATACACCAAAAATTTCATTCAAATGAACATTCTGACCATGTTTTATGTAAATTAAACAAGACTTTCATCCAAGTTTTTTACTAATTTGACCTAGTGACCTAGTCTTTGACCCTTGTTGACAGTTTCAAACTTTACCTTGATTTTATATAGATGGATATTATGGCGAAATTTCCTGAAGGTAAGCTATGTAATTTCACCTGTGGTGCGTATTTTTCTATCAACAGACCTACTGATATCTCAGCTTTGTTAGTGTTCTTGGTATTTTAACAGATACATTATGGTTTCCTGTCCCGTTACCATTTGCTTCAGGACAGCTGTATCATCCTCCTTAAAAGGGTGATACTTACACAAGTCACTCCTGTCATTTCCACAGATGGTAGTTATATCATTTTCATGCAAGGGAGATAACAAAACTCACCTGTGTAACTGTTTTCTGTATTTTCACAGATCTGGTGTCTTTTTGATCAGGTACCATTTTGTTCCGTGTTAGTTGTATCACTTTCATTCAAAGGGAAATAACAACAAAACTTACCTGTGTAACTGTTCTTTGTATTTTTACAGACCTGGTGTCTTCCTAGTCAGTTACCATTTGCTCTGTGGTAGTTGTATCATTTTCATTCAAAGGAAGATAACAACATAACTTACCTGTGTAACTGTCCTCTGTTTTTTCACAGATCTGGTGTCTTCCTGATCAGGTACCATTTTGTTCCGTGTTAGTTGTATCATTTTCATTCAAAGGGAAATAACAACAAAACTTACCTGTGTAACTGTTCTTTGTATTTTTACAGGCCTGGTGTGTTCCTAGTCAGTTACCATTTGCTCTGTGGTAGTTGTATCATTTTCATTCAAAGGGAGATAACAACATAACTTACCTGTGTAACTGTCCTCTGTTCTTTCACAGATCTGGTGTCTTCCTGATCAGGTACCATTTTGTTCCGTGTTAGTTGTATCATTTTCATTCAAAGGGAAATAACAACAAAACTTACCTGTGTAACTGTTCTTTGTATTTTTACAGACCTGGTGTCTACCTAGTCAGTTACCATTTGCTCTGTCGTAGTTGTATCATTTTCATTCAAAGGGAGATAACAACATAACTTACCTGTGTAACTGTCCTCTGTATTTTCACAGATCTGGTGTCTTCCTGATCAGTTACCATTTGCTCCGTGGTAGTTGTATCATCCTCATAATCCATTTCATCTTCAAGGACAGGTTCAGGGGCCAGTTTCAGTGAAGGTTTGATGTCTGGTATAAGATTCTACAAGAACAGAACATATTTCATTATTTAAAATTTGAAAAAAAGTACTTCATCTATTCAATTATGCAGCATGTGAGGGTATTTTCAGACCTTTGAACTTCTGAATTTCTAACCTGTTTTGTACAGCAATATAACATATTTAGTTTATACCTGTACAACAAAATATTCAGATATTCCCCCTTCAGGCATTATTCAAATTTTATTATATTTTAGACAAGGTTGTAACAAGGGCTGTTTATAAAACACATATGCTCCAATGATGGCCTGTCCCATTTTCAGCCCAAGATCACTATGACCTTGCAAACCCAAACAGAATAAGAGTTATCTACTGGCTACAGGTGTTCTATAGTTTTTGGATGATCTTGTTTTCAGTCACAAAATCAATGTGACCCTGATCTTTGACCAACTGAACCCCAGAACAAGAGATGACATCACTCTTTACACATTAAGTAGAAACCATTTTCTGACCAGAGGTCACTCTGACCTTGACCTTGACCTACTGACCCAAAAAAGTAACATAATAATTATTTGATTGTTAAAATGACACAGTGAAATTCAGAAGCTTGCCATAAAACATTAACTCAAACTATTAATTACAATATTTGACCCCCAATGACCTTGACCTTTGAGATCCTTGATCCTTGACTAGCTGCTGTCTGCCCGTTATAAAGACCAGTCCTTATGTGAAGTTTGATGAAAATAGGGGCAGAAGTAAAGAAGTTATAGTGAAATGAGTAGCCTGCCATAAAACTTTTTAGTTTTATCTAAAAGCAATGGCGATGGCCTCACTGGGGCAAGTACAATAGCCCCCCTTATTCTTCAAATAGTCAACCTAAATATTCCGTACCTTCAGACTTTCTGTTGATATAGGAATACTGGATGCTTTCTTCGTCTTCTGAGATGTTGAGGTTGAGCGTGATCCCCACTTCCTCTTCTTGGCTGGTTTCTCCTCACTCAGTTTGTCCCCTCCCTCTCCCTTCTCCGTGTCTCCCGTCTCTTCTGGAGTCTTCCCTGCGTCCTCAATTGTCTTCCCTTTTTTGACAGAAAGGGCTTGTATATACCAGATGTAAACAGTAAACAGATGTCAGTTTGTTTGTTTGTTTTGGGTTTTACGCCATCTTTCAACAGTATTTCAGTTATGTAACGGCTGGCAGTTCACCTAACCAGTGTTCCTGGATTTTGTACCAGTACAAACCTGTTCTTCGCAAGTAACTGCCAACTTCCCTATATGAATCAGAGGTGGAGGACGAATGATTTCAGACACAATGTCTTCTATTAAATCGTCACAGAGAACATACACTCCGCCCGAGGATCGAACTCACAACCCCGAGATCCGTAGATCTGCGCTCTCCTTATTGAGCTAAACCGGCGGGTTTACATATGTCAGAGCATTTGGAAGAATAACACTTCTTTATGTGAGAATCATTCCTCATCCAAGTTAAGGCATACCCTGAACTTGCTTATATTCATTATTACTGATCCCAATGGTACTGGAGAAGTTTAAGATCTCCATATTAATATCATAATTTAAGACCAATAAATAACTGTAGAAATCTGATACAATCCTAGAGCCCTGAATTATTGTATATTTTTTGGAAATGCAGATTATTTTAGTTAATGATATAAGACTAAAGAGTTAAGTTTAAACATAGTATTTCCATACATCGGATTACAGATGTTACGATACATGTAAGCAATCTAAGACCAATTAATAACAAGTATAAATTTCATGCCCTGGAACCTGTCAAGTGAATACCAACAAGTCCCTACACTAATACACAAAACATCACGACACATTATGCACAAAAAAGTGTTATCAAATTAAATTTTACTGACTAGCTTCACTTATTTTCATTGGTAAAATGTACAACAATTTGTACAGGGAAAGCCGTTAGCTTGATCTGTGTCTTTTTCATGTATTAGCAGAACGCATTGGTGGAGAGGCCTAAGACGCTTTCCTACGGAGGTGAAAGGCCCCTGGTTCGAATCCTGGCTACTCCCATTGAGGTGTGCCCTTGGGCAAGGCACTTTATCATGACTGCCTCAGTCGGCTTTGCTGTAAATGGGTCCAAGCAAATTGCTGGGGGTAAGGTATAACTGGTTTTAACTGTTCATAAAATAGGGTCTCTCAAAAGCTCTGCAGAGCTTATGTTAATTGTTTAAAAAAAGTGACGCTAAATAAAATTTACCTTTACTTTTTAAAGAATACTACTTACTGTTGAGTGAAATCTTCTTTGTGACCTTGACCTCAGACTGTTGTGTACCATTTTTACTTGGATCAGGATTTATCTACAATATATTTATATAATACCTTGCTCAAGTATTGTTTTCAACTGTATTTTGTGAATAGTTTCTCTCTTACATGTTTTTCTCTTTTTCAGATGATAGAAAATATAGAAATAGCAACTTGGGACATTTTAGAAATATTTTTACCCTAATTAATCCTTTTAAGAATATGGTTATTAAGCAAATTTATTCCATTTAGAGGTAAAGATTTTTCAAAGTTTCAATTACACTCAAAAATAGTCAACATCAAGTATAATATTATGGTAATCCAAGAATACTGACTGCAATATATTGTCAATGAAATTGTTATAAATGTGAGCTGGAGCCTCCTGGGATACAGGTATAATCCACTGTAAGAAAGAGGTCACATTATAGCATATTGAACAACATGGATGTTTATATCCTATACCAACACTACCATGGCAACGGGTCCCATCTAGGTGTTGTTGCTGCTGTGCTCGTCTCTTCATGATGAGGGGGATATAACTGGACAAAATACCGGGTACCAGTGCATTATCGACCCAATGAACCCTTCTTCCTGCAGTTGTGTGTTAAACTATCCTGAATATATTTCTCATAAAATGGGCATGTATAAAGTTCCATGAATATCTCTTTCAAAGCATATGCCCAAACAGTTAATTTCACAGAGATTGCAAGACGAACAATGTCCAACTTTTGCAGAAAGAACAACGTATGTCCGAACAATGAACGAGTGAAAAACGAGTCATCATTATGTAAAATCTCTTCTGTGACATGTTTTAATGCACTTTCTCCACAGCAGATATTGTTCTTTATATAGTCACATGTCACATATAATTCATGCTCGGCACTGAAGCCTCCGATGATTAAATACTTCAATCATTTTTTATCTATCTTATATAAGTGCCTCGCCATCAGGCGATTTCTTTTTAACAACTACACAACATGCTAACATGCATTTTTCTGACACTTCCTATCTCCAAATATGATGTTCATTTATTTCTTTTCAATCAACACTAAGAGTTCCTTGCACAACTTAAAACATCATGGATTGTGTGTCCATTTTTCCATCACTCCGTAATCCGTTGTTTTATGGCATTTTCACACAAATGTTCACCAATTAATAAAACTTTGTAAACTGTGAACAGTCATAATTATTTTACAAACAAATATCTTCATCTGTGCCTTGGATCTGTCAGGTTCATTGGGGATTTTATGTCTCGACAGGTCATAAGGTTGGCACTGGATTTTGGCAAAACTGAGGGGAGATAACCGTGCTCATAGAGATCCCTGGATCAACCCCAGACCAAGCCTCTCTTACACTAGAGCATAATTACAAACATCATGTGACATAGAGAAGGAGTTTTATATTAAAAGATGTACCAAACATTTCTCTTAAATACCTTATGAAATTTCTACTAATTTAAAAAAATAATCTAGAAATTAAGACAGAAAATATTAAAGATGAATTAAGCACTCATACAATGAATCAATGAAGCCGCTTCCTTCCTTCTGTGAAACATCTACACTGCAATATGTAATCGTTACTTTGCAACTTTTAATCAGGCAATATCAGCCTTATTTCAATCAAGTTTATGAATTCATAATAACTTTACTTCATATACTTTTTAGCTATTTGACAAAAATTAGGATTTATTTTTTGTACTCAGGGAGACCAATGACAAAAATGTTTTGTTTTTTTCATTCCAAAAAAAAAAAATATATATATATATATCAGCCAGACGTTTTAAATTGTGGACCTGTCATGACAAAGAACTATTTCCGTATTAATCAGAATTCTCAGTGAGGGATTCCCACGGTCTTTATGTGTATGAAACATGCTCACACGATAAACACTGACTGCCGAAAATTGCCAATGTAGTAAATACGAAAATAAGAAAATAATTGTGTGAACACTGCCAGTTGTCATACAGGATACACTACCTGAAAAGTCTTGCATTTTTTCTATCAATATGCAATGGACGATAAAAGTTTGATAACCGGAACACAGCTTCATTCATCCAATATCATACACACAGTAATAATGCTGTAGTAAATCTTATACCCATGACAGAGTTTCTGACCTTGAGGTAAAGTTATATAGTAAATTCATATATAATTTACATCTCATCTCAAAATGTGGTAAGTTACATAGTAAATTCATTTATAGCTTATACCTTACTTCATAACGAGATTAACTGACACAGTAAATTCATTTACATGAGGTCACTCATACATTAAGTTTAATGACACTTATTTGTTCATCGTATGGTGCAGATTTCAAACTACAACATTAAGTATGTCCTCTCACACATATTATAGATTAACAATTACACTGCTATGAAATTTCACATAGACACATAATTCTAAAATCAAGCAAAGTGAGAAATAGTAAATGAACCGTGCCATGAGAAAACCAACATAGTGGCTTTGCGACCAGTATGGATCCAGACCAGCCTGCGCATCCGCGCAGTCTGGTCAGGATCCATGCTGTTCGCTAACAGTATCTGTAATTCTTTTAGACTTTGAAAGCGAACAGCATGGATCCTGACCAGACTGCGCGAATGCCACTATGTTGATTTTCTCATGGCACGGCTCAAATAAAGTTTTAAGAAATGTTATGTCTATTAAACGTAACTTTCACTGTACTGCCTTTAAATACGTCAATTTTTGAAACAGATTTCCAGAAAATGATTTTTTCAAATAGATTTCTAGAAAATGAAAATCAAAGATTAAATATAAAACTAAAGTGATATTGCTAAAACTGCGCAACCATTTGTAGAGAGATTGAATACAAAACCTTTTTGGAGACATTGTATGTTCATAACCAACATATTTATATCATTCTATCCTTGATGTCAATCACTGAAAAACGATGGTAAACTTTGTAATACATCATTTTTGCTCTTCCTTATAATGAAAAGCTGGGACATGCACAGCAGTACAGTGATGTTGTTTTTTTGTTGTTTTTTTTTTTTTATCTCATCTATAGTCACTTATTCTTAAATATACTTTTACAATAGAGTGCGCTTACTTAGAAATTACAACATTAACAAAGGTGAAACTCCTTCTCTGTGGTATGGTTACTATGATAAAACAAAGGTTAAATAGTTAACATGGAAAGAATATTTTACCTTGTCTTCTGAATCTCTGGCAGAGGACTGTGTTGTTTCCATTGGTCTAAAAGTACAGAATGTATCAACATATATTTCAAAGTTATCAAAAACAATCTGATTAGCTAATTAGTTTAGATGGGTTTAAAGTTACACTGATATAATTTAGGTCATGCAGTTACTTTCAAGTGTTCAATTGTAGAGGAAAAGTCAAGGTAGCACTATAGGCATTCTTTTAGGCACAAATGAGCTCCTTGGCTGAACATTATTTTTATTTACCAACTGGATGACTGTCTTACATCTATGAATTCTATATCGATACATCCCTTGTTGGGTATCAAATCTGCTGCTGTGGCAGGTCAAATTGATTGTAAGACAACAACCATAACCTGTCAGCCATGGACTCATTAAACTAAAGTACAAGTTGGGGCTCTCTTAATTTTTTTAACCATTTTAACTGAAAATGTTTAGGAAATGCATGACTGTTACCACTCAGCCAGACAGTAATATTGCAGATAAAACAGTATCACAAAAATCTACTGAAGAAAAATGTTGCTAAAACAGTCATTAGTCCAAAATTCAATCTCCAGCTGTCATATCCCAAAAGACTGATACTAATCATTTTTTCAATCTTCAAATGTTTACTTTAACAGATCCATCATAGTTGTTCTACATATAAATTTGGTACAGTCAACACTAAAACATACTCCTGCTGTGTTTCTTTAATGTCTGCCTTTTCTCTGGCAACCTTTCCTTCTTTAGTATTTACAGGACTGCGAGACCTTGACCTTGAACTTGATGACCTTGACGGTGACCTCTTTTTGACCTCTTCAGTGTTCTTTTTTGGTGACTTCTGCTTCTGCGTACCTTCCTGGGAACTAAACATATACAACACAATCACATAATTGCAAGTTATAGTTGTTATTATCTTTCCTCTTAGACTGCTTCTTTTCAAGAAAAATGCAAAACATGTCTAATCTTTAAAATGACCCAGAGGCATGTTTTTAGTTGGTACTCTAGTTTTAATAGCGCTGTTTCTCAGTTAACATTAATCTGAAAGATCTTCCTGACTACTTACTACAAGCTGTTTCTCAGTTAACATTAATCTGAAAGATCTTCCTGACTACTTACTACAAGCTGTTTCTCAGTTAACATTAATCTGAAAGATCTTCCTGACTACTTACTACAAGCTGTTTCTCAGTTAACATTAATCTGAAAGATCTTCCTGACTACTTACTACAAGCTGTTTCTCAGTTAACATTAATCTGAAAGATCTTCCTGACTACTTACTACAAGCTGTTTCTCAGTTAACATTAATCTGAAAGATCTTCCTGACTACTTACTACAAGCTGTTTCTCAGTTAACATTAATCTGAAAGATCTTCCTGACTACTTACTACAAGCTGTTTCTCAGTTAACATTAATCTGAAAGATCTTCCTGACTTCTTACTACAAGCTGTTTCTCAGTTAACATTAATCTGAAAGACCTTCCTGACTACTTACTACAAGCTGTTTCTCAGTTAACATTAATCTGAAAGACCTTCCTGACTACTTACTACAAGCTGTTTCTCAGTTAACATTAATCTGAAAGACCTTCCTGACTTCTTACTACAAGCTGTTTCTCAGTTAACATTAATCTGAAAGATCTTCCTGACTACTTACTACAAGCTGTGTCTCAGTTAACATTAATCTGAAAGATCTTCCTGACTACTTACTACAAGCTGTGTCTCAGTTAACATTAATCTGAAAGATCTTCCTGACTTCTTACTACAAGCTGTTTCTCAGTTAACATTAATCTGAAAGATCTTCCTGACTACTTACTACAAGCTGTGTCTCAGTTAACATTAATCTGAAAGATCTTCCTGACTTCTTACTACAAGCTGTTTCTCAGTTAACATTAATCTGAAAGATCTTCCTGACTACTTACTACAAGCTGTGTCTCAGTTAACATTAATCTGAAAGATCTTCCTGACTACTTACTACAAGACTACTTACTACAAGCTGTTTCTCAGTTAACATTAATCTGAAAGATCTTCTTGACTACTTACTACAAGCTGTTTTGATTGTTTTGGGTCTAGCGCCAATTTTCAACAGTATTGCACTTATGTAATGGCAGACAGTTAACCTGCCAAGTATTCCTCGATTCTGTACCAGTACTAACCGTTTCACCACAAACAGCTGCCAACTTCTCCACATATATCAAAGGTAGAGGATGAATGTTTCTTGTACACCAGGTAGATTTTACTGCAAGTGGACCAATCCGTGACAACTGGTTCTAACATTTTAAGATTTCCCTTATTAAGCTAGTCAAGCACATTTGCAGTTTGTCTACATGGTAAGTTCTGAAATTTAGTTATTGAGAAAATTTTCTCCATTCTACTGCAAAATACTTTAACTTTACTTATAGCTCATCATATTAAGTGGCAAAATAACCTACACAGTAATTTCTTTTCAAACACTAACCTGACTGCAGGCTGTTTCTTCACCCTCTTTGCTGATGGTGACCTTGACCTACTTCTGGAACTAGATCCAGACCTCTCTGCCTTCCCAGTCTTCTTCCTGTTACCATGATAACCAAACTTGTGAAACTGTAGCAATTTCATACTGGAGAAAGTTATCTCTGAATAATTCTAACTACTACACAAAACCTCATCTTATCCATCATTCCAACTTAATCTGTGGGTGGTGACAAAAAATCTTCATGAGTTTTGAAATAATCAGCAAAAATCAATTTTGAGAGGATGTTTCAATTGAAAATTTCAGAAATTTCGGTCCCCAAAGAGGTTTTAGTATTTGGAGATCTTTCAGCATAAAAGCAACATTTCCCTTTAAAAGAATATGCAAGATTTTGGATTTTTTTTTTAAATGCTTATGGACTCGAGTTTTACACAGTTAAGCTTTAAAACCAACATTAATAAAAATATCTTAAAATTTCAGAAAGATCCTACTACTGGAATCTTTAGTATAATAATGTAATAAACTTAAATCTGGATGTTGCAAAAAAAAGTTGCAATTCACGAAAAAAAAAAGGAGCTGCGTTCAATAAACGCTTGATGCCCCCAGTGGCATCCTTGTCTATAGATTTTGCACCTAAGTCCAAAACGAGGTCAAGGTCAAGGTCAAACTGAGGTCAGGTGATATCTGAAGATGAGGAATGGTCACAGTTTACATCTGTATTAGTATCAATGCATTCTTGTAAGGGGTATTGATGGTAGATGGAACGGTCCCATTTGGTTAATCAAGAGATGGTCCATATAAAGCAACCTAAGTCCAAAATGAGGTCAAGGTCAAGGTCAAACTGAGGTCAGGTGATGTCTGAAGATGAGGAATGGTCACAGATTACATCTGCATTAGTATCAAGTCATTCTAATAAGGGGTATTGATGCTAGACGAAACTGTCCCATTTGCTTAACCTCGTACGGACGAACGGACAGGGCAATCACTATATGCCTCCCGCATCAGTAGATGCTGGAGGCATAAAAAAACCCTGTTACAGATTTGACTGAACAAACAGTAGAAAGTGACACGTTGTTTCAGCATTTTCATCTTCAAAAACTACTGTAATATTACCTAAGAATGGTTTTCTTCTTCTTTTCTGGAGTCCTTGACCTACTTCTTGAACTGGAACTTGAGCTAGATGATGACCTCCCTTTCCTAAACAAAGTAATTTCCTATTATCTAACTTTAGTTTACACAAAAAATTCAACAGCATGTGTTTTAGCAAATTTTATCAAAATTGACATTATTAACCTTTATCCTGCTGGCGGCAAGTGATTTTGCCTTTGCGACCAGTGCAGACCAAGATCGTGATCTGCACTGTTTGCTATTCAGTCAGTAAATTTTCAGTGCACACCCCTTTGATAAACAAGCGGCGCTGCCCAAACTGAATGATGGACCAGTCCATTTTAGAAATTTAGAAGGGTAAAGGTTAAAATAGTAGAACAACTATGTTGAACGGCCACAATATATGCCTGTCACATCAAGTTACTTTTGGTTTTCAAAATACTCTACTTACTGAGCAGACAAGTTGTCAATTTTGATTAATTTAATAGCCCTAACTCTGGAGATACTTATCCAAACTGACAGTCACACCAATTTGCAAATAACTTCACCAACCCTGTGTGAAGATTGGTGTATAACATGTTTGCTTACTTGGTTACTTTTGGTCTTCTGGACCTGCTGGAGCTCGAGGAACTGGATGATGATGATGAGGATCGTGCAGGATGTTTCGTGCTACTGCTGACCTGCAACGGCTGCTTACGCTTCTGTGATGGAGAGGGTGTCCTAGATCTTGACCTGAAAATTTGAATATTATCACAAAATTGTTAAACACAAATTTCTTATTCTTTAAGTAGAAGCAGGCGCAAAATATTATACTGCCTGAACGTACTTTGACATACTAGTACACATTCCATCAAAGTATCTACAATGTTTGCTCTCATTCTACAAATCATTTCACATTACAAGGAGCCCGCCCGCTTAGCTCAGTAGGTGAGAGCATTGGTCTACAGATCGCGGGGTCGTGAGTTCGATCCTTGCGAGGGGCGTATGTTCTTCGTGACTATTTGATAAACAACATTGTGTCTGAAATCATTAGTCCTCCACCTCTGGTTCATGTGGGGAAGTTGCCAGTTACTTGCGGAGAACAGGTTTGTACTGGTACAGAATCCAGGAACACTGGTTAGGTTAACTGCCCGCCGTTACATGACTGAAATACTGGTGAAAATCGGCGATAAACCCAAAACAAACAAACAAACACATTACAAGGAGAGATGATTGGACAATGTCTTACAGACTGTTTTAACTTCTATGAGAGATAAGGTACCGATTTGCATATAAATAATGAATCAATACATATTTTCGTCACAGAGTGTGTGACTCACACTATCATGTTAATTGAATATTATAGCTATTTTCCTTCTGCCAATTCTTAACTCAATCCAAGCTATGGAATTTAACATACCTGGAGCTTGATCTACCTCGAACATTTCTGTCGTCTGGAAAGAAAATGAAACACAGCAACTAATAAATAATTCAAAAAACTTCACTCATCATATTTACATTTTCATAAATATTAATGGATATTTTGAACTTTTGGTGTAAGAAACACTATTAAATTTGACAGTCTAAATTGTGCTACAGGACTATTTTTTATGATTATGATTTGTGGAATCTGTTACTAACTTGATCAGAACAGCAGTGGTATTGTAACTTGTCCTCTGCAAATATTCTGATGGCACTATTGCCATATGAGGAAAAATCACTGACTTTATGCAATAAATTTACAATAACCAACAAGTACGGTAAGTACCACTGAAACTCGGTATCTCAAATTCCAAGGAATCAAGCTTTTTGCATCGATGTAACCAAAATTTGACTTAAAGATGATATTTTGTGCACGTGCTTTTAAGACAGGACTTGAAAATGTCATCGAGATAGCCAGAGTCTCGTGAAAAAGCGAGATCTAGATACTGAGTTTCAACTTTATATATATTATATATATATATTAACTATATTTTACCTTTTTCATTAACTTTTATTTTCTCTTCACCTTTCTGTTCCTTTCTAGTTTCCCCATTTTCTTGCTTACCACTCCCAGCAATATCTACTTCCATCTTCTCTCTGTTTTCTTTATCTTCAGAACCTTCAACTGTACTTGCAACTGCTGTGGACTCAGTTTCAACTTTACCAGAAACTTCTTTTGAACCTTCTACTGGTACACTGCGTTCATCGCCTGCTGATCCAGAATTTCTTGACCTTCTACTTCTTCTGTCCATTGGTTTGACAACAGATATGTCACCTTGGCTGAAAAATGATTGGTTAGATGAATTTAATTTATTTCATAGCCTATGCTTTATTTTACCATAGTTACATACACACCTGTGGTTTTAGAACCTTCGTAAATATTTACATATTGGTGTATATTTCATGAAAGGTATGTATCACATTGCTGGTTGATAAAAATACAGACTGTAAACAGTCATGCTGCATACCTATTCTTTCAAATGGTATCGTAATAATACAATATATCTAAGGTATCTATCATTGACACTTTCCGTGTATTAACACATCCATCGCACACAAAATTTTGCAATTTCATAACAGGAGAAACACAATCTACAGGCTTTATGTCACCTGTTGATATTATATCTGGATATCCAGCAATTCTGTATTAGTATATAGTAATTTTTTATACAAACTTCAATATTATAATAAAAATTTATGCGTAATATGAGACATCCAGAAAAATAATATAACAAAAAATATCCACTAAACGTCTGTGTCAAACTTTTCTCTGATAAACTATTTATTGATGAGAGGGTTTCTTTCCTATCTTAAATCAAACCTAAACTTGCATATGGAAAAGATATTACAGATCTAAAACAATCTTGTGAAACAATCTCTTGACCCAAATATTCTTATCAGAGTACTTCCTTGTTGTTTTACTTTAAATACAGATTTTCTAACAAGTTAACTTTGTGAGAATTGTTTTATTTAAATAATAACTTTCTAAAAACTGCATGTTTATCATTATCTCTGTGTATGCCATTAAAAAATATTCCTGGATTTGATATTAGTAAAGACTTGTTCCCTGTAAATAACTTCTCCACATGATGCAGAGGTAGAGGGCTGCTGCCTCATTTATCATTGCGAGAACTAACATATGATCTATATAATCATAGTCAGAAGTTCTATATAACAAACTTGTTGAGCAACTAACCTTTTATAAATCTAACAGCTATTTATTTCATTAAAGGTATATGTTTTAATAACTTATCATTATAAATCAACAATTACAAATCAATAACCACTATTTATTATTTTTACTCTGGCTTCCTACTTAATAAAAAAATATTTTCTCAATTACAGCCCCTGTATATATATTTATAAATTGGACAAGGAATAACCTGGCTAAATTATGTTGTTTATTGTTCATTCATACCTTTTAGAACCAGAATCGAGTCTAGATATTTTCCTCTTACTTCTCCCCATTGCATCTGTGTCTTCAATTGCTCCTTCTGATTTACTTTCTACAGGTTCCTTATCTTTCCTATATTCAGCAATATCCTTGTCCTTTTCACTTCCTGCAAGTTCAGTTTTTTCCTCAGTGGCTGGTTTCTTGTTTATCTGTGGATCTTGTTCCTTGTCTTCCTGAGAAACTGGTTCCTTCTCTCCCTCAGCAGTTGGTTTCTTGCTTTCCTGTTTGACTGGTTCTCTGTCCCCTTCTAAGACTGCTTCCTTTACTGCTTCAGAATTCTCTGCTTGTGAGTCTGGCCCTTGTTTCCCCTCAAGGACAGGTGCTGGCTCTTTGGCTGGTTTTTCAGGAGAAATTTCTACTGGTGGTGAACGGATGGGTGGAGACTGGTCCACTGATTTACTTTTCTTTGGGGACTCATCAGCATCGCTCTCCTGACTTGAACTGTTCACTGAAATAAAACAATACATGTTCGAGTACTTATGCTCATAAACTGTGATCATTTGCATAAATCCACTGCAGTGAAGATATTTTGCAACATTAACCTTTAGCCTGCTGACAGCAAGTAATTCTGCCTTTGCGACTACGGTAGTGCAGACCAAGACCAGCCTGCATGTCTGTGCAGGCTGATCATGGTCTGCACTGTTCGCTATTAAGTGAGTAAATTTTCAGTGATCACCCCTTTGAATAATAAATGGTACTTCCTAAATTGAATGATGGATCAGTCCATGATAGAAATTTAGCAGGGTAAGGGTTAAAAACATCACATCTGCTAACTGCTTAATAAAATTCTGGTTCTGAGGCCGTCTCATGACCTTTCTGATAGAAGTCATAATTATTTATTGGGTTTAGTGTCACATCTCCGCTCAGATCATATGGAAAGTTTTACAGTTTTGATGGTGTAGGAAGATCTATGGACTGGTACCTGTCTTTGCATTGCAGACCTTTCTTCCATTATAAAGCTACCTCTGGTAAAAGGAGGCATTCCTAAAAGCTAAAAAGTATGGTTTTTCCCAATATTGAAATAAAAATTCCCAAGTAATTGTTACCTTTTTAGGATTTTGGGTTTTAAAATTGTTTTACTACTTTGTAAGCTTTCATGTGTATTAAGTAAGCAAGTTACTCTTGAACAATTATTAAAGTGCTATTTCACAAAATATTTATAAAAAAATATCTTTATACAGATTATGGTAAGTTCCAATTTTTCCCAAGTTAATGGCATTTTCTTAATCAATCAGTGTTGGTGGTATTCCAAAAATAATGGCAAAAAGGTTTGCGTTGTTGAAGGCATGGGTCAGACCAGTGTAGAACCACCGACCTTCCACAAGCCCAACTACAGCAAAACCAATATACAGGTTTCATCTATTTTCAGAAGTCCAAGAGAACCCATCTTTACCATATGGAGTCAGTGACAAAAAAAGATTAATCTAGGTTTGACTCCCGGCCGCAGCCAACATCCAACCACAGTTAAGTGCTGGGCTAGCTAAACTGGTACTGGTACTGTTTCCAGCAGTATCAGCCTAGTCTGGATGCTGGGGAGGTAATATGACACCTGCTGTGGGCATTCATTTAGGTACGGACTTTCATCGACTACCCATACAAGCAACCTTTTCCTTTTCCATGTATTTAAAACTAGCTAACCTTAATATGATTTTTTTCTTGTGTGAACTAATATTAACTGTATTAACTGGAAAGACAAGTGCTACGTGCTGCAAAAAACATTCATTTTCTGTTATTTTTTTTTATAAATTAGCAGCAGACAATGTGACAACTCTCTTTTCTTAATACAGGTAACTATGAACAGGTCTAGGATTTCGCCATTTTTTTACAGACATTCTGTAAATACATGAACAATCCATAAATTTAAGGTTCAAGTAAAGTCTTTTGAAACCACCCCTCGGGTGAATTTTTGTTTTAGTTTTTACACTGCATAGGCCTTGGTCTATCATAAAGAATACACCAAATTGTTCATAATAAATAGAAGAAACTATTAAGACAGGTTATTCCCTTTTGGACAACACATTTTGTCTTATATCACATGTGCTTTGACTGTTCGTGTTCTATTTTGTAGAAGATATCAAACTTCTTTTTCAAAAGTATTTTGTCATTACTTTTCTTATTATTGTTTGTCTAACATGTTTGTCCAGGTACTCCAGGGGTTGAAAGTGTTACAAACCATGTACATTTAAAAAAAAAAAAGCAAACACTGCAAAATGAAAGTGAAAGTAGAGCTGTCAAATTGACAAAAAACTGCAGTATTTCAACCAATATAAAAGTAAACTATTTTTCATTTCCCCGAGTACCTAAATAAGTATGTAAGACACACAACAAAAACAAATTTAGAGAAAAAATATGTTTGAAAAAGAAGTTTGATATTTTGTACAAAAATTTAATGTGGACAGTTGAAGTACATGTTTTGTAAGACAAAATACATATTACCAAACAAGGTGACCTCTATATAAAGTATTTTCTACTTCTTCTGAACAACTCCGTATATATATATATGTTATGAATATTATGGGTCTGTCGGGTAATCCAAAATGAAAATTTACCCAAGAGGTGGTCTCAAACACTTTACATGTAAACCTTAACCCTTACCATGCTGGATACGACTGTTTCTGCCTTTGCGACCAGTGTAGATCATGATCTGCACTGCTCACCATTCAGTCTTTTGGTAAGCATCCCTTTTAACAGTAAATGGTACTGTCTAAATTTAAAGGTGGACAAGTTCATTATAGAAATTTAGCAGGGTAAGGGTTAAAGATTTTTCAGTCTATAGATTTACAGACTGGGTATATGAAATCTGTTGAAATTACAATTTAAATTAAAACTGTAAGTTTAAACTTAAAGATTTTAAGACTGCATGCATAAATGAAGGATATTCATGATTTTCTGTCAATACTGATGACCTTGAATTTTCAGAAAATGCGAAAAGATTAGTGATCCAACCTGTGTAAAATTCTCCTATTAGTTTTAGCTATGCAAGTAATAAGTGAAACATTTCATTTTAATTTCGTGGAATTGAAATCATACTTCAGTAAACCTCGTATAATTTTACAATTTTAACCTGCGGTTTCGATTTAAATTATGATTTTAACAGATTTCATATACCCAGTCTGTAAATTTATACACTGAAATATCTTTAAATTTATGGATTGTCCATATTTACACAATGTCTGTAAAAAAACAAAATCCTAGACTTGATGAAAAGATTGGAAGAAAAAATACATTTTAAGCTGATTTAAATAAATAAACAAAGTCCTTAATTATTTTAAGTGGTGTCAGTGAAGGAAATATCTAAATGATTTACATAGAAATCCATAAGTACCATACATTATATTTACCTTCCTCAGATGTATTATCATTTATTACATTTACATGTATACAGTTACCCTTGGTAATGTGATTCAATGTTTTTCTCATAAATCATGAAAGGCATGCAAGCAATACAATAGGATTTCAATGTCATTGTCACTAATTTTTGTGCTGTCTGGGGTAAAGCAAAAAGTTTTGCAAAACAGCTTGTGTAACATCTTACTTTAATATCTTAAAGACGCCTCACAAGATAACTGTATTCTTTTGAATTTCCATGATGTTAATTATACATGGTTTGCATGAAAAAAAGAGAGAAATAACATGATTGCATCTACTTACAAAATGACAAAGACATATGTAAGGCCAAGAAAATGTCTAAATATATTATTAGATTAATGTAGTATGCACAGTACTTGATGCATTAAGGTGAGTTTAGACCACACTTTATTTCTACAGTGTAAGATAGTTATTATACTATGTTTTTAAAACTATACAGAAAAAGAGATGACTGAACAACTTTGCAGATGAAGTTGTGAATTTAAAACAAATTAATTCAGGGAGGGCCTAAATTGTCCACCAGGTCCTGTCATCTTGTAGAATAGTTGTATTATACCAGTAATATCAGACTGACTTGCATGAAGTTCATGTGGGACGAAAATGCAGGTCACTAGGTCGTGGTGGGTCTTTAAAATATTTTATTCATGTTTTTCTTTAATTTACAGTTTAAATCAGTTTAGATTAGCTACTCATTCTGGTATGAATTCATCAGCTGTCGTTAATACAGAGTGGTTCAGTTAACTTGATCTTGAGAATTTATTACAATAGTTCACAAAATTGAATGGCATATTCAACAAGATTAGTGCTAAGCAAAACAAGTTCCCTACTAAAGGGGTATACATCATCTTTGTGGCCACTGGAACCACATTTTTTTATACTGAAACTTAATTGGAGAACTTTCATATTCTTCAAAAAACCCACCAACTAGAAGTCAGTTTTCATGATAAACAAGAGCTGTCTCCATAGGATGACACATGCCCCCGATAGCACTTTGAATGAATAGTTATGGCTGATGTTAGAGTTTAGGACCTTTGACTTACGGACCTGGGTCTTGCGCGCGACACGTCGTCTAACTGTGCCACACATTCATGCGTAGTTATTTTAAAATCCATGCATGAATGACAAAGATATGGACCGGACATGCCCATCATTGCACTATCATGAAATATGACCTTTAACGTCTTAGTGTGACCTTGACTTTTGAGCTATGGACCTGGGTCTTGCGCGAGAAACGTCGTCCTACTGTGGTACACATTCATGCCCAATAATTTTAAAATCCATGCATGAATGACAAAGATATGGACCGGACACGCCCATCAATGCACTATCATGAAATATGACCTTTATCGTCTAAGTGTGACCTTGACCTTTGAGCTACAGATCTGGGTCTTGCGCACGACACGTCGTCTTACTGTGCCACACATTTATGCGTAGTTACTTGAAAATCCATCCATGGATGACAAAGATATGGACCGGACACGCCCATCAATGCACTATCATGAAAAATGACCTTTAACGTCTAAGTGTGACCTTGACCTTTGAGCTACGGACCTGGGTCTTGCGCGTGACAAGTCATCTTACTGTGGTACACATTCATGCCAAGTTATTTGAAAATCCATCCATGGATGACAAAGATATGGACCGGACACGAAAATTGCGGACAGACCGACAGACGGTTCAAAAACTATATGCCTCCCTTTGGGGGCATAAAAATTCTGGTAATTTGAAAGTTGACAAAGGATCTATCTTTTGTGATTGAATTTCATGGATAATTAGACAGACAAAATATGTGCCCGAAGGGTTACATCAGAGGATGGGAGCAAAATTTTAAGAACTTGACTGTTGAAGCCCAAAGGACAGGAACAACAAAGGGGAGATATTAAAAAATTATTCTAAGTCCATTAAAAAATATTCATGGTCCGCAAAAAAAATCTTTACCAGGTACAGGTATGTCAAAATACACCTAAAAATTGGAGGTACCATCCATGTTGTACCACAGAAAAGTGGTCTCAGTTTTTCCCTACAGCCAATAATACATTTATTTTTTATTGTAAGTGAACAAAAAAGGGATCTGCCAAATAAAAACAAGAGCACTGCAATGCAGAGCAATATACACAAAGCAAAGTCATATATGACATTTGACCCCTAAGTGTGACCTTGACCTTGAAGCGAGTCATCCGAAACATTCACTCTGCATGTTGTCTCAGTGTGGTAAACATTTGTGACAAGTTTCTTTGAAATCCTTCAAGCAGTTCAAGAGTTACAAAACGGACATGAAATTGCTAACGGACGGACAGACAGACATCGGGGGTATAACATAATACATCCCTTCAGGCGTATAACAAATAGATGACTAAAGAAACAAAATAAAACTATCTGTATATATTCTACAAACTGCTTTTACTCCGAGTCCCATTTTAAACGAAAAAATTCTCTTGTACTTTTAAAATTATGACAGAATCCACCATTTGTGACTAACAGAAGCATAGACAGATTGATAGATGAATGGACAGAGAAAATAGAATAATGTGCATGTTCTCCACATTTATCAAATTTCATGAAAGGATCTTCAAACACTTCTTAAGATATCCCTGAATCAGCCGTTTTGGTCATATTTTTTTGACTACTTGTTGCCATGGCAATAAAGGAAAGGATGTGCGTATTCACCATATTGCCATCTATCTATTTATAAAATTTTTATGAACAAAATCTCTTGTACTTTTTAAGTTACCACAGAATCCACTTACTGCCATATTTTTATTAGCTATAGCAACATAATCAAAAGATTGCTTATTCTCAATATTGCAATCTATCCACAAAGCAAGTTTCATCAAAAAAATCTCTTGTATTTTTTTAAGTTATCCAAGGATCCCACTATACGACTTTTTGTCATTTTTTGACAATTTGTTGCCTTAGCAACACCTTCTTTGTTCATACTCTCCATACCGACATCTATCCATGTACCAAGTTTCATTAAACTACACAAAGAATATGCCACTTGATTAATGAAATATTCTCTAAACCCCTGCTGCCCCATTAAACAAAAACAACACACTGATACAATTCAATACATCTAATAAAATATTTTCCTTTCTTTAAATATTTAATCAATTTTAACAAAACATTAACATTTCCATATTTCCCTTTTCACATAAATGGATTTTCAAGGTTAATTATACCTGTACTAACATCTCCTGTATAACAAATGTTTAAAATCACATAAAACCAAACATAAGACCTACATTTTATTGAACATCAGCATTTCTGCAGGCTTCCTAGCAACATAATTTTCTTAAGACTTCATTATATTGAAAATCAATAGAATTCTCTACAGTTTTTTTGCTAGACAATATCCAGTTTTCCTAACACAATCGTCACATTCAGAATTTCATGCTGAATTCATTCACAAAAACAAAACACAACCATGGCACATTAATTAGCAAACTATCTGAATACACCATTTATCAATAGACTTCTGACATTTTACCAACACATGGCACATCAGATAATGTTTTTTTTTTTCTTTGCTGTAAGAGATAATAATTATGCAATATCTAGGGACCATCTCAAGATTGTGCTATATTATAAACCCCTGTCAAGACCTATTCATGAATGGTTTTGATAATACAGTATTGTGAAGGTGCAGTTGTTATGATCTGCCTTACATGTAGAATAGAAGTCTTTATTACCTCAACACAGAAAGAGTACAAAATAAACTTTATAGTCTCCCTATTTCCACTTTTAAGTTGGTAAAAATGTAAAATTCACTCATTTTAGGTAATTTATACATTTCTTTTATTTGGCCTAGGTTTATGAAATAAACACCTGCTTTTGTAAAATGCAGAGTCCCAGGGGTGTTTTTTTTTCAGGAGTATAATTATGGTTAATATGAAATATATTTTACTCCTGTTACAAATCTGATGAGGTATAAAAATTTGAGTGGAACATTCAGCTCAAGTTTCAAACATAACCAGCACCTGAAACCTTAGGTTTAAATGTTTGAAAATGATAAATGCTTGGGCCCAGTGAAGAAAAGACACAAAACAAGAGCTGTCACAGGAGACAATGCGCTGGGCTATTTTGATTCTGGATAGTGTAACTGGGCACATCTAAGGAAGCTGGAGCTGTCTATGGAGTGTTTAATGGCTCCAATGTTGATGAAGATACTGTACAACAAGGAGCTGCATTTAATAAACGCTTGATGCCCCCAGTGACATCCTTGTCGATACAAAGCAACCTAAGTCCAAAACGAGGTCAAGTTCAAGGTCAAGGTCAAACTGAGGTCAGGTGATGTCTGAAGATGAGGAATGGTCACAGGTTACATCTGCATTAGTATCAAATCATTCTAGTTAGGGGTATTAATGCTAGATGAAACGGTCCCATTTGGTTAACCTCGTACGGACGGACGAACGGACGGACAGGACAATCACTATATGCCTCCCGCATCAGTAGATGCCGGGGGCATAAAAAGCTTAAGTCTGCCTCAAATGTATTTTAGAGATCAAGAGCATCAAGACATTAAATAAGTATAAAAGGGACACAGTTGATGAAAAAATTCTCTAAAAGTAATGCACCATGGGTCATATCATGTGGCTAATAATGTGAAACAACTATTTTAAGTTTGATTCAAATATATTTAGTATCAACTGAGACAGAGCAAAAGTCCATCACAACTTGAACCTGAAATTCTAAGTGGTGCCAGTGTTTATATGGACCTTGTATCATATGATGTGCATGATGATCTGGAATGTCAACCGTTTGAATCAAATTCATTAAGAAACTAGAAGATGTTTTTGTAGAAAAGCGCATGTCTCCCCCAACGCATAGTAGTAATAGGCAAGAAGTCAAAAGGGAACAGGAGCGAAAGTCAAAGAGACACTGATGGTTGGCTAAGAGACTGAAATGCAATAGGGATCATCTTCTTGGCATGTCCAATAATCCCATGAAATTTCAACATTCTGGGTCAAGTGGTTCTCAAGTCATGGATCGGAAACAGTTTTCCATGTTCTGGCCCCTGTGACCGTGACCTTTGAAAGAATGGCCCCAAGATCAATAGGGGTCATCTACTCTGCATGTCTAATCATCCTATGAAATTTCACCACCCTGGGTCAAGTGGTTCTCAAGTTATTGATTGGAAACGGTTTTCCATGTCCTGGCCTCTACTTTGTAAGCCCTATCACCCTATGAAGAACGAATGTTCTAAGTCAAATGGTTCTCCAGTTATTGATCAGAAATGGTTTTCTATGTTCTGGCCCCTGTGACCTTGACCTTTGATCAACTGACCCCAAAATCAATTAGGGTCATCTACTCTGCATGTTCATTCATCCTATAAAGTTTCAACATTCTGGGTCACGTGGTTCTCAAGTTACTGATTGGAAACAATTTTCCATGTTCATGCCCCTGTGACATTGACCTTTGATCAAATGACCCCAAAAATCAGTTGGAATTATCTACCCGGTAAACCCTATCACCCTATGAAGTTTGAAGGTTCTATGTCAATGGTTTTCCATGTTCTGGCCCCTGTTACCTTGACCTTTGATCAAGTGACCCCAAAATGAACAAGAGCACCACCTTGCGGTTGCAGACACTCATCTGATTTTATTTGTCTCTGTATAATAGAAATATTGTCCTACCCATGATTTTCTAAGTCCAAAAGGGCCATAATTCTTGCAAAAAGCAATGCAGAGTTACGGTACTTGCTGCACAGTGTAAGCTTTTAATGGCGAATAACTGCTCCAAGTTTTAAAGCAATAGCTTTGACCGTAAAGGAGAAAAGTTGACCTAAACATAAAACTTAACCAAGAAATCTGATATTTTCTAAGTCCAAAAGGGGCCATAATTCTTGCAAAAAGCAGTATGGAGTTATGTTTCTTGCTGTACTGAGTCAGCTATTGATGGTGAACATGTGTTGCAAGTTTCAAAGCAATAGCTTTGATAGTTTAGGAGAAAAGCTGACCTAAACATAAAACTTAACCAGGCAATGCCAATGCCGACACTGATCAAGTGATGACAATAACTCATCATTTTTTTTTCAAAAAATCAGATGAGCTAAAAAGGGTCATCTACTCTACATTCCCAATCATCCTATGAAGTTTATACAGCTTATTTCAAGTGGTTCTCAAGTTACTGATCGGAAACAGTTTTCCAAGTTCAGGCCCTTGTGACCCTGACCATTGATCAAGTGACCCAAAAACAATAGGGGTCATCAACTCTGTAAGCCCTATCACCCTATGAAGTTTGAAGTTCTAGGTTCTCCAGTTACTGAATGGAAATGAAGTGTGATGGTCGGCCTGACAGACATGTTCAGGCCCCTGTGTCCTTGACCTTAGATCAAGTGACCTCAAAACATTAGGGGGTCATCTACTCGATAAGCCCTATCATCTTATGAAGTTTGAAGGTTCTAGGTCAAATGGTTCTCCAGTTATTGATCAGAAATGGTTTTCCATTTTCTGGACCCTGTGACCTTGACCTTCAATCGAGTGATCCTCCAAAAAATAGGGGTCACCTACTCGATAAGCCCTATCATCCTATGAAGTTTGAAGGTTCTAGGTCAGCTACTGATGGTGAACAAGTGTTGCAAGTTTTAAAGCAATAGCTTTTGATAGTTTAGGAGAAAAGCTGACCTAAACATAAAACTTAACCAGGCAACGCCAACGCCAACACCGACACCGATCAAGTAATGACAATAACTCATCATTTTTTCCCCAAAAAATCAGATGAGCTAAAAAGGGTCATCTACTCTACATGCCCAATCATCCTATGAAGTTTCTACAGCTTGGATCAAGTGGTTCTCAAGTCATTGATCGGAAACAGTTTTCCATGTTCAGGCCCTTGTGACCCTGACCATTGATCAAGTGACCCAAAAACAATAGGGGTCATCAACTCTGTAAGCCCTATCACCCTATGAAGTTTGAAGTTCTAGGTCAAATGTTACTGATTGGAAATGAAGTGTGACGCTCAGACTGAGAGACATGTTCAGGCCCGTGACCTTGACCTTTGACCAAATGACCCCAAAACATTAGGGGGTCATCTACTCGATAAGCCCTATCATCCTATGAAGTTTGAAGGTTCTAGGTCAAATGGTTCTCCAGTTATTGATCAGAAATGGTTTTCCATTTTCTGGACCCTGAGACCTTGACCTTCAATTGAGTGACCCACCAAAAAATTGGGGTCACCTACTCTATAAGCCCTATCATCCTATGAAGTTTGAAGGTTCTTGGTTAAATGATTCTCAAGTTCTTGATCGGAAATGGCTTTCAAGTAGTTTCATCCAAAAGACAGATTCCTGGGGGCATGAAGATAAATGGGACGTCCCTTTGCTCATAGAGATTTGATTTCATGGATTGAACGTAATTTAATGGATTGATCCAACCCATATCAATGATTTCATATTAATTCAAGGGCCAGAACTCCAGATCCACTGGGACAATCCAGCAGGTTATCCAACGTGATCAAGATATTTGAGAAATAAACAAAACTAATCAAGATATTTACAGTCCTATTAACAACCTTGGAGTTGTTAAGATTGATGTAAAACTTCAAATGTATTGTCTTCAAGAGTGATCAAGAAAAAACCTGGTTATGGAAAAGATGGACAGCAGTTCCCAAAATATTGCTTAGTCATGGTGAATGTTTTTGTTATTAAAATATAGACCTATCGTTTACATTGATATACTTTTTTGTGTTCTTTTCTTGTGCACAATTTCACATGCTATGTAACAATCTTAAGATGTTTTATGACTCTTTTAAGTCAAATACTTTTTGAGATGTGACACAAACTTGTATGCTCTTTATGCATATTTTTGACAATCAAGGGCCATAACTCTGATCTGACTCATAGAAATTCGGTACAAAATCCCAAGTGCACAACTTCATATGCTGACTAATATTCCTATAATGTTTCATGACCCTAGGTCAAATACTTCTTGAGATATGTGCGACAAAAACTTAGGCCCTTTTTACGCAAATCTTGACAAAGTCAAGGGCCAAAACTCTGGTGCACAAAAAAAAGCTTCCTCTTCTGAAAGTGAAACAGAAGTAAAACTTCTGCTGCAAAATCATTGATATACCTCTTGCCTAAATTTCCTGAAGCTATAGATAAGAGCTTGTAGAACACAAAATGCCTCCCTTGATGCATTCAGTAATTGCACAAGGGACAGAAATTATTTGGTCACTGTACACAAAAGTTCCACTGTTCTGGGTCCAGGTGACCTTGACTTTTGGCCTACTGTCCTCAGAATCAACAGAGGTCATCTGCTGGTCATGACCAACCTCCCTCTCAACTTTCATGATCCTAGGCCCAAGTGTTCTTCAGTTATCATCCGGAAACCGTTCAGGGCTTTTTTTCCCTATAAATCTACCTCCGGTAAAAGGAGGTAATCCCAATGCCAAAAAGTATGTTTTTTTCCCAAAGTTAAATTTAAAATTCCCAAATGATTATACCTTTTAGGGATTTTGCTGTTTTAAGATAGTTTTGCTAATATGTATGTATATTTAGGTAAATTGTTATACTGTTGAACAATTACTGAAAAACAATTCATTAATATTTCACACAAAAACACATTTATGCAGATTTTAGTAATTTGCAAATTGTCCCAATTAAGATAATTTCCGACAGCATTTTCCCAATTCCATCGGTGTCGGTGGCATTCCCAAATTGATAAAAAAAAGGCCTGCCGTTTAACTGTTCTGGGTCACTGTGACCTTGACCTTTGGCCTACTGACCTCAAAATGAATAGGGGTCATCTGCTGATCATGATCAACCTCTCTTCTCTATTAAGTTTTGTGATCCTAGGCCCAAGCGTTCCCAAGTTATCGTCCAGAAACGGTTTAGCTGTTCCAGGTCACTGTGACCTTGACCTTTGATCTACTGTCCTCAAAATCAATAGGGGTCATCTGCTGGTCATGGCCCCCAACCTCCCTATCAACTTTCATGATCCTAGGCCTAAGCATTCTCGAGTTATCATCTGAAAATTGTTTAACTGTTTCGGGTCACTGTGACCTTGATCTTTGACCTACTGACCTCAAAATCAATAGGGGTCATCTGCTGGTCATGGCCAACCTCCCTATCAACTTCAATGATCCTAAGCCCAAGCGTTCTTGAGTTATCATCCGGAAACCATTTAACTGTTTCTGGTCACTGTGACCTTGACCTTTGGCCTACTGTCCTCAGAATCATTAGGGGTCATCTGCTGGTTATGACCAACCATCCTATAAACTTTCATGATCCTAGGCCTAAGCATTCTTGAGTTATCATCTGGAAACTGACTGGTCTACATACAGACCGACCGACCGACCGACTGACATCTGCAAAACAATATACCCCTCATTCTTCGAAGGGAGGCATAACAACTGTTGATTTTCTTCATGCAAGTTTCAATTTTTTTTAAATTCTCATCAATGTTGATCACAGATGCCCGATTTTTGGGCTAGGCACCTGCATCGCAGTGTAAGTGCAGGCCGATATATATCGTTCTATGTTATGCACTGTAACTCAACTTACCTATATAAATGTTGAGAAGTCCACAAATCTCTCCTTTAAAAAATTGTAACTTAAAACAAGAGCTGTCTGTAAGACAGCCATTGCTTGACTATCTGAATTGTTGTTCAAGAAGCAGGAATATGACCCTAAATGTATCTGCATTAGTTTTTTAGATAGCAACTTCCATGCAAAACTTTAACCAGAACTAAGTCCAAAATTGGGCATAATTTGGCCAAAATACATTTCAGAGTTATGGGACTTGAAGCTATCACCTAGTTTTACAGCCCTGAAGACACAAGTGAAGTTGCAAAACTTTTACCAGGATTTTCTTAGTCAAAAAGGGGACATAATTTGCCCAAAATACATGTCAGAGTTATGGGACTTGATCCTGTGAGGTTAGTTACTGACTTAGAAAAAGAAACAATACCAGTAAGTTTTAAAGCTATATGCCTTTCAATAATAGCTATAAGTACATGCATGCAAAACTTTAACCAGGATTTTCTAAGTTCAAAATTGGGCATAATCTGGCCAAAATGCATGTCAGACTTATGGGACTTGATGCTATCACCTAGTTTTATAACACATGTGAAGTTTCAATTCTATATCTGCATTAGTTCTGGAGATAGTAACTTGCATGCAAAACTTTAACCAGGACTTTCTAAGTCTAAAAGGCCAAAATACATGTCAGAGTTATGGGACTTGATCCTGTGAGGTTGGTTATTGACCTAGAAAAAGAAAAATTAATTTTTAAAACTATATGCCTTAAAGTTTAAATGATAGCTATATGTACTTGCACGCAAAACTTTAACAAAGGAGTGACGCCGACGCCAGAGCTAGTAGAATAGCTCTGACTATTCTTCGAATAGACGACCTAAAAACTTGGTTTGGAATTTTTCAAAGGAGAGATTTGTGGATTTTTCAGCTTTTATGTAGGTAAGTTGAGTTACAGTCCATGACAAGGTATAATATATGTTGGTGTGCGCACTCTGCGGTGCAGGTGATTAGGTGCCTGTAACGTCGATAATTCACAATGCAATTTTCCAATTTCCTCTGCCCAAAATGATGAAAGAAGACCTGAAAATGATCTATCTAACATTTACAAAACACTGGTCATATAAACATTCCATACTTAACAGTATAATATACTATATGATGAAAATCTACTTACAATGTTCTATGAGCTGTTTTTGCTGGGCAAGGTACTGCTTAATGAACTCATTCTGGCACTCCTCTTCTTCAAACTGGATAATTAATAACAAATTAACAAGAGCTGTCCGTAAGACAGTGCGCTCAACTTTTCTCAGTGCTTGACTCTGAATTAGAGCTATGCCAGTAAAAAACAAGAGGACCATGATGGTCCTGAATCGCTCACCTATTCCCACATGACCCAGTTTTGAGTATGACGTCATTCTTTCTATTATTTGACAAAGTGACCTGGTTTTTGAGCTCATGTGACCCAGTTTTGAACCTGACCTAGATATTATCAAGATAAAAATTCTGACCAATTTTCATGAAGATCCATTGAAAAATATGGTCTCTAGAGAGGTCACAAGGTTTTTCTATTATTTGACCTATTGACCTAGTTTTCAAAGGTATGTGACCCTGTTTTGAACTTTACCTAGATATCATCAAGGTGAACATTCTACTAATTTTCATGAAGATCTCATGAAAAATATGTCCTCTAGAGAGGTCACAAGGTTTTTCTATTTTTATACCTTCTGACCTAGTTTTTGACTGCAGTTGACCCAGTTTCAAACTTGACCTAGATATCATCAAGATGAACATTCAGACCAACTTTCATACAGATCCCATGAAAAGTATGGCCTCTAGAGAGGTCACAAGGTTTTTTATTATTTGACCTACTGACCTAGTTTTTTAAGGCACGTGACCCAGTTTCAAACTTGATCTAGATATCATCAAGGTGAACATTCTGACCAATTTCATGAAGATCCATTCAAGGGTATGGCCTCTAGAGAGGTCACAAGGTTTTTCTATTTCAAGACCTACTGACCTAGTTTTTGATCGCAGTTGACCCAGTTTCAAACTCGACCTATATATCATCAAGATAAACATTCAGACCAACTTTCATACAGATCCCATGAAAAATATGGCCTCTAAAGAGGTCACAACGTTTTTTCATTATTTGACCTACTGACCTACTTTTTGACGGCATGTGACCCACTTTCAAACTTGACCTAGATATATCAAGATGAACATTCTGACCAATTTTTATGGAGATCCATTCATAAGTATGGCCTCTAGAGAGGTCACAAGGTTTTTCTATTTTTAGATCTACTGACCTAGTTTTTGACCGCACATGACCCTGTTTCGAACTTGACCTAGATATCATCAAGGTGAACATTCTGACCAATTTTCATACAGATCCCATGAAAAATATGGCCTTTAGAGAGGTCACAAGGTTTTTCTATTATTTGACCTACTGACCTAGTTTTTGATGGCACGTGACCCACTTTCAAACTTGACCTAGACATCATCAAGATGAACATTCGGACCAACTTTCATACAGATCCCATGAAAAATATGGCCTCTAGAGAGGTCACAAGGTTTTTCTATTATTTGACCTACTGACCGAGTTTTTGAAGGCACGTGACCTACTTTCGAACCTGACCTAGATATCATCAAGGTGAACATTCTGACCAATTTTCATGAAGATCTCTTGAAATATATGGCCCCAGGAGAGGTCACAAGGTTTTTCTATTATTTGACCTACTGACCTAGTTTTTGATGGCACGTGACCCAGTTTCGAACTTGACCTAGATATCATCAAGGTGAACGTTCTGAACAATTTTCATGAAGATCTTGTGAAATATATGGCCTCTAGAGAGGTCACAAGGTTTTTCTATTTTTAGATCTACTGACCTAGTTTTTGATGGCACGTGACCCAGTTTCAAACTTGACCTAGATATCATCCAGGTGAACATTCTGACCAACTTTCATAAAGATCCCATGAAAAATGTGACCTCTAGAGTGGTCACAAGCAAAAGTTTAAGGACTGACGCACGGACAGACGACGGACACCGCGCGATCACAAAAGCTCACCTTATCACTTTGTGACAGGTGAGCTAAAAATCCAAGTTAAAAAGGGACATAACTCTGTCAAAATTCAAACCAGAGTTATGGGATTTGTGTCTCCTGGTGTAGACTTTGATCGTAAATAACTATTTTGAGTTTCAAGTCAAAAGCTTTCATAGTAACAGAGATATTTGACTTTATCAAAAAAAATTTTAAAAAATTTCTAAGTTAAAAAGGGGCATAATTCGGTCAAAATTCAAACAGAGTTATGGGGATTCTTTCTCCTGGTGTAGACTTTGATAGTAAATAACTATTTTAAGTTTCAAGTCAATAGCTTTGATAGTAACAGAGATATTTGACTTTATCAAAAACTTTAACCAACGGCAACGCCGACACCGGGGCGAGTGCAATAGCTCTACTTTTTCTTCGAAAAGTCGAGCTAAAAAATGTTATCTAAGATATGATAAGCAAATATTACTGAATCAAGAAATGTGTTGAAGGGCAAGAAACGCCTCAAAATAAGCTGATTTTATGAGTCATCCAACGGCCCTTCATGAGGCTGAAAGATTTTTTAGAATTGGACCTGTACTGAAACAGATATGGCAGTTTGAAATTTTGGTGATGACCCATAAAGTGGTTCATGGGTAGGAGTTGATTCTATTTTTAGCTATGGCAGACCCAAGCGGAATCATTTATCAAACTTAATAAAATTAAGAGGTCCATGCCAGGATGCTTCACACCATACTTGGTATAATTCAGGCCATTAGTTTCAGATGAAATGATGTTGACACAGAACACCAGACAACCCATCTGTGATAATAGCTTAAACAAAGCCCTTGCTTCAGGTGTCAGTGCTAAAAACTAAACTATGTCTAACTCGTTGTATGCAGAAATGGAATATGCACATGTGTTGATCTACTGTAAGATAATTAATCAGTATTACTGTGGTAGAAACATGGTGGTCTGTCCAGTTTAACAAATCTGCTGACATTTTGTCAGTCATGATTTCTTTGTCAAGAAACAATAGCAGTCATTTGAATTTGGATATAAATAATAACCACAAAACTTTAAAATTAACAAATATATATTATATGACTTGAGTAAAACAGAGTTGGATGACATGACAACAGAACATAAAACTTGGTTAGAAATTACATTACTTGTTATTTATATTTCCATTTTAAGTTGATTGATTACATCATGTAAGCTCCACCCACCCCACCTCCCCTATGTAAACCAGAATGGGCCAGATCAAACTTTTGCAGCAGTATATCTTGAATATAATATATAAAATTATTACTTACCTTATGAGAAGGTGCTGCAAAATAGAAAGAAAAATATCTTTAAAATACTACAAAAGTTCTTGTAAATACTTCATCACACAAATTACCTTGCTTGAATTTACTGAATATTTTAATCATAATAAATTACATTGTAACACACTAACATACAAGTATTAATTTCCCATTCATAATGTGCCTACCAAGTTTGAGGATCATCTAGGTCAACAAATTCTGAATCTATTGAACAGAATCATTTTTTAACACTAACAGCCACTGTGACCTTGACTTTTGACCCAATGAGTCATGCACTGTGCAAGAACAGTGCGCATATCCAGTTTGAGGATTATAGGTCAGCGCATTCTTACATACTAACAGTCATCAGTTATCACATTTTAGATTCTTGTTTATTTATAGCTACGGAAGCAGTTATGGCAGAAGTATCACCTGAGAGAATTTTATCCAAGAATACTAGAAATGTTCTGATTTCACAAATAACTTTTTAAAAAGTTCATGTGAATTACTTTGCTCAGCAAGCACACTGGAATAAGCTATTGCTACAGATCCAGTGAAGTGAAAATTACCTTAACAGAATAAAGCATAAGCCAAAACAATCCAGCTAATGTCAGTGAGTTAGATTTTACAGCGAGACTATATTATATATCACCAAGAAGATGTTGCATTGGAAACGTTACCAGCTAATGCTGAACAAGAGGAATTGCAAACTAACGAACAACACAAGTTTAGAATGTTTCAATTAAAATGGAGGGATTATTTATTATATCACAAATTTAGTTGTTGTTTTTTTTTTGAAAATTACATGTGTTGTACACTAACATTTACTATTAGATACATACCATTTTTATCTTTTCCAAGGTTTTCTAGAAGGAGTTGCTGAAATGAAGTAAAAGAGAAATTACTATCATAAATAAACTGTGTAACAGACAGGGAATAATACAGTATACTGTTGCTGTATATGAAGTCAGAAGAAAGTGTCTGTTTGTCTGGTAACTGACTGGACTGGTAGTCTGCAATCTTAGCCTATCCTCTAACGGTTTTCTAGGTGTCCGGCAATCAATTTATGAACAGTCTAATGAAATAATTGAACTCATCCTAGATAGTAAAATTTACCTGTATACAACTACTTTAGGTTGAATGCAAACATAAAACTCAATACCGGTAGTTTATTTTTAACTACTGTTTCTTATTTGGTACCATATGACAGTGTAACAAAGGACTTAAATAATGGCAAAAAGATAAAACTGTTAAGATAAACCATCAAACCTGTTTAATATATGTTTACCAGCCAGCTACGAGGGCTGTTCAGAAATAACATAGACTTTGTCTGTAGCTTTTATATACTTTAATGAAGCAAAGCAAGAAATGCACCGTCATAATTCACAATCTTTCTACTAACTTCACAAATTTGACATGATCGTGACAATGCAGTCAAAAGTTATGCCTCCTCGAGAATACTTATCTACATGAACCCGGCACATGATTATCGTATTTCAATGATGTTAACGACGTCGTGACTTCATCGAGAAGTTTTCACTTGAGTTTGCATTAATTCATATTCTACTACAGACCAGTCATCATACATGTATATAAAATGTACAGTGCATTTCATCTCATTTTTATGGAGGGGCTGTCATTTAGGTCTCATTGGCCGCGACACTGACCCACTTTTGGCTTCAAAATTACTTGTCTTTGGCATATACTCTACGGAAATTGAGGTAAATTTTCACTACTTTGGCTTCAAAAAGCTTCTTTAACGGCATGCCTGGTGACATGCCGGGGGTCTATACTCTACATAGCAAAACCTATACTGTACCTAAAAAGGCGGATGGACCCTTAACTAAACGTAAATACTGACTGGTCATCTCATTTTTGCACGTCACTATTGGTCTCAAGAGTCTGAGGATTCACTAGCATCATTTTTATTTCTCTTTACCCCTATACTCAACAATGTTTGCTGACCCAGCATTGCAACAAAATTTGAAAATAATTGAAATTTTGTGGAGAAATAATCACGGTACGACCACATCAACAGCATCTTAAAATTACTCGAAGAATTACAATTAAAGACTGTTCATAACTTTTTCTTAAATTTTTTTTAAAATGTTGTTTAATTCTGCCAAGTTATTAGTATGTGAGAAAACAATTAGATCAAAATTACTTGAAAACTTTCAGGGCTCCAGATAATTTTTTTGGCCTATGAATATTCACTCAGCATATTTTTTGTGAATGAGTAAAATCAGGGATTTTTCTAGCTGATTTGGGAACATAGCCTATACCCCCAAAATTGGGAATTTTGACGCGTAAATGTTCCAAATTGGGAAATATTTAGTCTCATAGGATATAGTAAAGATGTGTTAAAAGCACTTTGTCATACACCTGTTTCACATTGTAGAACATCTTTAACATACTTCCATTATGAAATTGTCCATAACTAGGTCAATTTTTGTGCAATTTTGATTAAATTTTTTCAGAATGTAGATTGGGAATTTTTACACTAATTTTGGGAAAAATACATACTTTTTGGCATTGGGAATATAGCCGAATAACGGCTATAAAAACGGCCAAAAAAAACCCCTGAAAATGGTAAAATCTGAAATTGACTAGGAGTAATTTTACTCCTGAAAATTTATGAATATGAAAAAAAAAAACAGATATCAGTTTTATAACATATTTATTGAGTACATAACACCCATGAATTTGTTTGCAGTTCAGTTTCAATTCAATATTTAAATTTTGCTTCTTTTTTCTCCCTTGGCTTGCTTTGGCTTCACACTCACTACTGAATCCAATTTTCAATATAACTTTAGCTATGTTTGCGTAGTGTTTGTTCACTTTTACATTCTTAGAAAGAGACATTTTTGTTGTTTACTCTGCACTGGAAGTTGATATTTTAAACTGACACTGCTTTAAAATAAACTACCACACCATATTATTAATTCCCATCTATTATTTGATTTACGCACCTGGAACAACTGATACGGGGCCTGGAAACCGGCATTTATCTTATCTTATGCTGTCGTTCAATCGAAGCGTATGCCGTAGGTTATTCTGCTATTACTCAAACACTTACGCCTTACAGTTCAACTCCTCCTTTCAGTGAAAATCTGGGAAAGCATTTGTTGATTTTTTTTTTGTTGAAAACAAAAGTTCTGCCATGAAATTATTGCCTGCATCGGTTTTTAAATGGAAAATATCTACATTAATGTTACTTTTCGCCTTGTGAAAATGGCTAAATCTAGACTTGTCTTACCCAGAGAGAAAGATGTCGTGTTTTACATGATATTTGCCTTGTTGATTCAGAGTATTTAGAACAATGAAATTAGGACATATTTTAATGAAAATAGCAAGTCAAAACTGTAAACTGATGCCTGAAAATATTTGTTTATGATATTGCTCTGTTCTTCACCATTTAAATGTGTGTTAAACCTAGATGATTTTCTGCAGTTTTATCTAAAAGTTCGGAATAGTAATACTAAATGTAACTTCGTTGCCGGCCTTTAAAAAAAAAATATTGTTATTTTAATTTAAATACATTGTATTTTTCACACATCAGTTTTAAGATTAAATCTATTAAACTAATTTTTGGAGTTTAAACGACAATTTCGTTTGAAACATTCCCAACGTTCAAGAAAAATGTTTGTTTCTGTATGTGGAAATCTGACATTATAAACAATAATTATAATTATTGCTCTACAAGATTAAGAAAAGTGTCAGCTTTCTGTTATTTTCCATTTTTTTTATTCAAATCCAACAAAAATCGGCCCTTTGATAAAGGGTTGAAGGTATGTGGTAAAATATTTCTTCAGGGAAATGAGCTCAAGTTAATTCATAATAATTAAGCATATCACCACATGCAGTCGCATGCTGTTTTTGCTTCAGAATCCCTTTAGATCAATCTCTGATCATCTAATTATCGCCACTTAACTAACATGTGACTGGCTGCATGCCCACTCATTTTTAAAGTTGAGGGTACATGTACCCCCTGCTTTTGCAAAATAGGGGTACACTTCAAAATTTGGGGGTACACTACATGGCAGATCTGAAAATTTTCTATTTAACTACTGAAATTTGTATATTATATGCTTTTTTTTTTGTTTTTTGTTGTTGTTTTTTTCATACAGAACTCTCGTGGTTGGGGTATAACAGATGAGATAATTTTAGAAAATGTAAAACGTTTTTCCAAAGTTAAGATAAGAAATTCTGAATCAAAAGACCCCTCCCTATATTATACTAATTATAAATAAGTTTTCAGCAAGGTTCATGTATTCCCGATTTCGTGAACGGAACACGATTCGTCCGAAATAATAGAGTCAACTGAAGACTGGTAAAATTCGTCCATCAATAATAAATGCCCAAACTATTACAGATATGCAATGTGTATCAAAATTGCAGTTAAATATCGAAAAATAAAATACTGTTAACCTTTTGCTGAGTTTATTAATGCTAAAATGCCTTTTTGCGTTTCGTATCCATTCTTTTTTTGCACACGACCCGTGTGACGTCCGACTAAAACATTTACCAAACCCCTCTATACAGCTGACAATTACGCCGAGAATTCGGTGATGGAAACGAAATTATAACATTCGTGGACCGGATCTGCGTTTTAGACCATACCAAACAATTGGCAAGTGCGTGATGAAATAAACAGCGATTTTGCAGCTGAACTGGAGTTCCGAATCTCTGCGTGCATGTGCCCCCAACAAGTGATTTTTATGCGTGCATTTGATATTTTGTACGTGATTCACGTACTGCAGTGCGTGAATGGGCATGATGGACTGGTAAACCCTTTGAACAATAAGTGTTATAGCTCCATGATTAACATGAGGTAATATGCTAATTACACGCTAATCGATAGTGGCAAAAACAAAATATCGATTGCTAACGACTGGTCGATATTTACAGGTATGGACGACAGCATAATACAGATAAATGTATTGATTTATACGGAGTTTCTACTCCCCGTATTAGACCTTCCTGTACGCACGCATCAAGTGTATAATATAGTTTGAGTACCATTAAATGCGTGTGTACTTTCAAATTATGTGGGAGAATTAATGCCTACCATGCTCTGTTACATGAAGCATCCAGACGATTCAGATTTTGTTTACGCTAGTAAAAAGTCATTGTATGCGTTTCTGTAATTTCATATATACGTTTTTATAAGCTTAAAAATTATCAGACATGCATATATGCATTATTTCAAAGCATAATTTATGCTAACACGCATCTTATCTGGAGCCCTGAACTTTATAAACTATTGATCAGGTCGGCATGACGTCACATCCGGAGCAGTCGATTATGCAAATTACCTTGGAGGTGAAAGCAGGACCTCGCAATTCGTAGCGAATTAACTAGCGGTGTGGGTTGTAATGTTTTTATTTTCAAAAAAAAAACAAATCAAGAGTCATCTTTTTTATTATATGCTTACCCAATGGTACAATCTATATATTTTTCAAAAAAAAAAGTAGGTATTTTTTTGTGATAATTGATTTTGTAGCATTTTAAAACAGGCTGGAAAAAGTGACAGATTATGTATTGTCAGCTCTTTGGCGCTACGGATCAGTTATGATTAACACAAATTCCCAAGCTTATTCAACATTTTCTCTGTTTGCATTATATTACATATTAAAATAAACTAAATATCTGAGAACATAACATTTTTTTTATTCAACTTCTTTGCTTAAAATCGTAGCAGTTGTTTATTTCATCTTTCAGAGAATCTTTCAAGTGTCTTGAAAAAGAGTTTTTGTTTGTTTGTTTTCTCAAGAAAGAACAGATAAAATAAATAAGTAAATTAATTTTCTGATTTTTTATGTCTTTTTAAAATAAGCTGATTTTCTAAATGTTTTAATGCTCTGAAATAAAATATTTTATATTGTTGCCATTTCCTGAAATATACTTTGTGCGATATATTTCATTTAGTTTATGTAAAATGCTATAATTAAGTATGAAAGTCATTTAAATAAAGTTAAAAACTTATTATATATGTAATCTTATTGCAGTCATTTTTTTTATTTTATATTTTTTTATTTTATTTATTTATTCTTTTTTTTTTGGAAGAAATGTCCTTCCAGCTTAAAATTAGTTTGGTGAATTGATTTTAAAATTTCAAATGAACTATATGTGTATTGATTAAGGTTTTTTTTATGTAGGAGCTCTATTAATCCCTTAGTCAGTTAACATTCAAATAACAATAATGTACATCTTCCAAATATCATAAGACCCTGAAGGCATACATCAAACGGATAAAACAGGAAATTACCATAAGGCCCCGAAAGGGTACATGAGAGGGATGAAACAAACAGGAAATCAATCTATTAATTAGTGATAGTCAAAACTGATTATCATTAATATACCACATACTGATTGGTTTCCATAGTGATCTATAACTTATGACTTGAATGAATGCTTTAATTTTATTATATGTGGAAGCAGTCAATTGTGACAGTCTAACAATTAACAAAAAATATGGATTTTGAAAACTACAAGGTATGGCTAAAATTATTCTAGACAAAGCGTGCAAATTATCGTTCACAGTTTTAATTAATTGACAATTTAATACAAAACAGAGATCAGCATTTTTCAGTATTTTCGTATTTTAGGAAGTCATCAGTTTATTGATACGTCCTGGCTTTTCGTAGAAAAGAAACTATGATGCAATTATTACATTGTATAATAATTATCATTTTATCTCCACGTGTAAGACAGTAGCTCTAGATGTCATATTACATTTAAAACAATTGTTTATATATATATATATATATATATATATATATATATATATATTATATATATATATATATATATATATATATATATATATATATATATATATTTATATATATATATATATATAAACCTTTGTGTTATAAATGCAGTTAAAGATCTTCTATTTTGATCCTAATACGCTTCGAGGGAGAAAAAAATCCCTTATCCAGTTTTTACGCATTATGTACTATTATGCTTTAAATTATGACACCTTTTATTAAATCTCATACTAATCAGAATCTAGGTAAGAGGTGTTGATTTAATTAAATTTGGCGTTACTGAATCACTTTTGACACCACAGTATAAGCTATCTGGCTTTCAGAACTGTTTTAATGGTAGGCTACAAAATAGAATCAGAAAAGTGAAACGAATTGAGAAACCTAATTAGATGAGCTAGATTTTCTGTTTTATTTATTTGTAAAGACCTCCGATTTTTTAAATTATAATTTTCATTCAGTCCGTCACAAATATGAGACCTTGTAGCTTACACGGATTAATGATGAATATCACGTCTGAAACCTAAAAAAGAAAGATTTCTTTCTCGATAGTGATTTCTCGAACATCATGCTACATTATAAATTCACTGACTTCTTAATATTGCCCAAAATTTTACTTTAAATAAAGAAAAATAACCAGCACTAAGGAAAACTTCATTAAACTGTCTTTTTCAATTACAATTTAGCGTTTGCTGTCACCTCCGCTTGTTGCTACGCAACGCGATACGCTGAAGTGCCCGGATATCCGACCTGATCAATCCGTTTTCAATCAGCAGTTGTCACCTATGCAAACACCAAGACAATCACATGTCTCAAAACAACCACTTCCAAATCCTAATCAGCACTGATTGCTGGAAAGTATGTAGATGGATTCATAGCATGGTGGGTTTCAGCTCAGATAACTTTATTATTGAATATATATTCTACGCTTCGGCCAAGCAAAGGGAATTAACTCGCTTTGTTTGAACACGACGCATGTCAAACGTTGTGTGTTGAGATAACTGTAAGATATATTACCGTTTTCAGGCGGTCAACAAGTTGACTTTTACTTCCACTTTTAGATAAACCCCTTTTATCACATTCTTTCTTCAAATCAACGACACGAAGAGAAGAAATTGGCTTTCCACCAATGTTTACATCTTCTTCGTCCGCCATTTTGCCTGAGTCTAGCTAAAACCAATGGAATTTCACGTACAATACCGTACATTAAATGATGTCACTTACTATGCTAACTTATCCATCTTTGGACAATGCCATTAATTGTTAAAAGGGGTGCTCACCAAAAGATAATGACTGAATGGCGAACAGTGAAGATCACGATCAGACTGCACAAAAATCCCTCACATACAAAATTGAACGAGTACCACAATCTGCAGCTCGATACGTATGTAACAACTATGGTCAAACAGGCAGTGTCACCCAAATGCTTCAAGATCTCAACTGGCAATTCCTTGAACAACGCCACGTAAAAAATCCCTAATTATATTTTTTTAAATTAAGTACAGTCCTATTGCAGTTGACCATAATCACCTCACACCTACAAGGAACATGAACTACTTGATCCCACAATCTCATATGCAATACCCCTGTAAACATGAAGTCATTGGGCCAACGACGGAAAACCGTCAAAGGATAATCGTTGTTGGGCCACTGTTGGCCCAACAATGATTAATAACTATTGTAAATACAGCTGTTGGGCCAACGTTGAACCAACTTTGAATTTCAGTCACAGATATCTCTGCATTGGCCCAGTATTGATTTTCAGAGAAAGACTTATACAGAGAAAACATCGTTGGCCCAACGTTGGCCCATTAAAAGTAATAATATAATAATTATATATTTTACAGGTGACTGTTTTATCACAAGCCCCTACAGGTACACTAGTTGTGTATGTGTAACATGCAATATTAAATTAATAATTAAATACTTTTCTGCACCAATTCGTAATCAGTTAAATTTAGGCTAATTAAACCTAAAACATATCTGCAGCCGTAATGACATTTTGGACTATTTCAAATCTACCTTGAAAAAAAATGTGACAAAAACACTACTAACTCTATAATAAATATCTAATTTTATACAGTCATAAAATGTTTACAATAAATCTGTTGAGTACTCCAGAACATGAACTCTCGTTAACCCGGGTTATGTAAGAAATCCCAGAAAATGTGGTTAATTTTACTCTCTAGGCCAGATATGTGAAGTAAAGAAACTATTATACATGTGATAGATCTAGATTTAACAAAAACCCGGTCTACCAGCTATAAACTGTAAGTAGAAGTTTTTGAATATTTTTTGATAAAGTTGTGGAATCTTGTAAACAGAGAATTTCTTAATTTTATCCTGTATGCAAGTAATATCCATGTGACTTGAACATACGTTAAATACTTTTATCTAAAGCTGGCGGATGGCACTTGTGTTGAGTATTAAAGTCTTTAAATAAAATAACTCATATTCTCGTTAATTCTACCATATTTTTCTCGGTTAAATACAGACAAAAATAAATTTCATACATTTTACGCAAGTTTATTTCCAGAGGTTTATGTGCATTTCTTTAGTTATATTGTTATCAATTTGACATTGATGGTTTAATCAACATTATGATTTTTGTTTTTTTTTACAGGGTGCTTTTCAAGAAAGTAATAATGGAGTGCCTAGCACTGTGGTGCACAAGAAAAAAAAGAAGGAAAAAAAGAAAGCAGCAACTTCAGTGAGAAAAGAAAACAATCAAACAGAACTTGGATATATAATGAGTTAATATACAGACAGTAATTCACTTTAGTAGGATTTAATCATTGACTGAAAAAAGACAAACATTTAGATTTATAAAAGGCTGGAATCAATATTTGACATGTTGTAGTGATGAAATATTCTGTTATATTTCTTCAGGAAAATTGCCAACAAGCTTTAAATAAATGTTAGATTTTTTGTTGTTAAACTTTAACAAAATCACAACTATCTGAAAATAAAATACGTACTAAATAATGCTAGTTTTAGTCGTTTTTCAGTTTTGTAATCGTTGGGATAGCGTTGGCCCAACGCTGGACCAACCATGATAGACGAAAAAATGCTGTTGGCCCAATGGAGGGCCAACGATAAGTGCTGGATACCAGTTGTTGGCCCAATGGAGGGCCAACGATAAGTGTAGGATTCCAGTCATTGGGCCAACGGTGTACCAACCGTTGGGCCAACGTTGCGCCAATTAGCAAAATGGCGTTGGGCCAACGTTGGAAATCTTCGTTGAGCCAACGAAGAGTCTACCGTTGGCCCAACGTTGGGCCAACGCATGTCTGCTATCTGGGACCATTCTAACTCCTTTTTCCAAGAACAATACGTTCATGGAACTGTATTCCCCTACACATACAGTCCATCCCCAGTTTGATTCTATTCACTGAGAGGCTGGCAACTGTAACCTTCCAATCTATATCTATGTTTTTAATCTTAGTATTTGCAGTTCTTTGTAACTTTGCACCTAATGAGCTTGCTCATCTTTTAACAGTCTGTCCCAGACAAAGCGTCTCCCAGTTATAATCAGAATTGATTGTTGGGTAGTATACAGTAGATCATGCATATCTACGTACACTGGTCGCATAAGCGGATTCAGTCGTGTCCAGCATGATAATGGTTATTATTTCAATTATGGGTTTGATTTAAATGATATCGATATGATAGACTTGTCCTAAAAGTTTTACTAAAACACTGTTTCCTAACAGCGCCTGCCAGTCATAATCGCTAGACGATTGTTCGGCAGTAGACAGTTGAAGTTGAAGTTGAAATCATATGTGTATTCATGTAGTTCAAATAGTTGTAAATTCAGTCAATGAATTTGTGTCCTTCATAATCTCTATCATATATAAGAATGTCTCTAGTCCTGACTGAAGTAACTTACAATATCTTTTATATTTTGACGGCCACATGTATCCTTGGATTCAGAAAAGGTAAAAAGGGAAAGACAATCTTTATTTAGGATGAGCTACAAATCTCTAAATGCAGCAAACTAGATATTTAGTTATTTTAATGTTGTTGTTTTTTGTGGGTTTTTTTTTTTTGAAATTTCTTGTTGTTGTTTTTTAGTATTATTGCCTCTGTACAGTTAGAAAAACTTCCATATGCCAAACAGAAAAATGATTTGAAATCAGAATGCCAGGTACATTTTTATAAAGACTAAAAATCCAGAAAATAAAGAATTCCACTTATGGCATATTTCTGAAGAGTTTGATTTTAAGGAACTGTGTAGTACGAATATTAGTAAAAGTATTGGATTAGATGATGTTAAGCAAGATTTTTAAAAGACGGTGCAGTTTTCTTAAAAATCATATTACTTACATTGTAAATCTGTCTATTCTGATGAATTTAAACAAGCTAGAGTTAAACCATTGCACAAGAAAAATCGTAGCTATTAACGGCGAGGTACGTGCAACGTTTTCAAAACGTGTGTGCAAAACTTAACAGGAGGAAATCTGACAGTTCCAAACAAGCATTGCATGACTACATTGGTTGCCGGTGAAAGCATGGACTGAGTTTAAGGTACTTTCTTTCATGCAAAGATGTCACATGGGTAGAGCACCTGCTTACAGAGTATGTTCCTAGACAATGTTTGAGATCGTTATACAAGAGCTGTCGGAGACAGCAATGCTCAACTATTCAACAACCTTGTCAACTGGATGAATACAAAAGTCGAAAAAAGGGGCATAATTTTGTAAAAATGCAAAACAGGATTATGGTACCTGCACAGTGCTTATCAGCTCATGACAGTGGAAAAGTGTGTGAAGTTTCAATCCATTCCTATTGGTGGGTACTGAGATACCAGCTTTCATATAAGAATTTACCCAAAAACTGCTAAGTTGAAAAAGGGGCATGATGTTGTAAAAATGCAAAGTAGAGTTATTGAACCTTAGCACCGCATGTCATGCAATCCTTTCTGATTAGTGGATACCGAGATACCAGCTTACATACAAAAACTTAACCAAAAACTGCTAAGTCGAAAATGGGCATAATTTTGATAAAATGCGAAGCAGAGTCATGGGACCAGCACAGTGCATCTCAGATCATGACTGTGTGAAGTTTCAATTCATTCCCATCAGTGGATAATGAGATACCAGCTTACATACAAAAACTTAACCAAAAACTACTAAGTGGAAAAAGGGGCATAATTTTGGAAAAACAAAATAAAGTAGAGTTATGTGACCTGCTTAGTGCATGTCAGATCATGCCAGTGAACAAGCGTGTGAAGTTTCAATCCATTCCCATTAGTGAGTACTGAGATACCAGCTTATATACAAAACCTTAACAAAAAAAATCTAGGTCGAAAAAGGGGCATAATTTAGTAAAAAGGCAAAATAGAGTTATGGAATCTGTGCAGTGTAAGTCAGTTTATCATAGTAAATAAGTGTGTGAAGTTTCAATCCATTCCCACAAGTGGTTACTGAGATACATACATACAAAAACTTAACCAAATTGGGACGCCGACGCCGACGCCGACGCCGACGCCGACGCACGGGCGAGTCCAATAACTCTACTATTCTTTGAATAGTCGAGAAGAATAGTCGAGCTAAAGATTCTGAATGTCGTTATGTTGTTCCATACAACAAGTGCAAAACATTTAATGACAGACGTTTCTGTACTATTGGTCCAAAACTGTGGAATGAAATGCCGTTAGAATTACCAAAAAGTAAATCACTTGATACATTAAAAATCTTAAGATACTGTATTTTAGAGACTTCATGGCATAGTTTTAATTGTTTTGATAATTGTTTTATATGCGATAACAGTAGCTGTTAGTTTTTAATTTTATGTGAGTTTTTACATTTCGTCATTAATATTTTAAATTTTGTTAAATCAAATGTACAACGCCACTGAATATGTCATTGTATAGAAATAGGCGTTTAATCAAATCAATCAGTTTAGGATTTTAGTTTTACTTTAGAAGTAGGCAATTATAGACCAGTGAGCATCCCGAGTGTAGTCTTTAAAATTTTAGAAAGGGCTGTTTATGTGCAATTAGAATCTTTTTTGGTACCTAACAATATTATGTATGAGTATCAGTCAAGATTCATAAAATCATACTCAACTAATAGTTGCCTTATACACTTACTGGATACTATTGAAGTGAACACCTCCAAACCCTGCAACATTTTCGTTATGTCGTGTTGGGCGACCTGTGGTTTTCCACTTATTTACTGTTTTAATGGTATGATCATGTTAGACCTTCAAAGCAGACCACAATATATTGTTTGGTAAATTAGAACTAATGGGAGATCAATTTCATGGTTTAAGTCATACTTATCAGGTAGAAAGCAAGTAATTAATATAGGTAAATCTCTCTCCAATGCTAATCCTGTTACACGTGGAGTGCCACAGGCCTCTTCGTGTTCTGTGCTATATTAATGATGTGGTAACAAGTATAGAGAGTGACTGTCAATTTATTTTATATGCTGATAATAGTACCATCTTATTTAGTCATCATGATCTTGAATACATTTCAGACAGACTTGGTCAGGTTTTAGAAACTTGCTCAGAATGGTTGGTAAACAAGTAATTATCATTACGTCTAGGAAAAACTGAATTTATTCTTTTTGGACCGAAACGCAGATTAAGTAAACAAACTCAACATGTTGTCAACATAAATTTCTGTACAAACAGAGTAGATGTTCAGATTTTAACAGAAAAAGATTATGTGTTCTGCTTTAATATAGTGTCATTTTGACTATCCATGTGTTCATCCTGGAATGAATGATTAATAAAATCTGTCCGAAGATCTTTTGGAAGCATAGAGTGCAACCAAGCAAAATAATAGCAGACTCGGTTGACTGAGTCTGTTCATGAAATGTAATGGAATGTAATACCTCTCATGCCCCTAGCACCGACTTTAGCAGAACTTATTGTATCATAGTGGTATTGAATGGACCTCATGATCCCAAAAGACCAGCAAATACAGCAACACTGAATCCAAGTACGGGGAGACGTTTTACAGCCGCCGCACGACGCTTCAAGTGCCGTTGTGGTAGTTAATAAAAAGAATATAATGCAACCAAACAAAATAATAGCAGATGGTCTGAAACATAAGTTACACATTTTGCAAAATAAGGTCATCAGATTCTTTGAAGGGTATGTTCCTAGGGAATCTATTACTAGTGAAGATTTTGTATATTTAAATATGTTAAATATTAGTAATAGAGTGAAACGGCTGAGATTAAACCATATGTACAGAGTGAATTATGATAAATGTCCATCTTATTCAAAAGGCATTTTTGTTTGTTTGTTTGTTGTTGTTTTTTTTTTGCTGTGAGGAAACAAAACATGATACCATGTCTAGTATATGAAACTTTGTTATACGAGACTGGAATTCACTGCCAGATGATGTTAAGAGTACAATAAATATTCAGAGGTACAAGTTGCTAGTTACAAAACACTTATTAAACAAACAAACGACTTACAGTACAAATGATTTTATATACTAGTTATTTTTTATGTGATACCTTTTTTATTAGATACTTATGATTGTGATAGCTTAATTGAATCATACTTTTAATAATTCCGTTTTCCACCAAAGCTTTGACCCCGGTCAACATTAGTTTCTTAGTTTTACTGTTGTCATTCTTTTTTATTTTTGTTATTATTGGACACCATTATAAATAAACTTTCAGCTTAATGGGTTATCCAAAGGTCCCTGGCATCCTAATAACATGTAATTCAAACATATTAAAGGTCCATTACTAAGGGAAAGTGAGTTGGCAATTTTTTTCATAGCCAGTGCATAGACTTCTGCAAGACACTAAATAATGAAGATTGACAGGTCAAAATTTACAGAAGGTCTTTGGAACTCAAAGAAATGTATGTGTATTATGTTGAAATTTCAATGAATCGACAGAATGACCCCCCAGGTCTTTTTAACTTTCTTCAAACTTCATAGAAAAATAATTGTACATATACTGCGATTTATTTCGAATTTCTACATACCAACTTTCATTTTCCAATAATATGAAATAGTTTCTGTGCTTTTTAAAAGAAATTAAAATGTTCACTTTCCTTAGTATTGGACCTTTAAAGGTATGCTTTTAGGCACAATATTATAAACGTACCAATCAATATGGGCGATATTTTATGATAATTAGTAATAATCTTTATAGATTTTGGTCCGTGGTTTTGTTCTTGCATTTCTTGTTATCAAGTGGTGTAGACCTAAATGTCAATAAATCAATAAATCAATCAATCAATCAATATTAACAGACACTTATCTGGGTTTATTTTACGTCCCTTTTGAATAATGATTGTTAAGCAATGAAGCTGCCAGTACCATTTTTCACGTCTTTGGTATGACGCGGCCGGGATCGAGCACCCGATCTCCAGCACTCAGTGGGTACACTACCATTGACTACTGAGGTGGTTACATAATTTTGTTTTTTCTTATACCATTTTTGATCCTATTTAAATACTTTGTCGATTTTATGAACAAAAGCACATGAATAAAATCGATATAGTGGAACTTCTGCAATGCTAGGTCGCATCTATTGTGCGCGAATGACAGTATAACTATTTTCAAATGCCATTTGTTACCTAAAACAATTCAATAATAAAATGAAGCAAAGGTTTGTACACAATATAAAAGTACTTGGTTGATATTACATAATACATTGAAAACAAAAAAGAAGATTTTAATGCGGAAGCGCAAGTCTTGTGACAGCTGATAAAAGCAATGCTACATTGTCAAAATAATTCAACTGTTCTATAGCATATCTTTTATTATAATAAGAATACAAGAAAAATTGTATTTGTGTCGACAACTATTCTAGTTTAAATTGTATCATAATAATGGATCTTCATCAGCGTTTTTCTACGGTGCAATTTCAGATTGGAACAGCTTGCCACATAAGATTAGGAAAACTAGAGAGAAAAAAAGTGGTTTTAAAAAGAAATTGGACAAAAGATGTGAAAAGATCCTTCGGAAGTATTGAACGCAGCTAAACAACGTAATAGCTGACTCGGTTTGGTTTAGTCTGTTCATGCGAGGTAATAAATTGTGCAACAGCACTCATGCCCCTAGCACAGACTTAAGCGGAATTCATTTACAGTAGAAAGGAACGTACCCCATGATCCCAAAAGACCAGAAAAAATAACAACAAAAAATGACACATGACGGAAAACCTGATTTGATATTTTATTACAGTTTTAAACTCCAGACAATATTATCTGTACATCATTTGTATTGTGATTCTTATTACGTCAGTTTCTATGATCATAGTTCTGCGATAGATATACTATTCATAAGAAATGTGATCCTAAGAATCCTTGCGATTATAAGGGCATTACGATGGTTAAAAGCACAACCAAAATATTTTCCTGAATGCTTTGAAATAGAATTAGTAAATGGTGTGAACCAGGGGGAATTTTCTATGATGAACAGTTTGTTTTAGAGATAAAAGATCTATAGCGGGCACTGTTTTCATTCTTCATTCCCTTATTCAGAAGGTATTTGCTAACAAATCTAAACTGTATTATATTTTTATCGACTATGAAAAGGCCTTTGGCACAAGTGATCCTTTATGGATTAAACTGATTAGAAATGATGTAACTTGTAAAATGATAAAATTTATTTATTCTTCTGTATTGTCTTGTGTCAAATTTAATGCAAATATGAATTTGTCAAGCTTCTGATATAACTCTTGGCTTGAAACAAGGGAAGCCATTTTCCCCTATGATTTATATCCTATTTTTGAATTATATTGAACAGTGCATCGGTCCTAAAAATGTCAAGCACTGACTTATCCTAATATTTATTATTTTTTGCTAATTATATTGTATTGATTCTGCTCGGGTCTATCATTTCTGTGCAAAATACAGCAGTATCTTTACGTCAAAACATGCTCCAATGTCGTTATGTGGCCTTCTTTTGACGTATGCCTCTGTCGTCCTGAAAATCCGTCGACAGTGTAATATATATCCCCTTTTCTAGTATTCTCAGAATTTCTCATTTTTTCTCGTTTTATCTTATAGTTGTCAAATGATATAGCTGGTCGGCGCTGTTGAGAAACAGTTGTTACAGAAATTTAGAATATTACAGTATTAAAAGTAAAAGATAAAAGGACAGTATACTATAGTTAAAATAGGACGGAATGGCAAAATTACATAGTGGCCACTGCTAGCCTCTCTGTAAAGATACTGAGTCTGGGGCTAGCCTTGACTGATGTGGGAAGGGATGGTTCTAGGGAAATAAGAGTTAGCAAAGTATTGAGTGCAAAAAATGAGGGATCAAGTAGTTAAGATTTCTAATGGGGGTCAGGTAACCTTGGCCAATTGTGACAGTGGGACCTTATTTTGTAGAACAAAAGCAGTGAACAGTTTAACCTGCGATACTGGAGGAATTTACATTGTAGGGATTTCAACATTTCAGTAACACTGCTTGTGTAGTTGTAATCATTCATTACGTACCTAGCTGCTGACCTTTGGACCCGTTAAAGTTTATAGATGAGAGATTTCTGCCAGGGATGCCACACACTTGAACAGTATTCTAACTGGGGGCGGACGTAGGTGGTGTATGCGGCTTGTTTAGCCTTTATGTTGCCTGTCGTCTTGACATTTCTCTGAATAAATCGAAGGGAAGAGGTTGCCTTAGAAGTTATTTTCTCTATATGTTGTGACCAGTTCAGATCATTGGTGATTGTTATTCCTAGATACTTAGCTGATGAGATGGACTTTAACTCTGTGGTATGTAACCTGTAGAGATAAACAATGAGACTTCTCTTCCTACATACTCTAAGGACTTCACATTTGTCAGGGTTAAATTCCATTTAATATAGAATATATCTCTACACTGCACCACGGTAATGAGTTTGGAATCAAATCTAAGTCCACGGGAAAATGAGAAACTCTTGGTCCATTTCTGACGTTGGGGGTGGTATCAAATACTGCATCAAAACAATTAAACAGGATAATTTTTGTAAGATCACACGGCTCTATCTAAAAGACAAGTGATTATTTTTTACAAAATTACACCCTAATACTTTTTTTTTTTTTTTGGAAGTGGTCAAGCTGTTATTGGGAATAAAAGAACCCCTAATCAAGGCCCCTGAGAATATTAGAAAACGGCATACTATCTATACCAAGAATACATACCAGCAATTAATACTCCAATACGGTTCAATGCATTTTCAAGCTGTCCTGAATGTTTTGAATCACAGCAGTAACTAGAACTCGAACCAATTTTTTGTCACATGAAAAATTGATGAAAAATAGGCCCATTCTCGCTTGATCCAGCGTTATATATTGTTCATGGTATATGAAGGCTTGGCCAACTGAATGTGTTGCACTATGTACGGTAATAAATACAGCAAAGACGATCGGTATCATACATATTATCACATTTATGGGCAGACAGATACGGTCAGTTACGGGAATTTCAGTTTTTATCCTTTCCCCATTTATATGCAGAGTTATCGTTCCTTGCACTTGAGAAAATGAGGAAAATAGTGATTTCCTGATACAAAATATTGTTTTTAAAGGTTTTTACATCATGTCGTCTCAGACAGTGCTTTCAGCCTGTCTTTCAACATTAATGAAAGATGTCTCAGAAGCACTGAAATTCGACAGGCAAGAAAGAAACGAAGTAAATCGATGTTTTTCTGTCATGCCATGGGGGTTTTCTCAAATTTGTAATTCTTGTACAGGTTGGGGATCGAAGCTATCAAATTTAGCTAATTTAGCTATTAATAGCTAATATAGCTATATATGGCTAAAAATTGAACAAAAGAACTGCACGTTTCCATTAATTGCTCTTAAACTGTTAATAGCTGCATATTAGTTACCGTATTTTCCCGAATTAACGCCCCCGGGGGCGTTAGTCCTAAATACAAGACCCGACATAACTCATATCACTTTATAAGTTCATTTTAATTGATATTTTACATTTTTTTATTTTCCGTGTTATGTCAGGTCTTAACGTTGAACTGAAATAACGTATAGCACAAAAATCGCTTCAGATTTGAATTTTGATCTGAAGGTTTTTAGACGACTTTCTGGCAAAAATGACTGAAACTTTCACATTGAGTATGAAGAATAATCATAAATGTGTTTTATGGCAGCAATTAAAAGTTATATTTTACCTCATTTGTTATCAATTAACCGATTAATTAATCCAGTATCCAATCCATTGAAAGTTTTGAATAGTGGCACGGTAATAACCAAGGGTGTTCCGGATGTAAACATGATTTGCATATTAGAATTATTTTTTGAACGAAAGTTACCTTTTCGCTTTCTGATACAGAGAAACTATAAATGTCAATAATCTTTCTATTTCCAGAAGAGACATTTAAAATTTGTAAGGATAAAAATAGAAAATATATATTTATGATGAAAAAAATCAAAATTACAATGAAAGTATTTGGCGGGAAATATTTTTTCGTCTAACGCCGATCAAATTTAATTGGTACTTTCAATTTCGAAACAAGATGGTGGCATGTCAAATATAAACATTCGATGTCAAAAAGATAAAGCGTCATTTCGCGGATAATAATTGATTGTAAATCATTTTAACCTTGCAGAATTGAAGCAAAGGTATTTTTGTTCCTATTAGGTACAAAGTTTACCGACTTTATAATGTTTTAGAAATTGATTCTATGCTACACTTCTTTCATACTTAGCGTTTAGACGTCGAAAAAGGCTTTGATAGTAAAAATGTAAAATGTCAGAATATTGACTGTTGAACGTCAAATGACAACTTTTTCACGTCTAATTATTTGGACTACCGGGGGCGTTACATTTTCCAAAGAGGGGGCGTTTATTTGAGGTAATTTTTTTTTTTTTTTCTTTTTTCCTCAGAAATTAAGAACATCGTTTAAACTAACTAGAAAGTGTTTCTATGTTGTTTAACCCCTCCAAAACGTAATTATTTGGCATCCAATTTAATGCAATGGATCTTTTATGCATTTAAATACGGTATTTTATGTATTCCATGTTTTGACATGCTCGCGACGTTATTACGTCATGACCCGAACAGCTGTTGTACTCTGATAACCTTTTCCTTAATTAGTACATGCGGGTAGATCTAGCTAATAGCCAATACACTTGTAAATCAACAATGGTCAGGCGCGCAGCTTATTTGCCGGCATTTAAGTTAAAAGTAATTAAAGTTGCTGAAGAAAAAGGTAAACATTTTGCAGCAAATTTGTTCAAAGTTGATAGAAAACGTGTGCGAGAATGGTGCAAAAACAAAATAACAATTGAGGGATTGGCGGCTACGCAAAAACGAGCCAAAGGAGCCGGTCGGCCAGTACGGTTTGCCGATATTGAAGAGAGACTTGTACAATGGTTTTTTGAAAGCAGGGAGGCTGGAGTTAGAGTCACCGGAAGAGCGCTTAAAGTAGAAGCATTGAGGCTTCACAGGGAATTCGGATCTCAGTCTTTTAAGGCGTCAAATGGCTGGTTCACTCGTTTTAAGAAAAGACATTGCATTACATTTCGCCGTACAACTCACATTCGTCAGAAAACCGTAGAAGTCACAAATGCCTTGGTAGATAAATTTTTGAAATACGTCATTCGCATGCGACGTCTACGTGACTATTCTGATATGGACATAGGTAACATGGACGAAACGCCTGTATATTTGGAGATGCCAGGCAAAAGTACCTATGCAGTGAAGGGCGATAATGAAATATCCGTGACCTCTACTGGCGGTGAAAAGGAGAAATATACTGTTACACTCGGAGCGTATGCGGATGGAACAAAATTGGCGCTTCTAGTTCACTTACCTGGAGTTAGGCCGCTCAAACAACAGGACATTCCATCGGGCATTGTAGTGTATATGTGCGACGCGGGGAAAAAGTCGTGGGCTACAGAAGACAGTATTCTCTTTTGACTGCAGAAGTTGTGGGGAAAAAACAACATGAGTTGCCGTATGCTTGTTTGGGACGCTTTTCGTGGTCACTTGACACCTGTTGTTAAGAATTACTTGTGTGTGAATTGCAACACCGATCTTAGCGTGATACCGGGCGGTTGTACTTCAATCTTACAGCCAGCAGATGTTTCCTGGAACAGACCTTTCAAGTCGAAAATGGCTGAATTAAACGACACGTGGCTGTTTGAGGGAGAGGTTGAAAGGACTGCTGGGGGTAATTGCAAACCACCGCCAAAGCCACTCGTACTGAAATGGATAAAAGAGTCATGGGCTTGCATTACCCCAGACATCATCCGCAAATCATTTAAGAAATGCGGTATCACTTCAGCCCTTGATGGTTCAGATGATCATCTATTCCAGCAGCAGTCTGACGGGGAGCAGGATTTGGAGGATAGCCAGCCGTTCGAGGGCTTTTCCCAAGACGATGTTGACATTGGGGAACAGGTCATCTAAAATGTTATGTCGGCGAATTCTAGTGAAGTCGTCCTGTCTGAGAGTGATACTGACAGCGAGCACTCGGACGTAACCGACTGTGACAGTCCAGGGCATTAAAGTTTTAATGTCACCAGCTGACATTACACAAACCGTTAGGCGTTATCAGTTTGATGTATAAACGTTTGTGTTAACCGTTCACATATTTATTGTTTTGATAATTGGATACTTAGTGGTATACTTTATACTTTCGGTACAGGGGCTGTTTGTTTTGAAAAGTGTGTTTATTTCTTAATAAATTGGATATTTACCTTTGAATTACTTATTTTGTGGACTTATAAAAATGAGGTAGGTGATTTTTTCCGTTCTTGTTGACTTTTTTCCCTCCAAAAAGGGTGGGGGGGGGGCTTTAATTAGAGGGGGGGCCTTAATTCGGGAAAATACGGTACTTGCATATTATCTGAAGTTGGCATTTGTAACATTTTAGAGAAATGAAATAAATTAGATCTATTTACCGATGCGTTTTTTCAGAAATAATTTCAATTTATCCTTGCATCGCACAATCTGTGACAAAGTAAATTATCTGGTAAGTACACAAAACAAACATTATTTTTCACAGTTTTGCTAATTTTCAGCTCTTCTTTCCTAAGCACCCTTAATTTAACACATCTATGAAAATATGTTCAGAAAGTTGTGATTTGTGAAAGATCTGTGATATCACACAACATGTTTTATAGCTGGCATGTATAATGTGTAACCAATCCAAGGGAGGTGAAAAGAATTGAATGAAGATTTAAACTTGCACATTTTTCATAGAAATTCAATGCAATAATACAGTTACACATGATTTCCTCCTACCAGCTTAATGCCATATATAAAAACTGCATGGTCATCACATTGTTGTTAAGGCCGATTCTGATTTTATCAATTTCATCAAACTTTTATCAAATTTTACCAATCTTAACTAGATCTAAATTTTAAACAAGTTAAATTCATGGTTAATAATATAAGAACAAAGATAATTTATATAAAAAGAATAAAATCATGATAAAGGAAATATCAAAATATCAAATACATGTATTCCGTTAAATTAAAGTTAGGCCAGCAGTGTATATATGTAGTAGGGACCTATGGTGGCATAAACAACACCCAGTCCAAGAAAACAGGTACTAGAAAGACGCCACCATAGGAAAATCCAGTTGTGATGATGATCAGTAAACATACAGACGGCAACAGACAATGGTAAACAAACAACAGGTAAACAGGTAAAGTTTAGGTAAAAACTCTCGCGCGTAATTTAGACGTCAGGTACACAGGATTCGCGTGTAAAACTTTTATTAGTCCATAGTTTTGCTCCAAATTTTTGGTATCGCTAAAGAACGTATATAGCTAGAATACAAGGGTATTTTTAGTACAATACTAACATAAAAATAAGCAAAATTTCATAGAAACGGCCGAATTTTGATAAAATCAACTTAAATTTCATACAGCGCGATCATAAATATCTTTTCTATATAATGGGTAAAGTAATTAATACCGATATAATCATTAAATTCAGACTTTAGGCTAGAAAGTGCAAAAAACAGATCTGAAAAACATTAAAAAATGACAAAATGACAGCAATTTAAAAACATAGAGTAAAATGGTATCGGTAAAGTACATTGAATGTATTAGAGTATATGGAGTAAGCATATTTATCGATATGACACAATTATGCAGTAGGCATGGCGTGTAATCTATAAATAACCTGTGTACTTACAACAATCGGACGTATATAAATGGCTCTTTTTAAAGGTGTTTTTAAGTTTTAATGTTAATAAAATAAAGCTTAGAGTATAGATACAGTTCATGGTTAGTGGCAGTTCTTCTCTGGCGTTTCATGAGTGTAAGTAAGTAATAGTTATAGTATGTGTGAGAGTGTGTTACCAGGATATATCAGAGCTAGGGGTACATCGAGGGTATTTTTCTCTGCACATATCGTCGAGGCCGGTAGGCCGAGACAGATATGTGAAGAGAAAAATAACGACATATTATAACTGTTTTATCGCATAGTTTATCATTAAAATTTATATATTATTTTCATTTAAATTTGTTTTTATTATTTTTACTATTTTGATTCCCTTTCTGCGCCTCGCTGACTGAAACACTAAAACTTCTGTTTTAGAAAATATGTTCCCCAGATAAAAGTACCCAACAAATTTCTGCATTGGGTTTAAATCTTTGCATTTCATTGGCCAGACATATTGTAAAACTTGTTGTTTTGTTTGTAAAAAAAATCAAAGAAAAAGAAACATTTGAGAAATCTCAGAATTTCATATATTTCATGTATTTCTGAATTTGGCAATAACTATCAAGTTTTTGAAATATGCTAGTTTATTTATTCTTTTACTTTATAAATGTAGGTGTTTGTGACAATTCTTTCTCTGTGAACTGTAAATTGGAGCTAAAATCATCTTTTCTTTGAAAGGAAAAAATTATACTCCCTTGATAGGACCTCAATAGAGAAAAAGTGTTCCGATATATATCGGAACAGTTTTACTGTGCTGATATATATCGGAACACTTTTTTTCTTATGAAACTCCATAGAGATTTCCGTGTTGATATATATCGCAACAGTTTTGTAAGATATCAGCACAGTTTTGTAGTAGTAATGTGTGTTACTATGTATAACATGCTGCAAAGATCAAAGGAAAATTGCCGCACTATGCGATAAGAAAGGTAATTGTGGCTGTTACTCTGGATGATAATGTTTAATAAATTTAATTATATATCTCATAATCTATTCAATATTTTGGCAATTTAGACAAAATTCAGGGGGATACAACAATTAATACATTGCAAAAAACAATAAAATACTCCAGCCAACACCCAGACATGTTCCAAACTAACACCCGGGCTTTGAATTAAGGTCCTCTTTTTATTATTGCATATTGATCTAATTCTTTGGAATCAATCCAGGCATCGACCTGTATTTGGCAACGGGTCTCAAAATTCAAATCTTGCTGGGTCTACGATTGATTAGTTTGGCTGGAAACAGTCATAACTACACAGCGCGGCGTAAACAAATAAAAATGAATAAAACAAAACAAAACAAATCACATTGTTGTTAGGCTAAGACAAGTTGTTTTTGTGTTCAGTGTTTGTGTCAACAATAACTAACTGACATTAATTGCAATTAAACAAAATTGTGCATACTTGTAGCATAAGCTAAACCATCAAAATTTTATGTAATATCAAAATACTTTGAAATAGATCTAGTAATGGGCAGAAAACTACCATTCAGGGGATGTTAAACTTTGATTCAATTTACATTGGCCTTAAAGTCACTCTAGGTGTTTAATGCAGGTTATTGTGGTTACTGGCACAACTGGGCTTAATTCTCCAATTAAACAAAGCAATTAACAATAACTGCAACGGTAAATGTTGTACTTGATTGATCAATTCTGTGTAGAAAATTGTGTGAAATAGATGGACACAGTGACAGGATGCTCGTGTTAAAATTATGAGCAAGGTTGAGAAAAATACACATTTCTTTTATTCACTTTTTAGCCATATGTAGCTATATTAGCTATAAATAGCTAAATTAGCTAAATTTAATACCTTCCCCAACCTGTTGTATGCTGCTTTCTCCTTGATTTGAGCCTCTTAAATCTTTTAAGGGTGTACATATTTTTGTAAACCTGTTTCAATTAAATAATTTTTGTTTGTTGTTACAAAAATATTTGCATTTAACAATGAACATTAAGCAGTTAAGAATTACAATGTTATCATCTTTTATGCATGGAAGTGGCTATTCCTACGGTCCCGTATGAATAGCCGCACAGGTTATTCCTACGGCTCTCCCGGAAGAATAGTGAAATAGCCCGCAGGTGTGGCTATTCCTACGGCCCTAAAGACAGTTTTGTATGTCCATCTTGAATTGCATTGTACTGAATTAATTCCAATGGTATATTTTCGAACAAATTGTTTACTTTTCAGTATCACATCGAGAGAACAGGAAGTGATTTCGAATATAGGAAAAGGCTAATTTATGTCTATGTGTATTATTGTTGTCATCGAATGATATATATGTATAGATATATGCAACAAATCAATGAATTCAATGAATGTAATGATAATAGTGTGAGTAATAAATATGTCATTATTCTAAGTTTACATCATGTTTTGAATATCATGTTACACGTTGTATGTTCCTTTCTCGGTGATAAGACCTCCCCGAGATATGGCCTGGATGTAGTTTAATACAGCTATTCAACTGGATAGAGTTGAAAGCTGTCATTTAACTATAATAAAATGTGCTTTAAATTATGTAACTAATACACTATGTGATGGCAACAATATTGCTCAATTGACATATAAATTAGCCTTTTCCTATATTCGAAATATGATACTGAAAAGTAAACATTTTGTTTGAAAATATAACAGTTGAATTAATTCAGTACAATGCAATACAAGATGGACATACAAAACTGTCTTTTGAGCCGTAGGAATAGCCACCTGCGGGCTATTTCACCAATCTTATGGGAGATACGTAGGAATAGCCTCACAGGCTTACGGGACCGTAGGAATTGCCACTTCCTTTATGCATATATGTACTTTTTTGCACGAGACCGAATGAGGTCAAACTCCACATCATTTTAAAACTTTCTCACCGATTTGAGCCCTTTGTTTGGTAGGTCAATAAGTGTCAATGTTTACGCAGTCTATTTCCATAAAGCAAATTTCTATCAAGATTGAATTCTTGTTCACTCGTTACAACAGTTGAAATATGCTCATGATGCTTATAATTTGAAATTTGGGCTCACAATATTATCCACTGTGTAATTTCCTTTTGAAATAAGCAATTTTTGATGCAAAATATTAGAACAGATATTTACTCAATTCTTCAGTGGTTTCATGACTAATATTTTCCAAGGCATTTTAATATGTAAATGACACAAGTTTCTGATGGAAGAACATGCTACATGAGCATGAATTTTACTAAAACACAAGGGCTCGAATCGATGAGAAAGCTAGAATCGACGAGAAACAGGCATACAACAAAACTTGCTATATCACATATCAAAGTCATAGTCCATTCAGACCTTGCTGTTTCATTTGAACCAGTATGTTGTTGTAGCAGTTCTCGTATCGGGTGGCCTCGGTAGATCAGTTGGTAGAGCGTTGGCACGGTAAGGGTTGAGGTTTGAGTCGGGGTCGAGGCTGCACCTTTTTCCCTGAGACTGTTACATTTTGAGGTTCTACCGAGATGTTCACCCTTAGAGCCCATGCAAGGCGAAGCAGTTTGGCTGGGGGGTGCATCTGAATTCGGTTAACAGTCTACGGCAGACATTGGCAAGGAGTGCCATGTCTCACAATAAGAGGGAATTAAGGTGTGTAGCGGTTCTCGCATCGGGTGGCCTTTGTAGCTTTATTGGTAATGCGTTGGCATGGTAAGCCGAAGGTCCGAGGTTCAAGTCCCAGTCGAGGCCTCACATTTTTCCTGAGACTGTTACATTGTTAAAAAAAATACTCCAACATGTATAAATGTCCTAAAATGAACCACAAAAAATGGTATCAAGACATTATACTTCCAGGACGACACACCCTGGGACTTAACTCCTCAGGCTCTGGGTCATTACACCCTGGGTCTCGGGGGTTAGAATTCAACAAATTTTTGCATTTTCAAATTTTTGCGAGTATAAAAAATTTCAGCTTGCAATTTCCAACTTTGTTCATTAGTTTTAGGCAGAAACAAGGCTCTGACCTCCATAACACTACCGGTAAGCGTGTGTAGTACAAAACATGGTTTTTCCATCAAATATTGTGTGCGCACATACCAGTAGTTACTGTCATTAAATGTGTATTTACAGCAGATTGAAACTGAAAGTTAATGAAATGAAAACCGTCGTAATTTCTACTTGAGAATTTGCACTTGCAAAATTTTTCAAAATGTACTTGCATTTTGCGAGTATGCGAGCTTAAATTCGAACCCTGGGTCTTTACTCCTCGCTTGTGCTATAAATTGCTGGTCAGTAAAATTGATGTAAATTAGATTTTGGAATACATTCACTGTGCATTAGGAGTTTTAGTCTTAACCATGCCTTGTGCACCTTAAGCTTAGTTATGTGGACTACAGTTAGTGGTTCCGTGGTATTTCCCATCAGAATCATTGAAAGTACGCCGATCTTAACAATTTTCATTGCTTCAATGTTGAAAACAATTATTTGACAACATACAAGTAGAAGAATGTTTCTCAGTAAAAAATTTAATTATTCCGTGGAAAATCACTTTAAACTGTAATCTGTTTCAGGATGCATACAAGAAGTATCTGGAATGTGTGCTTAGAGTATCTACTGGTCTTCTCAAAACTCTCTATACAGACGGTAAATATTTATACAATTCTTACATGCATGGATAAATCAGTTTGGTCAGATCAATATATCGAGGATAAAAGTTTTGACTTTTATTTTGGCTCTCCCCTCTCACTAAGTTTTTTAGCTCGACTATTCAAAGAATAGGTACAGCTATTGGACTCGCCCATGGGTCTGCGTCCGATTTGGTTAAGTTTTTGTATGTAAGTTGATATGTCAGTACCCACTAATGGGAATGGATTGAAACTTCACACACTTGTCCATTGTCATGAGCTGATATCTATCGTACAGGTTCTATAACCCTGTTCTGCAATTTTACAAAATTATGCCCCTTTTTTCGACTTTAATATTCATTCAGTTGACAAGACTGTTGAATATTCGAGCGTTGCTGTCCTCCGACAGCTCTTGTTTTACTGGGGAGGGGTAGTGGGCACTGTATGTCTGTTGGTATTTATGTCATACATGATAAAAAGTATTTGACCTGTAGTCATTAAACATCAAAGGATTGTTATTCAGCAATATGGACCCAGTTAAAAAGAAAACCTTCTTCTGAATGACTTTCCTTTATTTTGTTGAAGTATTTCATTATATTTTTAGCTGGAATATACATAGTATATGGAGGGCTATCCTACTCAACCTGGTGTCGGAGCCGGCGCCCCCCTATGTCAATACCTTGGTTAAAGTTTTGGTGCACTTTCTCTTATTTTCTCTTTAGCTCTGTAACTACTTGATGGATTGTTTCAAACTTAAAAAAGTTATTCCTCATTATCACCCACATCATCTGGCATAAGGGCCATACCTCTAAATCAATTTTTCATGAATTATTGCCCCTTTGAACATAGAATTTCATGTTAAACTTTTGCTGCACTTTCACTCTATCTCTGTTATTACTAAATGGATTTGATTCACACTTAAAAAAATTTTTGTTCACCATTATCACTTATATCATATGACACAAAGTCCATAACTCTGGCACCAATACTTTATGAATTATGCCCACTTTTTAATTAGAATTGAAGCTTAATTTTGGTACATTTTCACATGGAACACCATATCTCTGTAATTACAGAAGAGATTTAATTCAGACTTAAAAACAAATCTGGCACCAGTATTTCTTGAATTATGCCTCCTTTTACATAAAATTTCAGGTTAAAGTTTTGATGCACTTGCACTCTATATCTGTTATTACCAAACAATTTGATTCAGACTTTAAATAGTTGTACGACATCATCACCCACATCATATGAGGTTTATTAGAACTGCTTTATTTAACCAACATTTTGTGTTTCAATACATTAATTACCACATCTGAGCGTGCCCGAGCTATCACCCTTTCGCAACCAACCAGCTATCTTTAAACGCTCATGTGCATTTGCGAACATACTATTTGTCTCTTTGTGTTTTTGATTTGCGCCTTTCTGGTTCTTTAGACTGTTCAGGCGGCTTTGAACCACCCGATCTATTACGACATATTTGTCCATTTCGTGCCGAAAACAAGTTTTCAGTGCAACGATTTACTGCGCATGATATATTTACTATAACACCGTTTGGCTGCCTCGATACGACCAGCGTGGAAGCTGAATTTTCTGATAGCAGGTGCTTTTTTGCAAAAGGCCCACAAAGGTAAGGTATTGTCTGCGGATGTATTACGTTTTTTAAGCAAGGTTTATGCAAAATTGGGAAGAAATAAAACGTTTGCGAATGATTAATGATCGAAATTCGGCTTTTTATTATTTTTAAGGCTCCAAAATTCATGTGCCCATGGACAAACGCTCTGGAAAAATCTGTTTGTCCGGCGGCAAAAACTCCCAAGTTGGGCATGTCAGGCATAGGTGTTTAATTTGCGAGTTGCACCCCTCCTAGCCCCCTGCCCCCCCCCCCCCACCTTCCTAAAAAACAAACTCTTGAAGATGTTTTGTGCCCCCCTCCCCCAGAAATCTTGGCGGGAGGGGGCACTTAGATTTGCCCATGTCTGTCCATCTATCTGTCAGACCTCACAGGATTGTTATTCAGAACGTGAAGTTGTGCAGCTCAGAGCTGGTGTTTTAATTGGGATTTTACAAATAAAGCACAGAGTTATGGCCCTTGACTTAGACAGTGACAGGCATGGGGGCACCAGTGTCCTATGCACACACATCTAGTTTCACCTGCAATTGATAATTTGAACAGTACTCAGTAACTTGATCAAAAGGAAATGTAGAGACAGCAAACACCTCGAGACCTGAAGAGATCTGAATCAGTCAATGTTTTTTTTCCCACAGATTTGGGAATGGGGCTGGGGCCTTTACAATTTGGGAAAAATGCACTGTAAAGCACCTGAATTGGGAATTGTTGAAAGTCATATTTTTATTAAAATATCACAAAAAATAAAATGGTCATGAAATTTATCATTGTGCATTAAGTTAACAAATTGTCTTGTGTTTGAAATGTTAAAGGTTTCATAGGTACAGTCTTGTTTGAAAAATTGGAAAAAAAATAGAAAAAAATAACTTCGGAAATTTTAGCTTTGAAATTGGGGAAAAAAACATACTATTTACCATTGTGATTGGGGCCCAATTTCGGCCCCAAATTGACCTGAAAAAAAAAAAACACTGTCATTGATCGCTTGGTATGGAGTAAGATGAATTCCCCAAAAGGACGTTGAATTCCAGTTTCATGTTTCTAACATAACAGAAAATTCATTTTTTTGGTCCAAATTTTTCCCCTTGTATAGGGAGAGCACAGATCTACAGTTTGTGCATTGTGTCTTTGATGCTAAGCAAGATATTTTTTTACATGAAATATCGTAGTTTTTAGCTCATCTGATTTTTTGAAAAAAAATGATGAGTTATTGTCATCACTTGAGCGGTTGTCGTCGTTGCCTGGTTAAGTTTTATGTTTAGGTCAGCTTTTCTCCTAAACTATCAAAGCTATTGCTTTGAAACTTGGAATACTTGTTCACCATCATAAGCTGACCCTGTATAGCAAAAAACATAACTCCATCTTGCTTTTTGCAAGATTAAAGGCCCCTTTTGTACTTAGAAAATATCAGATTTCTTGGTTAAGTTTTATGTTTAGGTCAACTTTTCTCCTAAACTATCAAAGCTATTGCTTTGAAACTTGGAATACTTGTTCACCATCATAAGCAGACCATGTACATCAAGAAACATAACTCCATCTTGCTTTTTGCAAGATTTATTGCCCCTTTTGGACTTAGAAAATCAGTTTTTTTGGTTAAGTTTTATGTTTAGGTCAGCTTTTATCCTAAACTATCAAAGCTATTGCTTTAAGACTTGCAACATTTGTTCACCATCATAAGTTGACCCTGTACAGCAAGAAACATAACTCCATCCTGCTTTTTGCAAGATTTATGGCCCCTTTTGGACTTAGAAAATCAGTTTTCTTGGTTAAGTTTTATGTTTAGGTCAACTTTTTCTCTTAAACTATCAAAGCTATTGCTTTGAAACTTGCAACACTTGTTGACCATCATAAGCTGACCCTGTACAGCAAGCAACATAACTCCATCCTGCTTTTTGCAATAATTATTGCCCCTTTTGGACTTAGAAAATCATTTTCTTGGTTGAGTATTATGTTAAAGTCAACTTTTCTCATAAACTATCAAAGCTATTGCTTTAAAACTTGCAACAGTAAGTGGACACTAAACATCAAGAAACATAACTCTATCCTGCTTTTTGCAAGAATGATGGCCCTTTTTAGACTTAGAAAATCATGGGTAGGACAATATTTCTATTACACAAAAAAAATCAGATGAGCGTCAGCACCCGCAAGGCGGTGCTCTTGTTAGACATTGTGTTTGAAGTCATTCATCCTCTACCTTGTTTCATATGAAGACAGACAGAATGTGGCAGTTACTTGCAGAGAACAAAGTTTGCACTGGTACAGAAACCAGGAAAACTGGTGAGATTTATTCTCATTTTACATAACTGGAATACTGGTAATATGGCACTAAACACAAAACAGGCAAATTTTGTCAAAAAGATTTCTGTTCTTTTATTGATGTATATTTGCTTTGTTTCAGAGGGTCATGTGTTTGTGACAAAGGACATTGAGAAAATGGTGAAACTAGGTCAGCAGTGTATGGACAGAGTGGCCAGTATAGTGAATCAGCGTTTAGGTATGTACATGTAAACTTGCATATTTTTCCATGGAAAAAAAAGGTTGCCCATTAATGGAGTATGTCCTTAAAAAGGCATGTTTTCTTGTTACATGTCAGCATTTGTTTTTTTTTCAGCTCACCTTACTATTAGCACAGGTGATTCATGCTTTTAGGATTATATTATGTCCATCTGATCATCCATCTGTCCATTGTCCATTCATCATTCACAATTTCTTAAAAGAATATCTTCTAAGCTACCAAGCTAGTTTTAATCAAACATTACAGGAGTGTTCTGATGATTAAGAACCTTGAGAATGTGTGTATTTTAAGTTGACAGTAGCTTTTTGTCCTTGTATGAAGTATGCTTAAGAAATGTTTGTTTTATGTTTAGGTTATTTTTTCGTAAAATTTGTAATAGTTTGGTAATCATTATTTGTATTATTTTTTAGAAAAAGCACCAAAGTCCAGTATCCAAACACCTACAAATTTACCCCTGAATTCTGGTCCTGGGCCTCTGTGGTCACGGTCACAGTCAACACCAACAACACCAGTGACAAGAGAAACAACACCAGTAACACCCAACAGGCCACCTAGTGTAACAGATGCAACTTTAACTTCTACATTAGATAGTATGTCCAGTAGTACCACAAGGTAAGATGATGTTTTATACTTGAAATATTGAAGTTACACATATGTTCACGTATAAAACTGTGTGATTTAAAAGAAGAAAGACTTGAAAAAGGTGTACACCTCTAGATTTATGTCCATTTTTTTCCCATATTTAGAAAAGTCTGTTGTTAATCCCCCGCCGTGGCGGAGGGATTATAGGAATGGTCTGCGTCCGTCCGTCCTTCCGTCCTTCCGTCCGTCCGTCCTTCCGTCCGTAACAAAATCGTGTCTGGTCCATATCTCCTAAACCCCTTGAAGGATTTTCATGAAACTTGGGTCAAATGATCACCTCATCAAGACGATGTGCAGAACCCATGAGTCAGCCTTGTCGGTTCAAGGTCAAGGTCACAACTCAAGGTCAAAGATTTTGAGCCTTCCATTTTGTGTCCGCTCTATATCTTCTAAACTCCTTGAAGGATTTTAATGAAACTTGGGTCAAATGATCACCTCATCAAGACGATGTGCAGAACCCATGGGTCAGCCTTGTCGGCTCAAGGTCAAGGTCACAACTCAAGGTCAAAGGTTTGAGCCTTCCATTTTCTGTCCGCTCTATATCTCCTAAACCCCTTGAAGGAATTTTATCAAACTTGGGTCAAATGATCACCTCATCTAGACGATATGTAGAACCCATGAGTCAGTCATGCTGGCTCAAGGTCAAGGTCACAGCTAAGGGTCAAAGGTTTGAGCCCTCCATTTCGTGTCCGCTCTATATCTCCTAAACCCCTTGAAGGAATTTTATAAAACTTGGGTAAAATGATTACCTCATCAGAACGATGTGCAGAAATTATGAGTCAACCATGCCAGCTCAAGGTCAAGGTCACAACTAAGGGTCGAGGTTTGAGCCTTCCATTTTGTGTCCACTCTGTATCTCCTAAACCCCTTGAAGGATTTTCATCAAACTCGGGTCAAATGATCACCTCATCAAAACTCATGAGTCAGCCATGTCAACTCAAGGTCAAGGTCACAACTGAAGGTCAAAGGTTTCAGCTTGTATCTCCTAAAACCCCTTGGAGGATTTTCATGAAACTTGGGTCAGACACCTCATCAAGTACAGTTTGTGCAGAATTCATGAGACAGCCATGTCAGTTCAAGGTCAAGGTACAGCTAAAATAGGTCCCTTGAGATATTTTATCAAACTGGGTCAAATATCACTCACTAGACGAATATGTTAGAAAACCATGAGTCAGTCATGCTGGCTTCAAGGTCAAGGTCACAAGCTTAGGTCGAAATGGTTTGAGCCCTCCATTTCGTGTCCGCTTTATATTCTCCTAAACCCTTGAATGAATTTTTATAAAAATTGGGTAAAATGATTACCTCATCAAACGATTTTTTGCAGAATTATGAGTCACCAGCCAGCTCAAGTCAGGTGCACAACTAGGTTCGCTAGGTTTAGCCTTCCATTTTGTGTCCACTCTGTATCTCTAAACCCTAAGGATTTTCATCAAACTCGGGTCAATGATCACCTCATCAAGAACTTCATGAGTCAGCCATGTCAATAAGGTCAAGGTCACAAATGAAGGTGAAAGTTTTCAGCTCTGTATCTCCTAAACCCCTTGAAGGATTTTCATGAACTTGGGTCAAATGATCACCCATCAAGACCGTGACAGAAATCATAGTCAGCCATGTTCAGTTTCAAGGTTCAAGGTCACAGCTAAAATCAAATGAGTTACCTTTCACTATCCATAGCAGTGGCGGGGGATATAGCTGTCTTTCAGACTGCCTTGTTATTAGTTGCATTAGAATGACATTTTAAAACGATTTCACACATTTAAGCAAGTTTGTTTTTCTATAACATTTTTATAGTCAGTAAAGTGTTTAGAAAACTCACAAAAGCATTAACTTACCCTGTTAAAATTTGATATTAAATATAAGGTTGATGTCTTCGTAACCAAGTGGTTAAGGTTGCTTACTGACTTGCTTCTCACTGCTGTAGGTTTGAAACCCTGCAAGGAATTTAGAATTTTTAACCCTTACCCTGCTAAATTTCTATAATGAACTTGTCTACCTTTCAATTTGGACAGTATCATTAACTTTGAAAAGGGGTGCTTACCAAAAAGATACTGACTGAATGGCGAACAGTGCAGATCACGATCAGACCTACACTGGTCGCAAAGGTAGAATCAGTCATGTCCAGCTTGATAAGGGTTAATGTGAGGAAGCCATTTAGGTTGCTAAAGGAAGGTAAGTGGTTCTACCCAGGTGCCCTCTCTTGCCTGAAAGAATTTCAGGAGGTGCTTTTAGGGATCTTCCTTCACAAAAGATGGAAAAGTTGCCGTATGCCTAAATTGTGTTTGTGTGACTCGTATGCAATGTAGATTTGTAAATTACAGGAAACTTGGACCTATGGAGATTGCAGCACGGCAGAATCAGCATCTACTGATTGCACTGAGGAAAAGACAGGCCATGGCCAAGAACAAGTCTGCTAGTGCTAATCTGGTAAATACACATTCACTATAATTGTTAGGTTTAACAGTAATGCAGAGGCCTTGCAGGAAAATTGACTTACATTTAGCAATGATGTTCACAATAACTAGGATTAAAGTAATTTCTTGGAGAAAATAGTTCAATTTAGATTAGAATAGAATGTATTTTATAAACTTATAAGACAAATGATAAATGTCAGTTAACAAAACAGAAAAGTTTGATTCTGAATAAATACTTTATGGCACGTTAGGGTTCAAAGTTTTGCTGTTTGACGCCAGTCAGAAGACAGTATTATGGAGTTTGCCTTAGATATACTTTACTTCACAATAAAAAATGATTTTCATAATTATGAACATGTTTTCTTTCTTGCCTTGTCTGAAAATTATATACATGCACATATTCTGAAGGAAATCTTTTAGGTAATCATTTGTAGTATTAGAAACTTTCTGAATGAATTCTACATATTGGAATGACCCAAAGTATAGTGATGTTTTTTGTCATTCCAGAGTCTGACACTACAGAGGAAGATGGTAGAAAATTTAGCCATAGCCAGAGCCCAGGAAGAAGCTGTATCTTTTTTACATGACTGTACTGTTACAAGCTTATTATACCCTCCCTCAAAGAAAGTGGGGTATATTGTTTTGCAGATGTCAGTTGCTCGGTCGGTATGTGGGTCGGTCCATATACCAATTTGTTTATGGATGATAACTCAAGAAAACTTGGGCCTAGGATAATAAATTTTAAAGTTGATGACTAGCAGATAACCCCTATTGATTTTGAGGTCAGTTGCTCAAAGGTCAAGGTCACAGTGATCTGGAACAGTTAAATGGTTTCCGGATGATAACTCAAGAACGCTTGGACTTGACAGGGAGGTTAGCCATGACCAGCAGCTGGCCCCTATTGATTGTGAGGTCAGTAGGTCAAAGATGAAGGTCACAGTGACCCGGAACAGTTAAACGGTTTCTGGATGATAACTCTAGAACACTTGGGCCAAGGATCATGAAAGTTGATAGGGAGGTTGGCCATGACCAGCAGATGATTCCTATTGATTTCTTTGTGATGCAGATTATATTAAACTATGCTTTAAAAGGTCAAGTAAAATATAATATTCCATGCTTTGTCAGAGTGGTTAAAGTAACTTAATAAAATGCTAACTACAACATTGTATTATTTGCCTAAAACCAAGACCTCGCCTACTCAGATTGTGTATAGAGACTCCCTGTCTACAAAGACCTTCTGAAATTCTCCAAAGGGTGGTCATTGTAGACAGTCTTTACAAAATATGACTCTTGCTAAGCAAATGTCTTGTTGTGCTAAGTGTCAAGTCACATTTTGGTAATGTTTAAAAGTGGAATTAATTGTAATTCTTAACCGCTACATAGTTAGCCAAGAAAATGAAAGAGAGACAGCAACGCTTGGAAGAACAAGCAGCAAGGTAGGTTTCATATTGATTCTGAAATTGGTTGGATTGTACGTTTACCTAGAAGGGTATCAGCATGAGAGAGGGGAATGTTAGATGACTGAACTTATTGCCCTGCACAGCTTTGGCCTAATCTCAGAACTTATTTTGTAGGAGAATGATGAATCTGCTCAAATGAAAAGTGTCCAGATGACCTGAATGGTGTTGATGTTACTAGAATGTATAATTATGTTTGTCTGGATTTGAACTTGGACATTTTGTGGTTCTGCCCTGTTGCCTGCCCATGCTTCAACATGTATAGTCTTTGATATGTGCTTGGACTAGGATACAGTGACCATCTAGCCTAATTGCCTACCCTTGGTCTTGAACATGGACATTCTATGGTTTTACTGGAAAGTCACTGTGTTGGTGTGACTTAAACACCATTGAAATGAATCAGAAGATGTACAGTTTTGTTTGGTCAGTACTCCTGTTTAATATTAGATGAAGTAGTATAGTTGAATTATGAATATATTTTATGTTTTTCAATCAACATGTCACCTTGTTGCAATGGTTGTGTTTTAGGCGTTTTCACACTCCTGTAGGACTGTCTGAAGAAGAGCAACAACAGAGGCAGGTTTACAAGAAAGTACTAGAGTTTGAACAGGAAAATGTGGGTATATTGCTGAATTGTTAAATATTTTTCTGCCATTCTTTAAAGAAGAGATGGTAAATTGCTTTGATATCTGTCCGTCCATCTGTCTGTCTGTAGGTAGACCAGTCAATAACTAGAGAATGCCTTCTAGGATGATTGCCTGTGGTCTTTGATGAGACCTTTTGATTTGGGATCAATAGGTCAAAGGTTAATGTCACAGTGACCTCCAGACTGAAAATGGGTTCATGCTGTACCGATTAATTTAGCATGCAGAATTTTTATGTGTCAAACTTGTCATTTTTAACAAGCAGGATTGATTAAAATATTAACTTCTTAACCCATATTTTTATGCCCCTGGCATCTACTGATGCGGGAGGCATTATAGTGATTGTCTTGTCCATCCGTTCGTCCGTCCATCCATCTGTACAAGGTTAACCAAATGGGACCGTTTCGTCTAGCATCAATAGCCCTTACTAGAATGACTTGATACTAATGCAGATGTAACCTGTGACCATTCCTCATCTTCATACATCACCTGACCTCAGTTTGACCTTGAACTTGACCTCGTTTTGGACTTAGGTTGCTTTGTATCGACAAGGATGCCATTGGGGCATCAAGCGTTTATTGAACGCAGCTTCTTGTTAGATTATGGAAAGAAACAAAAATTTGAAGGGGCATTATTTCTGAAGTCAGTAGATTCATTCAAGGCTATATGAATACAGTCAGAATGGGAATTACCTTCATCAAATGAAACAGTATAATTTGAAAAAAAAAAAACAAAACAGAGTATTGCCTAAAATGAAATTATATCTTGGTCAGAATGTCCTTTATTTTAAAGTAATAAATGATGACAAAACCAGAAACTGAGAATTCTGAATTTCAGGTTAATGTTGGTGCACTTTCACTTTATCTTTGTTATTACTTATTGAATTTGATTCAAACATATATAGTTCTTCAACATCATTGTCCTTATATGAAACAAGGTCCATAAGTGTGGCACAAAATATTTTGTGACTTATGTCTCCTTTTTACTTAGAAATTCAATTTGATGTTTATGCTTTTTTCACGATATCTCTGTTGTTACTTAATGGATTTTATTCAAACATAAAACGATTTTTTCACATAGTCACACACATCATATGGCACAATGTTTATGATAATGGCACCAAAATGGTATGAGTAATGCACCCTTTTTACTAGAATTTCATTTGACACATCCAATATCTTCATCCACATTGGAGAAATAAAACACTCCTGTGACAGCCCCAGCTTCCTCAAAATTGTGCCCGGTTTCATAATGCAGCATTGAATTAATTGAGTCTCCTGTGTCAGTTCTTGTTGTTACTTTTAATTAATTTGAATAACTTTTTAATGGCATTTCAGTTATGGATGATGGAATTACGAAAAAAGTTTGAAGAGTCTCCTGCAGACATTTATGTTATAAGTGAGCTAATTACGGCAGTGTTAAGGTAGGATTAATGGAATTACTATACATTCTAAATTTGTTTTCATAATTTATTTAAAAAATTGAAGGAATTTGTGTAAACTTACTGATAACGATGTCAGACTACCTACTTGGTTTGCAAGATTGTGTACATGTATGCTTTCATCTTCCGGAGAAAGATCTGTTCACTAGGTGGAAAATTCTCAAAATTGTATTGTCTGTAGAATATTCAGTTAGACTTGGCAAATGGAGGTTGTTAAGATTGATAAAATTGTCTAGTCAGGTAGATAAGTATCAAAACCAATAAACAGGTGCTGTGCAAACTACAACCAAATAAGAGAAATAACAGTGAACTTTATTTGCATTTTTCTTAGCACACTTCTGCAGCACACTTAGTAACAACACTGACAGTCTTTAAAAACACATAGACATTTTCTGATATCCTTAGGACAACGGGCACATTTTTATGCAGTCTAGCCAGGCATATGTTGTATATTTTTGACAACACAGAAAATGATGTCACTCAACCTTCAGCTATTTCTTGGTATAGTCAGGGGTCACGCACGGGTCACCGCGTCAAAATGTATGTGCCGATTGAAAATTCCTGGGCTTTAGCACGATATGTCAGCTTTTCGTCTACGAAAACATATTTGCCCTTGGAATATACACAAATCCCTTTTGGGTACATAACAGAGCAAGGGTACATAGAAATATTTGCAACTTTGTCAAATCGCGCAAGTGGTCCTTTTTGATGTTGTCTGAAAGTTTCAGTATATGCCTTGGGTGTAAGATATTTCTGCATTTAAGAGCTGCAGACTTAGACATTTCAAAAAGATTTTTCAAAATGAATTTCGTGTAAAAAATGTTGATTCTAAGGAAGCGTGAAAGGGCCATCAGACACTAATACGTTTTATTACGTTACAGGTGCGGAAAGAATATAAGAAGTATTTGTTATTGTGATTTAAGAAACTATGATTATTAAAGTTTACTAAAATTCTGTTTCAGTTGTGATGCTCATCCGCTAACTGTTGAGTTACAAGTATACCAAAGAACCATGCTAGACAAACTTATACATCTAGTCAAAGAAAAGTTAAATAAAGTGGAAAAGATTAAAGTGCCCTTACCAAGATCTGTTTATGAGGATTCGAATTTAAAAGACTTCAAGGTGTCATTCCAAAAAGTAAAACCAGGCACAAAACTTGCTCGGTCTGAATCCAGTTTAGACACTGTGCAAGAAACTGATTCCACTTATGGTTCTTTGAGTAAGTCACAAGATGTGTCTAATGTTGATAGTGATATACGTATTGTAGAAGACCAAGATGTTAGAAATTTGGATGAGGTAAACTCTGAAGACAATGAACCTATGGCTGACCTTGATACTAAAGATAATGATATAGAAGATTTCAGTGTTGACACTGATAGTGTCAAATACTCAAATGCCAAAGATTTAGCAGACGTTTCCGCAGAGATTAAAAGAGATATTGAAAAAGCAGTAATAGATGGGAGTAAGTTAAAAACAAAATTGGAGGAAGAAAACCAGAGATTAAAATCATTCTCTAGACAAGCAACTGAAGAGTATGAAAAATACAACCAAGAAAATATGGATGATCTTTTTGATGATGACAGTGACATGGAAGACAAAGATGCTGATAATAATAATAGTGATAGTGATGACAATAAAACAGTGCAAGATGATAGTGTTACCTGTGAAAAAGAGAATGAATCTGATGAAACCAGTGATTTAATGGCTGATAAACTTGAAGCCAAAACAAGAGAAGCGAGTCAACCAAAAGTATTGCGAAAGAATCCTAGCTTTGAAAATCTGTATAGTAAAATTGCTCAGCTTAAAAATGAAGCATATCATAGACATTTGAAAGGCATGACCGAGGATATATTAACTAGCATAGAGAGGCTGCAAGTGTTGTTTGTCATAGTATTTGAGCAGTTGGATAGTGCAGAGGGTCGGGACCAGTGCAATGTTTTACTTGAAAGATACTTCTTTAAACCAATATGGAAATACCTGCTTGTTCTTTTCAGGTTAGCAGTATTGTTAAATCTGATCCTTCATTTTAGTTTTGTTAGCTCGACTATTCGAAGAATAGTCTAGCTCTTCTACTGACCCTGGCGTCGGCAATCTGACTAAAGTACATATCCTATTACGCTACGCATAGGATCTGAGAACGACCTATTCATTGCCTCGTTCTGACGACCCTTTCGCTAGCCAATCAGAGCCTAACTTACAACATCTTGCAAATCTACCTGTAGCCTTGACTTTTGATGTTTACAATTTTTATGTCATAATGTACTAGATAGCCGGTTAGCTCAGTCGGTAGGCCACTTGCTTTGTAAGCGAGGGGTCCCGGGTTCGAGCCCTGGAATGACTGCACATTTTTCTTACTCTTTGACATTCGAACAAGTCGTCTGATTGGATAAAATGAAAATAGCAATACTGGAAATCCAAAATATACAGAAGACGAATGTGAATGGGTCGTTCTCAGATCTTCGTTTAGAAGATCAAGTACTTTAGTCAGATTGCTGGCGTCGGCGTCGGCGTCACACCTTGGTTAAGTTTTTGCATGCAAGTACATACAGCCATCAATTAAAGGCATATAGCTTTGAAACTTATTTTTTCTTTTTCTAGGTCAATTACCAATCTCTCTGGGTCAAGTCCCATAACTCTGACATGTATTTTGAGCAAATTATGCCCCCTTTTGGACTTAGAAAATTTTGGTTAAAGTTTTACATGCAAGTTACTATCTCCAAAACTAATGCAGATATTGATTTGAAACTTCACGTGTCTTCGGGGTTATAAAACTAGTTGATAGCAGCAAGTCCCATAACTCTGACTTTCATTTTGGCCAAATTATGCCCCCTTTTGGACTTAGAAAATTCTTGTTAAAGTTTTGCGTGCAAGTACATACAGCTATTTCTAAAAAGCATATAGATTTGAAACTTATTTTTTCTTTTTCTAGATCAATTACCAACCTCACTGGGTCAAGACCCATAACGCTGATATGTATTTTGGGCAAATTATGCCCCCTTTTAGACTTAAAAAATTTTGGTTAAAGTTTTACATGCAAGTTACTATCTCCAAAACTAATGCAGATATTGATTTGAAACTTCACTTGTGTCTTCGGGGTTATAAAACTAGTTGATAGCAGCAAGTCCCATAACTCTGACCTTCATTTTGGCCAAATTATGCCCCCTTTTGGACTTAGAAAATTCTTGTTAAAGTTTTGCGTACAAGTACATACAGCTATTTCTAAAAGGCATATAGATTTGAAACTTGTTTTTTCTTTTTCTAGATCAATTACCAACCTCACTGAGTCAAGTCCCATAACTCTGACATGTTTTCTGAGCAAATTATGCCCCCTTTTAGACTTAGAAAATTTTGGTTAAAGTTTTACATGCAAGTTATTATCTCCAAAACTAATGCAGATATTGATTTGAAACTTCACACATGTCTTCGGGGTTATAAAACTAGTTGATAGCAGTAAGTCCCATAACTCCGACCTTCATTTTGGCCAAATTATGCCCCCTTTTGACTTAGCAAATTTTTGTTAAAGTTTTGCGTACAAGTACATACAGCTATTTCTAAAAGGCATATAGATTTGAAACTTGTTTTTTCTTTTTCTAGATCAATTACCAACCTCACTGAGTCAAGTCCCATAACTCTGACATGTTTTCTGAGCAAATTATGCCCCCTTTTAGACTTAGAAAATTTTGGTTAAAGTTTTACATGCAAGTTATTATCTCCAAAACTAATGCAGATATTGATTTGAAACTTCACACATGTCTTCGGGGTTATAAAACTAGTTGATAGCAGTAAGTCCCATAACTCCGACCTTCATTTTGGCCAAATTATGCCCCCTTTTGACTTAGCAAATTCTTGTTAAAGTTTTGCGTGCAAGTACATACAGCTATTACTAAAAGGCATATAGATTTGAAACTTATTTTTTCTTTTTCTAGATCAATTACTAACCTCACTGGATCAAGTCCCATAACTCTGGCATGTATTTTGGGCAAATTATGCCCGTTTTTGGACTTTGAAAATTCTGGTTAAAGTTTTACATGCGAGTTTCTGTCTCCAATACTAATGCAGATATTGAATTGAAACTTCACATGTGCCTTCGGGGTTATAAAACTAGTTGATAGCAGCAAGTCCCATAACTGATATGCATTTTGGTCAAATTATTCCCTCTTTTGAACTTAAAACTCTTTTGATATTTAACCTTTTTGGGTAATATTTTCCTGCTTCTTGGACAATATTTCGAATAGTCGAGCTTGGCTGTCTTACGGACAGCTCTTGTTTCTTTGATACAGTTAAATACCTTTCAAGCTTAACTATCTGAAGAACAAGACTATTGTACTCATTGCATTCAGACAAGCTTCTCAACTCTATAACATCTTAACTACAGCCCTTAATATCATCAAACTTCACTTAAGGGTTTTCTTGGTAAGGGACTGACTTCTGTTACTTAGAGTCAGAGTATCCTATTGGTTAAGGTCACTGGGATCTAATCTTCATTGTAATAGTGTTGGTTAAAGTTTTGTGGCACACATCTCAATTTCATGGTATCTTCTCAACTACTCACCCTGTAATCATCAGTTGACCTTATAGTAAGGGACAGTCATCTTTCAGTTTAGGATCAAGTGCCTCAAAAGTGTAAAAGTCAAGGTCATTGGTATCAGATGATTCAGATCATGTAATAATGTTGGTCCAAGTTTTATAGCACATCTCTCAATTTGACTTTTATCCCTCATACCCCATCTCCTTGCCCCATTTCCTCTACACCCTCTCCCTACTCAATGCATCACTTCCACCTACAGCTTTTAGGTGCTCTCCTTAGACCCCTCATATCATAGAACTACTCCCCACCCAAATCCCTTACCCTTGCTTATACCTTATAATAATACCATGTTGGTGAACATTTTCATGCAGATGAGCATTCTGTCAGACGTGTTTCAACAGCTCTTGTTGAAAAAGCATGCCATTGTCATTACACCCATTTCTGTAATTTCTTTTGAATATTTAATTTTCAGATAAGAAAAATTTTCAATATTTCTAAATCTATGCAAACTTATATTAATGAAAGTGGACATTGCCTACATTTGGTTTAAACTTGCAGAAATAACGAAATAGTGTTCCATTAAATTTTGTAGTGCTTAATGATTAGGTATTAACATTTCAGACTCGCAAATGAACCCAAAGAGATTGCCTTAGCTTTCATCATGACAGAGAACCAGTCATGTACACCTGAGACATTTGCAGTGAGGGAGAAGCTGTGTCTTGGTGATTATCCATACCAGTCAGCTGTCACAGAACTGGAAGGGGTCATTCAGTGCCACACAATGTTGGAGAAATTAGATTGTCTAGGTATGATTTATTTTGATACCATTCTTGAGAACCTGAATTTCTTTCTGTCAACATTGTCTCAGTAACCATTATATTATTATGTCTCCCACCACACAGTGGTGTGGGAGACATATTGATTTACTCCAGTCTGTGTGTGTGTCCGTCACAAAGCTTGTCCGCACTCTAAGTCGAACATTTCTCTTCCGATTTTCACCAAACTTGAACAAAATGTGTTTAACCATGAGACCTCAGCCAAGTTCGATAACTGGCCAAATCGGTCCAGGCGTCTTGGAGTTATGGCCCTTGAATTACCAAAAATCGGCCTTTTTACTCTTGTCCGCACTCTAATTCAAACATTTCTCATCCAATCCTCACCAAACTTGAACAAAATGTGTTTGACCATGAGACCTTGGCCAAGTTCGATAACTAGCCAAATCGGTCCAGGCTTCTTGGAGTTATAGCCCTTGAATTACCAAAAATCGGCCTTTTTACTCCTGTCCGCGCTCTAATTCAACCATTTCTCATCCAATCCTCACCAAACTTGAACAAAATGTGTTTGACCATGAGACCTCAGTCAAATTCGATAACTAGCCAAATCGGTCCAGGCATTTTGGAGTTACAGCCCTTGAATTATTGAAAAATCAGCCTTTTTACTCTTGTCCGCATTATAAGTCGAACATTTCTCCTCCGATCTTCACCAAACTTGAACAAAATGTGTTTGACCATGAGACCTCAGTCAAGTTCGATAACTAGCCAAATCGGTCAAGGCATTTCGGAGTTACAGCCCTTGAATTACTGAAAAATCTGCCTTTTTACTCTTGTCTGCTCTCTAAGTCGAACATTTCTCATCCGAACTTCACCAAACTTGAACAAAATGTGTTTGGCCATAAGACCTTAGCCAGGTTCAGTAACTAGCCAAATCCGCCCAGGCTTTTTTGGTTTATGGCCCTTGAATTACTGGATCCATTCGTCCAGACTATCTAATTGGATCCACTCATCTAAGCCATCTAGACACACCAGACATGTTTCATAGGGGCAGTTGTGGGAGACATGCGCTTTTCTCAAAAGCATCTCTAGTTGGATTGAAATTTCACACACAGCTTCCAAGTCAAAATACCTATTGAAATAACTGGAAACTATCAAGTTACATAACTCTTGGCTAAATTTGGTACAAGAATTGGACCATTTTCGACTTAGAAAATTTGGTTAAAGTGTTCCATGTGATTAAAAAGCATCAAGTTGTATCTTTGTAAAAACTATATTTTATTGGATTGAAACTTCCAGCAGTACATCCCAGTCATCAAACCAGCTGAAATATCCAAGTTACATAACTCTTGGTTGAATGTAATGCAAACTATGGCCCATTTTTGAACTAAAAGTTTGGCTAAAGTTTTGTGTGAAACTAAATATCAAGCCGTATATCTCAGTAACAACTGTGTGGCAGCTTTTTTTTATGGCAATGAAACTGCACACAATGCTTCCCAGTCATCAAACCAACTTAGCCAAGTAAGATAACTTTTGGTTGAACTTATTGTGAAATATGGCACTTTTTCCACTTAGTTGCATGCAAAACTGTAACACTGTAAAAAAATTTACTAACTATGAAGCTGTATGTTAGTAATGATTGAAACTTCACACAAGACATCCTTCTCGAAAAACTTTCTTACATACTCAAGTAGAGAAGTCTTGGATGAAATTAATTCAGATGATGGTCCTCAGCTGACTTAGAATATTTTGTGTTGAAGTTTTGCATGCAAGCTGTTATTATAATGTAAATAGATTGTAATAAAAAGATTCAGTAACATAAGTCTTGCCACATGGACAGAGTGAGACAAAGCCCTCAGAACAGGGTCAGAGAAAGTTAAGTTACAGGCATGTCTGGCTAACTTACCTAGCTCATGAATAGACAGTCTGGTTCATTCATGTGCTTTGTTTAGAGCACTGAACTCTTTCCTGGGAAGAACCACTACTAGCCTTTTAGTTGGGTTGGAGACACTTTAAAAATATCAAGTGCCTGGATCAGAGTTGAACCCTGGACTTCTGGATTGGCAACCAAGTGTGTACTACTAGACCACAGCACTACTAATTTGTTAAGAAAGTTGAAGGAAAATTTTATGATCAACCCATCAGTGTTGTGGTAACTCCTGAAGATGATCTTGTTTTGTAAGATTTTAGGCATATTCAGTTCGAATTATTTTAGTGGAGCTATGAGACTTCCAGTTTTCAATTGCTTCTAGTTGACTCTGAGGGGACATTGGTGGCTAAGTGGTTAAAGCCTTTGACATTGAATCACTTGTCTGTCACAGCTGTACGAAACTTAGCATATAAGGAAGTCAACCATTTGGCATTTAGAAAGTTGGTGATTCTACCCAGATGCCTGCCTAAAATGATGAAGAGAGAGGCACTTGGGGTCTTCCTCCACAAGGAAAAGCTTTTAACTCGCACAAGACCTATAATCATGACGGTGTAATGTCACAAAACAAAAACAAACAAAAAATGAATCCTGATAAGTCTCAATACATCCTTCCACAGACACTATTAAAACCTGATTGAAATTCAGTGTTACTTAAATTCCTTAAAAAGGTTCTAAATATGTGTAGATGTATATGTTTCAGTGAGAGCTTCAAAGGAAGTGATGCACTGTGTAGAACAGTATTACAAGCAGAGAGATACAGAGGCACCTAGTCTGTAAGTTCATACACTACACAATTATATAGTTGCTTCCATTTTAAATAATTCTTTGTAGGTGATTTATCAATGTATATCATTTTGTTATAAAATTGATCAGGTACTGTCTCGCATGTTGACACCTTTACATAAATGATAAAATGAGTTTAAAGCAGACATTTTATAATATAAAACTTCTTGTCTGTTCAAAGTAAATCAACTTTAAAGAAAAGTTATTTAGTGTGTTAGTTACAATATATTCTAGCAGTAATAATCCCTTAAAAATGTTCTGTTAAAAAAACAATGTTGCATTAATGTTGGCGTTATTTTTGTTTTCAGGTAAACTCGTAACATTTCTTGATTGGTTTTAATTGCCATAATAATGAATAGGCATATGAGCCGTGCCATGTGAAAACCAACATAGTGGGTTTGCGACCAGCATGGATCCAGACCAGCCTGCGCATCTGCGCAGTCTGGTCAGGATCCATGCTGTTCGTTAACAGTTTCTCCAATTCCAATAGGCTTCAAAAGCGAACAGCATGGATCCTGACCAGACTGCGCGGATGCGCAGGCTGGTCTGGATCCATGCTGGTCGCAAACCCACTATGTTGGTTTTCTCATGGCACGGCTCATATATTGAAGTTGGATAATGCAGTTATTGTTTATATTCTAGGGGAGCAGATGATTTACTGCCTATTCTGTGTTATGTTGTTGTTAGAAGTGGATTACCACAGCTTGTGTCTGAGTGCCAAGCAATGGAGAAACTTATACATGAAGGGTGAGTTAAAACTAGGCTTTAACAGTTACAAAACAGAGTTTGGAGACCAGTCTTAGAATGCAGCATTTCATTGGTTAATTTCAAAATTATGAACAGAAACAACCATTCTTGCACACCGGACTGGCGTTTCCGTTGATTTTACCCATGCCGGCAAAACCCATCTGGCACCCCCCATGCCAGATGACTCTCGTGCTGTTAATGACAACTAGTGGTTCATGCACTGATAATATATAGTTTATGTAAAAATACGAAAAAAGCAGGTACCTTGATAGTTTCTCTCCGTTCCTTATAGTATATTTCTCGATTCAAAATACGTTAGTTTATTGTAAAAACATAACGTTACGCTACAAACTATAAAACTAAAGCGGAACTTTGTTATTGTGCGTAACGCAAAACATCATGACGTCACCTGCTTACGGACGTTAATTTCCCGCGCTTTGTGTTCATTCTCTACTATAAGAAAGTGTGCTAAAGAGAAAGTATTTCTACCTTTTGTAAAATATGGTATGCAAGAAAAATAATCTGCCAGAATAAAATGCTAACATGTATACGATATGCAAGAAAAAATATCAGTCATGTGTTTACGAACTGGATGGAAATATCCGTCCCTCGGCCACCTGCGCATGGGCGGTAATTTGGCAAGCCTCATTACTACCCAATGCGCAGGTGCCCTCGGGACGGATATTTCTATCCGATTTGTAAACACATGACAGATATTATTAATCAGATGCTAGAGTTTTGAGACTGGTTCCCTAACTCAGTTCTGTAGCCTTTGACACAGTTTTAAATGCAATTCAGTTTCTGTCAAGTATTATTGTTTTCAGATTTTTGGTATTCTATGGTATTATTTTTGGATAGATTTTATCTAAGTTTAATATTAACAATCTGCCAGACAAATTAATTGTACCTGCATTTCTTGCATATCTGATCCCAAAATTAATCAGACAACTTCTGTACAGACTACTAACGTGCACCAAACCAAAGTGGATCATAATAAAGGAATAAAATATACAGAATATTCATGTGATAGGGGGTTGAAAGTGGATCACAATATTATTAAAGTTAATTCATCTAAAGTTCATAAGTACATTAGTTCATCAGAATGGAGCAAGACACTCAGTATACCCCTGGACAGTCTTTTAACCTTGATGGAACCACTGACCTACAAGAAATTTGGATAGCTTGTTCATACAGAACAATTTTACATCACATAGTGTGATTTTGATCCCTCCAGGTGAGAGTCAGATTGAAATGAAACAATTGTAACCCTTACCCATATTTTCATTCTAACTATTGGCATATAGTATAAAATGCAGTTTCATAAAGGAACAGATCCTGTATGGTTGTTACATCTATTTAATAACAATGAATTTTTCTTACTCTGTTTTTTCCAGGTACATGTTTGGCGAGGAAGGTTATTGTTTAACGTCTTTTCAGACGGCCATCAATTATCTCATATCTGAAGGTGTAGGTAACCAGGAAACGTGATAGTTTAATGTTTTTACAGACAGCCACCAGTTATCTCATATCTGAAGGTATAAGTAAGCAGAAAACGTTATAGTTTAACAGGAAATATTTTGTGTCCAATGACCTCAATTTCTTGAGGTTTAAAACATTTTTGTGTTGCTGTGCCATTGTACAACAGATGTGAAACTATTTCAAATTATGTTACGATTCTGTACAGATGTTGAACTGTTCTCTAAGCATATAAAACCATTGTTTTAGAGATTATGCAGAACTTGCAATGTTATTGTATCACAGATAGTGAACAATTCTTTTAGTATCAAGTATATTAAACCAGTCTTCTAGAGATATTACAGTCCCACTACACTAAGTCTTGATTAACCAGCCTTGAAGTATGTTATATAAAAGCACTACTAGACGTTAAACATAGATGTTTAAACAATATTTTAATATAAAAAAAAACAGTCTACTGTAGATTCTGCAAAAATGGCTTAGCCATACTACTGCAGCAGCTTTTAAGTATATCAACCCATTCTACTGCAGATCCCACAAGTATTGCACTATATTCTATGGTAGATGTTAAACCATATCTTAAAGTATAAAAAAACCAGTGTATTGAAAATTCTGCAAAAATGGCCTTGCTATATTCATTCAAACATTGAAACTGTCTTAATTTGTAAGTACTGTCTAAAAAAAGGTGTGACAGATCTTGAACAAGGAACAGAAAACCAGTCTGGTATTTGGGAACAAGATCAGATATAGTACCCTTTGTGTTTGACCATAACTGTTCAAATTTACCTCTATTTAGCAATTACCAGCCAAATAGTGCTAGTTCATTAGAAAACTTTAGAGTTTGTGAATATGAGCCGTGCCATGAGAAAACCAACATAGTGGGTTTGCGACCAGCATCCGCGCAGTCTGGTCAGGCTCCATGCTGTTCGCTTTTAAAGCCTATTGGAATTGGAGAAACTGTTAGCGAACAGCATGGAGCCTGACCAGACTGCGCGGATGCGCAGGCTGGTCTGGATCCATGCTGGTCGCATACCCACTATGTTGGTTTTCCCATGGCACGGCTCATATATATTGTACTTGAATTTGTTTTGCATACTTTAGTTTTTATGGAAGCTTTTTTGGCATTTTTTTGTGAGAGCATCTGGATTTATGTTTTTGTTCAACATTTTTACTTATGCAGTTTACAAGGCTGTTGAATATTTGAGCTTTGCTTTCCTCCGACAGCTCTTGTTGGTAAAGTTTTTGTATGTAAGCTGGTATCTCAGTACCCATGAATTGAAACTTCACACACTTGATCAATGCAATGAACTCATTTGCTTTGCACAGATTCCATAACTCTGCTTTGTTTCTTTACAAAATTACGCCCCTTTTTAGCTCACCTGTGACCTCTCTAGAGGCCATAATTTTCAATGGATCTTCATGAAAATTGGTCAGAATGTTCACCTTTATGATATCTAGGCTAAGTTTGAAACTTGGTCACGTGCCTTCAAAAACTAGGTCAGTAGGTCAAATAATAGAAAAACCTTGTGACCTCTCTAAAGGCCATATTTTTCATGGGATCTGTATGAAAGTTGATCTGAATGTTCATCTTGATGATATCTAGGTCAAGTTCGAAACTGGGTCACGTGCGGTCAAAAACTAGGTCAGTAGGTCTAAAAATAGAAAAACCTAGTGCTTTCTAGAGGCCATATATTTCACAAAATCTTCCTGAAAATTGGTCAGAACATTCATCTTGATGATATCTAGGTCAAGTTCGAAACTGGGTCACGTGCTTTCAAAAACTAGGTCAGTAGGTCTTGAAATAGAAAAACCTTGTGACCTCTCTAGAGGCCATATATTTCATGAAATCTTCATGAAAATTGGTCAGAATGTTCACCTTGATGATATCTAAGTCAAGTTCGAAAGTGGGTCACGTGCCTTTAAAAACTAGGTCAGTAGGTCAAATAATAGAAAAACCTTGTGACCTCTCTAGAAGCCATATTTTCCATGGGATCTATATGAAAATTGGTCTGAATGTTCATCTTGATGATATCTAGGTCAGGTTCGAAAGTGGGTCACATGCGGTCAAAAACTAGGTCAGTAGGTCAAATAATAGAAAAACCTTGTGACCTCTCTAAAGGCCATATTTTTCAATGGATCTTCATGAAAGTTGGTCTGAATGTTCATCTTGATGATATCTAGGTCAAGTTCGAAACAGGGTCATGTGCGGTCAAAAACTAGGTCAGTAGGTCTAAAAATAGAAAAACCTTGTGACCTCTCTAGAGGCCATACTTATGAATGGATCTCCATAAAAATTGGTCAGAATGTTCATCTTGATGATATCTAGGTCAAGTTTGAAAGTGGGTCACGTGCCTTCAAAAAATAGGTCAGTAGGTCAAATAATAAAAAAACGTTGTGACCTCTCCAGAGGCTATATTTTTGATGGGATCTGTATGAAAGTTGGTCTGAATGTTTATCTTGATGATATCTAGGTCAAGTTTGAAACTGGGTCAACTGCGATCAAAAACTAGGTCAGTAGGTCTTGAAATAGAAAAACCTTGTGACCTCTCTAGAGGCCATACCCTTGAATGGATCTTCATGAAAATTGGTCAGAATGTTCACCTTGATGATATCTAGGTCAAGTATAAAACTGGGTCACGTGCCTTAAAAAACTAGGTCAATAGGTCAAATAATAGAAAAACCTTGTGACCTCTCTAGAGACCATATTTTTCAATGGATCTTCATGAAAATTGGTCAGAATTTTTATCTTGATAATATCTAGGTAAAGTTCAAAACTGGGTCACATGAGCTCAAAAACTAGGTCACTATGTCAAATAATAGAAAAAACGACGTCATACTCAAAACTGGATCATGTGGGAAGAGGTGAGCGATTCAGGATCACCATGGTCCTCTTGTTTGATGTAGCAATTTTTGGTTAAGCTGGTATTTCCATTACCGGGGTAGTTTTCACTTCCTTGGAAGACATGATATTGCTAGGAACTTCCTTCATCTCTGGAAGATGAATTTCAATTTTGCCCGACAGACAGAGAGCAAGACCGCAAGAGCTTTCAGACATTTTTGTTGTGTATACTTAAAACTCCAAATTTCTTCTCAAAGGTTGATATAGTCTTGAGGGCAGTTGAAAATGCACTGAATAAATTTTTGTTGAGCCTGCAATATAATAGAATATTAAATACAAATGTAAAAATATTGAATACTGTGAAATCAGTTAATTGTATGGGGACAAACTTCCTTGGTTTTGGCCAAAACAGCTTTTTCATGGGATATGTATTTGTGGATTTCAACATTTCCATATGAAATAAATAGGACATTAAGTTGTTTGTTGGGATAAAATTTTGTGGATTGGCTAAATTGGGAAATCCACAAAAATTGGAAACCCCACAGTGTAAATGACATATATTACATGCTCCTCTTGGTGAAAAAGTGATTATGAGGATAAGGAAAACATGCTGTCAATTTGGTGCAAGTTAAGACCCATCCACACAAGATTGCTTAAAACCTTCCTGACATTCATGCATGCCTCTACCATAACACTTGAAGATTCTTGTTTCTTGCCTAAAACAACCTCTTCCTCTCCACTTTCTTTTGGACCAGCCCTATGGGAGTGACCTGAAGGCCAAGAAAAGGATGGTCCAAGAAAGGACCTTTGATGCGATTGGCAGACAATTATGTCTGTAGTTTTTGTTGAACTACTAATTTAAAAGGAAACTCCTAGCAGTATTTGAGATTCGAGTATGAAGTAGGCAGCCGAGGACCTGAGCAACCTAAATGAAAACCGTTTCTGAAGCCCTGGATTAAGTAGTCAGAACCATGATAACTCGATAGGTATTTTAATAAAACCTCCACCTTTAGTGGCGTAGTTGGTTTTGACCCAAGGAAACAACTTTTTTGGGGTACAGGGGATACTGGGTGTGGGTAAGGGGCTTTTGGTTGTTTGTGTTATGAACATGCTGGCCTGTTCTTTGCATGTGAACAAACAGAGCCCTGCATGGTGTGATCCACTGCAGAATCCATAGACATGTGGCCTTGTGCATCTCGAATCTATGCATAAACCTCGTTTATTGTATGTCCAGCAGGTATTGTCAAGGAATCTGGAAGGCCTGTAAAATGAATTCTGGGCAGGACGCAAGGATCTGCTTGGCCCTGAATAAAGGACCGATTACCTGAATGTATATTGTTGTGAATGTTGGGTGGTTGCCATGACTCAGAATTCTGTGTGAAGCAGGTCCCACTGCATAATCTGGTGTTCCCTGAACATCCTAAAATGAGTGTCATAAAATGACCACTCCAGTCAAGGACATCTTCAGGCAAGGTCTCTATTTCCCCATATTTCATATAGCTGGGGTGTTTCAGTGGGATATTTTGATGAATTCAGAATATTGCAACAAACCTCAGGAATGCCGTAGTCCTGGCTTTGATTGACGTTATTTTCTTGGTATTGCTGGTTGGGACTAGGCTTAATTGTGAATGGTTGTTTACTGTAATGGAGAAATTGGTCATTGGATGTTCCTCGCCCAAGTGATTTTTCATGTGTAACCTTTAGAGATTTGCACGATTGACTGTGGTAGACTGGGAGGAAATGGAATCTGTTTGTTGCTGGCTTTGTTCCCATCGTTGCCCTGTAAGACCCCAAGTCTGGGTTGGAGTATAAACAATGGGAAAGCCATTAACATTGTCCCTGATCCTTGACAAACTACCAGTCATTCTAGATTTATACTTCCTTTTGGTCTGGTTAGTTTGGTCCCTTTGTGGGGAGGGTGACTGATGTACCCACCGAACATGTTTTGTTGGAACCCAACAGGGCAAGGTGCAGCTGCTTACTGTCGCTGACCATTTCTGGCATTTCATCTGCAAAATAGAAAACGTGTTAAGGTGAAGAAGGTGTAATGAGCGGGATTTTCAAAAACAAGTTGCATCCTTGATAACGTAAATAACAGCAAAAGTTGATCTTCACCCGATGTACAATTATTGAAAAGGTCAAATGCACACTTTTTTACGCAAATGATGTCGAGATTTCACCTTTTAGCCTAGTTGGAAATAGTTATGACATTGCCGTTTTCATGGCGATTAATTAAGTTTTGGGGCGTTCATTTTATTGATGTAATTTTCAGATATATACTCTCACTATTTGCTGAAGAAATGCTCACTTTATGCAAAAATCATGCCAAAATCTTACTATGAAATTATTGTTTTCGTGCGGAATGACCAAGTAGTGTGCAAAAACTTGTCCATAAATTTTTTTAAAAAAAACTAATATTATCTTAAAATTTGTTTTACTGTAAAATGAGCAAACAAAAATCAGGGGTCACCGACTTTGTTTTCGATATATTTTCATAAATTTTCCCCTACCCCCATTTTCTTGTGCATTTTTTTGATATAAAAAGTCATAAGAAAATCATTTGATAGATTAATGAAATACACTTCTACCAGATAAATTTTAGCCCACAGCGACATTGACTGCACACGAATTTGTTAACTTAAAGTGATAAGTTTGTGGCTGACCCTTTCTGATTAGTTGTAGCCATAAATTTTAGCACGCGTTGTTCCAAAATCTGACCTCAACGGAAGTGACGTTTTCGAGCTACGAAGTTGCAAAAAATGATAAAGTCTCAAATGGCGCTATGGGCGGCGTTTCAGGTTGCACATTTTCCCATGGCGTATGCTGTGTTTGTAAATAGATATTTAGTCATTCCGTTTTAAAAAATCTAATACCTTCTGAAACATACTTTCATTCTTGTATTTCCAAATCATATTATATAGTTGTCTTTATCACCTGAATATATGTGGTAATTTTCAAGTTACCTACTTAGATTGTACAATTAGTAAGTAAGTAAGTAAAGACTTTATTTTCTGTGGATTACGCATTTGGCATATTTACCAATTTACAATATGGTCCACAACATATATGCAAAATATAAAATTGAGTGACAAAGTATAAATAAGCAAGTGCATATACATGTCATATCCAGATATTCAGTCTGAAATAATCTGAATTTTCATTGTATCCTGCGGTAAAAAGAAAGCCGTATACTTTTTTCGCATGAAATGTTAGGACATATTTCAAGAAGATGTGTTATTAAGTATAATTTAAGGTGCAACTGGCCGTAAATGATTTCCTTTGCATAGAGAATGTAGCAATATGAAATAATTCTTTTTATGTGCCCCCATTCAAGTTATGTTAAGGTGAGATGTGGAACCAAAATTTGTAGTCCTGTTTGCCGCCATATAACCTATACTGTGTTGGTGTGCCGTAAAACCCAAATAAATAAATAAATATGTTTAGGTGGGGCAATTAGTGTTCCCCTCACCTGCCTGCCCATCCGTCCGTCGAATTAGTGTCGGGCATATCTCAGAAATACCAGTGTTATGGCCCTTGATGTAGTCGAAAATATACATAAAAGTTTATGTCGCATTTATCTCATTAAGTGCTTCAAGATTTTTATTGCATATATCTTAAAAATAATAGAGACATGAAACCATATAGGAATAATATGCAGCATGTGAAGTTGTAACATATTCAGGGTTGAGCGCCCGCCAAATACTTGTTTTTGCTATAATGTATCTTTTGGAATTACTGCATCTAAACAAACACAGACAGTTGTATAGAAAGATTCAACCAGTCAGACTAAAGTTTTCGTTTTTGAACATCGGACAAATGTACGTAGCCGCTTTTGTTACTTGTTGAGATGTTGTCAGTAACAGATGTTGAGCAAGTTAATGCCGTTAGGGAGTTCGGAAACAATAACAGTTAAATTGTCAGTATATCATTACTACCTACAATACAAAACAAAACACAAACATCAAAAGTTTTTCATAATTTTTCATTTTTATCATGACAATGCGCTTGATAACTGCTGTGGTTGTATGTAATACAGCAATGATATAAAATGTCTGAATGATAAATAAAATTTATACACATCATCTGTCTTCAAAATATATATGAATTTTGACATGCCTATCATAATTCTCAAGTGTACCCATTGCCATATCTAGGAAAGATTTGCACGTACACAGCATATAATTTATGAATAGATGCAAACACCAACGATAATGTTTACAAACATAGCATAGGGAATCACAAAAATTCACGAAAATCATTCTTATAATACAGGTGATATACGTGATCCCCAATTGAGCGATAGACACTAAAGTAGGACAAAATAACCGCCCATGCCAGTCTAAGAAAATACACAAAAAATCATTTGTTTTCTGCACATGTTTGACTTCAAGGGAGTATTGCATGGCTGTCGTAATGTTTAGTAGATAATTCAAAATGTGTATTTTTTTTTTTTTTAAGATTTATGTTTTTTATTTGTCTTTATTTGGCACCTTTAACCACCTAGATTATCCAGCCAAGAATAATAAAAAAACGTCCATTGTATTGCCCTCCTGCATTGCTCGACGCCATTTTGTTTCCAACAGCTTACAGAACATAATGATGTGACGTTGCCAAATGTAACGTTTGGCGTTCTGCCAGACATCACTGAATTACACCTTCTTCACCTCAGAACAAAGTCTGGAACATCAGAACAAAATTTGGAATATCAGAACATAGTTTGGAACATCATTACATAGTCTGGAACATCAGAACAAAATTTAGAATATCAGAACACAGTCTGGAAAAAATTCTAAGTTCAGTAATTTGAAGAAACAACAAAATTTTATTTATGCACTCTGAAAATTGACTTGGCCATTTAATAGTAAATGACAAAAACATGCAAACAACATTTTTCAAAATGCAGCAAAGCCCAATTATACAAAAATGTACATAAACTAGTAAAGCATATACATATGACTACTAAAGGGCAATATAACGCTATATCACCTAAAACTAAATACAGCATTAATATAAAAAATAACACAAATTGAATATGAAATGCCACTAACAAAACTGGAAGTTTTTTTTATCAAATGACATCCATATTTTTTAAGTTAAGACAAGCAGTAGTGATTGCATTTGTACATAGACATTTAGTTTATATAATTATCAAATTATATCTTTAAGTTACATATAAAGAGGAACATAATTGTAAGTGAAATTGTAAAAAGATAAGAAAGAAAGATTTGTGAACGTACCTCAAATCGACATGTTGCCATTACAACCAGGCTCATTGTAACGATGTGTACCTTTTCCATTGCGATTTTCTGAAAAAAACAAATCATGCAAACATCATTTTTCAAAATGCAGCAAAACCCAATTATACAAAAATGTACATAAACTAGTAAAGCATATACATAATTATGACTTCTGAAGGGCAATATAACACTATATCACCCAAAACATAAAAATTATCAAAGGTTAGGTCCCAAAATAACTTAACCAGTAAATCTTTTTTCGTCTTTGTGTAGCCATTTAACCAGTATGAAAATTTTTCAATGTTTACAGGTGTACATATCCAAGTCTTACAACGACTAATGCTGGTTATCGCTTATTAGAGGAGTTGACGATGGCTTGTTTTCCAGAGATGACTTGCTTAATATGTTCTGGTTACCTTTGCTGAAAACAAGCTTTCTTGCTGTGAGGCCTGGAACAACGTTGGCAGACATGTCGGTGGGGGGGGGGGGGGGGGGGGGGGAGGCCCGAAATGGTTTTGTAAGAAATTTCCTTTGCTGGCTAATACCCATGGCAATGGCTTCGGTGTAGGTATTGCCATGCAAGGAACTGAACGATAAGGAAGGGTCATACTGTCACAGACGACGGAAAGTTTTGTCATAGAACAAAGCTGCCTCATCACCAGCGCTGTACCAATTTCCTAATTTTCTCCACATATTGCATAAGGCCTGGGGTTGCTGCAGGGAATTTCTCCGAGTAGATAGCCACATACCAATTAAAAGTGGCAAACCATTTTGGCAGGGAGGTAATGGCTTTCGTCAGATTTGGTGTTTTCTTCATAACCAGAGTACCAGCAGTTGATTCCACCATTCTAAAAGATTCCTGCACTTCTGAATCACTGTCACCTGCCAAATCTACATATTCATTAGCCCAGATTTTGCTTCTTACTTTCTGACTGACATGTAAATTAATAGGTAAAGAGGATGCACCTGCTGATGTGCTTGGCACTGCTTCATCTGATGGTCGTTCCCTTGGATTCTGTACTTCAGCTGATGGTGCATGATTAGAATTTGCGAAAGGTAAGACCTGCATGGCAGCCAGAGTTTCAACAACACTTTAAGTTACCGCTGGCACTAGCTTCTACATCATCTTTTGCTTTTCTTCATCCGACAAGCCACTTCTGTGTTCGGCGGTTTTTGTTTGTTTGGCAGCAGATGCAGCAGCAGCCTTTGGTGTCGGGTTGTGCTTTTGTTTTGATGGCAGTATACCTGAAAGGCATCATGGTAATACAAAATGTTGAAGTGTATTAAACAGAATGTCTAGACAGTATTAGATTAAAAAATCCATTTATTAGTTTTCTAAAATTAGGGCAACCTTAAAATTAAGTTACACTTTCCCTTAAATCATTTTGCCTTAGAATTAAGGTAATAAAAGTTCTTAAACAAAATTGTTACCCTATCTTCAACAGGGCTGTTGTGTAACGGCGCATGTTTGTTGATTAAAGAAACTAAGTCCAGTTCTAATTTTCTATTAACTTTTATTTTAATCTGTTAGAACTTCGCATTATATATACCAAATCTAAATCTAATTCCCAAAACTTTTTCTAAACTTTCTTGTTTCAACTCTAAAACTTCTACTTAAAACCTAACTAAACTCCTTGTAGCTGCACTGCTTATATACTAACATATTATCGTGTTTCCAAGAAAACTGAGCAATTTTTTTAGCTCACCTGTCACAAAGTGACAAAGTGAGCTTTTGTGATCGCGCGGTGTCCGTCGTCCGTCGTCCGTCCGTGCGTGCGTGCGTCCGTCCGTCCGTAAACTTTTGCTTGTGACCACTCTAGAGGTCACATTTTTCGTGGGATCTTTATGAAAGTTGGTCAGAATGTTCATCTTGATGATATCTAGGTCAAGTTCGAAACTGGGTCACGTGCCTTCAAAAACTAGGTCAGTAGGTCTAAAAATAGAAAAACCTTGTGACCTCTCTAGAGGCCATATATTTCATGAAATCTTCATGAAAATTTGTCAGAATGTTCATCTTGATGATATCTAGGTCAAGTTTGAAACTGGGTCACGTGCCCTCAAAAACTAGGTCAGTAGGTCTAAAAATAGAAAAACCTTGTGACCTCTCTAGAGGCCATATATTTCACAAGATCTTCATGAAAATTGGTCAGAACTTTCACCTTGATGATATCTAGGTCAAGTTTGAAACTGGGTCACGTGCCATCTAAAACTAGGTCAGTAGGTCAAATAATAGAAAAACCTTATGACCTCTCTAAAGACCATATTTTTCATGGGATCTGTATGAAAGGTGGTCAGAATGTTCATCTTGATGATATCTAGGACAAGTTCGAAACTGGGTCACGTGCGGTCAAAAACTAGGTCAGTAGTTCTAAAAATAGAAAAACCTTGTGACCTCTCTAGAGGCCATATATTTCATGAGATCTTCATGAAAATTGATCAGAATGTTCATCTTGATGATATTTAGGTCAAGTTCGAAAGTGGGTCACGTGCCTTCAAAAACTAGGTCAGTAGGTCAAATAATAGAAAAACCTTGTGACCTCTCTAGAGGCCATAATTTTCATGGGATCTGTATGAAAGTTGGTCTGAATGTTCATCTTAATGATCTCTAGGTCAAGTTCGAAAGTGGGTCAAGTGCCGCCAAAAACTAGGTCAGTAGGTCAAATAATAGAAAAACCTTGTGACCTCTCTAAAGGCCATATTTTTCATGAGATCTGTATAAAAATTGGTCTGAATGTTAATCTTGATGATATCGAGATCAAGTTCGAAACAGGGTCATGTGCGGTCAAAAACTAGGTCAGTAGGTCTAAAAATAGAAAAACCTTGTCACCTCTCTAGAGGCCATACTTATGAATGGATCTCCATAAAAATTGGCCAGAATGTTCACCTTGATGATATCTAGGTCAGGTTTGAAACTGGGTCACGTGCCTTACAAAACTAGGTCAGTAGGTCAAATAATAAAAAAACCTTGTGACCTCTCTAGAGGCCATACTTTTCATGGGATCTGTATGAAAGTTGGTCTGAATGTTCATCTTGATGATATCTAGGTCAAGTTTGAAACTGGGTCAACTGCGATCAAAAACTAGGTCAGTAGGTCTAAAATTATTAAAATCTTTTGACCTCTCTAGAGGCCATATTTTTCAATGGATCTTCATGAAAATTGATATGAATTTTCACCTTGATGATATCTAGATAAAGTTCAAAACAGGGTCACATACCTTCGAAAACTAGGTCAATAGGTCAAATAATAGAAAAACCTTGTGACCTCTCTAGAGACCATATTTTTCAATGGATCTTCATGAAAATTGGTCAGAATTTTTATCTTGATAATATCTAGGTCAAGTTCAAAACTGGGTCACATGAGCTCAAAAACTAGGTCACTATGTCAAATAATAGAAAAAACGACGTCATACTCAAAACTGGGTCATGTGGGAAGAGGTGAGCGATTCAGGACCATCATGGCCCTCTTGTAATAATAACCCGAACCACCTAATTTGGAAAGAAGCTCATAACATCACCATGGTAAACGATCCGTCCGAGCTATGAGTCATGACCCTTTTCCAGGAATTCTAATAATAACCTTGTAGTCATACAGTCTGCCTTAATATGGATACAGACTAGTGGTTACCATGGAAACAGTGACTTTGTTAACCTATTTCCCAAAATCAATTAGTACTGTTCTTATCTTATCAACACCTGTTAGGTGGATCTCATTTACAGGCAATAACTCAGTAACAGCTGATAGCTGTAAGGATAATGTCCTGGGTACCGTTTTACAAAAGATCTTGCGATAAGTTTTAGCGTAAGATATATCTTACTCTTGACTTAAGAATTTTTGGTGTTTTACAGAACAAATCTTAGTTAAGATATCATCTGCTTAAGATTATACTAACCTAAAATGGCTGATCGATAACACGAAATAATAGGGCAGGCATGAAAAACAAAACGCTATTTGAAGATAAATATGTAAGGTTAAAACATCATTTATGCTAGTTCAACTAATTGTACGTGAGCCACGATATTGTGATAATTTTTGCATAGGTCAATATCTTATTATGACCTATCACGAAAATATCTCAGAATCACTTTTGACGTCAAATTATTTGGACTACATTTATGCATGTCCTAATAATTATACATTTGATGCCTCATAAATATGTCCGTTATCCTAGCCTATCCTCCAAGTGTTGTCTAGGAATACGGAACCTCCTAGCCTCCGATTGTAGGATTACGGTACCGTAATCATAGCCACTGCCGAAATAATATCATGTAACCTACCCACCTAATTTATAATTTCAAAATTGCATAGTCCTTAACTTTGGAAAGACATTTTAAACTTTCTAAATTTTCTTCATCTCTTATACCCTACCCACAAGAGTTCTGCATGTAAAAAATGTATAAACAAATTTAAGTAATCAAATAAAAAGCAAAGTGTACCCCCAGATTTTGAAGTATAGTTTGCAAAGGCAAGGAGTACTCTTAAAATTAAATAGTCAGGTGTAATATGTGGGCTGAGTAGCCTGGAAAACATAACAGTTTTTCACTTTAATACCCCCACGCATGGCAAAAATGCATCACTTGTAAAAACCAGGTCATTATCAACGAAGATTACAAGTAATATCCGAACTCAGTAATTTAGTAAAGTAGACGAAATGATACAGGAGCTTTATACTTTTCGACACAATTCCGCCAAAACTGCTGGCGGATGCCAGCAGTATGTTGCGAGTTAAACTTTGAGGCCACCACCTCGTAGTTTTCGGTTATCTCATCTACAAGATAAACAATTTCCCCGGAACTCCAGTTCACCTTGCGCCGTCTGCCTGTATTGTTATCGTCGGCCATTTTCCTCCTCACGTGACGGTACCCACGTGACTAAGTTAGACTGGACCGCGGTTTTTAATAACTTACGACAGATCTTATCTTTGCTACTTACGAGACCGTTTGTAAAACACTTTAAGAAAATCTTAAAAGTTCTCGTAAGTCAATATCTTACGTTAAGATAAGTGAAATCTTAAGATTTTTTGTAAAACGGTACCCAGGAGCTTTACTTTTCCACACAATTCCGCCAAAACTGCTGGCGAATGCCAGCAATATGTTGTGAGTTAAATTTCGATGCCACCACCTCGTAGCTTTCAGTAATCTCATCCATGAGATAAACTATTTCCCCGCAAGACCAGTTGGCCTTGCGCTGTCTGCCGGTGTTGTTATCGTCGGCCATTTTTTCCTCCTCACGTGACGGTACCCAAAGTTAGACTGGACCGCGGTTTTTAATAACTTACGACAGATCTTATCTTTGCTACTTACGAGACCGTTTGTAAAACACTTTAAGAAAATCTTAAAAGTTCTCGTAAGTCAATATCTTACGTTAAGATAAGTGAAATCTTCAGATTTTTTGTAAAACGGTACCCAGGTCATTATCAACAAAGATTACAAGTAATATCCGAACTCTGAAGTAAACTAGATGAAATGATATCATTTAAGCGTAAAGCTTTACTTTTTCACACAATTCCGCCAAAACTGCTGGCAGCTGCCAGCAGTATGTTGTGAGTTAAATTTCGATGAGATGAAGTCGTAGTTTTCAGTAACCTCATTCACGAGACAAAGTATTTCGCCGCAAGGCCAGTTGGCCTTGGTCTGCCGGTGTTGTCGTCGACCATTTTTTTCCTCCTCACGTGACGGTACCCACATGACTAAGTTAGACTGGACCACAGTTTTTAATAACTTACGACAGATCTTATCTTTGCTACTTACGAGACCGTTTGTAAAACACTTTAAGAAAATCTTAAAAGTTCTCGTAAGTCAATATCTTACGCTAAGATAAGTGAAATCTTAAGATTTTTATGCCCCCGAAGGGAGGCATATAGTTTTTGAACCGTCTGTCAGTCTGTCGGTCTGTCCGCAATTTTCGTGTCCGGTCCATATCTTTGTCATCGATGGATGGATTTTCAAATAACTTGGCATGAATGTGAACCACAGTAAGACGACGTGTCGCGCGAAAGACCCAGGTCCGTAGCTCAAAGGTCAAGGTCACACTTAGACGTTAAAGGTCATTTTTCATGATAGTTGGGCGTGTCCGGTCCATATCTTTGTCATCCATAGATGGATTTTCAAATAACTTGGCATGAATGTGTACCACAGTAAGACGACGTGTCGCGTGCAAGACCCAGGTCCGTAGCTCAAAGGTCAAGGTCACACTTAGACGTTTAAGGTCATTTTTCATGATAGTGCATTTGTGTCCGGTCCATATCTTTGTCATCCATGGATGGATTTTTAAATAACTTGGCATAAATGTGTACCACAGTAAGACGACGTGTCGTGCGCAAGACCCAGGTCCGTAGCTCGAAGGTCAAGGTCACACTTAGACGTTAAAGGTCATATTTCAACATAGTGCATTGATGGGCGTGTCCGGTCCATATCTTTGTCATTCATGCTTGGATTTTAAAAAAATTTGGGCATGGATGTGTACCACAGTAAGACGACGTGTCGCGCGCAAGACCCAGGTCCGTAGGTCAAAGGTCCTTAACTCTAACATTGGCCATAACTATTCATTCAAAGTGCCATCGGGGGCATGTGTCATCCTATGGAGACAGCTCTTGTTTGTAAAACGGTACCCAGATGTTTCTGGAGATAAAGCTTGCTATGTTACAGTTGTAAACTAAGCCTAGGACAAATTTACCCAAAATTTTGTGGTATTTTAGGATTATGTCACCTGACAGAAAACTGAAACTTTTTATTGATAATCAAATTATTGCCTAGAGATGTATTATAAAAACATGTTTGAAGTAAAACACAAAATTGTGCACATTCACGTTAAAATTAAGGTATTTAACCAATAACCGTAAAGAAGTGTTATTGAAACTTTAGAATTAAGGTATCAAGACTACTGTATTGCTTCGCATAAAACACAAAATTGTGCATCTACCTTACAATTGAGGTACTTGACTGAAAACATTGTGTATAGTTAAGATACTTCACAATAATGGTGTCCCCGAAACCTTAGAATTAAGGTATCAAATCTACTATAATCATTTACATAAAACACAAAATTGTGCATCCTCTGGTACCTTATAATTAAGATACTTTACAGTAAACAGTGTCATCCCACAAGTTGTGCAGCTATCTTATAATTAGGGCACTCTACCCAAAACAGATTAAGTTAACTATACCATAAACAGTGTCATCAACGCCTTAGAATTAAGGCATCAACCTTTACTGAAAAAATCCGCCTTATTAGGTCAACAAATCTTATACTAAATTGATATGTGCCAATAGTCTATTAACACTGGGAATTTGGACATAATATTTCAAAGTTACAATTCACTATAATCACAATTAAAATGTACAAAATTATTACCACATAAATCAAATATTTTGGTGAAGATGTACAATAACAAATGTATGACAAAATACTTACAATTCTTCCTTACAAGCTAAAGAAACTGATTTAAAGTTACATTATATACTTCCGTGAAAAATTTAATTGTGCTGAGAACCCGCTGAAACCAGTAATATGTTTTGGATTTGTGTATATTCTTAAAAATTACACATATTTATTTGAAGAGAAAAACAGTCTTTCCTAAAATTTTAAATTAAATAAATTAAATAACAAAACAGGACACAGCTTGTACATAAATGTATGAAAAATTTTACACATGTACCTGCACATTTACATAAATATCTGTCATTATAGATTATGTTGTTATTTACTGTTTTACCAAGAACCTAAGTATTGACACTCATACATATTGTATAAAAAACTTAAAAATGGCAAAAATACAATTTCTGCACAAATGAATGTAATCACTGTGCTTATACATAAACGTTGATAACAGTCGGATAAACAAGCCACTTAAATCTTGTCAGTATTTCACGCTGCTAGACAATTCCGTGTTTATCACAAAAGTTTCTATCAGAAACTTTTCTCATTTTGTGTGTCACTAGAAACTTCTCGAGATTTTTTTCCAATCTTCTTTCACAACTTCAGAAGTTTAATTACCGCTCCACAACTGTTATTGTAATATTTTGTCATTCTTGCTGTATTGAAATGCACGCCATCGCAGAATATGTTACACATTGGAATTTTAACTCTCTTGATTTTCCAATAGGACATTGAAGTTATATTTCCAAGTTCACGCTTCAACACCCGATTTGCGTGGTGAACAAAGTCTGCATAGGAACTGGTGGACAGGTACCTGGGGGCAGGCCTGGGAAGCAGCTGCAACACAATAACTTCCGTGATATTGTATCTTGCTTTAAACAGATTTCATAAGTTCACCAGTCGTAAAATGATTAGCTCGACTGTTTCTACAGACATTGAAGAATAGTCTAAGTCGTTGCCTCCTGCTTGAACAATTAAGTACTTCAGCCGATAATGCGCAGTGCATCTTTCCCTTCGGGAAACATGGTATTTATTGCTAATTTTTCCTCCACTTATCCTTTGCAGTTGATAATTGGTTGTGGTTTTAAGTTAAATGAATTGCAACCATTTCTTTGCAACAGAAACATCTCCAACCAGTGAATGTGTGATGAGCACAAAAGTAATTTTGACATTTTGATTAAGCACTGTATCACTTTCTGTTATATAACTAGTTTATCTTCCATCAGCCCTTGACTCAGGCGCTTCCACAAGTTATTTTAACATAATAGTCATAAACATGATAAAATTACCAGTTTTACAAATAAATATTGGAGTTCAATTAATTGTGTTCTTCTTCAACACGTTCTTCTGTTGCCGAAAACCATACACTGTGTAATGATTGTAGAATCAATGTTAATCAAGAACGCGAAAACTGGTGTAACAAATTCGTGTACATCAAAAATTTGTCGATGTGTTCCTTTTTCATGAAACATATACACTGGGACCCCGCTGTCATTGGGGTCTAAGGTTCAAGACCCGCAGGTCTAGTGGGGTTAAATTTATAATGCAGGTTAGCTGTATATGCGTATATGCAATACCCCACCCGCCCATAAGCCCGCCCGCTTAGCTCAGTAGGTAAGAGCGTTGGTCTACGGATCGCGAGGTCGTGAGTTCGATCCTCAGGCGGGGCGTATGTTCTTCGTGACTGTTTGATAAACAACATTGTGCCTGAAATCATTAGTCCTCCACCTTTGATTCATGCGGGGAAGTTGGCAGTTACTTGCGGAGAACAGGTTTGTACTGGTACAGAATCCAGGAACACTGGTTAGGTTAACTGCCCGCCGTTACATGACTGAAATACTGTTGAAAAATGGCGTTAAACCCAAAACAGACAAACAAACAAACCACCCGCCCATAATGCATTAGACGTATTTTGAATGCTGCTTCATGTTATATAAGAAATTCTTAGCATATAAACGGGACATTTATTTACCTTATAGATATGCTACTGGAAAATATATTTAAAAAATTATAATGCTGTGTCATCTTCTCATTTTGTTGTGATTCTGAAAGAAAGTTAGAATTGTGTATCTCGGAAGTAAACATATAACACTGTGTGACAAGCGCCGTCGTGAAAATTACAATGTAATTGCAATACAACAGCGTAGCTGAAGGGGTTTTTAAACTCATGGAAACAAAAGAAGAGCGGACAGTCTTAAAAAAAAAATTGAATACAGTCATCATGGTCATGTAGAAACTAGATCTACGATAATTAAAAGTTACGATAATTAAAAGTTACGAAAATCAGCTGCATTTTATTACAAAACTTGTCTGATTTTTTTGTCAAGCCCGTAAGGGAGGGAAGACAGTTGTCCAAATGGCTGTTCAGTGTATGTGCGTGCGTGTGCGTCAGTGCGTCCATCCGGATTTCTTTGTCTGGACCATAAGTTTGTCATTGATCGTGGGATTTTAAAATAACTTAGCACAGTTGTTCACCAACATGAGATGGCGTGTCGTGTGCAACAGCCGCGTCGTTATCTTAAAACACATGGAGTTTAAAGGTCAAATATGGCTATAATTGACCTTGTCTGGACAATAACTTTGGTCATTGAATGTGGGATTATAAAATAACCTACAATTATCGTTTACCATCATGAGATGGTGCAACACCGGCGTCAGTATCTTAAAGGTCAAGGTCACACTTGGCGTTTAAAGGTCAAATATGGCTATAACTGACCTTGTCCAGACAATAACTTTGTTATTGATTGTGGGATTTTAAAATAACTTAGCAAAATGTTTACCACCATGAGACAGCATGTCGCGTGCAAAACCCGTGTCAATATCTTAAAAGGTTAAGGTCACACTCGGAGTTTAAAGGTCAAATGTGGCTATAATTGACCTTGTCTGGACAATAACTTCCGTCATTGAATGTGGAATTATAAAATAACCTGGCACAATTGTTTTATTTGGCACAAATTTGTTTCTCAGTGAGATAGAGTTTTGTGTGCAACTCCCAGTCTTTTTGACAGCTGGCGGGCTGAACATGTTGCCCTTGGGCATCTAGTATTCACTCAAATTTTCATGTTGTCTGCTTAAACAGTTTGATAGTTGACTGACCAATGTTACACATTTGTTCTTGCCTAATTGTCACATGTTTACTTGTATTCAAAATTTAACATCTTTTTAATTACAATGGTTTATATTTCTAATTGTCACATGTCTACTTGTATTCAAAATTTGATATCTTTTTAATTACAATGGTTTATTTTTATTAAATAATGTGAAACATTTTATTTTTATGAAAATAAAATCTGTCTTTAGGTCAAAAAATGTTGTTTAAAGGTGGCTTCGGATTGGTTGAAAAAGTTTCCGGATTGCTTGATATATGCCACGTCAAATTCTGCCATACATCTGCTTAGATCAAGAGAGAATCTGTTCTGTAGATATTTTCTGAATGCTGCATCATGACCAGGCATCGTGCTTAAAATTCTCGGGCAGTTGTGCATTTGCTTTTCGGTGATTTTCAGCAAGATGCCTGGTGTCAAATTGATGGAACGGCTCTGTGCTGGTGATCTTTTCATTGTACATGTCCAGTGCAGCCCGGTAAGCACTGGTGTCTGCATCTGTGGTTAAATAATTTATTTCCAGGCCATCCTTGTGTAGATCTTCAAAGCAGTGCCTAGCCCAGGTCTTTTTATTGCCAATCGTTGTCTCAGTGCTGGCAGTGGCAGAGCATGGTTTGGATTTTTTATCTTCATCTTCTTTCGTGTGAAACCTGTGTTTCGAACATGGTTTATTTACAGCCTCAGTGGCCACTATTTGCTTTTTAGATGTTATATTTTCAGCAACAGTGTAACATACTTGAGTCCCTGGCTGTAAGGGTGTCCGCCCCACACCACTATATAATTTGTTGTTATACATGCCATCAGCCTGTACATTTATCTTGCATTTTGACTGGTTCCTATATTTGTTCACCTTCAGCTCTTCCCTTATTCTCCTCATGTCTTTCTTGTTTTCTTCAGTAACAATGTTATCTATTATGTTTGCATTTTTCTGTAAACAGCTCCCAGATGGGGCTGGAGTGTTCCCACCCAGACATATTTTTCTAAGGCTGTTTGTAGCTATTGGTGTTTGAGTAAATGCTGCAGAGCTTCCCCTATTCGCTGTTGCTGGTTTTGGTCCACCCTTCTCAGTATTGATCTCTGTGTACAACTAAAATCGCTCGGACTCACGCCACCCGAAACCCCACTGCTGCAATGAGGCCGGATCAAATGTAAGGTAGCCTTGGCATTCCAGTTTGTGCTGCAAGTGTGCTCTTGTGACACAATTTACCATTTCCCACAATTTGGTTGTGTGTACCAGCTTGTTACAGTTGGTATTTCCACTGAAAAATAGCACAGAAATGCTGTTAAACTTAAAGTGAAATCATTCAGAATGTTCAGAGAATTATAAGAATCAAATTCTGTTCTCTTATTACATACATATGTATATTCTTATAGGAGTTGTCTCCCTTGAACTAATAGACCCCCAAGAAGTTTAAATTCATCATATTTGTTCATTTTAATGTGTGTTGCAATTTTAATGCATATATAAGTGCTAGCCTTGTCACTTTTTAAAGCATTTAATAGTAGATTTTTCTTTTCAGTAAAATTGAAGAAAAAATTTAAAAATGAAGAAAATTGTACTTTTTTAGCTCACGAGCTTTTGTGATCGCTTTTCGTCCGGCGTCCGTAAACTTTTACTTTAAACGACATTTCCTCATAAACAGCTAGGCCAGTTTCATCCAAACTTCACAGGAATGATCCTTGGGTGGCCCCCTTTCAAAATTGTTCAAAGAATTGAATTCCATGCAGAACTCTGGTTGCCATGGCAACCGAAAGGAAAAACTTAAAAAATCTTCTTGTCCAAAACCACAGGGCCAAGGGCTTTGATATCTGGTGTGTAGCATCATCTAGTGGTCCTCTACCAAAATTATTCAAGTTATCCCCCTAGGGTCAAATATGGCCCCGCCCCAGGGGTCACATGGTTTATATAGACTTATATAGGGAAAACTTTGAAAATCTTCTTGTACAAAACTACATGGCCTAGGGCTTTGATATTTGTTATGTAGCATCATCTAGTGGTACTCTACCAAAATTGTTCAAATTATCTCCCTAGGGTCAAATATGGCCCCGCCCCGGGGGTCACGTGTTTTATATAGACTTATATAGGGAAAACTTTGAAAATCTTCTTATACAAAACTACATGGCCTAGGGCTTTGATATTTGGTATGTAGCATCATCTAGTGGTCCTCTACCAAAATTGTTCAAATTTTCTCCCTGGGGTCAAGTATGGCCCCGCCCCGGGGGTCACATGGTTTATATAGACTTATATAGGGAAAACTTTGAAAATCTTCTTGTACTTAACCAAACGGCCTAGGGCTTTGATATTTGGTATGTAGTATCATCTAGTGGTCCTCTACCGAGATTGTTCAAATTATCTCCCTAGGGTCAAATATGGCCCCGCCCCGGGGGTCACATGGTTTATATAGACTTATATAGGGAAAACTTTGAAAATCTTCTTATACAAAACCACATGGCCTAGTGCTTTGATATTTGGTATGTAGTATCATCTAGTGGTCCTCTACCAAAATTGTTCAAATTAGCCCTCTGGGATGAAATATGGCCCCACCCCAGGGGTCCCAAGTTTTTACATAGACTTAATATGAAAAAAAGTTAAAAAATCTTCTTGTCTGAAACCACAACACTTAGACCTTTGCTATTTGGTTTATAGCATTGTCTTATAGTCCTCAACCAAAATTGTTCAAATTTTGCCCCTGGGGTGAAAAGAGGCCCTGCCCTGGGGGTCCTAAGTTTTATATAGACTTATATAGGGAAAAACTTTAAAAATCTTCTTGTCTGAAACCATACAACCTATGCTTTTGATATTTGGCATGAGGCATTGTCTAGTAGTCCTGTACCAGAATTGTTCAAATTTTGCCCCTGGGGTTAAAAGAGGCCCCACCCTGGGGTCACTTAATTAGTATGTGAGCTATATAGGAAAAGATACTTAAAAATTCATTTGATCCTATTTCCAAGACTGTTAAATTATAATTACCTGATGACAACAAGTAATATGATGTCACTTGTCTGTGACCTTGACCTAGTTTCTTGGTTTTTAAGATACAGCCTTGAAATTTTGATGGCATACACAGTTTTGCACACTATTCTTAAAACAGAATTTCATTAACCATGAATGTGACCTACTGACTTTCTTAATATTTAATCATCAGTTTGATCTTTGAAACATGTAGCTCATGTTACTCAGGTGAGCGATCCAGGGTCATCATGACCCTCTTGTTTTTTTTTTCAACTCCAGCTCAAGTGCATCACCTTTTACTTGGACTTTTGGTTTTTAGCTCACCTGAGCAATGCTCAGGTGAGTTTTTCTTATCGCTCGATGTCAGGCGTCCGTCGTCTGTCGTCTGTCAACATTTAGCTTGTGTATGCGATAGAGGCTGTATTTTTCAATTAATCTTCATGAATATTGGTCAGAATGATAACCTTGATGAAATCTAGGCCGAGTTCTGAAGTGGGTCATCTCGGGTCAAAAACTAGGTCACTAGGTCAAATCAAAGAAAAACCTTGTGTATGCGATAGAGGCTGTATTTTTCAATCAATCTTCACGAGTATTGGTCAGAATGATAACCTTGATGAAACCTAGGCCGAGTTTGAAAATGGGTCATCTCGGGTCAAAAACTAGGTCACTAGGTCAAATCAAAGAAAAACCTTGTGTATGCGATAGAGGCTGTATTTTTCAATTATTCTTCATGAATATTGGTCAGAATGATAACCTTGATGAAATCTAGGCTGAGTTCGAAAATGGGTCATCTCGGGTCAAAAACTAGGTCACTAGGTCAAATCAAAGAAAAACCTTGTGTATGCGATAGAGGCGGTATTTTTCAATTGATCCTTATGAATTTTGGTCAGAATGATTACCTTGATGAAATCTAGGCCAAGTTCGAAAATGGGTCATCTGGGGTCAAAAACTAGGTCACTAGGTCAAATCAAGGAAAAACCTTGTGTATGCAGTAGAGGCTGTATTTTTCAACTGATCTTCATGAAATTTAGCCAGAATGATTACCTTGATAAAATCTAGGCCGAGTTCGAAAATATGTCATCTGGGGTCAAAAACTAGGTCACTAGGTCAAATCGAAGAAAAACATTGTGTATGCAATAGAGGATGTAGTTTTCAATTGATCTTCATGAAATTTGGTCAGAGTGATTGCCTTGATGAAATCTAGGTCGAGTTTGAATATGGGTTATCTGAGGTCAAAAACTACGTCACTAGGTCAAATTAAAGAAAAATCTTGTGTATGCGATAGAGACTGTTTTTTTCAATTGATTTTTATGAAATTTGGTCAGGATGATTGCCTTAATGAAATCTAGGTCGAATTTGAATATTGGTCATCTGAGGTCAAAAACTAGGTCACTTGGTCAAATCAAAGAAAAAACTTGTGTATGTGATAGAGGCTGTATTTTTCAATTGATCTTCATGAATTTTGGTCAGAATGATTGCCTTGATAAAATCTAGGTCGAGTTTGAACATGGGTCATCTAGGGTCAAAAACTAGGTCATATCTAAGAAAATGCTTGTTTTATCGCAAGAGACCAATTTTTTGGTCCAATCTTAATGAAAATTGGTCAGAATATTTGTTTCCATGAAATCACTAGGTCAAACATGTTTTACACTGTTAGGTGTGTTTCTTAGGTGAGCGACCTAGGGCCATCTTGGCCCTCTTGTTTCAACTCAGGCTGGAGTGCAGCTCTAATATTGTTCAAAATATCAAATTCTTCTCTCTGATAAGCTTGAACAGCGTTACTCCTGTGTTTGCACTGGCTAGTTATGACCTTGTCCGCAGATTTCTTATTGTATTATGTACAAAGAGATACTCATGCAGAGTGGTTTGTTTTCTTACGATCGTTTGTGTCAATGCTGGCTTCTGTAAAGAAATGCTTCATCATAGATTTTATTCCATTGTGAGAAATTGTGGTTGCACTAAATTTTGAATTGTTATTTTTATCCACACCGTTAAGTGGCTTCCTGTACCTAGGCCCGGCTGTAGGGATGAGGGCAAATAACATCACCTACTGGGTTCATGTTCTGATGCCCAGGCCCTGGGTACCAGTAGCTTTTGCATGTTGACATCTAACACTTGGGTTGCTGCAACAGTTGCATTGGCCCATGTTGGCTATTCGCTCAGAGCACCAGACAAAAAAGATTTGTAACAGTTCCGTGTCTTCAAGAAGATCAAAGCAGACATTGAGAGTTTTTTCTTTGTCGCTCAGTTTACATTTAATAGCATGATAGCACGTGTTCATCTTATTCCTACGGAATGATCTAAATTTCTGCCCTAATACAAACAGCCGACCACCAGGTTGTTAATTAATACAATCAACCAACCACCAGGTTGTTAATTGATACAATCAACCAACCACCAGGTTGTTATCAAATACCATCAACCAACCACCAGGTTGATAACTAATGTGGTCAACTGGCCATGGGGTTGACACACTTAACCTAAATCATCTTGGTGTAGTAGCCCGAAACCGACACCCCATTTAAGTAAATTACGATTTATGAAAATCACAGTTCCCAGCTCAACTAAGGCGTTATGAACAAGTCATCCATAGTATCGCTAAGAACCACAATTTTAGCGTTACAACAATTAATTTATAGATGCACCCGCCTACTCTCCCCGCTGAAAGCACTTTTCTGCCACAGTAAATTTGAAAAATTTATTCCCCCGAAAATTTACCCAAATGAGCAATGATAATGAAAGTATAAATATTAGATATCGCAATTAAAGATGTCCAGATAATAAAACACTTGATACTGTCTACATGATTTTATTACGTAAAATCAACATTTAACTGGAACCACAAAAATTGTCAGGTCAAAAGAATGCATAGTTTGTGTTTTTTGCATGAAACAAATAACTAAATTTATATGTTTGAGAATACTGTCTTTAATGTAATCTAAGTACATTTCCAAGCCCACATTGGACATGTGGATGCCGTCTCTGCGATAAAATCCCAATGTTGTGGTATCAATCTCCATAGAAATTGTGTCAGATAAAGGGTGTAGTTTAACTTGTTGGCAATCCCAGCGATTTATTCATTTTCTTTTGGACTCTATTTTATTTGCAGCCAAACTGTCTTCCCAACATGGCGGACAGTGCAGCCTCCCATAAATAAGAAATCTCTCTCTAAATTGAATTTCTGAGTCTAGTTAATGATTCCGTTGCTAAATCATTTCCACCCAGGTGGATGAAAATTACTAAGGGGGGTTTACCTAACAAGATGTTGCATCTTATTGATCTTGAGGGCCAAGTGCACCCCAGTGTAGTCCTCGGATACCGCACCATCCAACTGTGTAACCCGGGACGTTAAGGTCTGGTTTATTTGTCTGCAAATCCCTGATGCCTGCCCAGTGTGGAATCGAATCACCCAGAATCCATATATCTGGATCAGGTTGATTCAAGCGGGAATCATCTTGAATTGGTTCCTTGCATAGCCTTGTCGCCTTATGTTTCACTCCACGTTCTCTTCCCGGCATAAGGTCTAAGATGGTGCCGATGTTAATAGACTTAACAAATTTACTGATGTATCTGTGATGGCTGGACAGAAACGAATGACTGACCAGAACGTCCGATCAAATATAAATTCCTTCCAACGGAACTTAACTGACCCATGCATCTGGTTAGTAACCAAAGATACCAATATACACTTTCATTGACGCAAAAATAAACGCTATTATTTCATAATATTAATAGGATTTATTTTATCTACCATATAATGCATTAATGTTAATAATTTTCAGTAATTGTTTAAATAGCAAACAACACATAATTTATACTAATGCCAATCTTCAAAAGTTATGCACCCAGTTTGCAATTATTACCAGGTTCCTACAAATGCAAGTCCATGACATTGTAATGTCTGTACAACTAGTAACAACGGATGACTACCCAATGAGGAAGTTCTGCATGTTCGAAACAAATATTGTGCTACATTCTAACAAGAACCAGTTTGTTAACCAGGTTTTCAACGAAAACCTGAGTTATTAGATTGGGGTAGATGTCGGTCGGGTGGGCGGGCGGTGGTGGCGGCGGCGTCAAACTGGTGTTTCCGGTCAATAACTTTTGTTTCGGTAAAGATATTTGAATAAAACTTGGTATGTATGTAGCTTATATCAAGACAAAGGCTGGGATTGATTTTGGGGTTTCTGGGGTCAAGGTCAAGGTCACTGTTACTTAAAATAGAAAAAGGGTTTCCGGTCAATAACTTAACTTAGGAATGAGCTATCATGATGAAACTTGGTGTATAGAAAACTTATATAAAGTTGTAGCTTGGGATTGATTTTGGGGTTTCTGGGATCAAGGTCAAGGTCATTGTTACTAAAAATAGGGTTAGGGTTAGGTTAGGGTTAGGGTTAGCAGGTTAGCATATCTTCTACATGCATGGAGGGATTTTGATGAAAGTTGGCACAATTGTTCACCATCATGAGACGGAGTGTCATGCGCAAGAACCAGGTCCCTAGGTCTAAGGATACAAGAATGAAAACTTTGTCCGGAGCATATCTTCTTCATGCATAGGGAGATTTTGATGTAACTTGGCACAATTATACATCATCATGAGACGAAGTGTCTTGTGCAGTTCCCTTCTTTAGAATTACTTCCCTTTGTTGTTACTATAAATAGCTTATATTGTAACTTTTTCATTACCAGACGTAGGGAAAAATCGAGACCACTTTTCTGTAGTACAACATGCATGTTACATCCAATTTTGAGGTGTATTTTGACCAATCTCTACCTGGTAAGGATTTCTATGTGGACTTACAATTTTTTTTTTGTATTTTTTTTTTTTTTTTAAGATTAACTTCCCTTAGTTGTTACTATAAATAACTTATATTGTAACTTTTTTATAATTGACCATAGGGAAAAACCAAGACCACTTTTCTGTGGTACTACATAGTTGTTACTTTCTTATTTTAGGTGTATTTTAAGGTATCTCTACCTGGTAAGGAGTTTTTTTGTGGACTTAGAAAAACAAAAGAATTACAATGATTACTAAACAACCACAAAATTAAAATTACATCTGCAAATACAGGTGCTAGAGTAAAGAAATTTGCTGTGACGGGTGTATATTGTGACATTCTGGCACTCTTGTTTATTCTTATGAAAAGTGTTGAAAACCTGGTTTCGTGGCATTGCCGCGTTTCTTGTTTCACTTTTAAAGGGGAATCGACACACAAATTGAAGGTGTGGCTTATCTGTAGCAGACGCTTTTATTGCTTACCTCAAAATTATGTGACTTGTGGTCACCAGCATAGAGATCACTTATTTTATTTTTATATATAATATACTGTATTTTACAGATAATGTGTATTTACATTTTTAGTTAAGTTTATATTATTCATATTAATTAACAGTTGTTAGCAAATGCAAAGAACAATGCTGTTATTCATAAACTTAAATCATAACTGACTGTTGTAACATCTGTATAAAACATTGAATTATTTCTTTTTAAATGAATCAGTAAAATCTTAACTTAGTTTTAAATTAGAAGACTTGATTATAATAAACCTTAGAAATTTGGAAAGATATATTTTACTCAATTAGAAATGCCAGCTCAGTAAATTCTTTTAAATATTTACTTAGAAACTTTCTTTTAATTAATACAGTGTAGAGTTTCAGTGTATGTGACCATGTTTATCTTCTTTACAAGTCTTCTCTAAGGAATGACTGTGACATTTTCATATGTATGATTAAATGGTTTTGTGTTTGTTAAAGGGCCTCATTGAATGTAAGATTTGTATGTTATGTATGAAACTTAATGAGTCTTACCCTCTTTAAATAAAGAATTTATTCTTATTATTATCATTATTATATAATTATATTTAGAAAATACTAACTTGTATATTAATCTCTTCACAGTTTCTTACTTTCAAGTTCAAACACAGTTCTAAACATTAATTGGCAATATGGTAAATATCATCTATAATTCTAGCCCACAACACAGACTTGAAGATGAAAGTTTTGTCAAGCAGTGCATTTTTGCCTGTCTGCTTCCAGGAATTTCTGGTTTCTTCTGTCATAGAAAGGATGTGTAAGGACTGTCAATATTTTCATTCCAGTCTAACCTGCCATGTTTGTTCTTCTTTCGTATTCTTTTTTGCCAAAATAATATTCTTTTGTTAAGATATATCAGACATGCATTGTTAAATGATTCTACATTATGTGCATCCATGCAGTGAATGTAGTCTTCTGGTGTCTTGTATATTTGAAGACTTTTGATTGCTTTGGAAAGAACAGACACTGTAAAACTTTCCTTAAGAATTAATTTTGATCGTGCATTATTCCTGTCTTAAAACAAATACAAAAACAAGGAAGGGGAGAGCAACACGTCCTGTCCTGTCTGTTTTACATCATGATTCTGCTAAACGGTTTTCATGTTTATCTTGATAATGAAAGGAAATGCTGTCAAGAATTTGTGGTAGTCTTTCTGTTGATCCCTGTCATAGTCTTTCTGTTGATCCCTGTCATAGTCTTTCTGTTGATCCCTGTCGTAGTCTTTCTGTTGATCCCTGTCATAGTCTTTCTGTTGATCCCTGTCATAGTCTTTCTGTTGATCCCTGTCATAGTCTTTCTGTTGATCCCTGTCGTAGTCTTTCTGTTGATCCCTGTCGTAGTCTTTCTGTTGATCCCTGTCATAGTCTTTCTGTTGATCCCTGTCATAGTCTTTCTGTTGATCCCTGTCGTAGTCTTTCTGTTGATCCCTGTCATAGTCTTTCTGTTGATCCCTGTCGTAGTCTTTCTGTTGATCCCTGTCATAGTCTTTCTGTTGATCCCTGTAATAGTCATTCTGTTGATCTCTGTTGTAGTCTTTCTGTTGATCCCTGTAATAGTCATTCTGTTGATCTCTGTTGTAGTCTTTCTGTTGATCCTTGGCAGTTTTTCATTGAATAGTAAACTTGCCTTTTAACGAAATTAGTTTTGTCTCTTAGCTTGTTGTGCCAGCTTTTACCATACAGATGCTTAGGGTCACTTGTATCTGATTTGATTACGTTCAAAACACCTTTTACAGCATGCCAAGTGTCATTGGCATTTTTAGCTCATCTGATTTTTTGAAAAAAAATGATGAGTTATTGTCATCACTTGAGTGGTTGTCGGCGTCGGCGTTGCCTGGTTAAGTTTTATGTTTAGGTCAGCTTTTATCCTAAACTATCAAAGCTATTGCTTTAAAACTTGCAACACTTGTTTACCATCATAAGTTGACACTGAACATCAAGAAACATAACTCTGTCCTGCTTTTTGCAAGATTTATGGCCCCTTTTGGACTTAGAAAATATGAGATTTCTTGGTTAAGTTTTATGTTTAGGTCAACTTTTTCTCTTAATCTATCAAAGCTATTGCTTTGAAACTTGCAACACTTGTTCACCATCATAAGCTGATCCTGTACAGCAAGCAACATAACTCCATCCTGCTTTTTGCAATAATTATTGCCCCTTTTGGACTTAGAAAATCATTTTCTTGGTTGAGTATTATGTTTAAGTCAACTTTTCTCATAAACTATCAAAGCTATTGCTTTAAAACTTGTAACAGTTTTTCACCATCATAAATGGACACTGAACATCAAGAAACATAACTCTGTCCTGCTTTTTGCAAGAATGATGGCCCTTTTTAGACTTAGAAAATCATGGGTAGGACAATAGTTCTATTACACAAAAAAAAATCAGATGAGCGTCAGCACCCGCAAGGCGGTGCTCTTGTTAACTTCTGGTTTCTCTTGGGGCAAATATTTGTTAATTGACAAATTTCTGTCTTGATGTGAGATCACCTTCCAGTTGACAGAGTTTTTCTGCCACAATAAATTTTAATTTATCCCCCAAAATTCTACTACCATATATTTTCAAATATTTTTAAGAATGGTATCCTTTAGATAGTCTAAATAAAATTTTAATCCAACATTGTTAATGTGAACGCCATCATTACGAAAGAAGTTTGTTTTAACATCAATGTCGGGTATAATGACGTCATTCTTCCACGACTGCCAGACTATCTTGCACCAAGTTTTTTATGCATTTCTATTTTTTTAGCTCACATGTCACAAAGTGACAAGGTGAGCTTTAGTGATGGCGCAATGTCCGTCATCCGTCCGTGCGTCTGTAAACTTTTCCTTGTGACCACTCTAGAGGTCACATTTTTCATGGGATCTTTATGAAAGTTGGTCAGAATGTTCATCTTGATGATATCTAGGTCAAGTTCGAAACTGGGTCACGTGCCTTCAAAAACTAGGTCAGTAGGTCTAAAAATAGAAAAACCTTGTGACCTCTCTAGAGGCCATATATTTCACAAGATCTTCATGAAAATTGGTCAGAATGTTCAACTTCATGATATCTAGGTCAAGTTCGAAACTGGGTCACGTGCCTTCAAAAACTAGGTCAGTAGGTCTAAAAATAGAAAAACCTTGTGACCTCTCTAGAGGCCATATATTTCATAAGATCTTCATGTAAATTGGTCAGAATGTTCACCTTGATGATATCTAGGTCAAGTTCGAAACTGGGTCACGTGCCATCAAAAACTAGGTCAGTAGGTCAAATAATAGAAAAACCTTGTGACTTCTCTAAAGGCCATATTTTTCATAGGATCTGTATGAAAGTTGGTCTGAATGTTTATCTTGATGATATCTAGGTCAAGTTCGAAAGTGGGTCACTTGCCTTCAAAAACTAGGTCAGTAGGTCTAAAAATAGAAAAACCTTGTGACCTCTCTAGAGGCCATATATTTCACAAGATCTTCATAAAAATTGGTCTGAATGTTCGTCTTGATGATATCTAGGTCAGGTTCGAAACTGGGTCATGTGCGGTCAAAAACTAGGTCAGTAGGTCTTAAAATAGAAAAACCTTGTTACCTCTCTAGAGGCCATATATTTCATGAGATCTTCATGAAAATTGGTCAGAATGTTCACCTTGATGATATCTAGGTCAAGTTTGAAAGTGGGTCACGTGCCATCAAAAACTAGGTCAGGAGGTCAAATAATAGAAAAACCTTGTGACCTCTCTAGAGGCCATATTTTTATGGGATCTGTATGAAAGTTGGTCTGAATGTTTATCTTGATGATATCTAGGTCAAGTTCGAAAGTGGGTCACTTGCCTTCAAAAACTAGGTCAGTAGGTCAAATAATAGAAAAACCTTGTGACCTCTCTAAAGGCCATATTTTTCATGGGATCTGTATGAAAATTGGTCTGAATGTTCATCTTGATGATATCTAGGTCAAGTTCAAAACAAGGTCATGTGCGGTCAAAAACTAGGTCAGTAGGTCTAAAAATAGAAAAACCTTGTTACCTCTCTAGAGGCCATACTTGTGAATGGATCTCCATAAAAATTGGTCAGAATGTTCACCTTGATGATATCTTGGTCAGATTTGAAACTGGGTCACGTGCCTTAAAAAACTAGGTCAGTAGGTCAAATAATAAAAAAACCTTGTGACCTCTCTAGAGGCCATACTTTTCATGGGATCTGTATGAAAGTTGGTCTGAATGTTCATCTTGATGATATCTAGGTCAAGTTTGAAACTGGGTCAACTGCGGTCAAAAACTAGGTCAGTAGGTCTAAAATTATTAAAATCTTTTGACTTCTCTAGAGGCCATATTTTTCAATGGATCTTCATGAAACTTGATCTGAATGTTAACCTTGATGATATCTAGGTCAATTTCGAAACTGGGTCACGTGCGGTCAAAAACTAGGCCAGTAGGTATAAAAATAGAAAAACCTTGTGACCTCTCTAGAGGCCATATTTTTCATGAGATCTTCATGAAAATTAGTGAGAATGTTCACCTTGATGATATCTAGGTAAAGTTCAAAACAGGGTCACGTACCTTCGAAAACTAGGTCAATAGGTCAAATAACAGAAAAACCTTGTGACCTCTCTAGAGACCATATTTTTCAATGGATCTTCGTGAAAATTTGTCAGAATTTTTATCTTGATAATATCTAGGTCAAGTTCAAAACTGGGTCACATGAGCTCAAAAACTAGGTCACTATGTCAAAAAATAGAAAAAACGATGTCGAACTCAAAACTGGGTCATGTGGGAAGAGGTGAGCGATTCAGGACCATCATGGTCCTCTTGTTTTCGAATGGCTTTGCACCTCTCCAAACTCTACTAGGTAATATATCAATCCTAATGATCAGGGCAACTAAGAAGGCAACATGGACGATAATAACTTATGTTTGCTTCATTTTTCTTCTTAATTTAATGAGAGATAAAGAAACTAAATTATTCCAACCTAAGTTAATCATAATGATTTAATAGATGGGTAGGCCAAATCCCTGACTGCCCACAATATCACTGCCATAGTTGGTAAAGAAAGATTTTCCTTCCCAATCTGTTTTGCTTGTTCACTGGCCCAGAAAGGTATTAAATCTCCCAAAACCCAGATGTCGGCAATATTCTGTATTAACATGTTATTGCCGCCATAGACGTAAGCATGGAAGGATTCCGCATGTGAAGTTTAGAATGCGGTTAGCCAAAAGTCGTTTTTCATGATATAATTCTACCGACACGTTGTTTGGGTTCCTCCTAGTAAAAAGTTCACAAATAAACACAGACTTTACTCCAAAATCTTTGACCAGCATTAGACGGATTTTCTCCAGCGCATTGGCTATAATTAGGGGCTCTGCCGGAGCCAAATCATTCTCCCCTAGCTGCAGGATGAAGATTGTAGGTTCTATGTCCAGGCGATATTCCCTAAACTGATCCTTGAATAATGTTGCCGCATCTTGGTAACCATTATGTGAATCGCATGCTTTGAGTCCACCTAGACCCCTATGGAACACCGAACACTCTTTCAAGTCGTAGTTTTTTGCAAGATTTAGACCAGTAAATTCTATATTTAGTCGTCGAATAAAACTATGTCCGATTACTGCAACACAAAAGCGGTTGTTAGCCATTCACAATGATTTCTGTACTTTGTGACAGAGTTTGTCCTCAAACGACACAGTATATTATGAAACTTATAAATCGTCAGTAAAATCAAACCTTATTTATGTATTCAGAATCCAAACTCCAATTATTTAACTGTATAAAATCAATATCAATAGACTTCAAATATAAAAATGCTGATTTCCTTTGTATATCAACCAAGATGCGTATTTTTCTTTGTGTTTATCTAACCCACGCTAAAGTAGACTGATTAATCCGGTTCTGACCAGTTTGATTGAACTAAATTCCTGACCATTTGCCGTCATATTCTTGACGGTAAGTCCCTCCCAGTACATGTCATAAAATACGTTGAACCATGAAGTGTAGCTTCCCTTTAAATATTTACTTACTATAGGAATTCTTTTAATTAATACAGTGTAGAGTTTCAGTGTTATGTGACTTTAACACGTTTATCTTCTTTACAAGTCTTCTCTAAGGAATGACTGTGACATTTTCATATGTATGATTAAATGGTTTTGTGTTTGTTAAAGGGCCTCATTGAATGTAAGATTTGTATGTTATGTATGAAACTTAATGAGTCTTACCCTCTTTAAATAAAGAATTTATTCTTATTATTATCATTATTATATCATTATATTTAGAAAATACTTGTATATTCATCTCTTCACAGTTTCTTATTTTAAAGTTCAAACACGGTTATAAACATTAATTGGCAATATGGTAAATATCATCTATAATTCTAGCCCACAACACAGACTTGAAGATGAAAGTTTTGTCAAGCAGTGCATTTTTGCTTGTCTGCTTCCAGGAATTTCTGGGATCTTCTGTCATAGAAAGGATTTGTAAGGACTGTCAGTATTTTCATTCAAGTCTAACGCTGCCATGTTTGTCACTTTGGTATTCTTTTTTGCCAAAATAATATTCTTTTGTTAAGATATATCAGACATGCATTGTTAAATGATTCTACATTATGTGCATCCATGCAGTGAATGTAGTCTTCTGGTGTCTTGTATATTTGAAGACTTTTGATTGCTTTGGAAAGAACAGACACTGTAAAACTTTCCTTAAGAATTAATTTTGATCGTGCATTATTCCTGTCTTAAAACAAATACAAAAACAAGGAAGGGGAGAGCAACACGTCCTGTCCTGTCTGTTTTATATCATGATTCTGCTAAACAGTTTTCATGTTTATCTTGATAATGAAAGGAAATGCTGTCAAGAATTTATTGTAGTCTTTCTGTTGATCCCTGTCATAGTCTTTCTGTTGACAGGGGTCCTGAAATAAGCTGTCCGAGTTGTCCGATTCGTGGATTCCTCGGTCCGGACAAGCAGTTTTTAGAAGCTGGCTTGTCCGGGGACAAGTAAAATTTCCGTGGTAAACATTTTATAAAAACGAAACTAATCGGCGTCATCTGTGATTTCCACATGCCTAAAGGCAATATCTAATCTGTTTGTGATCATTTATGACCCGTAAATTATCAAAACAAAAATGTATGCAGCCATTTATAGACACCTGGACTGGTTTACTACATTTAATGATCATTATTGGAAAATTAAACCGTAAAGTTGAAAATGAGTGCCAGTCTGGGGATTCCCGTTATCTACTTTCATTTTTGATTTTCAGAAAATCCATTAGCTAGGTTACGCTATGTAAAAAAGTTTAGTAGCCAAAATTTGTGGCTTAATTTTTCGAGTCGATTGTTTTGACATTTAACAACTCGGACAGCTTATTTCAGGACCCCTGAAAGACCAGTGCAGTATTCAGTGAGGGTAGACGTTCTAATTAGGCATACTGAGATTATTTTTGTCAATGGCATGTGTTCAAGTGTTCTTAATTATTCTCTACCACAGGAGTCAGAAATTCTATCAATAAGACCATAGAAGTCTATGTTTACAAAAAATACCCCCTATATATAAAATAAACTATAGGGGGTATTTTTTGTAAACATAGACTTCTATGGTCTTATTGATAGAATTTCAGACTCGTGTGTCTCTAAACTTGCTAGTCATAACATATTTTCAAGTGGATGTTCTAGACACTAAGCTTGCTAGTTATAACATATTTTCAAAAGGATGGTTCTAGTCTTAACAAAAACTTTATATAAGTTAAAATAGAAGTCAACAGAAGTGTATGTTTGTATTATTTGTTTATTCAGTAATGATAATGCTGATCCTTCCCTTTTTAAACTAAAAAGTACGGACAAGTTCTTCTTTGGTACGGACAAGTGGATTTGTGTGCCCAACTTGTCCGTGGACAAGTAGACTCTGAAAATATTTCAGGACCCCTGGTTGATCCCTGTCGTAGTCTTTCTGTTGATCCCTGTCGTAGTCTTTCTGTTGATCCCTGTCGTAGTCTTTCTGTTGATCTCTGTTGTAGTCTTTCTGTTGATCCCTGTCGTAGTCTTTCTGTTGATCCCTGTCGTAGTCTTTCTGTTGATCCCTGTCGTAGTCTTTCTGTTGATCCCTGTCATAGTCTTTCTGTTGATCCCTGTCGTAGTCTTTCTGTTGATCTCTGTTGTAGTCTTTCTGTTGATCCCTGTCATAGTCTTTCTGTTGATCCCTGTCGTAGTCTTTCTGTTGATCCCTGTCGTAGTCTTTCTGTTGATCCCTGTCATAGTCTTTCTGTTGATCCCTGTCATAGTCTTTCTGTTGATCCCTGTCGTATTCTTTCTGTTGATCCCTGTCGTAGTCTTTCTGTTGATCCCTGTCGTAGTCTTTCTGTTGATCCCTGTAATAGTCATTCTGTTGATCCCTGTTGTAGTCTTTCTGTTGATCCCTGTCGTAGTCTTTCTGTTGATCCCTGTAATAGTCATTCTGTTGATCCCTGTTGTAGTCTTTCTGTTGATCCCTGTTGTAGTCTTTCTGTTGATCCCTGTAATAGTCATTCTGTTGATCCCTGTCGTAGTCTTTCTGTTGATCCTTGCCAGTTTTTCATTGAATAGTAAACTTGCCTTTTAACAGAAGTAGTTTTGTCTCTTAGCTTGTTGTGCCAGGTTTTACCATACAGATGCTTAGGGTCACTTGTATCTGATTTGATTACGTTCAAAACACATTTTACAGCATGCCAAGTGTCATTGGCATTTTTAACTTCTGGTTTCTCTTGGTGCAAATATTTGTTAATTGACAAATTTCTGTCTTGATGTGAGATCACCTTCCAGTTGACAGAGTTTTTCCGCCACAATAAATTTTAATTTATCGTCCAAAATTCTATTACCATATATTTTCAAATATTTTTAAGAATGGTATCCTTTAGATAGTCTAAATAAAATTTTATTCCAACATTGTTATGTGAACACTATCATTACAAAAGAAGTTTGTTTTAACATCAATGTCGGGTATAATGACGTCATTCTTCCACGACTGCCAGACTATCTTGCACCAAGTCTGTTTATGCATTTCTATTTTTTTAGCTCACCTGAGCAATGCTCAGGTAAGTTTTTCTGATCGCTCGATGTCCGGCGTCCGGCGTCTGTCGTCTGTCGTCCGTCGTCTGTCAACATTTAGCTTGTGTATGCGATAGAGCTGTATTTTTCATTTAATCTTCATGAGTATTGGTCAGAATGATAACTTTGATGAAATCTAGGCCGAGTTCGAAAGTGGGTCATCTCGGGTCAAAAACTAGGTCACTAGGTCAAATCAAAGAGAAACCTTGTGTATGCGATAGAGGCGGTATTTTTCAATTAATCTTCATGAATATTGGTCAAAATGATAACCTTGATGAAATCTAAGCCGAGTTTGAAAATGGGTCATCTCTGGTCAAAAACTAGGTCACTAGGTCAAATCAAAGAAAAACCTTGTGTATGCGATAGAGGCTGTATTTTTCAATTCTTCTTCATGAATATTGGTCAGAATGATAACCTTGATGAAATCTAGGCCGAGTTCGAAAATGGGTCATCTGGGGTCAAAAACTAGGTCACTAGGTCAAATCAAAGAAAAACCTTCTGTATGCGATAGAGGCTGTATTTTTCAATTGATCTTCATGAATTTTGGTCAGAATGATTGCCTTGATGAAATCTAGGTCGAGTTCGAAAATGGGTCATCTCGGGTCAAAAACTAGGTCACTAGGTCAAATCAAAGAAAAACCTTGAGTATGCGATAGAGGCGGTATTTTTCAATTGATCTTCATGAATTTTGGTCAGAATGATTACCTTGATAAAATCTAGGCCGAGTTCGAAAATGGGTCATCTGGGGTCAAAAACTAGGTCACTAGTTCATATCACGTAAAAACCTTGTGTATGCGATAGAGGCTGTATTTTTCAATTGATCTTCATGAATTTTGGTCAGAATGATTACCTTGATGAAATTTAGACCAAGTTCGAAAATAGGTCATCTGGGGTCAAAAACTAGGTCACTAGGTCAAATCAAAGAAAAACCTTGTGTATGCAGTAGAGGCTGTATTTTTCAACTGATCTTCATGAAATTTAGCCAGAATGATTACCTTGATAAAATCTAGGCCGTGTTCGAAAATGGGTCATCTCGGATCAAAAACTAGGTCACTAGGTTAAATCGAAGAAAAACATTGTGTATGCAATAGAGGATGTATTTTTCAATTGATCTGTATGAAATTTGGTCAGAATGATTGTCTTGATGAAATCTAGGTCGAATTTGAATATGGGTTATCTGAGGTCAAAAACTAGGTCACTAGGTCAAATTAAAGAAAAATCTTGTGTATGCGATAGAGACTGTTTTTTTCAATTGATTTTTATGAAATTTGGTCAGGTTGATTGCCTTTATGAAATCTAGGTCGAATTTGAATATGGGTCATCTGAGGTCAAAAACTAGGTCACTTGGTCAAATCAAAGAAAAAACTTCTGTATGTGATAGAGGCTGTATTTTTCAGTTGATCTTCATGAATTTTGGTCAGAATGATTGCCTTGATAAAATCTAGGTCGAGTTTGAACATGGGTCATCTAGGGTCAAAAACTAGGTAATATCTAAGAAAATGCTTGTTTTATCGCAAGAGACCAATTTTTTGGTCCAATCTTAATGAAAATTGGTCAGAATATTTGTTTCCTTGAAATCACTAGGTCAAACATGTTTTACACTGGTATGGAGTGTTTCTTAGGTGAGCGACCTAGGGCCATCTTGGCCCTCTTGTTTTCGAATGGCTTTGCATCTCTCCAAACTCTCCTAGGTAATATATCAATCCTAATGATCAGGGCATCTAAGAAGGCAACATGGACCATGATAACTTATGATTGCTTCATTTTTCCTCTTCATTTTAATGAGAGATAAAAAAACTGAATTGTTCCCACCTAAGTTAATCATAATGATTTAGATGGGTGGCATGATAGTACCTGGCTTTTAACTGAATGATGGAAGGTTGACCAGCCCAAATCCCTGACTGCCCACAATATCACTGTCATAGTTGGTAAAGAAAGATTTTCCTTCCCAATCTGTTTTGCTCGTTCACTGACCCAGAAAGGTATTAAATCTCCCAAAACCCAGATGTGGGCATTATTCTGTAGTAACATGTTGTTGCCGCCATAGAAGTCAGCATGGAAGGCTTCCGCATGTGAAGTCTCAGGTGTCGCTGTGTCCAGTGCGATGGCATTCTGCTTCTGGCCTCTGGTATTTTGACGCTGCCATGTTCTGGCTGCATCGCAGCTTTTCTACCAATGACATGGCCTCTATCGCGGCCTGCACCCTGAACCACTTCTCGTCTACCACATGACATGCCAATAACTTACCAACACATGTTTTTGCATCATAATGATGACTTCAGATGGCAGCTTTCATTACTCTGCCTTACATTTTAGCAAAATTACGCCCCTTTTTCAACTTAAAAAAATGTTGTTAAAGCTTTTGTATGTAAGCTAAGATTAAATGGGAGGGCTTCAAATAATTGAGCTCGCTGTCATTATATAGCTCTTGTTATATTTGGTACACTCCTTGCCACAAAGATTCCTTTGATGGTTATCCAAGATCACATAGCAACAGTTCCTTCTGAAGCTGGACAGTAAATATGGTTACATTATCATTTATTACTTCTCCACTCTTGTAAGTCACTGATTTCTTGTATTTCTTTTGCATTTCCCATTTAGTTCCTGTTCAACACAACAAATTTCAAACTGTCATCATAGTTGACTTTTAAGAGACTCACTATGGAAAAAAACTGGAATACATAAAAATTTCCACGCTGGCTGACATTTTAATAAACAAGAATCATTCTTCAAAACTGACCATGTATGAACTTCAAATAAAAGGTTTTATTAATATTTAATTGATTCTTCCGACAATTAGCACAATGTGATGTCTGTACTAATATATATAATAGGCAGCCTCAAGAACAAACACATTCAGACAAATGGGCCTGAGAAACCTGGATGTTGTGTTACGCAGGCTACATCAGATTCCTTTTCTAGATTGAACTCGCCAACCTTCCGGGTAACTGCTTCCACCTCATGGCAACACTTACAATCTTATTCTTTTGGCATGCTCAGAGGATTCTTGTATAGTGTTCATTTTATGCCTCCGTCTTGGTGGCGGTAAACGCCTACAATTTGTGTTCTTAGATGCAATATGGTTTAACTTCAGAAGTGTTTGTTTGTTAGTGTCTTTAAGTTTTGCTGATGTTTGTTTACTAGTACATTGTTTGCTGACGCAACCTTTTTTTACTTTCCCGATTTTGTCACTTGCCTCTACCATGCCAGTGTTTGGTTTCACAGGTGATTTGCCTTGCTGTTTTCTTGGTTTCATCTACAAATACGTGGAAAAAGTTATAAATGATGGTATGTAAGCACACACTAATTAATTAGATATAAACTATTGAACCACTATTGATTCCGACGCTTTGTATTAAGACACAAGAAAAACTTTACATGAACTTAAATTTAGTTTGTATTGAATGCCGTACTGAGCAGTGTAGCATTTAACGAGAATTGGTATTAAAAGTAACAATGATGTAAACATTTGATCTGATATCATTACTATGTTTGTTTAACGAATATGAATTTGTGACCAATGAAAGGAATCTTATGTTATCAAGAAAAGTCAATGAGTATACGTATCTGAAATATTACAGGTCTTTCGCCCCTGTGATGATAGCTGCTCGAACATTATTGTACAGTTTCCTGTTTCCCAGGGTATGCTGCGTATGCTGTCAGTTTGCTTTCATCTCACCAAAAGCCCTTCAGTTTCCAAAGTTTTGCATACTGTCTCGGAAGATCTCGTTCAGTAGGTGGTTGGTAGCATCTACACGTTTGTTGAACTAAAAACAGTCTACTGGATATTTGATCAGAATTGTAGCCTGTATTCTATGAAGAGTTTGAAATACTATCACTTTTTAGCTCATCTGTCACATAGTGACAGGGTGAGCTTTTGTGATCGCCCTTTGTCCGTCGTCCGTCCACAATTTCTTGTCTGCACGATAGAGGTTTCATTTATGATTTTATTTCAACCAAACTTGCACACAGCTTGTATCACCATAAGATCTCGGTTCCTTTCTTGAACTGGCCAGATCCCATTATGAGTTCCAGAGTTATGGCCCCTGAAAGGGCCAAAATTAGCTATTTTGACCTTGTCTGCACAATAGTAACTTTATTTTTGATTTGATTTTTACAAAACTTGCACACAACTTGTATCACCATAAGATCTCGGTTCCTTTCTTGAACTGGCCTGATTCCATTATGGGTTCCAGAGATATGGCCCCTGAAAGGGCCAAAATGAGCTATTTTGACCTTGTCTGCACAATAGTAACTTTATTTATGATTTGATTTTTACCAAACTTGCACACAACTTGTATCACCATAAGATCTCGGTTTCTTTCTTGAACTGGCCAGATTCCATTATGGGTTCCAGAGTTATGGCCCCTGAAAGGGCCAAAATTAGCTATTTTGACCTTGTCTGCACAATAGCAGCTTCATTTATGAGTTGATTTTAACCAAACTGGCATACAACTTGTATCACTGTAAGATCTTGGTTCCTTTCTTGAACTGGCAAGATTCCTTTATGGGTTCCAGAGTTATGGCCCCTGAAAGGGCCAAAATTAGCTATTTTGACCTTGTCTGCACAGTAGCAGCTTTATTTATGATTTGATTTTTACCAAACTGGCACACAACTTGTATCACCATAAGATCTCGGTTGCTTTCTTGAACTGGCCAGATCCCATTATGGGTTCCAGAGTTATGGCCCCTGAAAGGGCCAAAATTAGCTATTTTGACCTTGTCTGCACAATAGCAGCTTTATTTATGATTCTATTTTAACCAAACTTGCACACAACTTGTATCACCACAAGATCTTGGTTGCTTTCTTGAACTGGCCAGATTTCTTCATGGGTTCCAGAGTTATGGCCCCTTAAAGGTCCAAAATTGGCTATTTTGGCTTTTGCAGCCATATAGAGACTTCATTTATGGTTTTATTTGATACAAACTTCCAAAAAAACTTCAACAACAATAATTCTTGGATTCCATGACAAATCAGATCCAAGCGTAGGTTCAGAGTTATTTTATATCTGTTTACCTCCCCTGATTGTAATCAAAATGGATTTATATCAGTAAGTACTTATAGTACTTATTTGAAATTTCATTATTGTCATAAGTTGGACTGAGCCAATCAGGGTAGATAACTATGGACTGATTTTATGTCAAATTACCTCCCTTTATTTCAAATTAAAATGGGTATATCTCCGTAACTAATGAAGATACTGATCTGAAATTTCATTTATGTCAACAGATTTATTTGGCAGATCCTTCTTTTCTTCACTTACAATAATTTTTTTATTTTTAATTACTTCCCTTTTATGTTACTATAAATAGCTTATTTTTAGTAACTTTTTTATTATTGGCCGTAGGGAAAAACCGAGACCACTTTTCTGTGGTACAACATGGATGGTGCCTCCAATTTGTAGGTGTATTTTGACATATCTGTACATTGTAAGAATTTTTTTTTCTTTTTGTTAAAATTTCTTCCCTTTGTTGTTACTGTCCTTTGGACTTAGATATTTTTTCTGAGGACCTTCTTGTCCTCAAGTGCAATGATAACAGGTGAGCGATATAGGGCCATCATGGCCCTCTTGTTTCACATTGTAAATAGATCGGAGGTGTTCCACCAGGCTACATATTTGTTCAGAGACACTTTCTGGGGTTCTGTTATTGTCATAAATGTCACATGTACCGATTATAAGAATAACGATATCTGGCTGAAAATCCTGAACACATTCTAATCTTGTTGCAGATTGAAGTTTATTAGCACTACATCCTGGGAATGCAGAAAACTGTACCATAAAACGAGCTGGCTCTAAATTAAACAAGTACGACAGTTCTTGTTCATTTTGTATAAATGACTTGAGGTTTGAAACGAAAGGATGTCCGTATAACAGAATCTTTTTCACCATGTTTTTAATTAACCATAAAGACAAAGGAATTCTGACCGCGTCCCTTCTTGTTGATCTACTTCCTTTGTTTACAAGTAAAATTCTTGTTTATGAAATGTAGACTGCGTCTATCAATAAATACGTTTACATATCAACAATAATCACCTTTAAATTCTATTTCCACAAAATATATTCAAGTTATGTTTCGAGAAAGTACACTGATTAGTGAAAATTAAAAGAAAAATATTGCAGATCCTTTCTCGTCCAAATTAATGTTAAACTAAACGCTGATTGGTTGCTATAAGTATCCAAGCTAATTATATGTACATAGTTAACTTAATTGTGGCTGGACAGTAAGAGTCTGCAGGCCGATTTGATATTCGTCGTCCGGCACATAAATTATTTTATGGCACATAAAATACATAAATCTCTTTCTAATCTGACATTATATTACTTGCTAGATAAAGGAGCTCAGGCAATAGAAAAAGGTACATTTTGTCCGAACTATTTAGTTGGGTTTTCCTTACCCTTTTTCATAAAACTATAAAAATTTTGATTATTTAGACAGTCATGATGAAATTTAAAATGATATGAATGCTGCATAAATCTGTAACTATTTACTGCTATATGCCGTTATAAATAGGCATAAGAAAGGGGCAAAATAATAACTAGATATAAATACAATGTATCTAATTTTTTCTTCAATTTTTGTTCGTGACTGGTTTCTTGATCTTGGTAGGATAGATTGTTTGTATTTAGCTTGCAAGACCTGAAGGTTCAGGGTCAGCTATTATAGGTGGATGGTCCAGTGTTCATCGTCCATAATTTACATAGACATCCTTCTCCTCTGAAACTACTGTCAGAATCACTTGTCAGAATTACACCAAACTTGGTCTGTAGCTTCATTATAATGTTGTCTCCCAGGTTATTATACACCCGTCTCTGAAAGAGCAGGGTGTATTATGTGAACATCTGTGGCGGGCGGTGGTCGGCATCCAAAAGCATGTCCGCTCTCTAAGTCAAACAGTTTTCATCTGATCTTCACCAAACTTGGTGACATTTTTTTATGTTTGTGGGCATAATATCTTGGCCACGTTTTATAACCAGAAATAATGAAAGCGAACATTTTTTGTTGGCTGTTTATTGTTGTGGAGAGTAACTGAACTATAAATGAACGGTGAGAAATAAAACTGTTGCTCTGAGGAGGTAGCTGCTGGTACCTCCCCTTTGCCAGGTATACTAATCCTTTATATTCATAAGCATCATATACTGTAGGTATAACTGCTACTGTTTTCTTACCTCATCGATAAATGAAAGAACAGGGCAAGTTGGCAGTTTCCTTGTAAAAGTTGAGAGGGTACCAGGCTGACCTTCTGCTTTCATGTTGAGTATTTCACAAGCCTGGAACATTTCTTTTACACTATTGTTTGCATCAAGACTGTTAATGAACTTTAGACAGTCAGATTCTAGGCTGGTTGGCTGACTATTCATAGCCACTGGATCAGGCATGTACTGGCTTGCATCATAACTTGGCTGTTCTTTGAATAGTTTCACATTGTTAACAGACACTAGGCTTTTCAGAATTTTTTCATCCATGTTTTTTAGTTTCAGTCTGTGTCCAATAACTTCTGTTCTGGTATACGGTCCTGAATAATTTGCACCAAGATCACCTTTGCTCTTTCTGCCTGCTCTAGCACTATTAATTTTCAGCACTTTATCATCAACTTAAAAATCCACATAATTAATATGCTTTTTCTTCTCATCAGCTTTTCTAAAATCCTTTTCTTGCTTTGTTTTCTTTTACTTTTCAGTCTTATTGGACTCATTTTATTCTCTGTCTCTTACGTGCTGGTCTGTTTCTTCTATCAGTGAAATAAAATAAAAGCAGGACTTTGGATGCGTAGTAATTAAATCAAAAGTGTTGTTCATGTGAATGTCATCGTTGAGAAAAATGATTTTTTGTTTTAACATCATTGTCAGGTATAATAACGTCATTCTTCATTACCTGCCGGACTATCTGGTGGCCAAGTGACTGTTCATGCATTTCCATTTTTAGCATTCTAGCTATTCTGTAAACAGTACAGTCCAATTTAAATGAAGGGAAGGTCCATTTTAGAAATTCAATAGGATAAGGTTAGTGAAGAATTTTTTTTTTTTCTGTGCAAAATTATTGATTTGGTTTGGTTTGAGTTTTACAACCCCTTTCAACAGTCTTGAGGCGACAGAAAATGTAGAACTCTGTTACATTATCATAAAAAATTCTGATTTTATAGTATATAACTAGACCTTCCACATGAGTGATAACTACCCCTGCAATGCTGCCTTTAATGTGTTTACACAAATTCATTATCAATGCTGTGACAGAAAAAATATCTCAAGCACAACAGTAACTATGCTAATCATGTCTGCAAGCTAACAATATTTCAAAGCAGTTTTAGAATAACCGAAGGAAGGATTCAGCAAAACATACGACCAATAAATGTATTTCTCAAATTTACAGGAAAATATCTGAAAAACGGAGGTAGTTTTACCTCAAAGTTTGACTGAAGGATGACAAAGGTAACTCCACTTTGCCAGGTATACTAATTCGAATCCTTTATATTCATAAACATCATTATGCTGTATAACTGCTACTGTTTTCCTTCGCTAAATGAAAGAACAGGGCAGATTGGCAGTTTCCTTGTAAAAGTTGAGAAGGTACCGGGCTGACCTCCTGCTTTCATGTTGAGTATTTCACAAGCCTGGAACATTTCTTCACACTATTGTTTGCATCAAGACTGTTAATGAATTTCAGACAGTCAGATTCTGGGCTGGTTGGTTGACTATCCATAGCCATTTGATCAGGCATGTCCTGGCTTGCACCACAACTTGGCTGTTCCTTGAATAGTTTCACATTGTTAACAGATATGAGGCTTTCAAGAATTTTTTTCATCCATGTTTTTTTGTTTGTCCAATAACTTTTGTTATGGTATTCGGTCCTGAATAATTTGCACCAAGATCACTGTTGCTTTTTCTGCCTGCTCTAGCACTATTAAATTGTACCACTTTATTACCAACTTTAAAATCCACATAATTACACTTTTTCTTCTCAATAGTTTTTCTAAATTTCTTTTGTTGCTTTGCTTTTGCCTTGTTGGCGGTTTCTTTTACTTTTTAAGTCATATTTGACTCATTTTCTTCTCAGTCTCTTACGTGCTGGTCTACTTCTTCTTCTGGTGGACAGGATAGGAAGTTCTCCAGTATTATCAAAATTTCATAATTATCATTTAGGTTGCAATATCTAAGAAATATTAAGTATGTTACTATCAGTGAAATAAAATAAGGGCGGGACTTTGGATGCGTAGTAATTAAATCAAGAATGTGTTACACGAGTGATTTAATTATTCGCATCCAAATGATAAAATATTCACATTCGCATTCATTAATAAATCAGCTTATTATGACATGCCCTCATCAGTCGCACCCTGACGTAAGAATTTTCCGCTACAAAAAAAACAAAGAAAGTACAGAATTTTTTTTATTTTCCCCAAAATTCATAAATACTAGTTTAAGAACACATTTAACAAATCCAAGTAGAATTCCAGGTCAATGTCCTAGAGATGAATAGCATTGGCATGAAAGAATCCCGGGGTCTAATCATTGATATCTATTTTTAGAACCTCCTTGGCCGAAGTCCTTCCAAACTGTTTGATCTGTTTTTCGTTTTTGTTTGAATACTCTTGAGTTTATCATCCGGGACTCCCCAATGAAGTAGTGGAAGAATGTCTGTCCAAACAATAGGGGTCCCAGGAAAATGCTGTCTTATATATTCAAAGGATTCTTTTAAAAGTTTAAATATGAGTCTTAACCGAATGCTTGGTAATGTCATTACCCCTGACGTGTATAATTACCAGGGGGGATTCCGAAACAGAGCAGGCAACTGCATGGCGTGCTTTAGGTCCTGAAGCCCCATCCCTCTCCTGCACCACAAAGCAACGAATAAATTGTTAGGTAATTTCAAGTTAACCATGCCTCTGTCACTTGCCAGTGGAACCGGCCAAGTATGGGATGGAATCCCCGATTACCCATATATCTCTATTCTCCTCTGCCCCATCATCTGGCGCAGGTCTACTGCATTTCTCTCATCCATCGGCCCTTGTCTCTACCTTAAGCTTTGCTCCTTTGCCATGTGGCATTACTCTAGCTTAGCTTGAAGTTCATGTCTTGTTCTTTTAACATGCTTGTGCTGAATGGCAAATGTGGAAGTATGGCAACACTTGACTTTTAAGCTCACCTGAGCCAAAGGCTCAGGGTGAGCTATTGTGATTGCTCACCATACGGCATCCATCAGTTGTCCGTCAGTTGTCCATCCCTCCACACTTTCCTCTAAACAACATCTCCTCCTAAGCCATCAGGCCAAATTTCTTGTCTATGAACTTAGTTTGTGTAGAACAAAGGTTTGTTCACTTTTACAGTAACTAAAGCCTCACAATTCTACGGCCTTGGAATGCTATCATTTTTGGTCATCGGAGCATAAAAGTCCTCACTCATACCATTAGGAAAAAAATTAATGTTCTGAGCAAAAGACGGGTCCACTGGTGGATCACAAATTTTGCGTCCTTTGAATCTCTCTGCCATTGAATAGAAACGGCTCTTCTTAGCCGGAGGGGAAGAATCATCTCCCACATCTCCCGGTTCCTCACCAACTTTCAACCCGTCTACCACATATTTCAATCCACCTTGAAACGCAGAGTCAACATATGAGTAAACCTGCTGTATATTATCTTCCATAACTTTTAAAGTTAATCCTTGACGAGTAAGAGTACATGGATTTTCCATTTTATCCATAACATTTTCGACAGATTTTTTATTTTTTAAAGTGTCAGTCCACAAAATGACCACATAGGAAATGTTTGAGATATAAAACTTCTCAAAACTAAAGACTGCTAAAACAGCATGTACATGCCATCCGCCACTTGCAAGCTACTGACTGCACATGTGCAGGCTACATCTCATTTCATCCCGAATAAATATATCGTTGTCGAAATAGAATTACAATTGAACTTCAGCTTCCAGGTAATTCTCGTTAAATTTTTTAATTTTGGTGAAATTTTACAGGGATGTTCCTTAAATGGTCTTCTTTAAAAATTGTTCAAGAATTGAATTCATATGTAGATCTTTGGTTGCCATGGCAACCACAAAGAAAAACACAAAAAATTTTCTTGTCCAAAACCACAGGTGATAGGGCTTTTATATTTGGTATGTAGCATCATCTAGTGGTCCTCTACCAAGGTTGTTCAAATTATTTCCCTAGGGTCAAATATGGCCCCGCTCAGGGGGTCATATGGTTAACATAGACTTATATAGGGAAAACTTTGAAAATCTTGTCCAAAACCATAGGTCCCAGGGCTTTGATATTTGTTTTGTATCATCATCTAGTGGTCCTCTAGCAAGATTATTCAAAATTAATCATCCTCCTAGGGTCAAATAATGCCCTGCCCAGGGGGTCACATTGTTTATAAAGACTTACAGCGAAAAACTTTGAAAATATTCTTCTCTAAAAGTTCAAGGTTAGGCCTTCGATATTTTGTATGTAGCATTGCATAGTGGTCCATATCAAGATCGTTAAAATTATTCTCCTGGGGTGAAAAGAGGCCACGGGGTCACTTGTTATATGAGTTGTATTGGAAAAAAATACTTATAAGAATTGTCTGATCATATTTCCTAGACTGTTTAATTTAAATATAATTACCTGATGTCCCCAAGTAATTAGGGGTCACTTGACTGTAACCTTGACATACTGACCTACTTTCTTGTTTTTAAAGATACAGCCTTGAAATGTTGATGACAGGTACAGTTTTGCACTCTGATCTTAAAACTGACTTTCAATGACCATGAATATGACCTACTGACTTACTGTCTTAATATTTTAGCATCAGTTTTATGATTGAAACATATAGCTCATATTACTCAGGTGAGTGGTCCAGGGTCAATATGACCCTCTTGTTTATTTTAATTCACTGGTCCGGAGAAAAGCAAGAATTTGAAAAAGCTTCCAGTTTCGTACAAATTGCAAGTATTATTTATCGAATTTGCGATCGTTTTTATGCCCCTGGTATCTACTGATGCGGGAGGCATATAGTGATTGTCCTGTCCGTCTGTCTGTCCGTTCGTCCGTCCATACATCCGTCCGTACGTCCGTATGTGGTTAACCAAATGGGACTGTTTCGTCTAGCATCAATACCCCTAGCTAGAATGACTGGATACTAACGCAGATGTAACCTGTGACCATTCCACATCTTCAGACATCACCTGACCTCAGTTTGACCTTGACCTTGAACTTTACCTCGTTTTGGACTTTGGTTGCTTTGTATCGACAAGGATGCCACCGGGGGCATCAAGCGTTTATTGAACGCAGCTCCTTCTTTTTCCTGGGATTAAAGAGTTTTGAAGTGAGCACTTGCGATTGAAAAGTAAAGAAGTCGGTTGAAAAATATATCAGCTGAATGACCTGTACAATGTAATACAAAACTGCTCTATGTATAGCCACCTGTGGGCTATTCATACGGGAGAGCACTTACTTATAGAATCTTTCTACATGCACTTTCGTAATTAGTAGATTAGAAACGTGCAAAGTAAATTCATGATTTTCAGTGATATACTGAATGACCAACTGCTCTGATGGTGCACTCGTATTCCTTTTTCCTAAACTTGGCCTTCCTGTGATCGCCAGCAACATAATCATTCCAGGCCTTCGTATAGGACTTGTTACACATTTCAGGTGCTCAATACTCAATTTATCACCATCATTTGTCCACTGAATAACGACATACTGCGTCTTATCCATTGTTTACCAAAATTTTCGTAGATTTATCAGAGATTGTAAAAACAACCAAAAACATGCCTAATGTGTTTTAAATACAAATGGAAATGGTAGAAACACGCATGTGTAGAAAGCCATATCTTTCCAGAATTTTCAGAGCAGAATAAAATATAAATTGGTATGACCCAATTATGAGTTGATTAACATATTAATATCCTTTTCCAAATGAAATTAATTTCACAATATTTATAGATAATTTAACATATTTGTGTCTTTTTATACGCCCGTTTGAAAAACGGGACGTATTATGGGAACGCCCCTGGCGGGCGGGCGGGCGGGCGGCGTCCACAGACCTTGTCCGGAGCATATCTTCTACATGCATGAAGGGATTTTGATGAAACTTGGCACAGTTGTTCACCATCATGAGACGGAGTGTCATGCGCAAGAACCAGGTCCCTAGGTCTAAGGTCAAGGTCACACTTAGAGGTCAAAGGTCAAATTCAAGAATGACTTTGTCCGGAGCATATCTTCTTCATGCATAGAGGGATTTTGATGAAAGTTGGCACAATTGTTCATCATCATGAGAAGGAGTGTCATGCGCAAGAACCAGGTCCCTAGGTCTAAGGTGAAGGTCACACTTAGAGGTCAAAGGATACAAGAATGAAAACTTTGTCCGGAGCATTTCTTCTTCATGCATAGAGGGATTTTGATATAACTTGGCACAAATGTTCACCACCATGAGGCGGAGTGTCATGCGCAAGAACCAGGTCTCTAGGTCTAAGATCAAGGTCACACTTAGAGGTCAAAGGATACAAGAATGAAAACCTTGTCCGGAGCATTTCTTCTTCATGCATAGAGGGATTTTGATATAACTTGGCACAAATGTTCACCACCACGAGACGTAGTGTCATGCGCAAGAACCAGGTCCCTAGGTCTAAGGTCAAGGTCACACTTAGAGGCCAAAGGTCAGATACAAGAATGACTTTGTCCGAAGCATTTCTTCTTCATGCATGGAGGGATTTTGATGTAACTTGACACAATTATACACCATCATGAGACGAAGTGTCATGCGCAGTTCCCTTCTTTAGAATTACTTCCCTTTGTTGTTACTATAAATAGCTTATATTGTAAGTTTTTCATTACTAGTCGTAGGGAAAAATCGAGACCACTTTTCTGTAGTACAACATGCATGCTACATCCAATTTTGAGGTGTATTTTGACCAGTCTCTACCTGGTAAAGATTTTTGTGAGGACTTACATTTTTTTTTTTTTTTTTTTTTTTTTTTTTTTTTTTTTTTTTAAGATTAACTTCCCTTAGTTGTTACTATAAATAACTTATATTGTAACTTTTTTATAATTGAGCGTAGGGAAAAACCAAGACCACTTTTCTGTGGTACAACATAGATGTTACTTTCCAATTTTAGGTGTATTTTAAGGTATCTCTACCTGGTAAGGAGTTTTTTTGTGGACTAAGAAAAACAAAACACTTAGTTATTACAAAAATTACCACAAAATTAAAATTCCATTTGCAAATACAGGTGCTAGAGTAAAGAAATTTGCTGTGACGGGCGTATATTGTGACATTCTTGCACTCTTGTTTTTAAAATGTTGTTAATTTTATTTTGATTCTGCAATAACCGTGAAATGTTACGGAAACTGTCAGCAGAAAGGTGGTGCTGTGACTACTATCTACTTCCGTCAGAGTTTCTGCGATGACTTTAATATCATTTCTTCATGGGTTACCTGCATGTGCATTCCTAACTCTGACAACCCCATCTTCACTCTTATCATTTAAACTTTTTCCCGAAACACTTTTATCAGTTAACTCAATAAATAGCTGATGAACGTCATCATCTTTGTCTAAAATATTCAGATACTTCTCACTCATTAATGGAATAGCTTTTAAAAACCCCTATGCCGTTTACTAATTGCATCTCCACACCTTAGAGTTTCAGTAACATGTTTTACTATTATATCCATTTAAGTCTTCATAAATAAAACAGTTATTGGCAAATGAACTTTAACTTTGGCACTATTTTCTGCACATATGGTAGAGCACTCTTTCTTTGGTTTATTCAAATTTGCTTGGTTTGTATATCAATTTTTGTCAGTATGCTCTTTATTGAAATTACTGTTCAAGTCACTTATTTGGTCGAAAATCTTCACTGTTCCTCTTTCTAATATGTTATATTTTATCCATTTTATCCTTTTTTAATTTTTCAGAAATTTTCAATCCGCCATTTTGACCAGTATTGTCACATGGTGGAGAACTCGCTGGTCGTTTCACACCTAATTTCCTTCATTTACGAATACCTTCTTTTTTGTTCTTAGGGCTTTTCTTTTTGGGGGTCCACATACAGCCTTCTGCACACCTAGTAAGACCAAAATAGTTTGAATTACTCCACTTTTTACATGTTTAAAGTTGTTTTTTCTTGCACAATAAAAATATGACTCTCACCATTAAAGGGACACTACTACTATCAGTTAACTCAATAAATAGTTGATGAACGTCATCATCTTTGTCTAATATATTCAGATACTTCTCACTCATTAATGAAATATTTTTTAAAAGCTCTATGGTGTTTACTAATTGCATTTCCACACCTTCAGTTCCAATAACATGTTTTACTATTACAGTCAAATACCGTAAGGTCGATATATAAGGGACTGCAAAAATTGCATCGACGTATCCGAAGTTCGACGTAGTGATATCGACTATCCCAGGGACGACTACATTTTGTATCTGTGTAGGACGTCTACATTGTCATTATATCCCATACTTCTTTCAGTGGGTTTGAAGGGGGAAAGAAATAATATAAAACGTAAATACGATCTCAATTTTATTGACAATTTAAATAAGACATTTTAGTTTAGTTGGTTACCGGGTCCTTCCCCATTCACAACATGGTTGGTAGAGTTGCTAGGTATCCTAAACAAAATATCGAGCTAATAATATCGAGGTAATGATAAATAATAACCTTAGAACATAGAGAGAAAATGGGACCGACTAAAACACATTGTGCTAACCCGAGTATCATTCGACTGTATATCCATTTAGGTCTTCATAAATTAAACAATTATTGGCAAACAATGGTCCAGTATGTCTCTAATTTCCTGGGTTTGTATAAATATTTTTGTCAATATGCTCTTTATTGAAATTACTGTTCAAGTCACTTATTTAGTCCAAAATCTTCACTATTCTTCTTTCTAATATGTTGTTTGTATCTTCAGCTTTGGTTTCAACAATTGTTTCACTTGACTCTTTCACTTTAAGGACTTTTACTTTAAACCCCCAACATTTCCTACCGGGGCAGACAGAAAATAGTGGGAGGAGCTACATTTTGTTACTCAGAAGCAGTAGCTAAAAATAACCATTGTAAACACAGGTAGCTTGTAGCAGACGATCTTTCTAAATAATGAAGAGCATGCAACTTACTTGCTGTTTTCAGTTGTAAAAGTTATTAATCCAATTTTTGTAAATATTTTCTTTAAAATCACTAGTTTTTCTTTTCTTCATAGGTACTTGATAAGTTTTGTGGGATTTCTTTTATAAGACATTGTTCTAAAGGAAATAGATTCCCTACCAATGTTATCATTCCAGTCAACAAAGCAAAATATATTCTCATTTGATATGTTGTTTTGTTTGAGAAATTATTTAATTAAATCCAAATTAATCAAGATGAATGTAACACTAGGACTGTGAAACACAGTGTCAAGACATGAAATGAAAATTTGGCGGAATTTTTGGAGGCCTGTTTCAGTCAATGTATTATCAAGAAAGTCAAGATAATAGGCAATTAGGGAGGACTGTCAAAACAATACACATTCATGGCATCAAATTTACTGATAAGTTTATGGCACTTTGCAACTGGACTTTCATACCAGATTTTTCTCAAATTCAATTGAAAATAATGCATTGAGTGGGGAAAATGGAAAATAGTTACTGTGGAAACAGAACAGTCAGAAATTACAACTTATTTATCTAACACAAGCTTCAGTACATAAACACTTATGTACTACATGTACTAGTTATATAATAAATATTTATTAACTTCATGCACATAATAAGTGTAAATCATTTTCTGAGATAAACACAAAGATGATAAAAAAGCAGGTAAAAAGAGGTGACTGTGAATGTTGTGAATAATCTTCTGCTGCAGTATTTTTGTTGATAAACAAAGCCACGTGCTTATTCTGTTTACATTTCTCTGCTCTCTGAGGTTATGACCTCTAAGCCCCACCCGGGAAATTCAAATTTTTGACAGTTGAAATTTTAAAAAAATCTATAAGTATACTTTCTTGATATTTTTTTAAAAAATTAAATGCACCAATAGAAAGGATACATATCAAAGTATAAATGTGCATGTTTTAATTTTTTTTCATTCAGGAGTTCTTTCAGGATTTCAAAAAAAGGTTCTCTGATGTTTACTATGCATATTTTATGTAGAAGCCTGCCCCAGTGCCATCTTCCTGCTTTTATATCCCAGTTGGGGGTTTAAGGTCTTCCTGGATTCCAATAGCTTTATCTTCTACCATTACATTGTTATACTGAACATACCATTCATCTAGACAATTTGAACATTTTTCACACTTGAATTTCCTAGATGAAGTTTTGTAGATATATAGTTGGTATGGTAAATGCCTGCATTTAAAGTGGCACCAGTATGTACAGTGGGCATGTTTTTGTAGGCGTCAACAAACTTTTCGTTGGTCAAAAATTGTGGTGAAGAAACTTGGCCATTACAGTTTTCTCAAAAATCAGATATCTTTGGCGATTCTCGCCTAAAAACTGGTTTTGGAAGAAATATGGCCGCTGAAAGGGGTCAAATACGGCGGTCAGGAGGCAATTCTGGTGTCCGCTGACTGTGGATGGGAGAGGACCACTGAATAAAGTAATGAAATAGAGGAAACCCATAGAGGGCGTCATAAAATGACCGCTGAATGGAGGTGACTGCTAATTTGAGGTTACTACAGGTTAACCCGTAATCTTGAAAATCCCGGGACTGGTACTGATCTTGTGCAAGCAGTCTGACAGTTCAACATATTAGCTCTCCCATGTGTACTCAAGTGTTAAGATTGAAACAGGACTTTTCAAAAACCCATCATCTTTGATTCAAAAACAGTTCCTGTCTTTTACTTGTACATGTTGCAAGTTGGAAGAAATTTAAATTTGAAGATGTTTTCTTGTCAAACAAGTTTTAATAGTGAATGAATCATGCAAAACAGTCAATATGATACATGCAAGAAAAAGTTGATACTCAATATTACAGATATGCCAGCTAGGAAAAACTCTGTTCTCAACATACGTGTATGAAATGTTCATCTTGAAAGTTCTAATTACTATAACACAGGGATGTGACTGGCTCTCAAAAACTGAAGAAAAAAAATGAGCTGGGGGTTGAGGGGGCTGCAAAGCCCCTCACTGGGTCCAGGGGCAGCGCCCTTGGTGGGGCATGGGACATGGTTTAGAATTTTTATGCCCCCGAAGGGAGGCATATAAGTTTTCAACTGTCCGTCCGTTCCTTCGTTCGTTAGTTAGTTCGTTAGTCACAACATTAACTTTTTGCACGAAGGCACTTTACTTGCGAACCACTGCACCCAGGACTTTCAAACTTCACATGCTGATAGTACTTATTGAATATACCACCCCTACTGACTTTGGGGTCACCAGGTCAAAGGTCAAGGTTGTCTTATTGTAAAGAATGACCAACACAGTATTCTTACTATAAGTATATGTTTATTATATGAGTGCGCCTTAACAACTGCTGAAACAACATCCCAAACTGGGTGTGTATAAAATATACGCATGCGCTGTGAGTATACTACATTATCTACATAATGATACATCTCCCCTTTTGGCAAAGAACAAGGAACACAATTTCTGAAAGCTAAAATAAAATAAATCAAAATACTCCAAATTTACTATAACGTAAAATTTCTTTCATAAAGTCTGTTTCTCCATGAATGGCATATTTTTGCTATCAGCACTTAATTATCTCTGTTCACTGTTTACATAGCACGCGTGTTCCGCTATCTAATGTTATCATATTACATTGTTTCAATTAATCTTGTCGGAGGTTTAACTGCCCTGCCAGATCTACTCATATATGTTTTTTCACTTGCTTCATTATCTGACCTTTTATTGCTTTTATCAGAGAATTGTGAAATACAGTCAGAATTTTCTTGAGGCGCCGAAAGGTTGTTATTTTCCACATTTTGCATGTCAACTTCAGGTATGCACTCTTTTGATTCATTGGTTTGTAACAAATGCCTCCTATTGCGACGATATGTGTTACCGTCAGGTGTTTTAACAGAGTATGACCTATCATGGTGTTTTTGCACTACTACTGCAGGACTCCAATTTTTATTTGCTTGCTGAATTCGTGCCGAATCTCCTATTTCTAATGGTGGTAAATGCTTGGCTCCCGTCCCTAGATTTGCCACCTAATGCCACTCTTTGCCACTTATTTCCATGAAAAAAGGGTGGCAATTGGTGGAAATAGGGGGCATTAGTTGGCATTTGGTGTAATTCAGCTCTTTTTTTTACCTAAGTGGTAAATTTGCCACCAAAAGCCACTTTATTTTGGTGGCATTTAGGTGGCATTAGGTGTAAATTTGAACATAGTTTTTCTTTATGGTGGCAGAAAGGTGTAAATTGGTGGAAAGTAGAACATAGTTTTTTTTCATGGTGGAAATCAAGTGGCGTTTAGTGGAAAATAGGGACTTAGCAAATTTTCTTGGTGGCGAATAGGTGGAAAAAAAACTTAGAAATTTTTGTGATGTTTGATTTAAAAGAGAACTGTAAGACATTGGATTACCCTGTACAAAAATCTCCACATTGACTCAGGTTGGAATCAAGGTATAATGGACACTTAAAACTTCAAACTTCAGGCCTAATTGACACGGAACATGACTTTGCTAAAACTCCACATTGACAACAGCTCGTAGAACACAAAATGCTCCCCGTCCCCCCTTGATGCATTCAGTAACTGTACAAAAAAACAGAAATCATTTGGTCACTGTGCACTGGACATTTGATGTACTACCTTTAAATCAATAATTATGGGTCATTTACCAGTCATAAGTGACTTCTGTATCAAATGTGATCTTAGACCAAAACATTCTCTAGTTATTGGGCAAAACAAGTTCTAGTGTTCTGGGTCAGTGTGACCTAGACCTTTGACCACTGACTGACCTCAAAATCAGTAAGGGTCGTCTGCCGGTCATGATCAACCTCCCTATTTAGTTTCATGATCCTAGGTCAAAGAGTTCTCAAATTAACATCCTGAAACAGCTTAATCTTTCCAGCTCACTGTGTCCCTGACACCTTTGACCTACTGAACTAAAAATCTACAGGAGTTATCTGCTAGCTATGTTCAACCTTCCCATTCACTTTCATGATCCTAGGCTCAAGAGTACTAGAGTTATCATCTGGAAACTGTTCAACTGTTCCAGGTCACTGTGATTTTGACCTTTGATCTACTGGCCTCCAAGTCAATATGGGTAACTGCTGGTCATGACCAACCTACATATAAAGTTTCATGATCTTAGGCCCAAGCGTTCTTGAGTTATCATCTGGAAACTGATTGGTCTACATACCAAATTACTGACAGACTGACCAACATCTGCAAAACAGTATACCCAGGTTCCGTCTTCAAAGGGTTTCATGAAAATGAGAATAAGTCTATGCTGACTCTAGCTGGGCAAAAATAATATTCAGAGTGGTATACAGAAAATTTGAATTTTCGTTCTTTTGTGAGACAGAATATTTATTGCTTATTATATCTTTGCATTATATTCAATGAAAGACAGAAAAAGGTGGAAAATAGGTGGCAACTAGTGGAAATTGGCTGTACTAGCTGAATCTGAAAAGATCGTTTTTAAATGTGTCTGCAGTGTATTATTTCTGCATGAGTGAAAGTTGGTTAACTAAGATAAGATTAATGATAGATCAAGTTACAAGCTGCCACACTAATGTATAGAAACAGGTGGAATTTGGGTCAGTTAAGATTTATATATGAAGGCAAACATCAGGTCAGATGCAAAGAAATAGTTCTTGCCTTTTCTCTTCATTAATTGAAAAAAAAGAAGTGTTTATAAAAAAGGATGTTTTTACAATAGCTTTTCAACTTAAGGATTTGACACCTTCTTTAGCTGACCAAGAATGTGTATGTGTGGAATCAATTTATCTGTGTAGTAATAACAAATTTTGAAATCTGGCATTTGATGAGTCAGCCTGGGAGAAAATGGAAACACATTGTGAGAGGTAACAATATTATACTGTTTATTTTTTTTTTAATTATTACTGTCTTTAACATTGTCTTAATTACTTACTCTTAACAAATACTTGAATTTGAAACAACATTTACCAAACTGCTTTAAATTAAAATCAACAAAAATTAATCTCCTTTTATGTCTTAGGAAGTTTGGCAGATGGATAAATTCCAGATATATTTTCTGGAATATACATCAGTCATGTTTATAACACTGCTTGTAAAATTGTATCATTTTGTAATTATTTACATTATTGATTAGCACTTAGGATACAATATGTACTTTAAACTGTTCATACCAGGTACCTTCTGTGAAAAAAGTGCAACTTTGTGACATGATATGCCTGCCTGACTGTATATACCTCGGAGCAGCATACAGCTTATTACTGCATAAAAGAAACATATCAAGATAATTTTGAATCAGGTAAATATTATATGTTTTTATAAAAGCTAATGTTTAAATAACCCTTAATTTTTAAAGAAATACACCAATTAATAAAAATTCCTGGCATATTATATGATAAATATTAATTATAAATGTGATGAAAAACCCAAGTGCTATTATTACCTTTTGCCAAAGGCGGAGGGATATTATTTTCGGATTAACTGAAAATGCTTGGAAAAATATTTTTATAGCTTTGTCTATAGAATCACTAAACCTCATGTAATTATTATAAGCTCATTAACACTGCTCAATTATTTACCTAGAAGTATTTCCCCTTGATTTGGTAAAAAATAGAGATTTTTCCTGCATCTATTGATGGATCTTCATGAAACTTTACAAAAATGTAGATCACTACAGGACAGCATTGCATTTGCAATTTCCATCAGGATCACTTCAGTAACCAAAGTTATTGCCCTTTAATTGTTTTTCAGTCCATAAATTCCTACATAACAAGTAATCCATTGATAAATATTCATGAAATTTGACACAAGTGTAAATCACGTTAGAGCAATGGTGCTTCCACATCTTTCATCAATTCTCAAGTTCTTGTTACTGATTCAAGATGCATATATTTCCACAAAACAATGTAACTGTTTGAGTAAATAGAATTTTTTCTACAATGTAGATTTTGATGAAACTTCTCACAGTTATAATAAAGATGCTGCATATTACTGTGAAATCATTTTTATTTGTGTAGGATGAATTTCCGCGTATTTCACACTAGAACCGATGCGTGAATTTAAGACCGTGCTGTTATTATTTTTTAATTTATTTTTTCATTTATAAATTGAAAATGGGTGAATTAAAGCCTGCGCGAAACAGTCCTTTTTACGTTTGTTCGAAATTTCATGCCAGCGAATTTAAATGACTTCACAGTATTTGACATAGATTAAGTTTGTAGAGTTTTTTGTTATGTCAGTGAGTTAGTTTAGCCTTTCGATTTCATATATTTCCTAGAGGAAATTTACAATTTTCAGCAAAATTATATATATTCAGAATGTTAGAAAAATATATCTATTAATAGATGTATGGTTTGCTGTTACAGATTGTGTGCTGGAAAAATGGCCTTACATCCAAAGGAGTGAAATTTGGAGAGTCATTCGCCATCTACTTAAGCCATCCTGGAATATGACAAAATAAGACTGCATTGACAACATCCTGATTCTCGTGTTCAGATCTTTTGTGATTTCTTGTGAAGAGTCTTTGATTTTTCATAAAAATAAAAAATATATTAATATAATTTGATTTTTGCTTACTACTGAGTTTTTTCAGATTCAGCAGGTGCAGTCGATTTCCACTAGTTGCCACGTATTTTCCTACTATTGCCAGCTATTTGGTGGCATTTAGTGGAAAATAGGACTGCCTCCATAGTGGCATTCTGGTGAAATTTTGTCCGCTTACTGCCACCTGTTAGGTGGCGATTGGTGGAAGTAAGTGGCGTTTAGTGGAAAATAACTTTTACACCAATGGTGGCATTTTAGTGGTAATTTGTCAAAATACTCCACTTACTGCCACCATGAAGGTGGCTATTGGTGGAATTAAGTGGCAAACAAATTTTTCACCATAATGGTGGCATAATGGTGTAAAACTGTCTAAATACTCCACTTATTGCCACCTAAAGGTGTACACAAGTGGAAAGAGGTGGAATTTAGTGGAAAACGGGTTTGCCCCTGTCCTCTTTATTTTTTCACCATTTTGGTGGCATTTTAGGTGGCATTTTGGTGGAAAATTGTCTAAATACTCCACCATTGAAAAGGGTGGCATTATAGTGGCAAATCTAGGGACGGGCTGTCATATCATAATACACTTTCTCCCTTTCCTTGTTTGCTGACAATTTCTCACGAATGACCTTGTGTGAGATTTGCCGGGGAAGTAATTGCGACTTAGCAACTGGCAACACTGACCTAATTTGACGTTGGAACATAATTTCACTGGGTGAAAACCCTATTTTAAGTTTTGTAACCCTATATTCTTGTATTCCTATCATTGGGTCGGTGCCTGATGCTCTGGCCTTCGTGAAAATGCGCTTGCAAATTTTCACGTACGCTTCCGCAAAACCATTACCGGAGCTGTGGTAAGGACTTGTGGTCTGGTGTGTAAAATCCCAGAGCTTTGCAAAGTTTGCAAACTCATGAGATGCATAGCATGGCCCATTATCAGATACTACAATTTCTGGTATGCCAAATCTAGCAATATGCCCTTGAGCCTACTTATAACTGTCGAACTTCTACAGTTAGGCAGCTCTTTGACCTCAAAGTAATGTGAATAATGGTCAGCGACTATCAAAAAGTCTTTGTCATTGAACTCAAATAGGTCTGTGCCAACTACCTGCCATGGGTATTCTGGAACTTGGGTGTAGACAAGCGGTTCTTTCTGGTTTGAGTCTCTGTGTTGCAAACATACAGGACATTTCAGAACGAGATCTTTAATTTCCTGGGTGATTCTAGGCCAGAAAACAATATCACTTGCTCTACTTATTGTTTTCTCTATTCCCATATGACTTGAAGAATGTAGTTTTGACAATAAGTCTGCCCTTAGGGATTTAGGAATAACAATTTTGTGACCCTTCATTATTACCCCATCCATGACGGTAAGCTCATCCCTGTAATTCCAGAAATCTAGCAGTTCTGACTTGCAGTGATTTCTTTCATCAGGCCAACCTTCAATAATGACTTGCTTCAGGGACAAAAGTTGTTCGTCCCTGTCAGTATTGACCTTGATTTCTTGTAATTTCCGGTCACTTACCGTAAGCTTCTTTTGACCATATTAACCTGGACTTCTACAGTTTCCGTCAGGGACGGATCTGTATCCTTTACCGGAAATCTAGACAAAGTATCTGGTAAAGGAATCTGAGTTCCCTGCCTATAAGTGACATCTATATCATACTGTGAAATGTTTAAGAGCAGCCGCTGTAACCTAACAGGTGCAGCAAATAAGGGTTTCTTACATATAGCTATCAATGGTAAGTGGTCTGTAACTACTTTGACTTCTTTCCCATACACCCACTGGTGGAATTTCTTAAAACCCAAATACCAGTCCAAGACACTCTAACTCAATCATAGCATAGTTCATTTGGCTTGGCGTAAGACTTTTACTGGCATAACCTATAGGTCTACCTTCTTGAAGGAGTGTGGCCCCAAGTCCTGACCTACTTGCGTCGGTTTGCAACTCTAAGGGTTTGGCCGGGGTCATAGAAAGCAAGGACAGGAGCTTGCGTTATGATATCAATCATCTGATCATAAGCTTGCTGCTGTGATTCACCCCAGAGAAATTCTACATCTTTCGCCAATAATTCTCGTAAGGGCAAAGTGACCTCAGATAGCCTAGGTGCATATCTAGCGAGATACTGACTCATGCCAAGTACCGTTTCGAGTTGTGACCTATTTTCCGGGATAGGCATTTCTCGAATTGCAGACACCTTGTCTGGATCTGGGCTAAGACCTTGTTTAGATATCACATGACCGAAATAACTAATCTGGGGACTGCCCAACCTCCAGCTTATCTGGATTAAGGCGTATACCTTGTTCTAGTGACCTTTGGAGCACTGCTCTCAAATTCGCATCATGCTCCTCCCTTGTTTTGCCATATACTAAAATATCGTCTACTATGGCAGCTACCCCTGGGAGACCCTCAAATATTTCGTCTATTTTCTTTTGGAACAGATCCATGGCAGACGAAATACCCATTGGAAGCCTCAGATACCTGTACCTCCCAAATATGGTATTGAATGTAGTCAACATGGAAGACTTCTCTGTCAAATGCATGGCCCAGTAACCTGACCTAGCGTCTAATTTTGTAAAAAATGTAGCACCGTTTAGCTGGGGAAGTATGTCATCCAGTGTTTTCGTCGGATGATAAGGACGTTGAATGTTTCTGTTCAAGTCACCCGGATCAAGTACAATTCGCAAGTCACCTGATTTTTTCTGTACTGTCACCATTGAATTGACCCACTCAGTAGGCTCACTTACTTTTGTAATGACCCCCAATTTCTCCATCTTATCTAGCTCCTTCTTGCATTTATCTCGTAATGCAACAGGAATCCTACGTGGAGGATGAACCACAGGTTTAGCATCATGTTTCAGATAAATAGAACATTGCCCTGGAATAGAGCCAATGCCCTTAAAAACCTGGGAATATTCATTCAGCACTGCTGTTTTGTTAAGCGGGGAGGATACATAATTGGAAGTGACAGCATGTGCGAGTTTAACTAGGCCAAAATCTATGGAAGTCTGAAAACCAAACAAGGGTGGTGACTGGGTGTCTACTACATGAAATTCTACATACTTGGTCTGTGCAGAAGGTTCATGGGTACACTGCAGGGTAATGGAACTAGACATACTAAAGGGTTGCCATTATAACCTGTGAGCTTCGTTACAGAGGAACAGAGTGCGGTTTTTACACCTAATTGTTGCAATGCAAAATGAGGTAAAATATTCACCTGTGCGCCAGTGTCTATCTTGAAAGAAATTTGTTTACCAAGAGGTCCAGTTTTAATATCCACAAATGCCTGATTGCACATCTTGTTCACAGCACTAATTACTGTATCAATGTAAATATCCTCAGATGAATCATCAGCCCTCACTTCATTGACACGTTTACTCCTGCACACCCTCGCGTAGTGATTCCATTTTTTACAGTTTCGGCATTGCACTCCCTTCGCCTTACACTGTTTGTCCCCATGGAATTGACCACAGTTTTGGCACGATTTTGTGCGCGACATCGGGCTTGTTTTCCGTTGATTTCCGCGACCCGCCTTTGCATTTATATCTCGTTTTCTCGATTCCTCTTTTTTGTGAGTAGTTTTCCGTACAAAGTTAATAGAAGACGATTCTTGCATGTTATTCATTTGCTCTTGTGCATATTCTACAGTTTGACATATGTCAACAGCTTTCGCCAATGTTAGTTTCTCACCTACTGTCAAAAGCTTCTCTCTAATTTGGACGACTTTACACCGAACACGATTCGATCTCTAATCAAATCTTCCTTGTACGCTTCGCCATAAGAACAATCATTTGCAAGTATCTTAAGTCGTGTGATGAATTGTTCCATGGTATTTTCACCTTGCACTTCATTATTAAATTTGAAACCGCGCAAATACTGGGTTTGATTTCGGCTGAACGTGTTTTTCAAATGCGTCGGCGGTAGCTTTTACTGATTTTTTCTGATCAGCTGTCAACACTAAAGTTTTATAAATTTCTCTTCCTTTTTGTCCCATCCATAGGAGCAAGTATGTGATTTGTACTGTTCATCTTTCCCCTTTAACGGACCCTGGAATATCAATTCCGCGTGACCTCTAAAGGTTTTGAATGTTTCCAACAAATTCGGACTGTCCCAGTCCATTGTAGGCGTCGGTACACCGGTTAAATCCATTATTTAAATCCGATACACTATATGCACTATATGCACAATGATTGTTAATAATCCTGACAAATGCGGATGTATTAAAATCGTTAATTTTCTGACACCATGTCTTATTGTAAAGAATGACCAACACAGTATTCTTACTATAAGTATATGTTTATTATATGAGTGCGCCTTAACAACTGCTGAAACAACATCCCAAACTGGGTGTGTATAAAATATACGCATGCGCTGTGAGTATACTACATTATCTACATAATGATACAAAGGTCACAGGGGCCAACGTTAACTTTTTGCATGAAGGCACTTTACTGGCAAACCACTGCACCCAGGACCTTCAAACTTCACTTGCTGATAGTATTATTGAGTACACCACCCCTACTGACTTTGGGGTCACCAGGTCAAAGGTCAAGGTCACAGGGGCCAACGTTAACTTTTTGCATGAAGGCACTTTACTCCCGAACCACAGTACCCAGGACCTTCAAACTTCACGTGGTGATAGTACTTATTGAGTACACCACTCCTACTGACATTGGGGTCACCAGATCAAAGTTCAAGGTCACAGGGGCCAACGTTAACCTTTTTGCATGAAGGCACTTTACACGCGAACCACTGCACCTAGGTCCTTCAAACTTCACATGCTGATAGTACTTATTGAGTACACCACTCCTACTGACTTTGGGGTCACCAGGTCAAAGGTCAAGGTCACAGGGGCCAACATTAACTTTTTGCATGAAGGCACTTTACTCGCGAACCACTGCACCCTGGACCTTCAAACTTTACATGCTGATAGTACTTTATGAGTACACCAACCCTACTGACATTGGGGTCACCAGGTCAAAGGTCAAGGTCACAGGGGCCAATGTTAACTTTTTGCATGAAGGCACTTTACATGCGAACCACTTCACCCAGGACCTTCAAACTTCACATGCTGATAGTACTTATTTAGTACACCACCCCTACTGACTTTGGGGTCACCAGGTCAAAGGTCAAGGTGCTGTGGGGGCATTTGTCACCATTCGTGACAGCTCTTGTTATTCCATAAATGTCAATTACTACACATACATGTAAGAAAAATTTCGGCATAGGTTCCCCTGAAAAATCACTTTTTCATATTTTTTCAGGCCAACAGAATGGGTCAAGACAGAGAAAAGAAAGGGGCTGGGATTGGTGTTTCACTTATCCTAGAAAAACACCGTCCCCTTTCAATGAGATAGAATTTTAAAAGTAACAAAATAAAAAACTATTTACCTCAGAGTGGTGCACGCGATCATCTAACGGAATAATTGGCTTCATGGTTTGCTTTTGTTTTGGTGCCTCTCCAGTTGCTGGATTGATAAACATCGGGTGGATTCCATAACTAGTACTCTCCATCACTTTTAATGGACCAGAATAGGCAGAGGGCAACTTTTTTTGGTTGGCCAAAGATTTTACCCGATCTAAGTGCCCTTTCAATTTACAATGTCCAATTATTGCTGGTTTGCCCCTGTTTCCGTAATTCAGTGGGTATTTACAGAGTAAACACTTTGCCATTCCCTTCTCATCAATTTTCCTCACCCACTCTGAAACATAGAAAACTTTGTTTTTGCCCGTCAATCATAACGTCTATTTTTTCTTCTAACCATTGCCATCTCCATGCATTCGTACACCCTTCGTCTATTTCCTTCACAACATGGGTATCGTTAGTATGATCGAGAATTTGCTCCATTTTTAATTCTTTATTTTTGGCTGCATCACATTGTTATCACGTATTTTCCAGCATCCATTGCGCCATTGACACATGAAATTTGATTCGCTGTTGCCCCAGCTATTAACCAATCGGCATTCAGCTATTGGCACGCGCTAAATTGCACTTCAACAGGTGCGCATGACAGGTGCGCTGTCACACCGCCGTTGTTACCATAAAAATATCCCAACTAAACCTACAATGCGTGAGCGATGTATACTCTCTCTCTCTCTCCTCACCCCCCACCCCCCCCACCCCCATTTCTCAACGGATTTGCACGAATCACAGAAATGACTTTTCCCGACCAGTACACGTGGAAATCCGCGTAGGCGAGGAAAAGTCACATCCCTGATAACACTTTCCTGAAAAAAGTGTCAAGAAAACATCTCAGTTTACATGAAAGTAACCATTAAAATAACATCACAATAATAATATTCACAAACACTTCAGCCACAAATGATTGTTTAAGCATGATTTTGTTTGGTACAAGTCGCTTTGTTGGGTGAAAACATTCATAACGTGACTTAAATTAAACTTGTATAAACTCTGTTGCTAATGCCACTGAAACACATGTCCTTGCAACTTTAATTTCAGATATTCAAATTGTACTATTTTCAGTGGAAACCAAAAGTTATTGCAGCTGACAGCATAATTTTTAGCTCCACTATTCGTAAAGTTTTACATGCAAGTTACTATCTCCAAAACTAATGCAGATATTGATTTGAAACTTCACATGTGTCTTCGGGGTTATAAAACTAGTTGATAGCATCAAGTCCCATAACTCTGACTTGCATTTTGGCCAAATTATGCCCCCTTTTGGACTTAGAAAATCCTGGTTAAAGTTTTACATGCAAGTACCTACAGCTATTACTAAAAGGCATATAGATTTGAAACTTATTTTTTCTTTTTCTAGATCAATTACCAACCTCACTGGGTCAAGTCCCATAACTCTGACATGTATTTTGGGCAAATTATGTCCCCTTTTGGACTTAGAAAATTCTGGTTAAAGTTTTGCGTGCAAGTTACTATTTGCAGAACAAATGCAGATAATTATTAAGTTGAAACTTCACATGTGCCTTCAGAGTAATAAAACTAGTTGATAGCATCAAGTCCCATAACTCTGATCATGTGCATTTTGGTGAAATTATGTCCCCTTTTGAAGTTAAAACTCTTTTGATATTTTATCATTTTGTGTAATATTTTCCTGCTTCTGGGACAATATTTCGAATAGTCGAGCACTGGCTGTCTTACGGACAGCTCTTGTTACAATTAGCAATTGCCTGGTTCATGTACAAAAATCATGTATGTCCAGTTGATCTTTGATGTTACATAAAATACTTGGTGTAGAGTCAGAACACTAGACATCAAGCATAAACAAACTGTAGTATGAACAAGCAGGAATTACTCATGTGGTGTTAAGTTGTGTTCTAAACAGAAGCTATAAAATTATGTTCGTATCTTTTTCCGGGCGTAGCGGATTTGCTCTGTTATAGCATCATCTTATATCTCTTTTCATTTTTGGTGATCCCTTGTTATTGAGCTGGCACCAGGCTGTGACATAATCTGTAACCGAGACGTAGATAAGGATATATACTTGGAAAATAACATTTGTCTGGGGATCAAACTCACGGCCCTGCAATTGGTAGATCTGTGCTCTCCATACTGAGCTATGTGGGCAGCTGTTGTAACAACACTGTTTTATTATATACCTATATAAAATCTTCAAAAAAGTACAGCTTGCATTTTACAAGTGAAAAGAACAGTCAGGACCCTTCTAATATAAAATCTAAAACTACCTCAAATGACATTTATGTTGACTACTTCTACCACCAAATGCTCTTATGAATTCATGCGTAAAAAATGCAGAGTATTGAGCTGCAGAAATCTGCAGCAAAACCAGAATGTGGAAAAGAATGCGGAAATTGGGAGAAAATAAGGTATCGGAAAAGTTCCGCAATCAATGCGGAATGCGGAGTATTGAGCCGAGGAAATCTGCAGCAATTAACCTGAATGCAGAGAATCTGCGGAAATGCGATTGCGGAGTATTATCCGCATTCATGCGTAAATTTCCCCATTTCTTTGCCTCGATTTTCCAGGGAAGAAAGCAGAAATGAACAAAAGGTATAAAAACGGGCAGATTGGGCGATCACTATAATATGAATTACAACTCTTGTGAGGCGTGATTCAAATTTTTAGACAAGATTGACTCCATCTTGCTTAAGTGGAGGATAACAATGTTTCAAAATACAAATGATGAACAACTTTACCTTTTATTTATTGATGGTCACTGTCTACAAGATTCAATTAAATAAACATACATAATGACTAAACGAGACTTATTTACATAATGCAATGATATTGCAAGACAAAAATTTGACGTTATCACTGCACTGAAGCTGTCGCAAATGAAAATTGACCATAATCACCTTTCTTTAAAGTTTTAATCCTGTACAAGTGATACGACAATTCAAAACAAAATTTTTACTTATCAAAAAGCAAGGAAATGTTTTGTTATTACAGAAAAAAAGGGTGCAAGACTGTCACGAAATACGCCCATCATCGTTCTTGGCCTAATTCAAGGGGCATAATCCAAGGATGCCTGAGGCGATTTGTGTGGTTATTGTACTTGGCCCAATTATGCCATAATCTAAGATTGCATGGGGCGATTTGGCTGGTTATCAAACCTGGCTGAGATATTATGTCCACAAATATTTTCAGCAGTTTTAATGAAAATAAGATGAAAACTGTTTGAGTTAAAAGCAGACATGCTTCGGATTCCGACCGCTTGCCCGGGTGTTCACATAATAAGCCCCGCTCTTTCAGAGACAGCATATAAAAAAACTGAAATCAGATTTGTCTAGCACAGCTCTTGTGTATAGATGACAAAATATTTTCTTGCAAATTGCTGGGTCATAATAAATATGTTACATTAGCAATGATGCATAAAAAGTGAATATACTATATTCATTCCCATGAAGTATAGAATGAATTTGACATGTGTTCCAAAATTGTCTAGCAACCAAAATATAAATCGCCATAATAAATTTAATTAACCCTTACCCTGCTAAATTTCTATAATGAACTTGTCTGTCTCTCAATTTGGAAAGTACTATTAACAGTTAATAGGGGTGCACACCAAAAAGATCTTGACTGAAGTGTAAACAGTGCAGATTATGATCAGACTGCATGAATTATTAGGCTAATCATGATCTATACTGCTTGAAAAGGCTGAATCAATCGTGTCCAGCATGATAAGGGTTAAATTAGAAACCGATTCGTCTAAAGTAGCAGAAATATATTCTGAATGGAAACGGGTTAATCCGGAGTATCCTGATGAGATGAAACTGTTCAAAAACAGTAAAATTTTGCCCACATTTTGTGTTTTGGGAACTCAATATTGGCCACTGAGTGTACATTCTAAAATCATTTACAGATCTTAACCTGATTTATGGCTAGTAAACAAATGTGAAATGTTTTACATAGGAAAATCAAACGTTTTGATATCAAAACTTGAATACTTAAGCAATATTAGTAATTAACAACATTCTTCAGAAAAAATCAATATCTCGAGATCCATAAAAAACACTGTCTCTTCTAATTCTTCACTTTGATGAAAAGTTGTTTTTTTTCCAAGTTCCAAGCCTGGTGTATCAATCAAAAACACTGCCTCTTCTGAATCTCCACTTTGATGAAAAGTTTTTTTTCCAAGCCTGATGTTTTGACAGTGGTAGCGGTAGCAGCATTAAGGGTTGTGTGAACGACGATTCGAAGGCTTAAGGATATCTGCCATTTTCCTATTGATCACAGATTTCGTCATAGATGGAAAATGTTCCATCATGATTTCTGTAAATAAAACATCATGATTTCTATAAAGGAAACTTGTTTTTAATTTCAGCAAAATTGTAACACAACAGGGCTATGACCAGAAACTTTCACAAAAAATACATTATAAGAATAATAACCAATCCTAAGTCATATATATCTCAAAGGGTTGAGCAGTCTGAAAGAGCAAGGAGAGAAATTTTTTCATCAGTTTTGTCAGAAATGTCTTTTTAAGTGGCATTTAAGTTATAATCCTTTTAAAAGTTAAAATTGTCTAAAAATATTTAAAAGCTAATGTTACTTATATATAATTCAATAAAAAAAGATGCAAAATAAAGCTTCTATTTCAATGTTTTTCAGGTCAAATCTGTTTAATTTTGTTTCTTTGTTTCTTATCCAGATAAATCGTTTAGTTTGTTTTCATTCGAGGTCTTGAAAGTTGCCCCCTCTCTCTCCTTCTCTGAAAACATGGCTCTGCACAGTGTTTTCGCAGCGTTTGAAACGCTGTCATCTCCTTTTTAGCTCACCTGAGCCAAAGGGTCATGGTGAGCTTTTGTGACCGCTCAATGTCAAATAATTGATCTAATCTATTGTAAATCAAATAACAAAGGAAAAGCTGTGTAAGTTCAAAATATTAGGTGAAGATTACTGCTAATAATTAAATTCCATGAATGTTACAGAAATTTCCTTAAGCTGTGACATCGTTGTTCAATCTTAAGACCAAATCATTTTTACAGCCATGTTTAAGTTGCATTTTTATCTCCTTACATGGCTCAGTTTGATTGCCAGTTAAACAAAGAAGAAGGTCAAGCTCTGTATGTTCTGTGATAAACAACAGTGCAGACTGGTAAGACAACATTATGACGTCAGATTGCTGTATTACATCCGGTGCTTTACTACATGGATAAATGAAGCCCAGCATAATTTTTATCAGAATGTTTAAATGGGCATGTAAGAATGAAAACAATCAAGGCCTTCTTGTGGCTTATTACTTAACTTACCACGGTTCATTGTTCAGATGCTAAGACATTAAACCAGTCTGGCTTAAGCGCCCTCGTGGTACAATTCCTGGACTCGGCTAAATCAGGTGGCAAACCACTCGAGACGTTGAATATTTGTAGTTGTTTTTTAACTCGACTATTCGAAGAATAGTCTGGCTATTCTACTCACCCTGGCGTTGGCGTCAGCGTCGGCGTCACACCTTGGTTAAGTTTTTGCATGCAAGTACATACAGCCTTCAATTAAAGGCATATAGCTTTGAAACTTATTTTTTCTTTTGCTAGGTCAATTACCAACCTCTCTGGGTCAAGTCCCATAACTCTGACATGTATTTTGAGCAAATTATGCCCCCTTTTGGACTTAGAAAATTTTGGTTAAAGTTTTACATGCAAGTTACTATCTCGAAAAAATAATGCAGATATTGATTTGAAACTTCACATGTGTCTTCGGGGTTATAAAACTAGTTGATAGCAGCAAGTCCCATAACTCTGACCTTCATTTTGGCCAAATTATGCCCCTTTTTGGACTTAGAAAATTCTGGTTAAAGTTTTGCGTGCAAGTACATACAGCTATTTCTAAAAGGCATATAGATTTGAAACTTATTTTTTCTTTTTCTAGATCAATTATCAACCTCACTGGGTCAAGTCCCATAACTCTGACATGTATTTTGAGCAAATTATGCCCCCTTTTAGACTTAGAAAATTTTGGTTAATGTTTTACATGCAAGTTATTATCTCCAAAACTAATGCAGATATTGATTTGAAACTTCACATGTGTCTTCGGGGTTATAAAACTAGTTGATAGCAGCAAGTCCCATAACTCTGACCTTCATTTTGGCTAAATTATGCCCCCTTTTGAAAATTCTGGTTAAAGTTTTGCGTGCAAGTATATACAGCTATTTCTAAAAGGCATACAGATTTGAAACTTATTTTTTCTTTTTCTAGATCAATTACTAACCTCACTGGATCAAGTCCCATAACTGTTACATGTATTTTGAGCAAATTATTCCCCTTTTTGGACTTAGAAAATCCTGGTTAAAGTTTTGCGTGCAAGTACATACGGCAATTACTCTTTTCACCTATCGGATGCACGGTTGTGTTCCCCGGGAGATCAAAAAACATGGGTGTTTCGTCCATGTTTCCAATCTGTGAAAGTTCAAAGTCAAATTCTTTCCGTTCACGGATAACAAACTGGTGAAATGATGTTACATGATTCTCAACATCGCTGGGTAATTTCTGTGCGATGTGCGTCCTCTGGCGCAGAGTTAGTCCATGTCTGTTCATGAATCGTGAACACCAGCCTGCCGATGCCTTAAATACACCTTTGTCTATAGAATACTTAGAGTCCTTTGCCAAGTGCAAAGCCTTAATTCTAATCACATTTCTCGTCACAACAAAAGCACTTTCCCGTAATTCTAAAATCCAATTTAACAAGTCTGTCTCTAGCCCCTCGTATTGGCTCAAACGCACAACACGACGTTTCTGTCATTTAGGACCTTCGATAATTCTGTCCTTGGACTTACGCCAGTCTCGTACAAGTTTTTCGCTGACCCCAAACTCGCGTTCAGCGGCACAATTGTTAGAAGATTCTGCGAATTTTATTACACGAATTTTGAATGCATTATCATATGCAACACGCTTCCGTTTAGGCATTTTGTCACAGTTCTATCAAAATAATAATGGATAATCCGATGCGTGCGTGAAATTTAACAGTTTTATGACAGTTTACATCTCAAACAGAAATCAATACAAGAATGAATTCATCATAAAGGTATCTAACATATTTACGAAACTGTTACAACAATTGATGTGCATAATTACTGAAGACACGCCTTCGACCTATGAAAAAAATGCTTGACATTGAGTAATAAATTTTGATTGGTTATGGGAGTGCCAAACGACTGAGTAAATATTTCTGATTGGTGGTGGTTCACGGGGTGCAGTGTTTTTGTGCATATCATTAATCGCAGGCTTTGTCGGTGTGAATGTCGCTTTGACAAAAGATAAAAGAGCCGCCAATTCTTTGGATATCGAGGTGATTCGGCACCTGCTAGCTGTCATGTTATTCACATGGATTAACTTGAGAGGACAGTACCTATTTAGTGACTCGGTTCGTTTTTGTTCTACTGTTACAAACAAAGTATTTTTAATTATGTTTGCCGATACTTGCTAAAAATTTCTTTTTGCCGAACGCGGATAAAAAGGGATATTGTATTTAATAATTAAAAAGATTGACTTTATTGTTTTACAAATGAGTGCCATTCCTACTTTATTTTTAATTATAATGTTTGCCGATACTTGCAAAAAAATTCTTTTTGCTGAACGCGGATTAAAATAACGAATACCCGGTAAAAGCTTTACGAAAGATTGACTTTATTGTTTTACAAATGAGTGTCATTCCTACTTCTTTTTTAATTACGTTTGTCGAAACTTGCAAAAAAAAAATTCTACAAATGCCTGGTAAAAGCTTTTCGATACTGTATTTGAAAATAATTAAAAAGATTTAATTTATTGTTTTACAAATGAGTGTCATTGCAACTTTTTCACTATACTTTATATAACTTGCATAAGAAAACATTGTCACTATTTTACGAACCGTCTTGCCGATACCGGTAACGGGTGGATACGGCATCCGATATTTAGACAAGACAAACATGGCGCTTGGTTGGGAAATGACAAAAACATTATTTTCATTTGATATTGCAGCCATAAGTCGACCCAAGAATGTAAACTGTATATTTGATCCTTGAAAACTCGACTTATGGCCGCGAATATACGGTACTAAAAGGCATATAGATTTGAAACTTATTTTTTCTTGTTCTAGATCAATTACCAACCTCACTGGGTCAAGTCCCATAACTCTGGCATGTATTTTGGGCAAATTATGCCCACTTTTGGACTTTGAAAATTCTGGTTAAAGTTTTACATGCCAGTTTCTATCTCCAAAACTAATGCAGATATTGAATTGAAACTTCACATGTGCCTTCGGGGTTATAAAACTAGTTGATAGCAGTAAGTCCCATAACTGATATGCATTTTGGTCAAATTATGCCCCCTTTTGAACTTAAAACTCTTTTGATATTTAACCTTTTTGGGTAATATTTTCCTGCTTCTGGGACAATATTTCGAATAGTCGAGCTTGGCTGTCTTACGGACAGCTCTTGTTATGACATTTTGTCATTAATGACTATTTACTAAGACTTGTAGAGCAGTTTCATGGAACACCTTATTGCACTTTGTTAACTAATACTCCATTTAAATCAGGTGATTCCTCTGTAAGTTCTGTCAGCTGTTTTCTGGGGAATGTCCGCAAAGTCTGTGGCTGACCAGAAACATGAACATCATGAAGTTGCTGTAGTCTTTGACTAGATGTGGCCAATACGTGTTGCGGTGCTTGATCTGGTGTGGAAGAATAGTGTTGAGGTGATTGCAATAAATGCTGTTGTGCAGAGTGCTGTGGACCATGTGTTAATAATGACTGCTGTGGAGTACACTGCTCTGGAACGGGTGGAAATTATAACTTTTTGTTGTGTAGTTTTGTGTCCTTTGACCTTGTGGAAATGACAGTGGTTGTGGTGTAACCTCAGACGTTAAAGAAGAGTGCTCTAGTGTTTGATGTGTTGCATAAGCTGATCCTAGCTGTGATGTATGGCTGAATACACGTTGCTGGAAATTATGTTGTGAGAATGGCTGAGAAGTTTTAGATGGAGTGCTTTAAGAAGTGTTGGTTTGCAGTGGTGACGACAGTTCTATGTAGAACATTCCATCTGTCCACAGCTCATCCTCCTGTTGCTGTAAGAATGCTTAAATGATTAAATTATACTAACATGTATGTGTCCTTGTCTAAACACATAAACCACACAAAAACAAGTCCCTCTAAATTCAACTGAAATGCTGCAATCCACCTGCCATTATTTGTTAAATTGTTGAAAACACAATATGCACCAAATACATTTAAAAAAGTAGTTGCCTCACTATAGTTCAAACCTTTAAATACCATTGATATGAAATTTAGATTTATTTTTTTTTTTGATAATTTTATGTCCAAATTGATTGATCGTTTGCTTCTTTTCATTTGTCTTTTGTTCCTTCTCACTCTCACATCCCCAGTTGAGTCTTTGTAAAATGTCAATCTGCACATAGATAGAATCTGGAAAAGCATTTTTAGTGTATTCTAAACTCTCCTGTACTAGTTTTAAAATATATCTTAATGTGTGGGTCCTGACACTGTTGCCACATAATTGAATAAAAAGTACCTTTGGTGGAGATTTGAAAAGCGCTGGCAACTGGATACACTGAATAAAATCAGCCCATCCCAGTCCTTTAATCTCTCACCAGGTGATGGTGTGTCCTTCTGGAAGCTTTAAATTGTGGATTCCCCTAACTTTAGCTCTCATGCCAGACCAATATTGGATTGAAACCCCACAAAGCCAGATTTCTCTATCATTGGCAGAATTATCATTGTTGAATGATTGTCTCAGTAGAGTGAAAATGGACACAGTTAGAAGGATTTATCTCGCCCAGTAAATGTACTGTCCCTTACCAAAATAACTTACAAGTGACCTATAGGCCAATTTGATAAGTCATTTATAAGTGATCTGTAAGTGACTTATAAGTCACCTATTCAATCTACCTACAAGTTACTTATAAGTGACCTATTAGGATTTTAAATGCAAATTAGATATAAGTAACTTATAAGACACTTGTATGTGACTTATATGTTGTTCATTTTTAGACATGTGAGTGATTTATAGTTGACTTATAAGTCCACTGTAAGTGACATATCTGAATATCGGTGACTTATAAGTCATCTATTGATAAACCCCCCCCCCCCACACACACAAAATTATGAAAGAGAAGAAATTTTCAGATTTGATACAACTTTTGGTTTAAACAATATTTTATTAATCACAATTCATTTACAACATTTCTAGCTCACCTGTCACAAAGTGACAAGGTGAGCTTTTGTGATCGCGCAGTGGCCGTCGTCCGTGCGTCCGTAAACTTTTCCTTGTGACATCTCTAGAGGTCACAGTTTTCATGGGATCTTTATGAAAAGGGGTCAGAATGTTCATCTTGGTAAATTCTAGGTCAAGTTCGAAACTGGGTCACGTGCGGCCAAAAAGTAGGTCAGTAGGTCTAAAAATAGAAAAACCTTGTGACCACTCTAGAGGCCATAATTTTCAATGGATCTTCATGAAAATTGGTCAGAATGTTTACCTTGATGATTTCTAGGTCAAGTTCGAAACTGGGTCATGTGCGGCCAATAACTAGGTCAGTAGGTCTAAAAATAGAAAAACCTTGTGACCACTCTAGAGGCCATAATTTTTAATGGATCTTCATGAAAGTTGGTCAGAATGTTCACCTTAATGATACCTAGGTTAAGTTCGAATCTGGGTCACGTGCAGCCAATAACTAGGTCAGTAGGTCTGAAAATAGAAAAACCTTGTGACCACTCTAGCGGCCATAATTTTCAATGGATCTTCATGAAAATTGGTCAGAATGTTCATCTTGATGATATCTAGGTAAATTTCGAAACTGGGTCACGTTCGGCCAAAAACTAGGTCAGTAGGTCTAAACATAGAAAAACCTTGTGACCTCTCTAGAGGCCATATTTTTCAATGGATCTTCATGAAAGTTGGTCAGAATGTTCACCTTGATGATATCTAGGTCAAGTTCAAAACTTGGTCACCTGCAATCAAAAACTAGGTCAGTAGGTCAAAAAATAGAAAAACCTTGTGACCTCTCTAGAGGCTTTACTTTTCAGTGGATCTTCATGAAAATTGGTCAGAATGTTCACCTTGATGATGTCTAGATCAGATTCGAAACTAGGTTACGTGTGATCCAAAACTAGGTCAGTAGGTCTAAAAATAGAAAAACCTTGTGACCTCTCTAGTTTGTTTGTACCTACAGCGCATGCATGAATCTTGGAAATGCCAGGCATAATCCGATTTCCGGCATAAATCTCAGGGTTCGCACAGGCCTTGGAAACTGCTTGGAAACGAGCTGCATCTTGAAAAGTGCTTGAAATGTCGAATTGAATTTGAATTGTAAAAAAGTAAATTTTACTGATTCTTCTTGTGGTTTACTGACAATTGATTTTAAAATGGCAAGTGCCTTTTCAAACTGAGTTGGCTAAAGGAATATAGATGGTGCATTGCCGAGTTTGTAATAGAATAATTGAAAAAGTGCCATGGGCGAAAGTTATGAATAATATCTATGGTTTAGATAGTTTGATAAATGTGTTTCAAAGTAATAACACCAAAAAAACCCAAAAAACTTAACAGTCTCGAAAAAATGGAGTGCGGTATAAGTCCTTTAAAATGCCAATTTGTCCTTGAAAAGTCCTTTAATTCAGTTCCCAGATTTCTGTATGAACCCTGAAGACTTTTCTGCCATGTTATAAATACAGCTGAATTGCCCCAACCCATCAGTACTCTCAGTGCTTTGATTTAAGTCTTCCAGGGTAAGGAATAGTCATGTTAGTACAAAAATGCAGTCTTAACAGTCTCGAAAAAATGGAGTGCGGTATAAGTCCTTTAAAATGCCAATTTGTCCTTGAAAAGTCCTTGAATTCAGTTCCCAGATTTCTGTATGAACCCTGAAGACTTTTCTGCCATGTTATAAATACAGCTGAATTGCCCCAACCCATCAGTACTCTCAGTGCTTTGATTTAAGTCTTCCTGGGTAAGGAATAGTCATGTTAGTACAAAAATGCAGCATTTGAGCCTAGGACCCTCAAACTGGATATGGAAATTGGCCCTGACTAGGTCAAAAGGGACTGTTGCAACAAAAAATGTTTATCCTGATGATATTTAATGTGTATGCCTATGTGCTCTATGTCAGAACTTGATCACATCATTTTGAGCAATGGTACTCAGGTGAGCGATACAGGGCCATCATGGCCCTCTTGTTAATATTGAATATGCAACAGATCATCACAAGTGAAAAATTAAGACAATATAACCTTGTTATTTTATGCTAACTGATGAAACTGTGTTTTATCAGTGAGATATAATCCACTGCATATCAGTCACTGTGAATGCCAGTCTACTTGTACATTGTGTATTAATTTTAAATTATTTGCTTAAAACAGGATGAAAATTGTAGTCGCACCTTGTTCTTTACAGTATATTTCTCGATTCAAATTATTTTACTTAATGAGAATTTCATAACGTTATGCAGCAGAAAATGGAACTTTATGTTGTGTGCGTCTTTATAACATCATAACACGTCTGATGTCATGTCTGTTTACGCGCGTCTGTTTACTGAGCTGAGATAAAAATTTGTAACAAAATGCACATCTTAAAGGTGGATAATCAGATTTTGGCCATGTAACGGATTTGTTCGAAACTTTAGCATCTGATCATTTACACTCATTTATGTCCATTTAACACTTAATACAAATTAGATTTTCACTGGAGGTATTTCTAAAATTTCATTTTCCTATCCTGGTTGCCCAATCAAGATAGAGTTATTTTATCATAAGTATAAATTTGATAAACATACTCTGCCTAAGGAAATGTATAAATATTAGACATATTGTAATATATTTGTAAAATATTTGCAATAAAAATTATGTATTTAGATGGAATTCATTAGAAACGCAAGTTTGAAAAATTATTATTACCTCCCTTTGCCTATCTTGGTTGCGCAAATAAATGAATTCAGAAGCTACACACAGCTTTTAAACTTGCATTTTGGTTCAGATTGTTCAATAGTTGATATGTCTATCAAATGCAAATGTAAAACTAGACATTGTATCGAAATAAAAATAAATAACCAGCTTTTTATATACTTTCATATTAAAGGGGAGTAATTACAAAATTTTATAAAAATAATAAAATATACATTTCAAATAGGAATCTAACTCTATGTAATCGGTCTTTTTGTTCCTTAAATAATTCTCTGCCAGAATATACAAAAAGTAAAAAATGTCATTAAATGTTGTTTAAATGTGATTAACCACCTTTAACATATTAAATTAAGCATAAAATAAAAAGAAAATTTGTTTGTTTCGAGTGAATATGGAATACATCTCACCTCGAAGTGAGAAAATTTTCACATTTTCACTCGTGCTACGCGCCAGTGAAAGTATTTTAAATTTTCTCACTTCTCAATGAGATATTTTCCATATTCACTAAAAGCATTCCTTTACATAAAATTTTTATTCGTTTGTGAGTGTTTAGTTTGTTTCAGAGTGTCTTTATGCACGTCACTACACTTCTGGTTGATTGCCAGTACCACATCCCTTTCAAGTGTTTTTCTTTTCTCCCAAACGTATTCTGTAAAAGGAAAATTTCTTTCATCAATTAAGTTCAAAAAAGATTAATATCTATCAAAAGACAGTATAATATATCAATGTCTGTGTAACATGTACCTCATTTCTATATATAAACCTGACCATATAATGAGGAGTTCTCAGATATTAAGCAACTTGATATCCAGGGCTTTAACAGATAAAAGTACTGACCATAAATCAGGAAGCAGCCATTGAGTATGATTATATGGGCTATCATTCCCTTTTCTCAGTAAATGCAAAATACTAAAGTTTAATTTAAAAGGTGTGAGAGTATGTTTGATATGCCTGAAGGAAGTTGTCTAATACAGCTCTTCATAATACAGGGGCCTCAGATGCAATAACACTGGCATCTAAGGTCCAGTTGTCCAGTATGGATGGTAAAACAATATGTCTTGGCTAATATCAAATGAGCTATGTCATGTGAAAATGTGTCTACATATCTTGTCTACATTTTGTGACCAGTGCAGGCCCAGATCAGCCTTCACATTCGCAAAGTCTGATCAGGACCCATACTGTTTACCAGTATGTCACAAAAGAACTGTTCTGTCTCAAGAAACAATTTTCTCATTCTAGTTAAACTATACAAATTAAAGCGCCAAACAACCTTGACTTTTTTTTCTGGAAATAATTAAAATGTCGGAAGGCACATTTTCTCATGACGAATCTGAAATAAAAACAAAGGTACTAGCTATCATGCACACAAGACAAATATGGACAAATTTCTGTTTTCAGTGACAGCTCATCCTGTGACATGAGTTTCAGTTTTCACCGTTAACTTGTCCTGCTTTTTCCATTGGGTCATATGTAGATAAACACATGTCCCACAGTTTCTATACAGATGATGGTGTACTAGTACATCTTATGCATTGTATCACTATCAACATCCAGGCCCAGGATATATTCTCTGTAAATGCAGGTAGCAGCAAATTTCACAGGCATGTTTTGTTATGGGAAACCAAGAAATTTTTCAAGGATAGCCTAATTATAAAACAAAACACATACTTACATTTTCAGATGAATCCAATCCATTTCAGCTTGGCCAAGGGAGTCAGTAGGTGCTGTTGCATAACTTGATGATTCACTTGTAGTCACAGGTGAAGGGGTTAGTGGAGTTAATTTTACTATTTTTTTTGCTGGTCTATGTGGTGTATTAGGCGAGTGATCAATGTCTTCTGAGGAGGTTGATAAAGTTTGTTTATTTGTCATGAGAAACTGCACATTCTGTTCTAATGCAGTGATTCGTTGTGTAAGTGCATTTATGTATGCCATGCAATTTGTTCAGTCTACTGAAGGTTTCTCAGTTGTCAAGTTCTTTGCAAGGTACTCAGAGGCACTCATATCCCAGTCAAATATTCCTGATGAAAATGTGTCATTTGGTGCTTGATGTGGGTGGCTGAAACCAGGAGTCTGAGATGTCAAGTTACTCATATTATTTCGAGTGAAGGGCTGTGTCTGGCTGACTTGGAATTGTGAAAAATTTGTGATGCCAGGGTTCAAGTGAGTCTGACTAATCTGTATGTCTGATGAACTTGTGATGCCTGTGTACTGTTGGGTTGGTATGACCTGTGGTTCTGTTAGAATTGTTATGTCTGGCTCTTGTAATTGCTTCATCCGTGATGACATTAAGGTGTTTGAGAGTGGCTGCACCTGTGATTCCTTCTCAACTTTTGAGTTCTGCAGAATCCTTGCCACCATCATTCTGGATGACTCCAATGATGCCACTTTTTTCTGTTTCTCAGGGATTACTTTGTCTTCCAGGCTCATTGGCTTTTTCTTTTTCCTTTCTTGTGTGCTTTTTTGCTCAGCATCTCTCTTCGTGGATTTACTTTTTTGCTCAGCATCTCTCTTCGTGGATTTACTTTTTTGCTCAGCATCTCTCTTAGTCGATGTACTCTTTTGCTCAGCATCTCCCTTTGAGGTACATGAAGCATTGTCTGTAAAAAGCATTAAAAAGTTTTAACATCTGGGAGACACTGCCTACACCCCCCCCCCCCCCCCAGCATCAGCTTAAGTGGTATTTAATCTTCATTGATAAATCAATGTTCAATTAATGATTGTTATTCATTCATTCTCTGATAACTGTTCATTAATCAAATTATATTTTACATTATATATAAAACACAACTTACAGCACAATGTAATGTCAGTTTCATGGTTGATTGCAAAGTGAACAATCAGTCTGGCTTTAGGATATCTGTAAAAAGATATACTGCTGAAAATAGAAAGCAATATACTGTTAAAAGCATTTTTCTTCATAAAGGTATATTGGAGGGAATCATGAACCAAAGGATTTTTGACATAAAGGTATTTCTTCCTGTATAATTCATGTATATATAAAAGTTTCACAATTTTGCTAACTGCTAACAGTCAAGTCATAGTTAAGGATAATTGCTGAAAAACTGCTACAGAATACAATTATAGTATATTGGCATTCTTAATTCATAATTCTAACACGACCAGCAAATAACCTACATACATGTAGAACAAAATCTATCTCGGGTTATTCTGCAATAAACCACTCGCGTGCAATGATGTCATCCGATCCAGGTATGTAGCACGGTCGTAAAAAAAAGTTACCATTTTTATGCCCCAGAAGGGAGGCATATAGTTTTTGAACCGTCTATCTGTCGGTCTGTCCGCATTTTTCGTGTCCGGTCCATATCTTTGTCATCGATGGATGGATTTTCAAATAACTTGGCATGAATGTGTACCACAGTAAGACGACGTGTCCGCGCCGGTGCAAGAACGCCAAGTGTCCTGTTTACTCAAAGGTTCACGGGTCACACTACTTAGACATATAAGGGATAGTGCATCGATGGGCGTGTCCGGTCCATATCTTTGTCATCGATGGATGGATTTTCAAATAACTTGGCATGAATGTGTACCACAGTAAGACGACGTGTCGCACGCAAGACCCAGGTCCGTATCTCAGAGGTCAAGGTCACACTTAGACATTAAGGGATAGTGCATTGATGGGCGTGTCCGGTCCATATCTTTGTCATCGATGGATGGATTTTCAAATAACTTGGCATTAATGTGTACCACAGTAAGACGACGTGTCATGCGCAAGACCCAGGTCCGTAGCTCAAAGGTCAAGGTCACACTTAGATGTTAAAGGTCTTTTTTCATGATAGTGCATTGATGGGCGTGTCCGGTCCATATCTTTGTCATTCATGCATGGATTTTAAAATAACTACGCATAAATGTGTGACACAGTAAGACGACGTGTCGCGCGCAAGACCCAGCTCCGTAGGTCAAAGGTCCTAAACTCGAACATCGGCCATAACTATTCATTCATGCCCCTTTTGGACTTAGAAAATCAGTTTTCTTGGTTAAGTTTTATGTTTAGGTCAGCTTTTATCCTAAACTATCAAAGCTATTCCTTTAAAACTTGCAACACTTGTTCACCATCATAAGCTGACCCTGTACAGCAAGAAACATAACTCCATCCTGCTTTTTGCAAGATTAATGGCCCCTTTTGGAGATAGAAAATATCAGATTTCTTGGTTAAGTTTTAAGTTTAGGTCAACTTTTTCTCTTAAACTATCAAAGCTATTGCTTTAAAACTTGCAACTCTTGTTCACCATCATAAGCTGACCCTGTACAGCAAACAACATAACTCCATCCTGCTTTTTGCAATAATTATTGCCCCTTTTGGACTTAGAAAAATCATTTTCTTGGTTGAATATTATGTTTAAGTCAACTTTTCTCATAAACTATCAAAGCTATTGCTTTAAAACTTGCAACAGTTTTTCACCATCATAAGTGGACACTGTACATCAAGAAACATAACTCTATCCTGCTTTTTGCAAGAGTGATGGCCCTTTTTAGACTAAGAAAATCATGGGTAGGACAATATTTCTATTATACAAAAAAATCAGATGAGCGTCAGCACCCGCAAGGCGGTGCTCTTGTGTTCAGTAGATCTTTTATTGTAAAATGGTCATCAGCCATTGCTGACACACCAGTATCTACCATTTAAATCAGTTTAACATCCCTATTAACCAGTACATGTATTTATAGTAAACACTGAACATTGAGTTGAAGGGAAAAGAATTAAAAACATTCTGAAGCCCTTACACATGTATTGAATGTTTACATATAACACAACAATACTTACTGTCAGAGAACATATTCAGCTGTGTATGCCAGAGATTTTCAACATCTGACGTAGTTTGGTTTGGTGTCACTGTGCTCATCTGACTTTGATTTTGTGTCACTGTGACCATCTGACTTTGGTTTGTTGTCACTGTGCCCATCTGAATTTGATATGGTGTCACCAAACCCGTCTGACTTTGATTTGGTGTCATTATGCCCATCTGACTTTGATTTGGTGTCACCAAACCCATCTGACTTTGATTTGGTGTCACTGTGCCAATTAGGCTACTTTATTCTAGAAGAAGAACCTGCAATAAAAAATATGTGATTATTCAAGCAGCTAACATAAATCAAAGCCTTGAGATGTCTGGTGGTTGCGGGTTTTGCTAGGTTTATTTTCATTTTAAATGCCAATCTATAAATATACATGTATAAGAAACAAATACTAATAAGCCTTGATCTAAGATAAACTCTGCCTGACCTTACATGAACAGCTGGAAGTCAGTGATGTAACCATGGGCTGGAATACCTAATCATTGACAAATCTTATATAATCTAAATGGCCAGTGTGAATGGATAGAGGATGAATAAGAAATGCTTGATCATTGATAATTCATCCGCATTGTTCATGAATGGGACTACTTTGTGTAGCACATGAACAAATTCCTTTAGTTGTGATTTGGAATCAAATAAAGATGCTACATGATTGTCAGAAATACACTTAACTTTGTTTGCGGGATAAACCCGCAACCAAAAATCTAAGCTAGATACAATAGTGTTGGCTCTTAATACATGTATTCAGTATCACAGAAGCAAACAGCTATGACCTAAGTAGTCATGTAATATAACAAGAGGGTCTTGATGACCTTGGATTGCTCACCTAAGTAACAGAGCCACTTTGATATGACCGGATGACTTTCTTCTCAAACAAGATGAATTGGTTTTGTTGCTAAGCAGCATCAACCAGACACACTGCAGTTTTTTCAAGCTTCACAATAGCCTCAGTAACACTCCCTGTACGTGACACAGGTATGATCTGGATGACTTCTTTACCTTTGAACAGTTTCTTCACCCGTTCCCTCTTGGAATAAACTATTGTGGTCATTGAGCTTTTTTTCTGTTAAAAGCTGGTAAAATCTCACAATACCATCACAACCACAGCTACTGCACTCGGGTTGAATGCACTTTGATTTGTGATATGCAGCTCCTTGTTCTTTCTCACACATCTAGTAAGTGCCACTGCTTCATCCTTATTTTTATGCCCCCAAAGGGAGGCATATTAGTTTTTAACTGTCCGTCCGTTCGTTCGTTAGTTAGTTCGTTCGTTCGTTTGTTCGTTCGTTCATTCGTCACAACGTTAACTTTTTGCATGAAAGCACTTTACTCGTGAACCACTGCACCCAGGACCTTCAAACTTCATGTGCTGATAGTACTTATTGAGTACACCACCCCTACTGACTTTGGGGTCACCAGGTCAAAGGTCAAGGTCACAGGGGCCAATGTTAACTTTTTGCATGAAGGCACTTTACTCGCGAACCACTGCACCCAGGACCTTCAAACTTCACGTGCTGATAGTACTTATTAAGTACACCACTCCTACTGACTTTGGGGTCACCAGGACAAAGGTCAAGGTCACAGGGTCAATGTTAACTTTTTGCATGAAGGCACTTTACTCCCGAAGCACTGCACCAAGGACCTTCAAACTTTACATGCTGATAGTACTTTATGAGTACACCAACCGTGCTAACTTTGGGGTCACCAGGTCAAAGGTCAAGGTCACAGGGGCCAACGTTAACTTTTTGCATGAAGGCACTTTACATGCGAACCACTTCACCCAGGACCTTCAAACTTCACATGCTGATAGTACTTATTGATTACACCACCCCTACTGACTTTGGCGTCACCAGGTCAAAGGTCAAGGTGCTGCGGGGGCATTTGTCACCATTAGTGACAGCTCTTGTTTACTTTAGCATTTGACCCATGTATTGCCGCAACTTGTGACACAGCCTTCAGCTTCAAATCAATATTTGGGCAAGACTCACATAAGCAACCAAACCATGGCTTCTTTCTTGTCACTGTACATTTTCTGGTTCATTCCTAACGAATGTTGAAAACGATGCTTTCACATTAGGATGATATCCTTTGAACTCCTTGTAGACATCATAAAGTGGCCTATCTAGCACACGTCTTTCCTGCATATCTATCTTTACTCTTTTGGCGACAGGTAGATTTGTTGATACATCATATCTTTGGAAAAAGTCTTGAATGGTTTTGTTGTTCTGCTCAGTTGTAGCATCTCTACTGGGTTGTTTTTTAGCTCGACTATTCATAGAATAGTAGAGCTATTGGACTCGCCATGCATTGGCATCCGCGTACCGATTTGGTTAAGGTTTTGTAGTATGTAAGCTGGTATCTCAGTAACCGCTTGTGGGAATGGATTGAAACTTCACACACTTATTCACTGTGATAAACTGACTTACATTGCTCCGGTTCCATAACTCTGTTTTGCTTTTTTACATAATTATGCCCCTTTTTTTGGGTTAGCTGGTATCTCAGTACTCACTTATGGGAATGGATTGAAACTTCACACACCTATACACTGTGATAAACTGACTTACGTAGCACAGGTTCCATAACTTTATATTGCTTTTTCACAAAATTATGCCCCTTTTTCAACTTAGAAATTTTTGGTTAAGATTTTGTATGTAAGCAGGTATCTCAGTATTCACTAATGGGAATTGATTGAAACTTCATACACTTGTTCACTGTCATGATCTAACATGCGGTGCAAAGGTTCAATAACTGTACTTTGCCTTTTTAACAAAATTATGCTCCTTTTTCAACCTAGCAGTTTTTTGGTAATTTCTTATAATGTAAGCTGGTATCTCAGTACCCACTAATGGGAATGGGTTGAAACTTCAAATACTTGTCCACTGTCATGAGCTGATAAGCACTGTGCAGGTTTCATAACCCTATTTTGCATTTTTACAAAATTATGCTCCTTTTTTGATTTTTATATTCATTCAGTTGACTAGGCTGTTGAACAGTCGAGCTTTGCTGTCCTCCGACAGCTCTTGTTTCTTTTACAAATTAACAAGAAAGGATACTATTTAAGCACATAGCAACATAGAAAAAAGAATTTAATTGTCTGTGTGTCTGTCTGTCACAAATCCTTGTCTGCGCTCATTTCTCATCTTTAAATTATTCTGATCTTCACCAAACTGGAACAAATGTGTTTGCCAGTAAGTTTGGCCAGTTGGATAACTAGCCAGATCAGCCAAGGAACTTCTGAATGATGGCCCTTGAATAACCAAAAATCGCTCGGGTCTTGGGGCATAAATGACTCGTATACTACTAATTATTGAGTCATTTATGCCCCAAGACCTATTCATGTCAGTTGAGGTCTTGGTGCCTGGATTATACTATTATTCAGATGATTAGGCAGTTGTGAGAAATATTCGCTTTTCTCAATGCAAATCAAATTTAAATAGTAATTTTTAAAGTGTCTGAATTGAAAAGAAAGAAAACAAATTTCTTCGAACAAGTTTTATTGGTGTTCCCATTTTAAATTCACATTGTTAACTATCTATCATCACTTGATTTGCTTGAAGGCAAGAATGATTATCTGCATGGAAGTTGACTCACCACATACATTTGTATATATATAAATTTCCTGAAATGTATTCAGAATCTTCTTTGTACATGTTTCTAAAGCCACTTAGATAATATAGATTCATTTACTTTTGAAGAAGTATAAGTTTGTTGGAATTATGCTCATTATTTATTTATATTGAAAATCTCCATTCATAGAATCAGATATCAGTTCAGGTGGTTGTAAAAGAAAGGCTGCATAGAAATTTTCCCAATTAAAATTCTGTTTAGATGATAAGTATGTCTCCTTATGTATTCAGGTTCTGATTTTGAATATATTGTAACTTAATATAATAGAGGACTATGTATAAGAGCAAACTATTTGCAATATTTCATCCAGTGAATGTTTTAAGATCTGATGTAATCACATGTTGAATATATTTGATTTGACATGTAAAATGAACAATTTTCTTTTTATTTCATGTTTGCTTAAAGGGTGTTAAAATGCATGTTAGATTCCTTTTTGAATGTATATTTATTTACTGTCAAAATTGTTTAGTTTTGCGGGCATGAAAATATGTGGTTTTAACCAAACCAGTTGGGGATACAATTGTTTGTTTCTTTTGTTTAAATTTTGTAGAGCACAAAATTCAGCAATATTATTCCCTCACATATAACTAATGATTTCACATTATTCTGAAATAAATATATATGCTTCCTTGGGATACTGTATCATTAGACAAAGAATAGTTAAGCTTCAGAATGTTTTTGGATTTCATTGTGTCTGCTCTCTTTGACATTAAATTTTTGCATGGCAGATTGATTTTACAGTTCCTATTTTGACAGTGTCATGGTGACAGATTGTTCTACATATTTTCGTCATTATGTATAAGGGTACCACAGATCTGACTCAAAATTACAGATGAAGTTCAGTATCTAGAAATCCAATGGATCAAATGTTTTACAACGAGATAACCAATTTTGGACTTAAAATGATCATTTTGTGGACTTATTTTCAAGACAGGACTTCAAAATGTTCAAGAGGTAGTCGAAATTTTGAGTAAACCGTGTTAAAGATTTTGAATTTCAACTGTATGCGGTCTAATGAAGAAAAATTTCTTAGCTTTTTCTGACTGTCATAGGAAAATCATTTTTGCCAGAATAAAAAAAGACACTGTTTACACTCACATACTAGTACATGTACCCATTTACAGTAATGGGAATGATGTGTGTTGCTGTTTTGTGAAATGACTGCAATTTTACACATTTGTTTGTTAGAAACAATTGTTTTTTAGATGAAAAGTATGATGGCAATATTTGATCTGTCCTATGCATTATTATTGTGTAGCAATTTTGTATAGATAATTATTTATGACATTGTTATGTATAAATTGTTTTGCCATTGTTTTAAATGGTATTGACATTATTTACACTTAAAATAAAAAAAAATAAACTTCTATTTTTACTGTTTATTTATTACTCCCTGTGCTGTTTATTAGACCAATTGTGAGTGTTACTTTAGGCGTAAAAAAATTTGTGTTTCTGGTATCCCGACCTACCCTATATTTGTACCTCCCGACAACAAAGTTGTAAGGGGGGGTATACTGGTTTCAGGTTGTCTGTCTGTCTGTCTGTCTGTCTGTCCGTCTGGCCGTCTGTCCGTAGACGTAATCTTGTGCGCACCATCTCTCCTTATCCCCTTGACAGAATTTAATGAAACTTCACACAAGTGATCAGTACCAACAGTAGTTGTGCATGGGGCATGTTAGGTTCTTTTAAAAAAAATTGCAGAGTTATGGGACTTTGTTTTTTTGTTGCTATACTATATACATAGATACAATCTTGTGCGCACGATCTCTCCTCATCCCCTTGACACAATTTAATGAAACTTTACACAAATGATCAGTAACAACAGTAGTTGTGCATGGGGCATGTTGGGTTCTTTCAGAAAAAAAATTTGCAGAGTTATGGGACTTTGTTTTTTTGTTACTATACAATATACATTTGTACATAGACACAATCTTGTGCGCACCATCTCTCCTCATCCCCTTGACACAGTAACAACAGTAGTTGTGCATGGGGCATGTTAGATTCTTTCGGCGACAAAAATTGCAGAGTTATGGGACTTTGTTTCTTGTTAACATACTATGTACATACAGTCTGCATATGCAATCTTGTGCGTGCCTAATCTACCAAACCCTTACACACAATTTAATGAAACTTCACACAAGTGATCAGTACCAACCCTAGTTGTGCATGGTGCATGTTACATTCTTTTAGATAAATATTCTGCATAGTTATGGGACTTTGTTTTTTGTTACTATACTGTATACATACAGTCTATATACACACAGTCCACATAATTATGCAATCTTGTGTGCATCAAATTGCAATGTACTGTGTCAGTGCATGCGGGGGGTACATTCATCACCTTTAGTGATAGCTCTAGTTTTGGCCTAATGTTTTTATGGCCTTGGAGAATATATAGTTGCAAAACTGCACTTTTTATGCTTTAAACATGGTCAGTGATGTTAGAAACCAAAGGCATAACCCTGTTATTTGTATTTATTACTTAATAAAAAAAAAAAAAAAAAAAAAAAAAGATTTTCCGACTTCCTTACCCTAATTTTTAGCTCACCTGAGCAAAAGGCTCAGGGTGAGCTATTGTGATTGCTCACCGTCCCGTCGTCCGTCCGTCTGTCATCCAGCATCCTTCCTTACTTTCCTTTAAACAACATATCCTCCTAAACCACCAGATCAAATTTGATGAAACTTTACAGGAATGATCCTTTGATGGCCCCCTTTCAAAATTGTTCAAAGCATTCAATTCCACACAGAACTCTGGTTGCCATGGCAACCGAAAGGAAAAACTTAAGAAATCTTCTTGTCCAAAACTGCAAGGCATAGAGCCTCGGTATTTGGCATGTGACATCATCTAATGGTCCTCTTTGAAGATTGTTCAATTTATGCACCTGTCAATATTTTGCCTGCCCGGGGGAGTGGCGGGCATACACGGGACTTTAGACAGAAGACCATTCCCGACAGACGGGAATTTGACAAACATTTGATGTACCAACCAGGCTCTAGGGTGGGATTTAGACAAAAACGTTGTCTCTAGGGTGGGGATTTAGACAACAAAATTTTTGAAATGTCAAATTCCCCTGGGTCAGCCCACCGCCCCCTCCCCCCACCCAGGGCGGGCAAAATATTGACAGGTGCATTATGCCCCTAGGATGAAAAGAGGCCCTGCCCGGGGCTCCAAAGTTTTACATAGATTATAGGGGAAAAAATTAAAAATCATCTTGTCTGAGACCACAAGACCTAGGCCTTTGATATTTGGTATGTGGCATTGCCTTGTTATCCTCTACTAAGTTTGTTCAAATTATATCCCTGGGATGAAAAGAGGCCCCACCCAGGGGGTACCAAATTTTACATAGACTTATTTAGGAAAAAAACTTAAAAAATCTTTTTTTCTGAAACTCCGAGGCCTAGGCTTTTGATATTTGGTTTGTTGCATTGCCTAGTGGTCATTTACCAAAATTATTCAAATTATGCCCCTGAGGTGAAAAGAGGCCCCACCAAGGGGGTGCCAATTTTTACATAGACTTATATAGGAAAAAACTTTAAAAATCTTCTTGCCTGAAACTGCAAGGCGGCTTTTGATATTTGATATGTTGCATTGCCTAATGGTCCTCTACCATAATTGTTCAAATTATGCCCCTCGGGTGAAAACAGGCCCTGCCCTGGGGGCCCCAAGTTTTACATATATAGGAAAAAAATTAAAAATCTTCTTATCTGAAAGTTCAAGGCCCTAAGTCTTTGATATTTGGTATGTAGCATTGCCTAGTGGTTCTCTAAGATGATTGTTTAAATTATACCCCTGGGGTGAAAAGAGGCCACGCCCCTGGGCTCCCAAGTTTCACATAGACATAAAATTAGGGACAAAAATTAAAATTCTTTTTATCTAAAACCACAAGACCTAGGCCTTTGATATTTGGTATGTAGCATTGCCTTGTGATCCTCTACTAAGTTTGTTCAAATTATATCCCTGGGATGAAAAGAGGCCCCACCCAGGGGGTATCAAATTTTACATAGACTTATTTAGGAAAAAACTTCAAAAAATCTTTTTTGTCTGAAACTCGAAGGCCTAGGCTTTTGATATTTGGTATGTTGCATTGCCTAATGGTCCTCTACCATAATTGTTCAAATTATGCCCCTGGGATGAAACCAGGCCCTGCCTCGGGGGCCCCAAGATTTACATATATAGGAATTTTTTTTTTTAATCTTATCTGAAAGTTCAAGGCTTAAGCCTTTGATATTTGGTATGTAGCATTGCCTAGTGGTTCTCTAACAAGATTGTTTAAATTATATGCCCCTAAGGCAAAGAGGCCCCGCCCCGGGGGTCACTTGTGTATAAGTTATATAGGAAAGAATACTTCAAAAATTATCTGATCATATTTCCTAAATTGTTTAATTATAATTACCTGATGATCCCAAGTAACCTTGACCTACTGACCTACTTCCTTCTTTCTTAAGATACAGACTTATAATTTGGATGACATATACAGTTTTGCACACCGATCATACCAGCATAGAAATTTGGACCATGTCAATAACTTTCGATAAAGATTTATATACTCATCTTTAATGTTCTTAGCCCTGACCTACTGACCTACTTTCTTGTTTTTGAAGCTACAGCATAGAGATTTGCATAATATATTAACAGGTTTCAGTACTTATCTTGAAGAATCTTAATACCATGACCTTCTCACAGTTTTTTTTTGTTTTTAGCTCACCTGTCACAAAGTGACAAGGTGAGCTTTTGTGATCGCATGGCGTCCTGCGTCCGTGCGTGCGTAAACTTTTGCTTGTGACCACTCTAGAGGTCACATTTTTCATGGGATCTTTATGAAATTTGGTCAGAATGTTCATCTTGATGATATCTAGGTCAAGTTCGAAACTGGGTCACGTGCGGTCAAAAACTAGGTCAGTAGATCTAAAAATAGAAAAACCTTTTGACCTCTCTAGAGGCCATATTTTTCATGAGATCTTCATGAAAATTGGTCAGAATGTTCATCTTGATGATATCTAGGTCAAGTTTGAAACTGGGTCAAGTGGGATCAAAAACTAGGTCAGTAGGTCTAAAAATAGAAAAACCTTGTGACCTCTCTAGAGGCCATATTTCTCAATGGATCTTCTTGAAAATTGGTGAGAGTGTTCAGCTTGATGATATCTAGGTCAAGTTCGAAACTGGGTCACATGCGGTCAAAAACTAGGTCAGTAGATCTAAAAATAGAAAAACGTTGTGACCCCTCTAGAGGCCATATTTTTCATTAAATCTTCATGAAAATTGGTCAGAATGTTCACCTTGATGATATCTAGGTCAAGTTCGAAACTGGGTCAAGTGGGGTCAAAAACTAGGTCAGTAGGTCTCAAAATAGAAAAACTTTGTGACCTCTCTAGAGGCCATATTTCTCAATGGATCTTCATGAAAATTGGTCAGAATGTTCACCTTGATGATATCTAGGTCAAGTTTGAAACTGGGTCACGTGCGGTCAAAAACTAGGTCAGTAGGACTAAAAATAGAACAACTTTTTGACCTCTCTAGAGGCCATATTTTTCATGGGATCTTTATGAAAATTGGTCAGAATGTTCACCTTTATGATATCTAGGTCAGTTTCAAAACTGGGTCACGTGCGGTCAATAACTAGGTCAGTAGATCTAAAAATAGAAAAACCTTGTGACCTCTCTAGAGGCCATATTTTTCAAGAGATCTTCATGAAAATTGGTCAGAATGACAATGTTCATCTTGATGATATCTAGGTCAAGTTCTAAATGGGTCACGTGCAGTCAAAAACAAGGTCAGTACGTTGAAAAATAGAAAAACCTTGTGACCTCTCTAGAGGCCATATTTTTCACGAGATCTTCATGAAAATTGGTGAGAATGTTCGTCTAGGTCAAGTTTAAAAGTTGGTCACGTGCCTTCAAAAACAAGGTCATTAGGTCAAATAATAGAAAAACCTTGTGACCTCTCTAGAGGTCATATTTTTCAATGGATCTTCATGAAAATTGGTCAGAATTTTTTATCTTGATGATATCTAGGTCACATATGCTCAAAAACTAGGTCACTATGTCAAATAATAGAAATAACGACATCATACTGAGTTCAACACTGGGTCATGTGGGGATAGGTGAGCGATTCAGGACCATCATGGTCCTCTTGTTTTTTGAAGCTTTAGCAAAGGAATTTGTTCAAGCAAGCAATTAAACTCAGGTGAGCGATATAGGGCCATTATGGCCCTCTCGTTTTTAGCATGTTAAAGGAAACAAAACAAAATTTTAGGCTGTAAGTGCTTGATAAAACAGTTACTCATTCGTCATCAGTCAAATTTTTATTTTAGTTTATTGTCAGGCCCACTTGCGGTGAGCTGGACTTCGCCACTTTTGGCGGTTCGGTGAAGGTGCATCCATGTGTGTGTCCGTCCATCTGTCGATTTTGTCCGGACCATAACTTTTACATGCATGGACCAATCTGGTTTATATCATTCTAGCATGAATGTTTACCTCATTGAGAAGATGTGTCATGTGCAAACCCCATTTTTATATCTCAAAGCTCAAGATCACTGAGGTCAAACGTTAAAGTTTGTCCCAGAGCATTTCTTCTTCATGCATGGTGGGATTTTTAGCTCACCTGTCACATAGTGACAAGGTGAGCTTTTGTGATCGTGCAGCGTCTGCCGTCCGTGCATGCGTAAACTTTTGCTTGTGACCACACTAGAGGTCACATTTTTTGTGGGATCTTTATGAAAGTTGGTCAGAATGTTCATCTTAATGATATCTAGGTCAAGTTCGAAACAGGGTCAAGTGCCATAAAAAACTAGGTCAGTAGGTCTAAAAATAGAAATACCTTGTGACCTCTCTAAAGGCCATATATTTCACAAGAGCTTCATGAAAATTGATCAGAATGTTCACCTTGATGATATCTAGGTCAAGTTCGAAACTGGGTCACGTGCCATCAAAAACAAGGTCAGTAGGTCTAAAAATAGAAAAACCTTGTGACCTCTCTAGAGGCCATATATTTCACAAGATCTTCATGAAAATTGGATAGAACGTTCACCTTGATGATACCTAGGTCAAGTTCGAAACTGGGTCACGTGCCATCAAAAACTAGGTCAGTAGATCAAATAATAGAAAAATCTTGTGACCTCTCTAAAGGCCATATTTTTCATGGGATCTGTATGAAAGTTGGTCTGAATGTTCATCTTGATATCATTTAGGTCAAGTTCGAAACTGGGTCACGTGCGATCAAAAAACTAGGTCAGTAGGTCTAAAAATAGAAAAACCTTGTGACCTCTCTAGAGGCCATACTTATGAATGGATCGTCACGAAAATTGGTCAGAATGTTTATCTTGATGGTATCTAGGTGAAGTTTGAAAGTGGGTCACGTGCCGTCAAAAACTAGGTCAGTAGGTCAAATAATAGAGAAATCTTGTGACCTCTCTAAAGGCCATATTTTTCATGGGATCTGTATGAAAATTGGTCTGAATGTTCATCTTGATGATATCTAGGTCAAGTTTGAAACTGGGTCATGTGCAGTCAAAAACTAGGTCAGTAGGTTTAAAAATAGAAAAACCTTGTGACCTCTCTAGAGGCCATACTTTTCAATGGATCTTCATAGAAATTGGTCTGAATGTTCATCTTGATGATATCTAGGTCAAGTTCGAAAGTGGGTTACGTGTCATCAAAAGTTGGGTCAGTAGGTCAAATAATAAAAAAACCTTGTGACCTCTCAAGAGGTCATATTTTTCATGGGATCTGTATGAAAGTTGGTCTGAATGTTTATCTTGATGATATATAGGTCAAATTGAAACTGGGTGAACTGTGATCAAAAACTAGGTCAGTAGGTCTTAAAATAGAAAAACCTTTTGACCTCTCTAGAGGCCATGCCCTTGAATGGATCTTCATGAAAATTGGTCAGAATGTTCACCTTGATGATATCTAGGTCATGTTTGAAACTGGATCATGTGCCATCAAAAACTAGGTCAGTAGGTCAAATAATGAAAAAACCTTGTGACCTCTCTAGAGACCATACTTTTCATGGGATTTGTATGAAAGTTGGTCTGAATGTTCATCGTGATGATATCTAGTTCAAGTTTGAAACTGGGTCAACTGCGATCAAAAATTAGGTCAGTAGGTCTAAAATTAGAAAAATCTTTTAACCTCTCTAGAGGCCATATTTTTCAATGGATCTTCATGAAAATTGGTCAGAATTTTTATCTTGTTGATATCTAGGTCAAGTTCAAAACTGGGTCACATGAGCTCAAAAACTATGTCAAATAATAGAAAAAACGACGTCATACTCAAAACTGGGTCATGTTGGAACAGGTGAGCGATTCAGGACCATCTTGGTCCTCTTGTGATGTAACTTGGCATGGATGTTCACCATTATCAGACAGAGTGTCATGCGCAAGAACCAGGTCCCTAGGTCTAAGGTCAAGGTCACTCTTGATAGTTGGCAGGCTCCACATTCTGCCCATGGGCATACTTGTACTAATTTATTTTAGCTTGATTGTAATGAAAGCTTCAAGCTTATTGGAACCACTCTTGAGTCTGCTTCCTGAAAAAAAAACAATATGAGAAGTGGTCATGACCAAAGTGTGGCTTGAACCTACCACCCCTGGATTGAGCCTTATCCACTAGACCTTTACCCACGAAATGGATTTGTATGAAACTTTGAGTACTGATAATTTGCATATACTTGCTACATGTTTGACACTGATATGTCATGCTTTCAGTGGTGGATGAAGATTCCAACTGTCTCCTAAATTTAGTCAGAGGCAGGTTGAGGTAAAACCACCTTCCCTGTACCCTGAAGATAGGGTGAAGGCTTTGAATTTGCAGAAGTGTGATGCTCGACTGTCTATATATCTGACATACAAACATCCCAATTTTTAGCTCACCTGTCACACAGTGACAAAGTGAGCTTTTGTGATCGCGCGGTGTCCGTCGTCCGTGTGTGTATCCATGTGTCCGTAAACTTTTGCTTGTGACCACTCTAGAGGTCACATTTTTCATGGGATCTTTATGAAAGTTGGTCAGAATGTTCATCTTGATAATATCTAGGTCAAGGTTGAAACTAGGTCACGTGCCATCAAAAACTAGGTCAGTAGGTCTAAAAATAGAAAAACCTTGTGACCTCTCTAGAGGCCATATATTTCATAAGATCTTCATGAAAATTAGCCAGAATGTTCACCTTGATGATATCTAGGTCAAGCTCAAAACTAGGTCACGTGCCTTCAAAAACTAGGTCAGTAGGTCTAAAAATAGAAAAACCTTGTGACCTCTCTAGAGGCCATATATTTCACAAGATCTTCATGAAAATTGGTCAGAACGTTCAGTTTGATGATATCTAGGTCAGGTGCGAAACTGGGTCATGTGCGGTCAAAATCTAGGTCAGTAGGTCAAATAATAGAAAAACCTTGTGACCTCTCTAGAGGCCATATTTTTCATGGGATCTGTATAAAAATTGGTCTGCATGTTCACCTTGATTGTATCTAGGTCAAGTTCGAAACTGGATTACGTGCGGTCAAAAACTAGGTCAGTAGGTCTAAAAATAGAAAAACGTTGTGACCTCTCTAGAGGCCATATATTTCATGAGATCTTCATGAAAATTGGTCAGAATGTTCACCTTGATGATATCTAGGTCAAGTTCGAAAGTAGGTCACATGCCTTCAAAAACTAGGTTAGTAGGTCAAATAATAGAATAACCTTGTGACCTCTCTAAAGGCCATATTTTTCATGGGATCTGTATGAAAGTTGGTCTGAATGTTCATCTTGATGATATCTAGGTCAAGTTCGAAACAGGGTCATGTGCGATCAAAAACTAGGTCAGTAGGTCTAAAAATAGAAAAACCTTGTGACCTCTTTAGAGGCCATACTTGTGAATGGATCTCCTTAAAAATTGGTCAGAATGTTCACCTTGATGATATCTAGGTCAAGTTTGAAACTGGGTCACGTGCCTTAAAAAACTAGGTCATTAGGGCAAATAATATAAAACCTTGTGACCTCTCTAGAGGCCATACTTTTCATGGGATCTGTATGAAAGTTGGTCTGAATGTTCATCTTGATGATATCTAGGTCAGATTTGAAACTGGGTCAACTGCGGTCAAAAGTTAGGTCAGTAGGTCTAAAATTATTAAAATCTTTTGACCTCTCTAGAGGCCATATTTTTCAACGGGTCTTCTTGAAAATTGATCTGAATGTTCATCTTGATGATATCCAGGTCAGTTTCGAAACTGGGTCACGTGCGGTCAAAAACTAGGCCAGTAGGTATAAAAATAGAAAAACCTTGTGACCTCTCTAGAGGCCATATTTTTCATGAGATCTTCATGAAAATTAGTGAGGATGTTCACCTTGATGATATCTAGGTAAAGTTCAAAACAGGGTCATTTACCTTCGAAAACTATGTCAATAGGTCAAATAATAGAAAAACCTTGTGACCTCTCTAGAGACCATATTTTTCAATGGATCTTCATGAAAATTGGTCAGAATTTTTATCTTGATAATATCTAGGTCAAGTTCAAAACTGGGTCACATGAGCTCAGAAACTAGGTCACTATGTCAAATAATAGAAAAACAACGTCATACTCAAAATTGGGTCATGTGGGAAGAGGTGAGCGATTCAGGACCATCATGGTCCTCTTGTTAGCTTTACTTTTCAGTTTCCGAACAATAATTGGAGAACAACTTGACCAAGGGCATTCAAACTTAGAAGCATCATTGGTCTTATGAAGTATATGAACCGTATTGATTTGGGGGTAAATAGGTGAAAGGTCAATGTCACAGGGGCTTGAACCTTGAAAACATTTTCCACTCAATAACTTTATGACCACTTGACCCAAAACCTTCAAATTTTATAGCATGATTGGGCCTATGAAGTGGATGACCTGTATTGTTTTTTAGTCAGTATGTCAAAGGTCAAGGTCACAGGGGCTCTGAACATTGAAAACTATTTAACATGGTAACTTGAGAACCACTTAACCCATAACATAGAAACTTGCTAACTTTATTAGGCTTATAAAGTAAATGATCCCTACTGTGTTTGGGGTTTGTAAGTCAAAGGTCAAGGTCACATTATCCTGAACCTTGAAAAGGGTTTCCAATCAAGTAACTTTACAATGGCTTGACTCAGAACCTTGAAACTTGATAACATGATTAGGCTTATGAATTGGATGACAGTTTTTGGGGTCAGTATGTCAAAGGTCAAAGACACGGGCCTGACCCTTGAAAATGGTTTCCGCTCAATAACCTGAAAACCACTTGAACAAGAACCTTAAAACTTGTGTGTATGTGTATGTAAGCTTATTTATAGTTGCCACTGGTAACCCATATGGGCGGCTCCTCCAGAAGACTGTAAGTAATGTTAGTGGGAGGATAGTGCAGGGTACAGAAGACACTCAAATTCCAGAGGCTTCCCTGGTTCTTTAGCATGCTGGTGTAAAGCACCCATGCATGGGACTCTTATCCCAGTGTTAGTAGTTTTAGTTGGAGGTGACTATAGCATGATTTGGCTTATAAAGCAGATGACCCCTTTTGTCAGTAAATCAAAGGTCAAGGTCACACTGACCCGAACCTTAAAAATGGTTTGTGTTCAGTGACTTGAGAACCCTTCAAATTTCACAGCACGATTAGGCTTATGAAGTAGAAAACCTTACTGTTATAGGGGTCAAACATCAAAGTCACAGGGGCCTGAACCTTGTAAACATTTTCTGCTCATTTACTTGAGAACTGCTTGATCCAGAATCTTGAAACTTGATAGCATGATTGGGTTTGTGAAGTAGATGACCCCATTAGTTTTAGGGATCAGTATATCAAAGCTCAAGGTCACAGGGGCCCGAACCTTGAAAACGTTTTCTGCTCAATAACTTGAGAACCACTTGACCTACAACCAAAGCAAGATTCACCTTATGATCTACATGAGCCCTAACGTTTTGAGGTTGGTAAGTCAAAGGTCAAGGTCACCACAACCTGAACATTGAAAACTGTTTCTGCACTGTAATTTGAGAACTATTTTAACCCAGAAACTTGAAACTTGATAGCATGATTTGGCTTATTAAGTAGATGACTTCTATTTTTGTTAGTAAGTTTAAGGTCAAGGTCACAGTGGCCAGATCTTTGAAAACAGTTTCTACTCAATACCTTGAGAACCACTATTGTTTTATGGGTCAAAAGATCAAAAGTCAAGGTCACAGGGACCTTAACATTGAAAACCATTTCTGCATGGTAACTTGAGAACACCTTAAAGCTTGGCAGCATATTTGGGCATAATTATGAAGTAGATGACCCATATTGTTTTTGGGGTCAGTAAGTCAAAGGTCAAGGTCATAAGAACCTGAACCATGAAAACATTGCCATGCAATAACTAGAGAACCACTTGATGTAGTATCTTCAAACTTGATAGCATGATTGAGCTAATGAAATAGATGACCCCCATTGTGTTTTTGAGGCCAGTAGGTCAAGTTCATAGTGATCACGGGACTGTAAGTGGGACAACCCATCAAAGGGGCAGACATGTGTGGCACTTTATCACGATTGCTTCGGTCGACCCAGCTGTAAATGGGTACCAGCAAATTGCTGGGGGTAAGGTATAATTTGTTTTAACTGTTCTTAAAATAGGGTCGCTAAAAAGCTCTACAGAGCTTATATTCATTATTTCACAAAGCGACGGTAAATAAAATTTACCTTAACCTTTACCATTACCTTAAGAGTCAATGAGAAGTTACCAGCTGATTGGATAAATAGGTTCTGTTTACAATCATAAAATTTGTGTCAAAATCAAGCAATACAACGTTTTCTGTGAAATTTGGAATATTTTTCAAGTGTCTGGCAGAATGGTTTCCTCATGTGTCTGAAATGCTGCCGTACTGAAATAATCAGATTTTAATGGTACATTTCTCAATTTTGGGGTATGTGACTGGGTCATTTTTATGGAAAAAATAGTAGCAGTGCCTGACCTTCAGTGAATTTCACACTCATGACGTGTAAATTGTATGATATGAAACATGGCGGCTCACAGCGATTCCGACGAAGAAGAAACGTTTGTAACGCTTGGTACAGCTTTAGAAATCCCAGATGATGGTAAGCTCTTGACATATTGATGACCTTAATTTAGTTAACAGTTCTGTAACATACAAATCACAAACATGCAAAGGTTATTATGATTTCCATGTTTGTCATTATATTTCGCGAGAGAATCTTGCGTATAATTTTTACAAATTTTAAGTAAGACTAGAATTTTTGAGTTAACATAGACCTACGTTAAGATAAATCTATGTCCAGTCATCACATTGTTCGTTTTGCAAGATCTAATCTTGTATGCCAAAAAAGAAGCGTCAAAATTTAGCAGTGTGGTTTTATTGTTGGCAGTGGCTAGGTGTCCGGTAACCTATGTAGCAACTGGCCTGCAAGTCTTAAGAGTTGGAAAATTGGCCTGCCAGTCTTAAGAATTGGAAAATTAAAGAATGCACTAATCAATACCCTCACCATCATCTCATACTGAAAAATGAGTTAATGCTCTTCTGTATTCTCACCTTAATGGTTTATAGTCTTGTTTCAGTTTTAATATTGCCTTTAGGCTTTTGGACAAACTTGTCTTGGGAAAAGTGGGCCTTCCAACACACCCAGGGCTCACCCTGTCAGTCGCCATTTGCAATTATTTTATTTAAATGGCGAATATTTTTTCATTTTGGCGACTTGAACTGGCGATTATTTTATTTGATAGCTGCGGTTGCTACAGCTACTGAGCTAGCGTGGAAAAATCGATAAAGCGGACTGTTTATTGCCTTTTGTATTCCAAACACGTGTCAACTATGCCAATAACATTGCCTAAGGCAGTAGAATGCAGACGACAATTAAACCGATTATAACGGGAATGCAATCTTACTCACCCAGCATTTAAGTCACATTGAACTGGCAGGCTACTTTTTGAGAACATTTGCAAACACCAACGCAAATTTTCTTCAACTCAATAGTCGGCAGACGACACTTAAACCAATTTGTATCGGCATTTTTAGCTCGACTATTCATAGAATAGTAGAGCTATTGGACTCGCCCATGCGTCTGCGTCCGCGTCCCGATTTGGTTAAGTTTTTGTATGTAAGCTGGTATCTCAGCAACCACTTATGGGAATGGATTGAAACTTCACACACTTATTCACTGTGATAAACTGACTTACATTGCACAGGTTCCATAACTCTGTTTTGCTTTTTTACAAAATTATGCCCCTTTTTTGACTTAGAAATTTTTGGTTAAGGTTTTGTATGTAAGCTGGTATCTCAGTAACCACTTGTGGGAATGGATTGAAACTTCACACACTTATTTACTGTGATAAACTGACTTACATTGCACAGGTTCCATAACTCTGTTTTGCTTTTTTTTTTACAAAATTATGCCCCTTTTTTGACTTAGAATTTTTTGGTTAAGGTTTTGTATGTAAGCTGGTATCTCAGTGCTCACTAATGGGAATGGATTGAAACTTCACACACTTGTTCACTGTCATGATCTGACATGCACAAAGCAGGTCCCATAACTTTATTTTGCTTTTTTACAAAATTATGCCCCTTTTTCAACATAGAAATTTTTGCTTTAGTTTTTGTATGTAAGCTGGTATCTCAGTATCCACTAATGAGAAAGGATTGAAACTTCACACACTAGTTCACTGTCTTGATTTGACATGCAGTGCAAAGGGTCAATAACTCAACTTCGCATTTTACAAAATTATGCCCCTTTTTCAACTTAGGAGTTTTGGGTTAAATTCTTGTATGTAAGCTGGTATCTCATTACCCACTAATTGGAATGGATTGAAACTTCATACACTAAGTCTTGTCCACTGTCATGAGCTGATAAGCACTATGCAGGTTCCATAACCCTATTTTACTTTTTTACTAAATTGGCCCCTTTTTCGACTTACATATTCATTCAAGCAACAAGGCTGTTGAATAGTCGAGTGTTGCTGTCCTCCGACAGCTCTTGTTTTTTATCTTGAAATGCAATTGTTTTAAGTGAGAAAATCTCAAAGTTTTTTGATTTTCCTTAATTTGAAAAGAATGTGAATGTACATGTTGAAATATTACAGGCCAGATATTGTTGTACCAAGATAATTTTAACATAATAAATGTCTGTTTTGCACATTAAACCCAGAAATAATCGGAAAACCCAGTCTTGTTTCTATTTTTAGTAACATGGCCGATACGGGCAAGCTAAAAAAAAATCAACAAATGAATTTGCCTGCATACTGTCATTAGCGTATGTAGAAACGTTCTAAAACACACAAAAATATTATTTATTGAAAAAAGCCTTGGAAACATGTTGACAAAAAGCTGTAATTAAATAGTGTGCCAAATATCACATATTTTCGCGACCCGATTGTTTTGTACTTTCGGGGCAATTTAAGTGCAGTTGTGGTCAAAATAATCATGGAAACACTTTTGATATATAAAAAGAAAATGTATAAACATGACTGATACTCAAAACTTTCCATTGTGTGCAACTGTGCCCATACTGTGTGTGCACGTATGGGGTTTGAGCTATTGCCCCGTCAACAATGTCAGACAGTGTCAATCACTTCAGCTGCCTTATGCAGGCTATAAATATATGTCCAGTAAATGCCTTCAGAATCCATCAGAATGTAGCATTTTAAGGTCTTATCTTTGAAAGCATTTTTTAGGCGGAGCCTCCAATATGAGGTAATTTCCCTGAATCCCCAATTCCCACACCCCTTTTGGGGCTACAGCCAAAAAAAAACTTGTTCTTTTTAATTATAAACATTACATGCGAAAGTCCACATCAGTTTTGGCTATTATTATCCCCCGCCGATGAAATCGGGAGGGGGGTATTGAAATGGCGTTGTCTGTCTGTTTGTCCGTCCGCAGCCATTTCTCAGTAACTACTTGGTAGAATTTCATGAAACTTGAAATAAACATGAACCAACATACTGCGATGATGCCCGTCAAGTTTTTTTTTTGATTGGTCAATTTCCCTCAGAGTTATTGCCCTTGATTTAATAAAAAATGTCCGTCTGCAGCTATTTCTCAGTAACTAACAGGTAGAATTTCATCAAATTTGAAATAGACATGAACCAAGATACTGTGCTGATGCCCGTCAAGTTTTTTTTTTGATAGGTCAATTTCCGTCAGAGTTATTATGTCTCCCCCAGGAGACATATTGTTTTTGCCCTGTCCTTCCGTCCCTCCGTCCGTACGTCACACTTCATTTCCGAGCAATAACTGGAGAACCATTTGACCTAGAACCTTCAAACTTCATAGGGTTGTAGGACTGCTGGAGTAGACGACCCCTATTGTTTTTGGGGTCACTCCGTGAAAGGTCAAGGTCACAGGGGTCTGAACATTGAAAACCATTTCCGATCAGTAACTAGAGAACCACTTGACCCAGAATGTTGAAACTTCATAGGATGATTGTACATGCAAAGTAGATGACCCCTAACGATTTTGGGGTCACTCTGTGAAAGGTCAAGGTCACAGGGGCCCGAACATTGAAAACCATTTCCGGTCAGTAACTTGAGAACCACTTGACCCAGAATGATGAAACTTCATAGGATGATTGGTCATGCAGAGTAGATGACCCCTAACGATTTTAGGGTCACTCTATTAAAGGTCAAGGCCACAGGGGCCTGAACATGGAAAACCATTTCCAATCAATAACTTGAGAACCTCTCGACCCAGAATGTTGAAACTTCATAGGATGATTGTTCATGCAGAGTAAATGACCCCTATTGTTTTTGGGGTCACTTCGTTAAAGGTCAAGGACACAGGGGCCTGAACATTGATAACCAGTTCCGATCAATAACTTGAGAACCACTTGACCCAGAATGTTGAAACTTCATAGGATGATTGAACATGCAGAGTAGATGACCCCTATTGATTTTGGGGTCAGTCTATTAAAGGTCAAGGTCACAGTGGCCTGTTCATGTAAAATCATTTTTTGGAAATAACTTGAGAACCACTTGACCTACAATGTTGAAACTTAATAGGATGATTGGACATGCAGAGTAGATGCCCCCTATTTATTTTGAGGTCACTTGATTAAAGGTCAAGGTCACAGGAGCCTGAACAGTGACTTGAGAACCACTAGGCCAGGAGTGTTGAAATTTAGCGGGATGACTGGACATGCCAAGTAGATGATCCCTATTGCAGCCAACCATCAGTGTCTCTTTGATTTTCGCTCCTGACCCCTATTGACTTCTTGCCTATAGGACTTTACATTGGGGGAGACATGCGCTTTTTTACAAAAGCATTTTCTAGTTGCCCTTGATTTAATGAAAAATGTCCGTCTGCAGCCATTTCTCAGTAACTAGCAGGTAGAATTTCATCAAACTTGAAACAGACATGAACCAAGATACTGGACGATGCCCTTCAAGGTTTTTTTCGATTGGTCAATTTTCCATATAGTTATTGCCCTTTAATTGTTTAAAAATCCACAGATCTGTACATAACAAACCAACCAATTGGAAGAATTTCATTAAACTTCTTTCATTCTTTTCCATGAACATTTATTATAAACATGTGATGTTGTGTACCTACACCTGGTCACCGCCTTACCTTGGTTCTTCCCCCCCCCCCTACCATTTTTTTTTTTTATTTTATTTTTTTTTTCATTTTTCATTTTCTATCAATATTTATAATCAACCCCACCCAAACAAACCATTCATTTTCTTTTAATTTGATTTTGACTAATGAAATTATTTGCTTCTTGGTAACATTCTTAACTTTTTGCTGGATATATTTTTTTGCCGTTCCTAAACTCTGACCCTTTCGGCGGGGGATTCCAATTCATCGAATTTGCTTGTTTTTTTTAAGTTCAAAAAGTGGCTTTTGTGATGCCAGGGGTCCGTCGTGCGATCCGTGGTCCGTAAATTTTTGCTAGTGGGGGCACTTAGAGGGCACAGTTTTTCATTGGGCACTTTATGGAAATGTTTCAAAATATGTTCTAATCCTCTGATGTCTTTATCAGTTTTCGATAAGGGTCCGTGCCATTCTGTAAATCTTATAGGTGGTGGCAAAAATTTTTAGGGGAAGAATCTTTGTGCCCCAAGGAGGCATATATTTTTACATGCTTCATTTGAGAATTTGGTCAATTTTGTCATCGATGGATATTTTCAATAACTTCGAATGTGGGCCAAGTGGGTGTCGCGGCAAACCTAGGTCCGTAGTCAAAAATAGGGAAACCCTTTGACTTATAGGAGGCCCTTGATGGGGTTTTCCGGTCATTCATGAATATTGGTGGTTTATCTTGATGATATTAGGTCAAGGTTCGAAACCTGGTCACGTAGGGTCAAAAGCTAGGTCATTAGTGTTAAAAATAGAACAACCTTGTGGACTTCTAGAGGCATATTCTCAATGGATCTTCATGAAAATTGGTCAGAATGTTCATCTTGATTTATATCTAGGTCAAGTTCGAAACTGGGTCCGTGGGGTTAAAAACTAGGTCAGTAGATCTAAAATAGGAAAAAACCTTATGACCTCTCTAGAGGCCATATTTTTCACGAGATCTTCATGAATATTGGTCAGAATGTTCACCTTGATGATATCTAGGTCAAGTTCGAAAATGGGTCATGTGGGGTCAAAACTAGGTCGTAGATCTAAAAATAGAAAACCTTGTGACCTCTCTAGAGGCCATATTTCTCAATGGATCTTCATGAAAATTGGTCAGAATGTTCACCTTGATGATATCTAGGTCAAGCTCGAAACTGGGTCACGTGCGGTCAAAAACTAGGTCAGTAGGTCTAAAAATAGGAAAAACCTTTTTGACCCCTCTAGAGGCCATACTTTTCATGGGATCTGTATGAAGTTGGTCTGAATGTTCATCTTGATGATATCTAGGTCAAGTTTGAAACTGGGTCAACTGCGGTCAAAAATAGGTCAGTAGGTCTAAAATTATTAAAATCTTTTGACCCCTCTAGGGCCTATTTTTCAATGGATCTTCATGGAAAATTGATCTGAATGTTCACCTTGATGATATCTAGGTCAGTTTTGAAACTGGGTCACGTGCGGTCAAAAAATAGGCCCGTAGGGATAAAGATAGAAAAACATTGTGACCTCTCTAGAGGGCCCTGTTTTTCATGAGATCTTCATGAAAATAGTGGGGAAAGTTTACCTTGATGATATCTAGATAAAGGTCAAAACAGGGTCACGTACCTTCGAAAACTAGGTCAATAGGTCAAATAATAGAAAAACCTTGTGACCTCTCTAGAGACCATATTTTTCAATGGATCTTCATGAAAATTGGTCAGAATTTTTATCTTGATAATATCTAGGTCAAGTTCAAAACTGGGTCACATGAGCTGAAAAACTAGGTCACTATGTCAAATAATAGAAAAAACGACGTCATACTCAAAACTTGGTCATGTGGGAAGAGGTGAGCGATTCAGGACCATCATGGTCCTCTTGTTTATAGTTTCAAAAGTTGGCTATTATTTCTCAGAGGCCAGTGTGAGCCCTGCAGACCACTAAGTGGATCTGTGGTAAATATTGGCTTTGGGCTAGTGGAGGCTTTTAGACAAGCAGTTTTTCGACTTAGTTGGCACTTTGACCTGTTGACAATCAACAGAAACTTTAACAAGCATATAAATGTGTCTAAATAGGACCCTTTCTGATGTCTTTATACAGTATTAAATCGTATAAGAGAGTTTGCCGTGATATCTGTAACATCTGTTTATCTGGTGGTGGGCAAAACAAATGTTTTTACATCGTTTGTGTATGGGATCTGAATTTTTATGCCCCCGAAGGGAGGCATATAGTTTTTGAACCATCTGTCTGTCTGTCTGTCAGTCTGTCCGCAGTTATCTTGTCCGGTCCATATCTTTGTCATCGATGGATGGATTTTCAAATAACTTGGCATGAATGTGTACCACAGTAAGACGACGTGTCGCGCGCAAGACCCAGGTCCGTAGCTCAAAGGTCAAGGTCACACTTAGACATTAAAGGATAGTGCATTGATGGGCGTGTCCGGTCCATATCTTTGTCATCGATGGATGGATTTTTCAAATAACTTGGCATGAATGTGTACCACAGTAAGACAACGTGTCACGCGCAAGACCCAGGTCCGTAGCTCAAAGGTCAAGGTCACACTTAGACTTTAAAGGATAGTGCATTGATGGGCGTGTCCGGTCCATATCTTTGTCATCGATGGATGGATTTTCAAATAACTTGGCATGAATGTGTACCACAGTAAGACGACGTGTCGCGCGCAAGACCCAGGTCCGTAGCTCAAAGGTCAAGGTCACACTTAGACTTTAAAGGATAGTGCATTGGTGGGCCTGTCCGGTCCATATCTTTGTCAACCATGGATGGATTTTCAAATAACTTGGCATGAATGTGTACCACAGTAATACGACGTGTCGCGCGCAAGACCCAGGTCCGTAGCTCAAAGGTCAAGGTCACAGTTAGACGTTAAAGGTCATTTTTCATGATAGTGCATTGATGGGCGTGTCCGGTCCATATCTTTGTCATTCATGCATGGATTTTAAAATAACTATGCATGAATGTGTGACACAGTAAGATGACGTGTCGTGCGCAAGACCCAGCTCCGTAGGTCAAAGGTCCTAAACTCTAACATCGGCCATATCTACTCATTCAAAGTGCCATCGGGGGCATATGTCATCCTATGGAGACAGCTCTTGTTAATAGCTTTTTCGCTCATTTATGGATTTTCAAAATTCAAAAAGTTTTGAAATGCTTACAATTTTCATATTTTCGTATTCAAATATCTTTTTTAAATGAATAACCATTTTAAATGACATATAATATTTATAGTGGCATAATGATGTTCAAAACTTTTAGAAACACTGTAAGTTTAGCGTTCATAATTAGTCCATTTTATTTCAAAATAATAATTGCTTGTTTTATAAACTTTCTTTTGATAAAAAATATTGATATAATTTGTGTTTTAAGGAAGTTTAAGCCGTTAGAAAAGCATCACTGTTTACAAAAAGCATGGATGTTCGGCTTCTGCCTACTCGATCACTGTACTCTAAAAAATGAAAATACAACTGATTTGTATACAAACATGATCTCTCGTATAGGCAAGCAAGCGTCCCTGAGCTATGACCTTTCAGTGTCCTTTAAAGAAAAATGCATTATTTTCTAGATGAACCTTTAAAGAAACCTGTTCGAGTTGAAGATATCCAAGCTACTGATAGCAAAGGAAGGCCAAGATTTCATGGAGCATTCACTGGGGGATTCTCTGCTGGTTATTTCAACTCTGTAGGATCAAAGGAAGGTAAGTAATTGACACCACAGCTATTTCAACTCTGTGGATAGATAGAAGGTAAGTGATTGCCTCCATGGCTATTTCAGCTATGCTGGATTTCTAGAGATAAGTGATTGATTCCACAGCTGTTTCAGCTGGGATTGAAGGAAAGTTTAAGTGATTGACTTAACTGCTATTTCAGTTAGGATCAGAGGAAGGTTAGTGATCCACTCAACAGCTTTTTCAGCTATGTGAGATGGAAGGAAGGTAAGTGACAGAATCTATGACTGTTTCAACTCGATGGGATCAAAGAAGGTTACCTGGTGGTTGGCTCCATGGCTGTTTCAGTTGTGTGGGAATCAAGGAAGCTAAGTGATTGACTCCACAGCTGTTTCATTTTTTTGGGATAGATGGATGGTAAATGATTGACTCCACTGTTGGATCAAAGGAAGGTAAGTGTTTGACTACATGGCTATTTCAAATTTGTTGGATAGAAAGTAAATGGCAGCTATTTTAAATGTTGGATCAAAGGAAGGTAAGTGATTGCCTCCTAAGCTCTTTCAGTCTGTGGGATCACTGGAGGTTAGTGATTGACTCCCCCTCATCGATGTGAGTTCGAGCTTCACTTGGGGCGTTGTACTCTTCATATGAGGAAGCCATCCAGCTGGCTTACAGAAGGTCGGGTGGTTCTACCCAGGTGCCCGCTCATGATGAAATAATGCACGGAGGGACACCTGGGGTCTTGCCCCACAATCAAAGCTGAGAGTCGCCATATGACCTATAACTGTGTTGGTGAGACATTAAACCCAACAAAACCAAAACAAAATGAGGGAGGTAAGTGATTGATTTTACTTTTAAAAAGTAAATCACTAAGTGATTGATTTTACTTTAAAATAGTAAATCACGAGAACCTCTTTTTTTTAAAAGAGATATGTAAAATTCCCTTTTTGAGGAAAGTTAAACCAGAATTCTGTTGGGAGAGATGCAAGTGCAAGTTATGGTTGTTTGTTATGCACCACATGAATAAATTATGCTATTATTTAATCTATAGGAAAAATAACTTTAACACAAATGTCTAATTCTACTGTAATGGATGTATCATAAAAATGGAGGGGAAGTGGAATGCACACCAGTACACTTGACTGTTTATAGCTTTATTTAATCCTACTTAGTTTCACACAACGTTAACCCTGCATCAGGGGCCAAATGTCACTTCTTGTTATAAAAATACATTTATGATGCTAAAAATAGATTTGTGTGATGAAAATAGATACCTTTGTTTTAAATGGACAAATTTGTTATTGTGTTTACTACCTCAAAAGTTTCAAATGTAAGTGATTTATAGGTTATATAATGATTCTGGCAATGAGAAAATATTGAACCACTAGCAATAACTGTTCCTGTTGTCCCTGAATTAATTTGTCAGTATTTGCCTGGTTACAGTATGTAGTGTTGAATGAATGTACTTAAATTAATTTGTCAGTAGTTGCCTGGTTAAAGTATGTAGTGTTGATTGAATGTACTTAAGATATGTTTCAAAAGTGTAAAAAGAGTTACCTGTACAGATTATACTAATTTTATTATTTTGATATGAAATTTCAGGATGGACACCATCAACATTTGTTTCGTCAAGAGATAGACAGCCAGAGGAAAAATATGGACAGAGACCTGAAGACTTTATGGATGAAGATGTATGATTCATGTTCATTATTAATTTGTGCATTTCAGTATTTTACCTAGACTGTTTTCACTGCATGATTTGGTGTCAGTGGAAATACACCAGGTGTATTCTAAAAAAACAGAACAATACTGTGATATTTTATGGCTATTTTAATGAAGATTTACTCATTTCCCAATAACATGTAAAGTGGCTTAATAGTTATCTGTTACTTGCAAACATGTTAGTGATGGTACAAAATCTGCTTCTTGCAGACATGTTGGTACTGGTACAGAATTTATTACTTGCACAGTGACAGGGAAAGAATTTTTGTCTATGGGACAATGTCTCGTCTTAATAAAAAAGTTATGAGACATTTGAAAATTTTATGTGACATTCGGAAATTTCTATGAGACAGTTGCAACTTGTGTTCTAGGAATCAGTATCTTTGCAGATTAAAGTACCTCTTACATGTGATAGTAACTTAACACTGTGACAGCTTCACAGCTTTATTTTCAATCATTTATGAATTTCAAAACAATGGCAAATAAAGTAACATTTAATACTTTTCAGACTTGAGTGTACGTCATTTAAAAAACCAACACAAAGAACCTTACACCTAACCATAATACTGTTTTTATACACTTTAAAACAGCTTTATCTTCTAAAGAGTGTGATTGCTGGACTGCCTGCTGAAATTCAATAGCAAGTTTTGGTGCCTCAGTTGCATTAACATGGTCAGAGGGAGCTTCATGTCTCGTCATTGATCATGATTGATGTGGTTTTATACATAGAGCAACCAGTTAAGATAAGATAAGATAATATTTATTTAACGTCGGTTATATATAAAAGTTACAAAATAAGCTTGAAGCTTATATCCGACATAAAATTTTTTTCTTCTTGTTATCAACACATGGTTTACTATATAAAACACCATCAGATTCATATAGCCAAGGCCAGAGTTTAAACCAATTAGACTGAATTTTTCTAATGTGTTTTTAAGTAGATGCAGTTGTTTCAGGCTCTGACTGACTAGACTTTTCTTGATCAACCTCGGTAGGCTCGGTCTCGGATAATGTCATTTTTCGGTGCCTCGTTATTGTTGACATCCTTTTGCATAAAATTAAATGGTAACTTCTGTTGACCTTTAATGGGCCACAATTTTTCTTTCTGGAGGTCATGCTTGAAAACTTACATAAAAACGAAGACTAGAAAGAAATATTTTTCCCAAAACAAACATTTCTTATACGGAAGCGCTTTCACTACGCTCACAAGTTACGTCCCTTTACATCAGATTCGTACTCAAAAATATTCGAAATTTCGTCCTTTCGCGTTTTTATGCGACGCAGGGCGCACCAGCGCTTAAACTCGTGAGACATTTTTCATTTTTATGTGACTATGGCGCATGGCGCATGGGTTTCCCAGTCACTGCTTGCAGACATGTTGGTACTGGTACAGAACCTGTTATTTGTAGAAATGATAGTACTGGTACAGAATCTGTTACTTGCAGAGATGTTGGTATTGGTACAGAATTTATAACTTGCAGACATGTTAGTACTGGTACAGAACCTGTTATTTGTAGAAATGATAGTACTGGTACAGAATCTGCTTCTTGCAGACATGTTGGTACTGGTACAGAATTTATTACTTGCAGACATGTTAGTACTGGTACAGAACCTGTTATTTGTAGAAATGATAGTACTGGTACAGAATCTGTTACTTGCACAGATGTTAATACTATTAGAGAATCTTTTACTTATAGACATGTTATAATTGGGACAGAATCTGTTACTTGCAGACATGATATTTCTGGTTCAGAATCTATTACTTGCAGACATGTTATTACTGGTACAGAATGTGTTACTTGCAGACATGTAAGTCCTGATACAGACTTTGTTACTTGTAGACATGTAAGTGCTTGTACAGAATTTGGTACTTGCATACATGTAAAGGCTGGTGCAGAATTGGTAAAATGCATACAAGTAAATACTTTTACAGAATTTGGTACTTGTAGATATTTAAGTGCTGGTACAGAACTTGTTACTTGCATACATGTAAATGCTGGTACAGAATCTGTTACTTGCAGACATAAAAGTCCTGATTCAGACTTTGGTACTTGTAGACATGTAAGTGCTGGTACAGAATTTATTACTTGCATACATGTAAATGCTGGTACCGAAGTACCGAATTTGTTACTTGCATACATGTAAATGCTGGTACAGAATCTGTTACTTGCATACATGTAAATGCTGGTACAGAATCTGTTACTTGCAGACATGTAAGTCCTGATACAGACTTTGTAACTTGTAGACATGTAAATGCTGGTACAGAATTTATTACTTGCATACATGTAAATGCTGGTACAGAATTTGTTACTTGCATACATGTAAATGCTGGTACAGAATCTGTTACTTGCATACATGTAAATGCTGGTACAGAATCTGTTACTTGAAGACATGTTAGTCCTGATACAGAGTTTGTAACTTGTAGACAGGTAAGTTCTGGTACAGAATTTGTTACTTGCATACATGTTAATGCTGGTACAGAATTTCTTACTTGCATACATGTAAATGCTGGTACAGAATTTGTTACTTGCATACATGTAAATGCTGGTATAGAATTTGGTGCTTGCATACATGTGAATGCTGGTACAGAATCTGTTACTTGTAGACATGTAAGTTCTGGTACAGAATTTGGTACTTGCATACATGTAAATGCTGGTACAGAATTTGTTACATGCATACATGTAAATGCTGGTACAGAATTTGTTACTTGCATACATGTAAATGCTGGTACAGAATTTGTTACTTGGAGGCATGCTAGAACAGGTACAGAATAGAGTAACAATTGATAACTAACATCTTTTAGATGTATCTAAAATACTGTTGAAAACTGATGTTATAGTTGCCTAAAAATCACAATACTGCTGTAGTTTAGTTTTGTGAGGAAAGATGCTTTTTTATAAAAAACAATGAATATTTAATTGCTATTGCGTTTTAAGGATATGGGGGAGTACGGTATAGCACCAAGAAAATATGTGACTGGCTCACAGTTTACATCAGAAGAGAGGAAGAAGAGACGACTGGTTGAGGCCCAGAGAGCCACTTCAGATTCTATAATACCTGGAGAATCTGCACTCCTCAATTTAATTGTACCAGAAAGGTGAGTGCTTTATGAATGTTTACAGATTTTTTTTTCCTGCTGGACCTTCATTAGGTCCTTGAAATCATTTTTAGCTCGACTATACGAAGTATGGAGAGCTGTCCTACTCGACCGTCGGCGTCCTTCCACGTCTGCACCTTGGTTAAAGTTTTGATGCACTTTCTCTTTATCTCCATAATTACTTGATGGATTTGTTTCAAACTTAAAATAGTTATTCCTCATCATCACCCACATTATATGGCAGAAGGACCATAACTCTAACACCAATATTTTATGAATTATCCCCTCTTTTTACTTAGAATTTCAGGTTAAAGTTTTGATGCACTTTCACTCTATCTCAGTTATTACTAAATGGATTTGATTCAAACTGAAAGTAGTTGTACTACATCATCTCCCACATCATATGACACAAGGTCTATGACTCTGGTATCACTATTTAATGAATTATCACCCCTTTTACTTAGAATTTCAGGTTAAAGTTTTGATGCACTTTCACTTTATCTCAGTTATTACTAAATGGATTTGATTCAAACTTAAAGTATTGTTCAACATCACAGTGTTTCAGATTAGCGGTCCCCCAATGCGACTAAAAATCGGACTGTTCGAGTAAAAATGCCCGCGCATCTGACTGCATTTAAATGCCACCTTATCCTGTTCCAAGTACCCGGGAATCCGTTTCAGACCATTCTGCGTTTTTCTATTTCAAAATGTTCCGACATGAAGTTTTTACAATTCACGGTGTATTATAACTGCGACATAATCACATCAGAATCTCCAAATTTTGCATCGATTTGAATAATTTTTATACTTTCAGTGACCGAACGATACATGTCGGTGTTTGAAATATATTTTGTATCGCATCCATTGTGGAAACAAAGCGAGTCAGTTATTGCAAAGAGCTATAAAAATAAATGTATTTTATACTTCTTTGATTATTGTCACATTAATATTTTAATTCGGGAAGGACTGTGAATAACATCACAATTGAGTCCAGTTACTGTCCTGCAAACATAATCCAATTATCTAATTTGCTGGGAATGCAAAAAGCATAAGTGAGCCGCGTGTTATGAAAATAAATTGGTCAATACACTTAGCACATAAATCAAAGGCATGTTTGTCGCGTGATTACGTAAACAATACTAACTTAATCGACCATGCGGTTATTGGAAAACAATGATCTCTGATTGGTCGAGAGCGCAAAGCAGCCACCGCAAACTCCGCCTTTGATTGACAGGCGAAATATCTTCTGACAGGCTAGTTCTTTTGTGTAATTGGTAAGCTACGCGTTTGACAACTTTTTTATGCGTCCCTGGGAATCGCAATTGGAATAATTTGATGTCCTTTTCAAAAAAGTATGTGTACAATTACACAAAATTAATCAGCGATATAATGACCTTTTTGTGTCTATTCGCCGTAAAACCCAACTAACTCACTCACTCACTGATACCGATGTCATGGCCGCACCCATGTAACGAGTTTTACGATGTAAAACGAGCAGTTTTCAGTTGTTTATTATATTAAGATGTAGCGTTTTATTCAAGGTGTTTCCAAACCTCTATCAAAGCAGTGCCTGCCTGTGGGAAGTTATTTGCACAGGCTATTACCAGTTATATGATGTGTTCATAAAGAGCTTTTTCACTAGAGCTTATTAGTGACCTATTGATATTTACACACGATACCTAAGGCTAACAGTTGTTGTGTTCATGAAGTTAACTTAGAAGAGACTGTCTCCAACTTTACTACTGTATGTTCTTGAAAAAAATAAATTTCATTTTCAGATTCTTTACCTTTTATATAACTTTAAAAAATAAGAGTGCTGATTTTCATTTTATATAGCATAATAAAATTCCTTGTCTTCAAAGACCCTTCAGGAATTATGCAATGGTGGTTTGTCCGGCTTACTAGTATATGTGTCATTATTGTAATAAATTCAGTATTTATTCTCCTAATGATACCTTATACTTGCACCAATTTTTCATGAATTATGCCCCCTTTTTACTTAGAATTTAAAGTTAATTTTGATGCATTTTCACTATATCTCAGTTGTTACTGAATAGATTTGATTCAAACTGGAAGTAGTTGTTCCACATCATCACCCACATCATATGACACAAGGTGCATCACTCTTGCACCAATTTTTCATGAATTATGCCCCCTTTTTGCTTAGAATTTAAAGTTAATTTTGATGCATTTTCACTATTTCTCCGTTGTTACTGAATAGATTTGATTCAAACTGGAAGTAGTTGTTCCACATCATCACCCACATCATATGACACAAGGTACATAACTCTTGCACCAATTTTTCATGAATTATGCCCCCTTTTTACTTAGAATTTAAAGTTAATTTTGATGCATTTTCACTATATCTCAGTTGTTACTGAATAGATTTGATTCAGACTGGAAGTAGTTGTTCCACATCATCACCCACATCATATGACACAAGGTACATAACTCTTGCACCAATTTTTCATGAATTATGCCCCCTTTTTGCTTAGAATTTAAAGTTAATTTTGATGCATTTTCACTATATCTCAGTTGTTACTGGATAGATTTGATTCAAACTGGAAGTAGTTGTTCCACATCATCACCCACATCATATGACACAAGGTGCATAACTCTTGCACCAATATTTTATGAATTAATGCCCCCATTTTGCTTAGAATAATGCTTATTTAGTGTTTTGATACACTTTATCTTTGGGGGCCTCCGTGGCCGAGTGGTTAAGGTCGCTGACTTCAAATCACTTGCCTCTCATCGATGTGGGTTCGAGCCTCACTCGGGGCGTTGAATTCTTCATGTGAGGAAGCCATCCAGCTGGCTTACGGAAGGTCGGTGGTTCTACCCAGGTGCCCGCTCATGATGAAATAATGCACGGAGGGGCACCTGGGGTCTTCCTCCACCATTAAAGCTGGAAAGTCGCCATATGACCTATCCATGTGTCGGTGCGACGTTAAATCCAACAAAACAAAACAAACAAACACTTTATCTTTATCTCTTTTATTACTTAATATTTTTGACACAGACTCAAGCTATGGCAATATCTTCATCCACAATTGGAGTCATTAAACACTCCAGTGACAGCTCCAGCTTCCTCAGATGTGCCCAGTTTCAATATCCAGCATCAAAATAGTCGAGCGCGCTGTCTCCTGTGACAGCCTCTTGTTGATCAACCTTGTTGAATTTTGTTGTAGGGTCAGATATGTTAAAATCAGACTTGTTCAAGTTTTTGAGTCAAATTTTTGTCAGTTAAGTCAGTTCAGTAAGCATTGTGAAAAAATAGATATTCTACACTTTTTTCCATTTGAAAGTGTTATTCCATGTAAAGGGTGACGAAACAGCATTTATATAGCCTAGGAAATATTGTAATTGCACGAGAAAGCTTCTATCAAAAAAGTTTATATATTTTGAGAAAGAAAATTGATAAACTGTCTTAACCCTTATCCTGCTAAATTTCTATAATGAACTTGTCATCTTTCGATTAAGACAGTACCATTAACTGTTAAAAGGTGTGCTTAACAATAAGATACTGACTGAATGGTAAACAGTGCAGATCATGATCTGACTACAGGGATGTGCAGGCCGATCATGATCTGCACTGGTTGCAAATGCAGAATCAATTGTGTCCAGCATGATAAGGGTTAATAGAGGCAGCTATAATACTGTTTGTTTAGGATAACGATTGGTGTTAAATTACTGCGCAAGATGGGATGGAAGGAAGGACAGGGTGTTGGACCAAGACTCAGTCGAAAACAGAAAAAAAGTAAGCACACCAGATTTTAACATTTGGAATTTCTTGGCAATATAGCGAAGATGTTCTGTATTTTTTCCATACTGAATGTGCAGAGGAAACTTTTGATAATGAAAAACAAACTGAAGTGTTTCCAGATAAATTAACTGTTTGAGGTATGGCAGTGGTCATTGCAAAGAAATACTGTGCTCTGAGTTCATGAAGGTTCTGAGATTGTTCTAGATTCTTGTTTGTATTTGATAAATAGATTGTACCAAAACAAGATTCAATATTTTATCTATATATTTTCTAAAATGTTGAATTTTTGTGATTGCTATATACGGGATTTGATTTATGGTTGTTCCATGCCTTCCAGCTCCAACGGTGATGACTTTGATGATGAATCTTTTTTCTCTGATATGACCTTTTCCCCCTATTTTACAGAATCTAGAAGGAAAGCGTATGGTTGTTCCTCTCAGCCTAGACAGTGATGATTGTTTAGATGATAAAACTGTCCTCTTCTACATGACCTTTTCTCCTTTCTGTTACAGAAAATGAACAGAAATTATTACATTCTTTCACTTGTAGTGCATGCAGATGTGACTACCTAAGGGAAACATAAATTACTGCATGAATCTACTAAATCTAGTTCTTTGTACATCATTTACGGAACAAGAGTTACCTGTCAGACCAGGATGTGAGATGAAGTTTACCCGCTCTGGTTAAAACACTGGAAATTCCTGTCAGATATGCGAGGAAAAGTTGTTCAGTACCTTCCAGTTCCAGAATTGTTTACCTCTCTGACTTCAACTTTTCTCCTTTCTGTTACAGAATCCGGACAGAAAGTGTATGGTTGTTCCATGCCTCCAAGCCCAGACAGTGATGATGGTTTAGATGATGAATCTGTCCTGTCTGATGTTACCTATGCTCCAAGAGACTGTGCTCAGATACTTCTGTCAGCAAAGGACAACACACACGGTCTTGGGTACCGAGGTCTTGATCCCAGAAAAGCTCTACCGTCTTCACATATTAATCTGTTTGAAGCTCCGAGGGTAACAAAAGGCGGCTCCAGTAGGAAAGGTATTCGAGGACAGGTACCGTGTCACTCTTTTACATTATCGAAATTATACAGTAGTGTGTTGATATATGAGCCGTGCCATGGGAAAACCAACATAGTGGGTATGCGACCAGCATGGATCCAGACCAGCCTGCGCATCCGCGCAGTCTGGTCAGGCTCCATGCTGTTCGCTAACAGTTTTTCCAATTCCAATAGGCTTTAAAAGCGAACAGCATGGATCCTGACCAGACTGCGCGGATGCGCAGGCTGGTCTGGATCCATGCTGGTCGCACACCCACTATGTTGGTTTTCCCATGGCACGGCTCATATTGTTTTCACAGTTATCATGAGCTGGTGCTAGAGGGATTGGTCTATGGACTGAAGTAGAAGTCGTTGGAGGCCTTTGTACAAGGTCTTGGTGTAGGTGCACTGAAAGATAATGATGAATATATATATGCTCTTGACAGAATGTCTGACTTTGATATAATGATACATATTATGGGAATTTAGTGCAGGCGCTTAAGAGCATGAGGATGCCGTCAACAGCATTTCTATGTGTTACAGGGATTTGTTGTATGTACACTGGAGAATTATGAAGAAATATATGCTTTTGACAGCATGTCTTTGTTTTGTTTCATGTTACAAGATTTAGTTTTGGTACTTAAAAGATTTAAGGATGCTGTCTACAGCAATTCTAACTGTGATACAAAATTTTTCATGGATTTCACGTAGGAGCTTTTGATTATGACAAAGATACATTTACTGTTGACAGCATAAAACCTGTTACAGAAAATGTAGATCGAACAGGAACTTCGTTATGTATTACAGGGATTTGGTGTAGGAGCTCTGGAGGAGGATGATGATGATATATATGCTGTTGACAGCATGTCTAACTATGATATGACAATGGGAGGAGAAGAGGATGATAAATTTGGCTGGACTGGACCTTCTGGCAAACGTATGTCTCATTTATAGGTCTGATTGTTAAAACCTGTCTAATGTGATAGAATGTCTAGAGATTTAAGTAAGATTTATGCTTAGAAAGTTTGCTCCAAGTGCACTGGCATACCTCGATAGAAAAGAAAGAGTGTAACTCTATGATTGGCAGATTCGCAGATGATGTGTAAGTTATTTGTGACACTTTTATGAAAGACATCCCTAAACGATTACATCCTACACTTTAGATTGGTAGAAGTCAGTAGTTATGTACTGGTACAAAATCTAGGGACACCGGTTAATTTAACTACAAGTTGTCACATAACTGATTCTGTTGAAAACCAAGTCTTAAAAACTCAAGCACACAAACAAAAGATTGATGGGATGAGGTCTAGTACCGAATGAAAAGTGCATGCTGTGTGATAGTACTGTAAAATCATTTAATTTCGTGGGCATGAAATTTCGTGGTTTTGGTCAAAACAGCAATTTCATGGGGATATAAATTCGTGGATAATGTATAGGAATTTTACTTGTTCGTTGATATTAAATTTCGCGGATTGACTCAACCACAAAATCCACGAAAATTAGTCCCCCACGAATATTAAAGATTTCACAGTATGTTATGTTAGATATGCCATGCCTATATTTTGTTTTGTAGGTCAAACCGAGACTCCAGTAGGTTATGTGGGTAAAATGTTGGATGGTTTTACATTGTCTGCTAAGAAACTTGTACAAAAGAAAGATTTTCCCCCACCAAAACTTCCCAGGGATTTCAGGTAGTGTACATTGTTTCTGCTGAACAGATAGCCAGTATAGTTAAGAACTAACAATGAGAGGTCAGGAGTCTTAACTGCTGGTCGCATGTTTCCTCCATCTTTGATATGTTTTGGGAAGGTGTCTGTCATTTATAGATAAAGGTCATAGGAAATTTGAAGTTAAATTTTAAGGAATCCTTTTGGAATGTTTTGCATCATTTAAGCCAGACAGAAGTTCATTTCTGGAACAAATGCTGGACACATTTCAGTTTTCCTGCACATTTACAATGGTTTTCTCTTTTTCTGCATTTCCTGTATTTTTAGATATTTTTCAACTTCCTGTCAAAGTTAATTGTTGTTTCAGTCAGGCTGAAACATGATACATAAATTGTTTTTTCAACATGACATTAAACCAACAGATTAAACTGGGCTGATAAAAATAAGTTTGGAGACCAGTCTAGAATACTCTAGCATCTGATTGGCTGCTTTTGAGCGTAAATGGGTGTTTTACTAATGTCAAATTTGTTTTTTTAAGACTGTTGTCTAAGCTCATTATTAGTCAAACAAATTGGAAAGTTTTAATTTTAAATAAACATTTTGTTTACAGACCGGTACACAGCTTTACAAAGCAGGAAGACTCGGGGAACATTCTTTCAACACAGTCTAGTGCAGGTGTTGATTACAGACAGTTTCTTAAACCAGCAGACGCCACTCAGAGCACATTGGCTGGTTCCTCACAACACACTATTGGTTTCTCACAACAAATTGCTGGTCCCTCTCGACAAACTGCTGGTTCTAGTACACAGTCAAGGGAAGATAGAAACAAATATAAGGATGCCTCAGCAAGGAGTCTAGCACTTGGAGAGAAAGCTTTTGTTGGTAGGTGAAACAAAACACTGTGATTAATTCAATCTGTTTCATAATGTCATTAAAGGGAGAGTTTATGACTGCAGGATATGGGTCTCTTTAGTGTGTTCTTGCAAAACAGGTTTGTCTTCCTTGATATCCAAGATCTTTTGTTGTTTAAGGTACCGTAGATACCCATGTATAATGCACAGTTTTTTAGCTTGACTATTCGAAGAATAGGGGAGCTATCCTACTCACCCCGGCATCAGCGTGAGCGTGAGCGTCACACAAATGTTAAAGTTTGCGTACCACCCCAAATATTTTCAAAGTCCATTGAGATATTGCTTTCTTTTTTTGCATACTTGTTTACCGTCATGACCCCAGTCTGTAAAAAGGAGGAGGCAACTCTATCAAGCATTTTGACTGAATTATGGCCCCTTTTCTACTTAGAATAAATGTTAAAGTTTGTGTACCACCCCAAATATTTTCTAAGTCCATTGAGATATTGCTTTCATATTTTGCATATTTGTTAACCATCATGACCCCAGTCTGTAAAAAGGAGGATGCAACTCTGTCAAGCATTTTGACTGAATTATGGCCCCTTTTCGACTTAGAACAAATGTTAAAGTTTGTGTACCACCCCAAATATTTTCAAAGTCCATTGAGATATTGCTTTCATATTTTGCATACTTGTTTACCATCATGACCCCAGTCTGTAAAAAGGAGGAGGCAACTCTATCAAGCATTTTGACTGAATTATGGCCCCTTTTCGATCTAGAATAAATGTTAAAGTTTGCGTACCACCCCAAATATTTTCAAAGTCCATTGAGATATTGCTTTCATATTTTGCATACTTGTTTACCATCATGACCTCAGTCTGTAAAAAGGAGAAGGCAACTCTATCAAGCATTTTGACTTAATTATGGCCCCTTTTCGACTTAGAATATGCTTATTGTAATGTTAAAGTTTTACTCATTGCTTATATTATACTATCAAGCACTGAGAATAGTCGAGCGCGCTGTCCACTGACAGCTGTTGTTTACACCGGGACCACTTGTGAATCCTGGGTGCGCATTATACACAGGTTTAGACGATTTTCCAACTTCAAAACAAGTTTGTTTACGGTTTTGGCCATTTTGGTAAAGGGAATATACTCTTCACGCTTACTGTCTAAGCTAAAATCTAAGATTTCCATTACGTTCCGTAAAAGATCAAGTGGTTAATTTTTCTTTCAAACAAAATTAATTTCATATAAATTTAATAGTATTTTGATGAAAGAAATATAAAAAAATTACAAATATTATGATACTAATTAAAGATCAAGTGTTATCTTTAACCGAGATCAAACTGTAAACAACAAAATTGACATAAGGTGACATGCTAATTGCTGATAATTACTGACCATTTGATCGTAACAAAAAGACAATCACAGCTTTTGTTATCGGTTTGAATTGAAAAGCTCAAGTCATTTCGAAAAATACCATTCCAAAATATTGAAACAATTGCTTTCTATTTATTCAAAATATTTAATAAAAAAAAGAAAGAACAAACATAACGAGATTTTATAAGTTTCATTTTCGAGAAAACAAAAATCGATAGTACTGTGAGACCGATGCTGGTCTCTGCTGCGGAGGTAAAATTTATTACCGGTGTCGATGTAAACTCTACTTTCATTTTCCATCCACCTCAGATATGACCAAAAATGTTTTTTCCCCAGAATCTTGGGATTAAATTGGGGGTGCCCATTATACATGGAAACGCATTATACATGGGTATCTACGGTATTCTTGAAGCCCTGTACTTCTGCCTTACAGTAGCAAGTTATAAGCTACTTGCAGTACACAATGTAAATAGGTAAATCTGTGTAACATGGTTTTGCAAACCTACCTGTTATATATTTGGAATACTGTTGAATGACTTCAGACAGGTTTTGATCTAAAAAAAAAAAAAAAAGGCATTACACTGATATATAGCTGATCTATTTAGGAAAACTTGCATTAAATAGACAGCATTTATACTTTGAAATCATAACTAATGGTGGTGATAGATTTTCTTGGATTTCACTTCTACTTAATCCACTAAACAAATGGAAGTCACATATATTTTATCTTCAAAAGAAGTTAAACTATTAATTATATTTGTATGCCCATTTTAGAATTTGAACATTTTTATATTAAGTAAAATTGATGTCATTTAATTTAACTGTTAAAACTCGGTACGGTATCTTGAATTCCAAGGGAACAAGGGTTTTACTTTGAAAAACCGAAATTCAACTTAAAAGGATATTTTGTGCACTTGTTTTTGGGCCAGGACTTGAAAATGTCTTCAAGACAGTCGGAATTTTGAGATAAGCGAGTTCGAGATATCGAGTTTCAACTGTATTTTTAAGTCCACAAATACGTGATAGATGTATTTCTGTCTTTATATAGGTTTACCCAAGGTGAAAGATTGCTCTTTTTCAGGTTCAGTGTTCGACCTTATCCCACAAGAGGACAAAAATAAGATGGAGAAAGTTAAACAGGGAACCAGTCAAGTGTCGGGACCATCTACATCCACAGCTCTGGTTCCCAGCAGTACTGGTATTAAATTTCTAACTTTTTTATTCAAGATTTTGTTGGCAGTGCAGTTAAACTAAACAAGAGGACCATGATGGTCCTGAATCGCACACCTCTTCCCACATGATCCAGTTTTGAGTATGACGTCGTTTTTTCTATTATTTGACATAGTGACCTAGTTTTTGAGCTCATGTGACCCAGTTTTGAATTGACCTAGATATTATCAAGATAAAAATTCTGACCAATTTTCATGAAGATCCATTGAAAAATATGGTCTCTAGAGAGGTCACAAGGTTTTTCTATTATTTGACCTATTGACCTAGTTTTTTAAGGCACGTGACCCAGTTTCAAACTTGACCTAGATATCATCAAGGTGAACATTCTGACCAATTTTCATGAAGATCCATTCAAGGGTATGGCCTCTAGAGAGGTCACAAGGTTTTTCTATTTCAAGACCTACTGACCTAGTATTTGATCGCAGTTGACCCAGTTTCAAACTTGACCTAGATATCATCAAGATAAACATTCAGACCAACTTTCATACAGATCCCATGAAAAATATGGCCTCTAGAGAGGTCACAACGTTTTTTGATTATTTGACCTACTGACCTACTTTTTGATGGCACGTGACCCAGTTTCGAACTTGACCTAGATATCATCAAGATGACCATTCTGACCAATTTTTATGGAGATCCATTCACAAGTATGGCCTCTAGAGAGGTCACAAGGTTTTTCTATTTTTAGACCGACTAACCTAGTTTTTGACCGCACATGACCCTGTTTCGAACTTGACCTAGATATCATCAAGGTGAACATTCAGACCAACTTTCATGAAGATCCATTGAAAAATATGGCCTTTAGAGAGGTCACAAGGTTTTTCTATTATTTGACCTACTGGCCTAGTTTTTGATGGCACGTGACCCACTTTCAAACTTGACCTAGATATCATCAAGATGAACATTCAGACCAACTTTCATACAGATCCCATGGAAAATATGGCCTCTAGAGAGGTCACAATGTTTTTCTATTATTTGACCTACTGACCTAGTTTTTGATGGCACATGACCCACTTTCGAACTTGACTTAGATATCATCAAGGTGAACATTCAGACCAATTCTCATGAAGATTTCATGAAATATATGGCCATTAGAGAGGTCACAAGGTTTTTCTATTTTCAGACCTACTGACCTAGTTTTTGACCGCACGTGACCCAGTTTCGAACTTGACCTAGATATCATCAAGATGAACATTCAGACCAACTTTCATACAGATCCCATGAAAAATATGGCCTTTAGAGAGGTCACAAGGTTTTTCTATTATTTGACCTACTGACCTAGTTTTTGATGGCACGTGACCTAGTTTCGAACTTGACCTAGATATCATCAAGGTGAACATTCTGACCAATTTTCATGAAGATCTTGTGAAATATATGGCCACTAGAAAGGTCACAAGGTTTTTCTATTTTTAGACATACTGACCTAGTTTTTGACTGCACGTGACCCAGTTTTGAACTTGACCTAGATAGCATCAAGATGAACATTCAGACCAACTTTCATACAGATCCCATGAAAAATATGGCCTTTAGAGAGGTCACAAGGTTTTTCAATTATTTGACCTACTGACCTAGTTTTTGATGGCACGTGACCCAGTTTCGAACTTGACCTAGATATCATCAAGGTGAACGTTCTGACCAATTTTCATAAAAACTCTTGTGAAATATATGGCCTCTAGAGAGGTCACAAGGTTTTTCTATTTCAAGACCTACTGACCTAGTTTTTGAAGGCACGTGATCCAGTTTTGAACTTGACCTAGATATCATCAAGGTGAACATTCTGACCAATTTTCATGAAGATCCATTGAAAATTATGGCCTCTAGAGAGGTCAAAATGAACTAACGAACAATGGTTTTTCATTCAATAATAGCGAGTATGTCCAGAAGGTAGGAGTGGCGATAGGGTCAAAGCTAGGTTGTAATTTTGCTTGTTGCTACATGCGCAAATGGGACGAGAAGTTGATGGAGAATGAAAAAGTACCAATGTTTTACAAGCGTTACATTGATGACAGATTTGGGCTGTGGCAACATGGACTAGAAGATCTGTTAAAATTCAGAGATTTTGCGAATCAGATACACCCGAACATAAAAGTAGAACTAAGGTGGCATACAACAAGAATAGAATTTCTGGACACGACAGTCAGAATTCAAAAAAATAATGAAATTACAACAGTCTTATATTCGAAACCGACGGACAAACATTTATATTTAAACTGGAAATCAGACCACCCTCAAAACGTAAAAAAGGCAATTCCGTATGGATTAGGAGTAAGATTGAAAAGGATTTGCTCGACGGAAGCAGACTACGCCAAACACAGACAGGAACTAAGAGGCCAGCTAAGAAGGAGGGGTTACAGCGGAAAGTTTATTGAAAATCAGCTGGATAGAGTAGACAAGATAGATAGGGCTAAACTATTAACACCGCAGAAACTGAAAAAAGAGAAAATGAAGAGGGTACCTGTAGTAGTGACTTACTCCAGACATCTCCCGAATTTACATAATATTGTACGTAAACATATGAACACTTTACACAAATCAGAACGAATGAAACATATATTCAGTGACACCCCAATTGTAGCTTACCGCAGGGACACAAATATTTCTGACCTTTTGGTACATGGAAAGACAAACAAGGTTATGAAGCAATACCAAACGAGCGATTTGAAACCAAGATGTAACGGAAAGTGCGTGGTATGTGAAATGATTGACAAAGGGAGGCACAATAATGACAAGGCTATAGCGGCACGGATAGAGCGAACTCAAACCTGCCAGGCATGGAATCGTATATGGGATAAACTGTATCCAGTGTGATAAAATTGTGTATATTGGTGAAACGTCAAGATCGCTGAAGGAGAGATTGCGAGAACATGAAGCGGACATACGTCTGAAACGTACGAAACCAGTGGCAGAACATTTCAATACGCCTGGTCATAGCATAGGTGATGTCGGGGTGTCGGTGTTAGAACACATGAAGGAAAACAGTAGATACTACCGACAGATCAAGGAGCTTGAGTGGATCCACGAGTTGCAGACAGAGGCGCCAAATGGACTTAACACGAAAGCGAAACTTGGGGTTTTTTGGAGAGAATATAAATAAACTCAATCAAATTGATGCTTAAGTAACATTTAATATCCGGAGGTATTTTGGTTTTAAGTAAGCGTTTTTGTATTAATTTTGGTTGTTTGTCGTTGCGACCCATTAATATATTCTCAATATGTATTTCTTTCATGTTTTATGTCCTTTTATCTGCCTTTAACGCACATTTGTGTGAGTTTCGGATACATACTTGTCATATTTTACTGGTTCCAATACTTATATAGATTTTTTTTTTTTGTAATTACTTCCCTTTATATGTAAAATTTGCCTTTTTTATAGTTTTTATTTTGTCTGATGATAAACTATTCGTTTTTAAATTTATTTTTGTTCATTTTAGTAATGATCTAATGGTTAAGTGCAAAATTTTATGAGTATCTTTGTTTGTTTTAGCTTTTTGTTTGTCATATATCTATGGTATATAAACTTTCATTGTCCTATCAACCATTGACTAGGATATAATTTTATCTCCCATGATAGCAATGGGATTTCACTAGCTTGTTGTGTTTCTGCACATTAAGTCTTTTAATTTTTAATCATAACTTCGTTAGGCCAGGAGACAGTCCTTGTGCATCATAAATGTGTATCGATTTTTAGCGGGATTTGACGTTGACGTTTAATAACGTTACGTCAGTTCCGGTTTTGTATTTCAAATGTTGTTATATTATGAGACGCCATGATGTAGAGTAATTCTCGGAATTTGTCATTTTGATAAAGGCCTTATGGCCGAAACGTTTATAAAACTGAGTGAGAACTATAGAACCTTTCTAGAGGCCATATATTTCACAAGATCTTCATGAAAATTGGTCAGAACCTTCACCTTGATGATATCTAGGTCAAGTTCGAAACTGGGTCACGTGCCATCAAAAACTAGGTCAGTAGGTCAAATAATAGAAAAACCTTGTGACCTCTCTAAGGGCCATATTTTTCATGGGATCTGTATGAAAGTTGGTCTGAATGTTCATCTTGATGATATCTAGGTCAAGTTCGAAACTGGGTCACGTGCGGTCAAAAACTAGGTCAGTAGGTATAAAAATAGAAAAACCTTGTGACCTCTCTAGAGGCCATATATTTCACAAGATCTTCATGAAAATTGGTCAGAACGTTCATCTTGATGATATCTAGATCAAGTTCGAAACTGGGTCACATGCTGTCAAAAACTAGGTCAGTAGGTCAAATAATAGAAAAACCTTGTGACCTCTCTAAAGGCCATATTTTTCATGGGATCTGTATGAAAGTTGGTCTGAATGTTCATCTTGATGATATCTAGGTCAAGTTCGAAACTGGGTCACGTGCGGTCAAAAACTAGGTCAGTAGGTATAAAAATAGAAAAACCTTGTGACCTCTCTAGAGGCCATATATTTCACAAGATCTTCATGAAAATTGGTCAGAATGTTCATCTTGATGATATCTAGATCAAGTTCCAAACTGGGTCACATGCTGTCAAAAACTAGGTCAGTAGGTCAAATAATAGAAAAACCTTGTGACCTCTCTAAAGGCCATATTTTTCATGGGATCTGTAAGAAAGTTGGTCTGAATGTTCATCTTGATGATATCTAGGTCAAGTTCGAAACTGGGTCACGTGCGGTCAAAAACTAGGTCAGTAGGTCTAAAAATAGAAAAACCTTGTGACCTCTCTAGAGGCCATATATTTCATGAAATCTTCATGAAAATTGGTCAGAATGTTCACCTTGATGATGTCTAAGTCAAGTTCGAAAGTGGGTAACGTGGCATCAAAAACTAGGTCAGTAGGTCAAATAATAGAAAAACCTTGTGACCTCTCTAGAGGCCATATTTTCCATGGGATCTGTATGAAAGTTGGTCTGATGTTTATCTTGATGATATCTAGGTCAAGTTTGAAAGTGGGTCACATGCCGTCAAAAACTAGGTCAGTAGGTCTTGAAATAGAAAAACCTTGTGACCTCTCTAAAGGCTTTATTTTTCAATGGATCTGTATGAAAGTTGGTCTGAATGTTCATCTTGATGATATCTAGGTCAAGTTCGAAACAGAGTCATGTGCGGTCAAAAACTAGGTCAGTAGGTCTAAAAATAGAAAAACCTTGTGACCTCTCTAGAGGCCATACTTGTGAATGGATCTTCATAAAAATTGGTCAGAATGTTCATCTTGATAATATCTAGGTCAGGTTCGAAAGTGGGTCACGATCCATCAAAAAGTAGGTCAGTAGGTCAAATAATGAAAAAACGTTGTGACCTCTCTTGAGGCCATATTTTTCATGGGATCTGTATGAAAGTTGGTCTGAATGTTTATCTTGATGATATCTAGGTCAAGTTTGAAACTGGGTCAACTGCGATCAAAAACTAGGTCAGTAGGTCTTGAAATAGAAAAACCTTGTGACCTCTCTAGAGGCCATACCCTTGAATGGATCTTCATGAAAATTAGTCAGAATGTTCACCTTGATGATATCTAGGTCAAGTTTGAAACTGGGTCACGTGCCTTAAAAAACTAGGTCAATAGGTCAAATAATAGAAAAACCTTGTGACCTCTCTAGAGACCATATTTTTCAATGAATCTTCATGAAAATTGGTCAGAATTTTTATCTTGATAATATCTAGGTTAAGTTCGAAAGTGAGTCACATGAGCTTAAAAACTAGGTCACTATGTCAAATAATAGAGAACGACGTCATACTCAAAACTGGATCATGTGGGAAGAGGTGTGCGATTCAGGACCATCATGGTCCTCTTGTTTAAGCATAAGCGTACAAGAAAAAATTTTTATGCCCCCAAAGGGATGCATATTAGTTTTCGACTGTCCGTCCGTTAGTTCGTTCATCACAACGTTAACTTTTTGCTTGAAGGCACTTTACTCGCGAACCACTGCACCCAGGACCTTCAAACTTCACATGCTGATAGTACTTATTGAGTACACAACCCCTACTGACTTTGGGGTCAAAGGTCAAAGGTCAAGGCGCTGTGGGGGCATTTGTCACCATTAGTGACAGCTCTTGTTGTGAATATAGAATATATCTCACTTTAAATTGAGACAGTTTTCACAGTTTCTCTCTTCTCAGTGAGAGATTTCATTTTCACATAACTATTCTACAGTAATTCAGAGAATCATTATGCTGTATATTATATTACCTTTACTTAGTTTAAATGAAATGTGTCAGATGTTAATCTGTTCTGTGGCAAATATTTCAAGCTTTTCTCAGCGCTGAACATTTGTTGAGGGTGTTTTTGAAAGTATTTCAGAGAAATGTATAATAGGGTATTACCTGTTGTATAAAATTTATTGACATAAACTTGTGATATATATATCTGTAACACAGTCTTTGTTTTCAGATGCATCATCTTTACAGAGCACAGAGAAGCCAGGAAACATAGAGGAACAGAGAATGAAGAATGTGCCATTGTTCCAAGGAGGGTTTAAACCTTTCAAGAAAGATCCAGGAAAACAACAGAGATATGAGAAATACTTGGAGATGGTGAAACAGGGACATAAAGGTTTGCTGTGACATATTAGATATAAAATACTATAAAATCATTAATATTCATGGGGGACAAATTTTCATGGATTTTATGGTTGGGTTAATCCTCAGAATTAAATCACAAGGATTTAAACATATTCCCATACATTTTATTATCAAAAATTGAAATCACAAATTACATGTCAATGAAAGAGCCATTTTGGACAAAATCACATCCCCCATCCTCCCAACCCCCATATATGCCTCTTTCTCATAATTCCGAACCTTCTCATTGATCTGAGCCTTTGGAAAATTTATACTTGCAAGCATTTTCCTGTTTCTAAATTGTTATGCATGTTATGGTAACCTTGTAACAATTGAAAATGAGTGAAAAGAAAATAGTATTATTCAAATCAAAAGCAAAATGCTAATCTGAAAATTTTTGCCAATGCTTTGCTGATTTAAAATCACTGGGGTAATACATTACCTTCTTATAGGAAATAGTATTCACTAAATAAATTGTAAACCACATTTGTTTACCTGTTCTTCATTTAAAAAAATACTTTTTCAAAAAATGGTCTTAGTTTTTGAGAGTTGGTGCAAATGATCTTAAGTCTCAGTTCAACGAGAAAGCATCTGGCTGCTTAAGAGGATGAGGGTCATCATGTGAAAGCTTGGATTAATCACTGACAACAATTCTTAGAAATTTTCTTCTTGGGTATTTTTTAAGTTTAACTGTTGGAGTATCAAAATGTAGCAAAATATCTTTTGCAACTGAAATCTTTTATTGACAAAAGCTAAAATACCAGTTAAGGGGCTTGAAATAACGAGAAAAGGACATAATTACATAATTCCGCAGTATAGAACAGATGGATCGTTCTATAATTTTTTTTTATCTCTGACTGGCCTTTGTTCTTGCATAATATCAAGTTTACACAAAATATATATTTCTTTAAAACCTTGCAAAACAGCATACAAATGGTTCTTTCCCATTATAGTAAAGCAGTGGCACACATGCAGATGTATTTGTCATTCTAAGTCATTGCTGACCTGACATCTGAACCATCAAGCCAGGAGTGTTAAGTTTGCTTTGTAGCATTGACACATTTTTATGCCCCCAAAGGGAGGCATATAGTTTTTGAACCGTCTGTCGGTCTGTCCGCAATTTTCGTGTCCGGTCCGTATCTTTGTCATCGATGGATGGATTTTCAAATAACTTGGCATGAATGTGTACCACAGTAAGACGACGTGCAGTGCGCAAGACCCAGGTCCGTAGCTCAAAGGTTAAGGTCACACTTAGATGTTAAAGGATAGTGCATTGATGGGCGTGTCCGGTCCATATCTTTGTCATCGATGGATGGATTTTCAAATAACTTGGCGTGAATGTGTACCACAGTAAGACGACGTGTCCTGCACAAGACCCAGGTTTGTAGCTCAAAGGTCAAGGTCACACTTAGATGTTAAAGGATAGTGCATTGATGGGCGTGTCAGGTCCATATCTTTGTCATTGATCGATGGATTTTCAAATAACTTGACATGAATGTGTACCACAGTAAGACGACGTGTCACACGCAAGACCCAGGTCAGTAGCTCAAAGGTCAAGGTCACACTTAGACGTTAAAGATCATTTTTCATGATAGTGCATTGATGGGCATGTCTGGTCCATATCTTTGTCATTCATGCATGGATTTTAAAGTAACTATGCATGAATGTGTGACACAGTAAGACGATGTGTCGCATGCAAGACCCAGCTCCGTAGGTCAAAGGTCCTAAACTCTAACATCGACCATATCTATTCATTCAAAGTGCCATCGGGGGCATGTGTCATCCTACTGAGACAGCTCTTGTTTTCAGGTATTTTACAAACGTATCAGCTACTTAATCTACATGTATCTCAAGGTTTACTTGGCTAAAAGAGAAGATTTTCATGTTCTTTGTATTAACATGCAAGGATAAGAAAGGCATGTGACTTGATAACATGCACTTAATACTATTGGAGGAAAGCTCATCTGTTGGTGCTAGGTTTGACTGTCCTTTTATGTATCGAAAATCAGAGATAGAAATTTACGCTAGTTGTATTATATTGTCTTTTATGTCTAGATCCATATTCTGCCATTGCGACCTCTGACATGACAGCATGGGAGATAGAACATGAGAAAGAAGAGTTTCATCAAGCATCAAAGTTGTATCGCCCTCTAGCAGGAATGATGGCAATGAGGTTCACGAGGGGAGGTAATGTTGATGATCAGAAAGAAGAGATCAAAGCTGAGAAATTAGTATGTTGGTTTATAATCTTTATGTAGCTCTGTTTTATGTCTTTTGATCATTTTAAGAAATTTTACAATCAACATGTTCAGTTTTAAATACAAGTTGGAGAAGAGACGAATATGGTTGAAATTCAGAAACTAAAAATTAATAAAGAGATGTATTGGACTAAAAGTAAAAATCTAAAGATTGAACGGAAATGTTAGCTTTTGCCTACCAGTGTTCTAGTTATTTTTGCCATATTAGTTTGTTTTTGTTGGGTTTTATGTCACACTGACGCAGTTATAGGTCATATGGCAACTTCCCAGCTTTGATGGTGGAAGAAGATCCCTGGTGCCCCTCCCTGCATTATTCCATCATGGGTAGGCACCTTGGTAGAACCACAGACCTTCTGTGAGCCAGCTGGATAACTTCCTGGCATGAAGAATTCAACGCCCTGAGTGGGTCTCGAACCCACATTGGTGGGAGCAAGTGATTCCAAGTCTGCAACCTGAACCACTTGGCCACAGAGGTTACCTTGCCATATTAGTAATTGATAGCAATGTAGTGACAAATGGTGGCATTGTGAATTGTGAATAAATCATCCATGATGTAATCATCAACAAAAATTTCATCATTGACAAGCGAAATCTGGTAAAATTGCCACTCTTAACTTCTAATGTGCACGTAAAATAATTTCTGATTACAAAGGAATTGTGACAATTGACAGTTGTTGGGCAATATTGTCCAAATTATCAAAATTACAGAAAATATGTTACTGCCATGATACGAAATCTTTCACTTTTTCATCTTAATTTTGGCCAGAAATCAACAATCGGGCTTATTTTTGACCAGTTACTTGACATAAAAATTTGACTCCAAACATTTCTTTATTTACCTGTAAACTTTGAAAGTGTGGTAGTATTTGTAAAACATTACTCTGACAGCAAGCTCTGTATTTCTACAGGTTGATACAAGTGATGCTGGAAAGGCAGCTGCTATGAAGATGTACGGTAAACTGACGAGAGAGGTGCTAGAATGGCATCCAGACAAACTTGTGTGTAAACGTTTTAATGTGCCAAACCCATACCCAGGGTAAGTTTCTCCCATTTTAAATATAAGTTATTGTTTACACTTCTAGATCATTGAGAACCTTGCAGATAATTATACATGTATGCAATTTTAAGTTTTGATTTGTTGATGTTTCATGTAGTTTAATGATACTATTTTTTGCACCTGTTTTGGAAAAATGGGATGTATTATGTGATGGCATGTGCGTCTGTCTGTCAGTTTCTTGTCCACATCATAAAACAAGAACCATTCAAGGTATTGACTTTAAACTTGACATATAGGTGGGTTGCAATGAGACAATTTGCAGAGCCCATGATTCAGTTTGGTAGGTCAAAGGTCATGGTCTCAAATGGAGCTTAATGAGTTTGTCTCTCGCATTTTGCCTAGAGGATGACGAACAATTCAAGGTCATAGTCACTTTAAACTTGGAATATAAGTAGGTGGCCACAAGAGGATGTGTAGAGTGCATGAATCAGGTCTGTAGGTCAAAGGTCAAGGTCACAGCAAGGTCAAGTCTGTATGTCATAGTTTGTGTCCAGTTCATAACCAGTGTTGGCAAAAAGCCGGTCAGTATGAGTATTGACCGGGCCGGCGGTCAATACTGGTTAAAACCGGTCAATACTGGTCAATACCGGTCAATACTGGTCGATTCAATACTTTGGTCACTCTTGGGTGGTCAATACTGGTTTATTCAACACTTTTACATAATGCACATTCACAGATTAGAACAAGCTGTAACAGTAATGTAAAAATTATAAAGCAGTCTGAATAATATAAAATTTTGTTTGTTAAAAAGTATAGTGGATTAGTGGTCAATACTGGTCGATTCAGTTTTGGTCCTTGGCAATGTGTCCTGGTCAGGCTCAGTTCTGGACAATATACTTAGACTGCTCAGTGGTCAATACTAGTTTGTTAAATGCTTTTATCACCTTAAAGTATAGCCTTTATTTTGAATTAATTAAAAAAAATATTACTATTTATAAATTACACTCATTGAAATGGATAGTACTGGTCAATTCAAATTTTGGTCCTACACAGTATCCCTGATCAATACATATATTGGTCAATACTAGTCATTTGAATACTTTGATTGCATAAATGATTTTTTTCAGATAAAGTTACTATGTTCATTAATACAGTGGGATTATTGATCATGACAGTTAATTAGTGACTAGATAGATAGGCCTGCAACATATAATCTGTTGTATATTGTAAGACCAGGTGTCAATTAGGCAATATGACACTTGCTATCAAAACACAATTAAACCACTTCAATGAAAGGGTCCAGTTGTAGGCAGCAATTTTTCATTGAATTAAATACCAGTAAAAATAATTAGATTTATCACATGTGAATCAGACAGTTGATGAAATACTTTCTACAAATGAAGTTCAGTTAAGTTAGCAGACTAATGACTAATTTGGGAGTATTAATTTGGTTGCTTGAACTAGATATAATGCATGCAAATACCTTCATCAAACTCCAAATGCTCTTAACAGTCATTATTTAAATTGTTCATAAAGTCTGCAAAATATCTTAACAGTCAGTATTTACTAATTGACCACTATTGACCAATCGACCAGTATTGACCGGTATTGACCACTTCAGGGAGTATTGACCGGGGCGGTTTTAACCGGTTAAAACCACTGGTTAAAACCGGGGGCGGTTTTAACCGCCCAACATTGTTCATAACTTAATAACAATTCAAAATATTGACTTCAGACTTTGCCATTAGGTATGTTGCGAGAGGGCATGAACTTGGTTGGTGGGTCAAACTAACAACAGTTGTTAAACGTATCCAGGTGACATTGTGCACAACCCAGGACACTACGTCCAAGATCAATGGTCATGATCACAACATTTTACTTTCCCTGTATCAAAGCAGTGTCTGGCGGTATTAATTACTTTTAATGATAGCTCTAGTTGTGTACTGTAGTATAGGTTGAAAACTTTTAGATCCTGTCATATAGTGTTTACTTTGACCTGTGTGAAATTCTAAAATATTTACACAGCAATATATGACACCTTTTGTTTGTCAAAGATCAGACTCATAGTAATCTAAAGTCTATTTGATCCAATCTTTTGTGATTTTCAGGTCTACAATAGTTGGTCTAGCCACTGTAAAAAGGGATAAATATTCCGTATTCAACTTCCTCAACTTTTCTAACCCTACACAGCAAGATCAGACTGAAGTTCCATCTCAGCATGAACAATGCCACTCACCTCCCCAGGAGCAGTCGAAGGTTTCACAACCAGAGAGCAGAGTCGACAAGGAACTTAACAAATCAAAATCAATGAAGTCTATATTTAGCCATCTAGTTGAAACAGAGAAAGAGACTCAGAAAAGTACAAAACCTGTGTCATTTAGTATGAAACCAGCTAAATCAAATAAACCCAAAGAGTTTAAATCAATATTTAGTCATCTTGAAAAAGAAGAAAATACTGTGAAATCAGTGAAAGATGACCCAGTTGCCATCGAAACAGATACACAAGAAAAGGACAAACTCCAGGAAACAGAAAAATCTGCGGATAGAAATAGTGATTTGTTGATAAAGTCCAGTCAAAAGGTGAGAACAGCATTTTAACATGGAATCTCCTTTATCTGACTGTTCACCATCTGTAATATAAACTTAAAAGAACCAGTAGTGATTTGATTTTTTAACACATCAAGGGGTACGCTTAGATTTGCCCTTGTCTGTACATCTGTCTTGTCATTCGGTCCATCTGACTTATTGTTGTGCAAATCTCAGAAATAATTTGACTTACAGTCATCAAACCTTGTGCAAATCTCAGAAATAATTTGACTTACAGTCATCAAACCTCAGAAGATTGTTATTCAGCATTTGAAGTTATGCCTCTGGTGTTTTAATTCTGATTTCACACAGCCAGACCAGAGTTATGACCCTTGACTAAGTCAAAAATATTCATACAGTGACAGGATTGTGGGTACCAGTATCCTGTTGACACACATCTAGTTATTTCTTGTTATGAATAGCCAACCACTTTACATGCTGTTTCTCAAACATACAGGTTTCACAACCAGATGAATTCAGAGAACTATTAGCTTTCCATTTAGCTTGTTAGGGGGAGCACAGATCTATGACTTGTAGGGTTGTGACTTTAATCCCTTGTGAAATGTATGTTTGGCAGTTTGGTTGAAGATATTGTGTCTAATATCATTTGTTTGTCATCTCTGACTCAGGTGGAGAAATTTACAGTTATTTACAGAGGAACAAGGTAGTATTTGTCCAAAATACAGGAATAGAGTAGGTTGTGTGTTGTTACATAACTGAAATACTGTTGAAAAATGGCATTATATGCCAAACAATTTTAGTAGGTTTCTTAACCATGTGAAAATTTCTCAGTCAATGATAATTACTGAGTTTTCTCTTTCATATATGTATTGTTTTCATTTATCTGATGCTGTGTACTTTTTAACTCAAAGATCTCAAAAATACCATATCATCCAGCATTGGCAGTTGTTTGGTTAGGAAATATTATACTGTACAGTACTGTCATTTGGCTGTTTTCAGGGCTGAATTCAGCCCGATTTCTGATCAGCTTTCAAATAAAAGCTGTGTGTTTACAGTTTTCTCTGCTGACCAAAGTCCAAATGCAAAAGGCCTACATGTTATACTTAACTTCAAACAAAATATCCACATGTAAGTAAGCAGAAATGTGCAAAGGAATACCGTTAACTTGTTTTTGGCAAAAAAATGTATGAAACTGTAAGGTATTTCGGATAGAGGAGTATTCAGATAGGCCAGTTTTGTACAATAGAAAGTTGGATACTTTAGATATTTAGTTGAATTTCATTATTTGAATTTGAATCAGTTTAATACAGAAAAAAATATTTTTTTTTATCTGAAAAACTGATAAAATTACTGAACAATGTTTAAATAAGTTTGCTGTTAATACAATTAGAAAGAGTGAAACTAGAGAACTTGGAAAAACATGGATTGCAAAAAATAGACACTGCAAGGTACTATGAAGTGTTACGCATTTTCAGCTTTCCATTTCCCCAATTTTAAAAATCCCCCACTTATCGAAAAAGAGCATATTTTCCCACCCATTCCTATTCTTCCAGATGGGGTTTACAGCCTCGTTATAGTGTTACAAACTTACAGTGCTTGCTTTTCATTTTCAGTTTTTGTTAAAATTCATTTATCGTTTATAATGAAATGCAATAGTACAGTGTCAGCAAGCAGGGTCCAGTGTTACAGACAAGTCTAGAAATTCCAAGATTTTATTGCTTTTTCTGTGCTCACAAGGCCAAAATTAAAAATGTTTGTTTACTGTCTCCCTACCTACCCACTTAAAATGCTGCGCCCCAAAAGTTTTTATTGGACAGTGCTGGTCAAATTTTTTTAAAGTTGCCTCATATATCTCAAGTAAGCAAAATAATGAGTAAGAAAAGTTTAAATTGTATTATTTAATTTCATCCTTTTATACACCATATACAGATTTGTCTTATTTTTACAGAAGAAATAATTCTGTAAGAAACAATCATATATCTACTGGTAAAAGTATAATCCCCCCACCACAAAAAAAAGAATTGCCTACCTACCTGACCAACTTTAAAAAGTAGGGTCGGGAGACAGCAAAAAAAGGCTTTTTTTAATGTGGCCCAATTTTGAAACTTCGCCAATGCCATAATAGCATTCTAAATTAAGACATGCCTTTGAAGTTGTTATAGTTTAAGTTCATGTAAGGAAGGGGCCTCTGTGGCCGAGGGATTAAAGTCACTGACTTCAAATAACTTGCCCGTCACAGATGTGGGTTGGAGCCTCACTTGGGACGTAGAATTTTTCATATGAGGAAGCCATTCAGCTGGCTTACGGAAGGTTGGTGGTTCTACCCAGGTGCCTGCCAGTGATGAAACAATGCCGGAAGGGGCACCTGGGTTCTTCCTCCACCACGAGAAGCTGGAAAGTCACCATTTGACCTATAATTGTGTCAGTGTTACCTTAAACCACCCAAAAAAAATCATCTAAGGAAATGCATTTTGAACATAACCATAAATAGACCATTCTTTCCTTGTAGAAAGATGGTGAACCAGACATGGATTTGTACAGAGCCATATTTAAGAACACAGACTCAGAGGATAGTTCTAGTTCTGAGGAGGAAGAGACCAGAAAGGATCGTTCTGAACACACTGGTTCAAAGGATAGTTCTGACAAAATGGAGACAGATGCAGCAGTTGATAAGTCAAGTAGTAATGTCCGGGGAATTGAAGTTCAGGAAGGTAATATAGTGTAGTGAGACCACATTAGGGAAACAAAAATACTCTTTCCTAGATATAATTATGTCTCCCTCCCACTAGGGGAGATTGTTTTTGCCCTGTCGTCTGTCCGTCCCACTTCATTTCCGATCAATAACTGTAGAACCATTTGACGTAGAACCTTCAAACCTCAAAGGGTGGTAGGGCTTACGGAGAAGATGACCCCTATTTTTTTTGGGTCACTCCATCAAAGGTCAAGGTCACAGTGGCCAGAACACTGAAAACCATTTCCGATCAATAACTTGAGAACCACTTGACGCAGGATGTTGAAACTTCATAGGATGATTAAACTTGCAGAATAGTTGACTCCTATTGATTTTGGGGTCACTTGTTCTAAAGTCAAGGTCACAGGGGTCAGAATATGGAAAACCGTTTCTGATCAGTAACAGGAAAATCGTTTGACTTAGAACCTAAAAACTTCATAGGGTGGTAGGGCTTAAGGCTTAGATGACCCCTATTTCTTTTGGGTTCACTCGATCAAAAGTCAAGGTCACAGTGGCCGGAACATGTCTGTCCATCTGTCTGTCACACTTCATTTCCAATCAATAAGTGAAGAACCATTTGACCTAGAACTTTCAAACTTCAAAGAATGATTGGACATGTGGAGTAGATGACCCCTTTTGATTTTGAAGTTACTTGATCAAAGGTCAAGGTCACAGGGGCCTGAACATGGAAAGCCGTTTCCAACCAATTACTTAAGAACCATTTGACCCAGAATGTTGAAGCTTTTTAGGATGATTGGACATGCAGAGTAGATGACCCATATGGATTTTGGGGTCACTTGAACAAAGGTCAAGGTCACAGGGGCAAGAACATGGAAAACCGTTTCCGATCAATAACTTGAGAAACACTTGACCCAGAATGTTGAAACTTCATAGGATGATTGGACATGCAGAGTAGATGACCCCTACTGATCTTGGGGTCACTTGATCAAAGGTCAAGGTCACAGGGGCCAGAACATTAAAAACTGTTTCCGATAAATAACTTGAGAACCACTTGACCTAGAATGTTGAACCTCCATAGGATGATTGGACAAGGAGAGTAGATGACCACTATTGATCTTGGGGCCATTCTTTCAGAGGTCAAGGTCACAGTTCTGGAAGACTGTTTCTGATTCATAACTTGAGAACCACTTGACCCAGAACGTTGAAACTTCATGGGATGGTTGGACATGCAGAGTAGATGACCTCTATTGCATTTCAGTGACTAAGCCAACCATCAGTGTCTCTTTGACTTTTGCTTCTGTCCCCAATTGACTTCTTGCCAATTACTACTATTCTTTGGGGGAGACATGTGCTTTTCTACAAAAGCATCTTCTAGTTAAAATTATCTTCCATAGGTATACATAGAAAAAAGTCTTAGAATGAAAAAACTTATTCCAGAAAGAGTCATATTTGTGCTTCTTATGGCATACACATTTAAGATGTGAAAAATCTTGCACATTCAAGACGGAAGACTGAAATTTCGTGGTTTTGGTCAAAATGACAATTTCGTGGGGATATGATTTCGTGGATTACAACTTTTGAACATAAAGTGAATGGGAATTTTACTTGTTCATTGGGATTAAATTTCATGCATTCATTCAACCACGAAAACCACGAAAATTAGTCTTACACGAATATAAATGATTTCACAGTATGTTAGAAATGAAAGCATTGTTATGGCAGTAGTTTGAACTTGCCATATTTTAGTTAACTTTTTCATTGTATAATTGTATTTACAGAGCCTGAAGTGGGATCTTTACCAGGAAGTGGAGAACCAATGGAAACACTCAGTTCGAGACTGTCACCCCAGCCAGAATCTGATGAATCTGATGCTTACGGACCAGTCCTACCTCCTGGGCCCAGTGATGGTAAGAAAGCTACAGTAAACTTTATTGTAGGTCTTCACAAAAATTATGTTAACATCTAACATGGCTCAATTTGATTGCAAGTTCAACAAAGAAGAAGGTCAGGCTCTGTATATTCTGTGATAAAAAACGGTTTTCATGCGGAGCGGTATGAGAGTATTTTGACATCGTTTATGACATCAAATTGCCCATTTCGTCTGGTTCATTACTACTCGGGTAAATGAAGCCCAGCATAATACTTAACCAAACTTTTCAATGAAAATTTAAGAATGATATCAAGGTGTTCTTGTAGTTTGTCTTCTAATTTATCACAGTTCATGGTTGAGGTGCTTAGATATCTAACCATGCAGGCTCACGCCCTTGTGATTCAATTCCTGTGCATCTGAACTCTGAACTGTGATAAATCTGGCTACAAATCACTCAAAGGCCTTGATTATTTGATAGTTGAATAAATGAATAGTCAGTGTAATAAAATTGATGATATGCAGTATGGTACTCATTTTAACCGAAGGAAATGTCGTTTATGGCCAACAGCCAGCCTTTCCTTTTTGTTCAAACAGTACAATTTGACCTGTTATGAGAAGTTTTTCATTTCCCAATGACGGCTGTATAGACAGTTCTGATTGTGTGTATATATATTGTCTCATAGTCTTACTTATATCAAAGGAGTTTTCCAAAAACCTTTCAAAATTCCGTATAAGGATATGTACTTTTGTAGAGATGTTTTTCCCGTTATAACATCTGCAGAACCCTGAGGATTGGTTGGTGCCTGAGCTCAGTGGGGCCAGGGTATGAACATACCCCGAGGGATTCTGCTGATATTATAACAAAACAAACATGTGTAAACGCTGTTCTAGCAAAATGTAAAAAGCTAAAAAAAATATATATATATTAATATATATTTTGTAGAAGGTGGAGGTTTGGGAAGTTCAAGTGCACCTGGTCATGCCACAGAATATGTAGACCTGACAAAATCACGTACACCTGAGTATATAGACCTGACAAAACAGTCGTCCAGGAAACATAAACACAAGGATAAACACAAACATAAAAGCAAGAAAGACAAAAAGGTAATTTCTGTTGACAACTAGAAAAACAAGATCGATGTGCCCAGATAATTTAATGTCTGGTTTTGGAGAAGAGCTGGTGTACATATATGAGCCGCGCCATGAGAAAACCAACATAGTGGCTTTGCGACCAGCATGGATCCAGACCAGCGGATGTGCAGGCTGGTCTGGATCCATGCTGGTCGCAAAGCCACTATGTTGGTTTTCTCATGGCGTGGCTCATATCAATCAGTCTGGGATGACTTTCTTGACCTTTTCATTTATAAATGAAGGATGTTGTGTCTCCCAGTCACGTATAGACTGAAGACAGCTTCCATGCAGTAATTTTAGTATGTTTAGTCTTACATAGGTCATACTACATGCTGTAATTGCCTATGGTTAGCAGATGGTCCCTATTTTTGGGGTGTCAATAGGTCAAGATCACAGTGACGACAAGGTTGAAAATAGATTCTGATCAATAATTGGTAAATGCTGTGACCTGAGCCTTCCAACTCCATATTTGATTGCCTGTGTTCAGTAGATGATCCCAGTTGTTTTAGGGTCAGTGGATTAAGGTCATATTTACCTCTAAACTGAATGTGGCCAGTAAGTGACCCCTTATGATTTTATTGTCAGTTTGTCAAAGGTCAGTCTCACTGACCACGAGGCTAGAAAAAGTGAGGAATCATTCAACTGGCTTGTGGAAGGTCAGCAGTTCTTCCCATATTCCTGTTGTTGCCTGAAATTATGCACAGAGGGGCACCTGGGGTCTTTCTCCACCATAAAATACTGGAGTGTCACCATATAACCTAAAATGGTGGGGGGGGGGGGGGGGGGGGGGGGGGGGGGGGGTAATGATCAACACAACAAAAAAAATCCATAAAGAAATGGTTTGATTTTCTGTGGTCAGCATGCGACTTCTGTTTTGGGGTCATAAGGTCAAAGGCCAAGGTCACCACATACTTAAGACTGGAAGTTACTGGGAAACCTCAGATAGGCCAAAGCATACTATTCTTGCATAAAAACTACTTTTTTCACTGGATCCACCCATGTATAAACGGGAGAAAAATCGTGTGCAAACAAGGCAATTCACGTGCTGTTAATACATGATTTTTACTTTTGAAATGCTTTGCAAGGGACGTATGTATGTATTTCTGCGCAGACTGATATTTGGCATCTGCATCTTGTTTCTTCCATAATAACCTCATCTTGTAGCATTATAGACACAATGTAATCCATAGTATGTTTAGCTGTATCAGTTTCCAACCCCAAACGTACTGCCCCCATCAATGTACGCTCTAGCTTCTCTTAGAGTTTACTCCCTTTACAAAGCGTCTGTTCAGTTATTGTAAATAACTGTGAATAAATAAGTATCGTGTGTAACTTGTGCTATTGCCCGTTTTTAGGTATTATATTAATGACTTTTGTTAATATCAATCGGTTTGTTTTTACCTGATTGTTTGCAGAATTCATATAATAAACCTCGAAAGCTAGTCACTAGCTTCGTACTCATCCGTACTCTGTTTGTTCGTACTCAAAATAATTCGAATGTAAAGTTGTTATTCTTAAAATAATTGTGTTCCTGTTTATCAAATTTTTAAGTTATATGCAAAATTATGTGTAATGTAACGTTTGTAATAACTAAAAATAAAAATAAGATGCTCAAAAACCTTCAAATCATGCTTTTAGTAGTGTTGTTGTTATGTGTGCCCCGGTTATGGATATTTAAAACATGTTTACCGATTCCAAGAACAACAAGAATGGTAAATAAAAAATGTACCGGAATCGTCAAGTCATCACATATGAAAACAATGCATTAAGTCGTCGTGTAATGTTTTTTATGCAAGAATAGCGACAATACACGTTTGTTTTGTGTATTAACGCCTGCAGAAGCCCTTGGGATATGTTTGTGACCTCGACCTTCGGTCTCGGTCACAAACAATTCCGCGGGCTTCTGCAGACGTTAATACACCAAAAAACGTGCATTATCCCTACAATAAATCATTTTATTCAATTTCAGGTGTTTGGCCAAAAGGGTAATTTGTGGGGATATAAATTTGTGAATTTCAGCTTTTTAACATAAATGTGTAGGAATTTTATCTGTCCAGTGCGATTAAATTCAACCATGAAATCCATGAAAATAAGTCTTTCTCGAACAGTAATAATTTGACAGTTTATGTTTTACTAGCAGCTCTTATGACCGCCTAAAATACTGTTGTGGTTTTAACATCAAATACAGAAAATCAGCAAATTGATTATCATGCTGATATGTCAAGGTCAAAGTGAAATGTAGTGGCCTCCGTGGCCCAGGGGTTATGGTCACTGACTTTGAACCACTTGCCTCTCACCGATATGGGTTCAAGCCTCACTCGGGGAATTGGATTTTTCATGTGATGAAATAATGTATGGAAGGGCACCTGGGGTCATCCTCCACCACCAAAGCTGGAAAGTCGACATATGACCTATAACTGTGTTGGGGTGGCGTTAAACCCAACAAAAACAAACAGAAAAAAACAAACAAAGCGAAATCTCTTCACTTCTGCCTTGAGTAACTGATTTCCCTGTATGTTTTATGATACATTTTATTCAGCATCGGGTGTAGGATGAATATGTTTTGTTCTTGTGTTCATTGAAAAAAATGCATGTGTTTTTCCTGATTACAGGACAAACATAAGAAAAGTAAGCATAAAAAAAAGAATAAGAAGAAAGAGAAAAAGAGAAACAAAAAACAGAGTGATTCCAGTGACTCAGATACAACGGATAAAGATACTGATGATGATGAAGATGGTGATGAAGCTGCAACTGATAGAGAAATTTTAAACAGGTACAGTGGGGTCCCCTGTGGACAAGGGGTTAAGGTTTTATTTTGAAATTTTTTGTTCTTCACCACTTTTAGTTTGAAACTTCACACTGGGTGAAACTTCACTTTGGGTGTAGAATTCTTTCATGTAAGCAAGCTATCCAGCTTGTTTGGTCAGTAAATCTACCCTGGTTATACCACCAAAGTGTATGGTGGCTGTATTGGAGTTCATCATTTGCTTCATCTGTCTATTATATTCACACCATATCTTTTTAACAACTAGGAAGGTTTTCGTAAATGTTGCATCAGTAATTTTCATCATGAAGACAACATGCAGAGCACACAACTTTGGTCGATAGGTGTAAGGTCAAATAATAGTAGCTTAAAATTTGCGTTTGCTCCTCATAAAATAGCATCAATTATTTTGCTTATCAAAAGGACAACAGAGCACACAGCTTAAATCAATAGGTCCAAAGTAAAGGTCAAGAGGTCTTATAGCTTTAATTCATGTCTGCTCCATATCTTCAAAACTTCAGAAAATTAGCATCAGTAAATTTACCTTATGAAGACATCATGCAGAGCATACAAGTTGGGTCAATAGGTCCAGTCAGTGATGGATGGTCAAATAGCTTAAATTTGTGTCTGCTCTGTATCTTCAAAACTTCATAAAAACTAGCTTCAATAGTTTACCTTATCAAGATAACATGCAGAGCACACATAGGTTCAAGGTCAATTTCATACTTAGATGTCAATGAAAACTTGAATTAGTGTACTCTCCATGTCTTCTTGACCTCTGGAAGGATTTTTATAAAACTAACATCAGTGGCTAAACTCATCAAGGTGACTTGCAGAGTGTCCAAGGTTAAGGGCAAACTTGGAGGTCAAAGGTCATAGTAGCAGCAACATTTTACTTTCTCTGTATCAAAACAGCATCTGGGGGTATTAATCGCCTTTAGTGATAGCTCTAGTTTACAACAAAACCTAAGGTAAGGAGGGTCGCCTAATGTCCTCTCCCACTCAATAAAAAACATGAAAGTCGCGATAAAATGATGTTCTAAATTATGACAGAAAGTTAAAGCAATGATAGTGTTTTACATGAAATGCTGCAATAGTAACTGTATCGAGAAGCCGATCGGATTGATTAAATAGGACCATGATGTTGAGTCAAATAGAATACAGATGAAATGACATGGAAGGGAAAGATAGAACAGGAAATGAAAGCTATTTAACTGGAAGCAAGTCACTGATATAACAAGTAATGTAAATAAACATGATGTTGACGGGACATATCTTTGGGATTGTGCATTGGCCTCATATGGCAGGTTTCGTAACTCTGGCTTACATTTTGGCATTTCACTTTGAAATTTACTAAAAGTTTTGCATGTTAGCAAGCTTCCAAGGAATTGTTCCTACTGTTCATAATGCATTATGAAATGACCATTCTAGGCCAGGGTTCGTTATCTCCAATTTATTTTACAAAATGATGTCTTTTTATGCCCCCCTTCAAAGGAGGGGTATATTGTTTTGCAGATGTCAGTCGGTAAGTCAGTCGGTCTGTATGTAGACCAATTCGTTTCCAGATGATAACTCAAGGTTGCTTGGGCCTAAGATCATGAAAGTTGATAGGGAGGTTGGTCATAACCAGCAGATGACCCCTATTGATTTTGAGATCAGTAGGTCAAAGGTCAAGGTCACAGTGACCCGGAACAGTTAAACGGTTTCTGGATGATAACTCAAGAAAGCTTAGGCCTAGGATCATGAAAGTTGATAGGGAGGTTGGTCATGACCAGCAGGTGACCCTTATTGATTTTGAGGTCAGTAGGGCAAGGTCACAGTGACCCAGAACAGTTAAACGGTTTCCGAATGATAACTTAAGAACGCTTGGGCCTAGTATTATGAAAGTTGATAGGGAGGTTGGTCATGACCAGCAGATGACCCTATTGATTTTGAGGTCAGTAGGTCAGAGTTCAAGGTCACAGTGTCTCGGAACAGTTAAAACTGTTTCCGGACGATAACTCGAGAACTCTTAGACCTAGGATCACAAAACTTAATAAGTAGGTTGATCATGACCAGCTGATGACCCCTATTGATACTGAGGTCAAAGGTCAAATTCACAGTGACCCGGCACAGTTAAAACGGTTTCCTAATGATGACTGAAGAACTCTTGGGCCTAGGATCATGGAAGTTTATAGGGAGGTTGGTCATGACAAGCAGATGACCCCTATTGATTTTGAGGTCAGTAGGCCAAATGTCCAGGTCACATTGACCGGGAACAGTGAAACCGTTTCCAGACGATAACTTAAAAACGCTTGGGCCTAGGATCACTAAACTTAATAGGGGGGTTGATCATAACCAGCAGATGACACTATTGATTTTGAGGTCAATATGTCAAGGTCACATTGACCCAGAACGGTAGAACTTTTAAGTACAGTGACCAAATAATTTCTGTTCCTTGTGCAATTACTGAATACATCAAGGGGGCATTTCGTGTTCTACGAGCTCTTGTTTCAACCTGGTGTTGCAATTTTGTATGAAAACTAGTACTGTGAAATCATTAATATTCGTGGGGGACTAATTTTCGTGGATTTCATGGTTGAGTCAATCCACGAAATTTAATCCCAACGAACAAGTAAAATTCCCATTCATTTTATGTTCAAAAGTTGAAATACACGAATTCATATACCCACGTCACGAAATTAAATGATTTTACAGTATTAGGTGGAAGGGGTGGTTTAAATAGTCCAGCACACTGTCATTAGACAGGTCTTGTTTGTAAAATAATATTAGAAAAGCTGACATTTATAGACAGCTGGTTTCCTTAACCATTACCCTGCCAAATTTCTATAATGAACCATTATCCCTCTTTCAATTTGGACAGGACCATTAACAGTTAAGAGGGGTGCTTACCAAAAAGATACTGACTGAATGGCGAACAGTACAGATCATGATCAGACTGCACAGATGTGCAGGCTGATCATGATCTACACTGGTCACAAAGGCAGAACTAATTGTGTCCATCATGGTAAGGGTTAACTTTGATGTGTAGCAATGAACATATTTTGAAAAACAATTTCTGGCATTTTCTAGGTTGAAGTCTATGAAATCTGGACAAAGGATGAGAGCTGCAGACTCTTTGTAATGTTGAGACTGATAGTCTGGATGACAGCTACACAAACTAAAATTCAGAGGATATATTTGACAACATTCCAGTGGTAGAAAGGTTGAAAACCAGACATCAGATGTTGTAAAATAACAAAACAGCCCAATGCTGATGTTAAGTGGACTGTTCAAAACAAAGACATTGAAAATTTTTCAAATTTCATTCTGTGATTTGTGAAAATGGGGGCACTTTGAGAAAATGTCCAGACTACTGTAATTGTTGAGGTAAAGAAGATACTGTTACGTATAGTACATAATACTGTTAACACTAGTGTGCTAAATATACTGTGTTTGCAATTTTTGCAGTTAACTTGACTTCTTCACATAAAATATAATAAGTTAGTTACAAAGAAAATGTATATTTTATGTCTTTCATACTACATTGTATTACAGAACTATGAATAATAGATGAACCCATTTTCACATTTGATTAACTCTGTAATTGACAACCATGGTGGTTATAATGTTCTTTGTTCACATGATTTGTGACATATTTTTTGTTAATAATTGATGCAGAATTATAGACTTTTGTAAAGAGTTTCTGCAGATAAAAAGAAAAAAAAGAGCCATTTGTTTGTTTAGGATTTTGCATCATTTTTCAACTTTATATCAAATAACGATGATCAAGGTATTATGGGACAAAAATCGTTAAGTCATATATGACTTAGTCAAAACACTGTCTGCTATATATGGTAAAATTTATCCCTTACCAACATTTAACTTGTATTCTCTACAATTCACTTACAACTTCTCCACAAAATCGAAGTAGGGGGATAAAAGACCTTGGAAAGCAGTCTCCAGTCAGTTATCATGGAGATGAGCTGTATGTTTAACATACGTGTAAATACCCCCAAAGATTGCCTGCCAAGGTAACTCACTGTGTCATTTTCTGTCCCAAGGTTTTGACAATTGATCCCTAAAAGTAAATTGGTCATCTTTTATCAAGAGGCAAGTATCCTTTTTAAAGTTTGACAGCCAGTTACTCAAACTTTTTATTTTGAAGGTCACAGTGGCCTTGACCTTTTACAAACTGAATCATAGGACATGTACTGACTACAAGCTGTAGGTATAAAAAATTTCAAGTCCTTTATCAGAAACCATTTTCAGCCTGGAGGTCACTGTGACCCCGACTTACTACTAACCTCCATCACAGTAATGTTCTACTTGCCACAGATAATTGTCCTATGGAGTTTGGCTGCTGTAGACTAAAATGTGCTTTTTGACTGGAAGTACAAATGCAGTCTGGGAGTGCTGACGTTACATATATAGATCACTATAGGGTGGTGGTGCAGGTGCAGTTCTGTCAGGATCAAGTTATTGCCCTTTGTTTTAAAATTCATAAATTCCCACTAAACTAAATAACCCATTGATGGATCTTCATGAAACTTAATACTATAGGACAGAGATTGTCCCCTTGATTTGTTTTGAACGAACCGGTTCTTTTATATACAAGTTGTGTATATTTGGAAATTACGTATCCTTCAAAATAAAGTCCCCTCATTCACAAAACAATTTTGTTGGGGGATATATATGTACTGAATTTGCTTGATCAGACTTGCTAACCTTGATATGAAAGGGGTCATCTGACTGTAAGCAATCATTCTATGAAGTATGACACCCATAGGTCTAGTCTCCTTGCTATCGGAAACCAAATGGACCTACAAACTAAGCAAAAAGATCTCTTCTAAACAAGAAGAGATGGGGTATTAAAATTGTAATTTTGCCGAGAGAGCAAATTGTTTGACACAGGGTTTAGGTTTATGCAATTCTATGATCAACAAGTATCCAAAGGATTACTACTTGGCAACATACAAAGTAGACTAATCAGAAAAAAATGTATATTAACTGGTATGTAAAACGAGCTGTCTGAGGACAGCAACGCTAGACTATTCAACAGTCTTGTCAATTGAATGAATACAAAAGTGGAAAAAGGGGCATAATTTTGTAAAAATGGGAAACAGGGTTATGGAACCTGCACAGTGCTTATCAGCTCATGACAGTGGACAAGTGTGTGAAGTTTGAATCCATTCTCATCAGTGGGTACTGAGATACTTGCTTACATACAAAAACTTAACCAAAAACTACTAAGTCGAAAAGGGGGCATAATTTTGAAAATATGCAAAGTAGAGTTATGGGACCTGCTTAGTGCATGTCAGATGATGACAGAGAACAAGTGTGTGAAGTTTCAATCCATTCCCATTAGTGGCTACTGAGATACCAGCTTACATACAAAACCTTAACCAAACATTCTAAGTTGAAAAAGGGGCATAATTTTGTAAAAAAAAAAAAAGCAAAATAGAGTTTTGGAACCTGTGCAGTGTAAGTCAGTTTATCACAGTGAATAAGTGTGTGAAGTTTCAATCCATTCCCACAAGTGGTTACTGAGATACCAGCTTACATACAAAAACATAACCAAATCGGGATGCCGAAGCCGACGCGGATGCACGAGCGAGTCCAATAGCTCTACTATTCTTTGAATAGTTGAGCTAAAAAACTTAACCAAAAATTGCAAAGTTGAAGAAGGAATAATTTTGTAAAATATCAAATTAACCCTTAGCCTGCTGCAGGCGAATTTAACAGCCTTTGCAAACAGCTTGGAACCAGATCAGACGCTGATTAAATCGGCGTCTGATCAGGTTCCAAGCTGTTTGCTACTCTGACAATATTACTTCCAATTTTGGAGCAAATTGAATGAACTTTACAATTTTAGCAGACGACATTTCCAGCAGACGGCAATTTATCTAGCATGCTAAAGGTTAAAGAGTTATACAAGGTTATGTAAAAAACAACCATATTGGGACACCAACAAGTGGACAAGTGCAATAGCTCTACCTGTTCTTTGAATACTCAGAAGAGAAGCTAAGGAGTTGCACAGGAGGTAGTACAAAACAGTTTTTACGCTGATCCTTAAGATTGTTTTTAAAAAGACCATACCCAAAAATGTACCGGGTAGATAACATACGTCATTGTATTTCTCACACAACTAATCCCACAATGTATTGTTAGTCGGTCATAAATTAATCCTTTCATTGGATGAAGGATTATATACATACAAAACTGGTAAGGGTCAGTGTCTGTCAATTATGTGCCTTGAATCTCTTGATAGCAAACTGACAAAAGTTTGTCTGAGAATACCAACGAGTCATGCAATGTTAGAATAACATGGATTATGACAGGAATTGATGATCCAACAGCAACGCAAGTTTTCCACACAATTTTGTTTATTTCACAACAAAAAGAATATAATATTACATCATAATTTTTTTTTACATTTATCACAAGAAAGAAGAGAAATATTGTGTATACCACATCTAAAAAAAAAACTGTGAATAGTACAGAAAAACTTGAAACTATTGCCCAATATTTTCCATAACAAATTGTAACATTACACATTGCACTGCTAATATTCAGCTGAAATAAACACCAATTTCTGTATTTTCAAGTTAATAATGTTGGCATGCTTCCAGAATATTTTCCTTTGTAAAATTAATAGGTTTTTTTGGAAATAAACAGATTTCTTACAATAAGAATTCATATACAATGTATATTCTTTGTAAAGTACTACATAAAATACACTGAATTTCATATAAAACTCTGGCTTTTAACAAAAACGTATATTAACAAATAACTGAGCCCAGAGGAAAACACAAATTCAACCTGAACAATCGCCATGGAGATATCATTCTATATTGCATAGGACATAACAAGTTGAATACTGACACTGTCTTTAAATGGTTGGAATTTTAAATGATGTTTAACTTACAGAAATCTCTTGCGGTTTTTTGTTAGTATTCAACATAAAATAACCTAATACAAGTTGAGTGTCATAATATTGGTAAATACTTAAGCAAAAAAAGCTGCCAAAACCATTTCAATTGTACTGAAATTTTGATTTTTTTGTATATTATATGATTTTTCTGTCAGTAAAAGGTGTATGTAGATAATATTTGAAACAAAATTTTCACTAATGATGAAATCGGTGCTTTGCATTTACGAATTTCATTTACAAAAATAACACAAAACCTTTAAGAATGTTTTCATTCAATCTAATCATAACTTGAACAGGTTTTACACATAAAAAATGTGCGCCATAAAACAAGAAAGTTTTGAGCACCTCTCTGCTGTGTATATCTCCATTTACAGTGACATAGCTTTATTTTGTATAAAAAGAAATTTACAAGTTTCTTTCTTACTGACTGCACATAGAATGATTTGAGAAAGATAGCAGTCTAATGTGAAAATCTCGAACGTGTTTCAACACATATGCGTGCTTAATAAAGACTATGTCACTGTCTTTAAGACAACACCCTGATTTTAAAAGGTTGTTTTCTGAGATGATATGGAATTAAAGGCACATTTTGTAACACATATTATAAAATATTATGTTCACACCTACAAATGCAATGAAAATTAACAAGTTATGTCTTGGTCAGTACTGAAAATGCACAAAAATATATAGTAAAGTCGGTAATTAACTATAGCCAAGTAGGTCAAAATCACTTTACTATTTTTTTTTCTGATGATATCTTAATTTTTTTCATGAAATGTTTTATTTGAAAATGTTTGTACACGATAAACACATCTTAAAATACTTTTATACAGAATTCAGTATAACTAACATTGACCATTTATGGCTTAAAAAAATATTGAAAATACTGGATTAAGTATCTGTACATTTTCAGTAAAGATTATACATGCAAACTTATCATCATATAATTTTGACTGCTTTAGGAGTATGAAATACTAAAAAACCTTTCACCATCACACATGAACAATTCATTAGATGCCATATTGCAGAACCATGCATACTATCAAACCAACAAGAAACTCACAAATCATGTTAAATACTTCTCAAACCTCTGTGGGACAAATTTTGATAAATTATGTCATTATAATGTTGATGAAACATTGAATATACCAAGCGTTTTCCACAAACAGCAGAATATTTAGCAAAATCTGTAATTAAAGCAATAAATAGTTTAAGTGGCAAAATGTATACTTTTTGTTATAAACACAACATATAACTGCCATGTGTTTCAAATTTTAAGTTTTGGAACTCGGCAATTTCAGTATTTTTTTCCATAATACTATATTCTTCTTTAACTTCAAAAGAACAAGCAAACAAATACAAACTAATTCACTATAAATGTTTTGTAGCAATACTAAAAGCATGCAAGGAGAAAAATTCCAGGAAAGAGTTCTAGAAAAAGCGAGAATAGAAAATAACTAGAATGTCTTCTGTTTTCTCAGCAGAAGTAAACTTGGACCACTATGATATTTATCACACTTGAGAAAAAGCGCTTGGTATGTAGGATGCTGCGATCTATGCTCGATCGTCAACACCAGCCTGAGTCATCAGATCTGCTATATTCTTCTCCAGATCATCTATACGGTTACCCATATCATCTAGTGCACATGGTTAAGGAAAGCTGGGTTAACAATATTTTTCTTTTGGGGTTTATAATTATCGTATTAATTACTAGGGTTATCAACCTTTCCTACAAGAAAGATTTGAGAAATTCCTGCCTAGGTGAGTACAATAGCAGGTGCAATGATACGTAAACAAATCTGAGGGCAAGCTGTAAACTGATCTTGAAGGTTTGATCTTTCGTTATTAAAAGAACAAAACAGTGAACATTGTCAATCTATCCCTATTAATCTATGGGAAAATTATTTACTCAACACATCTAAAGACCTGTTATTTACACATGTAACTATGGATACAATCTTTTATTAAATATTAATTTATTATTATTTTAACTTGAAAGATGGCAATGAGGTTACATAACTTTTCACAATATATTAACGAATTTCTAAAGTTTATTTAGTTGTTCACTCCATTGACTCCAATAACCTATAAAGGTTAGACAAGTTGTATAAAAAGCCAAAATGGTGTGAATGACTGCTTGAATAGCAGAAGGAGAACAGTGGTAGACGTTTTCATTTAAAATTTCATATGAAAAACTTTGTTTGTATAGCTTATTTAAAGTTGCCGCCGGTAACCCATGATTATGGGCGACTCCTTCAGAAGACCATTAGTAATCTTAGAAGGAGGATAGGTGCAAGATACAGAAGACGCTCCAATTACAGAAGCTTCCCTGGTTCTTTAGCATGCCAAGTGTAAAGCACGCATACACGAGACTCTTATCCCAATGTTAGTAATTTTTAGTTGGAGGAGCGAGGGCTCGAACTCATGACCCCATATTTAAAACATTAGCATAAATCCTAAATATATTTACATAAGCATAATGTAGCCTTGGCAACCAACAAGTTTTTGCTTTCAGTTTCACAGAATTTAATAAGTTACACTAGAGATTATCTCTCGCCAATATGTCACTGTCATAAAACTTACATAGTGGTTTACTGCATCACTTTCTATCATTCTGCTTGTAATCACAAATCTTCCATATTGAAAATCAACACGACATCCTGCCTTAATTACAGCTTCTGGTAACTTATTGTTGCAACTGTATACTATTCAGGTACATTAATTTCGGTTTTCACACTTCTTATTGGCAAAAACTGGGGACTTCTGTAAATTATTACACAATTACACACTTCAAGAAATTGTTCTTATTTAGAGTAACGATGGCAACCACACAGAAGCTACAGGGTCGCCTGTAGGAAAGAACTGCTTAATCATTTTTTTATCTTAATTCTTACAGCAACGGTAACAAGAGTTGTCCAAAAGACAGCTCGTTCAACTTATAATTTGACAGCTTTCAAGTTGAACAAAGGCCATAACTTGGCAAGACTTATGTAACCGAGTTATTTTATTACAATTTATAACACATTTAAATTTTGTCACAGCAATGATAACAACAATGTATGCAAAACTTCAACCAAACTTTCTGAATTGAAAAAAAATCGTAATTTGAATTAAATTTAATCAAAGATACCGGTTATCTTACTTGTTCTTTCAGTAGGTGACTGATGACTGTAAAGCATTGTGTGAAGTTTCAATCAAATATATACAGTTGTAATTGAGATACAGCTCAATAGTTGCAAGCAAAAGTTTAACCAAATTATTAAGTCGTAACAGAGTAATAATTTCAATTTTACCATTATATCAAACTTGGTTATTTCAGTAAGAAGCCATGTGTAAAGACAATATAGTCAATCCAATATACGCAATGGTTACTCAGATATGAGTGTAATCTGATGCCTAGGTTAGTACAACTACTACAATAGCTCTCATAATTCTTCGAACAGTCAAGCTAAAAGTGCCAGCTCTTTTACTTAATACTGTTAAATCAGTTTTTCTTCTTTCCAGAGTTTTTTAAAAGAACCTGTTCTCTCAGCTCAACATACTGGGTGACTTTGTACTTAAATATACATGTACCCTAAATGATTTCGTATGAAAAGGAAAAAATCTTCAAAGAACCCCAAATTATATATTTAACTGCTATGTAATATGCATCTGCACAAAAGAATGCACAAATAGAAGAAATTGTTCTTGTTCAAACAAGAAAAGTCAACTATACTAGTGTATGTATGAGAAATCCTACATGAAACAGAATATCAAATTTAATCACTTCACTGCTGGTCAGCAATCATGTCTGACCTGATCAATAATGATCTGAAATTACTTCCATCAATGGGACAATAGCTCAAGTTAGGACATGTCGTAATTTAATGAGACACTCATCTCTAGGGGATACAATTTACATCCAGCAAGTGTTTCACAGGAAATTAAAAGTTTCTTGCTATTACTTTATGGGAGAAGTGACAAAAATGTGTGTCTCGCTGAAATTAAGGTACAGATTAAACAGAATATAAAATACTGCATTATATTCTTCGATTCTTTTCTTTCTCACTTATTTTCATGCCCAGTCTTTTGCAGGATATATAAAAGACAGATAGATCTTTATTAAAATAGCAACCTTGAGTTGGCCTAACAGAGGAAGTCGCATGTAATTATGTTTAACTAATGTATAATAAATAAATTCTAATTGCACACAGGTTACATCAAACAGAGCCAATGCAGTGAATGGTCCAGTGGTAACACTGTCTATGAAACCGGGGGTCTTGAGTTTGAGCTTCCACTCGAACTAAAATTTCACTAACATTGGGATAAGAATCCTGTGTGTGGGTGCTTTACACATGGCATGCTAAAAGAATCAAGGGAAGCTTAGAATTATCCTCCCTTAGATAACAATACAAACAGTCTTCTAGAGGAGTTGTCCATATGGGTTACCGGTGGTGATTATATTAATAAGCTTACAAAAAACAACTATAAAAGCACAAATTTACACTGTGTCAAAATTTTGCGATTTTGATTTTGAGCATGTTCGCAATGTTTAATATTCGTGAAATGGTAAAAATGGTATCATACTTGAATTTGAATTGTACTAACGGTGAATATTTATGCGGGGATTAATTTTCGTGAGATTTAGGGCCTCGTGAATATAGTGAAAATTAATCCCTCATGAAAAATTCTGCTTTTACAGTATAAGAAACTGCATGAATGACCAGTATTTGTACATTTATAAAAAAAGGATATTTCTTGTGATGATCTGATCGGACATGTTCTGGAATTTATCTTGCATTTGTTGAAGTAAATTCTGTACCTGCAAATAGAAAAAAAAAATTATGAGGAAATTGTCATCTTCAGACTCATATGTTTTCAACTTTCATTATGTTAACTTAATACTGTTTTCTGTCTTTTTACACACCACAATGTGTGTTTTTTCTGCATTTCAGTTTTCGTCAACTTTTCCCTGACACATACTGCTACAGATGCTTATCTTGTTCTTTTATTCTATATTTAAAGTAATTTTAATACCACGCTTTGTGAGTTTTGTTTTTAAGTTTTATAAAAAGACTAGAAAGTGGTCTTTGTCTCTTACTGGCATTCAACTCAAAGTAAGTAGAACGGTCAATAGGATATGATGTATAAGACACGGAAGTGAAAGTACTGTGAATAATTGAACTTTAACAATACTGAAGTTTAAAATGGACTGGAAAAGAAAAGACCATAAATATACATGTATACTCCACATTTAAATCATTACATTTTAAAGTCTGACAATGCACAACCAAATTTACCGGCCAGACAACATTTTGTGCACACACAAACATACACAAGCACAGACCCACACATGGACATGGGTAATAGTACAGTGTATGTCCCATCACTTTTAATGGCATGGTATAAAAATGCACTAAAATGATATCACAAAACAGCACTGGCCATTTTCATGCAAATTATGAAATAAATCAAAACAGTGTCTATGCTTCAAATATTAGATATAGATATCATATCATATGGAAAATGACTGCATTATTCTTTTACTCGAAACTGTCTTTTTCCCTTTTTACAGCCAAATGTAGTTGTAACAAAATCTTTTACATCAAGGACTTTTACTTCTCATCTCATGAAATTATTATTATAAACTGCTAAAAGAAAAGCTGTAAGTTTTCCACAAACTATAGCACTGTGCCACAGCTTTTACTACAGTGGACGTAAAATGACACAATAAAATATTTTATTTGCATTATTGATTGTAAGTCTGTAACTTTCTATACCAAAAGCCTATTACAGATCAATAAAATCAATATTGACCTCTTCAAGTTTTAAACCAAGCAAACTATTAACAGCTTTTACCCTTATCTTTGGTCAGGTTTAACCAAACAATAGATTGCCTGAATAAATATACATAATGTAGTCTACTGTTTCACTTTATGCATTGTAATAAATTTAAGGAATTTAGAAAAGGGAATTAATGCTCTCCTAGATACAAGCTTTGGACTGGTTCCCCAGAGAAAGTGTTTTGTATAAAATGCTCATGCAATTGAAAGTAAACTGTGCGATTGATTATATAAATTTGATAAACTGTTCTATTACTGATACACATACATTTTGTATACCGGTAGTTATTTTTGATGACCAATAAAAGAACTCCTTTGAAATTTCATGATACAGTATCTTCCTAAAATTTCTTGACCTTCTTTTAAGGAAAAACCCTTGCACAATTTTCATACATATATGACAATCTTTAATCAGAACTGTGGGCAGTGTTGCATTTTCCATTACTGCTCATGAACAGATTCAATCAAACAAGAGTCTGCAATTTTCACTGTTTGCCTTGTTCTCAGTGCTTCCGAGGGATCTACTTTCCAGATTTTATTCATAATAAATTAAAAATTTCCTTCCAAAATTCACAATATCACTTAATCAGCATAAATTTTTAAAGATTCTTTCTCTGTTTTCAACTCTGACTTGTAATACTGAAAGAATGTGATTACTTTCTACCTCAAGTGGGGTTTTTGCAAAAAAAGTTTACACACATCAATTTAAAATATAATATTCAGCCAATCTGCACAAAAAGGACAAAATTTTAATACTTTTTGGAAGATGACAATCTAAAGGACAATTTTCTTGTAACTTTCAATTATGAAAGAGTAAGACTAACATCTTAGGCAAACCCGTTTTAAGCAGCCAGACTGTCTCTCATGACTGGCTGCTTAATATCTGTAATGTAGCTGCTTTAGACAGGTGGCTGCATCCAATAGGTTAGAATTAGAACAACACGTTGATTTAGGAAGTTACAAAATTTTATGTAGTTGACTGTCTGCTAAAAGCCAGTGGCTACCTTATAGCCTGCTGGCAACAAGTGATTCTGCCTTTGCGACCAGTTCAGACCAAGACCAGCCTGCATAGATGTCTTGGTCTGCACTGTTGCTATTCGGTATACATGTAAATTTTCAATGAACACAGTGTGCAATGTCTGGGTCTGTTGTTGCATGTAAGAAAAGATGAAATTGCATGATGAGGTAGGTAAACTTGTGTTTTTGCTCAGTATGACACAATTACAAAAGTTCTCAAACTGACACAACTATAATTGAATATCATATTGTGTCAATGTGAAATATCTGCTTTTAAATCAGCTGTTTTCAATTTATGATTCGACCCTGTAATCACAAGAACTCTGATAACATCATGAAGTCTGAAAACAGCAAGAAATCCAACAGCTCATGTGTCTGGTCTGTGGCCACCTGATGCTTCTAATGATTAATAGTTTAAGTGTATATATTGGTTTGCGTTTACCACCTGTGTTATGTCTCATTGTTTTGTTTTTTTCAATGTATAACAGAAGCTGACATTCTGTTACTTAAAGGCACTGGCCTCAAGATCGTTGGACAGCAACAAGTTTTTTGGTTAGATATTTGGAAATTAATGCTTTATTTCTTATTTAAAGAATGATTTGAAACTTAATTACTGACAGACTATAATTATGTTATGGAAACACATGTCAATTAGTTGTTTTTACTGCTTACTAGAGGTAAACTGCCTCAATTATAAATATGTATATTTTCCATGCATTGAACACTAAATCCTCCATAGCCTTGTTGGTAGCGATAGCAGAAAACTTCTTTATTGCCGTGGCAGTCTGTGTTCCGAATCCTGACACAGTCACCATTTTTTTCTTGATTTGGATTTTTTAAAATAATTTAGATACAAAAACTCATATCCTAATGTTCATTATATGACCAAACATCAATATGAAAGAAAAATAATTTTTAGCCAAAATCAGTGCCTTTAAATTATAAAAGGGCTATTTTACCTTATATGGCTCGAAAATTTAATTATTATTCAGTGAAAATTTTTATCCAACTACAATGTGTTCAGACAAAGTTATTTTAACCTTTCCCCTTCTAAATTTCTAAAATGGACTGGTCCATCATTCAATTTGGGCAATAGTGTCTGTGAATACCATTCATTATTAGAAATTTACTGACTGAATAACAGTGAAGACCAAGATCAGCCCGCACATCTGTGTCTGAACTGGTCGCAATGGCAGAATCACTTGCCGCTAGCAGGCTGAAGGTTAAACAAAAATATTCTTTGCTTCGAAACTTACAAGACTGCTTTAAAAATGTACAATCTGGGTGTATCCAAAACCATACCAAAGTTTCATGTAGAATAATTCTATTCTTAACATCTGAACTGGTTTTTCACCAACCAAGTATACATGTAGATCACGCTTTTTATTTCACAATTCCAGAAAAAACAAAGCTAAAACTTCACTGATTTTAGAAGAATTGCACTTTTTCACAAATAAGGAAGGCAAGGGCTTTCATTTTGGGAATATGGATTTAAAGGCACTCCAGATCGTTCGACAACAACAATTTTTTTTTGTTAGATATTTGGAAATTAATGCTACACTTCTTAAGAATGCTTTAAAACTTAATTACCAACAGACTGTATGGTACGGAAACATGTCAGAATTAGTTGTTTTTACTCATTTTTATGCTGAAAATCAACTTAGCGTTTGTAACGCTTTACTCGAAGTAAACTGCCACGATTATACTGGGCCTCCTCTGGGTTTTTCATACTTGTTGCCAACCTTTTCGCCAATTTAGAGCTAAGTTCTGAGCCACTTTTATTTCTCTCAGTTGGCTGTCATAGTGTGCATAGGGAAATTAATTATTGTAAATAATTACATATTAAGGAATAATAACAAGGTGCATTAAATAATTGTAAAAGAAAAAACAATTTTGTGCCTGGATACAAATGTCACAAAACATTTCCTTAGTTTTAGAATCATATCTAAGCCATGAATTCCCAATTTTCAAGCACGCTTTAAATTTTCTGGTAGGAGGATTTGGAATTTTTGCTATTTTAGAAGGTGGAGTTTGAACACTCATCTAAAGATGGTAGCAACTGATACTTTTCCAAAGTTTCTGAACATTTTAAAGAAATTAGCCAGGATACCAACTGAGTCCATTGTGTTTTTGTTATCACACCCATCGTTAAAATCTTTTAGGATAACTAACAATTTAGAAAATTATCTAAATGTTTGCAAAAATTAACAAACTTAATGTATCTTTCGTACTAATTAAAATTTCGTCATACAATTGCATGTCACAAACATACATGCCGGTCTTTTTGTAAAAATCCAAACACATAAAGTATGCCATAATTGTCTTTAATTTTGGTGAATCCTCGGCACACTTCAAATATACAAGTTGGCAGATGTTTTTTATAAATGATTAATTATCAATTCACACATTCTTACGCAATTATCTTCTCGAAGTGTCACCCGACATCAATAGCCAAATTGACAAATACACCCCTAGACTGGCTATTGATTTTATTCACAACCAGCGCCTAGGTAAACACGTATATCAAGACAATTCTTGACCCGCTTACATCATTATGGGAAAAAAATGACAACCAAAAAAACTATGCGCCACTTATTTTCGCCAATTTACAACATTTAGCGCCAAATTCTGAAAATTATCGCACATGACGACATTGGCAATTGAGCAGAGGCCCTGTTATAAATATCCTATTTTACGCGCAATGAACACTAAATCCGCCATACTGGTTTCTGCATTGGTAATGACAGCGGAAAACTGCTTTACTGCAGTTTAAAAAATAAATTTAAGTGCATATGGCTCATGGACCCATACTGTATCCTAGGAACGTTACTGCCACCTGTGGTCTACACTCCTGGTCTAGAGTAGTCCAAATAATTAGACGTGAAAAAGTTGTCATTTGACGTTCAACAGTTAATATTCTGACATTTTACATTTTTACTATTAAAGCCTTTTTCGACGTCTAAACGCTAAGTATGAAAGAAGTGTAGCATAAAAACAATTTCTAAAACATTATAAAGTCAGGAAACTTTGTACCTAATAGGAACAAAAATACCTTTGCTTCAATTCTGCAAGGTTAAAATGATTTACAATCCATTATTATCCACGATATGACGCTTCATCTTTTCGACATCAAATGTTTATATTTGACATGCCACCATCTTGTTTCGAAATTGAAAGTACCAATTAAATTTGATCGGCGGTAGACGAAAAAATATTTCCCGCCAAATACTTTCATTGTAATTTTGATTTTTTTTCATCATAAAAGTGTATTTTCTATTTTTATCCTTTTAAATTTTAAATGTCTCTTCTGGAAATAGAAAGATTATTGACATTTATAGTTTCTCTGTATGAGAAAGAGAAAAGGTAACTTTCGTTCAAGAAATGATTCTAATATGCAAATCATGTTTACATCCGGAACACTCTCGGTTATTACCGTGCCACTATTCAAAACTTTCAACGGATTGGATACTGGATTAATTAATCGGTTAATTAATAACAAATAAGGTAAAATATAACTTTTAATTGCTGCCGTAAATCACATTTATGATTATTCTTCATACTCAATGTGAAAGTTTCAGTCATTTTTGCCAGAAAGTCGTTTAAAAACCTTCAGATCAAAATTCAAATCTGAAGCGATTTTTGTGCTATACGTTATTTCAGTTCAACGTTAAGACCTGACATAACATGGGAAATAAAAAAAGTAAAATATCAATTAAAATGAACTTATTAAGTGATATGAGTTATGTCACGTCTTATATTTAGGACTAGGCAGGCCTCGATCTTAACCTACTTTTGCTGGTAGCCAGCAGGGCTACCAACTTGTGAAATCAAGTAAGCCCGACCAGGTTTCTGGTAGTCCTGTTTTGGAAAGGAGAAAAATATATTACAGTCTTCACCTTAAATTTTTTTTCAGCAATTGTCCTTTCGGGCAAGTAAGTTAAGAAAACCATTGCCAGAAAACATTTTTAATTGCCCGAAATCATTTTGTTTATAAATATGATGTATTTTAGTTAATGCTTGATTCAACATTCAGTTATTTAAATGGTAGGCAACAAACCTACCCACACTATCCATGGGCAGGCTAAGCCAACGTAAGTGGATAACCACGTTACAATATTCAAGTAACTAGCAGACAGAAATTATGGAAGAAAACTGTAGAAAACAAGAGGACCATGATGGTCCTGAATCGCTCACCTGTCCCAACATGACCCAGTTTTGAACTGAGTATGACGTCGTTTTTTTTCTATTATTTGACATAGTGACCTAGTTTTTGAGCTCATGTGACCCAGTTTTGAACCTGACCTAGATATCATCAAGATGAACATTCAGACCAACTTTCATACAGATCCCATGAAAAATATGGCCTCTAGAGAGGTCACAAGGTTTTTTCATTATTTGACCTACTGACCTAGTTATTGATGGCATGTGACCCAGTTTCAAACTTGACCTAGATATCATCAAGATGAACATTCTGACCAATTTTCATGAAGATCCATACAAAAGTATGGCCTCTAGAGAGGTCACAAGCTTTTTCTATTTTTAGACCTAACGACCTTGTTTTTGACCGCAGCTGACCCAGATTCGAAACCGATCTAGATATCATCAAGATGAACATTCAGACCAACTTTCATACAGATCCCATGAAAAATATGGCCTCTCGAGAGGTCACAAGGTTTTTCTATTATTTGACCAACTGACCTAGTTTTTGACGGCACATGACCCAGTTTCAAACTTGACCTAGATATCATCAAGGTGAACATTCTGACCAATTTTCATGAAGATCTTGTGAAAAATATGGCCTCTAGAGAGGTCACAAGGTTTTTCTATTTTTAGACCTACTGACCTAGTTTTTAACCACAGTTGACCCAGTTTCGAACTTGGCCTAGATATCATCAAGATGAACATTCAGACCAACCTTCATACAGATCCCATGAAAAATATGGCTTCTAGAGAGGTCACAAGGTTTTTTTATTATTTGACCTACTGACCTAGTTATTGATGGCACGTCACCCAGTTTCAAACTTGACCTAGATATCATCAAGGTGAACATTCTGACCAATTTTCATGAAGATCCATTCAAAAGTATGACCTCTAGAGAGGTCACAAGGTTTTTCTATTTTTAGACCTAATGACCTAGTTTTTGACCGCAGCTGACCCAGTTTCGAACTTGATCTAGATATCATCAAGATGAACATTCACACCAACTTTCATACAGATCCCATGAAAAATATGGCCTCTAGAGAGGTCACAAGGTTTTTCTATTATTTGACCTACTGACCTAGTTTTTGAAGGCACGTGACCCAGTTTCGAACTTGACCTAGATATCATCAAGATGAACATTCTGACCAATTTTCATGAAGATCTTGTGAAAAATGTGGCCTCTAGGGAGGTCACAAGGTTTTTCTATTTTTAGACCTACTGACCTAGTTTTTGACCGCACGTGACCCAGTTTCGAACTTGACCTAGATATCATCAAGATGAACATTCTGACCAACTTTCATAAAGATCCCATGAAAAATGTGACCTCTAGAGAGGTCACAAGCAAAAGTTTACGTACGGACGGACGCTGCGCGATCACAAAAGCTCACACTGTCACTTTGTGACGTGAGCTAAAAAGTAAGACCTATACCAGTATCTAGTTATATGCCAGGCGTGGGGTTCAAATTTGCACTACCCTTCTAAAACTTACTTTTTTAGCCAGGGCCTTTAAAATATAGTGTAGCTGTTCAAATTTAACTGCAATAATGGATCAGCCTGGTTAGCCTCCCCCCCAAAAAATGTTGTGTTTCTGGTGGCATGGCCAAAAAAAAGTAGGGTCGGTAGGTCGGTATTTGTTTTTTGTTTTTTTGCATTATGATCAAGTAAATGTAGCCTATTATCACAGTCCGGGGCGACGTGGACACAATAATCATCATCAACCCACCCGTGTTTAAAGCGAAAAAAAAACAACATTAAACAATTATCAGTAATTATTCTGTTGATAAACAAGTAATTGGCCTTGTTTTCATCATCAATTAAAACCCCCTCAAAGAGCTAAAAGAAGTGTGTCGGTACCATGGCATCTAAAGTGGAGATCAAAGGGGTTTAGTTGCCCGAGATTGTCATGGCATTACGTCATCTTTTCGCGCCATGTGACACATCACTGTCTGATCGTACGGCCTGGGTTCTTTAAATTGCTGAGAAGAAATCAGTAAAAAAGTATCTTCTTTAATTTTTTTTAAAAGCGAATGCGCAATATCCCGTATAAACTGACAGGTAAATGTGTCAAACGATAATAGTAGATATCCTACCTCTGTGACCTATTTGCCCTCAAGGAATTCACATTATTGTTTGAAAAGAATATCTGACATAGTGTCGAGTCAAAAAAGACATGTACAAAGATTCATTTACTTATTAAACTTATTAAAAACCACAGCGACATCATCTTGCTTTATTTTAAAACAATCATTGTTTTTATTTACGTTCAGGAGGTCCCGTAACCTATTCATCCGCACTTGCAGAAATCTGTTTGCCAAAAATCGTTTTATTCGATGTATTTAAATTGCTGCCGCTTTTTCATTATTTAAGATTTTTTAATTCTGTTTTTTGTACTTTCTTGTCAAAAGTCTGAATTTTATGACCATAGTATGTAATATTTATTTACTTTTAGAAATAAATAAATAATTAAGATCGCGCTGTTTGAAATTTTACAAATAATTGTATGATACTTCGATAATTTTTATAGAATTTTGCCTACATTTCTGTCGACATCTTATTAAAATCGTTATAGAATTCAAACTGTATTATTTCTAAAGCGATGCTGAAAATTTGAAGCGATTATATTAAAAAATGAATGCACTACAAGCGTTTTTTTGTGTATGTGTCGATAAACATTTAAGTAACGGCGAAACGATAGGTCGCACGTGCTCGTGGAATTGAAAATTTGATATCTTTACGGTTCGCGGGTAAATTCCAGACAATCCAGGTAATTTTTAGGGATGTAATTTCTGAATTTTGTAAAGTTACTTTATATATTGCAAATCTGAAGTCATCAATTCATGCATAAATATACGAAAGCTAGTATTTAGGAGGTACATTTCAGATTCATGAAGTTCTTTTTGTAATTATTGTGAAAATTAAGGGATTTAAATTTAGTAGCCCGACGGACTACCAAGCTTGGGAAATTCGGTAGTCCGTCTGAAAAACTGATAGCCTCGGGCTACCGTCAAGATCGAGGCTAGTTCAATAACATTAAACTTGCACAGGGCGCCTTTTAATATTTGGACGTTTAACATGTCCCTGTGTCAAGTTTAATCAAATGTCAGCCATTTGCATAGCACAGATTACGACTTTATTTTATTGAAGTGTAATGTAGGAAAACTCTCAAACACGTGAAACATTGGTTTACCGTAACTAAAACTGCACCACAAATCACTTCCCCGGCGCATTTCACAGAAACTTCTAGCGTAATTTATTGAAATATCACGAACAATAAAACACCGAATAAATATATAGAATCAATTATACATGCTTAGACGAAAACAAATACGTTTAGCCTACGACACTTGTAAAAATCTGCGGCCATATTTAACGCATGGGTACCGCCGAACGCATGTGGACTAGCCTTTTAAACTGCTTTGATAGGACTTTACAACTAATTTAAGTAACTTTTGATAAAATTACCACCAATAAATGCTGATTACACCCATCGACTATAAACATATGCATACTACATAGACAATACGTTAGTAACGGGCCGCATTTTTTTTCAAATCCGACCGTGAGAATATTTTTTCGTCTAAAATTAATCTTTATAATAAAGAAGATTTGACAGTTCGTGTTGTGAAAGTGAATGGATGTAAATTTCATTTTCAAAGTGCGGACTGATCTTCAATAACTTCAGTAAGACGGTATGTTCAATGGATGTGTAAATTAGGTTTCTTTGTCCGTTGTTGGTATTTAGCTATCGCTTTCAAGTCACTTCTGCCGTGAACTTGTAAAACCTTCCGCAAGAACTTTTGCGGAAAGCTCTACCGGGAAATTCATACTTTCGATAAAACGTCGGACTATATGAAATGTCAAAATCTTAAAATATTGAAGTCCGATGTTTATTTATAGAACTAGATCGAGGCCTGCTAGGTCTAGAGGTCCAGTCCAGTTAATGGACCCGGGTCGGACCCCTTGCAACTTCCTATTGAAAAACAATTAAACAGCTCTTGAATTGCTGCCTGAAATATTACACCCACTATCCATCCAACTTGGCCCTTTAACCTGACATTCAAAGAACTATAACTCTGCCGCAAGTGTAAAACTTTTTTTTTCCAAAAAAATACAAGTTTGGACAAGTTACCAATTTTTTCCAATGATCTTTTAAGCTCTATAAAAAAAGATATACTATAAATATCCTATATATCAAAAAAGACAATATGAAGTTTAACTTACAAACACTGTAAGATCCTGAATATTTTTTGGATCAGCGCTGTTTGAAATGTAATCCTTTCCTGTATCAGCCATCCTGTCTGTTTTTGATTACAAATGGCAACTGCTTTACCAAACGTAAAAAGCGAGATAATCCGAATGAACTAAGTAACTAACGGAAAGCGTCTAATATACCACAAAGATAAATGTATACCAGCAAGAGCAAAAAATACAAGGCACTATATGCGATTCTTTAAAGTTTGGCCAATTAATGTATTTGTTCAAAACTTTAACAGCTAATTATTTACACTTATATGTGTTCACTGATTTCTCTCTCAATACATGTTTAATTTTCACTGGAAGAATTGCCCAACCAAGATAGCATTATTTTAGTATAAATTTAATAAACATATTTGCCGAAGGAATAATATGAATATAAGCATTATTGTATTAAATTGGTCAAATATATATACGGGACGATACCAGGATTATGCCCAAATATTTTCCTTGGCGAGTATATATTTTGCAAAAATTCATTAGAAATGCAAGTTTATAAAGTATTTTTGCCTCCCTTTGCATATCTCGGTTACGCAACCAAGATAGATTGAAAATAGATGAATCCCAAAGCTGCATGCTATTTTAAAACTTGTTTTTTTTTGTTGTTTCAGGTAGTTTAACTATCACAACATTTATCAAATGCAAATGTAAAACTACAAATTATATTGAAATCTAAAGAAATAGCTAGTCTACTTTTGAATAGTCTACATTTGTATCAAATGTAGGTAATAACAAAATTTCATGAAAAGTAATAAAATATACATTTCGAATATGGATCTAACTCTTTGTAATAGGTATTTCTGTCCCTTAAATAAATCTCTAACAGAATATATGAAAAGTGAAAAAAAAATATCATAAAATGTTGTTCGAATATGTGATTGACCACCTTTAAAGGTAAATCAGTATTCAAGTTGTGGTCTTACATAAATTCTATAGGCCTTTCTTTGACTTTTATGTTGTTTCTTCGGATATTTCTTTTAATAATTCTGAGTGTGTTTTTAGCATGAATAGATTAAGTTTCTATGTATTTTTACTGGTGGCCAGCCTATGTCTTCACTAATCAGACCTGTGGTCAATTACTTTGAAAAGTAATTAATTAAATTACAATTACATTGTGAAATGTTCAATAAAATTACAATTACCATTACATAAGATTTAGCAATGTAATTAATCAAATAACAGCTACATTGCAAATTGTAATCAATTAATTGCATTCATTCAATTGCAATACCAAATGTGGTAACAACCCAACATGCTTCTAACATGAACACTGTAGCAATGTTTTTTTGTACAACATGAATATGATAACACACCTGTAGAGTGATTTCAGTTATTTCAAAATTGAATTGACGCTCAAAGTAAAATGTGTGTTTGCGGGAGAACATCACTCAGTCTTTAATATTTTAAAAGAAGCTAATAGTCAGGCCTTAATTAATTGCAACAGTCTCAGGAAAAATGTGCAGCCTCGACCGGGACTCGACACTAATTGTTACTACTGACGACATTCCCATTATTATTGTTGTGGTTGTTGTTGTAATTATTATTATTATGATTGTTATCGTTATCATTTCACCGTATTCATACACGTATAGTATTCTGTATGTAACAGGGTAGCTCCTTCAGCAAATACTTCCAATCATTGTACGAGCCATCTGTGTCCACAAATTAGGACGAAAACTTTAATCAAAAAGTTAATTATACAATTGAGGAAAAGTTAAACAGTATGTGCACTGACAGTAATGTAACAGTTAATCCTACTCCTTTGAAGAATACTATTAAATCCTTGCCTAAAGGGAAGGCAAGTGGGGCTGATAAGATTTATTATGAACATTTGATTTACTCAACCGATGTTATTGCCGTTATCCTCGCAAACTTATTTACATATATGTTACGTGTAGGATATGTGCCAGACGCCATGAAAAGAGGGACAATTATCACTCTGTACAAAGGCGGTAAGAAACGCAAAGAGGACCCTGACAGCTATAGGGCTATTACACTGTCGTCTGTTATTTTAAAAATGTTTGAAGTAGTCCTGTTAGATCGATGTAACGAAACTATTAGTTTATCACTGAATCCCCAACAAGGAGGCTTTCGTGAGAAGTTAGGAGTTCTAATGACATCTTTTGTTCTTCGAGAGTGTATTCATTATTCACGAGAAAATGGCTCGAAACTGTTTGTATGCTACCTTGACGGTAAAAAGGCCTTCGACAATGTATGGCATTCTGGACTGTTATTGAAGCTGTATGAACTTGGCATCGATGATACTTCATTGATAGCTTTCAAAGAATTGTATAGAGGCGCTTCAAGTTGTGTAAAGAGCAGAGGTGGATTTACGTCTGAACCCTTCCCTGTTCGTCAAGGTACGCCCCAGGGACGTAAAAGTTCGCCGATATGTTATCTTGTTTATATCAATGAACTGATTAACAAGTTGCAAACGAGTGGTTGTGGAATCTGTATTTGTAATACAAATGTTTCATCGCCAACAGTAGCAGACGACATGGTACTTGTTTCTTTTTCAAGGTCAGGATTGGAACAAATGTTGAAGATATGTCACGAGTACTCTCCACGTTGGCGATATCAGTATAATGCAAACAAGTGCGGAGTAATAATATTCAATGACAAAAGAAGAACCGCTAACGTCACGAACCTACCATTTCCTATAGGTAAAGATCATATCAAAATAGTCCCGTCATACACACACCTTGGTATCACAATGGATAAGGACCTATCATCACACCAGTTGGTAATGGAGTCATGTGACAAATTGAGAGGTACATTTCTATCCATTTGTAACAGTGGGTTTCACCCAAGTACAATGCATCCACTGACACTTAAGACCATCTACAATTCCGTAATATTGCCAAAAGCCCTGTACGGCTGTGAACTTTGGGGAAAATTCTCCAAAACGGATTTACTTGCCTTGGAAAGGTCACACCGTTTTTGTTTAAAGTCAACCCAACTTTTGAAATGTAACTCTAGCACAGACTTTGCAATATCTGCGATAAATTTGAATTCTGTGGAAGCAATCATTGATAAAAGAAAACTGACATTCTTTGGACAGTTATGTAGACTCCCATGTAACTACCTTGCTAAAGAGTTGTTTGTAAACAGACTATTTAGGTATTTGAGTTTAGACAAACAAATGAAAGGTTTTATTCCTGATGCTTACCAGCTAATACATAAATACAACCTACAGACTGTCCTAGAAAAGTTTATGTCCACGGGCACATTTCCATCTCGGTACGCTTGGAAAAATATGTTAAATACACAGGTGTTTGCGCAAGAAAGAGCTGTCATAATAAACAACATTAGACAACGTTCTTTGTTTTGGGATCTAAATGATCTATTAAAGGTGAATAAATGCTGTAGCCTGTGGGAATTATCAAGAAATGTGCCAAAGTTAGCCCCCTTGTGTAGAACTCTAGTAGCAGCTATTAGCCAGTGGCTTTCTAGGAAATATTTGATAGTATGTAAAGTCTGCAAATACCAAGTTGAAGATGAACTAGAACACTTAATATGTCACTGTCATTTGAATCGTCAAGAGAAGTTATGGAAGGCAGTGCTTCTTGATTGTGGTTTTGCTGGAATGATTGAACTTATGAGATTAAGACCAAATGATCAGTGTGCGCTCCTTTTGAAAATAGCCTCTGTATGTAATGGTTATAACCTAGGAAACTATAATGTTGCAAAAAACCTCTGTAAAATATTGAAAATGTAATTAATACATATCAAAAATAACGACCTCTATCTATTTAAAGATAGTTTACAGGTGTATCATACTACAAGTATGTATTTTAAAATGATGTCACTAAAATAAAAATGTAATAAGATAAACATGCTCCAATTATAGTCCCATATGCCATTCTTGGTTAGTAACAGCTCAAGATTGACTATATATGGTATTTTTTGTTGCTATTGCTGCTATTTCTACATTCTGCGTTAACTGCACATTTCTCTTATCATTTCGTTTCGGATAAGGTGGACTTGGTTCGATATTTACAACGCATGTATAAGAGATGTGTGATTAATTCAGGCATTGTACTAATGTATGGTTGGAATAATTTAGAAAATAATATTTGTTCCATTTCTCTTATAATAATGAGTGACATATTGAGTTTGTATATGATTATATAAACGAATTTGATGAATGTATATATGTACATATAATTCTTGTAATGTATATATTTGTATATATGTTGTGCTCTCCACAATTGGGGGAAATAAAGATATCTATCTATCTATCTATCTATCTAACTCATCAAAACATTAAACAGTGTAATCGTGATGTTAATCACTAGGAAATTCACAAATGATTTTGTGTCATCAATGGTAATTTAAAGGGCAGTTTAATATGATCTGTTCCGCATAGTTGATCATATTATCTATACACATGGTTGACCTACTGCATGTTCCTTATCTAAAGAAGAGTCTAACAATGCTTCAAGATTCCAGTCTGCTGACAGTTTCACAGATTCACTGCTCTTTACATATGAATAATAATGTATGCAATTGTACAGGGAAGAACCAGCCTTAACAGATACGACGGAATTCAAACTCTACGACGCAACGTCATTAATTAATGTGGCGTCATTAATGGCTGATATCGAAAATATTGACGGATATTTCATTTCAATCAAACATAGCTGAAAAAAGCAGCATATAACAACTATAATTTCATCAATTCGATAAATTCAAAGTATATTGCTGTTATTTTGGATTTTTTGAATTATGTTACCTTTAGTTTAATTGTTACTTTATTGTAATCATCACGACTAAATGAGTTTACTTTCGATTATTACCGTTGTTATGATTTATTATAATGTAATAATCATTAAACGTTGTGCACAAATGTCATTCAAATCTGTCAAAATTTAGCAGAGATAAAACAAAATCCAGATGGAGTTAGAAAAATAGTTATATATATATCGAGGACTGTCCAAATTTTTTTTATCGTAATGCGATGAATTTAAAGTACAAATTGCAACAGTTTTCCGTTCAACCCACCATATGGTGAAATGGTAATGTAAAGACTTTCTCAGTAAATACGTCATCAAACGAATATAGTTTGCATGACGAATGCATCAAATAGCTACAGTTGTGTTCAATTGCAGTACTGGGATTCTTAGCAAAACGATTACTACTGGTTGTTCCGGGGACTGACGTACAACTCAGTGAAATCATGGTATTGACTACTGAGAGGAAAAGAAAAAGACTTCGTAGCTAACAAACAAGAGATTAATAATCATGCTACAGTGGTGGACAGTGAGGATCCAAGCATTGAAACGCACCATAAGGTAATGCCTATGTATTGATTGTCACAATAACTGAAGAATGCGCTGGAAGAAAGAATACAGCTTTATCCGAAGGACACAACACATGCTAGCTCTTCTGTGCCATTTTATGCAGATGGTCAATGTTTATTTCTGTCTTATAACAAGACCAAAAACAAAACAAGCAATTGGTTGTTTGGAACTTTTGCATGATTGCTGGCTATGACACACCATTTAAGATATAAACATAGAAATGGTAAAGGTGCAGTATTTGAGCTTTTTCATCGAAGAAGAATCTAAATCTATATCAAAAGAAGGCAATATAAATTCCGGTGAAGTAACGCTAGTTAGGAACTTGACTAGTCTAAGTGTTTGTAGTTGTAAAAAATTCCATTTTTATAGACACTAATAGTCCGCCACAAGTTCTGGATGCTGTAAAAGTCCACAGTTTGTCGGAATAGCTTTCATATTCAAGAGCGAACTGTTATCTGACCTAGAAACAGACAATGCATAAAGTATTATAAATATGTTACAAAATAAATAAAAAAATGTGTCCAAATATAATGCTTTTCCTGACAGACTACTAATAATGCTATTTGTAAATGATACTTAAAAACTTTTTTTTCAAATCCTTTCGCATATGTATAGCTTGAACATATAAATAAAGTGACTGGGGATAAAAAAAAATCCAGAAAATCGAATGAAATGAGTTTTAGTTTGTATCTACATGTATAAGAAGGACTGATTTATTTTCATTTTAAACACGTTGAGAGGAAGTTGATCTTTAAAATGAAGGCAAATGGAAATTAGAGAATGCAAAAACACTGAAATGTCACAATCTGTTCAAGATATGTTTTAGAAATATGTTCGATTTTAAAGCTAAGACCATCAGTAAAACCCATTTTTAAAAAAGTCACAAAATACACATAAAAGTAGTGCTATTACAAAACGTGCAAGTATCATTATACAATGATACAGAGGTACGAAAACTAACATTTTACTCATATGTGGTCAGATATCAAAACAAATTTATGTTTATTCCAAAGATAGGAGAAGATAATGAAATTAATTTGTTTTTGAGAAACTATTCTTGTCTTATAATGAAATTGGCTCGTTTGTAAGTTGTACCCATTTACTTTCCAGCACGCAATCCTATACGGGCCCCCTTTGGGATGTATCTTAGCAAATGTACCATATGTGCCCCATATGGAACCTATATTGTAAGTATTTGCCCACATTGGACCCATATGAGACCCTTATACAATGTCTCAGTGATGTGATATACAGTTGTATTGATTTTAATCATCATATAAGTATTATCACTAGAACAAAAATCGTTCTTGTACTGTTTGAATTTTAATACATTTCTTTGGTTAAAAAAATATGTTTCCCAGAAGGTTCCCACAAGGGACCCATATTTGCTATCGTGACTGTTCGAACAGTATATGTACATATATTCTTATTTTTTATCATTCTTATTTTTTGTCTTCATTTAGAATAAGTTCAAAAATACTGTAATGATGTGACAAATATTATAACTTGTTACAACATACGCCGAATTTTACAACAATGAGAAACTAAAAAAATAGACCTTGCGAGAATATTTGAATTGAAATTTTGAATAGGATAGCAATATAGCTGTTGTGGGTAATTATTTCTACAAGAAAGCCAGAAAAGTTCACAGTTCTTGAGCAGGTTAAACAGTTTTGATTATTATGAATAGCTAAATGCATTGGCTTTTTAGCTCACCTGAGCACGAAGTGCTCAAAGGTGAGCTTTTATGATCGCCCTGTGTCCGTCGTCGCCCGTCCGTCCGTCGTCCGTCGTCAACAGTTTGACTGTTAACACTCTAGAGGTCACAATTATACGAGTTGTATATTGGGTTATCTGGAGCCAAAAACTAGGTAAAAAACTAGGTCACCAGGTCAAATCAAAGGCACTCTAGAGGTCACAATTTTAGCCCAATCTTAATGAAACTTGGTCAGAATGTTACCCTCAAGAAAATCTTGGATGAGTTTGATATTGGGTCATCTGGGGTCAAAAACTAGGTTACAAGGTCAAATCAAAGGAAAAGCTTGTTAACATTCTAGAGATCACAATTTTGGCCCAATCTTAATGAAACTTGGTCAGATTGTTACCCTCAATAAAATCTTGAATGGGTTTGATATTGGGTCAACTGGGATTAAAAACTAAGTCACCAGGTCAAATCAAAGGAAAAGCTTGTTAACACTCTAGAGGTCACAATTTTGGCCCAATCTTAATGAAACTTGGTCAGAATGTTACCCTTAATAAAATCTTAGAAGAATTTGATATTGGGTTATCTGGGGTCAAAAACTAGGTCACCAGGTTAGATCAAAGGAAAAGCTTTTTAACACTATAGGGGTCACAATTTTGGCCCAATCTTAAAGAAACTTTGTCAAAATCTTACCCTCAATAAAATCTTGGAAGAATTTGATATTGGGTCATCTGGGGTCAAAAACTAGGTCACCATATCAAATCAAAGGAAAAGCTTGTTAACACTCCAGAGGTCATAGTTTTGGCCCAATCTTAATGAAACTTGGTCAGAATGTTACCCTTGATAAAATCTTGGAAGAGTTTGATATTGGGTCATCTGGGGTCAAAAACTAGGTCACCAGGTCAAATCGAAGGAAAGCTTGTTAACACTCCAGAAGTCACAATTTTTGTCCAATCTTAATGAAACTTGGTCAGAATGTTACCTTCAATAAAATCTTGACCGATCGATTTAGATATTTGGTCATCTAAGGACAAAAATCAGGTCACTGGGTAAAATCAAAGGAAAAGCTTGTTAAAACTGTAGAGGCCACATTTATGATTGTATCTTCATAGATCTTAGTCAGAATGTTAATCTTAATAGTCTCAAGGTCCAGTTTGAATCTGGGTCATGTAGGATCAAAAACTAGGTCACCAGGTCAAATCAAAGGAAAAGCTAGATAACACTGTAGAGGCCACATTTATGACCATATCTAAATGAAACTTAGTCAGCTTGTTGATCTTGATGCTCTATATGTCAAGTTCAAATATCTGGGGTAGATAGGGTCAAAACTAGGTCACTGGGTCAAATCAAAGGAAAAACCTATTAAAACTCTAGAGGCCACATTTATGACTGTATCTTCATGAAACTTAGTCAGAATGTTAATCTTGATGATCTTTAAGTTAGGTTCTAATCTGGGTCATCTGGGGTCAAAAACTAGGTCACCGGGTCAGATCAAAGGAAAAGCTAGTTAACACTTTAGAGACCACATTTATGACCATATCTTAATGAAACTTGATCAGAATGTTTATCTCGATGATCTTTAGGTCAATAGGTCAGGTGAGCGATTCACGACCCTCTTGTTTCCTTTTAAATCTAGGTACCAACTTTGATAAATGCATTCCATGACCCTTGTGAGCAAGCCGATATGTGGTCCATATGGCCGTGTCTGGGCTATGTCTAAGCAAAATACCATCTATGTCCAAAGCCTAAAAGGGCATTTCTTTTTACTTTCATTGCATTTTAATACCTTTTTACTTGTTTTAACTTCTATAGAAATCTTTCTCTCGGATGGGCACCATCTTTCGAATTTTGTACAGTTTTGTCATTTATTATCTTAAAAATATGAAAAATGCTTGCAAATAGATCATGTATTTTGAAAATAGTGATACTCTGTTTTATCAACATGTGCTCAGACTGACATTACTTTTTCTACCTTACAGAATGACAGTATATCTATGAGGTGTGATAGACCAGGAGAATAAAACGTGATCCCGAAACAACAACATTGACAGCTACCAATGTGTACAGAACCTGTTGAAAATATCAAACCAAAAGAGGACCCAGACAGTCCCAGAATGGCCCTAAACAGTCCATAGTGTATACGATATGTGGCCTAGTAAGACCTATATGGGATATAGGATCTGGGACCCAGAAGGAGCCCACCACATGGGACCTACTTAAATCCCGGTTACAAATACCAGCTGGGACCATAATTTAGTTGACCCATCCTGAGCCAAGATACAAAGCAATATGGGGCCATACAAGCCCAATATGAGACGCTGCCTGTTTTTTGTGATTTTTAAAAATTGAGCTGATGCCGTAGAATAAATAAAATGATATAACAGCATAACTCGATTTTGTTGAAATTTTTCAAATGTGTTCTTAACATATTTTCTGCATATGTGACAAATTGCAAACATATACTATAAGAAATATGAAAGGTATTGATAGATACATCGAGGGCGTTAAGTGTATTGTTCAACCAATCATAACTTTTGTTGACAGTCATGCAAGGTCAAAGAAATATGTATAAAACAAAACATTCTTTCTGTGTCAATTTTCTACGGTTGGTTCTGTATGATGTTATATACTAAAATAATTTGTGTGAACACACCTTTAAACAGGTGGTACCATCTTTGAGTCATTTTAATGATTTGGGGTTTTCTCTCACAGTGACAAATGTACAAAAGGATACCCCTTAGTGTTTACCTGTCTTGAAGAAAGTGGTTTGTTTATGGGTGCTTATCGTGATAAAAAACAAAATGATGTATTACCATTTAAACAAACTCATAAAATTGTCAGATAAATTTTATTGTTGATATCACAACGAAAGAGGAAGTTCATACAATTTTGTCCAATTATAATATAAATCAAGTCATGACAAGTTCTATTTATGATAAGATCGTTGATCGAATGTAATCAATGGAATGTTGAAACGATATTTGATATTGCGTGTTTATTTATTGATTGACATTCGTTCCAAATGTTGTTCCGATTGACGATATATCTTATAACTTTGATGAAATTAACAGGTATTTATTTGTTTTGTTTACATTTCTTGTCTTTTTTCCCTCTCAATGCTTAATTTACATGTAACGATATTCTAGTAGTATATGTTTAACTGTTAAATAGCAGTATAGCAATAATAGCAGTATATAGGCCTAACTATATCTACTCATATGTGATAGTAACAAGTAACCGTACTTTGACAATATTTCTGCTCTTCTTTGGTTGATTAATAATTAGCAACAATTGTATTTACTGTTGATTGTAATCGCTTAAAACAGTCTGTTACTTTACTTTTTCAGTTGGGCTGGGGACTTTACAGGTTACGTAAATACACATTGGAAAACCATTTTTTATACTATTTTTAACTGTTCTTTTTTTCTTTTCTGACAGAGTCAGCAGTTGTCTACAGATATGAGGTGCAGTAAGTTATATTTAGACGTATCATTTTAATTAATGTTCAAGAATGAGCAAATCACGAAGGAAAGGATATTTAGACGAAACTTTACCATGTTCCGAAGACATTAGCGTCCCACCGGAAGTTATCGATCTACAGATGGAGTACGCCCGTACTGATCAAGGCGATGTTCTTCAAACTGATAAAACAGACTCAATGCCAACTGACAACAAAAAAGAAAGAATACGAAATCGTTCTGAAAGAAGAAATAGATTTAGAGAACAGAGCAACAACAGCAGAAATAAGAGTGAAAGATCTGAGAAACTCGTAATCTCTTCTGAACACGAATGTTTGACTTATGAATCATTTTCTACTCCTCGCAAGAGCAAACATGAGCATTATAAATTGTCTTCAACTGGAGCTTCTATCAAAGGAACCCCAGTAGATAAGAAAATTGTGAAAGATGAAAACAAAAATTTAAGCTTATCGTTGCCTTCAAAGGGGATTAAATCAGAATTCAAGCGAGGTAGTATAAACACAAACGATGAAAAAATAAAGAGACCGCCCAGAAGAAAAAGTGAACCAACACAAGAAGTTGTAGAAAAGATAGAGCCTGGAGCAGCTGGAGACGTTGTAAAAGTAAGATCGAAATCTCTGCTCATGAATAAACCAAATTTGACAAAGGTTGGAAACAATAGCAGCAGAGAAAAAAGTGAAAACAAACATAAACCTTTACTTACAAGTTCATTACAGTCAGAACTGTCAGTTGAAAGTATAACAAGTAAAAAAGGAAGCGAAAGTTTAGCGGCCGGGAGAGTTGACAGCACATTAAAAGAACTCTCTGTTTCTCTGGTTAACGACAATAAATCAAAGACAGGACTGAGCAACAAGATAGTCAAAAGGAGAAACAGAGAAAACCCAGACCCTGTGTCAGTTTCACTTCCCTCTAATAGCTCCGATACCCCTATTACAACTAGAAGTGAAAATGAGACCGGTCAAGAACCGCAAACAAACTCTCCCACTGAAACTAAAACAGCAGCATTTGAATTTCCGTCACATCGTTTTTCTGAAGAACGCAAACTTGAAACAGGTGAAACACATGACGATGCGATGTTTGCCTCTGAATCATACGACTCAGCATGCTCTAAATGTCAAATGAGTGGTAAAAGTACACCTGCCACTTCTTATTGTTACAACTGTGGACGTTACTTGTGTGAACGTTGCTTAAACCGCCATAATCGTGACAAAACAAAGATGAATCATAATATTCTGCATGGGAGTGATATACCAGGCTCTTTCACTATTAAACAAAGTAAAAATGAAAGAAAAACTAATGAAAGGTGTATTCATCATCCAAACAGAAATATAAAGTGTTTTTGCATTGATCACAGTTGTTTATGTTGTACAGAGTGCAAGTCAGGCGATCACGCAGCATGTAAAATGCAACATTTGGAACATCTTTTAATCAATGTAGCAGATGTGCGAAAACTGAAACATCAGACTTCTGAAGAAAGTAAACTAAAACTTAACCTATTACTGCAACTCCACAGAACACTGAAATCAAATAAGGAGAGACTGGTCGGAGAAAATGATTCTGTTATAGAAGAAGTTAAAAACAAAACTTCGAACATGATTGAACATATAAAGAAACTTGAAAATGACTTTATTGTACATGTAAGCAAAACGTTCAGTGAAGAACAGTCTGCATTAGATAAAGATATTGAAACATGTGAAAATAATATAAAAGAGGTATCAGAAGATATCCAATATTTAAGTGAACCCAAAGTCACAAAAGAATCAACAATAAAAACAATAGAAAAAGTAAAACAAATTGAAATGAACAACCATACACAACGCATAGAAAATCAACTAAAAAATGAAGCTTACAAAGTGAAAACACACGTATTTGAAGCGGATATGGACCTGTATAAAAGAATTACCGAAGCTACTTCGTTAGGAGAGTTTATAGTAACATCTCACATGGACAAGAGTTCCTGTATGCTGGAAGACGAACCATTGGGCGAACCAGTTCCAAAATTTGTCAGTGAATTAAAAAGCATTTCAGGCTGGACTGATGGTGATTTTGATGCTCAAACCTGTTTTACGGCTGTTGAGTTACTCGAGGATGACACAATCCTGGTATCAGACAAAACAAACATGAAACTAAAGTGGTTTGATTCCGACTTGTTTTCATTGATAAAGTCAATAAAGGTACATTCAGAACCTTGGGGAATTACAAGGCTTGACGCAAATAAGTATATAGTGACTCTTCCAGATGAGCAAGCATACCGGGAGGTAGAGCTTGTTAACGGGGATATGAAACTCGGACGGAAAGTAAATGTAGGAATAGAGTGTACTTGTGTAGTTCAAACTGAAAACCATTTACTGTTTGCCGGCATTGACGAAGATCAGCCAAAATTTCTTTTGACAGATCTCAACTGTACAATCAAACAACATGTATTTACTGAAAAATTACATCTCTTTAAAAGACCTAATCATCTTCTCAAATCATCGTATAACCCCAATGTGATATTTGTAAGTGACGTAGATACAGGAGTGTTTGCTATAGATGTAGAAAAAAGGAATATTATATTCCACTACAAAGACAAGTCTCTAAGGTGTCCTATGGGAATGACTATGATAGATAATGTAAATGAGAAGGCGCATCTGTATGTATGTAGTCAGCAAACACATAGCTTACACTGCATTTCGAAGGAAGGTCAGTTTTTGTTTTCTGTGCCTATGGATACTAATGTTGATATGAGGACGCCGCAGTGCATTTGTCATCTATCAAATTTAAATGAATTTCTCCTAACTACTAGCAATAGCTATAGCTTTGTAAGGTTCAAGCTGAACAAAAAGGAAAATTCTTCATCTACATGTGAAAGATTAACATGACATATTTTAGGGGTGTAGCTTGGAATTCAAGCTAAGCACAATAAACAACGTTAAGGTGAAGTTCTTTTGTCTTTTATAATGAGTGTAACTTTGCAAGATTCAATCTAAACACAGAGGAAAAATTGTCATTTACATGTTAGCTGACAATAGCTTTACACGAGTATCTATCTATCCATCCATCCGTCCATCCGTCTATCAATCAATCGAAATAGCATTGTAAGATAAACTTTTCCTAACTCATGTATTTGATATTCAGCTATCCTGTAGGTAGATGCGCGATCTCCTCATTTGTTCCTCAATAACTGGTTAAAGTGTCAGTCGCCAGCTATTGCTAAACTCATTCTATTTACAATGTGTTTATATAAACAAGTGTTTATGTCCTTTTTATTCTTTAGTTCTAATTTAGGTATAAAACACAAAAATGTAACAAAAGAAAAAAACATATTCTCATTTAATACAGTCAATAGTAAACAATATCAAGAAAAGAATAACACAACTTTATTACAATCAAATGTATACATTTCTTTTTCTAGATAGATAGATAGATTTATTTCAGCAAACGATAACATTTACATGATTATTAACCACAATATAGAATAAAATCGTAGAATGAAGAATTAAGCCGGAACTATGATACACATGTGTACTTAATATCATATCTGGATATTGAAATTTGTAAGAGCAATAAGTGTTATGCACAGTGTTATTCTTTCGGTTTATCGCCGGGGTGTTATTCATTTACACGTTATTCATGTCTACTTTTTGTTTTATAATAAATATGTCATAGAAAAGGTGTATTCTATTTCAGAGCACAGTTAAGGGTAACTCATCGGTACGAAGAGATAGAAGTGTTACTTGATTACGTGAAAAATCTACTCCATATTAAAGAAAAACATTCTTAGCCTATTTCACAGTGCACAGGAGTAATCCGTCGGTTACCAAAGAAAGAGAATGGTTACCAGTTTGCTTAAAAAATCGATCCCATTGTACATAAAAAGGTCATAGGCAATACACATATCATTTTTATAGGCTGGTTATCAAAGATGTAAGAAGTAAGTGCCCGGTTACCAAAGGTATGTAGGAGTTACAAATACATCAGCTTGTTATGACCATGACATTTACATTTTAGAAGTGTAAGACTATCTGATTCCGATTTTGTATCAGACTGTTTCATATATTCTTTTTAGTTATTGAAATTTGCAATGGCAGATCGTTACTTAATTTGAAGTTTGGGTGGCCCGGATGACTTTGTTCTTTTAATTACATGTATTTTCAGATCATGTTAACGTTTGTGTCGTGAAAGCCGGAGTAGCGAGTAAGATATAGAACACAAAATGGCAAAGATGTTCCCGTTTGTGAAGAAAGCACCAAATTTTGCATGAAATTACTTTAAGGTATCTTAAATCCTACAAGAGGAGGAGACACGCTATATCTGGCCTGGAATCTCCTTTTAAATCAATTTATAAAAGGGAGGTAAAAATGTCTTGAAAAAAATAATTTTTCCTTTAAATTGAAATTTATCTATAAAGTAATGTTTCATATGATCTAAACATGGATAACAAATCACTAGCATGGACAAACAACCATTTGATATTGACAAATATACAAAGTTTACTATGAAATACTCTTATTTCTCAAGATACATACTAAAATGGGAGGTAATCAGATTTTACTGTAATGTTTAATTTCAAAACTGCCTGTGAAAAGATGTTTCTTATGAAGAAAGCATGAAAGTTTGTTTTTAAGTATTAAAAAGTATACTGGATCAGAAATGGACTACATATACGATTTGTTGGCTTGAATTGACCAAAACATGAGGCCCCAAAGGGGAACTACCTTTTATTTATTTCAATTAAATATAATATCTAGAACAATTTCAAAATGTAAATTCATTACCTTAACCAATTACAACTCTTGACACAAATTTTATTCAATGACATTTATTTATACACATTCAATATATATGACTTAAAGGGGAAATTGTTAAAAATCACTTTTTAAGGGCAAATTAATTTATCTCAATCGTTAAAATATCATATTACTGAACTAAACATAAGTAAAGAAACAGAATTCATGGATCTTATGTATAAAATATCAAAAAAGTAAAATATATTCACATGTTTAGGTCCACGAGGTAACCTATATATCTGTATTTATCAGGACAAAAGATTTATATAAAAAATAGAGGCCCTTCAATGGATCATTTTTGTATGTTACATAACAGTATATGACATGTTTTCAAATCAAATGACTTATCCAAAGACCCATAAAATAAAAGAAATTGATATTTACACCCTTTCAATAGATATCTAAGAATTGTAATAGGTTTCCCAGTACTTCTCTAATACATTTGTTTGACATTTGTTATTGCACTGGCATATAATTGGTTCTGTGAAGAGTACATAGTAATGAAAGTCAAGTGTCATTACTGGTCAATCCAGATTCAACAGAATTAAGCAATGCAAGGGTCACAATGAAGGTATACAGACACTAAATAGAAAACTGGCGCGGAAAAAAATCATGATAGTCGCAAAATGGCGCATTCAAAGAGTCCTCCTTCTTTGCTATGTAGAGCTTTATTCCTTCCTTGTTACATTTTTTTTGCTGAAATCACATAACAGATCTATCCTTGACATATAGGAAGCATTTTCGCAATAATATGATAGCATGACAGATTTATTATGGAAATGTAGGTCATACAATTTTGGGTGTCATTTTTAATTGATATTGTAGTTGGTTTGTTTCACTGAAGTACATGACCCCCAATTTTCTTTTGATGTTTTTTTTTTTAGCACTGACAATATTCTTTAAGAAAATGTAAAAATGTAAGCTACAGACATTTAAAACGTGTCCTGCTCTGTGCTGTAGCCATTTGAAATCTGTCAATTTTATCTAGAGTAAAGAAGGCCAGCTATTTAGTATGTTCATACCTTAAGTCTCTCCCCAAACATGGCATCATATATAAATGTTAGAAATGTGAACATCAGGTAGTTTAGATGTTTTCATGCTGTCTATTTCCTTTAAATTTAAATTAGATATTGAATTACAAGAAAAACACAAAATAACCTCTTCTTTAGCTTCTCTTTTGAATGCTTAATAACAATATTCATAGGGAAATCGAACTATCGGTACCCCATGTACAGTATAAGTATTGTAAAATCGATTATATGAATTACAGTATGTACGTATATGCGAACTTGTTTTATAAAATACCCTTAATGAACCTCAAAATGTAAAGAATGTTTAAATAATATTTTGATATAATTAAAGACTAAAATTAGTTTTGTTTACCCGAGTGATATAATATTCACACTTAAAAATAAAATCATCCTGTAAATGGAATTTTTAAACAATTTTCCCCCTTTTAGGGCCTCATTTATGTCATTTGTCGGTGTCCTATACATTAAATATGTATAAAATGTAACTAAATAAATATTATGTCAATAATATTTATTTATTTAGGTTATAAATTAACCTTTCGGACATTGCTTTCAAAAATATATGATTAAAATAAATAAAATATAGGTCCCTTTTTGGGGCCTCATTTAAAGCTAATTGAAGTTAGCGAACTGGGTGTCTCCTCCTTTTTTTGGATTCAGCATACTTCTAAATAGTTATATACGAAGTTTGGTGCTTTCTTCACAAAAGGAAACATCTTTTTCCTATAACCTACTCACTAGAGGGCTTCCTTTCCAAATTTAATTTATGTAATAGCCATGTCTGAAATGTTGAATACAAATGATCTGAAATTTTAGTTCTTACGTTTTTTTTTCTATAAAAAGTTCAGATTATTTAAATGAGCAATAATCAAAAAGTGAGGATGAAGAAAAGAAATAAGTTATTTTGCTTCATTTTCCTTGCAAGGTGTTTTCACGCGCGAACTTAGTTCTTTTTATTTCCGAAAAAAAAAAAAACAAAAAAAAAAAAAAAAAAAAAAAAAAAAAAAAAAAAAAAAAAAAAAAACCCGCCCCCACAAAAAAAAAAAAAAACAACAAACAAATATATTTATATGATGGATAGATGGACGGGCTAACATTTAAATAGCATTTACCTAAGTAGTGATAAAATTACCTGTTGAAATGAAATGTAGTGTTTTATTCTTTTATTTCATAAGGTTCAACTTAATATTTGTATAATTTGAGAACATATCAGGCATTCCAGAGGTTTGTTACATTTATAGTCGTCTTATACTGCCCGGTTTGATTTTGAAATCTAGGTAAATCTGCCATGGTTTTAGAACTTCGTACGAAGTAATAATAATACACTTTTATTCTATACCTATTTTATCTATCCAATCGCGAACGTTCATTTGCAACACGTGACCGTACAATATATTACGGTATTTGGATGCACGTGCGTACAAAAATCCTGTATTTTCTGTATTTGGACGCACGCGCGTACAAAAAATCCTGTATTTTCTGTATTTGGACGGTTCAACAGTCCCATGTTAAACATACGATAAAGCCCGAAACGCGTGAAAATGTTCCGAATGTAAATCGGATGAAGTAGGCGCTCTATGTACAGAGTTTGATTTTGCGTCTTGAAATCTGGATTTAATTTGAGTTTTTTTTTTTGTTTACAACACACAAAAACGATTCAAGGGATAACAGTGCTTTCTGATTTAGATATTAAAACGTTCGTTAATAATAAAAAAAACTTAAAAATACAGAAAAAAAGGATCATCAGATGTTGGAATATTTGAAAAGTCGCTTAAAGAAGCCGTTCCGGACGAAACCTAGAAATTGGTATCAGCCTTGACTCTCTGAATAGCTACCTCAGCAGTTTTAATTTAACGGTTAAGAAACAAAATGGAGAAGATTATGAATGGCAACGGACGGGCTGTCAGCATCCAAAACATGTCTGCTCTATAATTCAGTTTTCGTCGGATCCGAACCAAACTTGCTGACAATGTTTGTGGGCATTACATCTCGGCCAATTCCGATAACAAACCAAATTGTACCAGGCACTCTTTGATCATAGTCCTTGAATTACTCGAAAAACGGAGAATTTGGCCTTGTCCGCTCTTTTAAGTCGAACAGTTTTCATCCGATCTTCACCAAACTTGCTGACAGTGTTTGTGGGCATAATATCTCAGCAAAGTATTATTACCACCCAAATCGCCAAGTAGCTGTTGTAGGGAGGTTGCACCGTATACTTTTTTAATGATGATACGTGGACGGATAGCTCAGTGGTTTGCACACTGGCCTTCCAATCCTGAGGTCAGGGGTTCTATCCCCGGCAGCTACTCGGGAACTCAGAAATGCTTTTCAGTGTTTCCCACTCAACTAGAGGTGTACTGGTCAAGAACCCAGGCAATCCTTGCGTGTATCATTGCTATACACTGGGCACGTTAAAGAATTAGACTGTCTATTCGCAACGAGCTAGGCTAAGTTAGCCGGACAAGCCTGTATTTGATTTCTGATCTCTCTGTCGTGGGGGTTTTGTCTCACTCTGTCCCTCTGGTCAGATCGCTCTGTGTCTGTACTAGTAGAGGATGAATTATGCGCCCTGTGTGGCTGCATTTGAACTATGTAAAGCGCCTTTGAACGTGAAATTGATCATGAAAAGGGCGCTATATAAATCTTGTATAATAATAATAATAATAATACGCAGAAAAAACAACATTCAATGAATTACGTATATTACGTATGAAGTGAAATAAATATAGAATAAAAAGGTTATTTAAGGTCTAACCTTGTTCTGTATAATATATATTTGCACTCATACCAAGCTGGGAAAAACTAGAAAAGGCAGGGATACAATATTCAGTGAAACATTTTTAATTTAAACTATTATTATAGTAAGATAAAATAGATATAGAATAAAAAGGTTATTTAACATTGTACTGTACAATACGAGATATATTTGGACTCGTACCCAGCTGAGAAAACCATATTGAACTCGCCTAGCGGCTCGTCCAATATGGTTTTCTCAGCTGGGTACTCGTCCAAATATATCACCGTATTGTACAGAACAATGTTAAATAACCTGATAGTATTATTAATAATAATAATAATCATAATAAAAATAAATAATAACAATAATAATAGAAACAACATAAATAAGATTTTTTTTTCACAAATGAGTTTTGTCCGATGTTAATTAAAAATTAAAAATAAATTAACTTAATATTTTGCAGCAGAGTTCAGAAGTATTTAACATCTTCTGTCATTACACAATTTGTTTCTGATATCAACATTTTGACACAAACACATTTACATCATCATATTCTTATACAATCCACCTATCTAGAAGAAAAATGATATGTAGGTAATGTAGCCTACGTGAGGCCGGCTGCAAGGACATACATGTGTACCATCTCCGGTACATACTGCTGAGAATGATTCTTGCCTTTCTCAAAATTACACCTTTCGGTATAGTCTCTGTAGTTTACAGCATGCTTTTGAACTTTTCTGTGAACTCGCTTTTCTTTTTACAAAGCTGATATAAACAGATAGCAAACGGGTTCTTAGTGTGCTCAATGTAGAGCATCAATACATAACCTCCAATTCCTGAAGAGTTTAAGGCCAGCATTGGAAATACGGTGAACAGTAGGCTATTTCAGAAACCCAAGAGTCCGTGTCGAGAAATAGCCCATTTCTGAATGGAGGGCTTACAAATAGCCTAAATAAACTCAAATACGATTTGCACTATTGACATTTATAATTACTATGATTATCAATAAATTCTTCAAAAAACCTATAGATCTATAAGGTTCTCATAAATTGATAATTTTACTGCCATCAGGATTTTAGAAATTGCTGAAACGTTAAAGACATCTAAGTGCGACAAGGTACTAGTATATCAAATCAGATTATGGGATCTGCGTCATAGAAATTTTCCACCAATTGTATTTGGTGGAATTATAAAACGTTTTAATGGTGTTTTAAGACATATGCTATTCAACCTTCGTCGATTGTGTTTGACTGAACAGGTAAGACTTCATGACAGACAATTCACTATGATTGTTGTCTTCTGACCAGTTTTATGTGGCCGCTAATGGTGTTTCTCTTGTGGCTTTGTCTGCGCATATGCTATATGGTTCTTTCTATATTTATTTCTACAAATTTTGACTATTAAATTTACACTTATGCTAAAATATCGCTATCTTCGTTGGGCAACCAGGATAGGAAAATCAAAATTTAAAATACTTCCAGTGATAATCTGACGTGTATTAAAACTCTCTTTGAACACAAATAAGTGTAAATGATCAGTTGGTTAAGTTTCAAACAAATCCAATACTTGACCAAACTCTGATTAACCACCTTTAAGTTAATATTGCGTTTGTAAGGGACTGACCAGACGATTTACACTGTTGGGGTAAAAGCGGTGTTCAGCAGTAAAGAATTTTGCATAATTAGATTCGACCAGTTTCATCTCCCTAGACACGTACCAGGAATAGATATTCGATCTGTCTTTCAGCATTGTAAATACTGGAGGACGGATTGTCTTGAAACGTATTGATTCTGTCAGGTCCAAGATCAGCAATGTCCCTTTTCTGTGGGGACTGTTAAACTAGTAAATGCCTTTTTTGTGTTTTTTTTACAACAGTGAAACCATTTCCTTGCCAAATTTCTATGTTCTTTGTGAATTTAATGACTAAATATGAACAATGACTAAATATGAACAATGCAAACTATCATTATCAGACTGCACAGATGTGCATGTAGACACATACACACAATTACAAAACAACCCTACATTTTGTAATAATTATTGGGCAAATATACATCAAAATATAATAACATACATAGGGAACAGAACTGAAACACTTTTTAAGGTCACTAATTATAGCAGGGACGATCAGACTTTTAAGGAATACACATATAACTCGTTAGATCTACCATGTTGCAAATTAAAATAGACTGTAATAGCCAAATCATTTGAGCATGAAATATTTTGATTTTGCTCTAGAATAGTTATAACGTTTACAGATTTACCGAGAGCCAAGTAATATTGTATTCGGCAATATAGAATCTAACAGATTCCTTTCTCAATAAATTTCCAAGTATCATAAATCATTGGAAAAGTCTTTTTACTTCTTTTGATTATCAAGAGCATTTATCAAAGTTCTATTATTCAATTTCACTTCTTTGTAGTGATTAGAAATGACAAATATCCGAGCTTTTACTTCCCCTAAATTATGAATTTTGTAGTACAGCTAATTTATTTGTGAATTCCATTAGTTTAAACATATTTATTCCCAAGAGTACATAACATAGATTTGTATATTTACAACAACAAGTTAACATGATACTAAGGAAAGGATAAGAATGAAAGACATGTCTTATAGAATTCTTCTCCTTAGGCGGACAATAAAGTTTGTATGTAAACACAAAAGAGCATTATGTCATATTATACTCGTAGTGGGAATAGGTCGTGATACAAGTATCTGTATAGTGTAAAATGATAATGATAATTAAAAATTGAAAATAGAACAACGTTAAGTACTAAAGACTAAAGTAATCAGAAAGAGGAAAGGCAGAGAAAGATAGGGGGGTGCATTGTCTCGGAATGAAAGGAAAGGCATCATGAAAATCTCTTACTCTCAGATATGTAATTCTGAACATGCGTGAATATTATAGTATTATCCTGGTCTGAAAGGAATGGGTTTCCAAAGAGCAATGTGTTGACATCAATCTCATAGTTTTGTAGATTAAGTAGTAAGACGTTACGGCAAGCACTGTATAATCTACATTCGAAAAGGAAATGGAAGTTTGATTCAATTTTTCCACACGTGCATAAAGGAGACGGAGAAATGTTTTTCATAAAGAGGTGATGGTTGAGGGAACTGCATTTAGTGCGAAGTCGTGTGTGAAGAATTTGGAGTTTTCTGCTACCAACGTAATAATACTGTGGCGTTTTCGTTTTGTTCTTGTAAATTTGACTTTTAAAGGCTGACAAAGTTGAGCAGTTGCGAACGTCTGCTGGTAGTTGGTTCCAATCACGAATGACTGAAGGTAAAAAGGAGTTGTAATATAAAGCAGATTTGGCATGTATATTATGTATGTCATCAGAGTTTCTTAGTGAGTATCGTGGGTTACCAGCGTCGGGAATCAAAGATGAGAAATAATTGGGTGTTTGATTTGCCTGCATTTTATAGAATATAACGAGTTTGTGCTTATATCTTCTTTCCGATAGGGGTTCCCAATTGATTTCCTGGTGTAGATTTTCCAAAGAGATGAGTTTTATTGTCCCAGAAGCAATACGTGCACTGTGCACACTCGTTTTGAATTTTTTCAAGTTGATCGAATTCGTACTGGGCACAATTGCTCCAAACAACGTCAGCATACTCTAATATCGGCCGAATAAAAGATGTATAAATAACTTCTAGGGATTTACGGTCTAGTGAGTACTTTAATTTACGCATGATGTTAACACGTTTCCATGTTTTGTCTGTGATGTAGTCGATATGTTTATGCCATGTACAATCACTAGAAAGAAAAACACCAAGGTGTTTATGCTCAAGGACCCCAGGTATTTCTTGATTGAACATATGTAGAGGCGGATGTTGCGGACGGTTACGTTTTCTGGTTACAAGAAGAGATTCAGATTTAGATGGATTGAATGTTACTAACCATTTGTTGGCCCACGACGAGATTGTCTGGATATCTGACTGAAGAAGAGTTGCGGCTGAATCAGGCTGTTCTACTATTACATAGAGGCTAGTGTCATCTGCGAAGAGATTTATACAAGATCGTATTTCTTGTACAATATCATTAATAAAGATAAGAAATAGCAGAGGTCCCAAGATTGGCCCCTGGGGAACTCCTGCTTTAATGTGAGCCCATGATGACTGAGTGCCAGGAAGTATAACCCGTTGACGCTTATCTGATAGATAACTTTGAAACCAAGACAGCAAGGGTCCAGTAATACCTGCATATTCTAGTTTGGATAAAAGACCTTTGTGCCATACATTGTCAAAGGCTTTACTTATGTCAAAGAAAACGACACCAACTTCCAGCCCATCATCAAGAGCTTTGCAAAGTGTTTCGTAAATGAGGACCAATTGATTGACAGTAGAGTCACCAGGAATGAAACCGGCCTGAGCTGTAGTTCGAAAGTTGATATCTTGAAGATGATTAAAGACGTGCTTAAAAACCAGACGTTCGAACACCTTTTCAGTTGTGTTTAAAAGAGAAATTGGCCGATAATTGCTAGGAAGTGATGCATCGCCTTTCTTGTGAATAGCAGTTACATGGGCCTCTTTCCAAGCTGACGGCAGTGTACAAGATTGTAAAGATGCATTGAATAATTTACAAAGAGGGAAGGAGAGCTCATGTGAAATTTCTCGTAGGAGTCTGTTACTGATACCATCTGGTCCAGCTGCTTTTTCAACTTGTAATGATTTGAGGACATCTTCAACTTCGACTGGGCGTAGAATTAGATCAGATAGAAAGGACAAGGAGTTGGGAGGGCCAAGGTTAGGTGCTTCTCTATTGTCGTCGTCAATATTTGTTTGCTGAACAAAGTAGTCGTTAAGAAGATTAGCCTTATCAAGGTCAGAGTATGTTGTTTGGGTGGTGTTAAGGTCTTGAAGAGGGGGAATGTTTATCTTATTTGCTTTAGAAGTAAAGGATTTAAGAGTTTTCCACCAATCCTTGGACGATAGAGAACCGCGTTTGAGTTTGTCAGAAAGTTTAAGAAAATAATTTGATTTGGCCTCGCGTATCATTAGGATTGTTTCGTTTCGAACAGTTCTAAATTTTTGCCAGTAGTGTTGTGTTGATGTTATTCTGGCCTTTCTGTATAAACGTTTGCGTTTACGTATATTTCTTCGAATGTCATTTGTCATCCAAGGTACATCAGGGGGTCTTACTTTAATAGTCTTGTTAGGAATGTTTTGTTTTGCAAGGTCAGATATAGTTGTTATTACTTTGTTGGCATATGTGTTGATATCTACATCAATGTAGTTATCCCATGGATGATTTTTGACAGCATCTCTCAAACTATCATAGTCACCGCGGTCGTATTCCCAAATAAGTCTATCAAAGCAGTGGCGTTTTGGTTTTTGAAATCTAAGAAGTCCAAATACAGGAGTGTGATATCTTTGTTCTTGGTCAAGAAAGTGTTCACCAACACCAGAATAGAGAACGTTGTTCTTGTTGGAAACAAAAATTAGATCAATCAAAGATTCGGAGTGTTCGGTAAAATGAGTTGGCTGATCATTTAGTTGCTCAAGATTAAATTGTTGTGTGATTGAAGTAATTTTGCGATTTGTTATCGGACTGAATACATTGTAGTTGAAGTCACCGGTTATTATGACATCAGATATATTTGTATCAATTGTAAGACCGATAGAATCCTCAACAAGATTGTTGTAAATAGTATCAGAATTTGGAGGACGATAAAACACTCCGAACAGAATATGTCTGTTACTGTGTAACGTTATTTCCACCCATATTCATTCCAAACGATTCAACTCTAAATCAAGCCTCCTCCGATAGTGAAGGCTGTCTTTAATATACAAGATAACACCGCCGTGGGTATCACCCACCCGGTCTCTGCGTTCAGGCGTATGAAAAGATGATAATAGCAGATCTTCTGTAGGAACAGAATTGTTAAGTCAAGTTTCTGAAAAGGCGAGAATGTCAAAGTCACATAGTTCTGTGTAAAGGATATCAAGTTTGTGCTGTATACTTTGAACATTGAGGTGGATAAAAGAGAGATGATTTGGAATGTTTATCATTTCTGTTGATGTGGAAGACAACGATGAGTAAGAGGAACTTGGACCTGGATTTGAGTGAACATCTCCAGCAGTTAGCAGAAGTAGAGATAAGCATGTGTAAAAGTTTACTACAAACAAAACCTTGAGAAGGAATTGTGTAAAACGAAGGTTAGTATAAAAATTCTTAGTGTACACAGAGACTTTTCTTAGGTGATGCTTGTTGTGTTTCTGCTTTTGAAAATATATTATATACGTGTAAAGTGAGAACGAATTTTCAGGTAAACTAGAAAAATGCATCAAAAACAAGATATGCATAAACATTGGGAAGTGCCCTTGGAATCTATATGAATGCATGACGGCTTCTTTTGAGATTTAAGTAATTAACAGTCCAAACAGTAGGAAGACTTGAGAAGCCGCCATAAGCATTACAACTAAACCAGGAATACTATGATGCGTGAGAAGGAATTGCCAGCAAGTTTTGGGCTGAGAAAACGAGACAGGTGTGATCGTGATGGAATAGCGAAAATATAGTGAGAAAGAAAAATAGAAAAGCATTGGTATCAAATAGATGAAGGGATTTTACGAGGGACAGATTCAACAAAATTACATTAAACAGTTCATTTGACAATGTTTTAAATAAATGAATACGGACAGATGTGGCGTTACCGTAATGATTTACTGTTCATGTTAAGTTATGAAGTGATGAATATTCCTTACATTTGGTAAAATACATGATGTTACACAGTAGTTCAAAAATGTGATAATGATTCAAGTAATATACAATTATGAAGGCTGCAAACGTAAGTAGAAATAACTTATCATTTGATGTTAGTGCACAATGTTATGCTGAGATAGTTGCAACTGATAAGAAAAAGGTCTAGAGCGAGAAGACAAAAAAAAATCAAAGGCGGATACAGTAATGCCTTCCGAGAAGAATTCTAAGGACTCGTAAATAGTTACATAAACAAACAGAGAAAATGTTATACATTCCTAGAACAGATCTAAAAGTTGTACTACTTTGTTTAGGAAGGGAGGTAAATCAGACACAAACGATTAATCAACAAAAATACAAGATACACAAAACAATAGCTACTACGTGACACGGTATTTTATCACTGAAATGACAAATAAAGCCTGGTATGTATACATATTTTGCTAGCATATACATGTGAACGCTAAGACAGTATACTGTACTTTAATTGGTAATAGGTTCATCGAATTTACACAAAACATAGTTACTAGAATTCTAAGGACTCGTAAATAGTTACAGAGAAAATGCTATACATATCTAGAACAGATCTAAAAGTTTGGAAAGGGAGGTAAGTCAGACACAAACGAATAATCAACAAAAATACAAGATACACAATACAATAGTTACTACGTGACATGGAATTTTATCACTGAATTTTATGACAAATAAAGCCTGGTATGTGTACATATTTTTTGCTAGGATATACATGTGTACGCTAAGATATTATACTGTACTTTACTTGGTAAAAAAAATCATCGATAATTACGCTTGAACTATGTACAATTATTTACTATTCGGAAATTGACAGCAAGGAATGTAATAACCACAGTGATCAACTCAAACTCAAAATCGTAAATATAAATCACATTGAACACTGTCTCGTATATAAAGCGTGGTTAGTTTATTGGTCAGCGGGCACATCGTCTGCTCGAGTTAATACTACTCTGCATTCATTAAAGCGCGCACAGCGAAGCGTGGTAATTTCCGTTTTTTCTTTGTGCTGCCATTTGAGAACTATTTTCTTTCTACGGAGTGTGAAATCTATGGTGCATTTCAAAAAATCGATGAAGACGAAATTTTCGTATAGCTATATATTATTGTGATTCCACTGGACGGAATTGTCTTCGACAATCCGTCCAAAAAGCGTGCACTCCGGTGACGTCACATAGTACTTACACTATTATGACGTCATAAACTATAAAAATGATGCCAAGAAATATCCAAATCTGTTCGTCATCACAATCTATTTTGAATGTGATAGGCAAGAAAAATGATCCAACATGTGTACCTGTGTAAGACAACTATTTCCCCATCCTCGGGACAGATTAGATAAAAAAAAACTCGCTAACGCTCGTTTTTTTTCATTTCACACTGTCCTCGTGTAGGGAAAACCCTGTCTTACACAAGCAGGCATGTGAGATCCTTATAGTCTTGCGTGGAAAGTATGCATTTGTCGAAGCACGCGCCAGGAATCTAAAATTCTGTCTTTCACTGGAAAAAATCTAGTCTAAAATAACGTGCACTTAGGTGACGTCACATAGTCCTACTTGCACTATTATGACGTTATAAACTATATAAATAATGTCAGGAAATACCCAAAATCCATTTGTCTCCACGATTTTTTTTAGTGTTATAGGCGAGAAAATTGATCTAGGTAACATGTCTGCCTGTGCAAGACAGCTGTTTCCCCAACCCTCGAGACAGCTTGGATAAAAAACCGCGCTTACGTTCGGTTTTCTATTCCATACTGTCTCTCGGGTAGGGAAAACCCCGTCTTACACAGGCAGGCATGTAAGATCCTTATAATCTGTGTTAGATCCTGAATTTTGTTCACAGGAGATAACTCATGAGGCTATTTTTAAATTTTGTGTAATTATGTCCCTTCTCTTCTCAAAACACTTGTCACAAGCCTTGACCAGATTTTACAGGGCCAAGAAATATCGGTCAAAATTCAGAATAGGTCTATATGAGAAATGATTAAAAATTTCAAAAAGATTATCAAGTTGGTAAGCAAGAGGTATGTAGTGCCTATGTATCATTTTACGTCCACAGATATCGCTACATCTGGTTAAGGTTTGAGGTAGTCCAACTCCACACTGGCCATAACTTTCGCTGAGGCAGTGGTTCCAACGCCGCGACGGTGGAGGATTCGTCGCAGAAACGGTGGATAAATATAGCTTTAGGAATAGAAGTGGTAAGTGTTACCTTATTTGTCTATTTACCTGGAAGCAACAAGCGAGACAGGAGCCCACATATGTAAATATGTAAATCAATTAAACAGAGATTCATAGGAAAACAGGAAAGAAAACGGGAACAGAAAAACTATTGACAATAGTTTTTAATATTGACAGGCGAAGTTGTTTTGTTACATGGCATCAGCTATTAGTTTTCAAAGTGACTAGTGTTTGACAGAGCAACAGATATAAGCTAAGTATCTGCGTAAATACCCAAATGAACTTGTAAACTGTTTAATATTTTTTTCTTTTAGTGCGTACTGAAACTCATATGTAGGATATCATTCCGATTCATGCGCGTCACAGCCTATGTCCCTGCAAAATTTAACATTCGCTAACCGCGATGCAGTCCAAAAATATCAAATCTTATTAATCCATGTTAATGATGCACTAAATATAAAGCTCTATAGAAATTTCACGAGGATTTAAAGCAAAAAAAAAAGCAGTTATTACTAACTATATTCATAGTACATCTAGTAGTTTTATATCTTTATTTACGTCTTAAAAGAGTGTTTTAACACTTATTTATGCACCGTATGGGTGGTTATATGTCGGGCGTAATAATTTCACGAGAGCGCAGCCCGAGTGAAATTATTAGTACGACGTATTACCTCCCGAGTGCATAAATAGTGTTAAAATACGGTTTTGGTATAAATTATTTCGATTCTAATATTTCCATAATCTAAAACAGTAGATAAAATATGGTAGCGCTCTTTCTTGGTCGCAATACAAACATTGACGTCACCGCACGTTAAGGTAGTTCTGCACGTTTGGTTCCAAATTTTTTCTGCAATGTAGAGTTTGATTAAACTCTGAAATTTCAAAACTTCAGAATATACCTAAAAAATTCAGCAAATAAAACAGATAGGGTCGTGTGCTTGATCTTTTGCTAGACTGATTTGAAAAAAATAGACCTCACGCAATTTTTCATAATGGAAGTCTATGGGAAAATCATAACTTTCATAACATTTTCGCAAATAGAAATGTTTCTACAATGTAGAATTTAATGAAACTTCCCACAGTTATAAATAGGCATATGGCCTATAATGTGGTGAAATAAAATGTATAGGTCCGTGTGCTTAATTTTGAGATATTTGATCATGACTAAAGTAAACCGCACTTTTCACGCTAATTTTAAGGCATTATTTTGAAGTTTTAACGTGTCAGATGTTTTAATGTCATATTTTAACTTTAGAAAAACAGTACCAGTGCCATAGTAATAAATTTACACATAGGTTGCTATTAGTTCATAAAATGATTTTCATTTCCGTACGCCGAATCCAGGCTTTATTCCACGTTTTCCGGATAAATGACGTTACGTCATCACTTCCGGTTTATTAAACGTGCAGAACTACCTTAACGTGACGTCACTCTAGCGTAAGAGTGTTTTAACACAGACAAGCATATTAGAATTAAGAAATAATAAATATGTTCCTATATTTTATCAATTAATAAAATATGGGCAGGAGTTTGGATGCGTAATAATTAAATCACGAGTGCGTAGTACGAGTGATTTAATTATTCGCATCCAAACGACTGCCCATGTTTTATTAATTGATAAAATTATTGGAACATATTTATTATTTCGATTCTAACCACGCAAATAATTCGCATTTTACAGTACTACATTTTCAGCGTAATACGTCAGTCGGGTCATACGCTGTTACAATTTACCCCCTATGGTCAGAAAGTGCTGCATAGCCAATGGAACGTATAGATATTTGTTTCTTTTTTATCAGAATTTTGAGAAGTATTTATGAATTAGTAATCTAACAGCTCGCAAACTAATTATGAAGAAAATCATCAAATTAGGCGAGTTGACCCTGTGTTACAAGTTACGAGCTTAACTTTATATGACGTCACATCATTATGACGTCATACTTTATGTCATACATTTATGACGCCACCGCTGAATCATAATTAAATAAGCTAATTGAATTCGCTCGTAGAGATCAAAACGTGCTTTACGGTCTTACACATAGGTCAATATGACTTTTTATCATATTTATGTTTTTGAAATGCTGTTTTCAACCGTTTGGCGCTGAAATAATTCGTATGTAATGGAACTGAAAAAGAATCTCTTATGCCACAATCGTAGGGGGGTGAAATGTAACAGCCAACCAGAACTGGGTTCAATTACATTTATAATTTAATTAAATATAATTAATTACAGTTTTTCAATTGATTGAAAATAATTAATAACTGAGACAAAAATCAGTTATTTTAATTGTAATTAATTAATTAAAATCCAAACAAATGCAAAATAATTGTCAATTAAATTCAATTACTCTTCAATTACATGTAGCAAATTGTCAGAAACATATGGCAATCTATAAATATTGGCAAAAAAATACAGGTTATTGTGCAGTAGCTGTTATCACCTGGGGGTATAAATTTCACACTTGCTGGTCATCTAAAGAGGTATTAATGTAATCAGGATATGTACCTGAAACTGTTGCTAGACCATTGATGAATAATCGGAACTTGACATTTATTTGTCTGATGACTGTGAAAGTTCTGAGTCAAACCCTCTTTAATATTGGTCTGCACATGCAGAGAGCCTACCCAAGATTGTCAAAGATGGCCGCAAATCACCTGGCTCTACCAGCATCATCTGCGCCAGTTGAACGGCTCTTCTCAATAGCTGGGAAAGTGTTCAGGCCTGAACGGTGTTCACTGACAGACAGTAACTTTGAAGCATTAATGTTTTTGAAATGCAGTAAGGACGTATAAACAAGCTACTGCATCATAAATCTGTGGATGGTGTTCACTGACAGACAGTTAATTTCGAAGTGTTCATGTTTTCGAAATTCAATAAGGACTTATAAATCTGCATCATTAATGTCTTTGATAGTAACATCATGATTCTATTTATGAATATATTGCCAAATAATAAAAAAAAATAATTAATTATTTTCCTTAAAATAATTGTAATTAATTAATTACTTCTGTAAAAAGCAAGTAATTATAATTGTAATTTAATTGAAGCATTTCTATTTTAATTGTAATTAATTAATTACTTTTGAAAATAATTGAACCCTGGTGTGCAGCCAACCATATTTTATCGTAGATTCATGTATAGGCGATTTCGCTATATGTTTATATAGCAATTGCTGCGGATCGTGTTAGAATTAATAGTGTAAACTACGCTATAATGCAAACATGATTAAGGGCGGTTTGGTACTTTAAGATTCTACAGTTTTAATCGAAAATCTACAGAAAACGGTAGTCCCACATCAAACTGCGCAGATATTTTTTACATTAATGGCAAAGAATTGCACTAAACAAGTGTTTGAAGCTTGAAGAGTGCATATGTTAGTTTCTGTCTCACTGAAGGTCTTGTTGTTTCCAGCCAAATGTGAAAAATAAGATAAACTCATTAGCAAACTTATCGGTGACAACGGAAATACATTCACCCGGTCATATTTATCTGCCGTTTCTGCGATGAATCCTCAATCCCGCGGCGTTGGAACCACCGCATATGCGAAAGCTGTGGCAAGTGTGGATAAAAACAATCGAAATACTGGCTAGCGATTGGTGGACGAAATACTGGCTAGCGGTTGGTGGAAAACGGTAGTAGGTGGTCTAAAAACAAGACGTTTGTCATCATAAAAGGCAGGTGATGTAGTGAGATATTTTATAAAAAATAACGATTTTTCATGTTGTTCAGTTCAAATTTTTCAAACATGAATATATTTTTACACTTTACTTTGGTCTTTTTTTCGCTGTTTGCACAAGGACTTCAGCAAACGAACCCGGAAACAGAACGTTCAAGACTCTCAAATGAATTTTTAATAATGGAGAAATTGTTAAATCTTCAAAATGAAAATGCAAGACTCTCGGAAAGGATAATGACTCTTGAAAAACGTTGGGAAAGGCAATCGAGCGTTTCAGCCCATGTAAGACTATCTAAGACAACACCCCTCAGTGGCACTGAAAGAGTCATGTACGATTTGGAAATATCAAACATTGGCGGAGCATACGATTTCCAAAATGGACAGTTTATCGCACCTGTTGCCGGTGTCTATATGTTTCGTGTGACCTTATGCCTATTCGCAAACAATCAATGGATGGATCTTAACATTGTTAAGAACGATTACGTGATTGGCAGGGTGTTTTCTGTGGACAACAAGTACCATACCTGTGGTTCGGAAGGTTTGAGCATTCATTTGGACGCAGATGATAAGGTGTGGGTACAACGAGCATTTGGGACGTCTACTAGTTTGAACCAAGACCACGGATGGAATTCGTTTACAGCTATTCTCATACATGCTGATTAAATCAACAAACAATCGATGTTTATAAGCTCCATATATAATATTGTGAAAATACTTACTCAACTGTTTTGGATTGAACTGATCAATGTGACAGACATGGTACCTATTGCCATTATGATAAAATTGTATATATATCTTTAAATTTCGTTTAAACAGAGGCGAACTTTGGGGTACATATGACATTTTAAACAAGACTACACAACGGATTATACAACAGTTTTTATAACTTTAAAATTTAATCTGTAAAGTTGAAGAATTGTATGTTCACTGCTGGAATTTTCCTTTCATATTCTCTTATCCTACAAGAAAATTAGTAAATAGTAAGTTAGTAGTAAAAAATATTAGCAGGGCTTCTGTGGCATTATATGCAACATCCGTAATTCGGAGGCATTTAGCACTAATCAGAAAAAAGAGAGAAATAATATGCACACGAAATCATTGTTTACTGTAATATTCAGCCACAGAGTACTTTGTTTGAGTTTTCGTTGACAAAGTATATTTGACTGAGATTAAATACATATGTAAATCCATATTACTAAGTAGTTTTTATATCACTTAATTTTGAAAGGCCAAACTATTGTAATTGTCCACGCAGTGACGTGTTTTTAGTAAAGCTAACTAAAACTTAACTAACTATTGCCATGCAACTGGAAGACACCTAATTTTCTCTACTGCAGTATAACATAATGAACTGATATCTTGTCATAGATGTATAAACAATTTTGTACTATATACTAGTATACAATTATATGTTATAACAAAACACTTGGTTTAAAATTTGCATATACAAAAGCCTACAGTTGTTGACAGTTATAAACAAGAGAGCCAGAATGTCACAATATACGCCCGTCATGCAAATTTCTTTACACTAGCATCTGTACTTTCGTATGGATTTTCTTGGCCAATTTTAAAAAAAGTTATAATGTAAGTTCTTTATAGAAGTTAATCCTAAAAAATCTATATAACATAAGTCAACACAAGACTCTTTACCAGGTAGAGATAGGTCAAAATACGCCTCACAATTGGATATAACATGCCTGTTGTACTACACGAAAGTGGTCTTGATTTTTCCCAATGACCAGTAATAAATAAGCTACAATATAAGCTATTTATAGTAACAACAAAGGAAAGTAGTGCTAGGTTCTTGCACACGACACTCCGTCTCATGATAGTGTACAATTGTGCCAAGTTACATCAAAATCCCTCAATGCATGAAAAAGAAATGCTCCGGACAAAGCCATTCTTGTATCTAACCTTTGACCTCTAAGTGTGACCTTGACCTAGACACTCCCTCTGATGGTGGTAAACATTAATGCCAAGTTAAATCAAAGTCCCTCCACGCATGAAGAAGAAATGCTCTCGACAAAGATGTCATTCTTGTATCCGTGGACCTCTCAGTGTGACCATGACCTTAGACCCAAGTTACAATATAAGCTATTTATAGTAAAACAAAGGGGTGTGATTCTAAAAACAAGAGTTCCCCACAATGGTGCATTTGTGCCAAGTTGCATCAAAATCCCGCCAAACATGAAGAAATGCTCCGGACAAAGTCATCCTTGAATCTGACTTTTGACTTCTAAGTGTGACATTGACCTTAGACCTGGTTCTTGCGCATGACAATCCGTCGCATGGTGGTGGACATGTGTGCTAAGTTACATCAAAATCCCTCTATGCATGAAGAAGAAATGCTCCTAACATAGTCATTGTTGTATCTGACCTTCGGTATTTATGTCTGACCTTGACCTTAGACCTAGGGATCTAGTTCTTGCGCCTGACACTCCGTCTCATGGTGGTGAACGTTTGTGCCAAGTAATATTAAATTCCCTTTAAGGATTGTTGAGTTACCGACTGGACAGGAATAAAGCCCTTTTGTCCTTTGACTTGAAGTGTGACCTTGACCTTTCAGCTAAGGACCCTGGTTTTGCGCATGGACACAATGTCTCATTTAGGGGAATATTTGTGCCAACTGATATTTAAATCCTGTTTGGCATGACAAAGTTATAGACCGGACAGGAAAAATATCCTATTGATCTTTGATCTCCAAGTGTGACGTTGACCTTTAAGATAGGGGTCTGAGTGTTGCGCACGATACGTTGTCTTATCATGGGTAACGTTTATACCAAGTAATATTGTAATCCCTTGATGGATGACAGAGTTCTGGACCGGACACGAAACAGACCCTGTTCATGCCATGTTAACATTTGACTGCCAACACGTTGTCTTATCATGGGGAACATTTGTGCCAAGTTGTATTAAAATCTCTTAATGAATGACATAGGTATGGACCGGACACGAAACAAACCCTGTTCATGCCAAGTTAACATTTGACTGCCAAGTGTGACCTTGACCTTTGAGCTAGGCGTCTGAAAAATGTGCATGACACATCGTCTTATTATGAGGTATATTTGTGCCAAGTAATATTAAAATCCCTCCATTCATGGCAGAGTTATGGACCGGACAAGAAAAAAAGTCCTGATGACCTTTGATTTCCAATTGTGACCTTGGCCTTTCAGCCAGCGGTCCTGGTTTTGCGCATACGTTGTCTCATCATGGGGAACATTTATACCAAGTGATATTAAAATTCTTTAATGAATGACAGAGTTGTGGACCGGACACGAAATTGCGGGTGGGTGGACGGACGGAATGACATAATGAGTCTCCGAAACTGGTTTTCAACCAGTAGGGGACTACTAAAATCTGTAAAAAGATCCATTGGAAGCATAGAATGCAACAAAAAAAACCCCAAAAAACATAATAGCAGGCTCGGTTTGATTGAGTCTGTTCACGACAGGTAATAAAATGTGCAACACCTCTCACGCCCCCTAGCAAGCGAAACTCTATTACACATCTATGGTACTCAATGATCCAGAAGGACCAGAAAACTGAAAACTTACTTGTGTAACTTATATCATATGTATAACCCTGTAATGATCTTATGATGATTTCAAACATGGCGGTTTTTTTTTGTCGGAAACAACGGAAATTATTTCCTTGATATATTATACAAAAATATACATTGCGCCAATGACCATCAAAGAGAGAATTCCGTCTATTTTGCATGGTAAATGCACATTTAAAATTATGTCAAGATTAAATCTCTTTGAACAACACATACAATTAGAAATATTTTAGATTTCATTTGGATTAACGTCACATGGACACAGTTGTAGGTCATATGGCGACTTGTTTTCTTCTTTTGACGGAGGAGGAATACCCCAGATACCCATGCGTGTATTATTTCAGGCACGGGCGGGCACCTTGATAAGAACCACTGACATTCTGTAGGCCAAATGAATTACTTTCTCACATGAAAGAATTGTATATGTACACCAAAAACGAACCCATAGCAGTGAATGACAATTTATTTAAAGTCAGTTTGATCACGGAGGCAATTTTCAATGGAATAATATGTTTGTTTGTTTTGGTTTTGGGTTTAACGCCGTTTTACAACAGTATTTCAGTCATGTAACGGCGGGCAGTTAACTTAACAAGTGTTCCTGGATTCTGAACCAGTACAAACCTGTTCTCCGCAAGTAACTGCCAACTTCCCCACATGAATTATTAGAGGTGGAGGACGAATGATTTCAGACACAATGTCTTTACCAAATCGTCACGGAGAACATACGCCCCGCCCGGAGATCGAACTCGCGACCCGTGATCCGTAGACCAACGCTCTCCCTGCTGAGCTAAGCGGGCTGGCTCGGAATAGTATATGTAACTCTGAAAACAGGCCTCAGGTAAGCAGGAAGACAGAGTACTTTCTGGTACTAGATACGTTTACAGGTATCTGATTATCATTTTTCAACATTCATAAAGCAAAATGTTGCTTTTAAATGACTTTAAAGTCAACAATTTAAAACTATACCAATATTCTAAAGGAGTGTATGGATTTCTATGGGCTACATATATTTTAAACAGACAAAAAAGTACAAGGGTAATGAAAGATGAACCTAAAGATACCTAAAACAATTGTTCAAAGTTTTGCGGATAACAAAACATTGACGAAACCAGAATCAAGGAAATTTATTTGTAAAGATGACACTTTGCGATAAAACTAACGAACGTTAAAAATAGATATAACATATTCACTGAAAACAATTATAATGACCGTTTGTATGTATATTACTATACCATAACAGCAGCTATATATTACGGAAGAGCATTAGTGCCAGGTGTATGTTATTTATTTACTCGAAATTTCGATTTACTAGTTAAGGTTTGTCGAAATTTCGAGTTACTAAGTCGAAAATTTCGAGTTAGGTATCTCGAAAATTCGAGTTACTTACTACAATAGTTGCCGTTGATGTATAGGTCCTGGCCAAGATTTGGTACCTGGTGTATCCATCGGGTAACCCTACAGGGTCATATGATTAAGATGACCGGACAGCGTTTGCTCATAAAATATCACTGTTTGAGTCGGGAAGGTTTGAGCCTATATGGCAAGGAAATATAGACAAACCATAATTGAACGTGTAGTAATGAGCCCGACCAAGATTGGGTACCTTGATAGAGCTAGATTTTGAGGAAAGGTCATAGAAGGTTATCGGGAAGTATTCAAACTTAGAATATTTTACTATTTTGACCATATCTGGAATGTTTTCGACCTAGTTCAAGCCCCTACCACATGAACATACTATACATGTAAATGAAGGTATATATCCTGGATACAGCTTGAATTCTGGAGTAGCTCCAGAGGCTATTTGGTAGCTCATACATTGACATATTGTAGTATATATTCAAGTCCCTACATGTTCGGTACAATATATGGATGTGTAGATAGACGAGTCAAAAGTCGTCAATTACATTTTTGGCATTTGACAGACGGACGGACTGACGTTCAAATTTTGCAGATAAAAGGGGCAAGATACGAAGTCGAAATTTCGTGTAAATCGAAATTTCGAGGTAATAAATAGCACACACCTTGCACATACGCTCTTCCGTACATATGAGTTTAGGCGATATAAAATTCAAACTTAAGAGGGCGTGGACGGTAGCATCCATTTTAACTACCGTCCATAACAGGCTCAATCAAACCGAGCCCGCAACATTTTCGTTTTTGTTGTGTTGAGCGACCTGTGGAGTTTCCACTTTTTCTATTTTAAATGATGGGGTAAATGGCCAACTCACCCTGAAAACTTGTCTGTTGCTCTGCACAGAATAATATTTTAATTTTTGACATTATAAATCCATTAAGCATTTCTTGAAAAATGGACCTGTCATATAGCACTAATGCTTTATAAAAAGGAGTCATGTAGTAACGTATGCTGTTTCTAAACGTCGAGTTACTTCGGTTTTCTGGCGTCAGAGGAATGTAATAGTCGTACCAAAGCCAATTCCCGGAAAATAGTGTAGTTTATTTAAGTTTAAAGATCAAAACGGACATTAAAGAAATCGGACATACTGTTGCAGTTGTATCCATCACCGACTGCATTGAAATCATTTTTGGCCGATTACTTTATATACCTGCTTTGACAATTCGATTTCGAGGAAATGGTTGTCGTGTTGTTTGATAGTGTCTTACTTACGCCGTAACGCAATGTGATCAGGGGTGGTTTGTTACTCCATCATCAAACTGTGCAGAAATGCTTACATAACGGCAAGGAACTGCACTGAATAAGTATTTATGGCTGGAATAGTACATATGTGGGCTCCTGTCTCACTTGTTGTTTTCCAGTCGAATGTGAAAAAAATATGATAAACTCATTAGAAAACTTACCGATCACAACGGAAAATACATTCACCCGGTCTTATTTATACATCGTTCCTGTGACGAATCCTTTGGAAGCACCGTTTCTGCGAAAGCTATCAGTATGAACTCGTGTCGTAACCATTCATTGGACACACTGTCGGGGAAGTTAACACGAGTCACATATTAGGGCTGGATTTGACTATAAAACTTTATATCCAGTTTTGGTGTTTATGATGGACATTCGAAGCTCCCCAGTCCGATATATCGTTCCACTATAATTTTCTTTAGCGGGTTACCCGATTTTCGGTGTTTGGCTGTAGATACGTTTGCTGTGCTAGATGTTTTCAGAGATTTTTCTCTTACTTTTTATGCCATCGCTCAACAAAAAAAAATGCTTATTTCGTCAAGGGTTTTCTTTCATTAAGACCACTAGAATTTTTCAGAACATTTTCATATATCAGACTTACTAAACTTTAACAAGGGCTACGTTTAATAATACAGACTTGCGCATTTCGTTTTAAGGCCATGTTTTGAATAATTCTGAAATGCACTGTATTTATTCACTGTAACCAGCTGGTTCAAGTGCTCCCATAAAATCGGTCAATAAAGTATTTTTACTCTTTTTTTCTTACATGAATAATACTACAAAAGCTAAATGCATGAACAATTTTTTGATGGCTTCGCTTGCACAGCATTTTTATCATTAAGACCACGAGGCGACACTTCTATATGCATACTGGAAATATGCATGCGTCTTACAAGTATTATGCGCTCTGCGTAGCTCTTATGGTTTTTGAGAAAATGTGGACCTAAACAAAACTTTTCACCAACGCCGAAGATCAAGTGACAATACCTCGTAGTTATTTTTTTTCAAAAATCAGACGAGCTAAAAATGGAGAAAATAAACATATTTTTTTTATGCTTTTCTACCAATATCTTACACTTATTTTTACTCACAATATCATTTTTCTAAGTTGCATAAACTTGTCACATACACTTTCTATGCCAAACTTGACGGCAACAAGAAATGTGTCCATGGGACACAGATGCCCCCACTACATGACAAAGGACACAAATTTTTTCCTAGGTCAGGGGCCGTAACTCCTACAATACTGAATGAATCCGGACGCGAAACCCCAGGTGCACAACTGCACATGCTGACCAACATTCCTGTAAACTTTGGTGACTCTAGGTCAAATACTTTTGGAGCTACGCGCAACACAACATTAAAATGACCAATTTTTAACTAAGTCAGGGGCCATAACTCCTACACGACTGAACGAATCCAGACGCGAAACCCCAGGTGCGCAACTGCACATGCTGACCAACATTCCTGTTAACTTTGGTGACTCTAGGTCAAATTTGGAGCTACGCGCCACACAACATTAAAATGACCAATTTTTAACTAAGTCAGGAGCCATAACTCCTAAATGACTGAATGAATCTGGACGCGAAACCCCAGGTGCACAACTGCACATGCTGACCAACATTCCTGTAAACTTTGGTGACTCTAGGTCAAATACTTTTGGAGCTACGCGTGACACAACATTAAAATGACCAATTTTTAACTAAGTCAGTGGCCATAACTCCTACACGACTGAAGGAATCCAGACGCGAAACCCCAGGTGCACAACTACATATGCTGACCAACAATTCTGTAAAGTTTTGTGACTCTACATCAAATACTTTTGGAGCTAGGTGCGACACAACACTAAAATGACCAATTTTTACAAAGTCAGTGGCCATAACTCCTACAGGACTGAATGAATCCGGAAGCGAAACCCTAGGTGCACAACTACACGTGCTGACCAACATTCTTGTAAAGTTTTGTGACTCTACGTCAAATACTTTTGGAGCTAGGCACGACACAACATTCTCAGACGGACGGACGGACAAGGGCAAATCTATATGCCCTCCCACAGAATGGGGGCATAATGAACATGTTGAAAATATTCAACCAAACGGAGCGATTAGCTCTAAGGCATAGGACAGAAAGCTGGCTTACAGTTGTACCTACTTCCTCTTTGCAATTTTTGGTTGAAACATGCATTATTTTTTGTACATGGAGAAGAGCTCACGTAGTGATCATGGTAAACTACTGTAGCCTGGCGCTGTCAGTTCACCCATTTGTTCAGATTTCCTTAAAATGACATCTACATCACTTGATAGAAGCTAATAAAGCCAAGCTCGAATGTTCTTTAACAGTTATTCCTGTTGCAAGTACGGGGCACTTGAGTATGGATCCTGATCAGTGGGAAACAATTTTGTGGTAGTGTCAGTCCACAGCATAAAATCCCAAATAAACAAGTAAAATTCCCATTAACTCAATGTTTTAAGTTTTGTTCTGGGTGTAGCACTTTTTTCAACAGTATTTTCAGCTATGTAACAGCGGGCAGTTAAACTAAACAGTGTTACAGAAAACTGTACTAGGACTAGCCTGTTCCCCCACAAGTAACTACCAACTTCTCTACATGAATCAGCAGTGAAGAATGAAATCACAACAATGCAAATCAAACTGTCATGGAGAACTTATGTCTCACCTGAGGAACTCATGACCCTGCAACACATAGATCTGTGCTCTCCCTAATGAGCAAAGCTGGCCTGCTACCTTTAAGGTAGTTCTGCACGTTTGGATTGGAATTTTTTCTACAATGTAGAATTTGATTAAACTAAGATTTTTTAAAACTTCAGAATATACCTAGAAAATTCAGCAAATAAAAAAGATAGGGTCGTGTGCTAAATTTTTTTGCTAAACTGATTTGAAAAATTTAGACCTCATGCAATTTTTCATAATGAGAGTCTATGGGAAAATCATAATATTTTAGTCAATAGAAATTTTTCTACAATGTTGATTTTGATGAACTTCTCACAGTTGTAAATAAACATATGACCTATAATGTGGTGAAATAAAATGTATAGGTCTGTGTGTTTATTTTTGAGATACTTGACCATGTTTGAAGACAACGGAATATTTCACGCTAATTTTGGGACATTATTTTGAATTATTTAACATGTCATATTTTGACTTTAGGAAATATAGTAACCGTGGCATTTTGATAAATTTACTTACTGGTTGTCATTAATTCATAAAATGATTTTCAGTTCCGTATGCCGAATGCATGCTTTATTCTAAGTTTTTCGGATAAATGACGTTACGCCATGACTTCCAGTTTATCAAACATGCAGAGCTACCTTAAAAGTTAAAATCAGCAAATTCATACTCCAACTAAATAGTTGTTCCGACCAAACCATGACATTTCATGCCCAGTAAATTAAATGTTTTTGCAATAATGTACAATCTGACAAGTCCAATATTTCAAGCAATTTTTTTTTACCATGCCTAAAGTATAATACAGAACTAAACCAGTTTTACTTTTCAAGTTTTTACTCTGATATTTTATACAACTTGATAGCCATTTTATAATGATCTCTAAGTAATCTCTATCTACGATACAAACACTAAACAAGACGGTTCCATAATTTTGTACTTTTCTTGCCTTTCTCATAAAACTGCTCGAAGAAGTCATTATTTGGTAATGACAAATTTTGGCAAAAATATATTTTTTCTTAAGACAAATGCAGCTACTGGAAATAGATTAATTTTGCTTTTCTTCAAAACCCTACAAAATACCAAAACCATTTTTGGAGAATAATTAATACAGCTGAAAATAATTAAATCACATGTTTGACATCGCCAAAATGAAATAAATAAAATCTGGAAAGTAGATCCCTAGGAAGCACCCAGAACAAGGCAAATAGTGAAAATTGCAGGCTCGGTTTGATGGAGTCTGTCCATGAGCAGTAATGGAAAATGCAACACTGCCAACACCCCCTAACACCGGCTTAAGCAGTATTCAATCTTCAAATCTAAATGAGTTGAAATCAATGATCCTGAAGGACCATACATACCAAGCCATTACATAAATTTGGTAATACACTTTAGTGTAATAATGCTTAGACGTTGATGCCGTTTTAAGAAGAGGAGACAATGGGCGAATTTACTTGGTCTATAACAGGTAAAGAAAGAAGAAATTTTCATGTTTCAACACGAAAAGCTAACATGTGATCAAAGAATTTTACATTTGTGTCTTTCCATGTTGAATAAAATTGATGAAATGCTCGGCAGAACCATGCATTATTATTTTATTCAACTCATTTGATAAATTTAATATGAAAAAGACACTCAAGTAATATCCCCTAAATAGAATTAATCCCTTGACAGCATTTGAAATTAAGCAACAGTAACTGAGAGGTATTAGGTAATTTGGAACCATTTATACAACAATGTCTACAATAAAATACAACAAAAATATGATACGAAAATATAGGTATAACAATGCTAACATGATTTTCAGAAAGTTTTCATTTTCATTGAGCATGGAACTGCTAAATATACCTGTCCTGTATTAAAGGTTTTCAGGTCATGATGGGTCAAAATCAATACAAATAGATTTACTGAAAAATTACAGAGCTCTGACTTTGGAGTCTTCAATTAAAACAGTGTGAGCTGCAAACAGAATAATTAAGAAAAAAATCTTCCAAAGTACTCCATTCAATGCAGAATCACAATATATTAAAAAAAATTTGTGAACAATTAAATTTCATTACAGAAAAAGTTGTTCTACTTATACATGGTCAAATAATCTTGTATTCAATACTGAAGCAGTGACCTGCAAACTTTCAAAGATTTCCATGGGAAATACCACGAAACCACATACTATTGTCCACGACACTTAAGCAAATATAAACAAGGAGCTGCGTTCAATAAACGCTTGATGCCCCTGGTGGCATCCTTGTCGAAAGATTTTCCAAAACAAGGTCAAGGTCAAGGTCAAACTGAATTCAGGTGATGTTTGAAGATGAGGAATGGTCACAGGTTACACCTGTATTAGTATCAATTCATTCTTGTAAGCGGTATTGATGCTAGACGAAACGGTCACATTTGGTTAACCAAGAGATAGCCCATACAAAGCAACCAAAGTCCAAAACAAGGTCAAGGTCAAACTGTGGTCAGGTGATGTCTGAAGATGAGGAATGGTCACAGGTTACATCTGCATTAGTATCAAGTCATTCTAGTAAGGGGTATTGATGCTAGACGAAACAGTCCCATTTGGTTAACCTCGTATGGACGGATGGACAGGACAGGACAATCACTATATGCCTCCTGCATCAGTAGATGCCGGGGGCATAAAAAAGCACAGTTAACTTCAACAGATGCGCAGACATCTATTTCCGGTTGTAAACGATGTCAAATGTTGGGCCATAAGAAACCTAGGCAGAAACAATTAAAGATTATGCGGAAAAATAAATAACACTTTGTAAACCAAAACATACATGTTACAGTCAAATAAGCTTACAGAAATATCAGAACTACTACTTGGGGTCACCTTTATTGATTGTTTACATCTGCAGATTTTTTAACATATGGGAAAAACGAAAATACTATACTTTCAATTTCACATTCTAAAAAATGATGGGTTTCGGTATTCCACGAAAAATCAGTGATTACAAAGTTGCAAAATGGAATTTAAATATAGCAATTGCTATTTGCATAGTCTGAAATCGTAAATTAAAGATATGAAGGCTTGCAATTCTATGGAAGGTAACTTCAAAAGTAAACACCTGATTTCTTAACTTTTAGCCTGCTAAATTTCTAAAATGGACTGGTCCATCATTCAATTTGGGTAGTACAACTTATAATTCAAAGGGGTGTTCACTGAAAATTTACTGACTGAATAGCAAACCGTGCAGACAATGATCAGCCTGCACGCAAAGGCAGAATAACTTGCCACCAGCAGGCTATAGGTTAATATTTAAATATCAAGAACTTCCGTCTCTCGTCATTCTGCAGGGTTTAAATTCTTCCAATAAACTGAAGACATAAAGTACATTTAATAAGAGCAGAAATATGTTTGATATAAAAATGACCAATTTAGTAGCATGTAAGGCTAATGGGTGAATGATAATCTACTGCTTTTAAGCATGATTCTTGTTCACTAAGTCTATGTCCTATATACATGACAAATACATAATTTATATACAAGGTGCTCATAGCATAACAAATATTACATTTATGTTAAACTAGTATCTATATATGAGCCGCACCATGAGAAAACCAACATAGTGGGTTTGCGACCAGCATGGATCCAGACCAGCCTGCGCATCCGCGCAGTCTGGTCAGGATCCATGCTGTTCGCTAATGGTTTCTCTAATAACAACAGTCTTTGAAAGCGAACAGCATGGATCCTGACCAGACTGCGCGGATGCGCAGGCTGGTCTGGATCCATGCTGGTCGCAAACCCACTATGTTGGTTTTCTCATGGCACGGCTCATATGAATATAACATATGGCTTTTAAACTAAAAGCACTGAAATGGTTGTCTCAAAAGATTACTTTCACTTGATAACTTTAAGCAACAAAAGCTAGATTTCAGAATTAAACATGTCGACTCATAAATCATGATCTCTAACCAACATAAAAGATTTTTTGTAGCTTCTTTTCCATGTTGCTTTCTACTAATTGCCTGATGTCGGCTGACTGGACATCTGACCTCCAGACGGCTGACCTTGCATCTGTCCTCCCATTGGCTGACCCTGCATGTGACCTCCCATAGACTGATTTGGCATCTGACCTCCCATTGACCCCTGGTTTGGCATAGGTCCGCCCATGGTTCCCATCTGACCTTGCATCTGGTTTCCCATCATACCAGATCCCTGCATCTGTGGCATCATCTGACCTTGACCTGACATCTGACCTCCCATCTGTCCCTGACCTTGTGACCCTTGCATTGGACCACCCATCTGACCCATTTGACCACCACCACCTTGCATTGGACCAGCTGAAAATACACCAGCACGTTACTGTAATATGTCTAGTTATATTTTTTTGTGGAGGTGTGAGAGCTGCAGTTGGGGATCAGTATCTTATTTAGTTAACAAGAGCTGTCACAGGAGACAGTGCGCTCGACTATTTCGATGCTGCATGGCGAAACTGGGCACATCTGAGGAAGCTGGAGCTGTCACTGGAGTGTTTAATTACTCCAATGAAGATATTGGACAATAGTTTATGTCTGTGTCAAATGTATTTAGTAATAACAGAGGTAGAGAAGTGTATCAAAACATTAAATAAGTATAAAAGGGACACAATTCATGGAAAATTTCTGCAAAAGATATGCACCATGACATTGTTTCATATCATGTGGCTAATATTGTGGAGCAACTATTTGAAGTTTGAATCAAATAAGTGAGATAGAGAAGTGCTTCACAACTTGAACCTGAAATTCTAGTAAAAAGGGGGCATAACTTAGCATTTTGGTGCCAGCATTATGAACATTGTGTCATATGATATGGGTGACCATTTGAAACAACTGTTTAAAATTTGAATAAATTCCATTAAGTAACATGAGAGATATCACGAAAAAGCATCAAAATTGAACTGAAATTCTAAGTAAAAAGGGGACTTAAGTCACTAAATATTTGTGCCAGAATTATGGACCTTTTGTCATATGATGATGACGATGATGTGGAAGAAATGTTTTAAGTTTGAATCAAATTCATTAAGTAATAACAAAGATGAAGTGAAAGTGCATAATTCATGAACAAGAGGGTCATGATGACCCTGAATAATATGAGCCACATGTTTCAAATGGCAAACTGATGCTAAAATATTAGAAAGTAGGTCAGTAGGTCACATTCATGGTCACTGAAAGTCAGTTTTAAGATTGGTGTGCAAAACTGTACATGTCATCCAAATTTCATGGCTGTATCTTAAACAAGAGAGATGACTAGATATGACCTAGTTTTTGACCCTAGATGACCCATGTTCAAACTCGACCTAGATTTTATCAAGGCAATCATTCTGACCAAATTCATGAAGATCAACTGAAAAATACAGCCTCTATCACATACAGAAGTTTTTTCTTTGATTTGACCAAGTGACCTAGTTTTTGACCTCAGATGACCCATATTCAAATTCGACCTAGATTTCATTAAGGCAATCAACCTGACCAAATTTCATAAATATCAACTGAAAAAAACAGTCTCTATCGCATACACAAGATTTTTCTTTAATTTGACCTAGTGACCTAGTTTTTGACCTCAGATAACCCATATTCAAAACGGACCTAGTTTTCATCAAGGCAATCACTCTGACCAAATTTCATGAAGATCAATTGAAAAATACATCCTCTATTGCATACACAATGTTTTTCTTCGATTTGACCTAGTGACCTAGTTTTTGACCCCAGATGACCCATTTTCGAAATCAGCCTAGATTTTATCAAGGTAATCATTCTGGCTAAATTTCATGAAGATCAGTTGAAAAATACAGCCTCTATTGCATACACAAGGTTTTTCTTTGATTTGACCTAGTGACCTAGTTTTTGACCCCAGATGACCCATTTTCGAACTTGGTCTAAATTTCATCAAGGCAATCATTCTGACCTAAATTCAAGAAGATCAATTGAAAAATACAGCCTCTATCGCATACACAAGGTTTTTACGTGATATGACCTAGTGACCTAGTTTTTGACCCCAGATGACCCATTTTCGAACTCGGCCTAGATTTCATCAAGGTTATCATTCTGACCAAAATTCATGAAGATCAATTGAAAAATACCACCTCTATCGCATACACAAGGTTTTTCTTTGATTTGACCTAGTGACCTAGTTTTTGACCCCAGATGACCCATTTTCGAACTCGGCCTAGATTTTATCAAGGCAATCATTCTGACCAAAATTCATGAAGATCAATTGAAAAATACAGCCTCTATCGCATACACAAGGTTTTTCTTTGATTTGACCTAGTGACCTAGTTTTTGACCCCAGATGACCCATTTTCGAACTCGGCCTAGATTTCATCAAGGTTATCATTCTGACCAATATTCATGAAGAAGAATTGAACAAGAGGACCATGATGGTCCTGAATCGCTCACCTATCTCCACATGACCCAGTGTTCAACTGAGTATGACATCGTTATTTCTATTATTTGACATACTGACCTAGCTTTTGAGCACATGTGACCTAGATATCATCAAGATAAAAAATTCTGACCAATTTTCATGAAGATCCATTGAAAAATATGGCCTCTAGAGAGGTCACAAGGTTCTTCTATTATTTGACCTAATGACCTAGTTTTTGAAGGCACGTGACCCACTTTTAAACTTGACCTAGATATCATCAAGGTGAACATTCTCACCAATTTTCATGAAGATCTCGTGAAAAATATGGCTTCTAGAGAGGTCACAAGGTTTTTCTATTTTTCGACCTACTGACCTAGTTTTTGACCGCACATGACCCAGTTATGAACCTGACCTAGATATCATCAAGCTGAACATTCTCACCATTTTCATGAAGATCCATTGAGAAATATGGCCTCTAGAGAGGTCACAAGGTTTTTTCTATTTTTAGACCTACTGACCTAGTTTTTGACCCCACGTGACCCAGTTTCGAATCTGACCTAGATATCATCAGATGAACATTCTGACCAATATTCATGAAGATCTCATGAAAAATATGGCCTCTAGAGAGGTCACAAGGTTTTTCTATTTTTAGATCTACTGACCTAGTTTTTAACCCCACGTGACCCAGTTTCGAACTTGACCTAGATATATTCAAGGTAAACATTCTGACCAATTTTCATGAAGATCCATTGAAAAATATCGCCTCTAGAGAGGTCACAAGGTTTTCCTATTTTTAGACCTACTGACCTAGTTTTTGACCGCACATGACCCAGTTTCGAACTTGACCTAGATATCATCAAGATGAACATTCTGATCAATTTTCATGAAGATCCATTGAGAAATATGGCCACTAGAGAGGTCACAAGGTTTTTCTATTTTTAGATCTACTGACCTAGTTTTTGATCCCACATGACCCAGTTTCGAACTTGACCTAGATATCATCAAGGTGAACATTCTGACCAATATTCATGAAGATCTCATGAAAAATATGGCCTCTAGAGAGGTCACAAGGTTTTTCTATTTTTAGATCTACTGACCTAGTTTTAACCCCACGTGACCCAGTTTCGAACTTGACCTAGATATCATCAAGCTGAACATTCTCACCAATTTTCATGAAGATGCATTGAGAAATATGGCCTCTAGAGAGGTCACAAGGTTTTTCTATTTTTAGACCTAATGACCTAGTTTTTGACCCTACGTGACCCAGTTTCGAACTTGACCTAGATATCATCAAGATAAACATTCTGACCAATATTCATGAAGATCTCATGAAAAATATGGCCTCTAGAGAGGTCACAAGGTTTTTCTATTTTTAGACCTACTGACCTAGTTTTTAACCCCACGTGACCCAGTTTCGAACTTGACCTAGATATCATCAAGATGAACATTCTGACCAATTTTCATGAAGATGCATTGAAAATATGGCCTCTAGAGAGGTCACAAGGTTTTTCTATTTTTAGACCTAATGACCTAGTTTTTGACCCTACGTGACCCAGTTTCGAACTTGACCTAGATATCATCAAGATAAACATTCTGACCAATACTCATGAAGATCTCATGAAAAATATGGCCTCTAGAGAGGTCACAAGGTTTTTCTATTTTTAGACCTACTGACCTAGTTTTTGACCCCACGTGACCCAGTTTCGAACTTGACCTAGATATCATCAAGGTGAACATTCTGAGCAATTTTCATGAAGATCTTGTGAAATATATGGCCTCTAGAGAGGTCACAAGGTTTTTCTATTTTTAGACCTACTGACCTAGTTTTTGATGGCACGTGACCCAGTTTCGAACTTGACCTAGATATCATCAAGATGAACATTCTGACCAATTTTCATAAAGATCCCATGAAAAATGTGACCTCTAGAGTGGTCACAAGCAAAAGTTTACGGACGCACGGACGCACGGACGCACGGACGGACGACGGACGACGGACACCGCGCGATCACAAAAGCTCACCTTGTCACTTTGTGACAGGTGAGCTAAAAATACAGCCTCTATCGCATACACAATGTTTTTCTTCGATTTGACCTAGTGACCTAGTTTTTGACCCCAGATGACCCATTTTCGAACTCGGCTTAGATTTCATCAAGGTTATCATTCTGACCAATATTCATGAAGATTAATTGAAAAATTCCACCTCTATCGCATACACAAGGTTTTTCTTTGATTTGACCTAGTGACCTAGTTTTTGACCCGAGATGACCCATTTTCGAACTCGGCCTAGATTTCATCAAAGTTATCATTCTAACCAATATTCATGAAGATTAAATGAAAAATACAGCCTCTATCGCATACACAAGGTTTTTCTTTGATTTGACCTAGTGACCTAGTTTTTGACCCGAGATGATCCATTTTCGAACTCGGCTTAGATTTCATCAAGGTTATCATTCTGACCAATATTCATGAAGATTAATTGAAAAATACAGCCTCTATCGCATACACAAGCTAAATGTTGACAGACGACGGACGACAGACGACAGACGCCAGACGACGGACATCGAGCGATCAGAAAAACTCACCTGAGCTCAGGTGAGCTAAAAACAAGTAGGTCAGTAGGTCAAGATCACAGTCAAGTGACTCCTAATTGCTTGAGGTCATCAGATAATTATAATTAAACAGTCTAGGAAATATGATCTGATAATTTTTGAAGTATTTATTCCTATATAACTCAGCATTCCCATTCACGCAAAAATCCACGTAATTCACGCATAAAAAGTCACTTGCATGCAAGTTTTAAAATTCCTCGGGCACAATGCAGGCGTAAAAAATCTGACAGAAAATACACTGTTCGTCCATAAAGAGCTAAAATTCAAGCAACCAGACTATATTTTTGATCCGCACACGCAAATTATAGCAATTTACACTGTTGACAATTTGCTACGTGTCAAGACGAGTTGACTTCACATGCCGATGGCATAATTTAAGCTCCGCCTACTTCAGGTACTTGTGAGATTTCGCGAGAACTGTGACAGCGAATCAAATTATTCGTTAAACTTGACACAACAGTATTCAGCCAATCAACGACGTGGTTACATCTTTGATACTTTCTGACAATTGTCAACATGTGCGAGTGCAAAAACAACGTTTTTGAATGTTTTTTCAACAAGTTGTTGAATAATTAAGCGGTCAGCTGGCATTTACTACACAATTATTTGGTCTCAATTTGTAAAAGAAAGACTCGTAAGCTGCTTGTTTATAAATATTTACAAAATGACCGGTTGCAGACTGACTTTCATCAAGCAATTTTCTACAAATTACTTTTCATTTTTATTGTGTGCTAAATACGTATTACCTGCCGAGTTTTTATAACTTTTTTTTGTTGCTATGTGTTGCAGCAAGATATAGCAGCAAAAAATGTTATAAAAACTCGGCGGGTGATACTTACCAGCGTCTGCTTGAATTTTTGAAAACAGCTTTTTTCCAGAATTATGGAATGAAGTAAAACTCATTGCATGGAAAATGATTTTTATCCATAAACAAGAAAATTATAGCCATCTTTTCAAATTGCTTCACAAGCTTTCTTTTGGGGGTGTGGGGGGGGGGGGGGGGGGGGTATATAGAGTCAGAAATGATAAATTTAATTTGAAGGAAACACTCTATTTTTCACCTAGAAGTCGTTCCACTTTTCTATAAGGAGAAGTGACTTCTAGCTGTATCCGTGTGGTGAATGTGTAAAACAAACCACTGTCATTAACACAGGCTGAATAAAAGTGTCACTTCAATGTCACACCCATAATACTTCTTTATAATTTTGTTTCAGTTGGAACATTTTTCAATTTGTATGGTTTGTACCCAACTTTTTTTATCATGTACCCACATTTCTTGAAGTATGTGGGTACATGTACCCACTTTTCAAAAAAGGCCTCTTTTCACCCCAGGGGCATAATTTAAATAATCTTGTTAGAGATCCACTAGGCAATGCTACATACCAAATATCAAAGGCCTAGCCCTTGAACTTTCAGACAAGAAGATTTTTAAGTTTTTTCCTATATAACTATATAAGTCTATGTATAACTTGAGAGCCCCCAGGATGGGGCCTCTTTTCGCCCCAGGGGCATAATTTAAAAAATCTTGGTAGATGACCGCAAGGCAATGCTTCATACCAAATATCAAAGGCCTAGGTCTTGCGGTTTCAGACAAAAAGATTTTCAAAGTCTTTTCCTATATGTCTACGTTAAACTTGGGACCCCCCGGGGCGGGGCCTCTTTTCACCCCAGGGGAATAATTTTAACAATCTTGGTAGAGGACCACAAGGCAATGCTTCATACCAAATATCAAAGGTCTAGTTCTTGCGGTTTCAGACAAGATTTTCCTATACAAGTCTATGTAAAACTTTGGACTCCCCGGGGCAGGGCCTCTTTTCACCCCAGGGGCACAATTTGAACAATCTTCATAGAGAACCATTAGATAATGTCACATGCCAAATATCAAGGCTCTACGCCTTGCAGTTTTGGACAAGAAGATTTTTAAAGTTTTTCTTCTTTTTTTTGTTTTTGTTTGGTTTAACGTCGCACTGACACAATTTTAGGTCATATGGTGGTTTTTCCTTTCGGTTGCCATGGCAACCAGAGTTCTCCAAGGAATTCAGTTCTTTGAACGATTTTGAAAGGGGCCACCCAAGGATCATTCCTGTGAAGTTTGGTGTAATTCTGCCCAGTGGTTTTCAAGATGAAGATTTTTTTAAAAGATGTTGACGGACACACGACGCACGTCTCACGACGGACATTGAGCCTTTGGCTCAGGTGAGCTAAAAATTAGTGCCAGAGTTATGGACCTTGTGTCATATGGTGTGGGTTATGATGTGGAACAACTATAAGTTTGAATCAAAACCATTTAGTAATAACTGAGAGATAGAGTGAAAGTGCTCCAAAATTCAAGCTAACAAGAGTGCCAGACTGTCACAAAATACGCACGTCATCGAACTTGGTCTAATTCAAGGGGCATAATCCGAGAGTGTCTGGGGCAATTTGGGTGGTTATCATACTTGCCGAGATATTATGCCCACAAACATTGTCAGCAAGTTTGGTGAAGATCGGATGAAAACTGTTCGACTTGAGAGCGGAAAAAGCTAAATGCGCAGTTTTTTGAGTAATTCAAGGGCCATAATTCAAGAGTGCCACGGGCGATTTCGCTGGTTATCGAACTTGGCCGAGATATTATGCCCACAAACAAAGTCATGAAGTTTGGGGAAGAACAGATGAAAACTGTTCAACTTTGAGAGCGGACAAGGCTAAATTCGCAGTTTTTTTGAGTAATTCAAGGGCCATAATCCAAGTGCCTGGGGCGATTTGGCTGGTTATCGAACTTGGCCAAGATATTATGCCCACAAACATTGTCACCAAGTTTGGTGAAGATTCGATGAAAACTGTTCGACTTAGAGAGCGGACATGCTTTGGACGCTGACTGCCCGCCAGCCGCCGCCAAGGATGTTCACATAATACGCCCTGCTCTTTCAGAGACGGGCGTATAAAAAGGGGGATAATTCATAAAATATTGGTGTGAGAGTTATGACCCTTGTGCCAGATAATGTGGGTGATGATGAGGAATTAACTATTTTAAGTTAGAAGCAAATCCATCACGTAATTACAGAGATAAAGAGAACAAGAGGGTATGATGACCCTGAATCGCTCACCTGAGAGGCCTAGGTCTTGTGGTTTTAGACAAGAAGATTTTTAAAGTTTTTTCCTATACAAGTCTATGTAAAACTTGTGACCCCCGGGGCGGGGCCTCTTTTCACCCCAGGGGCATAATTTGACCATTAGATGATGTCACATGCCAAATATCAAAGCTCTACGCCTTGCGGTTTCAGACAAAAAGATTTTTAAAGTTTTTCCTTTCGGTTGCCATTGCATGGAATTAAATTCTTTGAACAATTCTGAAAGGGGGCCACCCAAGGATCATTCCTGTGAAGTTTGGTGTAATTCTGCCAAGTGGTTTTCAAGAAGAAGATTTTTTTAGAAATTGTTGACGGACACACAACACATGTCACACAATGGACTTCAAGCGGTCACAAAAGCTCACCATGAGCCTTTGGCTCATGTGAGCTAAAAAGTGCATCAAAGCTTTAACCAAGGTGTGGACGCAGAAAGACGCCGACGCGGATGCCAGGGCGAGTAGGATAGCTCTCCATGTACTTCGTATGGTCGAGCTAAAAATCACTATTACTCAAGGTCTATAACAGTAACACAAAGAGGATATGTCTCATTTTTACAAAGTTTTTACTTATAAAGCACAATTCTGCTATTGTTTCTTTATTTTTTGCGGCTATAGTAACAGTATTGTAAGTGTAACTCATATTATAAATTTGTGTTAAAATACTTTTTACATATGCATATGAGCCGTGCCATGAGAAAACCAACATAGTGGGTGTGCGACCAGCATGGATCCAGACCAGCCTGCGCATCCGCGCAGTCTGGTCAGGATCCATGCTGTTCGCTAACAGTTTCTCCAATTCCAATAGGCTTCAAAAGCGAACAGCATGGAGCCTGACCAGACTGCTGGTCGCAAACCCACTATGTTGGTTTTCCCCTGGCACGGCTCATATATGATATTCCAAAGCAGAAAATGGGCATGGCCAGTCTATTTAAGATCAAAATTAGAAACCTTTGTAAAATGAATGATAATCTTAGTTACATATATTTTACTAGCATGGTAAAAGATTATACTCTACAGTAAGCACAATATGAACACATACCAATTCAACAAAAGGTAGATATCAATCGTAGTTTCTAAAACAAGCTGACTGATTGGATCTACAATTTTTTAGCTTAGTCAAGTTTGATTCTATAATTAACTTTTAAATTAACAGATGTTTGCTTTGTGTTATCAAATTGCAGAATCCCTCAGGGTATACTGGCAACCCTGACCTCACATGCTTCCAACTCAACAAACTCCTCAGGATACCCTGGCTATTACAAGCACCTAAAAGCATTCATTTTCTGTAAAATCATATATTTTATTACCTTGCATAGGCCCTTGATTCACATTTCCAGGTGGACGATTGTAAGCGAATCTTTGCTGACCTGGATACTGCCCGTACTGTTGCTGACCCATGTTCTGATTATATCCTTGACCTTGAGGAAACCCTCCCTGACCTTGACCTCCTGGACCATAGTTACCCTGTCCACCATATTGACCTTGGTTAGGATAGTTACCGACTGGTCCTCCACTATAAGGTTGTTGACCTAAAATAAATATTTTTTTTTTAATCTATCATACTCGAAGTACAGTTGAATCTCTGTATCTCGATTCCAAGGGATCAAATGTTTACTCCAAGATGAACGAAATCTGACTTAAAGTGGTATTTTGTGCATCATGTGATTTCAGGATGAGACTTGAAAATGTCTTCGAGATAACAGAATTTTGCGAGTTGGAGATACCGAGTTTCAACTGTACTTATGTATACCTTAGGTATCCTATCATTACAAATACAGCAGAGCAACTCCATGGTGTCTACACATTTTGGCATTGGTGTAACACACGTTACCTTCAGACTCTGTTGTAACACAAATGTTACCTGTCTGACTAAAAAAAAGAAGAAAGGTAACAGTTTCCTAGAAGTTGATGCCCAAGAACTAAAAGGTTGCAAGTAAAGAAAGAGTACCCTTGAAAAGTTTAGAAAACTGTAAAAACAAACTCTGTATTTTGTTTTAAAGATTTCTCACTGGAACTTTTCCTATCCATATTGAAACCTCATAGCTGAAGCTTTTACATACCGACAGTACAAATGTCACATGATTATAGAGTCGAAGTTCTGTAAGAAATTCTTTATACCCCTTATTTCAATTTTCTATAATGAAGGGTGGAATCAGCTACATACAACCTATTAACTATAAAATTACTTACCTTAAAACATATAATTTGCAATCTTAAAAGATTGTTAGTGGCAGATACAACCTTTTTCATCAATAGATATTTCTAAAACTGGACAAAAAATGGGTTTTAAATAAAGATATGACCATATAATTTATTATTAACGAAATGTCATTTTTTGTTCCATAAACAGGGTTACACAATGATGATTTTATTTTCAAGTTATGACCCTTTTAATGCAGTTTCAAACAAGAGCTGTCACTAATGGTGACAAATGCCCCCGTAGCACCTTGACCTTTGACCTGGTGACCTTGACCTGGTGACCCCAAAGTCAATAGGTGTCCTGTACTCAATAAGTACTACTATTAGCATGTGAAGTCTGAAGGTCCTGGGTGCAGTGGTTCGTGAGTAAAGTGCCTTCATGCAAAAAGTTAACGTGACTAAGAACCAACGGACGGACAGTTGAAAAATAATATGCCTCCCTTCGGGAGCATAACAAGAGCTGTCTGATGACAGCGCGCTCGACTATTCGAAGAATTGATTGAAGAATGGGGTCAAAATATTTTTACGGATATTCAGACAAAAGAAATAAATAGATTAGACAAACAATGTTCCTGTATTACTATGATTTCGATAAGTCTTGCACTAAATGGCAATATATGAGGCAATTTCAAAGTCCAAAAAGGGCCATAATTCAGTCAAAATAGTTATGTACTCTTGCCTACAGATAGAAATCATAATGATAAACAAGTGTTCAAAGTTTAAAAGCCATATGTCAAATAGTTTTGACAAAACATGGACTTGTATGAAAACAGAACCAATTTCAAAGTCCAAAAAGGGCCATAATTCAGCCAAAATAGATGACAGAGTTACTTTCTCTTTCCTACAGATAGAGACTATTATACTAAACAAGTGATAAAAGTTTCAAAGCCATATGTCAAACACTTTACAAAAAATATAAACTGGTACGAAAAACTTAACCAAGATTTCTAAGTCAAAAGGGGCCATAATTCAGCCAAAATCCTTGATGGAGTTATGTGCTCTTGCCTAAACTGGACATGGTGATGGTAAACAGGTGTTGAAAGATTTCAAAGCTTTATCTCAAAAGACTTTGTCAAAATATGAACTGGTACGAAATATTAACCCAGATTTCTAAGTCGAAAGGGGCCATAATTCAGCCAAAATCCCTGATTGAGTTATGTACTCTTGCCTATAACTGGCTATGGTGATGGTAAACAAGTGTTGAAAGTTTCAAAGCTTTATCTTAAAAGACTTTGTCAAAATATGAACTGGTACGAAAAACTTAACCATGATTTCTAAGTCAAAAGGGGCCATAATTCAGCCAAAATCCTTGATGGAGTTATGTGCTCTTGCCTATAACTGGCCATGATGATGGTAAACAAGTGTTGAAAGTTTTAAAGCTTTATCTTAAAAGACTTTGTCAAAATATGAACTGGTACGAAAAACTTAACCATGATTTCTAAGTCAAAAGGGGTCATAATTCTGCCAAAATCCTTGATGAAGTTATGTGCTCTTGCCTATAACTGGCCATGATGATGGTTAACAAGTGTTGAAAGTTTCAAAGCTTTATCTCAAAAGACTTTGTCAAAATGTGGACTGGTACGAAAAACTTAACCAAGGTGTGACGCCGACGCCGTGGTGAGTAGGATAGCTCTACTTATTCTTCGAATAGTCGAGCTAAAAATGTTTAGGTCATATAAGGCATAAGTAAGTGTACTGCCTTATATTTCTAGGATGTCAAAGTACCTTGCATCTGGGGCCTCTTAAACATTCCTTGACCCGGCTGTCTCATCTGCCCAGATCCCATCATCTGACTGCCACCTTGAGAACCTGACATCATGGATGGGTTCTGCGGCATCATTTGCTGATTCTGTGAAATCATTGGCTGATTTTGTGACATCATAGGCTGATTTTGTGACATCATTGGTTGATTTTGTGACATCATAGGCTGATTTTGTGACATCATTGGTTGATTTTGTGACATCATTGGTTGACTTTGCGTCATCATTGGTTGCCCTGATGACATTGGCTGACTCTGAGCCATAGATGTCTGACTCTGTGATATTGCAGCATTACTTTGTGACATCATTGGCTGATTGGGCTGTGATGCTGTTTGATTTTGTGACATCATAGGTTGGCCTTGCGGTACTGGTGGCGGGTTTGCCTGTTGTGACATCATTTGCTGATTCTGTTGTGGCATCATACCTTGAGCTGGCTGATTTTGTGACATTGGGGTCTGCTGATTTGGGAAATTCTGATTTCCTTGTTGTTGAGTGTATGATGGATTATTCATCTGTCCTTGGTTACCCATTGGCTGGCCTGAAAAATAAGAAGAATCAAAGCCTTAGTGAATATATATAGATAATTGTGTTTTGAAAGTCTTAGCTCAAGACAACTTAACAGCTGATTATAAAATCCAGTACCTTCATTCAACAAGACAATGATTCTATTACGAAAGACAGGATATAAGACAGTGTTTTTTTTTATTTACAAACCAATAAATACTTGTAGCTGCAACATTTGATACAATCTAGAAAAAAAATCCAGCCATTTCAGCTTCAGTTTAACACTTTTTGTCAAAAGATTTAATGCCATAATTCCTATGTGCTAAATGCGAAGAGGCTTTTACTTAAAACATGTTGCCAAAAAGTACATGAACATATTTGTGATACTTTGTAACATCAGAACTAATACTGGATTAGTTATGGTCAAATTCAAACTCACTTTTAAGCCTCAGAAGTAACATATTAATGAATGCTTAAGTACTGTAAATAATTAATGTAAGATGGAAACCAGCTTGATATTTGTTCAGAAACAGACAATAAGAGTCTGTCTTAAATGTTATTTTCATTTTCATCTAAATACATAAGTAAATAGAAAAATTTTAGTAAAGGATTCATGAAGACTGCTTAGTCATTGAGAAAATGTGGAAGAATTCCTACAATACAAGAAGTATTCCACAGAACATAAGTAAGACGTAGAGTACTGACTACAGTGTAACCTCTGTTATGTGAACACCACTCGAACCACAGAAATGTGTTTGTTATAATATGAGCCACACCATGAGAAAATTAACATAGTGCGTTTGCGACCAGCATGGATCCAGACCAGACTGCGCAGGATCAATGCTGTTCGCTAACATTTTCTCTAATTGCAATATGTTTTGAAAGCGAACAGCATGGATCCTGACCAGACTGTGCGGATGCGCAGGCTGGTCTGGATCCATGCTGGTCGCAAACGCACTATGTTGGTTTTCTCATGGCGTGGCTCACATTATATATTATAATCATTCCTACTGTGAAATTTAAGTAAATGTAAGCAGTAAAGCTTGTTTCTAAAGAAAAACTGCTAGAATATATATCCTCTTTAGCATGACACATTTCTGTTGTTCCAACATCTTTCTTTTGTTTTCTATCACAATATAAACTGTTAATAATATTATGACAATTTTCACAATATCTGCTTTGGATGATCGCATCAGATTCTAAGATGTCCTAAACAGAGGTTACACTGTATCACCAAAGACAAACAAGCCAGCTACATGTATGAGACACACTGTAACTCACTGTAAGACGTTTGGTTCATTCCAGTCTCGTGACCCGAGGACTCCCCGTATTGTTGCTGTGACCCCTGTGAGTAGCCCCCACCAGCCATTGTTTGTTGGTGTGGGGCTCCCATTGGGGAATACTGCTGAGACGTGGGTGCACTCATTGGATTCATGCGACCTTTATTAAATATGAAACAGATAGAAAGACTGCTAGGAAATAGTCAAGGCATTAGATACCTTATAGAACCTGCTACCTTAGTCATTCCATGCCAAACATTCAGACTGAATTTTACGTCCTTAAGTTACTGTTTTTCACTATCACCTGTTCTCACTTTAAAAGTAAATTAAACAAAAGATCTATTGTGGCCCTAGTCACTCACCTGACCTTTCATGTTTCACTTTGAATCATGAATAGCAACAACCGTGTTTAGTATAAACAAGTGGCTCCTAAAAGGACCAAGTATCCCCATCCGAATAAATTTGAGAGATGACTTCAAAAATGATACTTTATTACAAGTCTGATGAAGATTCATCAAACAGTTCATGAGAAGAAGTTGTTCTAAAGGTATTTGCATTTTTAGCTCTAGTGGCCCCTTATAGGGGCCAAGTGTTCACATTTGAACAAATTTAAAGGTGGTTAATCAGGTTTTTGTCAACTAGTGGATTTGTTCGAAACTTAACCAACTGATTATTTACACTTATTTTTGTTCACCGAGTTCTTAATACACATAAGATTTTCACCCGAAGTATTTTTAAACTTTGATTTTCCAATCCCGGTTGCCCAACCAAGATAGCATTATTTTAGCATTTATATAAGCATAAATTTAATAAACATATTTCGCCTAAGGAATCATATGAATATAAGTACTATTGTGATAAAATTGTCAAAGATTTGCATTGAAAAGTACACATTTTGCCAAAATTCATTAGAAACTTAATATTACCTCCCTTTGTCTATCTCAGTTGCGCAACCAAGACAGACTGAAAACAAATTATTTCCGAAGTTACACGTTGTTTTAAAACTTGCCTTTTGTTTCAGGTAGTCGAAATATTCCAATATTTATCAAATTTTATGCAAATGTAAAACTAGAAATTATACTGAAATTACAAGAAATAATCCACTTAAATTTTTAAACACTTTTGTATTAAAGGGAGATAATTACAAAATTTCATTAAAAGCAGTAAACTATGTAATGGGTCATTTTGTTCCTTAAATAAATCTCTATCAGAATATATGAAAACTGAAAAATGTCAGAAGATGTTGCTCAAATGTGACTGACCACCTTTAAGACATGCTACGCACCAAGTTGAATGAAGATTCACCAAGCAGTTCAAGAGAGGAAGTCATTTAAAGGTATTTCTATTTTTAGTTCTAGTTGCCCAAAAAAGAGGCACAAGTGGCCCATCTGAACAAAGTTGGAATGGGACCTATAACAATACTACAGACCAAGTTTGATGAAGATCCATCAAACTCAAAGGTCCATGAGGAGGCTTTAAAGGTGTATTCTATTTTCAGCAGTAGCAACCCCTCAAACTAGTCAAGTGATATCTTTTGAACAAACTTGACAGTGGACTTTGCCAGGATGTTACAGGCCAAGTTTGGGATAGTTCTGACATAAACTGTGGACGAACGATGGCAGAAGCCAGACCATCCACCTATACTTATATCTCACCATGAACCTTTTGTTCAGGTGAGCCAACATTTTGTAATATTCTATTAGAACATGCATATGAATGTTTGAAAAGTATTCCCGTAATGTACAAAACAATATTCTAAAATGAGAGAAGAATCTGAAACACTTAGGAAATTATATAAAAAATCAGACATTTCAAATTTTCCTTTACAAATACTTATATATGCCTTTCTCTTCTGCTCTCAATTTCACATACGGTAATATAATTATGTGTGAAAACAGATACATGTTCAGATTTTTAACTTTTCCAAAAAAATGGGATTTAGTTATTTTAACCACTGGTTATCTGTTAAAAGTATCTGTTAAGACCTAAGAGTAAGATGAAGAACATGTAAATATTTTTATGACACCACATCATTTGCCATTACCAGATATTGGGGACTTAAAGGAAATCTTTTCCTATCACCAACTATTCTTTAAGCACGATAAGTTTCAGGAGATAAGTTTTCCAATTAACCCAGGATATCAGAAATTATCAAAATCTGTCTCAATTTACCTTGGTTCATCTGATTCGGAGGCATGTTTGATGGTGATCGCATCTGGCTCATCTGGGGGTTTGATGAAGACCCCTGGGGGCCCTGATTTGGGGCCTGAAATGCAAATAATTCAGCTGATTGTCAGTTTAAATGACCTGACTAGGATACTTAATATCTACCAATATTCCACTTAATTCAGTTTTAGAAATGACAAATGTATTGCTCACACTCATTAGCCTAGATAAATTATATTACATGTAATGGATTACATACGAAACAAGAGCTGTCGGATGACAGCAACGCTTGAATATTCAACAGCCTTGTCAGTTGAATGAAAATAAGTTGAAAAAGGGGAATAATTTTGTAAAGTTGCAAAACAGGGTTATGGAACCTGTAAAATGCATATCAGTTCATGACAATGGACAATTGTGTGAAGTTTCAATCCATTCCCATTAGCGGGTACTGAGATACCAGCTTACATACAAAAACTTAACCAGATACAAGCTTACATATGAAAACTTAACCAAAAACTGCTAATGGATTACATACGAAACAAGAGCTGTCGGATGACAGCAACGCTTGAATATTCAACAGCCTTGTCAGTTGAATGAAAATAAGTCGAAAAAGGGGCATAATTTTGTAAAAATGCAAAGCAGAGTTATGTAACCTATGCACTGCATGTCAGATCATGACAGTGAACAAGTGTGTGATGTTTCAATCCATTCCCATTAGTGGGTACTGAGATACCAGCTTACATATAAAACCTTAACCAAAAATTTCTAAGTCGAAAAAGGGGCATTATTTTGTAAAATTGCAAAATAGAGTTATGGAACTTGTGCAATGTAAGTCAGTTTATCACATTGAATAAGTGTGTGAAGTTTCAATCCATTCCCATAAGTGGTTACTGAGATACCAGCTTACATACAAAAACTTAACCAAATCGGGACCCAACGCAGGAGTGAGTCCAACAGCTCTACCTATTCTTTGAATAGCTGAGCTAAAAAGTAAAATAGAATAAAAATACATGTACTGTCCAACACAAGCCGTATACATGTGTAGCCATTTTAAGTTAACTTTTGACTGAAAACACTAAGAATTGCCAGAAAACACTATCATATTTCGACTTAAACCAACAATGTGAGATGCAAATATATTTTAACCTTGTTCTCAAAAAAATGTAAAAAAAAAAAAGGAAAACTGAGAGTGACTGTTTTACTCACAGGTAAGAGAGACTGGACATTTTGGTTAGCATCTGCTAGAGTTGCCAGATATACAAGGTTCCTGTGTAACATTTGTTGATACCTGAAAGAGAGAGGTACACTGTACACATCCTGATTTATACAATGACAATAGTTTTTGCGCATGTGTTTACATGTAGGTTTAGTGTCTTTTTCAAAAAAAAATATCCAGTCATAGTATGGCAAAGTCCTTGATGTGAAGATGAGCATGTCATATATAGCTTGGTGTGAGGGTGATGATGTGAAGCATCTGTATAACATTTGAATTAAATTCATCTTCCGGTACCAGGGATAGACTAAATTCATCTTCCAGTACCAGGGATAGACTAAATTCATCTTCCAGTACCAGGGATAGACTAAATTCATCTTCCAGCACCAGGGATAGACTAAATTCATCTTCCAGTACCAGGGATAGACTAAATTCATCTTCCAGTACCAGGGATAGACTAAATTCATCTTCCAGCACCAGGGATAGACTAAATTCATCTTCCAGTACCAGGGATAGACTAAATTCATCTTCCAGTACCAGGGATAGACTAAATTCATCTTCCAGTACCAGGGATAGACTAAATTCATCTTCCGGTACCAGGGACAGACTAAATTCATCTTCCGGTACCAGGGATAGACTAAATTCATATTCCAGTACCAGGGATAGACTAAATTCATATTCCAGTACCAGGGATAGACAAAATTCATATTCCAGTACCAGGGATAGACAGAGAATGCATCAGAACCTTTATCAGAAAATTTAAGCGTAAAAGAAACATAATCCATGTATCGGTATCACTGGTGCTACAGTTATGGCTCTTGTGTCACTAACATGTATGATACTGTGTAACTTCAGAGATAAAGTGAAAAGCGCATGAAACCTTTGCGAGTATGCAGTTCAGGATACCTGGGCATGTAGCATAGCTCTTCATGTCCATTGTAGTTATGCTTAAAATCAGAATTTTTAAGCATGTTGATTTACCTGTAGCGAGCAACTTTAATTTATCATCGCACAATCTGACAAGTGTTTTTTTAAGATGAAGGAGAAAAAAATCTCAATATCAAACAGAATAACAAGAGCTACCAGAGAACAGCAATGCTTGACTATTCAACAGCCTTATCACTAAAGAAAGTTAAAGCAATGACTACAGAGTCCAGCAAGAGCTGTCCGTAAGACAGCCAATACCTAGAAAAAGAAACAAGAGGGTCATGACGTGACAGGTGAGCTAAACATAAGTTTCGAAGCTATATGCCTTTAAATAATAGCTATAATGTACTTGCATGCAAAACTTTAACCAGGACTTTCTTAGTATAAAAGGGGGCATAATTTGGCCAAAATACATGTCAGATTTATGGGACCCAGTGAGGTTGGTAATTGACCTAGAAAAAGAAAAAAATAAGTTTCAAAGCTACATGCCTCTAAATGATAGCTGTACGTACTTGCATGCTTAACTTTAACCAAGGTATGACACTGACACCAGGGTGAGTGGAATAGCTCTTACTATTTTTTGAATAGTCGAGCTAAACAGGGGCATAGTTTGGTATCAATGCAGAACAGAGTTATGGAACCTGAACAATGCATGTCAGATCATCACAGTGAACAAGTGTGTTAAGTTTCAATCCATTCCAATTAGTAACTAGAAATTGCTTTTGTAAAAAAGCACATGTCTCCCCCAATGCAAAGTCCTATAGGCAAGAAGTCAATAGGGGTCAGGAGCGAAAGTCAAAGAGACACTGATGGTTGGCTGCAATAGGGATCATCTACTTCGCATGTCCAGTCATCCCGCTAAATTTCAACACTCTTGGCCTAGTGGTTCTCAAGTCACTGTTCAGGCTCCTGTAACCTTGACCTTTGATCAAGTGACCTCAAAATAAATAGAGGTCATCTACTCTGCATGTCCAATCATGCTATTAAGTTTCAACATTCTAGGTCAAGTGGTTCTCAAGTTATTTTAATGATTTTACATGACCAGGCCCGTGACCTTGACCTTTAATAGACTGACCCCAAAATCAATAGGAGTCATCTACTCTGCATGTTCAATCATCCTATGAAGTTTCAACATTCTGGGTCAAGTGGTTCTCAAGTTATTGATTGGAAATTGTTTTCCAGGTTCAGGCTCCTGTGACCTTGACCTTTAACAGAGTGACCCCAAAATTGATAGGGATCATCTACTCTGCATGTTCAATCATCCTATGAAGTTCAACATTCTGGATCAAGAGGTTCTGAAGTTACTGATCGGAAATGGTTATCAATGTTCAGGCCCCTGTGACCTAGACCTTGAACGGAGTGACCCCAAAAACAATACAGGTCATTTATTCTGCATAAACAATCATTCTATGAAGTTTCAACATTCTGGGTCGAGTGGTTCTCAAGTTACTGACTGGAAATGGTTTTCAATGTTCAGGCCCCTGTGACCTTGACCTTTTAAGGAGTGACTCCAAAATCAATCAGGGTCATCTACTTTGCATGTACAATCATCCTATGAAGTTTTAACATTCTGGGTCAAGTGGTACTAAAGTTATTGATCGGAAATGGTTTTCAATGTTCAGGCCCCTGTGACCTTGACCTTTGACAGAGTTACCCCAAAAACAATAGGGTCATCTACTCTACATGATCAATCATCCTATGAAGTTTCAACATTCTGGGTCAAGTGGTTCTCTAGTTATTGATCGGAAATGGTTTTCAATGTTCAGGCCCCTGTGACCTTGACCTTTGACGGAGTGATCCCAAAAACAATACGGGTCATCTACTCTTCATGACCAATCATCCTATGAAGTTTCAACATTCTGGGTTGAGTGGTTCTCTAGTTATTGATCGAAAAAGGTTTTCAATGTTCAGGCCCCTGTGACCTTGACCTTTGACGGAGTGACCCCAAAATCAATAGGGGTCATCTACTCTTCATGATCAATCACCCTATTAAGTTTCAACATTCTGGGTCAAGTGGTTCTCTAGTTATTGATTGGAAATGGTTTTCAAAGTTCAGGCCCCTGTGACCTTGACCTTAGACGGAGTGACCCCAAAATCAATAGGGGTCATCTACTCTTCATGACCAATCATCCTATTAAGTTTCAACATTCTGGGTCAAGTGGTTCTCTAGTTATTGATCTGAAATGGTTTTCAATGTTCAGGCCCCTGTGACCTTTGACAGAGTGACCCCAAAAACAATAGGGGTCGTCTACTCCAGCAGCCCTACAACCCTATGAAGTTTAAATGGTTCTAGGTCAAATGGTTCTCCAGTTATTGCTCGGAAATGAAGTGTGACGTACGGATGGACGGACGACCGGACAGGGAAAAAACAATATGTCTCCCCCAGAGGTGGGGAGACATAATTACTGCGATACCAGCTAATTGGAGTACATACAAAAACCTAGCCAAAACTTGCCATGTTGAAAAAGGAGCATACTTTTGCAAAAAGAAAGAAAAAGCAAAGCAGATTTATGGAACCTGCGCAAGAATTAAAGTTATATTTAAATGTGTATAATATAATAAATTATAATATGTTTATGTTTTTTTTTTAAACTTTAAATACATTCCCACAAGTGGTTACAGAGATATCAGCTAACATACAAAAACTGAATCAAATTGGGATGCTGACAGATGGGTGGGTGCAACAGCTCTACATGTACCTATTCTAAACAGTCTAGATAAAAATCAAAATGTTCAGGAAACATATTGCACTTACTGAACACATTCTGATGCTTTTCCTCTACTCTGGTATTCTGAAATTGTCTGGATCAGCTGGCTGTTTTCATCCAGCATCTGAAATGTAGAACATTAACATCAATATTAGATGCTCACAGGCAACATGTCGAGCCCGCCAGCTGTCAAAAGGACTGGGAGTTGCACGCGACACTCGGTCTCATGGAGGCAAACATTTATTCCAAATAAAATAAAACTAGAAATGTGTCCATGGGACACAGATGCCCCCACTACATGACATTAAAATGACAATTTTTCCCAGGTCAGGGGCCATAACTCCTACAATACTGAATGAATCCAGACGTGAAACCCCAGATGCACAACTGCACATGCTGACCAACATTCCTGTAAACTTTGGTGACTCTAGGTCAAATACTTTTGGAGCTACGCGCAACACAACATTAAAATGACCAATTTTTAACTAAGTCAGGGGCCATAACTCTTACATAACTGAATGAATCTGGACGCGAAACTCCAGGTGCACAACTACACATGCTGATCAACATTCCTGTAAACTTTGGTGACTCTAAGTCAAATACTTTTGGAGCTACGCACGACACAACATTAAAATGACAAATTTTTAACTAAGTCAGGGCTATAACTCCTACATGACTGAATGAATCCGGACGCGAAACCCCAGGTGCACAACTGCACATGCTGATCAACATTCCTGTAAACTTTGGCGACTCTAGGTCAAATACTTTTGGAGCTATGCGCGACACAACATTAAAAATTTAAATGACCAATTTTTAAAAAGTCAGGGGCCATAACTTCTACACGACTGAATGAATCCGAACGCGAAACCCCAGGTGCACAACTACACATGCTGACCAACATTCCTGTAAAATTTTGTGACTCTACGTCAAATACAGTTGGAGCTAGGCGCGACACAACATTCTCGGAAGGACGGACGGACAAGGGCAAATCTATATGCCCCCACCCCCCCACAAAACTGCTTTATGCATGGCAAAGTTACAGCCCGGACAAGTTCTTAAATGACCTTTGACCCCCAAGTGTGACCTTGACCTTTGAGATAGGGACTCGGGGTTTGAACATGGATTCCGTCTCATAAGTGTGAACGTTTACGCCAAAGAAAAAAAAGATAACTCCATATTTATCAAAGTCATGGCCTGGACAAGCTCTAAAATGACCGTTGACCTCTAATTGTGACCTTGACTTTCGAGATAGGAACCTGGGGTTTGCACATGACACTCTGTCGCATTGAGTTAATTCATGCTAAATATAAACAAGATTCCTCAATGCATGTCAAAGTTATGGGCCGGACAAGATCTGACATGACCTTTGACCTCCAACTATGACCTTGACCTTTGAGACAGGATCCTGAGGTTTGCGCATGACATTCTTTCTCACTGAGGTTAACATTCATACCAAATATAAGCAAGATTGCTCCATGCATGTCAAAGTTATTGTCCTGACAAACAAAACCAGACAGACGCACAACGCACATACTCCGAACAGCCATTTGGACAACTATGTCTTCGCTTCCGCAAGCGGGCTCGACAATAAAACCATGGTACACTGTACTGTTAAACAAAATGATATTGACACTGTAACATGCCCATGGAAATGCTTTGAAATGAATTGTTTCTTGCAAATTTTCACTTCTTTTGAGTAGTAAATAGTTTCGTTGTAAAGTCTGAAACAAGAGCTGTCTGATGACAGCGCGCTCGACTATTCGAAGCATTGATTGAAGAATGGGGTCAAAATATTTCCACGGATATTCAGACAAAAGAAATAAATAGATTAGACAAACAATGTTCCTGTATTACTTTGATTTCGATAAGTCTTCCACTAAATGGCAATGTATGAGCCAATTTCAAAGTCCAAAAAGGGCCATAATTCAGTCAAAATAGTTATGTACTCTTGCCTACAGATGGAAATCATAATGATAAACAAGTGTTCAAAGTTTAAAAGCCATATGTCAAATAGTTTTGACAAAACATGGACTTGTATGAAAACAGAACAAATTTCAAAGTCCAAAAAGGGCCATAATTCAGCCAAAATAGATGACAGAGTTATGTTCTCTTTCCTATAGATAGAGACTATTATACTAAACAAGTGATAAAAGTTTCAAAGCCATATGTCAAACACTTTACAAAAAATATGAACTGGTACGAAAAACTTAACCAAGATTTCTAAGTCAAAAGGGGCATAATTCAGCCAAAATCCTTGATGGAGTTATGTACTCTTGCCTATAACTGGACATGGTGATGGTAAACAGGTGTTGAAAGTTTCAAAGCTTTATCTCAAAAGACTTTGTCAAAATATGAACTGGTACGGAATATTAACCCAGATTTCTAAGTCAAAAAGGGCCATAATTCAGCCAAAATCCTTGATGGAGTTATGTGCTCTTGCCTATAACTGGACATGGTGATGGTAAACAAGTGTTGAAAGTTTCAAAGCTTTATCTCAAAAGACTTTGTCTAAATATGAACTGGTACGAAAAACTTAACCAAGATTTCTAAGTCAAAAGGGGCCATAATTCAGCCAAAATCCCTGATGGAGTTATGTACTCTTGCCTATAACTGGCCAAGGTGATTGTAAACAAGTGTTGAAAGTTTCAAAGCTTTATCTTAAAAGACTTTGTCAAAATATGAACTGGTACGAAAAACTTAACCATGATTTCTAAGTCAAAAGGGGTCATAATTCAGCCAAAATCCTTGATGGAGTTATGTGCTCTTGCCTATAACTGGCCATGATCATGGTAAACAAGTGTTGAAAGTTTCAAAGCTTTATCTCAAAAGACTTTGTCAAAATGTGGACTGGTACGAAAAACTTAACCAAGGTGTGACGCCGACTCTGACGCCGTGGTGAGTAGGATAGCTCTACTTATTCTTTGAATAGTCGAGCTAAAAATGTGAAATCTGACTTTCTCAAGCTTGCTTTGAGGCTATGCCTTATATTAACATATTTTTACTGCTTTTCTGCAGCAGATCAGCTTGTGATGTAACAGCAAAATGGTACAATTTAGTATAATAAAATCAAAAATAGCACTGTACACAGCCTGCTTACATGGTATAGTTCTGTCCTGATAACAAAATTTATCCCTTATCAATTAAGTGCCCAAAAATGGTGGCTTATTGTTTACCAAAAAAAAAAAAAAAGAGCTTAATATATCGTTACCAGCCAAGAAAGCACTTATTTTGTCAGTTTTATGAGCTGAGAAAGACTTTGATTGTAGGAAAAAAGCCTGCTTCATTTAAGAAGGTACAAATTTTGTAAATGTTTTACTGTCAAACACAACACAGACATGTTTAAATGTATAAACGTGGGCGCCTTAGTAAAGATGTCAAGAGGCAACGCATCTAGGCCTTGAAGTAGTATCAATTTTGTCATTGACCCCTCAAGTAAATTAAAGAGCTAGTCAAGCCAGCCTGAAACTAGGTTTTCTTAAACGTAATATACATTCTGCAAAATGTTCCACCAAGACTGCAGCTAATAATTCAATACAATAGTAAGATCAAAATTAGAATATGGATCAAGTATTTGGGACCCTTAGTCCCTTACCATCAGAAAGATATCGAGAGTTTAGAAAATATTTAGAGGCAAGCTGCAAGATTTGTCACTAATAACTATTGTAAGACCCCGGGCACAGTTACAAATATCCTTACTGATCTCAAATGACATACATGTACTTTACAAGATAGAAGAAAATATTATAGATTAGCATTCTTTCACAAAATGGTTTATAATCATGTTGATATCTATCTAAGTCAGTACCTTACACTACACACCAGACAATCTAGGCATTGCCATCACCTAGCATATCACATACCAGCTACCAGAGTAGATTATTACAAATTTTCATTTTTTCACAGTTGTGCAATGGAACACACTTCCATCGTATGTAGTCAGCATTGAATCCATCTGCGGATTCCAGTCAGCGCTGGCTGCATACATGCTCCAACCATAAATGTATTCAGGGTTGTCAATAAGAACCAGCCGCCGGCTGAAATGGATGGTTCAAATGACATTTGGGCCGGTTCAAAATGGCAAAAAAAAAAAAAAAAAAAAAAAATCGGGAGTTTTTTTTGCAATAAATGCTCTTTTCCGCTAAAAATGGCTCTTTTCGGCAATAAAATCTACTTCCGCTAATTAGCGCATCTACCTAGACTGGTTAAAAAATTTCCAATAATTGTTACCATACAATTCAGCGAAAGGGGGGGTCCCAGTTAGGTGTCTGCGCAAAATGTTTTTGATTTTATTTATACTTTGTGGTAATATACCTACATGTATTAAGTTTCATTAACAAGTGTTACTGTTACCAGTTTTGACCTACTTTTATATATATTCACATTTAAAGTGGGTGGGGTAATCTGACATGTGACCAGCCGGGAACACAATTTCTGTTATTTTTTTAAAAATGGTTCAAACCTTTTACCTGAAACTTTCATGATAAAATAACTATGCAATTGGCATTCACACAATATGTCGCATTTTAAATTGTACTGAATACTTTTTTCATCACAGAGCCACAAAGTGGTCTAATCAAATTTACTGATTTTCAATGGACGAACTTTACCAAAAAGCTAAAACATTTTTCATTAGTTGAGATATTAAGGTGTTATTTTCAGCAGATATTATAATCTAAATAAACATTAAAATGACAGTATATCAGTATACTCTGATTAATATTGGAAGAGTGGTACACTCTCAAACTGGGAAAAAGTGGGTGGGGTAAATAAATATTCGAAGCAACACTACAAAAATTGTGGAGTTGTTAAGCAATGGCCTCATATTGTCTATTACTATCTTAATTTTATTAAATACAGCATTGACTGATAAATTTTAACAAAAAAATGCCCACTTTATACATGTGTGTCATGGAAAAAGCATGGACCTTGAACATGACATTTAGACAAACCAAATTAACCCTGAAAGCTCAAAGTATTTAACAAAAGGTTTTGCCTGAGGCAGTATATTTTGAGGAAAGCTATTGTTCAAATTAACATTAAATTTTCTACATTGATTTTTCCATGGCACACATGTATAAAGTCTTATTAAAGAGAAAAACGTTTTGTTAAAATTTATCGACCAAGTCTGTATTTAATAAAACTAGAATGTGTCTGTAGGACACAGGGTGTGAATAATTTTACTATTTCAGGGGCCATAACTCTGGAAATAGGGGGCAGACCCTGATAAAAAATAGTAGGTGCGCAAGTTCATATCATGATAAACACTCATCAATTTATATCAAATACTTTTTGAGCTAGGCGTGTCACAAGGTGAAAATGTGCATTTTTGACTATTTCAGGGGCCATTACTCTAGAAATAGGGCGCGGGCCCAGATTAAAAATAGGAGATGCGCAAATTCATATCATGATTAAGACTAAGGCAAGGTTTCATGAATCTATATCAAGTACTTTTTGAGCTAGGCGTGTCACAAGGTGAAAATGTGCATTTTTTACTATTTCAGGGGCCATAACTCTAGAAATAGGGGGCGGAGCCAAACGAAAAATAGGAGGTTTGAAAGTTCATATCATTATAAAGACTCATGCAAGATTTCATCAATTTATATCGAATACTTTTTGGGCTAGGCGTGTCACAAGGTGAAAATGTGCATTTTTTACTATTTCAGGGGCAGTAACTCTAAAATTAGGGGGCTGAGTCAGACGAAAAATAGAAAGTGCGCAAGTTCATATCATGATAAAAACTCTTGCAAGGTTTCATCAATTTATATCAAATACTTTTTGAGCTATGCGCGTCACGAACTTCGGACGGATGGACGGACGCACGCACGGACAAGAGCAAATCTATATGCCCCCACCACTCATGGGGGCACAATTAAGATAGCAATAGACAGTCTGAGGTCATTTCGTAACAACTGCACAATTTTTGTAGTGTTGCTTCGAATATTTATTTACCCCACCCACTTTTTCCCAGTTTGAGAGTGTACCACTCTTCCAATATTAATCAGAGTATACTGATATACTGTCATTTTAATGTTTATTTAGTTTACAATATCTGCTGAAAATAACACCTTAATATCTCAACTAATAAAAAATGTTTTAGCTTTTTGGTAAAGTTCGTCCATTGAAAATCAGTAAATTTGATTAGACCACTTTGTGGCTCTGTGATGAAAAAAGTATTCAGTACAATTTAAAATGCAACATATTGTGTGAATGTCCATTGCATAGTTATTTTATCATGAAAGTTTCAGGTAAAAGGTTAGAACCAATTTTAAAAAAATAACAGAAATTGTGTTCCCGGCTGGTCACATGTCAGATTACCCCACCCACTTTAAATGTGAATATCTATAAAAGTAAGTCAAAACTGGTAACAGTAATACTTGTTAATGAAACTTAATACATGTAGGTATATTACCACAAAGTATAAATAAAATCAAAAAACATTTTGCGCAGACACCTAACTGGGACCCCCCCTTTGTAGACGCAGTCGGTGTTATTTTTAGCATGTAAACATACGCGAAAACATTATCCAATAAAATAGACAGCTATTTTAGCGTTGTCAGTGAGTGTCATCATTAGTATTGCTGGCGAGTTGCAAGCCTGTTACATGTGTTATCCAGCTGTTACGAACTTATCACTATAACATCAGTCGATTATAAATTTACTGTAAATTAATGGTACCCCTCCCATTTGGCCATCGTTTTGTATCCAGGTTCAGGATGTTTTGTGACCTTTATATGAAATTGCAATCAATTTCGTATTTAATTTTTACCATCCAAGAGTGATTTACCATTCATGTAATGTATCCCTTGAACAATTTTCACTACCATTTTTAGGTGCCTTCATGACACTACCACACACTACCCCAACACCACACACTTTCGCAGGACTATCTAACACTTCAACACACTACCCCAATATTACCCCACCCCCCTCTCCCCTAATGCTACCACACTCTTCCCCCATCACTGCAGGACCCTGTTACTTTGTATTTATATTCTTAGAAAATTTTAGTTGTGCATCATGACTGCACACATTTCATGTTGTTTTATTCAAATGGATGCATTTTCAAATGTTCTTAATGACTGTTTACTTTCAGATCATTTTGTTTGCTTGTTTCTTCGTTTGTTTTCTCGGACAATAGCTTTAAGTGTGTTACCGTATCATTGATGTAAACCAAGTATAAATAAAGATTATCATTGTATCTGGAGTAGATTCAATGTTCATGTTGCAAAGCACCATATCTATACAGGTAGTATATAAAATATATAAAACTAGTTAAACAAGAGGGCCAAGATGGCCCTAGGTCGCTCACCTAAGAAACACTCCATAACAGTGTAAAACATGTTTGACCTAGTGATTTCATGGAAACAAATATTCTGACCAATTTTCATTAAGACTGGACCAAAAAATTGGTCTCTTGCAATAAAACAAGTATTTTCTTAGATATGACCTAGTTTTTGACTCTAGATGACCCATGTTCAAACTCGACCTAGATTTATCAAGGCAATCATTCTGACCAAAATTAATGAAGATCAACTGAAAATACAGCCTCTATCACATACAGAAGTTTTTCTTTGATTTGACCAAGTGACCTAGTTTTTGACCTCAGATGACCCATATTCAAATTCGACCTAGATTTCATTAAGGCAATCAACCTGACCAAATTTCATAAATATCAACTGAAAAAAACAGTCTCTATCGCATACACAAGATTTTTCTTTAATTTGACCTAGTGACCTAGTTTTTGACCTCAGATAACCCATATTCAAAACCGACCTAGTTTTCATCAAGGCAATCACTCTGACCAAATTTCATGAAGACCAATTGAAAAATACATCCTCTATTGCATACACAATGTTTTTCTTCGATTTGACCTAGTGACCTAGTTTTGGACCCCAGATGACCCATTTTCGAAATCAGCCTAGATTTTATCAAGGTAATCATTCTGGCTAAATTTCATGAAGATCAGTTAAAAAATACAGCCTCTATTGCATACACAAGGTTTTTCTTGGATTTGACCTAGTGACCTAGTTTTTGACCTCAGATGACCCATTTTCAAACTTGGTCTAAATTTCATCAAGGCAATCATTCTGACCAAAATTCATGAAGATCAATTGAAAAATACAGCCTCTATCGCATACACAAGGTTTTTACGTGATATGACCTAGTGACCTAGTTTTTGACCCCAGATGACCCATTTTCGAACTTGGCCTAGATTTCATCAAAGTAATCATTCTGACCAAAATTCATGAAGATCAATTGAAAAATACCGCCTCTATCGCATACACAAGGTTTTTTTCTTGATTTGACCTAGTGACCTAGTTTTTGACCCGAGATGACCCATTTTCGAACTCGGCCTAGATTTCATCAAGGCAATCATTCTGACCAAAATTCATGAAGATCAATTGAAAAATACAGCCTCTATCGCATACACAAGGTTTTTCTTTGATTTGACCTAGTGACCTAGTTTTGACCCGAGATGACCCATTTTCGAACTCGGCCTAGATTTCATCAAGGTTATCATTCTGACCAATATTCATGAAGAAGAATTGAAAAATACAGCCTCTATCGCATACACAAGGTTTTCTTTGATTTGACCTAGTGACCTAGTTTTTGACCCGAGATGACCCATTTTCGAACTCGGCCTAGATTTCATCAAGGCTATCATTCTGACCAATATTCATGAAGAAGAATTGAAAAATACAGCCTCTATCGCATACAACAGGTTTTTCTTTGATTTGACCTAGTGACCTAGTTTTTGACCCCAGATGACCCATTTTCGAACTCGGCCTAGATTTCATCAAGGTTATCATTCTGACCAATATTCATGAAGATTAATTGAAAAATACCACCTCTATCGCATACACAAGGTTTTTCTTTGATTTGACCTAGTGACCTAGTTTTTGACCCCAGATGACCCATTTTCGAACTCGGCCTAGATTTCATCAAAGTTATCATTCTGACCAATATTCATGAAGATTAAATGAAAAATACAGCCTCTATCGCATACACAAGGTTTTTCTTTGATTTGACCTAGTGACCTAGTTTTTGACCCGAGATGACCCATTTTCGAACTGGGCCTAGATTTCATCAAGGTTATCATTCTGACCAATATTCATGAAGAAGAATTGAAAAATACAGCCTCTATCGCATACACAAGGTTTTTCTTTGATTTGACCTAGTGACCTAGTTTTTGATCCGAGATGACCCATTTTCGAACTCGGCTTAAATTTCATCAAGGTTATCATTCTGACCAATATTCATGAAGATTAATTGAAAAATACCACCTCTATCGCATACACAAGGTTTTTCTTTGATTTGACCTAGTGACCTAGTTTTTGACCCGAGATGACCCATTTTCGAACTCGGCCTAGATTTCATCAAAGTTATCATTCTGACCAATATTCATGAAGATTAAATGTAAAATACAGCCTCTATCGCATACACAAGGTTTTTCTTTGATTTGACCTAGTGACCTAGTTTTTGACCCGAGATGACCCATTTTCGAACTCGGCCTAGATTTCATCAAGGTTATCATTGTGACCATTATTCATGACGATTAATTGAAAAATACAGCCTCTATCGCATACACAAGCTAAATGTTGACAGACGACGGACGACAGACGACAGACGACGGACGACAGACGACGGACGACGGACATCGAGCGATCAGAAAAACTCACCTGAGCATTGCTCAGGTGAGCTAAAAACAAATGTTCTATTTAATTTTAACTATTTAACAATTTTTATTGTGATTAATTTTCAATCTAGATCTACTGGTAATTTGAGAGTAAATGTGTAAGCGACCTGGTAGCATTTGCAAAATTATTTCTTGTAATTAAAAATTTCTATTATAAATTATATCACTAATCGTAGTCAAAGTTTGAGACAGATTAATCTGTAAGTCATTCAAATCAAACGCAGTAAATATGTCTGCTGCTAATATTTAATTTGTGTTTGTGAACATTTATTTCAGGTAGTCAACCGTCTAGAGAGACAGATGTATCTTCTCTGACTCAAACACAGACTGATGTAACATCTCAAAATGAGAGAGGCTGTGTCAGCAGCCCAGCTGATACACTAAATTCTGAGACTGCTTGTAGCAGTCATGACCAGTCTCATAAGATAGTGCCTGATAGTGACCAGTCTGAGTCATCTGGTAAATATGAAACAAAACAAAAACACAATCAATTCAATTAAAATATCTCATGATGTAATGTCTGATAATAAATGTACAAAACTGATTGTAATAATTATATGTAGACTCTTTATTAAAAAGTTTAAATTAATATCTTTTGTATTGGCTGAGAAATAAACTAAAAGCAGTGCTTCTTGCATGACCAGGGGCATATTGTTTTTGGTCTGTTTGTCTGTCTGTCTGTCTGTCACAAAACTTGACCATTGCTTATTAAATGATTAATCAGTCATTTGTTGATGAATCTCTTTGAAACTCACACACATTACTCCTTTCTTACAAGTCCACGTGGATTCACCTGCTTTTCAAGGTCAAATACTCACCTTTTTTTAATCAGTTAAAATGATGTTGACTTTTCTTCGGCCTGGAGTTATTGTGTTTCAAAAACACATCTATTTTTTTTCTTTCAGCACCCTGTTCGTCAATTGCCACACCGAGTCCTTGGACAGCAGATGCAAGCAAACAGCTTATAGAGGAACTGTTTGGATCCAGAATTGTGCATTCTATATATACCTGCTCATTGATGTGTGACAAGTTAAGCAAGGTAGAAACTGAGAGGCTTGAGAAAAAGAAGTTTAATCACAGTACTTTCATAAACAGAACTAACTGGTGGTTGGTGTATGTTGGAGGAGAAGGCATTTACTGCTTAGTGTGCAAAAAGCATATGAGCCGTGCCATGGGAAAACCAACATAGTGGGTATGCGACCAGCATCGATCCAGACCAGCCTGCGCATCCGCACAGTCTGGTCAGGATCCATGCTGTTCGCTAGTAGTTTCTCCAATTCCAATAGGCTTTAAAAGCGAACAGCATGGAGCCTGACCAGACTGTGCGGATGCGCAGGCTGGTCTGGATCCATGCTGGTCGCATACCCACTATGTTGGTTTTCTCATGGCACGGCTCAATTATGATGAAACACCCTCAGAATAACATAATATTCACTGTGTGTGTCATCGCCTAGCTCTTTCATGCAATGATTCAAATGAAGCACTGACATACATCAAAACTGTTGAGACACTCCTCTGTCAGTTATGGCAGCTCTTTGAGAACTCACCAAAAAAATGGCGTCATACTTGAAGGTACCATTAGTCCTGAAGTCTATCAACCTAGAAGGAGATAAGTTAGCAAAAGTTACAAGGCGTCTGAAAAAAGCTTGTCGGACAAGGTGGTTGAGTATGGATGCTGCAGTGAGTGGTGTTCGGCAGGACTATGAAGCCTTACTACAAACTCTATCTCTGTTGGAAGAAAAGGATGCTGCTGCACATGGTCTGTTGATGAAAATGAAACCTTTGAAGTTCTTGGGTGCCATCTATATTCTCAGTGACATACTGCCTGTACTTTCAGAACTGTCCAGACACTTCCAGCATGATTCCTTGAATTTCTCCAGCAATTAATCAGTGCAAGGACAAGCTGAAACAAATTAGGGAAAATGAAGAGCCCTTGCAAAAGTTATATGAAGACATTGATACACAATGTAGCTTTACTGACATGTGTGCAGAGATCAAATCCAATGCAAAATCCTCCAATGAGCTTCATGCTCTTCTGAGGAACTATATTGACAGTTTAATAAAGAACATAGACAGAAGATTTTCAGACACATCAGCAGTTGTTGCAGCATTTGCTATATTTGACCCCACCACATTACCCAGGTCTGATGAAGTACACTTTAAGACATATGGGGATAGCCAGATAGCTTTCTTGGCAGACCATTTTTTCTCAGATGATGTTGAGAAAGAAAAGCTGAAAATACAGTGGAATGGATTCAAGTACCATACACATGACATTCGCCTTTCAAACATGCCAAAGGAAGTAAGAGATGGCAAGGCTCGCATGACACCAACAGAATGGTTGCTGCTCCAGCTACTGAGAAGTGCAGGGCTCAGGCACTTCAATCCAGAGTTAGTGTTTGTTGCAGAGGCTGCAGCCTCTCTGCCTGTGTCAAATGCTTGGCCTGAGAGGGGAGCCAGCATATTGAAAGTTATTAAAACCAAACTTAGGAACAGACTGAGCAGTGGGTTGCTGGAAGGTCTGCTGCATGTTGACATCAATGGTCCCGATGTGGACCACAGTCAACCAGTAATCAAGAAAGCTGTGAACACCTGGCTTGCAGCAAAACCAAGGAGAAAACTAGAAACTCCAAAGGGTGTCACTCAGTGTGAGTCCAGGAATGCCAGTGTGCAGACGGTAGAGTCCTCCTCATTCACGCCTTGCAGGGAAGACATTCAGGGCTGTCTTGAAAGAGATTCTCCTGGAGGAGGAGTTTGACAGTCACTCTGATGAAGATGCCGATAATGATTCAGACTTTGATCCTTTCTGATTTCTGACACTGCTGTCCCTCTGATCAAGATGTTTACTGATACTAGTTTATGTTTTTATTTTTTTCTCTCCCAAATTTAACAGGGATCAGCCTACAAGGCGATTTGAGCGATATCGTCGCTTTAAAGTCGGCCACTTCGCTTAATTATCGCCTCCGGGCGAAATCCAAATCGCCGAGTTTTTCAGCGAGTTATTATCTGTTTACTTAAGTTGCAAAACTTGATGCATATTCTAGATTAAATTATCGATAAATCCATAGTCAACCCCGCCTACTCGCCTGTCAAACTTCAGCCAATCGTAGCGTTAATATCTAACAGTGTCAATCAATAATATTGTAAGCCGCCGCCATTTTGAAAATTTTCAATCGGCGTGTAAAAAGCCGATAAACTTAACGAGAGCATGATTTTATGCAACAATTGTATATTATTCTTTCATTTTATTAAAGATTACTTCAAAAATTATTTCAATTACCATAATTACGGTCAATTTCTGTAAATGAACGGCTCGGGTACTGTGGATAAAAAATGATTTCGCGGACGTCAGAACTGCCGTACAAAATATTGTAAAAAGATCGCCATTAACTACGAGTTTGGTATTATTTTCGAAAAGAATAATAAATGAATAAATTAAATGTATAAATCTGAACAAATTGGTGCAAAAATCGGGCATTATAAAAGTACGAGAATCGAAACATTAATGAAAATTTTCACGCCGTTTTGATCGTGCACCTGTTAAATTTACGAATTTCGGACATGTAAATTTCGGATAAAAATTTAAAGGCGACTTTTTCATAGCTAAGTTTATACTTTATTTAGAAATTCATGAAAATGATAATGCAAGAATCAATTTCCTTAAATATTTACTGTTTATAAGTTACAGCTAGACCCACAGAAAGTGGATATATATGGGCAAGAAACTGAATGCTATGCCGATTCTTCTCCTTAAATTTCTCAACTTCTCCCTAAATTCTGTGGAGGGAGAAGTCACTTCTCCCTAAAATTTTGACCTAGGCTGATCCCTGTTTAACAGGTGAGCTCATAATATGTGAAAATAAGGGTTATACTATATATAAAATTGCAGTGAAAAAGGTGTTCTTAAATGCTCCCAAAATGCCCCAGAATGCAGGAAATGAAGCGCTGAATTTCGAAATTTTTCGGGGGGAGGGGGGGCGATAAACGGCACTATGAGTCAGAATGTGATGCACTTCACTGGCAAGGGATAAGCTATTATCAAAACAAGTAAAAATAAAGTTTGAAATGTCAAAACACCCTACTTTTGAAGTTTCACCCCCCAGTTTGATGACCCAGTGGGGGGGGGGGGGGGGGGGGGGGAATAAAAAAAAAACACACAAAAAATTTGGTGGGAACCCTGCTTGAACCTTAATTCATAGTGTGTTTGGGTACAAAATGTTAATTCATAGTGCGATTAGGCACGAATCATTTAAATGGTTTTGTTCCACAGTTGTTTCGTACACCCTATTGAATAACAAAGTATTTAAAAAATCACAGTTAAGCGGGGGGTGGGGGGTGAATTCACAATTATGAGGAAAAAAAACGCTGATTTTCACAATTTTTCTGGTACCGGGCCCATTCTCAATTTAAAAAAAACTCACTGACAGAAAGGAAGATGTTGGTAGGATAAAAGCAAGTGTTATACACAGGGTTGTCAATAAGTTTTGGTTTAACAGGCTGAAATAAGAAAGTAACCGACCAGCTAGGGCCCTGAATTACGTACAGGAGCAATTTTCTGTATGTTTCAGGTCACTATTTATACATGAAAAACGTACATATTTATGTGAATGGGAACCTAGTCCAAATGATAGGATGTTTCAGGACAGCGTGATAACTTTTGATAACTGTTGTTTTAAATGTGCTATATTTATTAAATTCAATGTCATCAATGTAACTGATGCTTAATAGACAATGCTTGTGTTGTGTATGTTTGTATGTACTTGTTTAAAATAATGAAACTTATTATACATTTGTAGTTGCATTTAAAGGTCAAATGTGTTGAAAAAAAGAACAATATAGTCATTGTTATAACTGCATTTCAATGTGTAAGTGTATTATGATATACTGTTGATGTACTTGTTTTAAATAATAAAGTTGTTAACAATTACAGATTTCATTTCTTTCTATTATAATAGATATACCGGTAGTATATATTAAGCAGCTGCGGCTCCCACAATGTATTTTGTAAGGTCTCGGATTCTTTGGCTACTCAATCTGCAATATTGGCTATAATTTTTGGCTAAAGGTAATTGTAAGATTTGGCTAAAAGATTTATCAATTGGCTAAAAGCTTGGCTACAAAAATATTTATCCCAGCGCGAGCCCTGTTTGACGGTCCCTGTCCCGTTCAAACTTATTCTGCATAATTCTGTCAGGAAATCCCCAACAGAAATCCGTTGGGAACATTTTCTGGTACATGTACAAAGTATTTGCAATGATTACATCTCTGATAATGAATTTTTGCAGGGATCGAATTTTAACTTTTTTTCCCACTAGCAAATTTTTGCTGGTGCCATTTTTTTTCTAGTAGCAGAATGATGGGTTCCACTAGCAATTATTTAAAAGCTGTTTTCATGCTAAATTTATGAAGTTGTTTTGTTGTTGTTTGGTTTCATATAAAAGTTCACGGTCCGGACAGGCAGGGGACTTTCTGGTTTTGAAAGTACAATACGAACCAAAGTACTCAATGATTCTTTGGACTTTTGGCTGGACGTTGAAGTTTTAAGTTTTTCTCAGGTCACTGCCCCTAGTGTTGCTAGCATGTCTTCACGGGCCTTTTTGGACCAAGAAACATGTAATTTTCCTCTCCATTTCTGCAGAACTTTGCAAATTACAGACTGAAATGAAAACAAATATTGCCTAGATGCTTACTTAGATATCCAATAATTACTTTTGTATAAAGCGACAAGCGTCTACAAGCAGTCACGTGATTATCGGTAAATTAACTGCCCCAAAGGAGTTTTTAAAGAGAAAAGGACAGTTTGAGCAAATTCCCAAATTTTCGATTGTGATCGCAAAAATATTCGAGTGCCAAGATTTTCTACTCGCATTTTTTTTTATTCTTACTCGAATTTTGCGAGTTAGCGACCGCTAAATTCGATCCCTGTTCTGTTGACATTAAAGCATAAACTTACCTTGCTGACATTTTATAAATGTATATTTTGTGTTTTGTTTCTGCAATTTAGTGTTAATCGGCAGACTGATGTGTACTGAAACCGGTGTCAGGGTAGATATCTCCTCACACCTGTCACTTCATATTTTCGAAGATTTAAGTCTCTTATTTCAAATTATGAGTTATATTCAACTCATTTGAATTTTCTACATGAATTTTAATGTCAAATTTATGAGAGCAAGTAAGTCTGACCAGTATATTATGACTTTTTGGGATTTTTTAATGTCTTCGTTCTCCTAACAGTAAAATGCAGATACGGGTAAGGCTTAGAGGGATGACAACTAAAAAATATCAGATCATAAAATAAGTCATCCTGATAAGCCAAATGAGTAAGGCTAATGGGAACCCTGTCAAGGGTCAATAATATACTACAGGGTGACTAACGAAACAAATCTTGATCAAACAGACGCTTTTCCTTGCAAAAATCGGTAACAAACTTCTTTTAAATTTTTCAAACCTTTTTTTCAAAAATGTTTTTCTACTATTTTTAGAGATGTTCACACCAATTGTGAATAGGGCTGTCATCGATAGAAACGATATCGATGTATCAACGATATTTTTTTGTCGATTGATTATCGATTCCCATTTTCAAAAATCGATATTTTACAGACAGAACAAAACTATCCAGATAAACACTCAGACCCTCAAAAACAATAAAGTTCACAAAGTTGTAAATTTAGATAAACGTAAAAGAGAAGTGAAGGCAAAATAAAAATGAAAGATTTTATCTGGTTTTATTTATTTCTTTTATTTCATAGATACAAATACAACACAATCAAACGGTAATATGAAAAGTAGGCAATAAAACTATAAAACTAAAAATAGCATTTACAGGAAGGTATATAGTATGCATATGAACAAATAGGTTGTTAATCCAACTTAATAATCGATATATCGATGTATGGTCGATATTTGTCTTCTGATATATCGGTATTGTCGATATGCCTAAGACCTAATCAATGACAGCCCTAAATGGGTCCGGCCAACCCAATTTGAAAAGGCAGTGGCTAGGTAGCCGGTTCCGGCTACCTAGACCTTTAGTCTACGTAGCCGGTTCCGGCTACCTAGATTAAAGGTCTAGGTAGCCGGCTCTATATATACATATCATATATGAACATGTAAGTAAAGGTAGCCGGCTTTAATAAACTGTATCTATAAAGAATTATAAGGATCATTAAATTAGTTAAATAAAATACATTTCTTCCGATTTACTATTAATTGTTTGTGGTTTACCTGTTTATTTTGCCGTATTTACGCACTCATATCGGCGAACATTTTGTTATGTTAGAATGTACTCGATACATATTCGAGATACAGTGATTCATTCCTAAAAGAAAACAAAACAAACAGTTTTAAAAAGGCAAAACAAAGAGCATCATCATATATTAAATGATGCGACTCTACTGAACATAACGACGTTGGATCATTTCGTGTGCCTTTTTTAAGTGAAAATTTTAAGTGATCATTTCTTTCGCACTTTCTATGTGCGTCTTTAATTAATTATCTAATTACTTACTAATTTCTTCTCCGATTTGTCTACAATTCAATGATCTTTATTGGTTCTAATTGTTTGTTTGAACATATGAGCTCTTTATTCTAAGGTAGCGTGATAAATGTGAAATGTAAAATTACATAATTACATGTATACATCAAAAGACCTAATTCTAAAGGATCGCCGACAATTGAAATCATCGATCAAAACTGGTGTATTTTTTTACATTTATAACAAACTACAAAAATTCATTTAAAATTTTACTTTTAATTATAAACATGCCATTTAAACACGCCGATGACGATAACGACACTTTGATCATTTGTTGATAACATAACAAAATATCGGCCGATATGATACGAGTGCATAAATACGGCGAAATAAACAGGTAAATCACAAATAGTAAATAAGTCACAAAAAATGTAACTGATTTAACTAATATAATGATCCTTTATAACAAAATTTATTAAAGCCGGCTACCCTGACTTACGTGTTAATATATGATATGTATATATATATAGAGCCGGCTACCTAGACCTTTAGTCTAGGTAGCCGGAACCGGCTACGTAGACCTTTGGTCTAGCTAGCCGGAACCGGCTACCTAGCCACTGCCATTTGAAAAATGTGAAAGACTGTTTGCAACTATGAATAGGTCCAATATTCGGAACCATTTACCACGGAAAAACCTGTGAATTCTTAACAAATCCGAAACATGGCTAGAAACAACTTTGGTTCGAAACTAAGTCAAACTCGTGCCAACAAATGCAAAAAGTACGAAACATGGGTCGAAACAATTTTGGTTCGAAACTAAGTTAAACTCGTGCCAACAATTGCAAAAGTGACTACCTTCTGAATACTAGCTTGGTTCGGAGGAGGACCCTTAGGTCCTTTCTGTTGCGGGGGAACAAAAGCCAGCGACATCTAGGTAATTTAAATTGATCAAACAAAGAAATCCTGATTTTCTTTCTATTTCCGGTGTCAGCGATTAAAACACGTCGTAGGAAATCGATTTAGGTGTAAAACCCTGATTCCAAAGGCTACACAACACTAAATTTACACTCTCCGCAGAATGATATTTTCGGAAAATATTTAAGGTTAATTAAAGATCTATAAAAATAATAAAAGTATTATATACTTCTTTGGGTTACTGGTACTGATGATAAACCCGAACAGAAAATGAGTTTTTTTTTACCTGTAACTTTTTTATTTCTGCAAACTGTAAGCAATGGTCGGTATCACAATAAAGCTTAACATTTGCTGCAAACATACATAATTCAAATTTATATTTAGTAAGCAAACTCACACGAAGTGAGGCCCAAAAAGGGGTTTGTAAAATGTGGACTGTTTGAACGTTGACTTATGATAAATTCGAACACTTTATCATTTACAAAATTTTCTTCGTATTTTTATATTGAAACTTTCCCCAAAAAGCTGCAGCAGTCATTCCTGATCAAGTAATGAAAAGTTACCAGATGTCAGGCCTTAATGTTTCGACAGTGAGCATAAGCAAAAAACACCCACTTCCCCAGTAATTTTGGATAAATATTTTTTATACAAATAAATGTAAGTTATTTATTTATACAGAATATTTACCAATTTTGTTTTTGTTTACACCAGTTGGTGTTGTAAGTTGAAACTATTAGATGGTGTGTTCAGTTTTATAAATAACCGATTGCAATCGAATATTTCCAAGGTGGTCGACTTTATCATCTGTTCGGGTTCATCATCAGTACCAGTAATGCAACATTAAAATGTAATCAGAGATAGCTATTGGGTTAATCCCAACAAAAGAGTCAGTTATTTATATCCGTATTCTGTAAAAAAGACTTCTGTACACTGTTTTAAACAACTGCGGCTTTCCCAGATAGTAGACAGGCGTTGGCCCAACGTTGGGCCAACTGCATATTCTTCGTTGGCCAAACGAAGAATGCCAACGTTGGCCCAACACCATTTTGCTAATTGGCGCAACGTTGGCCCAACGGCTGGTACACCGTTGGCCCAACGACTGGTATCCTACACTCATCGTTGGCCCTCCATTGGGCCAACAGAATTTTTTCGTCTATCATGGATGGTCCAACGTTGGGCCAACTCCATGTCTTTGTTGGCCAAACGAAGGATGCCAACGATATCCCAACGATTACGAATTTGAAAAAATAAAATAAACAGAGTTAAGTAAAACTAATATTATTTAATCATTTCATTTTCAAATAATTGTGACTTTATTTAACATGTATCAGTAAGAAATCTAACATTTATTTAAATTTTGTTTGCAAGTTTTTCTGAAGAAATAATTATTTTGCAAGATCCCTGTCTCTGAGGCTGATAGATTGCTAGGATCGTTTTGAATTTTCAAGTTAAAAAGATCTTGATTAATATTAGTTTTATGGCCAAAATATATTTTCGGTTGTAAAGAAAAACAAAACAATTTTCTTTATAATTTGTGAGTATTTATTTATTTTCAACATCATCGATGTGTAGCGTGCACGGTCTAGCTCAGTATATTCAATATCATATAATTTTCCTATGGGCTTCATTGCCGAATGATTGGAAAACAAATGATTCTTAAAATGATTGGTGAAATATAAAATAATTAATGCTAATCAATCTATCTCAATTTAACTGATGATGAGTACTCAAAATTAGTGGATGGGATCTTGTAGTATGGAGATTCACAACAAACAATGCCTGAGGTGAATACCATACATTAAGAGTTTACCAAAATACTACTAGATGTCAAGTTCCTGTCGTCGTGGCCCTTAAACGAAACGCAATGTTTTGAGTAAGAACTCAGACTATGACAGGAGGTCAAGAACCCAATAGTATATGGTAATTATTTCTTATTTATTATCGCTCGGCAGCTTGGCAGATTCATATAATATATTTACTTTGACGTTGTTGACTCCTCGGTAGCCAGGCAGGTTCTGATCTGTTCGTGGCGCTGTCCCGGTGTTTATAAGCTTTTATCCAATTGTAATTAATGAGCGCTCAATGATTATGACAAAATCAAGCTCCTTAGTACATTGATAATGGAAGTGCTTAGTTTGTCCTTAATTTGTGTATTTTCCGTTATTAGAGCCTGAAACTATCGTAATTAACGTGTCAGTAGATAGAACTTTCTTTTCTAGGAATTCATGAAAGATTAGTGCTTATTTCATTCAGTCTATCATCTAAAATATTGAATTATGACGGATCATCGGCGGTTCGAATATGATTGGGTCTAACTATTCTAGGTACGAATCATAAGGTATGCGGTGACTAAATTATATCAAACATCCTGATAGAGGCATCTCGCCACAGATGAAGAGAATCTGAAATTTATTTTTGCTTGGTTTCATTCTATGCTTCCTAAAGTTTTTCTTATAGGTTTTGTACAGTATATGCAGTCATGGCAACACGTTATACATAAAATTCGTTTACGGACACAAGGGAATAACGAGCTGTATACACAACAGATCAATAATGGACTTGTATTGCTTACCAGAGCTGTTTGCAGGCTGAGTGTGTCTTGAACGACCAGGTAGCATTTATGTATATAACAGACTGAGAAATCGGCCTATTTTGATTCTGTGTAAAATATTAATATTAATAATAATAATAATAATAATAATAATAAAAAAAAAAAAAAAAAAGAATTGATACTCTAAGCACACTTAAATGACGTTGAGTTATAGTTAAAGAACAATGTCAGTACTGAAAACAAGATATATTTTTGTAGACGCACCGTCTGCTTAGATATAATTGTTTTTGTGGTATATTACCTACGTTCCCACTTTTCCGCGCAAAAAAAACTAAGATTTACTCATATCTACCATTAGGTAATGGTTTTAGCTGTGATTTATCTCACAGCTGCTTGCTTGCCCAGTCTTGGTGCCCATATGCCAGAATAAGATTGTTTACTATTTTCTAAATGCCCGATGTGTAAACAGCAGCAAGGTAGCCTGAATTGTTACTGGTCCGGACATTTTGGTTGTTCCACAGCGTGTGCTAGGAAATCTCCATAGTGTTACAGCAACATAGGGACCTTTTCAATGTATCAGTATACTGAGTATAGGAATTTATATTTTTAATTTTGTTTTCGTTTTAGGGTAAAAACAATGGTTTTTCACTTTTTTATTGGGGGCACACGTATGGGCACCAGGACTGGACGAGCACCTGTGATTTAACTAGGGACAAAATAAAAAGAATGAAATAACAAACGATGAATATATAATTTAACATTGCTGTAACCAGTCTTGACATACCGAGGTTAGATTTTTCTTGGGCGTTTGAGGGACAAATGAATATGGATTAACAAGTCAGCATTGATTTTGAGCATATTTTGAACTACAAAGTGACATTCGTGATCCTAATTTAAGTAAATCTTGTGTGTGATAAACTGTATCGTTAACTAAGTATTATGAAAGAAGTTTAACTGTTCTTCGTAAAAGTGTATATGCTGTAAGGGTGTATATAGCATTCTAACTTGGTGAAGGGAATTAACGTAGACGGTTCTCCTATACTGGAAGTGAAGACTTGGATACAGATACAGATATATGAGCCGTGCCATGAGAAAACCAACATAGTGGCTTTGCGACCAGCATGGATCCAGACCAGCCTGCGCATCCGCGCAGTCTGGTCAGGATCCATGCTGTTCGCTAACAGTTTCTCCAATTCCAATAGGCTTTAAAAGCGAACAGCATGGAGCCTGACCAGACTGCGCGGATGCGCAGGCTGGTCTGGATCCATGCTGGTCGCAAACCCACTATGTTGGTTTTCTCATGGCACGGCTCATATGGCACAGATCTTGAAACATGGAAAATGATGGTAGTATATGTCCAGGTTAAGGTTCTTAGGTCTTCCTCGAGAAAGTATGTAATTTTGTGAGACAAAATGCTGCGTGCTGAAACAATTTCAGAAAAAATATTTAAACAAATCAGGTTGAAAAGTACACAGTATTAGCCTGAATAATTAGAGTAAATCTAAGAAAGGGGATCAAGAGTCTTCCCCGTGAAATTTTTTAAAAGATAAAATGTACATTGTAAAAGCCATTTAGACACAGAATTCTGAGGTTATCAGTTTGAAAACTATACTTTGCTAGCCTGGATAAGTGGCGTACAGAGATGAAGGTTTGGGGTCCTCTCCCCACTCCCGACAAATGTTTAAATTCTACGAGAAAATCTGGTGTTTTTAAAAGCCATGTACACAAAAGAACTCTGAGCAAATTAGCTTGAAAAGAAAAAAAGAATACACTACTAACGTTAAGTGGAGGTTCGGGAATGGGGGAAAAAGTGCTGTCTCGTAATTCATTAATGTTTTTTTTTTATAAAAGGCATAATATTATTGAAAAAAAAAACATAGCAGGACCATGTATTGATATATCTAAACGCTTCGAATTGGTTATATGCCGAGTGTAATAATTCACCCGGGCTTCGCCCTCGTGCGAATAACATCTTCTTATTGTTTAGATATATTATAATGGTTCTATCATTATATTATAGCTAAATCAAGCACATTAAAATCCTTAAATATGTATTTGAAGAAGCGCTCGTGGATGCCCTTAAATATGTAAACTAAAGATATTTTTGTGTATTAATTAAAATTTTGCACATGAAATATATTATGCATTATTGATCAGTAAGTTGAGGTAGATAAGTCATGCTCTATCAATAGCCAGGCAAAATTTAATTCAAAAGATCTCTGTGACGATATGTAAGATGAAATTACCTTTGAAATCTCTTATTTGTCTATGACAATGTAGGGAAACTCTAAATAGCTATGAGGCACAAGTTAATACCAGTACGGGTTTTCTTAATGATTTTATTCAATATACGGGCATCGGTGTCTAAGAGGTTACCTGATTAGTGTATACTTTCACTGCATTTGTATTCGTAAAGAAAAATATGTATAACCTGCGTGTTCACAATTTTAATTATCACAGCACTTAAAAAAAGTAAGGGTAAACATTCCGGAGGTCAAGGTAATGGTAAAACCTCCGGAGGTCAGTGTAAGGGTAAACATTCCGGAGGTCAAGGTAATGGTAAACATTCCGGAGGTCAATGTAAGGGTAAACATTCCGGAGGTCAAGGTAATAGTAAACATTCTGGAGGTCAAGGTAATGGTAAACATTCCGGAGGTCAATGGGAGGGTAAACATTCCGGAGGTCAAGGTAATAGTAAACATTCTGGAGGTCAAGGTAATGGTAAACATTCTGGAGGTCAAGGTAATGGTAAATATTCCGGAGGTCAAGGTAATGGTAATCATTCCGGAGGTCAAGGTAATGGTAAACATTCTGGAGGTCAATGTAAGGGTAAACATTCCGGAGGTCAAGGTAATAGTAAACATTCTGGAGGTCAAGGTAATGGTAAACATTCCGGAGGTCAAGGTAATGGTAAAACTTCCGGAGGTCAATGTAAGGGTAAACATTCCGGAGGTCAAGGTAATGGTAAACATTCCGGAGGTCAAGGTAATGGTAAAACTTCCGGAGGTCAATGTAAGGGTAAACATTCCGGAGGTCAAGGTAATGGTAAACATTCCGGAGGTCAATGTAAGGGTAAACATTCCGGAGGTCAAGGTAATAGTAAACATTCTGGAGGTCAAGGTAATGGTAAACATTCCGGAGGTCAATGTAAGGGTAAACATTCCGTAGGTCAAGGTAATAGTAAACATTCTGGAGGTCAAGGTAATGGTAAACATTCTGGAGGTCAAGGTAATGGTAAACATTCCGGAGGTCAAGGTAATGGTAATCATTCCGGAGGTCAAGGTAATGGTAAACATTCTGGAGGTCAATGTAAGGGTAAACATTCCGGAGGTCAAGGTAATAGTAAATATTCTGGAGTTCAAGGTAATGGTAAACATTCCGGAGGTCAAGGTAAGGGTATCATTCCAGAGGTCAAGGTAATGGTAAACATTCCGGAGGTCAAGGTAATGGTAAACATTCCGGAGGTCAATGTAAGGGTAAACATTCCGGAGGTCAAGGTAATGGTAGACATTCCGGAGGTCAATGTAAGGGTAAACATTCCGGAGGTCAAGGTAATGGTAAACATTCTGGAGGTCAATGTAAGGGTAAACATTCCGGAGGTCAAGGTAATAGTAAACATTCTGGAGGTCAAGGTAATGGTAAACATTCCGGAGGTCAAGGTAAGGGTATCATTCCAGAGGTCAAGGTAATGGTAAACATTCCGGAGGTCAAGGTAATGGTAAACATTCCGGAGGTCAAGGTAATGGTAGACATTCCGGAGGTCAAGGCAATGGTAAACATTCTGGAGGTCAAGGTAATGGTAAACATTCCAGAGGTCAAGGTAATGGTAAACATTCCGGAGGTCAAGGTAATGGTAAACAATGCGGGGGTCAAAGTAATGGTAAACATTCCAGAAGTCAAGGTACTAATGGTAAACAATGCGGAGGTCAAAGGAATGGTAAACATTCCAGAAGTCAAGGTAATGGTAAACGATTTGGAGGTCAAGGTAATGGTAAACATTTCAGAGATCAAGGTAATGGTAAACATTCCAGAGGTCAAGGTAATGGTAAACAATTCGAAGGTCAAGGTAATGGTAAACATTCCAGAGATCAAGGTAATGGTAAACATTCCCGAGGTCAAGGTAATGGTAAACATTCCAGAGATCAAGGTAATGGTAAACATTCCGGAGGTCAAGGTTAAGATAAACATTCCAGAGATCAAGGTAAGGGTATCACTCCGGAGGTCAAGGTAATGGTAAACATTCCAGATGTCAAGGTTATGGTAAACATTCCGGAGGTCAAGGTAATGGTAAAAATTCCAGAGGTCAAGGTTATGGTAAACAATGCGGAGGTCAAAGGAATGGTAAACATTCCAGTGGTCAAGGTAATGGTAAACATTCCAGTGGTCAAGGTAATGGTAAACATTCCAGAGGTCAAGGTAATGGTAAACAATGCAGAGGTCAAGGTAATGGTAAACATTCCAGTGGTCAAGGTAATGGTAAACATTCCAGAGGTCAAGTTAATGGTAAACAATGCGGAGGTCAAAGTAATCGTAAACAATGCGGAGGTCAAAGAAATGGTAAACATTCCAGTGGTCAAGGTAAGGGTAAACATTCCGGAGGTCAAGGTAATGGTAAACAATTCGGAGGTCAAAGTAATCGTAAACAATGCGGAGGTCAAAGAAATGGTAAACATTCCAGTGGTCAAGGTTATGGTTAACATTCCAGAGGTCAAGGTAATGGTAAACATTCCAGAGGTCAAGGTAATGGCAAACAATGCAGAGATCAAAGGAATGGTAAACATTCCAGAGGTCAAGATAATGGTAAACAATTCGGAGGTCAAAGTAATCGTAAACACTTTGGAGGTTACAATCATTTTGTTTGGCTACTAGAAATCCAAATAACAGGACGTTTTCGAGACAGCGTGATAACTTTTGACTGCCGCTGTCCCGCCACCGCTGTCGCTGTCATCTCTGCCGGGTTAGTTTATACATAATTTATTTTAGGTCGATTGTGAAGGAAGTTCTACAACTTATATTAATCACTCTCGACACCTCATTCCTGATGGAATCCATCGCCACGAGGGTATGAGAGAAGAGGCCAGTTTCCCTTTTAATGATGAGCGCCAAGCAAGGGAGATACTGGTACCATTTTTCACGTCTTTGGTATGACGCGGCCAGGGATTGGATTGACGCTCTACCTCTAGGCTATCGAGGCGGGTTGGCGGCTATAAAATATCAGATCATAAAATAAGCCATCCCGACAAGCCAAACGGGTAAGGTTGGGCTACAAGCTGTTACATACATGAGAAAAGTGCATGTAACCGGACGTTATCCGTGGAATGTGTGCGTTATACCTTTTACTATTCCAGTAGATGCCGCATGTTAACGATTCTATTATTTTAGAGACCTGTTATTGGCAAAGCATATGTAACATTGGATCAATTTAAACAGTTGCATTTTGGTATGAAATATATGATTGTATTTTAAGTTCGCGTGAAGGCATTCAGCCTCCACATACTAAACACGCCCGTACATTTGATACCCAAAGGCACTGTATATTTTTTTTTACTCAAAATGAATGTAGGGCGGACAGAAACATTTACTACGTGTTGTTTTACACTGAAACGATAGCATTAGATAAAGATGATTAAATAGTTTGTCTGTAACACCCGCTTTTAACTCGTTGTTTCTTCACCACGGAATATTTCACGGGTCACAACGCTCTGCTGACTACAGTTTTTCATACAGATTATGTCGTCATATTAGAAGTTTGTATTTTTCAGGACGTTAAAACGCTCTGCTGACTACAGTTTTTCATATAGATTATGTCGTCATATTAGAAGTTTGTATTTTTCAGGACGTTACAACGCTCTGCTGACTACAGTTTTTCAGATAGATTATGTCGTCATATAAGAAGTGTGTATTTTTCAGGACGTTACAACGCTCTGCTGACTACAGTTTTTCATATAGATTATGTCGTCATATAAGAAGTTTGTATTTTTCAGGACGTTACTCACAGAAAGCGTGCACTGTGATTGTGCGCTAGATTGTTTGCTGTTCCGACATCTGCAACACGTTGAAGTTTTTACCGTACGAGAACTATGATTTAAAAATATGCAATATGCAATATTGGATGAATTAATACAACACTGAACAAAGACAAAACAAAACTGTAATTTTAAATATGCGATATTAATTTTCAAATTTTGTATGGAATACACCGGCGTGCTTAAAGTAGGCCTACGCATGTGGCGGCCGCCAATTGCGTAACTACCGGAATGCACAATACGCTTGTGCGAATAATAGTTTGCCAATTCTAGCTATTGTCTAGCTATTTTATTAAAAAATATAATGTCTGGCACTGCTTTGTTACAATAACTTGTTTTCAGCTTTCAAACAGGTAATGTATGCATGTATGCCCGTAACACGACACCTGTTAAACTTCATTTTAAAAAGTCCTTCAAGAACCAAGCCATAACTTATACATGTGAAATAAATATATAATTAACTCTTATAGTGTATAAACATAATTCACAGACAGATGTTTTTTTTTATGTACGAATTATTGGACATTTTTTGTACAAAAATATAGACCTCATTGGATATCGAGTTAGATAACATCACAAAAAAAAAAAAAAGAGAACAAAAACCTTGATGTTAAAGACACCTAATGCATTAACACATTTCTTTGTAACAGTTAGAACGACAATCAGGCAAAAAGATATGATTATTAGAAATATTATCCACTGTGATTTTGCTAAAATTTCAGATGTTATACTGGTCAGCGAATCGTTACCACGGCAACAGTGCACTTGCAAAAAGTAACATTTTTGTCAACTTCTTCGAAACAATTTGAATATTTAAAGTTTTTTGCATGTATTTACATCAACAGCTGTCTGCTTTCATATTTAAAAGTAAGAGACATCATTTCTTGCAAATTAATGATATACCTGATTTTCTGATACACCTGTCTCAGTTACAGCTCTTGCCATTTTACTGCAGATTTGTGTTGTAACATAACGTTTTGTTGATGCAAATATTACATATAAAATATATTGACTTACATAATACAGTTTGACAAATGCAACATATAAACAAGAAAGTTGTTGTTTACAAAAGCAAAATCATATGGTTGAATTAGACCCATCGGTTTTTCGCACGAGTGGATAGCGCAAAGAAGGAGTCCTTTACTTATTTAAATACGGGAAAAATATCGTAGGTATTTTAGCTTTGCTAACGATGTGATAATATTCAATGTATTATCTTTCTTATGAATATTTTATTTTTAAAATGAATTGAAAAGAAAATGGCCTTTCTTGCGTATACTTTATGTCCGTCTATCCTCAATTAGATACATAGTAAAATATTGATAATTTGCTGAAATTTCTTCTGTTTGACAAAGAATAAATAGATTCATATATATTTGCCGTTAAAGGGAATTCCTATAGTTTTTTTATGCGCATCTTTCTGCGCAGCCAACACTATAAATGGAAAATTGAAGTGAAGTCAACATTTGTTGGAATATGTGACAGACAATCTTAAATATGAGGAATCTTGAATAATATAACATTTTTAATAAGTTTTATCAGTAATCAAATGTTGATATTGGTCATGTTGTATTGACATGTAACATGCCTGACATGTATCTTGCCATTTTTGTGGCTGTCTTTTGACAGCGCATTTTAGTACAAAGACAGTGTTGTTCATATAATGTTAGACAATTGACTTTGTATATAAGACAATATCTCCGTTCAGATTATTTAATATTCAATTATAGAGAGATTTAAGAATTTTTAAACTTTTTTTTAAACTTCTAGCAGATATACATGTAATCAATTTGGTCAGGTTCGAGCCATTTTTCGTCCGAACAGGTGTTGTATTCAAGCGGTCTTAACATAAAATTTAGCCTGGTGACCCATATATCTTTAGCGCCAAAAAAAAAAAAAAAAAAGGAAAAAAAACCTATGGAACAGTTTTTTTCAAAATTAAAAAAAAAATCTTCACTATGGGTATAAAACAAGATTTTTTTTTTCATTTGTACCCATTTTTGTAAGAATATTGTATTACAAATATGACTATGATATCAAATAAGTATATGATAAAATCTGTAAAAAGAATAAACCTTATTGTGCTGTCTTGATGCATATTTTGGTTGGTATTTATAAAAATAAAGCAGAAAATTATGAAAATGTTGAAAAATTGCTAGCAGTTTCAGCAACAGTGGGTGTGTTCAAAACAATTTTTCAGAAAAACAAGCCTGGACCAATTGTTTTTATTTGTTCATTGCTTTCTTAAAGACGAGCAAGCTCATTAAGTGCAAAGTTAAAAAGAACTACAATTATTAAGATTAAAAACATGGATATAAATAAGAAGGTTACAGTTGCCCGCCTCTCAGTGAATAGAATCAAACTGGGGCTGGACTGTATGTGTAGGGGAAGACCATTCCAGGAACGAATTGCTCTTGGAAAAAAGGAGTTAAAGTGTATTGCGTATGAGATTGTGGGATCAAGTAAATCAGGTTTCTTCTAGGTGTGAGGTGGTTATAGTCGACTGCAATAAGACTGTACTTTATCTTAAAAAATATGATAAGGGACTTTTTGATGCGGCGTTGTTCAACGGATTGCCAGTTGAGATCTGACACTGCTTGTTTGACCATAATTGTTACATAGTATACATACCTATCGAGCTGCAGATCGTTGTACTCTTTCAATTTTGTATGTGAGGGATTTTTGCCAAGGGTGCCATATAGAGGAACAGTATTCAAGCTGTGGGCGGACATAGGTGTTGTAAGCTGTTTCTTTTACTTTTCTGTTGTTTGTTTTGACATTTCTTTTGATGAATCTGAGTGAGTTATTTGCTTTCGATGTGATGTTATCAATGTGTTGTGACCAACAGATCTTTACTTAGTGTGACGCTCAGGTATTAAGCAGCTTCTGTAGCTTTTAGTGCTATATTATGGCGTATATAATTGTAGATAGGTTTTTTTTTCAAGTAATCCTCAATACCTCACACTTATCCGGACTGAACTCCGTTGACCAGTCCTTTTCCCAGGCTTCTAGAGAATGGAGATCATTTTGTAGGGATTCGGAAACAAGGGTGGATTTAACCGTCAGATAGACAATAGTGTCATCTGCAAAAAGTCGTGTCTTACTTTTGATGGATTCTGGGAGGTCATTTGTGTAGGCTAGGAAGAGACAAGGGCCAATGACGGATCATCGTGGAACCCCAGGAAGAACAGGAAGTTCATCTGAGGTGAAGCCATCCACAACTACTCTTTGGGAACGGTCCTTGAGAAATGACTTGATCCACTGGGATGCTAATGGTTGGACTCCCAGGGTATCGAGCTTATGAATTAATTACCAAAATGGGTTTTGAAAAAAAGTTGGATTGAAAAGGATGTTTGTGTGGGAAGGTGGGGTGTTTGAGATTGATTTTTGTGCGGGAAAAGAAGAAAAAATGACTGGAAAAAGACCCCCCCCCCTTTAAATCGGGGGTGTTTTATGGAGGTAAAGGTTCGTTTTGCTGCAGACATGCGTTGGTAAATTTTCATGAAGCTGTGCTATGTGTCTGTCGACTACTGTTGTTGTTTGAACTTGATGCGCAGAGTCAGAGACAGAGTTCCTGCCACAAGAAATGACAATGAAGCATGTGTCAAAAGCTGGTTTAGTGAACATAATTTTGTTGCTACGATGAAACTTTTTTGCAAGGGGGGTGCCCCACTGTGTTGAAAGGGAAAAAATGGCATCCCGCAGGGCGATGTTTTTGAGAGCAATTTATAATTTTATAAACTTTTTTTGCACTATAAAAATGTGTGAAAGGATGGCTTTCTTACATAGATAAACAAGATGGAAAATAGCTCGGCGGTATTCAACACAATGTCGATTCCTTTAGTACTGTACTGAGCGAGGCGTGTCCGACACTCACAAGGTGTCGATTAACGAAGCAAATATTAGTAGATACATCTTGGAATTTCGGTAGAAACTTGGATGGAATTATTCAGCCTACATCAAGAACAGGACAAGTTTAAATGTGGACTTCTCAAACATTACCAGACAGTGAATTTTGATTGATGTGAGTGGCGCGTTACGTGATTTTCTGACTGAAAGAAGTGTCTGTACGTGAAGTACGGGGAAACTAAACAAAAAAAAGGACAGACTTGGATTTGAGGTTATCTACCTGGATGTACATGTTAAGGAAATACATGAGTAATTATATTCTGGATTGCTTGGAGGGGTTTGTGAGCACAGTCTGGCCCCAAATTCGGACTGTACTTGAAAAAATCAGGACGGAACCCCAAATGATGGATGGAGCAGAAAAGGTCTACGTGAACATTTTAACATTTATTAGACCACCACGTTGTAAGAAATTGGAGATAGAATAAAGTTTTTTTCTAAATGACTTAACTATGAAACATGTAACACAGTTTAGTAAATAAAGTTCTCATTGTTCATTAACATTGTTTTTTTTTTTTTTTCAATGAAAGTTAGATCTGAGCAATAACCAGGAATTCTGGTTATAAGTTCTCATATAACAGTGGGAGCGGTGCCGTTTCGATGTACAACTGTGGGACTGTATAAACAGTGAATCTTCCTTTACCTCAATGATCATTATGTTTTGAACATTTAATTCAGATAGAGAAATGTTGTATCTGTATTTGTAAAACACAAAGCAAAGCCAGAACTGCTTCTTTTTATTTATTTACAAGCAAATCCTAGAGTTACAAAGATATTACACACTGTGCACATTTTGCCTCAAAACAGCCCAGTTCAATGAATGTACAGCTTCAAAAACCCTATCAGTGCATGCTATTTCTTTGATTTGAAATGTACAAGGCATAAACAACGTACTTGTAACACTTTACAGTCGATAAAACAGACTATTTTCTGAAAACATGACCCATTTTTTTTTGCTGCCAAACACGGTTGTATTCTGATCTAAAGCGTTGTGCACATTTGTGATACAAAACAGCTTATTTCAATAACTGCACCGGTTCAAACATTCTGTAAAATACAAAAGTCTTCGTTGATAAAATGTATACAAGACCTTTAGCACCATAAAAAACAGTAAAACAGAGAAGTCTGCGAAATAACTATGACGGTCAAAGATGGTGATACTTGGAAACATGACGGTGGCAAGCCCGTTAAATGCAGAGCCATAGAAATTTGGTACTGTACATTTTTCTAAAGGTGATATTGCGATGCTGAACGAATACGTCGGCTCGTACCTCAGGCCGATGTCCGATTAGCTTAATGTTGAAAAACGAAATGTCAGTTCATACTAGAGAATCGGACACGATATTTTCACATGCCGAAGACCCTTGATGCCTAGTTTAGACCAACCATTTCATAATAGACTTTAATTACCTGTAAGGCAAAAGCAATGATCATTTCTGAAGGTATTTGTGTAAAAGGCTTGTCTATTACTATTGACAAAACAGCGACTTTGTACAAACGAGTCCTTTGGTTAAAGCATACAAATGTCCAGCATTAACTCATAATTGCAGTGAAATCGGCTTTTGGGGTGTCTGGTCCTTGGTGTATGGCTAGGAAAAAGTAGATGAGGTTAGGGTTGGGGTTTGAGCATTTTTGGAAGTTGAATGGTGTGTTGTTTTTACACAGTATGAGGGTTACTGCACAGCATTGGGCAAATTACTGTGACAATCGATCTTGTTCATTGACATAACATAACATAACATAACAAACACATGTTCAAATTCGATTCAGTTTTATTGCATTCATTAATTTATATCAACATGAGTTCAGTTACGCGTGCCAAATTGCTGATAAATGTCTCTGAAACATGTTGCGTTTCTTCCCAGGCGTTTCAATGAACTTAAATGGTGGCATCGGCTTGTAATGTTTCTTATGATCCACCTCTCTCATGAACCTGGTCCGTTTATCCCCTTTTCGACAAACGACAGTAGAAACGTTGCATTTAGCCCCCAATCCAATATACCGTTCATTCCTCGCGACATAGGTTTTGAGTTCATCTCCCCAGTTGTATGTCATATAGTCTATCCACAATATCAAGAATCTAGTATCATATTTCGACAATGCGGTCTCGTATTCACAAGGGATTCGACAAGTCCGTATTGAACAGGCCTGTGGATGTGCGATGTCGTCGTCTGAAAGAAATCCATACAGTTGTTCTTCCAAATAACTCTGGAGACATCTGCTGAGCGTCAATGTATGCTCTGTCTCGTTGTAATTTCTTTATTTTCGTATCTTCGTTTCTTAATAGCATAACCAGAGTTCGAGATCTCTGTCTCAGTGTTTCAATGCTAACAATGTTCACTTTTCATTCGCCAAATTGGTTGAGTGAAGAATTATTTTTTTTTCGGCATCTTGACTGTTGAGAGCTGAAGATATAATGAAGCTCAAGTGCCGATTCCCCGATACTGTAACGAAAAATACGTTTCAATCCATCTGCTTTCTGATTGGTTCAATACAAAGTTAGGCGTGGTTTAAATACCACATATGATTGTCGAAACAATTTTCGCTAGAGGGGTGTGTGGATATGCACTCTAGTGTCATTCTGTATCAGACGATGACAGTGCCAAGTCGCCAGATTTACTGAGCTCGCTTATGACCGAGAGGCGTCGACAAGCAATGGAACGGTTTTTTGTCTTATACAAGCGAAGAGGCATAGTGAGAAGAGCTCAAAAACTTATCGAAAACATAGATAAAACAGTCGTGACTTGTGTCAACATGTATCGCGGACGATACCCTTCCTTATTCAAGGTTCGCATGTCGGACACTATCGAAAACTGAACTTGTGGGGAAAACGAAAACAGAGAGGCGACGAACGAAACAGATATGTCGACGTAATAGTGCTGCGGGTTTCCTTTTGGAGAATCAAGGCTTGCTGAGGGTTGAAATTGGTGAGTTGACACTTGGATTGACAGTTTGAATTTGAAATTGAACTCGATAATTTTACTAGCTAATACTGATTGTTGACTAGCCCTTGTAAAAACTTTTGTAAACAACTGGACGGTCGTTTATGTTTTTCTGTTTCAGAACTATATTGACAAAGCGAAGAACCGATCACACTAACGGATACCATCGTCATAAGCGTGAGGACAATTGACGAGTTGCAGACATCATCAGTCCGACACGATTCCGAAACCGAAAAGTCCTAGCTAAAACTTACACGAGGCTTTCATAACGGTTGCAGCAGTACGTGAGCGAAACGGCTTGGGGAAAAAGAGGGAAGGAAATGAGATACTGGCGGCTCCATCAGAGAGAACATGTCCGAAGCCAAGGCAAGAGGCAAGGGACGAATGATGCTGGCTTACATAGGCTTGCCGCACAGAAGACCATACACTCGTGCCTTGCGGTCACAACTTTTTGCGAATATTGTGTCGATCGGATAAAAGCAACTGGCCAAGTGCTGCTTCTGCAATGCCAGAATAAGTCGAGCGTAAAAGTGAGACTGACGGACTAAATTATGTAAGTGTGTTTTCTTTTGCAGTCAGTATGATGAAATTTAAAACAAAAACCTACTTGCTTTGTTTTTTTTACATCTAAGTTCGTTTTAACCCACTAGTTCCTAAACGCATCATGTATATGGCTATTTCTATATCTCAATCTCCTTAATCTAAAACCAAAACGTAATCAGTAACAAATGCTTGGACACCAGGAATTTCAAAATACATACAGATGGGCGAATTCAAACTAGAGACCTAAAGTAGGACTTTTGCCCTTCAGCTTGAAACACAAATGTGGAGCACATCCACTTTGTTAGCAGAATACTAAGCACATAGTCAACAGTCACTATGATTTCGCTCTTTAGCATTTAGTGACAAAATACCTTCTGAAAAACCAATTGCAATTTGAGTTTAATGCTGGTATTTGTATGCTTTATCCAAGGATCACGTTTGTACAAAGTGCAGTTTAGTTTTGTCAATAGTAATAGGCTGGCCTTTTACACGAATACCTTCAAAAATGATCATTGCTTTTGCCGTACAAGTAATTCAAGGTCCATTATGAAAGGTTGGTCTTAATTAAGCATCTCTGCTCTTCGGCATGTAAACATATGGTGTCCAAATAACAAGCACGAATTGACATTTCGTTTTTTCGACAGTAAGCTAATGAGATATCGGCTCGAGTATGAGCCGACGTATTCCTTCGGATTGCCACTAATGCGAATGACGCTGAGCCTACATACTACACACACACCACAACTCTTCTAGCTCACACTCCGAACGGTATGCTTTACCACGCCTACTTTGTATTAACCATTCAGAAAGCAGATTTGATGAAAAGTTATTTTTCGGTTACAGTACAAAAGAAATCGTAATATTAGATATGGCATAGTTGCACCACTTCAGCCTGGAAAGCCGTTGACAATAAAGTCGAGAGAAAGTGTGTTGTGTGTACTGTAAAGGGATATGAATGTGTTCAAATTGGGTGAAGCACATCAAGACAAAGACACATTTGTCTGCTATAGAACAAAAAGTAAAAAAACTCAAGAGGAAATACCGAGAAGGTAAAGGGTGTACACTTCATGTTGACTATAACCAGGATGAAAGAAGACAAGTTCTTGAGAGATGGACTCGAGACAATATACACTACAACAACTGGATACGGAAGTTCATGTCATCTGTAACGAGTTGGGAAAAAGTTGCAGATGAGGTATAAGGGTCACTATCATGCATACCATTCAAAACTAAAAAGAGATGGGAACTTCAAAACTTTTAAAGAAAAGTGGATGAAGCAAAATGAGGTTCAGTTGTGGCATAATTGAACGTGTGAGAAAATCAAAGATGGATCAAGTTATGTCTCATGGAAAAGAGGAAAACCATCTACGCCAATGTGGTTACAGACTATCTCGCATTGAAAGTCCAAATCGTACAATCTATGCTAAGCAAGAGGAACCAATATTAATACTACTGACTATCCATATTGCAGTTTAATATTAGCTCAACGGACGTGTGTTCGATGAACACTTCGAAAACTTCTGACAAGAAAAAACCATAGTTGACGAAATGGTATTGGATCTTGAAAACGTAACTTTAAGGGACCTATGGCAGAAAGCAGCATTGAAACTCTAGCAATGCAAATGCTAGACAAGTACTTTGGTTATGGAAGAAACAGGAAATGTCGGTAAAAACTTATTAGGAAAATACCTATGGGCAATTCCACGGTGCAATCCAAATGGGCAAACGGTAGGGACGATGGACTATCATATGGCATACAATGAAGAACCAATGGGATAATGGACTATCATAGCTCAGAAGAGGAACCATCATAGCCAATATCATTTCCTTGAGTTACTAAAGGCGGAAGACTGTTCAGTACAAAATACGGCGAATACAGTAAAAGAATTTGATCCACCTAAAGTAGTATGCTTTGCTAGCTTCAAGCCAAACTACTCAAAGGGCCAGAGGACATGTGGATCATATACAAAATTGAACACTGAAAGATTAAACATTGATATGGAAAAATAATCTGTAGTATTCGACACAATGGCGAATTCCTATGCTTTATCTAAACCAATGCAGAGGACAATGGCTACACTTTGCAAAACTGGTGAAGAACCTGCTTTATAAAGAAGCAACAAAGAGACGAAGGAAATATCCAAATTGTGCAGGACCAGACTGCAAATGCAAATGGTGCTGTGATGAATAACATATGAATATATGATTCTGATGATGGAATACATGAACACGGCAAAGACAAGAAAAAGAAGCAGAGTCATTCAAAGGGTATTTTGAAAGCTAAGAAAAAAATCAGGTAGAAAAAGCAAAGAAGCGCGAACAGGAAAAGTTGGCGCTTAATTATTAATAACCGAAAATGTGAATGATATTTGTATGACACGGATGTTACGAGATAGAAAGAGTTGTTTTGCGTTGGAATTTACTGGAATTAATTTTCAAACTTTTTTAGCACTGGAGTAATAAACATGAAAAATAATGATGTTTCAGTAACACTAACCTAAAACTATAAAAGTAAACGCCAAAAAAGTCGTTATTATGTACTTAGACATAATTACACAGTCAGAGCGATACAGAAATGAACTAAGTCTGCATCTGCGCCCACTCTTTCTAGTCCCAAACTGTTTTGGACCAAATCAGATTTGTCGCATTTACCACGCTACTTTGTATTGACCATATCAGAAAGCTGATAGATTGAAAAAGTTATTTTGCGGTACGTATGGGGAAATCGGCACTTGAGCTTCATTATATCTTCAGCTCTCAACCTGTCAAGATGCAAAATAATTCTTCTAAACCAATTTGGCGAGATGAACAGTGAACATTGGTTAGCTTTGAAACACTGAGACAGGATCTCGAACTCTGCAATGCTATTAAGAAACGAGATGACGAAAAAAAGAAATTACAACGAGACAGAGCATACATTGTTGCTCAGCCGATGTCACCAGAGTTATTTTTGGAAGAACAACGGTATGGATTTCTTGCAGACCGCACGACATTGCGAACCTCAACATGAGCTGTTCATTACGGACATTGTCGTATCCTGTTTTGAAATTACGAGACAGCTTTGTCGAAATCTGATACTAGATTCTTGATACTTGTGATAGACTATTATGACATACAACTGTGGAGAGATGAACTCAAAACCTTTGTCGCGAGGAATGAACGGGTATATTGGATTGTGGCTAATGCAACGTTTCTACTGTCGTTTGTCGATAATGGGATAACGGACAGGTTCATGAGAGAAGTCGATCATAAGAAACATTACAGGCCTATGCCACCGTTTGTGTTTTATCAAACGCCTAGAAGAAACGCAACGTGTTTCGGGGACATTTATAAAGCTATTGGCACGCGTGGCTAAACTGATGTTGATACATATTAGTGAATTGAATAAAACTGAATTTGAACATGTGCTTGTTATGTTATGCTATGATATGTTATGTCAACCAACAAGATCGATTGTCACAGTAATTTGCCCAATGCTGTGCAGTAAACAACATACCATTCAACTTTCAAAAATACCCAAAGCCCTAACCCTTACCTAAAATGTACAAGACGTTAGGTGAATGCCAGTGATTTTAACAAGGTCTGATAAGTAGTGCCCATTAGTACGTGTTATGAGAAAAACAAAACGCCAGTTGATACTCGTCCTCAAGTAAAACCGACGGTACATCATTAATGCGATTATAGTTTAATCACATTCAAACTTAAAACAAACCCAACTCATTCAGTTTTAACAACTTTCAAAAAAATCGACCTCCATAAACCTAACCTAGCCCAACTCCGAGGACCAAACACATCAACAGCCCATTTCACTTTCGAAAAGTTCTAAGACTGTAGGTGAATGCCGGTAATATTCCGAAGGTTAGATAGCTAATACCCCTTGTTACATGTTGTGAAAAAGCAAAACGCCGGTTGACAATTAGCCTTAAGTAAAAGTGACGGTACGTAATTAATGTGAGTATAGTTTTTCACAAAGGCAAAATAAAACCAACTCATCCAGTTTGACAAATTGATCTCGAACAACTTGTCCTAGCCCTTCATCAAGGACCAAACACATTAACAGCCGATTTTTATGGTCAACTTTGTCAAAGGCTTTACTGAAGTCCATGACGATGACGTCAGTCTGTTGGCCATTTTCAAGATTGTCAAATACCTCTTGTGTGAAACTTATAAATTGTGTTTCACAGCTATGCTTTGACCTGAAGCCATGTTGATAGTGGCTAAAGAGATCATTTCTGTCAAAGTGGGACATGATATTTGAGACAAGAATATGTTCCATTAATTTTAGAGGCAATACATGTCAAGGATATGGGCCTATAGTTACTAGCCTTGGATTTTGGACCTTCCTTGTAAACTGGTGCAACGGTTGCTCTCTTCCAGTCATTTGGGACTTTACCTGTTTCAAGAGATAGCTGGAGATAGCTGGAATATCTTTGTAATGATTGGGGCTATCTCTAAGTGAAATTCTTTTAGTAATCTTGGCGAAAATTCATCAGGACCAGAGGCTTTATTTGAATTTAGCCCAGTAACAGTCCGCACCCTCAACAGTTATGAGGATCGTTGGCATCTCTGGTGGTGATTCGGGGTTTGTTTCCTTTTTGCTGAGTTGTTTCAGGCTTAGGGATTGGGGCTTTGAAAAGACAGATTCCAACTGTTTTTCGGCTACGCCGTCTAAATTCGTTTTCGTTACGTATGCCACGTGACTTCACTTAGCAAATTAAACTACTTGATAACGTATTATAGATAATTTATCAAAATGGAAGATTTATGCAACACTCTGCCTGATTGGACGAGAGTGTCAATTTCTTTCACTCTGTTGATTGTGCTACGCTGAGTGAAATGTAGACAAAGCGTTTATCCTAAACGACGCTGTTCACAGTTTTAAAGCTAACTTTGGCTCAGTATATTTAGCAAGAATATTGATATATCTCAAAATGATAAGTAAGTTTAATAAATATGATAAAAACCTGTTCAAATACCAACATATATCAAATTAAAGAAAGAGCTGAATACGGTCTGCGTATCACATGAATAAGGGTGTGATAAGAGTCTTTTATGTTGAGAAGTACTTTTTAAAAGATTTTCCTTGTTACAATTGTCGTCTGTATATGAAAAGGTTTCTTGCTTTTGTGACTTATTCAGATTGCATATTAAAATGAGTACCTGTTTGCTTTGATATATTTGTTATAAATTATTTAACTGATTTATTATATATGAATATCTTTCTTTAGTATGGTATGCAAATATTGAACTCAGTTGAAATCTGTTTTATTATATATATGCTATATAATGACTGAATCTCAATACGCTGAAATGAAGGTACGTTGCTATATGTGATATGACTACGGTCAAACTTTGCTTATGAAACAGAAATATTGAAATAATTACAATTGTATGTTTTGCTTGACCTTCACTTTTTTATAGGTGTGACGTCATTGTCCAAAGATTCATGAATAGCGAATATGCATTTGTTAAAGCGGGATCAGTTGGCCTTTTTTAGAAATAGATAAAAATGATAAATAAAAAAATCCTTTAATTGATTTTTTCTCATGTATTCTAATTAAACTTGATTTGTAGCATCTTTATTAGGCCCGCAGCCAACTTTGTTCAGCTGGGACATTTAACCCCTTTTAGGGGCTGCTAGAACTAAAACTAGAAATGCCTTTATACAGCGTCTCATGAACAGCTTGGTGGATCTTTGTCGTACTTGGTCTGGAGCATCATTATAAGGTCCTCTTCCAAATTTATTTATATAGGAACTTGGGCCCTATTAGGGACCAGTATAGCTAAAAGTAGATATGCTTACTTCGCATTAACCACTAAAATGTAATGGATTTTTGTCAAACTCGATGTGTAACAATATCGTAAGGTCTCTTGCTATTTTGTTACAAATGGGGATAGGGACCAATTTAGCTAAAAAATATAAACACGTTTAATGACCTCTTCTCATGAACCGCTTCATGAATCTTCATCAAACTACTGCTGTAATTATTCGTCTAAGGATAAACGAAACAAAATTGCAACCCTACGAAACCTTTGCGAAAAATTAAAAGAGAACCACATAAATTGTTAAAGTGCGGTGTTTAGTTTTGCAAAATGTTAGATGAAAGATGAATGTTAGATGAAAAATTCATAAACTTCTTTCCTTATTACAATTCGCCGGCCATCATTTTTAAAGATATTTCTTGTTTGAGGATGTTTGCCTTTGTGACCGCGTCTGTTAGACCCTCATACTTAAAGGGGGCTACACCACAGCAATCTGTTTTGTTATGTTTAACAAACGAGTAGAACCTTTTGTTCCTACCCGGTTGGGAGTCGCCAGTAAAAATGTCCGATTCCATATAAGACCAGTAAGAGGTTCTTATTTCCTTTTGGATCCTACATTTTAGGGCCTTAAATGCTTGGGCAATGGTTGATTGTTTACCATTGTTTTTCATACTTGAATGCATTTCAATATGAGGATTTTGGGGGATAACCAGGGGAGCTTTATCACTCAGCTTATTTATTTCTTCTTTAAATGCATTCCTAGCGGAGTTGGGATCTTTATGGTTTGTGTTGGACAATTGGACAAGTAAAACAAATTTTCCAACAAAAATCAAGGAGTACTGAATCCTATACAGTAGGTTAAAAAGTTATCTGGAGCCCTGAATGTATTTTCTTTCAACCCTCAGTGTTTGGTTCGACAGTCTTCATTTTTAATTCTTTCAATTGATAATATTAGACTACATGTGTTTTGCAAGCAGCAGATGCTATGACTTTGTACCATTCCCGTTCCAAATAACCACACAATACTATATATGCATTTTCAGTTGTTTATTAATACTTACTTATTATTAATAACATGTGTACTTTTTAGATTACACTATATGTTCAAGCAAATAAAAAGTAACATTTTCATACCCATACTCTATTGTTCAGGGCGCTTGTACTTTCATGTAAGTTCTGTTCTGTTCTGTTCTGTTTTGTTCCAATTAGAGATCAAGCAATATTTTACAAGCTGTTAATTCATCATTTTGTGTACGTCTACTGTAGGTGTTGTAACTATATAAGAATAAATTAGTATTTCTCTGTTATAATAATGATTTTGCTGGAATAGATAATATAATTTCTCGCGCTTTTATACTATATTGTTCTGAATACAATACCTGCAGGTATAATGATCCACACACTTTAAAGGGCAGTTTCATGTTTGAAGAAGTAGATATACATCAAAGTTACTATAGAGATGTATACAAGGATTTACGCGAAGCTTCAGCCACGTAGGAAATAATACATATATACAGTAATTGTGTCGTGCTTTGTCTGCATTGTTGCAAAACGGATACATGAGACGTGTCTCTTTATATTTATTTGTGTCTTATTATCTTCGTTTAATGAAAAAGAATCATTTTCCAACATGGAGAAACATTGATATTTTGTATTTGTCTCTTTTAAAAGTGTCTTTCTCGTAGTATAAATTACAGTATTTTTTTTTTATATTTGCAAAGAAATAAATAAAAATGAAAATATTTTATTTACAAAGAAAAGCAACAAATTATACAGAAATTCGGCACTGGTTTTATCATAACGATGCAATATTTCAGAATTTAAAAAGCGGCTATAATTAATTGAACTCCACGTGGTACGAAGACATTAAGAGCGGAGAACATGGCTGTCAATTCCTGGTCAAAGGTTGCTAAATCAAAACAGGTAAGCGATGTTGTCGAAATCTAATTTAATAGAATCGAGCATGCATTGTGATGCATTTTATTTCGTAATACGACATTAAATAATAATGGCTTTTAATTTGTACAACATTATACGCGTACTCGTCCATATGCGCGTGCATCTACATATTTACGCGGGAGTTTATATATTTACGCATTTACGTACACTTTATTTTTGCTTTTATATTTTGAAATTTGCGCGCACGCAAAATCCATCGTCGGCGCAAATTGTAAGCCATAGATACAAGCGCGTTTTTAGACATTATTTATTGTATAAATTTCGTTCACTGCTCATTCGTGTTGCTATATCTTTGTTTTATCCTTTCTAAATTCTTTATCTACAATATGTGCTGTCATTTATCCTTAATCGGTAATTAAGGCTTTAAAACAGATTGTTCTGATCACCATATCCAGAGAGAGAAAAAAAATATAAAATTAAAAAGACTTTTAAAACAACTATTAAAAATTCTTTCATATACAAATAAGACTGATGACTGTTACTAAATCATACTTTCACATTAATGATACCTTATAAAAACTAACGGTACTGACCAAATCATGCATTATAATTACACGTGGACGTATATATTTGTACTTGCTGTTGTGACTGTGTAAGTGCTTATATTGAGAAACTGTATACAAAATTTATTCGGTGCATACTAGGTGTATAAAGGTCAACAAACATGTCTACGGCGAGACGGGTCGAGTCCCATTATCAGTTATTCGTAAAGTTAACATGCTCAGATATTGGTTAAAATGCTATCACAAGATGATGATTCTCTTGTTAAACACACATTTAAAATGTTAAAGCAAGATACTGAAAATAATAGGTTATACAATGGAAATAATTAGACATACCAAATAAAATGCATTTTTGATGACCATGGATTTAGTTATGTTTGGGATTATCAGTTTCAAACTGACATACCTTTCGAGGCTATTAAAAAAAGAATGATACTTACATGCAAACCTGGTATAGTGATATAAATAATTGAAGACGTCTTCAGTCCTATGCAATATTTAAATATGATTTTGGATTAGAAAAATATCTCAAAGTGATCTCGGAACCAAACTACAGAATAGCTTTTGCCAGATTTAGAACGTCTTCGCATAATCTGTTCATAGAAACCTGTAGAAGTGAAAATATATCTGGGGAGGCAAGGCTCTGTAGATTTTGTAACATGAACCAAATTGAAAACGAGTATCTCTTTCTGTTAGTTTGCCTTTATTACCGGCACTTACGAAGTAAATTTTTAAAACCCTATTTTTGCCATTGGCTAACTATAAAAAAGTTTGAAACTATCATATCTTCTACCTGAAATAAAACAATATTTAATGTAGCGAAATTTATCTACTTTGCAAACCTTAAACGCGGAAGATAATAAAAGTTCCACAGTGTGAAGTACTCATGATTAGGATTGCCTAAGTTCTCCTTTAAACGTATTATGTCAAGTCTTAGCCAATTATTTTTATTTTATGCTAAACTTCACATTCTTATAGATATCAGTTACCTGGTATTATTTGAAATAATTGAATTTGTTATTAATGAATATATGCAAGTTATACTTTAATATGGAAATTCCATGTTCTCTTTGTGTTCTCTTCAACTATTTGTAGTTAGAAACATTGTAACTTTGTTTAAAGCTAAATAAAATTATTGTATTATATTATATAAACGATAGTGCATTCATCCGTGATACATGTATACTTTTTATACGTGCAGACGTGTTTATATTAAACGCATAATTTTTATGTATTTACGTGCGCACACATCCTTTTATACGTGCATGTGTATTATAAATGCGCGCGCACGCTAAGCTGACATTTAACCGAAACGTCACACTTAATATATTCAAACGTCTTCAAAATAAAACAGTATCATAAAGACTTATATTTTCGACAGTGAACATCGGTGAGACATACCTTTACTTTATTGTAGGTCAATACATTTTTGCAGGTATCTGATTATCGAACAGTTGCTGATATTTCATCAGTCCATATATAAATTGTTGGTTCATAGTCTGTGCTTTACGACTAGTCTATATTCGACACAAATTTTCTTAGCTAATAAGTGAGAAAAAACAAAACAAAACAAAAAACAAAACAAACAAAACTAAAATGTGAGAATCACTTTCTGATGACATATGTTATAAAACACTTATTGAATGACGTACTGGTCAGTAATCAAAGCTATTTGCCCTTGATCGTTTGGAAATCGAACTATTATTTTGATTATCAATCGACAAGGCATTCAACAACTGTATATTATACATGACTTTGAATCTCTGTTTAAATTAGGTTGATAAAGTGCATATTTATATATGCGATTAGAACTATGTCAGGAACCCTCTGTATATGTGCTTTTTGAATTGTATTCACAAAAATAATTGATTTGATATCATAGCATCATCAACATGCATTTCCAGGAATTAGAATTTCTGTTGTCTTTTCACGCAATAGATTAATTCTCTATGTATCTATGTATACAATTATACTCTGGGGAAGTTGTTTTACCAGATATAATCTTTGTATTAAACCGTTGCATGGCAATATATGACAAATCGTCCATCAATTGATTAAGATTCGAAATATACTGGAGCTTAAGGGAATTTCAGCACTTTTTGACCAGTCATAATCAATAGGTTAAGGTAACAAAATATTGCAATCACCAAAACTAGAAAACTATAGTTGAGCCGCGCCATGAGAAAACCAACATAGTGGATCCATGCTGGTCGCAAAGGCACTTTGTTGGTTTTCTCATGGCACGGCTCAGTTTTTTCTTTTGCAATGTCATATCTCCTACTCCTACTAGTCTCTTTTTATGATATATGATAACTGAGAAACCCGAGAAACCGCCACAGGTTTCTCAAAACAATAATGAGATATCATTCGATAAATGTATAAAAGACTGGGAAGTGAAACTGGGTACTAATCACACGATAATAATATATATTTTCTTTTCAACAGCTGAACGTGAGAGAAAGCTATCACGTTACTATGGAGACAATATTTTATCAGTATTTTCGATCAATAAAATGCAAAGGATATATTTCAAATCTTTCGGGTAGTTGACTGCTGCTTGAAATCGAGAACTCTCTGGGCCCCAAATGTTGTTAACTGCTGCTTGAAATAGAGAACTATCAGTGAACCAAATATAGTTGACTGCTGCTTGAAATAGAGAACAATCAGTGATCCAAATATAGTTGAATGCTGTTTGAAATAGAGAACTGTCAGTGACCCAAATATAGTTGACTGCTGTTTGAAATAGAGAACTATCATTGACCCAAATATAGTTGACTTCTGCATGAAATCGAGACCTATCTTTGACCCAAATGTACATGACTGCTGTTTGAAATAGAGAACTATCAGTGACCCAAGTGTAGTTGACTGCTGTTTGCAACCGAGCATTCTCAGTGACCCAAGAGTAGTTGATTGCTGCTTGAAATAGAGAACTATCAGTGACCCAAGTGTAGTTGACTGCTGTTTGCAACCGAGCACTCTCAGTGACCCAAGTGTAGTTGACTGCTGCTTGAAATAGAGAACTATCAGTGACTCAAGTGTAGTTGACTGCTGCTTGCAACCGAGCATGCTCAGTGACCCAAGTATAGTTGACTGCTGCTTGGAATAGAGAACTATCAGTGACCCGAGTGTAGTTGACTTCTGCATGAAATCGAGACCTATCTTTGACCCAAATGTACATGACTGCTGTTTGAAATAGAGAACTATCAGTGACCCAAGTGTAGTTGACTGCTGTTTGCAACCGAGCATTCTCAGTGACCCAAGAGTAGTTGATTGCTGCTTGAAATAGAGAACTATCAGTGACCCAAGTGTAGTTGACTGCTGTTTGCAACCGAGCACTCTCAGTGACCCAAGTGTAGTTGACTGCTGCTTGAAATAGAGAACTATCAGTGACTCAAGTGTAGTTGACTGCTGCTTGCAACCGAGCATGCTCAGTGACCCAAATATAGCCGACTGCTGCTTGAAATAGAGAACTATCAGTGACCCAAATATACTAGTAGTCAGCTGCTGCTTGAAATAGAGAACTATCAGTGGCCCAAATATAGTTGACTGCTGCTTGAAATAGAGAACTATCAGTGACCCAAATATAGTTGACTGCTGCTTGAAATAGAGAACTATCAGTGACCCAAATATACTAGTAGTCAACTGCTGCTTGAAATAGAGAACTATCAGTGACCCAAATATAGTTGACTGCTGCTTGAAATAGAGAACTATCAGTGACCCAAATATAGTTGACTGCTGCTTGAAATAGAGAACTATCAGTGACCCAAATATAGTTGACTGCTGCTTGAAATAGAGAACTATCAGTGACCCAAATATAGTTGACTGCTGCTTGAAATAGAGAACTATCAGTGACCCAAATATAGTTGACTGCTGCTTGAAATAGAGAACTATCAGGGACCCAAGTGTAGTTGACTGCTGCTTGATATCAAGACCTATCAGTGACACAAGTGTAGTTGACTGCTGCTTGAAACCGAGAACTATCAGTAACCTGATGTAGCTGACTGCTGCTTGAAATCCTGAACTTTAGAAACATGATGCAGTTGACTGCTGCATGAAATCGAGAACTCTCTGTAATTTGATTTAGTTGATTGCTGCTTGTTAATCCATAGTTCTCAGTAACCTGATGTAGTTGACTGTTGCTTGTTAATCCTGAACTCTTGACCGCTGATTGATATTGAGAACATTCAGTTATCTGATTTAGTTGACTGCTGCTTGTTAATCTTGAAATCTCAGTAACCTAATGTAGCTGAATGCTGATTGATATCGAGAACTCTCAGTTATCTGATTTAGTTGATTGCTGCTTGTTAATTCTGAACTCTCAGTAACCTGATGTAGTTTACTGCTGCTTGTTAATCCTGAACTCTCAGTAACATAATGTGGTAGACTGCTGATTGATATCGAGAACTCTCAGTGACCCAACTATATTTGACTACTGATTGAAATCGAGAACTATCAGTAACCAGATGCAGTTGACTGCTGCTTGAAATCGAGAACTCTCAGTAACCTGATATAGCTGACTTCTGCTTAATATCGAGAACTCTCAGTAACCTAATGTAGTTGACTTCTGATTGTTAATCCTGAACTCTCAGTAACCCGATGTAGTTGACTGCTGCTTGTTAATCCTGAACTCTTATTAACCTGATGTAGTTGACTGCTGCTTGTTAATCCTGAACTCTTAGTAACCTGATGTACTTTACTGCTGCTTGATATCGAGAACCCTCAGTAACCTAATGTAGTTGACTGCTGATTGAAATCGAGAACTATCAGTAACCTGATGCAGTTGACTGCTGCTTGAAATCGAGAACTCTCAGTAACCTGATATAGCTGACTTCTGCTTAATATCGAGAACTCTCAGTGACCTAATGTAGTTGACTTCTGATTGTTAATCCTGAACTCTCAGTAATCTGATTTAGTTGACTGCTGCTTGTTAATCCTGAACTCTCAGTAACCTAATGTGGCTGACTGCAGCATGTTAATCCTGAACTATCAGCAACCTAATGTAGTTGACTGCTGATTGATATCTAGAACTCAAAGTTATCTGATTTAGTTGACTGCTGTGAAATCCAGAACTCTCAATGCAAAGACCTGATGATGACTGTTGCTTGAAAACGAGAACTCACAGTAATCTTATATAGTAAAATGCTGATTGAAAACTAGAATTCTCAGTAACCTTATTTACTTGACAACTCTTGAAATCGAGAACTATCAGTAATCTGATGCTGACTGTTGCTTGAAACCTAATGTAGTTGACTGCTGATTGAAATCGAGAACTATCAGTAACCTGATGCAGTTGACTGCTTTTTGAAATCGAGAACACTCAGTAACCTGATGTGGTTGACTGCTGATTGAAAACCAGAACTATCAGTATCTTGATTTAGTCTGCTGCGGACTGAACGCCAGAACTCCCAGTAACAATAGGTAGTTGACTGCTGCTGAAATTCCTGAACTTTTTATGACCTTATGTAGTTGACTGCTGGTTGAAAGCTGGAACTCGCAGTAACCTGATGAAGTTGACTGCCGCTTAAAATCGAAAACTCTCAGTAACCTGATATAGTTGATTGCTGATTAAAATCGAAAACTCCAAATGACCTTGTGTAGTTGACTACTGTTTAAAATACTGAACTCTCAATAATCTGATTTAGTTGACTGCTGCCGGAAAGCCAGAACTCGCAGTAAGCTGATGAAGTTGACTGCTGCTTGAAATCGAGATCTATCCGTGACCTGATATAATTGACTGCTGTTTTAAATCGAGAACTCTCAGTAACCTGATGTAGTTGACTGCACCTGAAATCGAGAACTCTCAGTAACCTGTTTTAGTTGACTGCTTCTTGAAAGCCAGAATTCTAAGTAAACTGATTTAGTTGACAGATGCTTGAAATCGAGAACTCACAGTAACCTTATGTAGTCGACTACTGATTAATATCCTGAACTCTTAATAACCTGATGCAGTGGACTGCTGCTTGAAAGCAAGAACTCGCAGTAACCTGATGTACTTGTCTGTTGCTTGAAGTCGATAACTTTCAGTAACCTGATGTAGTTGACTGCTGCTTGAAGTCGATAACTTTCAGTAACCGGATATAGTTTACTGCTGATAGAAATTAAGAACTCCCAGTAACCTATGACTGTGTGTGGTGTGCTCTGTACTTCCGGGAAATCTACCCTTAACTTTTATCTTTTTTTATGTAGTCAACTACTGCTTAAAATACTGAACTCTCTATGACCCAAATTTAGTTGACTGCTGCTTGAAAGCCAGAACTCGCAGTAACCTGATGAAGTTGACTGCTGCTTGAAAATTAGAACTATCAGTAACTGGTTTAGTTAGCAGCTGACTGAAAGCTAGAACTCCCAGTAACCTTATGTAGTTGACGACTAGTTGAATCCTGAACTCTCAATAACCTTATGCAGTTGACTGCTGCTTGAAATCCAGTATCCTTATCAATCTGATTTAGTTAGAAATTTTAATAACCTGGTATAGTTGACTGCTGCTTGAAATCCTGAACTCTCAGTAACCTGATATACCCGACTGCTGTTTGAAATCCTGATCTCACAGTAACCTAATATAATTGACTGCTGATTGAATCCTGAATTCACAATAACATGATATAGTTGACTGTTGCTTGAAATCCTGAACTCTCAGTAACCTAATTTAATTGACTGCTGGTTAAAATTAAATAGAGAACAATCAGTATCCCAAATGTAGTTGACTATTAATATTTACATCGAGAACAATCTTTGACCTAAATGTAGTTGACTTCTGATTAAAATTGAGAAATATCAGTGACCAAATTGTAGTTGACTACTGATTTAAATCGAGAATTCTCAGTGACCTAAATGTAGTTTACTACTAATTTAATTCGAGAACTATCAGTGACCCAAATTTATTTGACTGACTACCGATTTAAATCGAGAACCATCAATGTATTTGACTACTGATTTATATCCTAAAATATGCAAGACATTCTCAGAGGCCAAATATAGATTATTTTCATGATAATTAACTTTATCACATGTTTGACGTCGTAGGATTGGAATAAAGCCATAACATAATTTGGTTACTACACTAATGTAATAAAGCTTTGACGTTGACGTACATGGGTCGTTGGTCGCATTGACTTTTTCTAAATAAAGAAAGGAGAAGTTTTGATGCTTCAGCAGGAAATGCTTACATTTGATAAAAAAGAACATTACATTTGTGTTTCCGCATTGAATTTATTAAACTCGGTAGAGCCTCGTATTTTATTATTTATTGAACTTGTTTTATAAACTCAGTATAAAACGCACTCATATGATATTCTCTATATATCTTCCTAAGAAGTTTAACTCATGCAGCTGAGTTCTAGGAATTCTATGAAGGAACTTAGAATGTAGTGAACCCGAAATGTTAACCGGTAAATTACGTGTTTCCCCGTATACGATTCGGCATTCTCCGTTTTTTTTTTACGGAAAGCCATGTTCGCGTTAAATCTACGCCCGAAGAATTCCGAGTACGTATTCATACGGAAATTACCGAGTTTAGTGTCATTACGGGTTTATCTGGTTCCCTGTCCTATAATGGTTTCCATTCAAAATGGCTTCCAATTTCCAAAGTTTGCAGGGGACCAGTCTACATTACGGGTCCACTTCCTTAGAAATGAACTGGTCTAGGAAGCATATTATTTAATTTCGTGTTGCAGTTTATTATTCATAGAATCACTTAGCGTGACACAGCCCAGCGAACTTAGACTACCGCGTAACTGAAAAAGTTAAGAAATTTAAAAGAAATATTTTAATAGGAATAATGTCAGTAAATCGGTCGCAATAAGTGTACTTCAGTGAGCTAGTCGAAAGAAGTCCAAAGTAAATAGAAGCTATTTTTCCATTTTTTTGTGTGCAATGTTTCGTGTAGAACGGATGCTTTAGTTACTATAATGCATTTTGCAGGGAATGAGACTGTTTTCGTGTTTTTTCTGATGATTTGCGGATGGAAACAGAAAGTAGGGGTTAACTGTGCGGAGAAGAACACATATGCGCCATTTTTAGTGTAGCAGAATACTATTGACTGACATTTCACTAAGAAATATTAAAAAAAAAGTTCTGTAAAGATATGTATTTAGGACCTGAAGCTGTCATAGATCTAAAGACTTTTAACCTGAATGACGTTATTGCCGTTAACCTCGCATACGTCCTTAATAGAAATAAGAAATGAATATCACTTATGACATTGTACAAAGGAAGATAAAAAGGGTGAGATTAATTGGGGTTTATCTGTTTGCATTCAGTCCTGGCTTAAATGTCTTTATAAAATATTCTTCTTTATCAAAGTTTCCTGGTTGCCGAAATTTCTGTGTTGATTTTGTAAAACGGAAAAATCTTGGATGGGATCTCGTACAGGGGGTCATTAATTTTGCTGGCTTACCTGTTAAAACCGAAGATTTGAGTCTTAAAAAAATTATTACCAGGAAACAGCACTTAAGGTGATATACGTATAAGGTGATTTTCCATAAAATAAAAATAATATTATTGCCATAATTTATAATTACTCTGAGTACTTATTTTAATCGCCCATTCTCTAATGTGAGCTAATTTTAAAAAACAATGTGAACAAAAATTTAATAATAGAGCTACGGCCATGAACAAAAAAGCTAGAAGACTTATTTCTACTGGGATCGATAATAAAGTATTTTTAACAAAGAGAAATAACATTACAAATAAAAAGAGGTATCAAATGTAGATCAATATGCAAAAAAAAAAAAAAAAAAAAAAAAAAAAAAAAAAGGAAAAAAAATCGAATCAAGTTCTCTTGAAATACGCTGAAGTCGTCGCCCTTATAAAGTTCTGCATTGCTAGAATCAGTGAGCGACTTTGAATTAATCTGTACTGCCTGACGCTCTATTCATTTTCAAAAGTCAATTCTAAAACGACCTGATTTGTATTCCTATCAAACAAAGAAAACTAAAAACTGTGTGTTATTATGCAACACACACACACAAACACACACACACACACACACACACACACACACACACAGACAGACAGACAGACAGACAGACAGACAGACAGTTTTTACAATTATTACGTCATAGCATCAAACGTCAAAGCGGAGAGGTGGAAAAGAAAACAAAACAAAACAGGCAATATGTGGTGTATATCTTCAAAGGTATGTAGATAACAAGCCAGCCCTTTATAACGTTAGAATTGAAATAGATCTAATATATCTCATTTAGTGATTTGCTCTGGAATAAAATCATTGTTTGGGGTTCATATGCGAAGGGATGTGATATAATTCCTTCGCATCTCAACTCCAAACATGATTTTATTCAACGACAAATCACAAATGAGATAAATCATTTCTTAAATAAAACTTACTATAATGCTGCCGCCGCGAAATCCAGTCACTACAACTGCAGAATCTTCACAAATAAAATTATTAAAAAAAATAAATAAAAAAATTCTGCTATGCGTTAGAATGCGTTGAACAATTTATCACCGGAATGTTCACGTCAAAGGCCAATTCAGAATTAAAGAAATTAATAAGAAATGGAGCTTACTTAGTTTAAAAAAAACCCCAAAAAACTAAAAATAAGACTGAGAACGACTCAATTAAATTGAAAAATCGTATCGCCCGCATTATTCAGAAGTACCAAATGCCGGAAGGTTCACGTCAAAGGCCAATTCAGAATTAATGAAATTAGTGAGAAATGGAGCTTACTTAGTTTAAAAAAAACCCAAAAAACTAAAAATAAGACTGAGAACGACTCAATTAAATTGAAAAATCGTATCGCCCGCATTATTCAGAAGTACCAAATGAAAAATATCACAAAGCCTTGTTATAGATGTGTTCTTGGAAACGCTACTAAATATTCATTTGCAGTCATGGAAACATATATTTTCAATAACGAGAACAGGTTTTAAAAGGTTGAATACATTTTATTCCGGAATAATTGGTATCAAAGAAGTAATAAATGGAGAAATGTATTGACATCAATATTTGAATGTAGTTTTTCTCCAAATGAAGGTTCTTACAGGTAATACGAAACTTCGTAGTACTGTAAAGCAAAAGTAGTTTTAACATGCCAGCAGAGATTCTAATTGGCCAAACAGAGTGCTGCATTTCCAATGGCTTGGTAAACTGAGGAAGCGTTTTTTAAAACGAAGATACAGTGACTTAAGAAATGAAAATAAACTTTATTTCAGAAAATCAAATTTACCTTTTTGACCATACATGCCCTAGAATATGCTGCAAACTACAAAATGTCAAAATTTCATTTGCCTATTATATTGATTTAAAACTTCAGTCTGATATTTCAGAGAGTGTTTGATAAAAGCCGGGTAAAATATAACTATTACCCGAGTGAAACAATGATTTGGACATGTTAAAATTATTAATTATATGTATGTGTTACTGTTTCGTTACTGGGAAATTGTAACCTACTTATTACGAATTCAGCTTATCCAAATTGGACTTTTTGCTCTGAACAATGATTTGGTCCTGATATTTAAGCAAATAGATAATCTCGCCTTAGTTTTGAAGGGAACAAGTAATTAATCTGGTCTAAATGCCAGCCAGGATAGCCCAGAATCTTCTAAAACATTTTGCTTGCTCCGTCCATAATAATTGTTCCATTATCATAAAAGGCATTGAAACGATACATTTAAATGGCGAAGACGCCTCATAACATATATATAACTGTGTGAGATGTAGGTTGATTTTATACACTGTAATTGAGAAACCACAGCTTGGCATGTAATAGGCTAGTCTGTCACAAGAATTTATTCCTTTCTTAGGAAAGGTAAATAAAGACGAAGCATTACATAATTGGGCCGTGTTCCTAATTACGCTATTTAACCTTTACCCGCTAAATTTCTAAAATGGACTGGTCCATCATTCAATTAGGGTAATACCAATTATTATTTGAAGGGGTGTTTACTCAAAATTTACTGATTGAATAGCGAAAAGTGCAGACCATGATCAGCCTGCACGGATCTGCACTGGTCGCAAAGGCTGAATCACTTGCCGCCAGCAGGCTAAAGATTCAAACACAGGTGTAGTCACTTTTGAATTGTGTAAAACAAGTAAAACAAAGCATGAAGACATTACTTTTCATCAGCATAGAATGCATTCTGTACAAATGGGCGTCGGCACAAGCAGTTGTTTATCCTCCAAGAATTATTACATTGTGTGCTATTTTCATGTATTGTTTAAGCATTCTAACAGATTAAAATGAATCAATAGTAAGCCAACAGAAGTTTAATAGCAATGTTTATTCAATGTACATGTTCGTGATAGTCTTCTTTATTAGAATAGATATTGCTTGTTTAAAGGGATACACATGTAGAGTTGTTGACGAAAAAAGTAATATCGTTTGAATTATCGTTCAAACAATATTTCTCACATATTACTGACATATTTTGTTTAAATATAAATACTTTTTAAACTGACGATGTGGTTGCGCTAAATAAGTTCATGATTTTGCTAATCTGACCTAGTCAGGTTAGAAAAGCATCTGCATTGCTATGAAATGTCGTATTTCAGTTTTCAGTTGTCTGTTTTAACGTCAATAATTTTAACTACAAAAAAGGTAAGATTATTAAAGTTTGATGGTAAAACTTGTTTGTACGATTTGTCTCACGTTTTCGCGACTTAACATGTTTGTAGCAAGTTTTAATTTGATAAAACTGCCTCTTTCTATCTCCTTTTTTACTATACAATAATGTGTGGGAGATTTAGATACTTCGTAAAAGAAAATCCGTCATAGTGGTATCATGTATATCTGCCATTTTGGAGAAAGCTTGTGAGACATAGCAACAATATCCAAAGGGGCGTTCCTTATCAGAAAAATCGGATCTATGCATTGACTGGGTAGAAACATGTAAATAAATCATCGATCTATTTATTGAAAGAAACAAAAGAATTTTCTTTTAACTGTAAACTCGCTAATTGTAACGGTATTGATTATGTTTCATACCCAGCATATTTTTTTGCTTTCTGATATGATTCTGAATATGTGGGTGCGTCTTCTTTATTTGTGACATTGATACTATATAGATTTCTGCTTATTTTCAAACGACGTGTTTCTTTGCTTTGAAAGGAAAATTCAAAAAGAGCTGCTAAGGATTGTCTTTGTTCTTGTACTTACAGTGGTATTGTCTGTGCCATCTAGTGGCTGCAATAATGTCTCCCTGTACATCTAGTCAGTATTGTTTTTTTTTCTACCACTAGACATTATGCCAATCCCTTTATATAACACATTACATATCGAATGCAACGTAGGTAGCTGCGGATTTTCTTTTAGACTTTGCCCTCAGAGTCCTTTAATCTGTAGAACATTTTCCTGAACTATAATAGTTATAAGGTTTTCTTTTTTTTGCTGAAATCACAGGGCAGGTGTACATTTGTTGTGGAATTTGTATTCTGCAGCACCAATTCAACATGAGGTCTCAGTTTTGAGCTAATTTAACAGTGTATTTGTTTGATGGAAAATATTCTTCTTGCTTTAGCCTTGATCCCCATTATACTTTGATTTTTTTTACACAGCATTGTTGTTCATCAACATACATTTAAACAGGTTCCTGTGGTATGTTGCAGCCCTTTTATATAAATTAAAGGCTTACCATTTAATGTGTTTTTGCCATATCAGCACTCTCTGTATGTCGACCGCACCTTTTGAACTCTAAAATATCGCTCCGCGCCCTCGCCATTTGAACGTCTTAATTATCTTTTTTTTTTGATTTGCGCTAGTGGGATCGCCGGAACAAATTGGCACAATTTAGCTACTACATCCTTCTCCTTTCTGGCAGATTGTTATGATTTTTTTGTCATTTAATGGCAAGATTTTGAAACCGATCTCTAAGTTTTCCCTTCAATTAAATGCGCGTTTAGATAAAATAGATGTAAATTGACACTAGCCATTTCTGCCAAGATCTAATGATATTTTTATTAGAACTATATACATGAAATTCGATATCCCGAATTCGCTTATCTCAAATTGTCGGCCATTTTGAAGACATTTTCAAGTCCAGTCGTCCCGAAAACATTTGAACAAGGTATCATATTAAGTCGATGTGAACAAGGTATCATATTAAGTCGAATTTCGATTATCTCGAAGTAAAACGCTCGGAATTCGAGATAAAAACGAGTTTTAGTTGTACTTTCAAGTCGCGACTGTACATTTTAAGCTAGGCAAAAAAAAAAAAAAAAAAGAAAAAAAAAAAGAAAAGAGAATTTTGTTACCATGACTCCTAAAATGCCATGGCACCTAGCTGTTCGAAAAATTGGATCGCTTTGTGCTTGACATGCTCAAACGGAATTGTGGTAAAAGCAAGGCTTTGTGAAGACATTCTGGAGCTTTTAATTGCTTGGCCTACAACAGCGGATGGTTCTCTGGTACCGAATAAGAATGAGATTTTAAAGTAGGATATAATGTTCCTCGTGGCGGTGATTATCAATACAGGGACACAAATAAAGAAATTTCTCAAGATTTAAATAAATTTACAATGTATTACAATCAATTAACTGAAAGTCTGTTTGCGAAATGAAAATGAGCCGTGCCATGGGAAAACCAACATAGTGGGTATGCGACCAGCATGGATACAGACCAGCCTGCGCATCCGCGCAGTCTGGTCAGGATCCATGCTGTTCGCTAATAGTTTCTCCAATTCCAATAGGCTTTAAAAGCGGACAGCATGGAGCCTGACCAGACTGCGCGGATGCGCAGGCTGGTCTGGATCCATGCTGGTCGCATACCCACTATGTTGGTTTTCTCATGGCACGGCTCAAATATTATTTTTGTAGTATCTGAATGGTTTCATGTTACAAAGTTTTGAAATGTAATACATATTTAAATGGTTTTTTATTTTAAACATTTTACACTTCGCATTGTTAACAGCTTTTATATGGGCTTATAATGGCCCTATTGTTTCTTATTTCCAATCGTCATGGTAAGTCAGGTAGAACAAAATCGCATAAGTGAATCTTCAATTAATACGGCTATTAATAGAACATAATTTCAATGTTGTCAATTGTGTAAAGAAAATAAACGAAAAACTCATATAGCTATATATGTTGAACAGTAGGATTATTTTAAAGTTTCTTATTAATTAGAAAGAAAATATACGATATTGTAAAAAAAGGGTTATAACAGAGAAAACACGTTTATCTTAACAATATCGAAGACTTCAAATCTTTACTTAGTCTTAATAATATATGATAAAAATGCCGTTTTGTGGTCGAGCTTCGGAATGGTCAAAAGCGGCATTTCTTTCGATGTTTCCCGCGATAGGAATTCATTGTGCAGGATTGGGCACTCCCTTTTGGATGAAGAGTAGCACGATCAGCAACTCAGTAAATATTACAATAGGGTTGTGGAAGATGGTGAACTGTTCCGGAAGTCTGACGTCACCGTGTATTGGATCCGCTTTACCAAATTCTTACAAGACAGGTACATATATACCTTTCCTGTTTCGATGATGTAACATTTTGATGTTATACGAATTAGTATTGAATACCTTTTACACATGTTTTGCACATGTTTAAAAGCTATACAAGAGGTTTAATTGTGTACATGTTTAAAAGCCTTACTTATGGTTGTAGAAAAAATATAATAATACAGATATTGTGATTTTGTATTGATAACGAATTCATCTTAAATACGTGCATTATAGGATTAAATATGTTAATTTATTGCAGGCAAATATTAGTTTAAACAGAACAATGCACCGCTAATCTGGTCTAGTTCGAAAATAATAATGACCCCCACCACCTCAAAAAAACAAAAAAAAAAACAAAAAAAAAAAAAAAAAAAAAAAAAACAACCTAATTTGTAATGTAATATTTTATTAAAATATTTCCAGAACTACTTGTATATGTTTATACAAGTATACTTTTGACTAGAGCAACTTGACATGCTTTATTAACAATAGCTAGGATTGACTTTGATAATTTATGACTTCATATGTTTTTGCTGTCGCCATGTCTATTCCCTTTTATATATCAGATTTGCTCATCATAACAAGGGCATTTGAGTGTGGTGTGATCATTCCTATGGCATTGACTTTTGCCCTCAGCTTTTTCTACACAACTTCACCCGGAGCTCGAACCCAGAAAGTTGCAGCTTGGATTATGATACTGTCGTTCTTTTCTAGTAAGTCTTTTTAAAATAGTGCTTATTTATTTATTAAGAGAGAGAAGAATTAAACTAATAAGAGAATTAATTAATTTCAATGAATTATTAATAGAAATGCAGGAAGATTCACATAATTAAAGAGAGGTTCTAATAATCGATCTGTTAATATGGCATTTCAAAATTATGTATACATCCACATATTCATTGCTTTAAGGATTCGTTTTGATACGCCCTTTTTGGAATGTGGCAATTTTGAGGGGGGTGCTAAAAATGTTTTAAAATTTAAATGATAGCTCCAAAGAATATAGAACAGGACTTTAAATTGTCACAGTTTTGTGTCTGCTTGATTTTTTTGACCTCATAAAGGAGATGTATGAAATTTGGTTGGAATGTTACTCTCATCGAGTCAATGTGCTAAACCCATGGTCTAGTTAGAATAAAGATCTAGTTAAAAGTTTGAGCCATCCGTGTCCGTTCTACATCTTCTAAATCACTGAAAAGATACTATGAAACCAAGTTTACAACGTTTCTATATCCGCTTTAGCTTTTTGTTCTCTGTAAATAAGTATGTTTTTAAAGGTTGTTGTGTAATGGACTTCATTTATATTGCGTTTGAAATTGAAATTATGAATATTTGTAAAGGACTAATTCGCATAAAAATTCCAATATGCGGGTCGTCACACTAGCTTAATATATAATCGTTTTTTAAATGTTTAATAACTTGCACTTCGTCAGTTGATAGTCAGATCGGATCTCTAAATGATTTTGTTAATAAAAAGTTGTATTTCATAAATATTTCGTGTTTGTTATTGTAGTGGCTCTCGTGATTGGAGGAACTGTGACATGGATTTTGAACCTACCGTCGAGCCATTACGTGTATTGGTCATTCGGGCTCACACTTTTCGGTGGATCTTTGTCTATGCTGGTGGCGGTGCTTATGATTCAAGATATAAGAATGTTCGACTATGAGGGAATAAGGCTGAGAAAAGAAGCAAAGAGAGAAAAACGGGAGGCCAGGAAGAATAAAAGGAAAGAACAATATTGACTTACATGTAATTTCACATACACGATGACAAGACATTATAGAATTATTAGTGATGATATCGTGTTGAAGTTACGTAGTACACAATTAATTTATATTGTTGACAAAGTCTAAACCGCTTGTAAAGTGAATACATTTCAGTTCTTATCATTCTAGACTGCACAGTTCGTACAATATAATAAATGAGCCACGCCATGAGAAAACCAACATAGTGCGTTTCCGACCAGCATGGATCCAGACCAGCCTGCGCATCCGCGCAGTCTGGTCAGGATCCAAGCTGTTCGCTTTCAAAGCCTATTGCAGAAACCGTTAGCGAACAGCATGGCTCCTAACCAGACTTCGCAGATGCGCAGGCTGGTCTGGATCCATGCTGGTCGCAAATGCACTATGTTGGTTTTCTCATGGCGCGGCTTATTTAGAATTTTTTTTACTCCATGTACCGTCTATGTTATTGTTAGCTTATTATCAAAGGACGCTTTGAAAGAAACCACTTGAGACAGCAAAAACGGTAGTTGTACATGAACAAAAAAATACCGTCAAATAAAGAAAAAAGAAAAACAATAAGAAAATAACAAAATACTGGCACAATTTAAAATTCGGAACTTTCTGTCGAATTTTTTTTTACCAAATTGTGCGAAGACGTGACATAATTATCTTTAGTACTCAGTAAACATCTGTTATTTATCTACGTTTTATGGAATAATGTTGTTTTAGGTATTTTCTTAGCATTTTTAGAAACATGAAGATGTTGCTTTCAATTTTTACTAAGCATCTTTTACAGCAGGCCTTTAATTGATAGTCTCGTTGATTGAAGTACAGATTAGCAAGGATCAACAAGGAATGCTTCATATTTTTTTTGTTTCTTAGCATGTAAACAGTGTTGTACAAGTCTCGTTTGTTTAATATATCAGAAACGTTGAATTCTAGTCTCTCGTAAATCTGTAGAAATTTTTATTGTTTAACACGATATTTATGAAAGTGAGACTAGTATTAAATATATTGTTGTTTTTTATCTTCACAATTAATAATGTTCTTATTGTAACTTCTACATATCTTTTTAGGACTATATGAGAATCGCTTTTTATCTTTTAAAAGTGGAACGAATTGAAAAATAAGACAGCATATCGTCGAAAGGTTCGATCTTTTATCTTGTTATTAGCTTTTTTGGTTTAGATGATCCGATTTTGTACCCTAGTTTTAAATATAAATTATACAAATTCGTGTATTTTTTCTCTGTTTTTTTTTCGAGCCATCACGAGTGTGTGGTGACTCTTTTAGATCGCAAGTGTGTATCTATTGTACGATTAAGTAGTCTCATATCTCTCCCCATCCCCTTCACTTTGAGGACTACGATATATTTCGATAAATAAATGTCGGTACATTTAAAGGCTTATCCTCAACAACGAAAATCTGAATCTTTGGGCTAGAGATGCGGAGAATGAAATATAGTAATGCATTTTAGTTCGTATTTATGTCACAAAAAGAAATTTCCCTGATACGACAGAGCATCTTCCTAGTTTACCTTTAAATGTTGTAGCTGGTAACTTAACACCTGAGAAGGCACAGGTGTTTGATGTTGTGTTCATTAGTTTACAAAGATGATATGCAAAATAAGCATTTTTCTTTTTCCAATAGGCTTCATTAATGGATTTATAAAATGGAAAGGAGCTCACCAAATACAATTGTGAAAAGCTATACAAATCAGCAGTACCAGAAATAGATTTCAATTCTAATTAATAGCCATGCATATGAGTTCAAATGCAACAGGTAATGAAATATCGTGAACATGATTGAAGGTATACAAAACCATTGGTATTAGTTAGATAATGCTCAATGCGACCGTGCATTGATGGTAAGATATATGAGTTAACTCTTAGCCTGCTGCAGGCGAATTTAACAGCCTTTGCAAACAGCTTGGAACCAGATCAGACGCCGATTAAATCGGCGTCTGATCAGGTTCCAAGCTGTCTGCTACTCTGACAGTATTTCTTCCAATTTTGGAGCAAATTGAATGAACTTTACAATTTTAGCAGACGACATTTCCAGCAGACGACAATTTATCCAGCATGCTAAGGGTTAATAATAGAAATAATATCAATCACTAATCCTTCTAAGACTTTGCCTTTAAGGTGGTGAGTTTGGGGTTGTTGGGAGAGAAGGGAGGCGGAAAGGTGAGCATGAAGAATGCTGCACTAAATCAAAGGAGGGAGTTAATAGAGCACATTGTTGATTCTGTAGGGGAGAAGGCAGTTCGTTTGGGGTTGGTAACTGATACAGCAAAATAAAAATCATGTAGATCTAGATCTATTAACAACACTTGAATGGCCTTGTATGCAGCTACATGATATTTCTCCCGTTAATACATGGGCGGATCCTGTGAAAAAAGTAGTTGTTATGCAAGAATAGAATGAAACACATACAAAATAATTACAGGCAAAGTATACCCAAAGGTCAAATACCTAAGAAAAGTAAATCATGAAAAAAAAAGATGATTCTAGATGTCTTACTTCTAATTGCAGAGAATCTCTGTTTTTCATCTCGTTATATAAACTTAATTTGTAAAGACACTCGATTAAGATTCCTTTTATCACAAGTTCGCTTTTTTTGCTGATACATCGAAATTTCTTTTTTCTTTGCCTATTACAGACTAAGTCAAGTCGACCAATGTTTTCTGTAGTTGAAAAGGCGTCAACGTAAAAATGTTACTACATTTTATTAGATTTGACTACTATAGTTTCCCGCAACTTAATAACACACTCATATGCACTTATGATCTCATAGTTTTAAATAAACGACACCCATGATAATGACGTCACAACTGACGTCACACACCCGATGTGAATTTTTATCGTCAATATGTGAAAAAAAAATCGAAGTTTGAGGTTCCATTGTTTTAAACGGAGTTTGAAAATGAGTATATGATAGTATCAAAAATACGACATGGCTTTTTTCACACCCATGAAGTCAAGCATGAAAATGAGTATTTGATAGTATCAAAAATACGATACTGGTACTGATGATAAACCCGAACAGAAAATGAGGTTTTTTACCTGTAAGTTTTTAATTTCTACAAAATTGTAATCAATGGTCGGTATCAAAATAAAGCTTAACATTTGCTGAAAACTTTACATAATTCAAATTTATATTTAGTAAGCAAACTAAAACAAAGTAAGGCCCTGAAAGGGGTTTGTAAAATGGGGACTATATGAACGTTGACTGATGATAAATTCGACCACTTTGTCATTTACAAAATTTTCTTCGTAGTATTATATTGAAACTCCCCAAAAAGCTGCAACAGTCATTCCTGATCGAGTATTGAGAAGTGATCCAATGTCAGGCCTTCATGTGTCGATAGTGAACATGCGCAAAAAAACACCCTCTTCCCCAATTTTGGAGGATAAATATTTTTTTACACAAATAAATGTAAGTCATTTATTTATACAGAATATTTACCAGTTTTGTTGTTGTTTACACCAGTTGGTGTTGTAAGTGGAAACAATTAGACGGTGTGTTCCATTTTATAAATAACCGATTGCAATCGAATATTTCCAAGGTGGTCGACTTTATCATCTGTCCGGGTTTATCATCAGTACCAGTATAGCTTTTTTTTTTTTCACACCCACGAAGTCAAGCATACATGTAATGATTAGATATTATTAAAAATAATTATAATGAGGTAGGTGTGTAGAGTGGATTGTCGTTACAAAGACAATAATAAGAGGAAAACGTAAACCTGTCGTAAGATAACTTGTTTTAGTCGTTTTCTCACGGTGCACAATCACGTGGTCTATGCTGTAGGTATCGCGCCAAGCATTTTTTGTCAACAAAGCGTCGATTCAAGAAGAAAAATCGTGGTAAGTATTTTGTTACGAATTTTTGTAAAATGTCTTTAGTATGTTGCAAGTCATTGCATATCTTTCAGAACTTGCCGCAATAGCATACTTTTTTATCTTTGGGTTTACCTGAAAATAACACTTTTAACGTGAAAAATAATCTATCAGCGGCTGTTTTGAGACAAAAAGTAACAAACAAAAACGGCCATCTGGAGAATTCCGCAAGAGAAAGCTGGTTTTAATGTGGTTCTGGAATCAGCTTGGAGCAATAGCAAGAGCGATTTTGAGATTTTGGTCAGTTTGTCCCGTTTTCCAGCCAAACTAAAGCAGACACAGACAGATGCTGTGTGATCGGAGGTACGCATTTATAAACGGACTTGCAACATACTAAAGACATTTACAAAAATTCGTAACAAAATACTTACGACGAATTTTCTTCTTGAATCGACGCTTTGTTGACAAAAATTGTTTGGCGCGATACCTATGGCGTGACATCATAGACCACGTGATTGTGCACCGTGTTTTTTGTTGGCATTATACCAGTTGCAGCAGTGTTTTCGTTATGTACTGTATCAGCTGACGTAATATAGCAAGTGTTCCTTGATTTTATATCAGTATCACTAACTGGAAAATTCCCTAGATGAATGAGATGTGGACGTATTGTCTCTAGTCAGTCATCACGGAGAACATATGTCTCGCCTGAGGAGATTCAAACATGCGATCTCATGACTGGTAGTTTTATACTCTATATTTTCCGCCAAAAGGTTTAGCTTTAAACAAGTTTTGATTTGATTTTTAAATAGGATTCAGTTTTATAAACTTGCTTGAGATCACAAGTTTTCAAATCAGACTAGATAGCGAATAAAGCTAGCACAATGCCCTTTTCTATAGGTATCTCTTTTCTGCAACATATTCATAAATTGGAACATTATGTGAAATATGTTGAAAAAAAAATCTATGGCGTTGCTACGTTAAGTGAGTAGCATATGACTTGAAAATAATGCTTTACCTTAAACTACGGTATTTATGGCGGTTTTATTATCACCATCTGGGTTCAGTTTCACTATTTATTTCTTACAGTCTCACGATCTTATTAAATTTCGCCGAGAAGATTAATAGAAGAGTGCCATAGGTCCGTAGAAGTAAAGCGAAAGGTAGGCGGAAACTAGTCTCAACACGACGATTGTGATACAAAAGACATTTATAAATAAATCGAAGAAAAACAGACTAAGATTCCACTTTATTTATCAGAGTTTGATTCAGCTGCCGGCGAAGCAGCTTAGGTCATCAAAATAATATATGTGTCATAAAGTTATTAATACAATATCCCTAAGATGAAATTTATATTTTGGAGTACAAAGAGGATTAAGTGTGGCATAAAAGTATTTTTCGCGTAACTGCAGTACTTAGATAAGGAAAGACGGACAATGAATAAAACATTGAGAAATTACTTCAGAGCACCAAAGAAGAGCCTTTCTAGAGGCCGACATATGAGTTCCAGATACACGAACGAGGTTTTGTTAAATAATGAGGTAAATAGAGTAAATGTGTTTGTTTTGACTGAATATGAAATATATTTATCTCACCGAGAACTGAGACAATTTTTACGCACCGGTGAAAATGTGACTTTCTTTTTCAATTCGAGGTGAAATATATTCCATAGTTACGAAAATCAAACAAATAATATTATATTTTATTTACAAACACGAGATAATATTCTTTCACTGGTTGTAGGTGCAGATGGGAATTTCTGGCCTCGAGGGTAACTATTTAGGCGGTAACGAGGCTCCGCCGAGTTACCGCGTAAACAGTTACCCTAGAGCCGGATATTCCTATCTGCACCTACAACCAGTGATAGAATCTTTTTCTTGCATGCCATATTCAAGATATAATAATTATTATAAAATCAATCGAACGTCTTCCTTTTAGAACTATTTCTTATAGCAGCTTTTTTAAACAAAGCGCGGGAAAACAAACGTCCGTAAACAGGAAAGACGTCATGACGTTTTAAAGACTAATAACAATGTTTACTTCCGGTTTTGTTTTATCAGTTGCAGCGTAACGTTATCAATTTTTGATAAAATAACGTTTTTTGAATCGAGAAATATAATATCAGGAACAAAGAGGAACTGTCAAGCTATTGGATTTTATTCCGTTTAATTTTTATTTTTACTACATAAATCTTCTACATGTATGTAGTTAGTGATACGTCATTTACAGCTCGAGATTTTTCCAGCACCGGTAAAAATACCGGAAATCCCCGCCTGGTTTGCAAAAAATAAAGTTCCATTTCATTTACTATTTGCAGCATAACGTTATGAACTTCTGTAACATGTAAGTTACGTTATTTGAATCGAGAAATTTCCTGTAACGAGTAAATTTCGATCGATTTACGAGTTTAATTAGAAATTGATACAGTAGATATAGCAAACTATATATGGAACATATTCCGCTGATAATTTCCAGTATTTCACAAAAGTCGTGAAATAAAGATTTCTAGATACTTTAAATATTCATATTTTGTTTTTATATTCACAAATTCAGTGTATTTTAATAACTCTTTTCCAATCACGACACAATTTGAGAACAGTTTTTTGCATGTAAATCTATTTTAAATCTAAAACATGTAACCCAAGTTCCTAACTCATCTTTATCGCCTTCTAAAACTTACGAATATCTTAATTAAATTTTACAGAGGCAACTTTTGTAAATGTGAACCGTTTTTTGGTTATTGAGGAATGATTTTTACTCTTTTAAATGTGTACAGATATAATTAATATGCTGACATAAAGTGTTTACATGTAAATTGTATTAAGCCCTAAGCAATATCTTTCGTGCGTCGTTTTACTTTTATCCTCTCCTGAAGGGGAGTTATCTATAGTATAATCAATGTCTTCACATTGTTATCGCTTAACTTTTAACGTTTGAGAGATGAGATGCGCTGTAACTGATGACCGAGTGGTTAAATATGCAAGCATCTTAACGATGAACAGTGGTAAATCAGACAATATATAACAACAGGTATTGCTTATTTTAATTTTAATATGCCCTTAAAGTTCCATAAGGCTTTTAATGTTACGTTAAAACAGATAAAGCAGCTGTTCATTTAGATGTTGTGCATAATCACGTGGTTAGAATGGCATCTCTTTCAATATTGCACTTGAACTTACACAGTTAGGACCATATAGAGAGATAATTATTAATAATGGATTCGATAATATTTTCTACGAAATTAATTGATATTCAAACCTTTGGCAAATATATGAGAAAACAAATATTGAAAATAGGATTTAATAAGAAATGGACAAGTTTGATGGTCAGAACCAAAAATATAGCAGCCACATTTTGAACAAAGCCATTATGAGCCTTTAACCATGATTTGATAATCCTGAACTTCATTTATCACAGTAGTAGTGAACCGGGTGTCAAAACGCTATGCAGAGTCATAAATTGGTGTCATTGTACTACTGACAAAGAAACAAGCCATAGTAGAACAGTCATTATTATATACCTTGCTATGAACAGTAAGAAAACCTCTTTGAAATCGGCAATATCGGCCGCCGTTTTGTGACCGATTATAAGAATCATCCGTTTTAACAGATTTCTTTATTGTTGCAGATTAATTTTCAAGTGAGATTTCATTTAAACACATTACGAAGTTCTAAGGAGAAATGTTGGATTTGCAAAAGGATATGGTTATTTTAGTAAAGCCGCACTACCTATTGGGAGGGATATACTTTGACACTTTCATTTCCATTAGTTTGTGCTTTGTTGCATTTTGGGAAGATATAAAGATATATCCAGCTGGCTTACGGAAGGTCGGTGGTTCTACCCAGGTGCCCGCTTGTGATGACATAATGCACGGAGGGGCACCTGGGGTCTTCCTCCACCATTAAAGCTGGAAAGTCGCCATATGGCCTATCATGTGTCGGTGCGACGTTTAATCCAAAAGAAAAAAATAAATAAATAGAATAGGCATAGCTGTCCAACAATTAATCTAAACATACAAGGCACATGTTTGCATGAAAACATTCTCTTTAATATGATTTGCAATAGATATGTGATATTATTAATAAGACTAGCTGTAGTGTCTTCCAACAATATTCTTGTTTAGCACGTAGGTCAAACAACATGAAATACTGTTTCCTGTATGTTTTATATAAAACGGACAATGTTCACAGAGCTGTCACATATGGCTTGACCCATTTCAGCATTCAAATCCTTACCTTACTTTGAAGAATATACTCAAAACTGACATAAAATGAGTAGCATTTACATTCTAAAAGTACGTTTTACTGTCGCATTTGTCCATTATAGAAATACATCAAGATTAAAATCATGTGACTTGGTACTGTAACAATAGGTACAGCATTCTCTTCCATTTTTTCCCCAAGCAAACTGTCAAAATAACATCAATAATGAAATTTCCTTTCCGATCATCATTTGTTTCTGTTCAGAACTGATAAAATGTTGTTTCCGAAATTTTGGATGCAGATTGCAAAATTACTAAAATGAAAACACATGCATTCGGGGCTTCATGTTAAATATGTACGTTAACGGCAGAATTTACACATGCATGAATACAGGAGGAAAATTTATTCAGTAAAACTTTAGTGCGCAGCTTTATTTGTCATTCAGTGCATTTCACTTTAATTCTTTCATTCCATTATATTCCTTTTTATTCCATTTTACCACAATGGATTATCAAAGTAAATAAAATTTCTTCATAAAGTCGTATTTTGCGACTTGAGGTATCAAAATAAATAAACTGATGTGATTTCATAACGCGATGTTCTGTAATTTTGACATTCTATAAACGACAGATTTTTTTCGGCGTAGCTATCTAAGCCAACTTTTGACCTACTTAAAGAACCAACAAGTTGTAAATTTATAATTCTTAAACTAGTAAAAACAGCGGGACTGGACAGAAATGAATACATGCTCTCTTTTTAATTGGCTGAAATTTAATAAAAGGTTTCGTTACATTTCAATACAGTGCAGATACATTAGATACTGTCTTCAATGACGTTTATCGGAGAAGCAAAAAAGATAACTGGAGACAGGAGGTATCTATACATGTAATATTGGAGCTTTACCTGAATGACGATTAGTTGTTTAGAACACGTAACTTTTTATGCATATTATACTTGATTGTCGTGGTGAGCTCGGCTATCTTCGTAAACTTTGTAATGTACTTGCGGATTGATTTCCACTGCTTGATTGAACTGATCATTATATTAAGGCGGACCATAGTTTTTGGGAATTACTAGCTTTCCGCAAAATAAATGTTACAGGGAAAGATGCTGACGTATCATGTTAATAAATAAAAAAAAATAATCATAAGACATGATGCACGTGGCAACTATATATATTTCTTTATAAATAAGATAAAGCTACTGCCTCGTATTTTAAAGATTCGTTTAATTATACTTATACCCCTTAGTTTATGTTTTAAACATAAATATGTTATAAAGAATTTATATGATGCAACATTTTGAATAAATTTTCGGAGCCTCTGAAACAGCCATATTAAAGCACTTTTCGATAGTTGCTTATTTCCAATTAACAGCTTTTTGCAAGTTTATTGCTTATCAACACATTTTTATTAGGGGATTAGGGACGATCAGGTCTTTTTATTACACAGATAATAATCTTCTCGGTGATTGCGTAAGAGCATTTTGAAAATTGTAACGTTTAATGAACGAGACTTAAATACACAATAAATATATTTATATAAGGTATAGCACGCGCTAAAAGATATGAAAAATCTGTAATCCCTTGTTCATTTAGTAAAAATATTCGTGATAGTTATTATGAATAACCTTTACACTACTTTAGTGTCATGTTATCCTAAATCTTTTCTAAAAGACCTTTTTCTATGATGAGCTTGTTTTGTTCTTAGGTTTTCCACTTTTTATTTTAAAAATCTGACATTTATTAAATATGTCAGTCAGTCCCTTTGAGAAACATTGAGAAGTCATAATTCGCACATACTTTACTACACAATGACTGGCTCGGGAGCAAATAGGTCACACTTCCAATTAAACAGGCTCTGGTGTCATAAAAAGATACCTTTTACATTGTCAAGTATGTTTGTTAGTTTGTTATTCTGTTCATTTTTCATTAGTGTGTGACAATATGTTTTTCAAATGTGCATTACATAGCAAAATTGTTTTTGACAAGTTAAATATGATTAAATGCAATCAATTGATTTATTTCTTAAATTTTCACTCCGCAATCAATTTTCACTCCATTGAATGCAATAAAAACACGCATTTCACATCTATTTATAATAACTGAAAATGAAATTGTCAAGTTTGTAAGCACTTTTAAAAATTACATTTTTTCCCTGCTTATTATTTTTAAGATAATAGTAGTTTCATGTACATGTTTGTTATGCTTGCCTAACATACATGATTTTGTGTATTTATATTTGTTTTTATGTCTCAGTTTCTTTAATGTAAAATATAAAGAAGATAATATAGGATTGATCATATTTTCATATACTATGCAAAATAAAAGAATAAATAACGTAGTTTTCCCTTTTTTTCCGTTCCGTATTTTACATTATTGAAAAACAGAATTAAACAAAGATGATGACTATATTTGCTGTTGTTGTTTTACCGGTACTTAAAATTGGTGTAAAATAAATCACCCTTCCCACTACGTTTTTACAGTAGATCTCTAATCTATAATCCTTGTTTTTTTTATGATCGGCACCTCCCGTGATACAATAAGTGGAGATAGCCGGACCAAAACGATCTGCAACACTCGCTTTTTAAAAAATATCCGATAGTGATCGATAATTAGCTAGACGGTCGAAGGGAGACAACACTGTACAGCGTTGATCTCAATAAACAAGGAAAGATAATAGAATCGATTTTGCCCAATTCTTCAGTATGTAGTACAAAATGCAAACATTTGGCTTGACTTTGAATCACAAAATGCTTGCGTAAGAGTGTCACAAGGAACAGTAATAGTGATTTTATTGAAACTTCATATGGTTAAAGAAGACATAGCGAGAATGCATGCACACTATGAAAGAATTGATTTATTATACTTTTATATGTTTACTGTAATCCAATATTTTCAATACATTAAATCCCAACCAACGCCTAATATCTTTTTAAAGATATTTCGTGTTTCTAAATGTGTATAGGTTTGAAAAGTGTTAGTTTAAACAATATTTATTTTCATTATAAATTATACACAAAGTCAAACAGTTTTATATAGCAATAAATAATAACATGAACATAGCTTTCTAGTCTAAGGATATGTAAACAAGCCTGTAGAGGCTTATATTAATACAGCTCCTTGAAAATTTGTCTTGCGATGTTTAGTGTAAGACTACTTAAGCAAACATATTTTGGAGAGTAGAGAAGAAAAAAAAATATTTATATATAAAAAATAAAATAATAGACCATCAAAGAAGAGGGGACAAAAGAATTGTAGGATCACATTAATACTTCAAAGATATTGAATGCTGAGTGCTACTCGTATTCAGAAGACAACATACTGAAAAGTGTTAATAAGTCGTTTTAAAGATACTGGCAAATAAACCGTTATATCATTTGTTAAGTGTGGAAACTGCCATGGACTTAGTTAGCTATTACTTTGTAAGCGTCATTGCTGGGTCGACAAAGTTGACAGGTAGACTGAGTTATCAGGTAGATAGTGACATGTTTACGGAGTTGACAGGATTTACAAAGTTGACATATAGACGAGGTTTTTACGAAGTACGAAGACAGGACTGACACGATTGACAGCTCGGCAGGGTAGATGGGGTAAAAAGATAGCCAGGACTACATATCAATAAAACCCATGTAACCGTAGACCTTTGTAATGAAACTGGCTATGCAGAATATAGAGCATCAAATGAAACACCATTTAGGGCACAACGAAGCAGGACATAGAACAAATATCAAACCAGACTGTCCCATAATTGAGACTGAAGAGTCAGTAACCACAGGAACAAAGCACGGAACATACATCCAGACAGCTTGAAGTGCTGTTAAAGGCGATAAACTTAACCTAGAATTTTCATAGGAATATAATAATATGTTTGCAACAAGTGGCGCTCAAAAAATCACCTGGTGCACGGTGGCTTTAAGGAAAAATTATTTTTCAATACTGTAGAAAATGATTGCCCCGTTATCATTTTTTCTTAAATTTGATAATCAAAAACACACCGTATTTTTTCTGTTTGAAATATAAATTATGTTTTCATTCATCTCACAGTGTTAGGTAAAAACTATTTTTCGTAAATTCCGTTGGCCAGATTTATAGTAAATTTATATTTGAAATAAAATTTACCGTTATACGAGTGCCAGGCACGTCACAGGATATTGGTTTATCAATTCAGATACATAATACCTAACAAGAGACGAGACATGTAAAGTTATTCTTGTAATAATTTCCATGGTGACATGCTCAGAAATTAAGTTCTTGTGAATTGCTTTCCCTTTAACATATTGTACAAGATGCCTCAAAAGAAAAAAATGGTTGTAAGTGATTCGATGTGTTCGTATTCAAACTAGCATTGAAATAGAGTGTTTAAAGCGTGTAATTCATATTTAAGTAGCTACATAATTATACAATAGATAAAATAACAATCTGGATAAGTAGATGAAAAGTAAGTAGAAGTTTAACAGACCGATTGGACAGTGCTATTCTACATTTGACCTTAAGTTATAGATATTTTTTTTATTACTTATAACAAAAACTTATTACATAGATAAATTGCCAGTCCATAGTTTGTGCTATATGAGTGGTCCATGTTCAACAAATTTACTGGGCTATTAAGAAAATAAAACCTTAAAAATATCAAAGACTGAAAATTATTTTCTTAACACTTACTGAATGGCTTGTCGGCCAACTATAAACGCTATATATTGACAAGAACAGGACCTCGGGCAATAGTCTTCGCTATTGACAGGCAAATTATTCCAAATGTGTGTACCTCTGACTTAGTGGATCTTATGAAACAAATATATGACAAACACAATTAGAGGTCAAAGGATGGGTAATAATTCCTTCTTTCACGTTTTTAAGTAATACAGATATATGGCTGTTCTCATAATACACACCCATAAGATTTATTTCAAACAAAATCCTCAACAAATAAGCCTTAAAATCATCTATGTAAGTTGATTTAAACACACTGTTTTCATTGCAAAATACTGGCTTTGTTTGCTTTTTATTATCAGCAGATCATTGTGATTTTTATACACATTTTTAAGGACGTGGACATAATTTTTATAACAAAATTTTATAAATTGCAACGCATTGATCTTCTTTATAAGTCTCCCTTTCGTCAGTAATCTTATGATTTACTTTTAATAGTATATCGCGGCTCTCTTTCAGATTGTAAGGACTGTTTTTATTTATACTGTTGCACACAAAAAACGATTGAATATTTATATATGCTAAAATTCCTTGGTCCGTTTGCTTCATGAAGGTTATTTGAAGCGAAACATAATTATTGTACAAATGGCAATATTCAACCATACGACTAGCAAGGGCGGATAATTTGTAAAAATAAATAAAACTGAATTGATATATTATTTTGTAGAAACCAGAAATTTCTTGGTATTGTTTTCTGTCAATACGGAACCCTACACCAACATAAAGAACACATCTTTTCTTCGGCGTCTAAAGTTCAATGACCAAGCATGTAAAATGTAAAATATAAAGTGAAATAGACATGTCATCAAATGTATCTGTCATGTTTTAGATATATTTCCGAGTACTTCGTTAGTTTAGAATAAATGTGTTCCAGTCTTGAGAAAATGTAATACGAAGGGGCAAGTGGAGACAATCAAAAATCAAAATCCCCTTCACTGAAAAATGACAGGGTGTTACAAAATCCCCTTCATACTTTTGCAGGGGGCATCATAATCCCCTCTGTGATTTTTACTTATTTCATCAAGTTCAAATACAGCTATATACAACTTAAAAGTCTATTGCATAAATCACGTAAATACAATGTCTTTAGCAAACATAATATAATTTCGAGCACTGATATCTATATATCTATAATGTTAATCACAGAGGAGATTATGATACCCCCTGCAAATGTGTGAAGGGGATTTTGTAACACCCATTCATTTTTCAGTGGAGGGGATTTTGATCAAGGGGATTTTGATATACACTCAGGGGCAAGGTAACTAAATCAGTATCAACACATACCTCTTCTTGAACTTGCTTTTGTTCCTTTATCAAACAGAATAAAATTTGATATATAATCAAATTAATACGTGACTGCTTACTTAGTTATCAGAATGGTTTTGTCCCGTCTGTAAAAGCATAGGTAAAAAACAGAGGAGAATATTAGACTTTTTCCGAATTGTACAATATGAACAAATGTATACATAACTGTTATAGTGAATAGTCACACTGGCGATATTAAGATATTAAAACTAATATCTACTGTTGAGCGGATGAACCGTCATTAATTATATTTAATTGAAGTTCTATGGGACATTACAAATTTGATATACCATGCTAAGAATTTTTAGTATATATTTACGGATCTGTAAATGTATTAATGCTAGGTCTAACATAACAGGTTTGATGGAATATCATAATAACTAGGGCGTATAAGGATAAGATGATATATGTCTTCTAAATCATGTGTATTATCACAAGTAAAATAACATTCATTTTATCTACCAGTATGAAAACACAGAGTGAGAACACTTTCTCATGTTACTGAATACAAACTGTCAGGTTACTAGGTTACAGATCTAAACACTTGAATACAATGCCAAACAATGCTATTCTCCATGTCGACATGCCAAGTCTGAATGGAAATATCTACAGTAATCTTAGTTTTTATTAACAACAGCTGGATCATTTCAAACATAGCTGAAGCAGTACTGACACAACAGTTTTTTAACATTAGTTAACCAGTTATTTCAAGTAAAGTTAAGTAAGTTAATTTAGTTTAAATAGTGGAATGTTTTCTGTGTTTTCTTTTTGTTCTTTTTTAACATGTATTCTTGCATAAGAAGTTCTTTATTCACTGGATCCGTCCATGTATTAACGGGAGAAAAATCGTGTGCAAACAAGGCAATTCACGTGCTGTTAATACATGCTTTTTATTTTTGAAATGCTTTCCCAGGGACGTTTATGTATTTCTGCGCAGATTGACATCAGGTATCTGCGTCTTGTTTCTTTCATAATAACCTCTTCTTGTAGCATAAAAGATGCAATCTAATCCATAGAATGGTTTGCTGTATCAGTTAAAAACGCCAAATTCACTTCCCCTAACTTAAATAGAACCCCCAATACGCAGAACTCCCAATACGCAACTAATTTATATACCTGGCAAAGTTGAATATACTTGATGAGGATTCTTTACATAGTTTGATATTGCACTATCACTAATAACTTTGAGCTTTTCTTAAGAAATGAATGTTACTACATGCTAACATAGCAGCTCTACGTGAACAAGTAGTTTTCATATTTTACATATTACATATACATTTGATGAGGAATTTCTGTATTGAATTTTAAAGTTATTATCATCTAATGGTAAACTAGTCTAGGGAAAGATGCACACACACTACATGTATCTTTAATTGTTGAAGCTTCAGTGTGTATTTTCAAGAGGTAAACTGAGTATTATGTTTAGCTGTTACTTTATTAACATTACTTGGGGTGAAATATAGTAGGGTTGTTATAATAGTAGCTCGATCTGGGATGCTTTATTTGGCGCGAGTGGATTTTGCCAGACTGAATCTCACGAGGCGCGCAAGCGTCGAGTGCGATCCTTTCTTACAAAATCCACGAGAGCCAAATACAAAATCTCAGATCTAGCTATTATTATAATGACCTATTTATTATATACATCCACCTTTTTTGTTTGTTGTTTTGTTATCGAACGAAATCTTCAATGTTTATCGACGTTAAAATAGAACTGAGTGAAGAATTTATGTGAGCTTTTTTTTAACTGTGAGGTCATGTATATTAAATGAAAGTAGTCCGGCATCATACAATACAAAACGTACAATACGGATTTTTTTGCCTGTTCATATTAGCTTGTAAAATACCAGCCGTATTTTTGACCGAATATATATAGGTATATAATAACATGAGACACCACACGCTCGAGCATAGATGGTTCGAGCCCCAAAACTGCATCACTCGATTCCTGAGGTTTCCAGCTACGTTCTATTTTTGTTTTGCTCGAAACCCTGGGTACCTTCCCTTTGCAGCTTCGAACGACTTGTACTATATACATATGATATTCAGTTTCATGATCCTATATAATGATAAATCATTATATCAGTTCATGGCCTAATTTTGCTTCATGTAACTTCGATACAGTTAGAAATCAAGAACGAATTTAAAAAATAAGAATTTTTGCAGATTTGTAAATTTTCATTGTACAGACGCCGCCTTTGATCCGCTCTTTTATGTCTTTTAAATCAGATATCGGCTAAATTAGATTTGATAAGAAAATGTCTTCACTGTGACCGCGCAAAGAATTGATCTTTTCAGAAGTTAGACGGAAGAGTTAGCTACTTGGATTTATTTCATAAGTATAGAATTTATTAGATCTAATATAACTTTTTTTCTCATCAATTTAATATTAGTTTGTGATTTAAATCATTTTCATTATTAGAAGATATTGCTATAAAGCATGCATCCCCCTCAGGTTAAGTCGAGTATCAATTACATTATCCCGTTACGTCATTGACATTCAAGTCAACCGCACCTGTGAAAAATATGTATCGGCAGTATGTGTAAAAGTTATATTCCCATGGTAATGATCAAATTGATTACTGTAATGCTGTCAGTTTCCCCATTATCACAGGTATTTTCAATACAATTGACATGAAAATACTCAACTATTATTACCATTTGACGATAGCTCGCCTTATCGGCTTCAGAAATCTTCACAGCACTTCGTCCACAATTGTACAGGAAATGTTATTATGCCGATCACGTGACAATATTCCACAACCAAAGTACACAATAAAGGATAGCAAATCATTGTTTATAATTAGTAACTTTGATTCAATATAATAGAAAGCGATAAAGTAATAAATACTAATAAATAGGTATACACCAATGGCGTCAAACAACACATTTTTTATACTATTGGATATGATGGAATATGTTTAAAAGCCCAATAAACAATATGAAAAGGGAAAACAGGAATACATTATTGATGAAATGAAGAGACAGGATTATCACAATAAAAATAATTTTTAAGAAATGTAGAGGAATTCGAAACTTTGAGAAAATTAAAGTATATAATTATATGTATCTGATCACTTAGTATTACGTACTAAATAAATTAGAAATATCTATCATTATTAAATATTAACACAGCAGGCTGAAGGTGTATTAAAACAGAATTCATCGGATGAATCTATACAGAAAGAAAAAAAAAAACTAATATCGGCTAATATTTAAACAAAAAGTGAAATCGGAATACAGAAAAAATATGCGTTTTGGAGATTCAGAGGTTTTAGTTTCAAAATGTTTGGCGTACGTTTTTATCAAAACTTGGTGAAACTCATTTAATTGAACTAATCAGGATTCAAAATATCTAATACGGCACGTGTAACTTGAATTATGAATAATCAAATGCTAACGAGGGAAATGCTCTGGATAGAATATATGCTCATTCAAAGACACGGAACAGAAATCAAAGATCACACTATTCAAGTTCAGTGTCTACATAAAAAGCAGAAAAAAATCTAGATTTGCACGATATGTGAATGCGATTATATTCTAATTACGGAAAGGGCGTGCCACAACTACTTATAAAACATGGGCTTTAGAAAGAATTCTAAGCGCGTACGAAAGAATGAAAGTGACACGAATTTAATGTCAGTTATTTCTATGATTAAATTACAGAACATGTCTGGTGGCAAGGCGAAATTTTGGCGACGAAGAGCAGGATCAAGTCGTATGAGTTTAATTTCAAACCAAAGTCAGGACTCCAAAACGGTAAGATTCTTTCTTTTAAAAATTTCTTTCATAATTAAGTCTGATTTAACGTCTAAGAAGTCTCATTTCATGTTACTTTTATTGTCTTGAATACAAGTTTTTGTTATTTAATTATCTGTAGACAGAGTATATTACCAAGAATCAGGACATTCTGTTGTGTAAGTTTATGTGCCACGTGTTGGATGTTAAAGTTAAGGTAGTTCTAAACGTTTGATTTTGTGTGACGTCATTTATTCCGGAAGTGACTGCCGAAAGGTTCTAATAATGTCTGCTAGTCCTTATATGGGTAGCAGAATAGAAAACCTGAATAAGTTATATAAGCAGAATATTATTTTTCAAACAGTCAACCTTACTTTCTTTCTGAAAGGTTGAAACAATATTATACAATTATTGACTCTTGAGCCATTGGATATGATGTGATATTCTCTGGAAGAGGTCAATATTGCCCTCTCCCGGTGTTTTATTATATGGGTTTAGGTTTATGAATAAGTAACAAATATTTGTTAATACTTGATATTTGAAAGTAACAATAAATAACTTCCATTCTATTTTTAGAAAGTCATGTTTTATGGGGAAAACCCACAAACTATTAAACATGAAATATATTTTGAAAGATGATGAGCGGATTCGGCCAATGAAATTTAGGTTATTTTTAGAACATATAATAAAAATGATATTTATTAATATAATTCATTTTGACATATTGTATATCCACAACTGTCAGAGGTTCCGTTAAACGCACGCACAAATGTCATCAAAAGTGCAGATTTTCCATAGGCGCCTATTATAAAAATTGACTGTTCAAATCAGTCTAGCAAGTAGTCAAGCACAAGATCCTTTCGATCTTATTGATTAAATTGTTTTTCGGATATACTAGTTTATAAAAGGATGGTTAAAACCTCCTGCGTTGTAGACACATTCCCAACGTGCAGAACTACCTTAATATGGATTAACAATTCATATAGGCTTCTGTTATGTTTTATGCGACACTTTAAATTGTAATTTGATATGTTTGTTTGTTATCAAAAGTATATTTTTTGTGTCATTTTCCAAGTTTAATTAATTTAAGCTTATCAATGTTAGTTCATATAGGACGTTGTAAATAGTATTAATACAAGATACAGAGAATTTTGTAATGTAAGTTTTATATAGCGCTCTTGACCACCTTGGCATTTAATTATATCGTAATGTAACATTTCCCGGTGCAATCCCCTGTAAAACTCTTCTAAAACATCCCATCCTAATAGTCAATTTCTGATAAAATTCGTATGACGTTGTTTAAGCTGGATCTTTTACGTTTGCTTCATATCATTCAATGTAATGCAATTATCTCTGATATCATTCAATGTAATGCAGTTATCTCTGATACCATTCAATGTAATGCAGATGATATCAAGTATGTTCCATAAATTCAAACGCAGTTCATAACATTACATCCGAAATCGAGGTCAGTTCAATTGTAGTTGTCTTCCTTTTTACGAAGCCAAATGGTTTTAAAACTGCATGTTACATTGTATTTTTAGTCAGGTCGTATAACTTTCCTCGCCATTAAAGCAGTTTAATAACAGATTAATAGAAGCTGTATATCAAATTACATCGACTGTGCTACTACATCAGATGTTTTTCAGACACAAATTTAGAGAAAAGAAGGGAATATTGATTTTCTTCATGAAACGATCCCTGCTGCAGTGGTACAATAATGAACGATCCCTGCTGCAGTGGTACAATAATGAAATGAAAACCTTTGTTATAAGACTATGAATTGTATATTTTATGGGTGACATAAAATCTTACAACGGACGCAACACATTCAAATGATAACAAATTTGGCTCGCACACTCCTGCTTTGTGATTTATATCATCTTATCCAAGAACTGCACATGGATGATCACTTCATTAGTTGAGCATATTTATTGCATTAAAAACTTGGATTATAATTGAAAATTGTGTCGTTTACATCTGTTTTAGTGATGGTCATAATACAGTTTGTTTATGCAGAGGAGCAGGTAAAGCATGGTTAACAAAAATTAACACACATACACAAAATATTGGTCAAACACGAAAATCACCAAAGTAATTTGAATAAATTATATAATTAATACCAGGGTACACAGGTCGAAACTTATCAATGGTATTAAGGAAAATAAGAGTCAAAAGTCATTTTATTGATAGAAACAATCATTAAAGTATTATCAGCATTGGCACGAATTTCTTACCTAATACAAATTCAAATCTAAGGCGTTCACCGTTAATTTTGAAGAAGTTTCTCAATTTCTAAAAGAAAAAAGTCCTTTTAACCGCTTGTAAAGGACAAAGAAGATCTAAAACTAACAAGTGAATGAAGTATTGCCATGCAATACAAAGTCCCCTACTGGAAGGCACCTAATTTTCTCTACTGCAGTATAGCATAATGAACTGATATCTGTCAACGATGTATAAACAATATTGTACTATATATATGCTAAAAACAAAAGACTTGGATTAAAATTTCTATATATAAAACCCTATAGTTGTTTTCATATAGCATATCTGGCCGATTATCAAAAAGGTAACGTTATTTATAGTAAAAAAATCCATGTAAGTCCACACAAAACTCTTTACCAGGTAGAGATAGGTAAAAACTGGATGTAACATGCATGTTGTACCACAGAAAACTGGTCTCGATTTTTCCCTACGGCCTGTTATAAGTAAGTTACAATATAAGCTAATTATAGTAATAACAAAGGGAAATAACTCTAAAAAACAAGAGTGCCTCATGGTGGTGAAAAATTGTGCCAAGTTACATCAAAATCCCTCCATGCATAAAGAAGAAATATTCCGGACAAAGTCATTCTTGAGTTTGGCATTTGACCTCTAAGCGTCACCTTGACCTTAGACCTAGGGACCTGGTTCTTGCGCACAACAGTTTGTCTCATGATAGTGAACATTTATGTCAAGTTACATCAAAATCCCTCCTTGCAACAAGAAGAAGTTTTCCAGACAAAGTCATTCTTGTATCTGACCTTTGGCATCTGAGTGTGACCTTGACCTTTGACCTAGGACCAGGTTCTTGTGCATGACACTCCCTCTCATAGTGGTGAACATTTGTCCCAAGTAATATTCAAATTCTGTTTTGCATGACAAAGTTATGCACAGGACAGGAAAAATGTCCCATTAACCTTTGATCTCCAAGTGTGACCTTGACCTTTAAGCTAGGGTTCTAGGTGTTGCGCATGACACGTCATTTTATCATGAGGAACATTTATGCCAAGTAATATTAAAATCCCTTGATGGATGTCAGAGGTCTGGACCGGACAGGAAAAAAAATCCTATTGACATTTGACCTCCAATTGTGACCTTGACCTTTGAGCTAGGGGTCAGGGTTTTGTGCATGACACATCATGGGAAACATTTGTGCCAAGTAATATTAAAATACCTTCATGGATGGCAGAGTTATGGACCGGACACGAAAGAGACCCTGTTCATGCCATGTTAACATCTGACAAGTGTGACTTTGACCTTTGAGCTAGGGGTCTGAAAGTTATGCATGACACATCGTCTTATTATGAGGAACATTTGTGCCAAGTAATATTAAAATCCCTTCATGGATGACAGAGTTATTGACCGGAAAGGAAAAAAACTCTGTTGACTTTTGACCCCAATTGTGACCTTGACCTTTCAGCTAGGGGTCCGGGTTTTGCACATTACACGTCGTCTCATCATGGGAAACATTTGTGTCAAGTAATATTAAAATCCCTTCATGGATGACAGAGTTATGGACCGGACAGGAAGCAGGCCCTGTTCATGCCATGTTAACATTTAACTGCCAAGTGTGACCTTAACCTTTGAGCTAGGGGTCTGAAAGTTGTGCATGACACATCGTCTTATTATGAGGTACATTTGTGCCAAGTAATATTAAAATCCCTTCATGGATGGCAGAGTTATGGACCGGACAGGGAAAAAGCCCTGTTGACTTTTGACCTCAAATTGTGACCTTGACCTTTAAGCTAGGGGTCCGGGTTATGCGCACGACACGTCGTCTCATCATGGGAAACATTTGTACCAAGTAATATTTAAATCCCTTCATGGATGACAGAGTTATGGACCGGACACGAAATTGCGGACGGACGGAAGGATGGACGGAAGGACGGACGGAATGACGGAATGACAGAATGACGGACGGAAAAGCGCATTCCTATAGTCCCCGAAACTGGTTTTCAACCAGTAGGGGACTAATAAAAGCTTACGAAGTAAACCATTGTCATTACCTGTTATTGTATAAGCGCCAAATGTCAAAGCACCGATGATAACATAATCAATATAACAACAATAAAATGAAATTTCAAAATGCCTCAAGGCAGCCAGGAAAATCACAGACCTATTTCTATACTGTCTATCATTTCAACATGTACCTCAACATTATTTGCTTATCACAACAAATATAACTTGAGTAAACAGGGAGATAATTTGTTGCATTCTTTGTTCTAGAAAAAGCCATTGACCTAATTGATTATGAAACTCTTTTTACGGTACTCATTGTAAAAAATAAGTCCAAGCTTGTATCCCGTAAAAGCCTGTATTTTCAATGTATTGAGAGGAAACGGAGTTACTGCGACCTTGACCTTTGACAAATTAACCTGAAATCAATAGAAATTATACACTATACACTGGCAATGTACCTGCTTGGTCATAGGTTCGTAATTAAAGTTCTACTCATGGTACTTGGCGGAAACCCTATGACCTTGACCTTTAACCTAATCTCAAAATAAGTAGGATTTATATACTACCCATGAGCAATATGTCTGCTGACTTTCAGGATTTTAGATAAAGGCATTTCAAAGACATTATACAGAAACGGTTTTGTACATAACAGTCACTGTCACATTGATTTGTGTCAGACTCAATTCAAAATCGATGGAACTTATGCACTAGTCACAAGCAATTCGATCGGTAAACTTAAAGCGTTCTCAAGGTATGTTGAGCGGAAATAGCTTTGTTACTAACAATTACTGTTACATTGAAATTAACCAACTAATCTTTCAAAATGAACCCAATTTATTTTTTTTATTAATGGGCAATGTTTCAGCGTTAAGATACTTTAGTTGAAACATTTTGTTGCACTGCTAATCACTGTAACCCTGATCACTGACAACATATCTCAAAATCAATAGTTATTCACAACATATGACTAATGTGCATATTAAATTTGAGATTTATAACTCAAATCATTCTTAAGTTTTTTGAGCGGAAACGATATTGCCAACAGACGGGCAGACGGACGACCATCGTCATCTCATAATACATTCATTCGGATGTTTGAAAAATAAATCCATTCATTTAAACTGAATTGAAAAAAGGAATGTTTAGGTTTCCAGCGATATTCTTCCTGAAAGTAAGGCTATATTATGGATTTTTAGTTTCAAGAGGCCATATTATTTATATCCTAGTTTGAGTCCAGACAGGTAGACTATTTATTTACTTGAGCAATGAAATATTATTGTTTTTGTCGAGCCCGCTTGCGGAAGCGGAGTTTCGGTGGCTTTCGGTGTTTGTGCGTGCGTCCGTGCGTGCGTCCGTGAGGATTTGTTTGTCCGGACCATAACTTTAACATGCATGGAGCAATCTTGGAATGTTAACCTCAGTGAGACGGAGTGTCATGCGCAAACCCCAGGTTCTTACCTTAAAGGTCAAGGTCACAGTTGGAGGTCAAAGGTCATTTGTTTCTCTGGGCCCGAGCTTTGGCATGCATGGAGCAATCTTTTTATATTTGACATGAATGTTAACTTCAGTAAGACAGAGTAACCCAGGTTCGTATCTTCAAAGGTCAAGGTCACAGTTGGAGGTCAAAGGTCATGTCAGATATTGTCCGGCCCATAACTTTGACATGCATTGAGGAATCTTGTTTATACTTAGCATGAACGTTAAACTCAATGAGACGGAGTGTCATGTGCAAACCCCAGGTTCCTATATCAAAGGTCAAGGTCACAGTTAGGGGTCAAATGTCATTTTAGACCTTGTCCAGGCCATAACTTTGATAAGTATTAAATTTTTTTTTTTATTTTACGTAAATTTTCACCTCTATAAAACGGAGTGTCGTGCGTCCCTATCTCAGAGGTCAAGGTCACACTTTGGGCCAAAGGTCATTTTAGAGCTTGTGCGGGCTGTAACTTTGCCAACCCCTGTTTTGTTTATAGGTGATGTTCCTGGTTTGACGTAGGTATAAATTTAATTGCTGCTCTGAAAGTTTTTATAGCCCATAAGTATCGTATGTTTTAACCAATTTTTTTTATTACCTATTTTTTTATATTCAAAAGGGAGTCAAAATTAAAATTCTCTAACGTATGCAAGAAGTTTCTATCTAAATTTACTAGAAGTAACACCTGTCTTCTTAAAAATGTAAAATATGCTAACCATATATTGTAAAAGGCGGTGCAACTGACTCTAAACCATATAAACATTTCAATCATTTACCAGCTACAAGCAGTTGTGTAGAATTATTTAACACCCACATAATTTCACAGTTTTCCCGACAGTGGAATATTCTCGATTAATACTGAATTAATCGATTACTCATCATATATGCGGTTACTACCTTTCATTGTTCTTAGCTTTAACATGTATAAACGCATTGTTACATCTCCCATATTTGGAGACAAATGCAAGTCCTTGTAGAGAACATACTAGAGAATGGTCTGATATGCAACCAGTTTTATTCATTGGAAATTTTCATACAGTTCCACAGCAACATAGTTTGAAAGGAATATAGCAAGCTAAACATTAAAAATGTTAGCACTTACGATAAGTGTCATCAACCCCCAAGAGAAATAAAGATATTGAACAGTATTTCGTCTGATTAAATAAATCGCGTGGTTAATATCATATGACCCTTATCATGGATATATGTCAGGTAATTCTAAAACCATTGCAAAATACCTGAAAAATTTGCATTAGAAAAATATCTTCTCAACAGGTACCATACCATTGCTGTCCAAATTAGCAATCTGACCGTAATACACCAAGTTGCCTAATAGTAAAAGCGTTATGAAATGCATGTACATAAAAATGCACAAGATATATCTTTCTCTACGAATGTTACAAAATAACCTTCACTAAAGTTATTGCATACTTTGGGTTGAAACATCTAAAGCATTTGATCATGTTAAGCGACACTTAAATGGAGATAAACTTCATACAGCAATTAATAAGTCTACACCGGAAATCATTATGAGTATACATCATCTGCGCATCTTTATGCGCATATCAGGCTACCGTTTCTACTGTTGGAGTCATGTCATTCGGAACAAAGATTTCATTACTTTCGTCTGTAGCAGTTTCTCTTGTTATTTTCATATCAGTTAGAGATCGTAAAGAACAGAACACTAAAATCATTAAAAAATCTCGTCTAGAGATTATGCTATACAGTTTTTATGTCTTGTCAACAAAACAGAAAACTTATCTTATTTTTTCACTTGAAAGAGTACTTTTTATTTTACCTATACACGATTTTGAAAGTCCTGTTCGTTTAATTTCAGCCTATCGTCTTCTTCGTTTGTCAAACAACATCAAAAGAAGTATCTAATGAGCAAAATGTTTCATGTTAATTCAGACATAAAATTAAATATAACATAAGCAGTTATATTATCTTTATATACAAAAGACACCCCGAAATAATTATCAGTGTTTTTTTTTAACGTAAAAACAACCAGATCTAGACATAATTATACATAAGGAATTTTTGAATATTTGAACATCGTTACCACAAGACTTAGATAATAACTTATATTATGAAAAATAGTGACTGAACAATAACTGCATGTTGCCATTTCCACGGCAAACAAGCACGCAGTAAATATTGATTTTGATGTTCACCTGGTGACAGTAGTCAAATATGACACTGGAAAAGGATACAGTTACTTGTAATTACATATAGACATGTATATTCTTCGCTAAATGACAGCGGCAATTTATAAATATATATAAAAGAGAACAAAACAACAGTTTTTAGGTATACATGGTGTTACACAATTAATCAAAATATTTAAAGTTCATTTCCTCAAAATGTAGTCAAGTAAATAAAGTTTGCTAAATTAACGGTCCACCTTTTGATTACACTACTCAAACAGCGCCAAAACCACAGTAAGAAAGAATTGTTTACATGTAAATTGAACACGTATATTTCTCTACAAAAACTGCATAAAGGGGCCACACTTTCGAACAGTTCAGCGCCTTTATAATTTCGCCATATTCAAGGAACTGTACATATCTTCGTTTTGATGCATTTGCGATAACGTTCCAGTGCTGAAATTTCATACGACTTGATTTAGCGTAGTTTTCTTTAATTGTTCATTTCTTTTTCTTTTTTGTTACAAGCGACATTCATTTTAAATGAGGGCAAATTTTTGAGAATATTTCACGTATCCAGCCGCTGGTTTACACATATTGGACACTATATTTCACATTATTAGTCGCATTGATGTAAATTTATTTAGTCATGCAAAAGCTAGAAGTATGTTATTATTCTTTTAGCGTTTTTGACACATTCATCAGATATTCCATAGCGTCTTTCAAGGGGTCGTCATTTTATTAGGGCAAGTCAGGGGATTTCATGATTATATACTTGTAACTTATGAGTCTATCTGTTGACAAACGACACGAACTACGAGTTATGTTAAATGAGCCTTTTAAATGTTAAGTGCTTTGTTAAAGTCCTGTATCACCGATACATATGAAAGAACAAGAACAATCATACTACCAAATAATTTTATAGTTTCTGTATCAGCAAAATTCTACAAGAACATTCTTTTGAAGGAAAGAACATAATCAAGACTAACAATAGTGGAATCGGTTTGATCGTTTCTATTTACGACAGATAATGAAGTGTGCAGTATCCCTCACACACCTCCGACTTAAGGAATTCTGTTATACTGATGTATTAAATGGATCCCATCATCCCAAAAAGCCAGAAAATATGAGCGACGATGTAATCGCATAGAATACTGAATGCTTGATTAGAAAAAGCTTTTAAAGCTTCATAACATATTTCGATAGATAAAAAGGTTATTCCAAGATACATGGACGTTATACCAAGGTACATGGACGTTATACCAAAATACATGAACGTTATTCCAAGATACATGGACGTTATTCCAAGATACATGGACGTTATACCAAGATAAATGGACGTTATACCAAGGCACATGGACGTTATTCCAAGATACATGGACGTTATTCAAAGGTACATGGACGTTATACCAAGATACATGGACGTCTTTACAACCATAATTAAGAACATTGTAGCATATAGCTGGGATAAATTCCTGTTTATGACAGTGATAATCCTTTCTTCTACATTGTTATGAAATATCTGTTAACCTGTTCTCGTTTATGAACATTTACCATATCTTAAATAAAAGGCACAAATTAAAGAGTTTTCATACAAATATTATCACATATCATATAACAGTTTAATTTTCCGTTGACATTATTTTGTTTTATTGGTTGAGGGTTTATCCCGCTACCAAAGTTAAAGTGTATTTCTGACAATCATGGCATCTTTATATGATTCCGAATCACATCCAAAGGATGTTCATGTGCTACACAAAATAGTCCCATTAATGAACAATGGGGATGAATTATCAATGAACAAGCAGTTCTTATTCAACTTGTATCCAATCGCACAGGCCATTTAGATTATATAAGATCTATCAATGATAAGGTATTCCAGCCCATGGTTACATCACAAGCTGGGTCAGGCAGAGTTCATCTTAGATATGAGGCACATTAAATTTGTATTTGTTTCTCATTCATGTATATTCATAGACTAGCATTTAAACAGAAATAAGTCTACCAAAACCCCGCAGCCATCAGACATTTCAAGGCTTTGATTGTTATTATTTGCCCCATAACTAAAGAAAAGATACTAAATAAGTGTACTTTCATTACCTAATTAATAAAACTACATAAATTTGTATTCTTACTTATCACATACCTTTACGATTCGAAGACATTCACATTAAAAATAAACAACTAAAAATTAAGAGTAAGTAGATTAATCAATCTTGAACGTTGGTATCACTGTAAACAGCGAATCTTTATATTGAACATTAGCATCACTGTAAACAGTGAATCTCTATATTTACAGTCCAAATGCGTTTCCGAGGGAATCTTTATATAGATGAGGCATAACCATTGACCACAAAGAAGAAGGGTTTCATGAGTCATAAATAAAAGCTCGATTTGTCTACGATTTTACATATATCACTTTGACATATGAAAATGTAACTTTCCCGAAGTTGCCCTCATTAGCTTTCTTTATTTGGGCTGTTAGAATCCACCATTACACACTTCAAATAGCCAAAGGTGTTTTAATTACATAACGCAAACTCATTCCTTAAATCTAAATAATCTATATTCACTTTTGTATAAATGTCTATTTTACGTCTTTCTAATCGTAAGAGGAATCGATTTTAAGATTCCATATTCAGGTTATTACTGAAATGTCAACAGATCAGATTGCAAAATTATGTGATTTCAAAATACATGTCAAATATGAAATGCTGAGTTAGAACTTATTAAGTGCAATGCTCTGTGAATAAACATAATAAATTATTAAAATAGGGCCTGTTCACAGAATGGTCTTGATAGGAATTTAAGGTTTGTAAACACGTAAGAAATTTGTAGTCTTGATCATTAAATTATAACTTACTGTAAGACATTTGCACGATCTTTTGAGATAACATTCGGCAGTCATAAGGTGATGTCACTTTTTGAATTTCCGGTGAATAACAAAAAACCAAAGAATATTCAGTTCTTTCCAAAAACTGTTATATTATGATTCAACCAAATAGTTTCCATTGTCTACCAGAAAGGAACAATTCTTATATCTTAATATTGAGATTTGATACCTTTATAACAGACAGTAAACTAAAACAATAGACATTCATATGTGACGTCGGGGAGCTCAACAAAGCAATTTCAAGCACAAATATTAATGTGGAATGTAAAGTAAGTTACACACTACAATATCCGTCCAAGATACTTTCAAAAACAATGCATTTGCAGAATAGAGAGATAAAAGTAATTTTGACAGCTCGTGAAAACTAATGACAAATTTTGACAGGTATATGATGACTCATGACCTAATTAATTTTTTTATGTTATTTCTAACTTCCAGCTTGATTTTCATAAAATGGGTATTCTTTATTGTAGCTTACAACTCGTACATTAAAACAATAAAAGAATATATAGTTACCTCACTGTCGTTTTGTCTATCCATCTCTCGTACGAATTCCTATTGTTTCAGTCATTTGTCAGTAATTAGAGCAATTCACAGTGTTGCAATCATACAAAACACATCCCTTATTTTCACATAGATATTGAGGATTTATCTAATGAGCACATGTATTGGAAACACAATTTCAATACCGACTGTGTATTGTAATAATGCTAAACTATCTCAGCCGTGACATCTCCTTAATACAAAATTGATGAAACTACAGAACTTGCCAAACGCTTGTGTGTAAGTGATTATTATAAAACCCCTCTTACCAAAGTTCAATTTAAATGAATACGTTCGTATTTGCCTCAGCGTGTATACGCGTGTGTATCAATTGGTGTTCAAAATAACTAATAAACTTTACCACACGGATGATCCTGTTACATGTATATCAGGCTTTACCTACCGGCTTCTATGTTCCGATGAGGTCTACCTTATAGACCACTTAAGAGGTCTGTAACAATATCTAGACCTGTCCCAATCTGACTTAAGTACTTGATCTTCTAAACGAAGATCTGAGAACGACCCATTCACATACGTCTTCTGTATATTTTGGATTTCCAGTACTGCTATTTTTATTTTCACAAATCTATTTTTATTTGAACCAATCAGACGACTTGTTCGAATGTCAAAGAGTAAGAAAAATGTGCAGTCATTCCAGGGCTCGAACCCGGGACCCCTCGGTTACCGAGCAAGTGGCCTATCGACTGAGCTAATCGGCTATCTGACACATTACGACATAAGAATTTTAAATATCAAAAATCAAGGCTTAAGGTAGATTTGCAAAATGTTGTAAGTTAAGCTCTGATTGGCTAGCGAAAGGGTCGTCAGAACGAGGCTATGAATAGGTCGTTCTCAGATCCTATGCGTAGCGTAATAGGAGATGTACTTTAGTCAGATTGGACCTGTCCTACCTCTACTGTTTACATGAAAATGACGAAAAATCTCAAGTGCCTTTAGCGGGAATCGAACCTGAGTCGCTCGGATGATAGTCCAATGCTCTAACCACTTAGCCAAATTGACGACACATTTACGCACTTGTCAGAGATTAAATTTAAAGTTATGCATAAGCGACCGAAACAATGCAGTAGAATCATGAGAAATCCGTGCCTGTCATTTAAGGTGAACGCGTGACTGTCTTCGTAAGCATAGTATCACTTGTTTAAAAAAAAGTACGTTTTAAGTGAGAAATTTCCGACCAGTTTTATAGTAGTCGCAACTTGACCGCGATGGTTGACCTTAAGCTGATTATTCATATCGATTATTTCATTATAGAAACCAAGGGTGCTTAGGGTAGCCGTGTATATTTATATGGAATTAGTTTGTATACAGTGCAGTATCAAAGTATATATACTTACATTTGATCAGTTAAAACCTTCCAATACAATAATTTATATTTATTCAAATTCATATATTTCCTTTTTCTCGTGCAGCTCGTGTTTTACCTACACTCCTTTTCAATAATAGGTTGTGCCTTATTATGTATTATAATGCAAAGGTCAACCATCGGGGTCAAGTTGCGTCCACTATACATATCTTGAAAATTGATCTTAACATGACTTTATTGTAAAGTTTTAACATTCAGTTCTAAAAAGGTCTTGATATTCGTCCGTCTAGGAGGAGAATGCTTCATGAAACAGAACATTTTATTTTATAATGAAACATAATGACAATGATATAATTGCAAACAAATACAAACACAAATTTCCTCAAGATTAATCATTAAGTAATAGAAAGAGCATTGAAACTCGAGGGTAAACGATTTGTACGAGGGGGCGTAGCCCCCGAGTATAAATTGTTTACCCGAGAATTTTAATGTTCTTTCTGTTTTGTATCATAGCCATCCATATATGGTAGTTGTAGGCGTTCCACACTGCCATATACAGCAGTTCAGTGAGTACTTAAAATCCTTGCTTTACAAATGTGTTAAGCCCAGGTAAAATAAACCAATGCTAGAGCAGAAAATCAATAAAATACACCTCGCTGTCTACTGTTCCAGACACGCTGGCATACTTTCCTATCCAATTAAATACCTGCACACTTTTAGTTACCGCACCCTGTACTCAGAGTATACGAATTACCTGCACCAAATTTGTTAAGAAAAAAACACTGAGCTATGATACAATCTACCATTGTAAATTGTGACGATTTTTGTACAATCAACATAGAACATAAATTTAGAAAGTAGCCCAGTTTAATGATCGTGATACATTCAAAACGTGTCTGAAATAAGATCGACAGTATAAACATATTCAAAGGCAGTTTTTAGGTAGTGGTAACTGGTGGGTAGCTGGTCAAAGTACGGTTCTTGTTTTCTGAAAAATGTTCTTATTTTGCCGAATGTCGTTAATTCATATCAAATTTACAGTTGACATTTTATGCCTTTAAATATCATAAGATATTTTGCACTGTACAAAGTTTTGTCGACCTGACAGTCTTTAATTCGTGTAAAACTGTCAGTTTCCTGGATTCTATACTTGTATTTACATCCACAAGTATCTGACAACTTCTTCGCGTGAATCAGATGTGGAGGACTAGAACGACTTTAAACTATATAATATTTATTCAAATCGTTACCATGTAAATTAAAACAGAGGCCTCGAACTACAAGCCTCTTAATTAGTTGTACTCATTACTTTCATTGTCAAGAAGACTGAAGGTCTTAATATCTTCTCGATGGTGTGCGCGCAGTTTTTTTAGCACATTTCGTTGTGTCTTCTTGGCGTGTGCCTGATCACGGTATATTAAGATAGGATTTCTTGTGATGATGTAATGATAAATCTATATCAATACTTTTGTATACGGCAATGTATATTTAGGTAGAACTAAATAAACTCCAAGTTTCTTATAATGATTATGAAAAACAAGAGCTGTCACTACTGGTGACAAATGCCCCTGAAGTAGGCCCCAGAATGCCAACAAAATCACATGTCATTTTGTGACCTTGACCGTGGAGCTAGGGGTCTGGGTCTTGTGCATGACACGTTGTCTCATTATTGTAAGCATTTATGCCAAGTTATTTCAAAATCCCTTTATGGATGCGGGCATAAAAAACTTATAAAATACCATTCGTGTCAAAGTCTGACTAATTGACTAGACACACATTGTTCATGATCTCAGAAAGAGACTATAATCTTCCGAATATTTCCCAAATGTGCACGGATTTTTCATGCAAAAGAAATGTCATGTCCTAGTTGCTGACAAATATATTTACAGGTGCGTATCAAGTTGGGCCTTTTGTTATATTAATAGTATCCGATAAATTGTAGCACATATTGTTTTGTTCTTTCTTCTAACTATTTGTTTGTAATCATACATACACGTTACAAACGTTCTTCAAATCCGAAACAAATCTGGACTAAGTAAAACAAAGAAGCATGTAGGTAAGTCAGTTATCATTCTCGGAATAGGTCTGCATAGTGTTTATAGACCTGTGAGGTGATTTGAAAACCTCGCTCGCTACGCTCGCTCGGTTCAGAAATCCCTCATAGGTCTATTACTTATTACACGGATGACCATTTTACATTTATTTTATGTCTACATTATGCAGTCATATAGTCAATTACAATTACCTATCACAAAACCTGATGTTCCCTACCTTTGTCAATATTTGTAGAAAATTAGCATGTAAACAGCTTTCATCACAGAAGAAAAATATGATCTATCTTTTTTATTAATCTATTTTCTGGAAAATCGAAGAGCAACCAATTACTTGATAATCATTTTTCCTAGTTATTAGCGCTGATGACATAAATGTGCGTACACCTTTTGAAGTGTAAGGTAACATGGTTAATAACAGGTGAACTGCGTGACGGTGAGGAGATCCATCTAGAACTGAAAGATTTTCTGATTGAAATCAAACTTTTGCCGGATTTTAAAGAATAAGCTTTTTTTTATAGTTTTGATTAACAATTCCATCGCTAATTAGCATGAAAAACATCTAGGAAAATATGAATGATTTAGTTACCTTAAAGTTTCCTTCCAAGTCGTAAATAATCATTGTTTGGCATCGTAATTAGGGAGACAAAAATATCGTGTAATTACAGAGAATCTGTATCGGGAATGTAAATATTCTATTTTCTCATGGAGCTTTATGACTACAGTGGTCTAAATGTGCGGATTAAAATATAACATCTCAAAGATATGGCATATATGTGTAAATTGATTTGATAAACTTTTAAAGCATGCGCTGTGGAACATACTGATGCAGTTGAGAAAAAAGTTGTATTTGATTTACTATTGAAAATGTCGATAAAAAATAATAATTTTATCAGACCCCCAGGGAGCATTTTTAGAAAGTCAAAATTTGGTGCTAAGATCGATGCTATAGGAAAAACTTTTTCATTGTATAAAAATGTACATATTAAACAGCTTATTGATGTGGAAGAAGAGTTCCTTCACGCTGCCGAATTTGGAGATATCCCCACTGTTAGAAGACTCTTGAATGAGAATAGTGAGCTAAATGTCGACTGCATAGATGCTCTTGGAAGGACTGCTTTGAGGTTGGCAGTGAAAAATGAACATCTCGAGGTAAGAAAAAAAGTCTTTCGCATTATAATTTTTGTTTATTTATTGTTTGAGTAATTTGTTTTGTGGTTTCTTTGTGGTAATATACTCATCAGAAAAGCTTACCTCAGTGATAATTTCATTACATCTATTAATTGTTAAGTTTTGAAAATTTGTGTTAGCAATAGTCCAAATTTCACAATAATATGTCAACTAGTTTTGAATGAATTATGGAAAATAACATGTTCCGATTTTGGCGAAAATAACGCAGACGCTAGATTGTTCAATTTATATGTATGTAAGTAAGCGAGTTTATATTACTTTAAGGTTATTAACTAAATAACTATAAAATGCTATTTTCTACTTTACGTTACATATATGGAGAAATAATCTGGTTCAAAGCGTTAACAGTTTCAGTTTATACAACCATAATAATATTAATTTCATTTTGTAACGAATATTACATATATCATTTATCAAGATCGTTTCAAGTAGATTCTTCATGCTTATATTTGAAAGTTAAATTATGTTGATATCATTAATGTTACAGCGATATTCTACAAATTCTATTTTCTGTAATTTGTGGGCGTCCCGGTTAGCTCTGCAGGGCGATCTCAAACTATTCAACCTAGGTTTAACACGTTTGGCAAACATTCTATATAACACACGACAATATAACTTAAATCATCTCCTCTCGTTCTATCCACCAGCACCTCTGTGGGATTTTTTTATTTGCTTAAATAAAGATTTAATTGGTTATATAGTTTATATACTGCCAAGTAATGGCGTTTAAGTTAGTGGTCCTCTTCGGACACTCGACAATTTCCGTGTGATTACGTATTTTTGCATTCTCCGGACGTAAATGCGCATATAGCTTTCCGTTAAGACCGGAGAATACCGACAACGCATACGAAAATTACGTAACTTGCCGATTGTTATTGCGGGTCCACTACCTTAACCCATATCAAACTAAGAATCACACATACAAACGATAACAAAGAAACGTAGAGTCATTTGGGCTTTGCTTGGCCAAGTGGTTTAAATCAATGCTTTCTCACCACTGATATCTATGTTCGCCGGGAATGAACAATTTAAAGCGTGAATTTTATACAGGCTGAAAATATCACTGAGCGTATTAGGTATTCTTCAACCATTAAAATTGAATTAAGTATCAGTACGGTTTTAAACACATAAAATGCAGAACTAATTACTGAAAGTGGTGTTTGCAATAATTACTGTTGCTGGGTAAAAAAATGCCACTGTTGAAACAAAAAGTCTAAAATCGATAGAAAACCGCAAACAGACAATAGCTGTTTGTTCTTATAATAGTACAATGTACATATTTTACATGATGGTTACAAACTATTGATTTTATTCCAGATAATGTTTCATACATTGAAAGCAACTTTTAAATTAATTACATGTATATACATTTTGTGGAAAAGCAGTTGCCTGCAATATATAAGGGTTCACCTAGTTCGATTTCGAAACCTATTATTTTACCTTATTTGGAAATATAATTTGTTTGCATTTTGTTCGTCTTTGCTTTGCCACATGTAGAAGGAGGGATTACACACATATATATATATATAGTATTATAAAGATATTTTTGCCGAAATGCTCACTTCTTTAAGATATTTTATGTATGATCTACATAATCTTTTAATTGTCAAGCAGAGGTCATGTAAAGTTACATAGTATGAATTTCTTATGCACGTGGTGTTTAATGCAGCGGACTCGGAACGGAAGGACAGTCGCCATTTTCCGTTCAACCACGTATTCTTCGTATGCAGTTTAGACATTCTCTAGTTATGAAAAAAAAAACACAACAATTTTCTGCTAAATCCCCTGAGATACAAACCTGGGAAGCAATTAATTTACATCTAACTATTGATCAATCAATTTTTCACTGAGATTTCATATCGTTATATTTGATTTGTTCCACAGAACAATTAGGTAAATTGATAGATTTGATTTTTGGAGAGATTTGTTTTAGTCATTGACCTTTACAGTGGGAGGTATGAACTCGTGTAGTTTTTATTTTCATTTTTCATATAGAAGTGTTGAAAAACTGTTCAATTGTTATAAAACTGAAGTATAAATGGTCATTTCCTATTTCATAATACAAAACTATACTCAAATCAAGACAACAATTCTAAGGGAGCAAAATACTATGCGAGGAAATTGATATATTATACTTTATTTATGACGGTTAAGCTCACACAAAAATGTTAGAAGACATCCATTTTATGTTAACTTAATTAAAAAGCACTTTGCGACAGTGCGGATTTCATCTTTAGTTACTTTTTTTGTAAAACTAAAAGTAAAAAGTTAAATCAGTAGTCAGCTGTTTATTAGATGTGCTCATTTCCGTCACGACCTCTCTATAAAATAGACCATGGACATACAGCTTCCAGAATATAATAGTGACCTAAATCCCTGGAGGGGAGGGGGAGTAGGGTGCTGACCTATAATCTCTCGCCCATCACCTCTTTAGGTTGGAAACGCTGCTTTTGATGAAGTGTACTTTCATGCGAGAGAGAGAGCTAGTCAGCAATCGTACGGAATTTCGGTGGTTCTCCACAGATGTCCGTCCTGGCTGAGGGATGTTTCGGGTCTTTCCCCAGAAATAAATGTTAAAAAATCGCAAAACATCAAGTTATACTGGTGTTAGAAATAAGAAGAACAAACATATCAATAGAATCAATTGTTTAATAAAGTCAAATCACGTTTGTATTGAAAAAATGGGAAAACATATGAATCTGAGATACTGAACAAAAATCTTTGGGTCACTGTAAATCCACGGCCCAAGTTTTCTTTAATTTCTTTCTTATTACTAGTATGTGAAACCGAAATGTAATTTCATGAATATGTACTCATGATTTTATCAAATGCACCTTGTAAGTCACAATTCTTGTCAGAAAGGTTTGCATGATATTATTGCTATTCATGCCAAGTAAGACTTTAAGAAACATATCTTATCTTATCTTATCTTATTTGGTCTACGTTGCTTGAGCGTTTTCATTGAAAATTAAAGCTAGTATATTTTAGATACTGAATGAGTAATTATTTACAATATCAACCATTTATTTCAAAACACTTAGCTCAGTAGGTAGAGCGTTGGTCTGCGGATCGCGGGGTCGTGAATTCGATCCTCGGGCGGGGCGTATGTTCTCCGTGACTATTTGATAAACGCCACTGTGTCTGAAATCATTAGTCCTCCATCTCTCTGATTCATGAGGGGAAGTTGGCAGGTTTGTACTGGTACAGAATCCAGGAACACTGGTTAGGTTAACTGCCCGCCGTTACATGAATGAAATACCGTTGAAAAACGGCGTTAAACCCAAAACAAACAAACAAACAAACAAATTTCAAAACACAAAAAGGGAGAAATACGGAGTACAATAATGACTCTAATCAGCAGTATACAACCGGTATTTAGACAATGTGATGTGAGCGAATATGATATTTTGTAATACTAAATTGCCACAGAAACTGGCCCAAAAATCAATATTCGCTACCGTTTCATATAAAGCTAGCAGAAAACGTTTTTCTGAAGATAAATCTAGAAAATGATTGTCATCAATAATTTCATTCTGTTACCAGGTAACCAGTTATTATTGTACGACTTCGTCAGCATTTGAGTTCCTGGTTTCAATACTCGTATTTCATAGAGTGAACTTTTCCCCGCAGCACTTCGTCTTAAATTTCTCATTGATACTCTTCAATTAGAAACTTTATAGCATTCTAATAAATACTGCGCATTAATTGATTTGTCTCACATAAATTAGGACATGTTTTATTTTGATCTCTTCGTACTGTATATTTCATTTATTATAAAATAATAATTCAAGTATAAACTAACATATTACATTTTCATTTTATGTTTAGCAAATTCCGACAAGGAAGTGCTATTTTATCTACCATGTCAGTAACATGTTTTTTTCCGTATATTGCGGTTCTGTTTTCAAAGATCTGGATAGAGAATCCATAGAGAATGGATGTTTTGCTCTTAGCAGGTTTAATTGGTTGCAGGATAAATAGAATATTAGGTAACTGTCTCTCTGAACTTAAGTTTACACAGCAAGTCGGAGAACGATTGATCCACAGTCACGGGATGGATGAACTTTTTGAAGACGAGCGGGATAAACTTAAGTTCAGAAAGATAGTAACCTAATATTCTATTTATCCTGCAACCAATTAAACCTCCGAAGAGCAAAACATTTTATAAACATTGCTTTTTGGTACAAATAAATTCCATTTGAGCCGCACCATGCGTAAACCAGCATAGTGCATTTGCGACTAGCATGGATCCAGACCAGCCTGCGCATACGCGCAGTCTGGTCAGGATCCATGCTGTTCGCTAACGGTTTCTCTAATTTCAATAGGCTTTGAAAGCGAACAGCATGGATCCTGACCAGACTGCGCGGATGCGCAGGCTTGTCTGGATCCATGCTGGTCGCAAATGCACTATGTTGGTTTTCTCACGGTGCGGCTAATTTGCATTTTACTGTCCGTCCATGTATCATCAGAATTGTAAATTCCTCCGCCCATTGCTCGTTTCAGTTAAGCATGATTTCTTTCATATTACAATCAAAACACTTATCTTTGCCTTATAGTCTGACTTCTGTGTAATATAAATTGTACGTGCAAACCGGGCATTTATAATACAAAACAAGAAATGGCGTTTCGACTTAAACAAAGCACAGCCGAAAACGACTCTTAAATTGAAAACAAATTCTCGCAATCTCTACTTTAATCTTCTACATTTCCGGCAAGAAAATGAGAATTCAGTGAAAACACTTCCACAACAAATGCTTTAGGTCCAATGATTTTAGCGAAATAAAGAGGTAGTGGTAGAATAACAAAAACTTATATATAATTCAAAAGTCACCAAGAATGGTAGTCTAGTCTCCTTTGGAATGTTAAGACATATTCAAAAACTTGATGCCTACATTATTTTTTTCCTATGTAAAATTCTGACCCGTGTTTTCTTTTAAAAATCTTTAGTATTGAAGGAAGAGCAAAAGCATTATTTTAGTCCGGCTTGGGCAGACACCTGGGTAGAAATACTGGCCTATTGGAGTTGACTTCCTCGCATGAAAGAATGCTTCATCCATAGAGGAGTTTTGATCCTACAGTGTTGAATCAAGAAATTTCTCAGGAAATGTAAAAGCCCTAAATAGCCTATAAAACCCATTGATAGGAACCGTACTTTTGGAAAAAGGGTCACAAATAACAGTTTGAAAGTACTTAACGTACTTGCAGACATCATTATATCAGTAACATGTTTTATTATATCTGATATTTTGTCTTACGTCACTACCAGTTAAAGCAAACTCTTTAACATGGGAGCGTTTATAACGTACATCCAATTCTAATAAGCCTTTCTCTGTTAAAACACTCTTACGCTAGAATGACGTCACGTTAACGTGCGGTGACGTCAATGATTTTTTTTTGCGACCAAGAAAGAGCGCGTCTATATTTTATCTGCTGTTTTAGATAAAGGGCATATTAGAATCGACATGATTTATACCAAAACCGTATTTTAATAGTATTTATACACTCGGGCGGTAATACGCTGCGCCCTCGTGAAAATATTACGCCCGACGTATAACCGCCAATCGTGCATAAGTAAGTGTTAATACACTCTTTTGCTATAAAGTATTTCTTAAATAAATGCACTTTTACTTTGAGCAAAAGTGAAGCAACATTTTCATTTTTGTCGTGTTCGGCGACCTGTGAAGTTTCCACTTTTTCAAAATATTTTAATGTAAGTTAAAATACATATACATAACACATAAGCGTGAAGGAATTATTTTTGATACTGTCTGTTTGGTTATACTGTTTTCGTTGGTTTTTGGACTGATTCTGAATTGGTATGAAACAGAAAGCTGGGCCACACTTTGACTCGTCTCTTTTTCGTTAAAATACAAAGTTTCACTGCTTTTGTGTTGTTCATTTGTACTAGGATTTTTAATAGGGCCGATTTATTTCTAGTATCGACAAAACACTGTAAAATAATTGCAGTTGTTAATAGCTTACTGCTGATAAATTTAATATCAATAATATAGCCGGAAATTCCACGTTTTCGCTGCATAACCTACAGTTTTGATAAAAGTCGAATGCATACTGTAGTCATTAATCTTAAAGGTGGTTGATCAGATTTCGATCAAGTAATGTATTTTGTCGGAAACTTTTATTAACATATCATATACACATGTTTTGTGTTTACAAAGTGCTTAAAACGTGTTAGATTTTTATTGGTTGCGGGTTTATCCCGCTACCAAAATTAAGTGTATTTCTGGCAATCATGTAGCATTTTTATTTGATTCCAAATCACATCCAAAGAATGTTCATGTGCTACATAAAGTAGTCCCATTCATGAAGAATGCGGATGAATTATCAATGATTAAGCAGTTCTTATTCATCCTCTATCCATTCACACTGGCCATTTAGATTGGCCATTTAGATTATATAAGACCTGTCAATGATTAGGTATTCCAGCCCATGGTTACATCACTGACTTCCAGCTGTTCATGTAAGGTCAGGCAGAGTTTATCTTTGATATGAGGCACATTAGTATTTGTTTCTTATACATGTATATTTAGAGATTGGCATTTAAAATGAAAATAAATCTAGCAAAACCCCGCAACCACCAGACATCTCAAGGCTTTGATTAAAAATATCTTTAACATTTGATTATTCGTGGGGCCGAACCAAGGTAGAGTTATTTCAGCATAAGTATTAAATTCAATAAGCATACCTTTTCTAGGGAATAATATGAATATCAGAACTTCTGTATTTGCTTCTTAGTAACATCCTTAACTTTTTGCTGGATATATTTCTTTGCCATTCCTCACCACAAATCCATTCGGCGGGGGATACCAATTTATCGAATTTGCTTGTTCTTATATTGAAATGAGCTTGTTCTAAAAAAGACGAAAAATAAACGTCTTTATCACGTGTTTGACGTCACGGGAGTGTAATAAAGCCATTAAATAAAAATGGTAATACACTAGTGTAATAAAAATTTGATGTCGACGTCGTTTATAGTATAGGAAACGTTGGTCAAATTGACTTGTTTATATAGTAAAAGAAAGTAGAATGTTCGATGTTTCTACAGGAAAGGCTTACATGTGATAAAAGAAATATTACATTTGTGACTTTCCACTTTGAATTTATTAAACTCGTTGAATAAAATTAATAAAATGCTCGACAGAGCCTCGCATTTTATTATTTTATTCAACTCGTTTAATAAATTCAATATGAAAAGACACTCGTGTAATACCGTCTATTTAAACGAAATAAGTGAATACAATAAATTTCATCGATTCTTAACCTGAAACGATCTGTCCAGAAGACGTATACAAATAAATTCAAACAAGGCAAGAGATTTCCCTCATTTAGCAATCAAAACATGCGCTCAATTCTATGAAATGTTATGTTATGTAATATATGTTTTCTCCGTAGGTTGTAGAAGTACTGTTGGAGAAATCTAGCAGTCGGCATATTTACGAGGCAGTCCTGCAAGCCATCAGCGCTGGACATGTTCAAATTGCAGAAAATATACTCAAACATAAACGTTACCTTGAGATCTGGAAAGAACGAAAGAAGTTCGGCGATGACGACCACTTCTTCAAAACACAATATGAGGAATCTCAGTTCTCCCCAGATATCACTCCGCTTATATTGGCGTCACAAAAGAATCAGTACGAGATTGTTCAGCTACTACTTCTACGAGGAGATCGGATTCAGAAACCGCATAAATTTGGCTGTTTGTGTCAAGAATGCGTTAATAAAATGAAATTTGACCAGTTAAGATCGGCAAAGTACCGTCTGAATGCATACCGGGGTATGTCAAGTGAAGCGTATATATCCTTGTCTAGCAAAGACCCGGTACTGACGTCATTCCAGCTGTCACATGAACTGAAGAATCTCTCCAGAAATGAGAAATACTTTAAGGTACATGTTTTTCACATTGTTTTGTCTGACAAAGATATTATTTCAATTTTCTGTATTAATACACCAGTTTAGCGCATTGTTTTGAAAGATGCATTTAGCGCACGGGGTTTTATTAAATAAATTTAACGTATAGGGCTTTATGCAATGTGTGCGTTGGGTTTACTAAAATGGCATAAAGGTGACCAGTGATTTTAATCTCTTTTGTTTTGCAGATAACATCGCATGACCAAAAAAGAAAAAAACAACACACACAAAAAAAAAAAAAAAAAAAAAAAAAAAAAAACCCCCCCCCATACCCCACAAAAAAAACCCATGAAAACATTGACTGAAAATGATCAAGTCGACCGTGTCCAAAAAACACCTCTTGAAAGTGATGTACGATTTCTTTTGTACAGTTGTAACTACTCAAGTGCAGAAGAGTATCAGTGCCAGGTGGTTATAAATATTGATATACAACCATATATATATGGACGTTTATGTACAGGGCCTGGTCAAGATCAGATACCTTGTATAGCCTGAAGAGGGTCGTAGTTGGTAACGATAAGTTTTTACATTGACAGAATATCACTATTTCTAACATGATTAAATCTGGAAGGTTTTCAACCAGGTTCAAACCCTGACATAGCCATGCTGTGCATGGACGTGTGTTCATAGGACTTTGCGACCGTTTGAGTCCAAGATCGGGTACTTTGTGGTTCCCTTAAGGTGTTGAAAGCTACTAAGTAATAGAAGGTGAACTTAAAATGTTTGACCAAATCTTGAATTTGAGCACCTACGACCAGAAGATGATAGGGTTATTATAATAGTAACTTGATCTGGGATGCTGTATTCAACTCGAGTGGATTTTGCCAGTTCAGATCACACGAGGAGCAGAAGCGATGAGTATGACTCGACCTTGCAAAATCCACTCGAGCCGAATAAAATCCCAGAACAGAAGCTACTAATGACACTTTTATTATATAACTCCATCTTTTTGTTTGTTATTTTCTTATCGAACGAAATCTTCAATGATTATCGATGTTAAGATAGAAAATAGAAGTTTTATGTGCGCTCCTGTGTCAGGTTATGCATATTAAAAGAAAGTAGTCCGGCAACATACAATACTTACATTAAATATTGTTTTTGCCTGTCTTAAATACAAGCTGTATTTTTGACAGAATTTTATATAGGTATAAATTATGATAAATACCCATACTATAAACGGGGATATAGGTGTATGTCCTGGCTTAAGTTTAAAACAAAGATTATCAATTACCTGGAGAAACTCTGGATGGCAAGGTTGCTCATACAGGGATGTATGATAGAGTAATTTTAAGTATATATAGACTCTTCGTTACGTTTTGATCCTTGTTCGAGTACCTCCTTGATGGATACATACAAGAACCATATATGAACGTAAAGGCAGATTTACCCACTTTGTATCTTTGCTATTTAAGAATCAGTAAAGTATCTTTAAATGTCAGAAGGAGAATTAGTAACTAAAGCTCTTAAATTTATGTTTTTGACATTTGAAAGACAGACGGACGTTCAAATATTGAGGATACGGAGACAATTTCGAGTTACTAAGTCGAAATTGCAAGTCAGTGAGTCGAAATTTCAAGATAGTATTGCAAAATTTCGAGTTAATAAAAACATCCAGTTGGCACTAACATCCTTCTGTTCAGAAATAAAGGCATGAATTTGTTTTGTTTAAAAGTTAGGTTTTTTTTGTTTAAATCTTTTGTCTTCATGTTAATTAAATGTTTGAATAGGTGTTCAAAACGCACGTATAGTTCCGAAACTGCTACAGTGAAAAATAAACACTATCAATACAAAACCCTTCGGAGCAAAATTTATAAAATGTACAGTTAATGTTTTATGCCTTGGCGTCGTAACATTTGAGGAGAAAATAGAGGTTTTTTTTATCTGTGAAAATATTTCTGCATTTTTTTTAACGAAAATATTAAAATACTTTCGAAATATAAGATATATACTTTCACCAATATAGAACATGTGAACATGCTGAAATGCATTACTTTGATATTACTATTGGTTAGGAACAGTAACAATTCATTACTTCAGTTCATTATTTTTTCTGTTTTATTGAGATTTCAAGAAAAAAAACATGTCTCAAAATTCACTTTAATCGTGTTTTGTTTATTCTTACTTTCGGTCGAAAGCAATTTCGCATATCAGAGGTCTGTCATGGTTTCCTAGTTGAACTCAGGATTTTGACGAACCTCTGATGGATGAGAATGGATCAAAAGATACTTTGTTAGAAAATATATTGTTCCGCCAATTCTGAAATACCCAGTGCTTAGTTTTTTCAGTTATGCAACAAGTATCACAGAAATGTTACAGCATAATTCAAGTACTGTCATTATAACATGACCTATCACTGCAGACGGCAACGTTTAGAATCAATTAATACAAAGTCACTTAATGGCGTGACAGTTTCCTATACATATTGTGTCATGAATTGTCTGACAATGCCTCATAAACTTTTAATTACGCGGCTACAGAGTTTGCCTGGCGATTTTCCGCGTGAGTTATACTTTAAACAGAGTGATAGTCCGCTAGAGATTATGAAATTTACGATAGGAAAACAAACTGATTTTAATCAGTTAAAGTGTAATCATAATGCCAACATATTATTTACTTATTGACTGCCAAGCATTCAATTATGGTTTTATTACATGACAACAGAAATAAAGTTTTGATTTCAGACCCTCATGTGTTGAATAAAGAGAGGACATCAGTACAAATTATTGACAAGCGAGTTATGTAAGGAGTCATGTAATAAAATAAAACGTCATTGACTGTGCCACTTGAACTTTATGTTTTGTATAGATACAGAAATATTGTTATAAATTTGCATCCATTCAGTATTGCTTTTATTTTAGCAAGAGTATAGAGAATTGTCAAATCAGTTGAGTGCATACGTGGTCAAGTTACTAGATCGTGTTAGAACGCAGGATGAGCTCGAACTTGTTCTGAACAAAGCTGGTAAACCAAACGAAGAAAAGTACTGTTCCCTAGCCAGACTTCGTCTTGCCTTGCAGTACGGAGAAAAGAAGGTAAACTATCTCTAATTTTCATTCTGTACAGTAGTCACTGTAAGTAATACAACTTCTGTACTTGCCTGTATTGAGATACAATATTTGATTGCATTTTTTATATTGATACCAGATTGCTTTATAATTGACAAATCAATGACCTTTTCATTAATAATCTATCAAGCAAACTTAATCACATATGTATAATGCCTCGATGTTGGTTAATACGTATGTAATCGATTCACTTCTTTAAAGCACACACATTCAATCAATTTGTTACTAATGAATTGACAAAAATATCTAACGTTTTTCGAATACACGAATAAACTTTTAAATAAATATACACTTGAAACTAGGTATTTCGAATTCTAAGGGATCGAGTGTTTTAGTCCGAGATAGCCGAAATTCGACTTAAAATAATATTGTGTGCGCATGTTTTCGGGACGGTATTGGAAAATGTGTTCGAGGTAGCCGGAGTTTTTAGATAAGCGAATTTGAGATGTCGAGTTTCAACTCTATATGTTCAGATAAGAAATATCAGGAATTCTGACACTAAGTAAGGAAATGGCGCGTAAAAATGATAACTTCCCGTAAAAGTGGATTTAAATAGTTCTCCAACTTTTTGTTCTGCATTTCAAACTTAAGTCGTGGTTCACCACTACAATTAAAGGGCTCTAGTTTAGATGACTTTACATTATACTTCTTTGACTGGAAATATTTTTCTTGTATCAAACATAATCCAAACTTTATCTTGATTTTTATTCAGTACCGACAATATTCTTTAAGAAAATTGAAGTTACATACATTAAAAGTGGACCCTGATGAGCACTGCAGGCATTGGAAGTTTCTCAATTTTATATGAAATAAAGAGACCAGCTATTTAGTATTTTCATACCTGTTAACTACTAATATGTTAATGCTTAATATTACAGTTTGTGTCACATCCTAGTTGTCAACAGAGACTGGACAAGAGCTGGTACGAAGGAATTGGCCCTTTTCTAAAAGCTAATATCGTAAAAAGGGTTTTGATTGTGTGTCTTTTCATACTGGCATACCCGTTCCTCAACATTATCTACATTATCACACCGAAAACTAAAATAAAGGTAAGAACTTTTTTTCACATAAAAACTGGTTGTCAATACCGTTGTCTACAATGTATTCTTACTTTCTTTCCATTAGTGTAGAAAATATTCTTAAATCAGTGTTCATGTTTAGTATATTTTGAATAATAAGCTTCTGTCTAATCCATAGAAGTGACGATATGTTCATTCTCTTCATTTGAAATAAGTCAAAACTCCAACGTTGCTAAATCAGTACAAATAGTCGATTTATCATAATAAAAAAAATCATATTAATCAATGTGAAACAATGGCCCAAACAGCTAGTTATAAATTGTGAAATATCATAAAAGGAAAACTTTTCGGCTTGTCAATATTTCATACTCGGGTCGGGTTTAATATCATTTTACAAGTACGTTAATGAATAAAGTGTGAGGTGTGTAAAAAAAATGAGTGAATATACTTAGTTTGCTTTATTTTGTGACATTTTTACAATATGAGACTGTCAGTATAGTCGACGATGAAACAGTCTGTCGACGAGCAAATCAGGGACGATTTATTCATGATCCATGGCCCGTCCACGATCATGTGATGAGCAATAAATTTATGATTCGTGGCTGTACCACTAGTTCGTCAACAACAATTTATTTTTGATACATAGCCCGTCGACGATCATTTTAGGAACGTGTTATTCATGATTCGTGGACGTCGTGATTAATGTTAGTAAGGCAGATAATTTCACATGGCAAGACGTTTCATTCAATCTGCCATGCAGCATAATAAATGTCTTATAAACATGCCTTACTATTGCCTTTTTTGTTTGTTCACCATTGAGCGTTACTGTAGGAATAACGCATGTTTTTTTTCATGTTATAACATCTGTAGAATGCCAAGGTGATTAACAGCACTCTGTCAGTTAACTCACGTTTACTCTCCTGTTAAAACATCCCCACAAAGCGACACGAACGGCAGTTTTATGTAAGAATGTATTACTTTATTTGGCCTGTCACTACAAAAACATGCAATATTTTCCTACTTAAGCATTACCTAAATGGAAACCCATAAAGGGAACACGATAAAGGATATTGAAAAGATTAAGTTGACCGGGAGTGTCGCTAGTGTAGCAATTTGATTCATTTATCCCCCGCCAAAGGCGAAGCGGATATTAGAAATGCTCTCCGTCAGTGCGTGCGTCCGTCCGTGCGTCCGCAACGATCTTTGTCCGGAGCATAACTCCAAAAGTACTGGAGGGATTTTCTTCAAACTTCATACACTGATAGAACACATTTGGAGGAAGTGCAGTGTGCAAGAACAATAACTCTACCTTGCCTATTTTTTTGAGTTATTCCCCTTTATCATATTTTCTTAAAAATTTTTGTCTGGAGCATAACTCCAAAAGTACTGGAGGGATTTTCTTCAAACTTCATACACTGATAGACCACATTAGGAGGAAGTGCAGTGTGCAAGAACAATAACTCTACTTTGCCTATTTTTTGAGTTATTCCCCCTTATTATATTTTCTTAAAACATTTTGTCCGGAGCATAACCCCAAAAGTACTGGAGGGATTTTCTTCAAACTTCATACACTGATAGAACACATTGGGAGGAATTGCAGTGTGCAAGAACAATGACTCTACCTTGCCTATTTTTTGAGTTATTCCCCTTTATAATATTTTCTTTAAAAAATTTTGTCCGGAGCACATCTTCTTCATGCATGGAGGGATTTTGATATATCTTGGCACAAATGTTTACCACCACGAGGCGGAGTGTCATGCGTAAGAACCAGGCCCCTAGGTCTAAGGTCAAGGTCACACTTAGAGGTCAAAGGATACAAGAATTAAAACCTTGTCCGGAGCATTTCTTCTTCATGCATAGAGGGATTTTGATATAACTTGGCACAAATGTTCACCACCACGAGACGGAGTGTCATGCGCAAGATCCAGGTCACTAGGCCTAAGGTCAAGGTCACACTTAGAAGCCAAAGGTCAGATACAAGAATGACTTTGTCCGAAGCATTTCTTCTTCATGCTTGGAGGGATTTTGATGTAACTTGGCACAATTATACACCATCATCAGACGAAGTGTCATGCGCAGTTCCCTTCTTTAGAATTACTTCCCTTTGTTGTTACTTTAAATAGCTTTTATTGTAACTTTTTCATTACTAGTCGTAGAGAAAAATCGAGACCACTTTTCTGTAGTACAACAAGCATGCTAAATCCAATTTTGAGGTGTATTTTGACCAATCTCTACCTGATAAAGATTTTTGTGTGGACTTGCATTTTTTTTTTAAAGATTACCTTCCCTTAGTTGTTACTATAAATAACTTATATTGTAACATTTTTATAATTGACCCTAGGGAAAAAACAAGACCACTTTTCTGTGGTACAACATAGATGTTACTTTCCAATTTTAATACTTTCAGACACTAACTTGCCAGGAACTTTAGCCTTCAATTATAATATGTCCGGCGGGGGCATTAGCCATGTGTAACATGGCTCTTGTTTAGAAATTAATACTATACACACCGTGTGCATTGTATGGTGTATCACTGTGGTCAAGTCGAAGAAAGAGTCGAGGACCTTCATTTGGAGCTTATATTCGAGGGATGGTCATTAGTTTCGAGGAAAATATATGGATATAGGCTATAATATGGAAACAAACTGAACGATTTTCACATGTGTTATAAAGCAAAATTAATCAACATTTTCAAATATAGAATTTAAGTGTAATTTGTGTAATTACACATCGGATTCAGCTTTATACGTACGGCTGTGACTAAATACAGAGTTGGTGCGCCCGTGACATATTACAGACTCCGGTATATACCGGATTAACTAAATTTTAACAAAAATACCTTAAATGTATATATTTTGTAACCATGGTGATTTTAACCCTAACCTTCAGTCAGTATATTATGCACATTATACACTAAATGCGTGCGGACATGCAAAAAATGAGTATTTTTGCCGTGCGTTCCATTTGATAATAATTCCGCGCATGCGCAGAACGGCTGCACCAACTCTGCAATGAGAAACATTCTATGCGTACACATTCCACCATCTTGATCTAGAGGGCTTTGCCCATCCCTCGTGCTTAAGTTGCTTTAACATTTTATTTCCCGTTCTTTGCTTATCCACTATTTCTAATTAAGGCGAAGTGTTATCATCAAAAGAGACCAAGAATGTCAGGAAAAAGTTCAAATGGTGTAAACTGCACAGTGTGCATCTAAACTTATATTTGTACAGGTTTTAAAAGTGCTACAGTTTCCATGGATAAAGTTCACAGTACACTCAGCGTCTTTCGTTGCCTTCCTTCTGATGATCGTGATATCAACAAGCGAAGACACCTATATTCTTAGAAAAAACAGCACGCTTAGTAAGTACTATTTATTTAACATGCCTTTATTATCAATGTTTCACGGACACGAAAGGAGGTTATGTAGCATTTTACGGTATTTTGGGCTAGTATAAGAAACTTTACAAGTTTTAAAGCTTCTTTCAACCATTATGTGTTTTAGATTCTACTAAACAAAACACTTACATGCTATTTTCAAGCGAACGAGATTGTCCTTTACGTCCATTAACCCTGGTCTTCGAAATGATTTGAAGCCATTATAAAAAAAAGAATGACAAATTCTAAAACAAACAGTCATTTTGAAACATTAAAGGTTTTTAATAACACTTTGTAAAATCTGTAAGCAATGTTGTGTATTAACTTACTATATGATTCATTTTAGATATTTTGATAAAGTATATGAACATTCTGGGAAAAGAATCTGGCAATACCTAGCCTTATGTTTAACAAAACAGTTTCAACCTCAGATGAGTTTGATAGATATACTTGATTCATTACTTATATTTAAGTTGCATGTTTAAAATTTAATATCAAAATAGTGACTGTTTTCAAATGGCTGTTAAGTATTGATGGTAAGTCTCAGCTTGAATTTAATCTTAAAGTTCTAGTAAATTACTGTCAAACTTTCAGTCTCAGCTAAGACCGAAAAATGTTGTGTGAACTTGGAGCCTGGATAGATTAAAAAGAGGAATGGTTACAATGTTCCTACAGTCAGCACATTATATCTTTTTCTGCTTTATATACCACTTTGCTGTTGTGGTCACTTGACGTTAATTTTCCGTCCGTCTGTCCGTCATTCCGTCGTTAGTTCGTTCGTCCGTTTCAATTGTTATCAGAAGACATTACGTCTGAAACCATTTGTTGGAAACTATAGAAATTACACCCGGATCTTCGTCCGAATGTGCTCAGATAGTTCCGCTTCGTTGAACGCATAGGCAGCAAGAGCTTAATATTCTTCTAACGAAAACCTTTGGTTAGATTTTTAAATAGTTTCAAAGAAATGTTTCTTTGCTGGCCCACTACTAATGTTTCTTTTTTTTTCAGTTTATTACGATGAGACCAGAGGACTTTTTTAACCGTTTCTGTATATATACATAGTGGGTACTTTAAAAATCTTGTTGTCAGAAACTGCTGGCCCGATTTTTAAACTATTTCGCACAAATGCTCAGAGGTTGACCCTCTATCTATCCAGATTGTTCAAATTATTCATGGACGGCCGATCTCAGATAGGAAAAAGATACATTGTGTGACCGTATACCAATACATGTAGTATTTATAATAGTTTACTATCAATTTCCTTTTGGATTAATTTCTACAAAAGTTGTTAAAAGCCATCTTGCTTTGAAAAGCATGGCTATCAGGATTTGAAACATGATCCTATGTGGCCATGTGAAGTTTTTGAAGTTATCTCCTTATTATTAAACAACATTTATGTTTGATTTGGGAATGTAATTTGAATTTCCATAGGAAGTTATGTGCCCTGCTAGTCGCAGATTTGTTTTTATATTGCTGAGGAAGAGATTTTATGTTGAGCTTTCTCAATATATACAGACATATGTAATTATTATTAAATCTATATTTATAGTCCTTTCCATTGGTCTAGATGTAGTCACATGATCAATGATGAAAAGTCGTACTGACTCAAAGGCGGAGCCAAAATCACGTATTGACCCAGCTGTGACGTCATCATGGTTTGACGTCAAAATAATGCGACGTCGTACACAATTTAGTTACTAAGAAAAATGACCAAAGGCTGCAGATATTTGTATCTAATTTTTACACTTATAGGTAGGCTGGATTAAATAATAAAACAATTGTTGCCTTTTAGGTTCGGTCGATATGTGCTTTTAGCGACCTCACTTAAAGGCAAACATTTTTATATTACTGCATTTAACATTTTGCTTTTCTTTCATATTAACTTCTGTTTTCTAGGTGAAGAAGAAAATGAACTTTTATGAGCTATTCCTGTAGAATCTCTTTCCTTGATTTCAAATTCAAGAATAAAGAGTGCATGTATTTACTGCTTCCTTTCAGGTTCCGATTATCCAAGGCTGTTTGAAAAGTATCAACAATTAAAAAACTCATCTCCGGAAAAATACTCGTATGGAAATGACTTGCCTATTAGACAGATGGTACCCACCACGACTCAGTTATTGATTTCAATCTGGGTTATTGGTAAGTGAACGCCACCATGGTAACCGTCATAGAATATAAAATCTGACTGTAATATTGTAATATCAAGAAGTATACACGCGGGGGTTGGCAAACAAGCATCTCCAAATGCATCATTTGTGAAAGCTGCATGATTCCTGGCATGCATTGAAGTTATCAAACTTTGTATTACCAATATCAAATTTTTAAAGTTGACATTTTCAGTAGTTAAATAATATTGCATTCAGCTCACCAGAACATAATTTGCTCAAGGTGATCTATTGTGATCGTTCAAAGGCCGTCGTCCTTCCGTCAGTTGGACCGTCCGGCAGTCAACATTTTCTTGATCGACCTCTGCTATAAAATCATTAGTTGGAAATGATGAAATTTGTCAAGGGTATTTCATAAGTGGTCCAACTGTAAACTTAATCAAAGGGTTACGCTTGGTTGCATATATGGATCAGGTAGCAAGAGCTAAAATTAATAAATATCTTTCAACGACATCTTAACAGCTGGACTGATTTACCTCTGCCAACATTGTTTAGTTTATTCCACTTTTTCACATGGCTGCCATAGGGGCGTGGTCGTTTTCCCCGATATATATAACGCCAACTTTATAAAATTCACCTTGTCAGAAAATGCTGGATTGATTTTACAATAATTTTGCACAAATGATCCTTGGGTGACCTTCTACCAAGATTGTTCGAATTATTCTGATTCGTCAAGAAATATTGTCGCATAATAGCGTGATCACTTTTCTGTGTATGCATATAGCGGAAACTTTAAGAACATTCTTGCCGGCCCAATTTTAAAATAATTTTGTTTCTTGGGTGAATGACTATCATGTGTGTTCAAACAGTGTCTGTTCGTCAGAAAACATGGCCGCCAGAGAACACAGTTTTCCCTACATGAATATTGTGGATACTTTAAAAATCTTCATACCTAGAACTGAATTCCTGATTTTAGAATAATTTTACCGAAATGTTTCTTTAGTAACCCTTTATAAATATAATTCAGATTATATTGATTTATCAAAAACATGGCCATCACAGCCAAAATTGATCAATCTCTTCTAAACTGCAGGTTTGATTTCAAAATAATTTACACAGTTTCTTGGGTGAAACACTTCCAAGAACGTTTAAATTATTTCGATTCGTGAAAAGCAAGGCCACAATGGGGCGTGGTCCCCTATAGGTTTAACGAGAAGAGTTAGATTACACTAATGCTAAACTCGAATATTAACAGTGGAGGTCAAAGATTTGTTTATGCCTCATAAACAGGGACCCGTTTCACGAAGAGTTATAACTTAGGAGCAAGGTGTTTTAGGTAGATTCATTTTAACTATTCAGCTATTTTATAGAATCTTGAGGCGAAGTAAATCAGGTAGATCTTTCATAAAATTGAATCAATGACAACTTTTTAAAATGACAGAAATTATATCCTATGAAATATATTTGCTTTAATAGTCCATACTTAAGAGAGACCTTTGGACTAAACTGATGAATGTTTGTGAAACAGGCCCTGAGTGTTACAACAATTGAAAAACACCTATATAAATATTTGTCAATAGCTAGAGATGGTACCTAAAAATTCAAATTCATCTTTACAGTTTTTCTTAGTGGGAAATGATGGCTACGTGGACCAACTGACTAAATATATTTATGTTTCCCTCCTCTTCATGTAAAAATAGAAATGTTTGATATTTAAGAAATGACCTTCTAAAAATATCTGAAGCAAATTATAGTTTGTTTTTAAGTACCATATTTACACTTTTGACCAATGTTTTATGTTAGCTTTAGTTTATTGGTCAATTCAGTGTCGTTTCCCTTAGATTTTCTTGGGTAGGTACCATCTCTACAATAGCATTTCTGGCCTTAAAATTGCGCTACAGTATGCTTATTATAGAATGGCATAAAATTACTGTTGCATGTGCAAATGTCAGACACAATGCCAATTCTTGAGGTAAATATTGTTTTTCTCGAGGAAAATTATTTCCCCTGGGCGTTGTTACATTGTGTAAAGACCATAAAACATTTTATCGTTTCCTTGTTTATTCATCGCTGTATGGGAGATAGTTTTAACAAAATAAAACAAAGTTCAATAAAAGATATCAATATATAGAAAAAAGAAAACAAATTTGCATTCAAGAAACATATATCTATATGATTGTATAAATCAAACATATTCATCATAAAAACCTTATAAAAATTACAGTCAAAATATTTTAAGCGAACACAAATTCACAGACCAGGCGTACAGGCAAGAGTCTTTAAACACCATTATACGTGTAACAAGTGCACTAACCATTCACAGGAGCAGTCCAATATATCACAACGTGAAAACATGCTTACCAAATAATACAAGTTATATTAGAAGGGAAGCAACCGATGGTGAACTGTAACAATGATGTAAATGTTTGTTTGTTTGTTTTTGGTTTAACGCCGTTTTTCAACAGTATTTCAGTCATGTAACGGCGGGCAGTTAACCTAACCAGTATTCCTGGATTCTGTACCAGTACAAACCTGTCCTCCGCAAGTAACTGCCAACTTCCCCACATGAATCAGAGGTGGAGGACTAATGATTTCAAACACAATGTCGTTTATCAAATAGTCACGGAGAACATACGCCCCGCCCGAGGATTGAACTCGCGACCCCGAGATCCGTAGACTAACACTCTTACCTACTGAGCTAAGCGGGTAAATGAAGATGTAATTTTGTTTTGTTTGTTTTGGGTTTGACGCCGTTTTTCAACAGTATTTCAGTTATGGAACGTGTGTATGTGTGGTGTGTGTGTGTGTGGGGGGGGGGGGGGGGGGGGGCGCAGTTAACCTAATTAGTGTTCCTGGATTCTGTACCAGTACAAACCTGTTCCCCGCAAGCAACTTCCAACTTCCCTATCTGATTCAGATGTGGAGGACGAATGATTTCAGACACAATGTCTTTTATCAATCGTCACGGAGAACATACGCCCCGCCCGGGGATTGAACTCACGACCTCGCAATCCGTAGATCAACGCTCTCCCTACTGAGCTAAGCGGGCGGGCTATTGTAGATCTAATACAGGTATTTTAACATAATGTGATTTCAGTTTAAAAGCTAAAGCCTAGCTACTATTGCCATTTTACCTCGTGTTGAATTCTAGATATGGGAGTGGTTAAGATCACTGATTTTGAATCACTCGCCCTTTGCTTCGGGTGTGGTATTTTTCATGTGCCATCCAGCTGCCTTGCGGAAAGTCGAAGGTTCAACAAGGTGCCTAGTCGTGGCCGAAATGATGCTTGAAGGGGCACCTAGGGTTTTCTTGAAAAGTTTTAAAGGCTACGTATAACTTATAATTGTGTTAAGATGACATTAAAATAGAAAAAGTGGGAAACCACAAGTCGCCCAACATGACATAAACGAAAATGTTGCAGATTCGGTTTCATTGAGCCTGTTCATGGATGGTAGTCGAAATGCAAGCTAACGTTCACTGCCTCTAGCCCCGGGTTGAGCAGAACTCAACATTAAAACATGTTATAAATACCAGAGTATAATTTAGAGGCACCTGCAGATGTATTCTTATGGCGGTGCACATGGAACCTTCAATGATACACAAAATGCAATTCCATGAAAAGCGGCGTATGGTCCCCATTTCAAATAATGGTGTTGCCCTAAGCGAGAAAACAATGGGCAAAACTAAAACTGGAATTTAGAGAGGGGATCTGATATTATGGAGTCTGTATATCACAGAAACTGCCAAAAGACAACATTAAAAAGCGGGCACCATATCCAGGTGAGATTAAAGAATACGCACAGCTGTTAAAGCAGGAGTATTGGCACCACCTAAGCTGAAATGTTCAAGTTGAAAAACTAAACCTAACAAAACTAAAAACAATAAGAAATTAATTAAGGTTTAATGGATGTACATTTTTCATCTTTTCAGGTTTCTTGTACCACGAATGTACACAGATCTACCACGAAGGAGTGAAATCTTACTGTTTGTCGTTATATAATGTAGTAGACTTCCTGATGTTAATAACATACACGTGTTCATTTGGTTTGAAATACCTCGTTATGATTAAGGTACCCTGAATTTGTTACTTCTCTTACCTAGTAATAATCATGTTAAAGTAATAGGATATACAGTTGAAATTCAGTATCTCGAATTCCAAAGGATCGAGCGTTTTGTTTACTTCGAGATATCCGAAATTCGACTTAAACTGATATTTTATGCATGTGTTCTTTTGGACTGGACTTGAAAATGTCTTCGATATATCCGGACTTTTGAGATAGCGAGTTCGAGATATTGAGTTTCAACTGTAGTTACAAATACTAAATCTGTTAGAGATTTTACAAGAAAAATTAAAATTGTAATGTACTTGCATATATCTCGGTTTGAGCTTTACGCTTAGGTGAGGTTATATGACAGAAAAAAATCTTGAATTGGTTTTAGGACCTGGACAAAATAAGCAGCTTTGATTTTATCCTCACTTTAAATTGACAAACAATTTAAATAAAATCCACCATTGGCAAACAATACTTTAGTGCTGCACCAGTTGTATCCTCAGTATATATGCGCAGTGGTTATTCTTACAATGTAGATCAAACACCAAATAATGTTGGAGAAGTTTGGGAATCGTGATAAGAACAAGCCACAAGATAACCATATCGAACATTTAGCTCCGTCTGAGATGGTCAGGCCTTTGTTTTTTTTTACTTTTTTGGCTAGAGCCATTGTAGAATGAATTAGTTACAAAATATCTTCCATTGTCATGTGTTTTCTTTAAAAGTTTCCATTATTATAGTACATTAAAACATTCTTTTTACAGGTTCATCTGTCTCTTGAATATCTACAGTCGACGGATATAAATGATATATTAAAGGACGAAGACCGCACGAACTATATGCTGTACTGGATTGTTGCAGGTAAATTACTGGGCTGTAATACCTAGATGTTAAACCGCTTTTATAAAAATATACACTGCTTAGAACTCAATGAATCACTCCTACTCAGCAAATTAAAATACTTAATAAAGTTTAAGAAAAATTAAATCAAATCTAGATACGGTGCGTCTTTTCAGAATCATCATTGTACAATAGTGATGCTAAAATTACATTAAAACATCACAAATAACTGATGTGGACAAGTAGATTCGTACAAAATATCAATAAAGATGGATGTATTTATAGAAGTCTCGCTTTCTTCGAATTTTCCTACGGGATCATATATGCGATCTTGTTTCGCTCAGTCGGCTAGCATAGTATACCCACGGGTGGTAAATGTGCAATCCAATTCCCGCCGGGAATACGCTTAAAATAGGTTGCGCAATGTCTGGTGCTGGTGTTGCGCGTAAAAAAAGACGAAATTGAGGTATGTGAAGTTATGATTTTGCTTAGTATGAGACAAGAATAAATTTTCTCGAAAAAAACCCAACAAAATGCTATTCGACACAAATATGGTAATACATCATATGTGTAAAATATCTGGTTTGTAATTTATGATTCGGCTCCATTATCACATAAACTCAGGCGACACGAAGCGTGAAAAAAGTATGAAATCAACAAAAATGGAAGTTTCTGACCTCATATGCCTAATCTGAGGACATCTGATGCTTTTTGTGATAACTCAACTGTTATAAAGTAACGAATATCAAAATTATTGGTTTCAAATCCTGCTTACGGGGACATTATTGACAAAAAAATCATCGGGAATGGGGTTGCGCATCGGGAATGGAGTTGCTCGTATACATCATAATGTATATACTAGTAATGTATACGCGCAACTCCATTCCCGGGGCGCAACCCCATTCCGATTATTTTTTTGATATCTTTCCCACAAAAGCAACATTTCATTCAAGTGTACACTTGTAATATTCATGACTGTTCTACACGTGTTTTATCATTAGAAGCGTCACATTTCCAGCAAGAAGGCACAAGAGTTAGAAAATTTGCATTTTTCATGATTCCATGTTTTTTTTTGACAGCTTGAGCCAGCAGAGTTTTCGTGATAACAGAGTTGATTCTTAAATTAATAAGTTGGTATTTCACACATAGGATCTTTATTCACTTTTGTGTCGAATAGCATTTTGCTTTTTTTTCGAAAGCACTCGTATATGTGTCATTATTTACAAAAACAAAGACCCACCTACCTCGATTTTGTATATACTGATGCGCAACACCAGCACCGGAAGTCGCGCAACCCATTTTAGCGTATTCCCAGTGGGAACTGGATTGCGCGTTTACCACCCGTGATACCGCTTTATATGTGCCACTTTAAAGACTCTCAGTAGAATAACTGTATTCTTTAGCGGTTACATTATAATATATACAAAAAAGTGTCTAGTGATAAAGTGACAGTAATATATATTAGGCCAAGACAATATTTGTACTGTCTCAACAGATTATTGAATTAAGATAGCAGTATGCACAGAACTTGATATATTTAGTTTTAAATTACTAGTAGTTTATAGACCATATTTTGTTTTAACAGTATAAGGTGTTTCTAAAACTATTTTTAAAAGAGACTGAGTGATTAATCTTGCTGATGAAGTTGTGAAAACATAGTCAGTCAGAGAGGCCTAAACTGTTAGCCTGTATAACTGTATTATACCGGAGTTATTAGACTGATTTTTCTTTTTGGTATGCACCTCTTTTAACAGTTAACGGTACTGTCCAAATTGAAAGATAGTCTAGTTCATTATAGAAATATAGCAGGGTAAGGCTTAAAGACATCTGTTCACCCTGTTCAAATTAAATCCCTGCTGATTATAAATGATTTTCTTATAATGCTAATGGATTTACTGATTGACAAGGGTAAAAATAGTGAACAGTTTTGAGTTCCTGCATGATAATTTAACATGCAAATCATTTTTTTTGTTACAATTTGATGCAGATTTCATGAAAACGGTGATGCACAGGATATCTGATTTCTTGTGTCTAAGTTTTATTAAGTTATATCACCTTGGTTGAATATTTTTTTTAAACTGATAGCGAAACAAAGTGCTCTAAGTCACATATAGTTATAGCGAGAAACGGTAATTTCAAAGATTTACTTGTCACTTATGTCATTTTCAGTTAAATACTGTGTCTTGCTGTACGTTTTGTGAATTGCCATGTTTTTCTAGTTGCCTAGCATGATTACTCAAGCGTGTAGTTTAGATGCCTTTAAAGAAATCTTTTCATCTGATCAAATGTAAAAATTGAGCCTCCGAATCTATATTGCTTGACAGTAACCAACCGCTTAGTTAAACAGGGAAAACGAAGATCTACGGTTCGCAGGACCGTCAGGTCCATTCCCATGCGAGGCGTATGTTCTCCGGGACGATTTGATAAAAGACAAATGTCTTGAGTAATTTCGTTCTCCACCTCTGATTCATGTGGAGAAGTTGGCAGTTACTTGCGGAGAATAGAACTGCAACAAAATCCAGAATTGCTGGTTAGGTGGACTGCCCGCCGTAACATAAGTGAAATACTGTTGAAAATGGCGCTAAACATAAAACAAATAAGCAAACAAGTCTTTCGAAAAGATTTTTCGTAGCTCAGAAAAAATGTGATTTTTTTCCAAAAACTTGTTATGTTTCAGAAAGTAATTGCTATATTTCTGACACGAAACGTCTTATCTGAGACGACTTGTTTTGTTCCTTTTTTGTAGTTTAAAATAGCAATAGCCAGTTGATAAAAAGGGCATATACTAGTACCTTCTTGTACAGGAATGATTTGCTCGTTTACTTATTTCTTGCTTCAGAAGTAGACATGTACTTAACTATTTCAAACGTTTATTTATTGATTTCAGACCGTTTTTTCTGGAGCAAGTTTGATCCTATCAATCTGTCAGAAGGTTTATTTGCGATAGCAAATATCATCAGCTTTTCACGAATATCATATCTACTACCGGCTAACGAAGCCCTTGGTCCTCTTCAAATATCGCTCGGAAGAATGCTTGTTGTAAGTTTACATGTGAATAAATTATCTTTTTATCCTTAATATTTGTGCACTGTGGCTGCTCGTGAAGTCTACCGGACTCTCGCAAACCGTTATCGGTAAATAGTATGTTTAAAGTATCATTTCAGGTTGTTGGGATTTCCCTGTTTGATATTTATCTTTGTTTTTAAGATGGAGTTGTAAGGCTCTGTTGACGTCTGGAGTTTGATTCTTTGCTAAAGCTTATTTCGTTATCAAAGGGCGACCATTTGATATTCTGGGTGGGACACGGAGTTGAGGATGGGATTTTTATGAAAAAAATCTTACTTTGGGTTTGCTTGAAAACAAGTTCTGGCTTCAACATCTTGAAAAAAGGTTCCCAAATTACGGGAAAGATCTTGCTCTGGGTCAGAGTTTTGATAAGATATATACATTCATGTGGTCATTTTCTTTTCTTTTAGACTGCTTTTGCATTTGATATTTTATCGATACATATTTACTGTTTGTTTATAATTAAGGACGGGCAGTCTGCTGAAGAATTTGAAAGTGTTTAAGCTGTATGGTGTAAATTTAACTTCATTACATTATATCAATAATTCTAATATATGAACTATTACCTACACATTATACATTGTCAGGGACACTGCCGTTTAGGGACAATTGTTTATGTATGTATATCTGTTTCATATACTTGTTACTATAAACGCTCAAGAATATAGCATTTGGCTTTTGAAATATTCAGAATCTTTTATGGTACCACTCCCTTCTAGACTCTGACACCTTAGTAAATTCCTACTCATATAACGGCACAACTAGTTTTGAAACTCCAGTTTATGATAGAAATTTCTGTCTCTCAAAAGTCACCAGAATGGTCGATTAAGCATTTAGAATATCAAAATTGTCATGTGAAGGACCCCTGTATATCTCCTTCCATACTCTCTTCTACCCAAGCCCACACACGTTTGAAAACTTACACCAATGGTATACACACATACATGTATTATACTACAGATATTCTGCTGATTCAGGGGACCAACCCAACGCGCTTCCCTGAAAAACATACAATTTTGATAGCCTTAAAGTTAAACCTCGAATCATTTCTGAAGATTTTTGTGCTTGCTTCGATCGCAAATCATACATACATCAGTAGTATTTATAAAAAGCTGAAGACCAGGATAAACTGGCCCTGATGATGTACATGCCTACATGCCTTAATTACATGAGATTTGAAATTAGAATAAATTAACAAGAACAGCTGAATAGATAAAACTGTATCAGTCCTACTAAAATAGTTTGCTTCTTCTCTCCCCTCTTTGAGATTACATGTACTTATCTTAGAAAACACTGCCTGTATCTTGAAGTAGGTCTTGATAGATTAATGTGTTTTATCGGATGTTTGTTTTTCCTAAAGGCAATTATTTTTGAAAAATATAAGTTAACTTACACCAACTCTTTTGCTTGAAATAGCGTAGAACTAGCCATACAGGTGTGTACATGATAGTCATTAGCATGGCTACCCAAAGGCACGGGCCTGCACATGATTTTCACAAGGATAATTATTGTATAAATAAATCCGAAAGCGGGGAGATTATATCTAAAATGGTAACAGAGCTTTTCAAAATTCAGCCCCACTAATTTGTCCTTGCTCATCCTTTTGTTTCTGGCTAAGGCTCTTTAGTGTTAGTATCAATCATATGTATTAATAGCAAACCTGAAGCATTTTGCCTTTTGTGTTTGGCAGTTTTCATAATTAGAAGTCATAAGTTTGATCAATCTGATTCTTGTTTTCGCTATTTCATGTGCTTAAACAGACTGTTCAGTACAAAATGTATAACTTTTATGAATAATAAAAGTAGATCTGTAACAAAAATATTTTGGAAAAGAAAAGACTTCGACTGTAGCTTTCCCTGAAAAAAAATTCTGCCATTTAAGATTATAGCTTTTATGCAAAGGAAAAGTGGATGCAAGATCTCCGCCACCATAGAATGATCCCGATGAAGCAGATATTAAATATTGTCAGCCTGAGTTGAATCATCCGATAAAAACTCTACGCATTGGCAATCTGATATAAATTATCGCCGAAAACGCCATTGTCTTGCTTTGGTAAGATCGTGTAGGTACCTTTTTTTGAATGTGTTAAAATTATCATATTGTAGATATACCATAATTCCTTTTGTTGTTCAGGATATTATGAAATGCCTCTGTCTCCTGAGTATAGTGGTAGTGGCATTCCTGATAGGGCTTCAAAACTTGTACTGGTACTACAACGTCCGCGAAAGCATTGAAGTCGAGAAGCGAACATTTGTTGTAAAGGCCCAGGATGCATTTGGAGAGTATGTGCTTTATAATTAATTATTATAAACCTTATTATATCTTACTATGAACTGCAACAAAACTGCACAAGACAAACTACCAAACACTAAGCGAATAAGAAACGTGCACAATAACTGGTTATTGGACCGTCATGGATGTGTGTCATATTTGACGTCATTTCACTCTGTGTCGTCTCGGTGAAACGCTTGTTAACGTCGATGTTTTATATGACTAAATGATTTGCACGATCGAGTACTCGTTTTTATGTTTATGCATATTTAAAACAACTCATTAAGCGGAAGAGACGTTTCTTGTATGGTTAATGACACTCCTAACCCTGTATTTGCACTTGGTCTGCTTCCTCGTGCAGATATAGGGTTAGTCCTGTTAATTACCACACCAAACCCACAATCATCATTTAATAAGTGTATATTTAAACACTCTTATCGTAAATATTATCCGAAATAAAATACCACTTTTTAGTAATGTTATCTGTCGGTGCTTTCTCCTGTCAATGTAGATTAAACCGTGCTCATAATATTCTTATAACCTTGTTAATAAATGAATATACATGTATTATATTAGTGTGACTTCTCGAGTCCTAGATTTTATTTAATATCTTTATCTGAATATAGGTAATGGTAAACTTACATTTTTTATCTTTAATACACCAATACGTTAGCTAATTCGTTATTCGAAATTCGATATGTTTCATTTATAGTACGGTAAAAACATTCCGCACCATATTTTGGTCAGTGTTTGGCCGCGGAGAATCGGACGTGGTGACTCTCGCAGATTACAACAACAGCGTAACAGAAGACATAGGGTACTGTCTGTATGGTCTGTACAATTTTCTGATGGTTACCGTGCTCCTTAACATGTTGATAGCTATGATGGCAAGATCATTTCAGGCTATCGCAGTAAGTTATTATTTTTCATCATATTGATTTAGTGTTCACATCACACCTTATATCAGTGTCATGTGATGGCTTTTAAATTTATTCATAGCGGGTGACAAATGATATTCCATTATTTTTAGACACGGACTGGCACGGGATAATTCATTGACTTCCATAAAACGCCAGTTAAAAGTTTTGCTCATCTAACCCAGGAAACAGCAGTGCTGAGGCATCTATTGAAAATATTACACCTTTTTTCCGCAGGCTGAACAAATAACTGATATTAATATTGTAGATTTTAAATATGATTTGCTTTGGTTGAATAAATACTTTGCAGAGCATTTTAAAGTTGTGGAATTGATTTATTCAATAACATTTGTGCTGTTTAAATAAACCGTCTGTATTAAGTAATGATCATTTACAGGTATAAAGAGAAATAACGTTCGAAATGTTCTTGGCAACTGCTACGCAGGATGTATTTATTAAACGAGAATACTTCTGAATCTTTTTAAGGAATCATCGGATGTAGAATGGAAGTTTGCTCGCAGCCAACTATACATGGAGTACATGACAGAGGAAGACGTATTACCCGTGCCTTTGAACGTTATGCGACTACCGCGAGCTGTATTTGAGTGGGTATTTGATTGCTGGGATAAGGAAGAAGAAAATTTATTAAAACCACCTGATGAAAATGGGACTGCTCTTGGAGACATACCAGTAACAAGAAATGGTGCTGAGGTGATTGGCCAGATTTTCAACTTTATTATTATTGAGCCTAGTTGTACATTTTGTCGGCAGGCCCCGCTGGAATTATTTCATTTGGAATTTTGTCCCCTTAAATGTCATTTTCTGATATTCTTCTCATATACTATTGGTGGAATTTGATTGAAACTTCATAGGATTGATCGGTAGCAAGCCTTGCTGCACATGTTTTATGACTATAATTGCTATAATAAAAATAATAATTTGAAGTATGTAGCAATATTACATGCAATGGGAGACATATGTTCTTTAATTGTCCATAATTGGTTCCAGGGCCATTATCAATAATGGACCTGACGTAAAAGCGGGAAATATTCGTCCGTAAACAGAAATGACGTCATGACCTTTCATAGAGGAAAACAGCTTATATTTTTGTTATAGTTTTAAATTGATTATCTGAAGCGTACCGCCGTGGAAATAACTTAATTTCAGTTAAAAATACAACAAAGTACAAGTGTAAAGGCATTGGATTGTTATACAGTTTCATGTAGGTCTAGAAGTATACTATAAAAACTAGAAAACTCGAACCAACAAGCCTATAAAGGCTGAAAAGTTTTATGTCAGTAGATGCCAGTACCAAATAAAAATAGAATACTAAACTATTCTTTTTAGAGTATAGGTTAACATGTAATTAACAGGTAAATATATGGGAGAGTGGTGCTTTTGAGTGATATGGGCCCTGGATAAAGATAATGGACCTCGGGCTAATGCCCAGGGGCTATTGTCACCTTGCTAGGGCCATTATCACTAAAAGGTAGCGTTCTCCCATTTATTTACCAATACTCATTACATACGTCATTTCCCTTTCATTACAACAGGACAGAAGTCGTGAATATTTTTCCATATTGACGTGCACATTTCATATCGGGTTTGTCACGTCATTTCTTATTCCTTTTTAATTGGTGACGTCAGGTAAGAAAGTTCATTCACGGCGGACTTTTCTACCGTACTCTGGCGTAGGAACAAATTTACAAAAATATTTGTCATTCACATGATTATGATACATGAAAATATATATGTATTAATATATAATTAGCTTTGCGTCACGAAATATGTACTCGTTCTTTTCGCAATAATATTGCGCTCCTAAAGACGCGAGATATCGCTACTGCAGAACTCGTGAAGATTTTTCAATACAAATTTATAACCTGTTATTACATTAGCATTATAATATTTTTTAAGGGAAGCAAGACGTTGGTCGAATTGACTTTACCTGTTTTAGGAAAAGAAAGGAGTAATTTCAGCAGAAGAAAGATAAAAAGAACCTTACATATATGTCTTTCCAAATTGAATGAATTACTTGTCTTTTGTTTTGATTTTATTACATCCGATATGCTCTGCAAAAATTCACATCTTATCATTTTACTCAACTCAAGAATTATAAATTCAGTATGAAAAAAAGAAAAATAGTCATATAAGATACTGCATGAAGTTTTATGTTTAACTTTTATTTAATATCATTTCAGCCATTGCAAAGTGTTACAGAAATCGCCAATCATCTTTTGAATCGGAACGACTCGGCAAACAGTTCAGTAGACCTGTCAGCTGTCGACATCTACGAAGCCAATGCAACAGCAAATGACCTAGGACTTGCGGAAAAACCTAAAGTACCCAGGAGGCGTCATTTACAGAGAAACAGTATTCCTGGGTTTTTAGACGGAAGCAAAAGTTATCAGGTAGAGAACAATTTTCATAATTGATAGTAATTGTTTCTGACATTGTGAGTATTATATTGATATAATGAAAAAATAGTCAGCTAAACAATCCAAATGATTCTATTATGTGTCTGGTGAATAGTACGCGTCGGCATTAATGTAATGGGTTCCGTCTATCTTGACATTGATTATATCGCTGTAAGAGAACAAATGTTTGTCAGTTTCTGATTACTATGAATTAAGGTCGATTTTAACTACATCTGCATAATTATACCGGACCATAAAATTACTTGCGGGCAGACATATCAGTAAAATAGTTAACTGAAAGGCTTGCTTGTATTGTCATTTTACTGGAGTTAAACCTTATGATTTTCCTGGTAAATTTTGTTTTGCCGGGCATTTTACTTTTATGCCTTTATCTTAAATATACTAGAATTAATTCAACTTCATTGATTATATAAATCTTAAAGCGACTCTCCTACACATTTTCTAAAAGCCGATGAAATAGGAGTGCATACTATGAAAGTGACTTGTGGTACAGATCAGCCCACGCGGAAAACCCATTCTACTCGATCCTCGGAGGATGGCCAAAACGAGTACCAAGACTCCGACTCGAAGTTTCTTCGAGTCAGCCATTTTCCGTCAAGGAATTTCGCTATCTGACTCCGATGATTTATGCGAAGTCACTCGAAGGAAATCCTCGAAGTGACTCGAGATGAAATCCAATTAGCGGAATACACACCTGTATTTTTTCTTTTGTTTCCGAGTCACTTGACGGAATTCCCTCAAGTGACTCCGAGACGAATAATTAATTACCTGTACAAACTTAAATGGGCCTTCGAGTAACTTCGATGACAGAGTTTAGATTACTCGGAGCAGGGTGATTATATTTTACATAATGATAAGCGAAATAACAAAGAATTTGTAAATAAAAATAATACTGTAGTATTTTTATCTTATTTTAAGATAACCCATTTTTTTCTGTTAACTTATGATATTTTATCACTTTTTGAGTGGATACGGTAGTAGTATTTTTATCCTATTTATAATTCCTTCCAAATGAATGAATTAAAGAAAGACCATTTCCATTATGTAAATTAATCATTTCTTCCATAATTTTCACTAATTAATAAAAGTCACTTTTCTTTCACGGCCATTATCTTATCGTTTATCTAGTCTTATACAGTTTCTAATTAAGTCCATTTTACATCAATTTATTTCTAAATCTAATTTGCACTGTCAGAATTTATTTCAATGTAATATTTAACAAATCACTATTTTTTAACGGCATTTATTTTAATTTTGTTTTAGTTTTATATAATTCTTAATACTTAACAATTTACTTTTCTAGCGGGCGTATTCTTAAAATTTATCTAGTTATAATTATTGATAATTTAGTTCATTTTCATGACTTTATTTCTAACTAAAATACGCAAAGTCAGTAATTATTTCTATATCAAAATTTAACAAAGCAGTTTCCTTTAACAGCGCTCATTTGGAAATTTGTTTAATTGTATATGATTAATAATTTAGTCCGTTCTACAAAAATTTACTTCTAAATCTAATTCGCATGTATTTCAATATCATACAAAACAATTTACTTTTAGCGGGTGTTATTTTAAAGTTTATCTATTTATAAGTTATTCTTAATTTAGTGCATAAATTATTACACGACTTTTTCCTAAATTTAATTCGCAAAGTCAGAAATTATTTAAATATCAAATTTTAACAAATCACTTGCCTTTAACAGCGGTGATTTGAAAATTTGTTTAATTTCGTATGATTAATTGTTTAGTTTATTATACATACATGTAAATATACTTCTTAATCTAATTCGCATGGTCAGAAACTATTTCAATATCAAAATTCACAAAAGTTTCATACATTCAATTAAAAGAACAAGCTAATTATATGAAAACAATCCGTCCAAGTACGGAAATACTGCCTCGAAGTTTCGTCAAATCATCTCGCGGCACTCGAAATGACCGATTTATTGTTTATTACAGACTCGGAGTCGCGCGGAGTGGCCATAAAATACCGGAAGTCATTATAGTGTTACCTGTTTAATTTCGACTCGGAGTTCCGTCAAGTAATTTCTCGGAGTGACTCGACGAAATTCCGCTAAAGTAATAAAACTATAACAGTCGGTACTCCGAGTCAGAATTAGGCAGTACTCGGAGGAATTCCTCGCTATGTAAGATTTTTCCTTCGAGGAAAAACGGAAAGTGGGTTTTCCGCGTGAGCTGATCTGTACATATGGTTTTGCAAGATATCCAATAAGTTGTGCAGAAAGGACTAAAGCTTTGGAATGTTTTTGAAATAATGGAGAAAATTAACATTCTCCTTGCCTTTTTACAAATATCAAATACTTATTTTCGCTAATTTTAATATTCTTTTTTTTCAGTGTCATATATACATTCTCTGTCAAACATGGTGAATATTAAGCTATTGATAATTTTCAACCCATCCGTTGGCGAGTAGGTTAAAGTTTGCTCTAGCATAAAACTGTTGTAATTACAGTTTTCAAAGGCGAAACATAAAGGAATAATCGGCCCTACAACAAATAACTGAAACAAAGGAAAACGTTTATTGACATAATATTTATTTGTTTAGATTTTTGTACGTTTTAGGTTAGAATAGCTTTCATGCATATGTGTTTCTTGATATGTGACCTGCAGTATTCCTCGCCCGAACGGAAGCGGGCACCAGCCAATCCCTTGGAATTCAGCAGATGTAATAACACGAAAAAAACCCATGCCAAATCCTTACTTTGCAATAGGTGTGATATTAGCATATTTTGTTTTTCTACAGCGTGTCATGCAGAGAATCATACAGCGATATATCTTTGACATTCAAAGAGAAGCAGAGGTTACAGAAGGTAAAATTTTGATATGTAGTTGTTAAATTGTTTACCTTTGTAGAATTGTCTTGTTTTATAATAAGTTTCTTTTAAATCAGAGCATAACCTATGTCACCCATATAACACATTACCGTATTATACCATTTTAACACAAATGTATTCTTTTTTTATGACCGTATGCAGTTCCGTAACGTTTCAAATATTGTTCACATATGGCGACTATTTAAAATATATAACGTAAAAATTTATATATATGAAGACTGCTCACATTCTGACAACTTTCCATTATTGACGGATGAAGAAGATAGAAGCTGTTCTCAAGAACGGGTGGTAGAATTAACGCCCCACTTGCAAGCTAGCAGGAGAGCTTCCTTACTCGAATTCACACTAGGTCTGGGTTTCCAACTCATTGCAATGAACTGCAAAAATTACTGGTATTAAGTGCTCTTTGAATATTATGACCCCTGTATTTACGCTTTTGGTTTATGGTTATACGTTTTATAATCTAGATGACTTCGAAGAGATCAAGCAGGATCTGTCTAGCTTCCGTTATGAAATGCTTAACGTGATGAGAAGCAGGGAATTGCAGTTTGGAGAATTACATAAGCAACTTTCAAGAATTTCATCAAGTAAGTCTCCGAGCCAATCTACGCCTTTAATATGAATCTAGTTTTTAACGTCTACGACGATAAAAATTGGGCAATTTGGTGAACTCCTTTTCTGTAATAGCCTTTTAACACAATACATACGAATTAAGTGGTGAGTTGCAATAATTGTAGTTATGGTTTCCTAGTCTTACATGGACAACTTAGGGGCAAATTAAGTAAACAGCTAATATCTCAAACAACATTAGTAATGGCAAAACAAAACAAAGTCCATTTTTTCTGGTTTTCCTTAAATAAATGTATTCATTGGCTTTAGTCGGATTAAAATGAGCTCACTACCAATTTGTGAATACATCACCAAAATCTCGGAAAAATCCAAGAGATGTTTTTTTCCATTAATTCTCGCAAAACCAACAGAAAATTTGAATATTCCTAATTTTCTTTAGGTATAAGTGGTGATAACAATGACAACAATGCACATGAAAAGAAGGTACTGAGTAATGCCCGTGACAGACTTATGTCACAGACAAAATGGAGGTCGGATTCATTTCGTAGTTCTCAGGCGCCATCAGAAGAAGCTCTTGATGAAGACTCCATTATTGGCGATATAGAAGATAAAGAAGAAGATTATATTGATAAAAGTGAGAACGAAATTTACAAAGAAGAGCATACTGAAAACAACGGCATCGTTGGTATAGATAATGTGGCATTTGAGTAGCCTAAAATTGGAACATTTTGACTGTTTTGTTATTATTTTAGTTTGTTGTTACACATAAAATATTTGTTTTGTTATATTTTATAAGAACTTTTCTTGTTGTTAAAATAATGACATATCATCTTCTAATCAAATGTACATTCCTCATATGTGTTGAGAATCAAAGTTTTCTAGTTTGTGTTTTTATTTGTTGAAATATTCTAGATACACACACGTACTCATTAATGTAGTAGATCATAAAATGCAATCAAGTAAAAGAAATAGCAGATCCAGTTTTTAGTCATTAATCAACTGATTGGACCTCATGATCCAAAAGCACTACTGGTTCCAAAGTACTGCACCTTTCATCTGGCATTAACAGATGTTCAAATGCATAATGGTAACATTTTAATTACTTTGGTAACTGTTCATATATTCTGTGAAAGATTTACTTTAGGAAAAGAACAATGTATATTCATTTGTCTTTTATAAAATCTTGTAATTACTTAGGTTTGTATATTGCAAACAAAAAATGTGTATATTCTTTGATTTTAACATTATTTTCAATTTTTAATTTATATTTAACATTCAATAATCTTAAAGAAAATATCAGTTTTACAACATCTTGAATACCTATTATTATAGAGTTTACTTATTTTCAATCCATTGCAACTCAGATAAACAAAAAGGGAGGTAACAATGATTCAACAAAATTGAAGCTTTATTAAATTAATGCTAAACATATAAATCGATGTATTTCTTTGACAGATATTATAAAATTTCTCTTATTATCATATCGCTTCTTATACACATTATGACTATCAAATTTATTACAATAATATTGTCTTGTTTTTTCCACGAGGTTAGAAAAATGAAACTTCGAAAATATCTAACAGTATGTACTTAATGCATATTGAACAGAAAAAAGTCGAATGAACAACATGAAAAATTCATTACTTGACAAAATTTCGATTGGCTACCTTTAAAGTTCCATAATGCTTTCAAGTTTATTTTAAAAACAGATGAAACAGCTGTCCAAATAGATATTGTGCATAATTACATGGTTAAAGAAGCGGTACTTTTGATACTGCACAAGAGCCATAAATGGGGTCATTAAAATAGATTAAGAAAACCATTCTACCTTGTTCATCAGTATTGAGACCTTTGACAAGTAGTTTAGAAATTAATATATTTAGTATTCATAAACCACTTTTTCAACAAGGGCATTATGAGTCTTTAAAAACTTTAGTTATGAAGAATAACCTTAAATTTCATTTAGTACCGTCAAGACAAAGAAGTACATTTGTAGACCAGATTTTGGATGAAGAAAATAGAAATTGTTACTCATAAAGTAAATGACTTTGTTTTGTTATCAATAGATATGTAGAGTTTCATGCATTGTCATTGTATAGAATTACTAACATCAATTCTATCATTGTATGATTTAGTTTTCAAATTGCTTAGAATTTGTATTGTATTTTCAGTTTTTTGTTAAAGAACACATTACTTTGTAGTAATAATTTCAATTTGTTTTGTAGTTTTACTTTGCTAAATGGCTTTAGCTTTCTTTTTGATAAGTGGTGATTAGACATTAGTGTGTTCTAAATAAAGTATAAATAAAATATTGAAATATCATAACATGGTAAATTTCGTAACCATGACAGAATTATAGATGGCATGTGTTTTTAAATGAAAGCATGATGATTACATTTTATTCAAAAGTGCGTTAAAAAGAAAGAAAAACCAAAACCAAACCATTTAGTTCCAAGGTTTGGCGTACACTTCTAAATATGATAAATTCTTTAAATTGTGATCGAAACCAAAAGCTATATAATGTACTTTTTCAGGAAGTTATGTATTGCTTATGACCGTTTTACAATTTTCTTTTATTTTTCAGTATATTATATTAACCATTCATATCATCTAGTCTTTCAGTCTTTGTGATATTTCTGGTCGTGTATATTAATTTTGACATCTGTGACCTGAAGAGACAAATTGTAGCTATAGTCATATTATATAAGTATATATTTTTTACAAAATTTGTCAAACGTTCGTCTCCGTCTAGTTTCAATTTTGTCTGTGTGGAAGTGTAAGAGTCCTTTGGGAAATTTTGTATAAAGAATGCATGCGCGACGTCGGATAGAGTATGACTTTCATTAAGGTCTGGCGTTTTTACAGGGAAATGAATTGTCACAGGGAATTTACACCGAGAGTGTCGTTGGTGTGAGATATCATTAGAGGAATATTGTTGAAGCACACTTGATAATCACATTCTTACGATAAAAAAACTACATTCCTTCTATATTTCTTCTTTGTAAGATTTTCAGTTGCTGATAGCTGTTATCTTAGACACTCAAAATATTTCGATCCGATTTTATTTTTCCGTTTTACGATGCAAAATAACTAGTATTCTTGAAACACTTTTATCTGCTTTGTCAAAATAAATAAGTTTACTATATTTTTATAATTGAAAATTTGAAATGAAAATACTTTTATTCACTTTCGTTTTTAACTGTTTCGAGTATGTATATTTCCCAATGAAGCAGAGAAAGTAGATCGAAGATATGAACACAAATATCATAATTGTAATCGATCCGTACCTTTTAGAAATTTAACTCGGTACAGACATTGCAATATTTGAAGTTACAAGCGTGACGAGTAAAACTTTGATATCTTATCATATATCTTAAAACACATCATGCAGCTAGATATATCATACCAACATTAACTAATGTGTAGTAGACAACAGTGATATAAATCTGCCAACAAATATCTTTAGATTTGCTTGATAGGTACAAACAAGACAAAACTTCTTGTCAAAATGACGTGTGTCACATTTTCTCATAATTAAGCTAATTTGACACTCGCTGCGTAGGTTGGAATATTACCATGTTATTATAATACATTATTATGTTATTAAATATGATGTTCAACTTTAAGTTTTAGATTTTCAATTATTTTCTCGACAAGCAAAGTTAAATAGTTACATTTTGATGGTCAAAGATTAGATTATATGTGACACAGACTTTCAGATGCTGCTAAACTTGTAGATGAACAAGGATTTCCTTCGTGAAAAAGTGTTTTGGAAATATTTTGATAATACTCGACTGTCGTATGTGTTGCGTGGAAAAGTGCCGCATAGCGTTTTGTTTTTGAAATATGGTTGTATATATTTGAATATCTATTTACATATTTATTGCTTTTCTCATTTAAAACCCCTCTTTCTGTGTTATCCAGTTACCATATACAATTGAAACTCGATATCTCGAAATCGCTCATCTCAAAATTCCGGCTATCCCGAACATATTATCAAATTTCGTTAAGAAAACACACGTACAAAATGTTATTTTAAGCTGATTTTAGGTAAAATGTTCGTCCCTTGGAATTCGAGTTACCGGGTTTCAGCTGTATTTGATGACACTATGTTCATTGGTGCATTATTTTCTATTATTCAGAGCGGGTAGTGAATCATGTCATACATGGGTCTCTCATGTATGTCCAATGTTCCAAAGTGCCTTTGGGTGAATTTGAAGTTTATCTTGCATACATAAGTACTTAGTCTATCTACATTGTAATAGTATGATAACTGGTACATGTGAATTGGAAATACATATCATAAACATACATATATGTGACTTGGAAATAAAAAATGTTTTAAAATGTTTAGTTTATTTTACCAGCTATATCGTTTTCCAGAAAAATTTCTAGCTTGATCGATCCTTTAATTTTTATCTCTGAAGACAGTTAATGTTTAGGTTCTTCTGTAGCTTTACGTTATTATGTCGCAATAAACTTTTGTTCATTTAAAGAAAAATCAGGATTGGGGAAGAGAAATAAAAGAGACTGTCTGGCATTTAAATTGTAAAATGTGCTATTGTCTAAGAATTATAAAGTCTAGTTCTTTTTCATATTTTCATTCCGCTCAAAATCATAAAACGCATTAAGGTAAGAAGCATTTTATTTTTGGAGATTATACTGGTATTATGTCTGTTTCTTTACAATTACAAAAATACTAATCGTCATAAAGTGGTACAATTTTATTTTTCAGGAAGTATGTTTACATATATTTATATTGTCATTCTTTATAATTAATGTGAACAGTATTGTGTAGTAGTGTTTTATTGATTCTGTTACAGTGCCCCTGAGTTATTCCATTTTATTGTAACGTTGCTCCATTCAAGGAATGGTTGAGTTTTTCCATTTTCCTATTTTCATTACTTTCTGATAAAAGTTTTAATGCTGTTTAAAATTGCTATTCAATGTTTTTGGTGATGCATATACTGTTGATGTTTGAATAGTAAGACCATGTTACAATGATATTTCTTGTACCTGCCGAACTGCCATTGAAATATGGCTACTGTAACGTACGGGGTCAAGGTGATGGCATTCTAGGATTTGTATTATTACATAGCTTCTTTAAAGAGCCACATATCAAATTTATAGATAAATGGTTGTATAACGCTGCACTGGTTACTTTTCGTGGAATGCATTTCAACCACAATTGAAATAGATTATTCAGCATATCATATTTAAAGTACATATCATAACGTGAATCAAATGAGCGTATTGAGCAAAACCCCACATGAGATTAAAAGAAATCGAAAAGATTCCTCCCAAATATGGTTCTTATTATTGAATTAAAATGTCTTAACATGTAGATCTATGTGATGAAGGGTAAAATTTCTTTGGAAAGCAAAAACGGAAACATTTCTATGGAAAAACTTGGAAACCTACCTTACAAGGAGGATTTCGTTTCGACAATTGTTCTGTTATCTTCTAACTTTTGTTCATTTCGACAATTGTTCTGTTATTTCTTAATACAAAACTAACCTTTTTGTCATTTCCACAATTGTTCTGTTATTTGCTTAGGCACAAACTATCTTTTTAGTTCATTTCAACAATTGCCCTGTTATTTCCTAATACACAGCCATGTTCATTTCGACAATTGCTGTGTTATTTCCTAATACACAACTTATTTTTTGTTAATTTGAATGATAATGAATCAGGATAATTGTGCAACAATTCCACTCCTTTCAAATTATAACTGTTTGGTAATGCTGACCATTTACCCCGCAAATCAAATTTATATCACATAGTTAAGAGCTTTGTTTATTTTTTAAAACAGTTGATGCTAATATTCGAATTACAATTTTAGAAACATTCGAGTAATTCAAATATGTTCTTTCAATCGTATGTATTCAACTATAATTGTTGAAAGTGCAGTTTTTGTTTCAGCTGTTGTTTCAATTTCAAAATATTGCTTAAAACTGTGGCAGTAGATTTCAAAGCGAATACTAAACTGTTTTTATAATGCTTTTTATTAAAAGAATAGAAAAGGTCACATGACTTCCATTTCAAATGTTAAAATCTGATGTTTTATCATTAAACTATTTTATTGATCTGTTTGTTGTTATCAGTACTGTCAGTAATACTTGCAGTTTTCTTTGCCGACAATGCTTAATTAAGAAATAATAAGTTCCCAATCGTGGTTTTCGTGATATATTCTTACGCATAAGAACTCAAAACACGGGTTATTCTACGATAAATCACACTTGGGAACTTGTTATTTCGATTCTCACACAACATACTAGTATCAACAGTGTTAGAAAAAATGGTAACTATTTTTACGACCGTGCTACGCACCTGGATCGGATGACGTCATTGCACGCGCGTGGGTTATTGCAGAAAAACCCGAGATAGATTTTGCTCTGCATGTATGTAGGTTATTTGCTGGCCGTGTTAGAATGGTGGAAAGGGTGCATATTTGTATCATAAGTCTGTTTTGGCGCACAGGCGAACACTGGTTTAGTGGTTGGACGCATTCTTTAGTTCAGCTGTTGACAAAGTGTTTATGATGAACTGTAACAATCGCTGTATGTCCGTTGTCAGAAAGTGGTTTGTTTACGTTCTAGCAGCTATAGTGCATTTATTTCTGTAATAATGTAATCATACTTTGATACAATATGTAAGATCTCGGTCTAGTTTGACTATTCATCAAACTGGCAAATAGCTCAAAAGTTACAGTCCTGATGTATCAAAATTTCCCGTATATTCTATCTAATATGTTGACACACTCATGATAAATTACAGGCCTAATATGTATGATATCTATGCGGACGCAAGCTGACCCTTTTGTGACGCCACGATGATTTGAAACGCTACCATAACAATTAAAGAGTTAAAAATAGTATTTGACGGATATTAGTAACTTCATTACTTTCTTTAGATAATTTTTCAAATGTTGTGAATGGGAAACCTTTGCTTGCAGGGCTAGAAAGTAATGATGTAATAATAAGCCGTGCTTTATAACCCGCAAAATTTGTTTTTGGCAAAGGCTCGATTCATCAAATAAACGAATGATGCCTGTTTGACAGGTGTACATGTAACAGAAGAAGATGAGCTACACACATCTCTGTCAGAAGGCTGTGATGAAACTTAATAGCAATAGAACCATATAAATGATACAATACCTGCAGCATCAAATATTTGTTTTGATTGTTTACAGAAACATTCTACATGCACGCAGTGCTTACAATGCTCATTTTCGAATTATATGAGCCGCTGAAATATAAAACAAAAATTAGACAAAACCATGGCACTTTAAACAACTTTGTGTAAAAACTTGAATAAGTGCGGAATCAAAACCAAAATTTATTTGAAGACGGTCTCCTTATTTGAGTGTGTCAGTGCCTATTTAGATACCTTACATTACCACTGACTGATCTTCATTCCTCAAAGATACCGGAACGGCGAGAAAATGGATATGACCTCACCAAATCAAAAGGAACGTATTGCTGCTTGTTTGAAGGTACACAAATAAGATAGTACTAAATAGTTTTAATTTACATTTGTTATTTCCCTTTGGTATGAAAATGTCAGAAAATGACGAGAATAACAAATTTGTTCTAACGTGTATGGGTATGTTAACGATATGAAATGTATGGCATGGGCTTAACTATATTACGATGTGAATGCTTCATTATAAATCTTTCAGATTATTGAAAATAATGTAAATTTAATGTGTAAAACAACTACCAAATGCAAATTTGTAGCTTTCTCGTTTTAATGACGTTATTTGAATGTCATTGGAGTAAATCGGTATAAAGCATGTTTTATGTTAGCGAGTATCTGTACTGTGACATATTTAGGTTTGTTTCTTCAATATAGTTATAAATGATATACGCATTTCTTTCGCTACAAAGTAGTCTCTTTTTTTCTTAACTCAGTCTAAAATAGAAAGTTAAGTTAATAAGAGAATAACAACTACAAGTCTTGCTTGTATTTAATGTTTTTCTCTTAAATGAGGTAGCATGTTACTAACAGTTTATTATGACGAGAAGTAATTAACTTTGAGCAAGAAATGAACAGTATCTTTAAGGCCGAGAAACAAAATGAATTTTGATGTCGAAAAACAGAATTTATTCTGTTTTGGTTTGTTTTGTTGAATCTAACGTGATATCGAGACAATTATAGATCATACGGCGACATTCCTGCTTTTGACGGTGGACAAAGATCCCCAGGTGCCCATCAGAACACGAGCTGGCATCTGGGTAGAATAGCCGACCTTCTGCAAAATAACTGGATATCTTCCTCATTTGAAAAAAATCTACACAAGTCCAAAGCAAAGTTTTGAATCCACAGTGGTGAGCAGCAAGGGATTCCATGCTTGTGACCTTAACTGTTCGTCAATTATGCTATTAAAAGGGCAACATTATTGAGCATTTTTTGAAAGGTATGGAAAAAACTGCTGTTTGTATTTAAAAGTGCCCTATGGGAAACAATTTATTTTTGTAAATTACAGGGCTGTATTGAAAATAAATAATTAGATATCAGTAAATTTATTCAAAAGGTCGCTTATAGATATATTTAAGATTACATTACATTTTTTTTTACCAAACCACGAGAATAAGCCATTTTCACACCCACCAAATTAGTATATAATACATGGGAAATACACGGATTTTGACTTAATAGTTGTATTAAGCAAAGTCATGGAGGTAAATGTGTCTTGAAATGTTCGAGCAGACGTAAAATGGCAATTTCCATTTTAATGAAGATGTGCTTTTACTCGATCATTTCAGGTGGTAAACCTACTTTCCTTATGGTATAGAAAGTAGGAAACTACTACTATTTTTCATAAAAGTAACCATTGACTGCTGGTTATATTGGAGGTTGGAATTTTAAAAACTGTGCGGGAAAAGAGTTCTGCAGTATTAAGGAAACCCGTGGACATATGAATAAAAATATTTAGATCCAGAGTTATGGCACTCTCTGTATACACTCTAGCACTATCATGTCCACCAATCCTATTACAGCTGTCAGATCTTGGGCAGGTCTGATTATAGACTAGATATGGCCAGGATGTCTAGAATTATGTTTCTTTGCTAATCTTAATGATATTTAGCTAGAGTGCTTATAATAATAAGCGTTGCGTTTAGTCAGGTATGATAATTGACTGAATCCAATTTGATGACCCAGAGTTGTGTGCTCATGATATATCAAGAAATTATCATTTTACCATTTTAAAACTCTAGTTACATTATTCGGACACCAGTAGTATACATGTTTATCGTAATAAAATCCCTGTCAGTTAGTATTATGGACACAATATGAGGGGAGCTTCTTTGATCAAGATCAAATTGCTCTATGCAATTTTCAGCAAATATTGATAATATTTTTAACGTGTATACCTATATATTGTTAATAAATGGATAGACTTCATTAAAAACGAATTATTACTTCTGTTTACTAAATGAAATAATATAGTTCTCTGCCTACTAAAGGCGAGACTAAAAGTATATTTGCAATAACATAAACCAACAAGCGCATTTGTTTAGAAGTCAACCAGTTGTACTGTGAAATAATTAAAAATGTTGTTTGCATGATCACAGACTATCCAGGGTGGCCAACTCACGTGATTTTTAGATACTGTACACACAGAGAAAACGTCTCGATTCAGGTAACTATTTGCCTGTATTTTCGTTATTACTTGACGGATTCTCATAAAATAAAATGCGTCGAATGCAGCAAAAAATGAATGCGTTCCTCCGAACAAAGTATCTGCCATCAGTTCTCAGTACTTTTCTCAAACACTTCGCACAACTGCTTTTCGAGGACTGTGTAGATAACATACACATAACACTCACAGTTAGGGGAAGTGTCAGAGAAAAGAACAGAGCACTGATTGCAGACGTTTTGTGCGGAGGAACATTTTTTCAGCCTTCGACGCTCTTCTTTATTTTTTGAAAATCCGTCAAGTAATAAGGATAAATATAGGTACCATACTACTCAAACATCTTCTCCGTATGTACGATATCCAAAAGTCAGTCACGTTGGATGGCCAGTCTGGACAATCGACAAAAATGAAAGCATTTAGTAGTCATTTAAGCACGATAATTACGGCCAGTTGAAAGATATGACAATGGGACTTAACTGGGTATTTCAGTGGTTGTTTCATGTCTGCGTATAATTAACTGCACACCTTATGTTTTTATCAGTCGCTAGTATTGAACTGGGCAGACAGTTGGCTTAGACAGACGGACAGACAGACATACAGGGGCGCAAAAGAAAAAAAGAATAACACTAGGACAGCAACAAGGTGGCTGAAAAGTTGGTCAGGGCAAAAGCTTTGTGGTAAATACTTAGAAGTAGAAAAAGTCAGACCGGCCTGAAGAATAGTAGGTCGGAGGATAAGAAATGTTGAAAATATGTCGGACGAATCTTGTTCACTGTTTATTAGAATGTATATTATTGATAAGGGAAAATAAAGTAGAAAGAAACAGTTGTTGAAAAAGTGTGTTTAACGCGCTACACTGCAATATAATTATACTATAGTATCCGACTTTGGCGGAAACGAGGCGCTGCAGGATATTCCCATCTGAATCTACAACCAGTTTCGTTACAAATTAAATGATGAAATGGAATACTTTTTTTGTAGATTATAGCAGAATATTTAAGAAATGAAAATTAGCAACCGTAAACAGAAATTACTACCTATTTCTTTGTTATAACGTCGTGTATCAATATGTTTGTGATTCTTAATTTCAACCATATCTTGAATCTTTTTATAAGGAAACAAAATTTACTATGTGCATTTGTTGTCTGAATATTGCTTCCATTTTGTATCATTTTATCAATACAAATTTGGACGAAGTTTTTCGGCAAATCACTATTTTTAAAATATAAAAACGAACATTTTTAGAAAATGAATTTTCATTTTACACCGTTTTAAATGAGTACACCAACAAAAAGGGAGAAAACATGCGATTTGGTAATAAAAACCCCATTATGCATTTTCTCGTAACAACAGGTGGTCATGCCAGTTGTCACAATACAGTAAGAATCACAAACATGTTTGAAAACAAATCGTTCGTTTGAAAATTTTTTCTATCCAGATTACTTTGAAATATCCAAACATCGAATATGCACACCATTAATGAGGCGATTCAAAAGGAAATTTTATTATACTTCTTCGCAAGACATTCAATTTTATGAAGATGATAAAAATTCTAAGCAAGTAAAACCATTGAGACACATCCAAAAATCAAAGGGAATAACTAATGTATGTTCTGACGTATTTCTCATGTATAAACAGGTTCTTTCTGTATTGACATGCTCTGAATATAGGTATGATTAGCCATGAGATAAAAATGTGCTATTTTAGAGGCTTGCAATCTGCTTATAAAATGTTTGCTGTATTTATAAGAAAGTAATCATGCAGCCATGGAGTCAAGCTACTCACTAGAACTGAAATGATTCAGATGGAAACATGCTACTTTTAAAAAAGAAAGTTTCAATAAGGTTTTATTATATTTTTGACGTTTGTTCGTTTGTTGTGTAGACGCACGCAAAACCAAGGAAAGAAATTACATGACACAGTAATTCGGGTGAACAAAATTTACATGATGAGATTTAATTCTAGTTAATAATATTTTCAGTGCGTGCGCAAAAGCTTTAACTTACGTAACTAAAACCTTACAATTATACACTTCCTCGATTATACCAGTCTTAATGTCGTAACGGGAAAATGAGTATTTTCACAACTTGAAATGAAGTAATATTACTAGAAAGACTTAGGATGTAAAATATGTGCAGGTAACCCAATATGTAACGAAAACAATAGGTTAGGTTATGGTTATTTCCGCTAAGTACAAAATTTAAGAGGTAGAAATATATGAATTTTGGCCCATACGCAGACAGACAATTGACATTTTAAGATGCAATCTTTAGAACATGTACCTGAAAACATGTTTTATTGTTGAAGTCAGAAAGTGATTAGCTGTTCAAAGCTCATTTGAAACAACAGAAAACTAAACATAAGTTATGGGTTGAAAATGATTATAAAGTCTAATTAATAAACAATATCGTAGGATTGTTTTAGAAGGAAACACTCTGTTTCATTATGGGTAATTAAATTGAGTGGAAGCGATGGCCCACGCAATCACTCAAGCCTCCACTGCTGCCTGACAGTGTTTATTTTCCTGGAATATGTCTCGCTTTCATATTAACATTATCACGGAGGGTTTTACAAAACGACGTATTAGGCCATGACTGTTTAAACTTTGCTAGGTGCAAATAATGGCACGATTATCAGGTTGAAACATTAGGTATTTCGCATATTTGAAATTCGATCCCCAATTTTCTAAATCGAGAACTATGGGAGAAGTCTTTTATATGTTGAATTATTGTGTAATAGATGTTTTAGCCATATACCGTAGAGCCTTTGTGTTTTAAAAATCCCGGCATTGAGAGCTTGTCGTGTAAAGATGTAATAAGCTGGAAGTTGACCATTTATTGTCTAAAATTAGATGCTTAGGATTGACATATTTGATAAGCAGCAACCAAGTCTTTATATCTGCACGACATTCCTTGTGAAGAATGTATTAATAACATCCATTGTGAGGTCTGTAAGATTTTGTAGAAACGCACAACCATGCCTAATAAGTTGAAACAGAATGAAAGCAGACCTAAGAGTACCTGGAGTTCTTGCAATTTCAATTTACATTTACAGATTTCATTTAAAGATTTTCGAAATTTAAACAGTTCCTTTTCAAGTCACTGGGATTCAGTAATCGGTGAATCAATTCTGAGATCCGTAAATTTCATGGATGTATATGAGTGGCCTCCCTGGTCGGGTGGATATGGTCTCTGACTTAGAATCACTTGCCCCCTAACCACTGTAAGTTCGGGACCTAGCTTGGGTTGTAGATTCTTTGGAAGCCATCCAGCTGGTTTACAGAAGGTAGGTGGTTCTACCAAGGTGTCCGCCCGAGCCTGATACAATGCCCGAAGGGGCAACGGTCTTCCTTCATCATAAAAAGCCGAAAAGTCGCCATATGACCTAACTGGTCCATCATTCAATTTGGTATACCACTTATTATTCAAAGGGATGTTCACTGAAAATTTACTGGGCTGAATATCGAACAGTGCAGAAAAAAACTGTTCCCAAAGACGCCCATTATTAAATTCAAGCCCTTGCTTGCGAATTACTTATCCCGTTACTGTTACCACAGTCGAATCTGTAATGTGTTCCCGACTCACTTATTACACCATTACTGCTACAATAGTTCGCAACCTGTAATTTGTTCCCGTGTCAGTTGTTACCTATTTACTGCTACCACAGTCAATAATTTGTAATGTATTCCTGACTCAGTTGTTAAACAATTACTGCTACCGCAGTCTATACTTTGTAATGTGTACCCGTGTCAGCTGTTACCTATTTACTGCTACCACAGTCAATAATCTGTAATGTGCTCCTGACTCAGTTGTGACACAATTACTGCTACCGCAGTCTATACTCTGTATTGTGTTGCCGTGTCAATTGTTACCCAGTTACTGCTAGCACAATCCATACTTTGTGATGTGTTCCTGACTCAGTTGTTACCCCATTACTGCTCCCAAAGTCTACAAGTAAACAACGCTTTATATAAATTCCAATACATTAATTAGTTTAAACATATTTTATTGCATATAATACATGTATTTATATCATTACATCAACATATGGATATTAACAATCGATTGAATTATAGCAATAGGGTCGGACCACAAGTTCTGCCAACATTAGTAAACGGCCCTTCCATACATTAATTCCCAACCAACGCCGAATAATTTTTTTAAAGATATTTCTTGTTCTATTATATCCTCTGTGAAAAGTATAAATACTTTTTTCGATTAGATATTTGTGTTAGTCTAACAGTTATATATCTCGAGGCAAGTCAAACGGCGGACAGCTTAAAATGAATTAAAACATCCCAACAGACTTCAACCTAGAGCGATAAATTATCTGAGTTCCTAATAAAGATTAATATGGATCAAGAAAAGAGTTATTATACTTGTTAATTACATGCAGAAAAACAATATCCGTAAAAGTCACAAAATTTCATGTAAAAGAACGTATGATTTTGTGCACGTATATTATGTATGATATTAAAATCACGATACTAAACATGTGCAATACACTGGATTTAAGGACTGTAAAAGAAACAGATGACAAACTTTCGATTTTCTGAAAATCACATGCAAAATCAGCAACATTCACATTTCAATAGTTTTAATGTAAATTTAATGATTTTAAAGAAATATAACATACATCCTTTGATTACATGTATATTTATTTCACTACGAAATGCATCAGATATTTACTTTCGGGCAAGAATGCTGACATCTACGGTTCTCTGACAAGAGCCCACTTGTACCTTTGATCTGTTCAATAGTTTAAATAGTGTACCACTTTTTGTTATCACGCTCGAACATAATTGAGAAATAAAGCCAAATAACCAAATTATTCCTTGGTCTAAGACAAAACAATATACATGTATCTCTTCTGGCGATCTCGACTGGATCCGGAAATGACGTCATCAATATGGCGAACGGTTATGTTATAATAATAATACTGCTAAATAATTTTCTGCATTAATCAATACAAAGGCTTATAATATCAGACATCATGTCATGTACAAGCTAATTTGGCATTTTAAATGTTTGTACTGGCATCTTTAAGAAAAAATATATTTAATATAAGTTTACCAGTTTAATTTGTACCCTACCCACCTAGTTTATGGTACATTTTTACATGTCGCAGTTACCTCTTGATATTCATTATTTTCGACGTCAGCTGAACTTGAATATATAAAAGGTTTACATGGTAAATTGTTTAACAAAGTTGCAATCCGAAAAGCTTTATTGAAATTAATGCACGAAATGTAATATACTCCCACTTCAAGTCTCTTTAATTGTCATTTATCGCATTATGTGGTAAGTGGTATACAAAAGAAAGTATATGTACCGACTGAAGAAACCTTCTTATTGTTAAGTTTTTCTAGGTATTCGCCAAATTTTCTACTGACTTCAAAGTTTTTGGTCAAGAGTTTGCATAAATATTGTCGCAATATCTTTTCACGTGGGGTCTAAAAGCAGTTATACATGAAATTATATGATCAAATAAATTGGCAGTAGTGTAAGATGTTAAATGAACAATGAAATTAACATAATTGTGATGTGTGCTCAAATCCTGTTCAGTGGAGGGACTCAGGTTGTAGGTTTGGTACTATAAAGTTCCTTAAACATAAATAAAGTGTAGGCGTTAAACAATGATGACATCATTGACTTCTGGAACTAACACATACATGAAGAGCAATTCTTGTGGTTCCTAATGTGTCTGAAAGTAAACTCAGAATTAGAGGGAAGTAAGAATTCTTCGGATTTATTTACTTTACGAGAAGAATCGACATAATAATATATTTTACATTTTCAAGTTGTTTATGCATTAGAAACAGCAGTCTCTCGATTTTAACATTTAACTGATTTTATTTTTCTATGGATTTTGCATTATGACCACAATGTGCCCACATTGGCCTAAACTGACACAAGGCATATAAATATAAATAAATATGCAGTTTGACGATAAAGGCGATAGAAAATCTAGCGTTATTTTTAATCGAACAAGCTACATCATTAAACAGAAATTTGTTGATTTGAATATCTTAAGTTAGTAATTTGTGACTTTTATGGATATTTTTTTCATTGTAAGCATAATAAATTTAATCTTTTTTCATAAAAGTGCTTTCATCTGCTATAATAAACATAACAGTCACTAAATCTATCAATATTACAATAATAACATTGTTTTCGAGGACCTTGTCACCTGCAATTATTCAGCTGTTATGTATTTTCTGCTTTTCTTATTTTCTCTTAAGCCGCCATATTTATGATGTCATAACATTTTCCAGTCGAGTGCCCGGAAAGAGATATATTGGAAATTTACTTCAGTCTACAATGTCGTATAGGTCTCTGCATATCTAAGTATCTTTTTCGTGGCAGCCCATATCCTCACACACCGCAATGCACCAATCGATATGAAGTCAGTTTTATATACTAACAAAAACGAAGCACTGTAACTAAATTCATTAATTTCATTTTCAAATTGTTCACACGTATTTGTATTACTTGTACAAACTTATAAAAAATAGAGATCGTTTAGTGTAAAAAGCTCCTACACTAGTGTTTTCTTTATTCTACAGAGGTATATCCGCACTAGAATCAAATTTAAATAATTTTGCACATTTATACGAGAGGTAATCTAGAAATACAAAACAACAGCACGTAATTTCATGCCTACAAAATTGAATGAATTTACAATAAAGTAATATAGCCACTACTGATATCAATTGTTTGTTCTCCTACAATATGGCGGACTTGGCAGCACGTGAAAAGTAAGTGATATATTTATACTGGTACAATTGCATTATGGGACCAGAAATGTAATAAAAAACAACAACAACAAAAAAAAAAACAAAAAAAAAAACTTAAACAGGTAGAATTTGTATGTCTCCCTGGCCCTCAGATATATCTATTGCATCTGACATCTTGATCAGTTTTAGACATAAACTTTGAAATGTGACTCTTTCAAACAGAGGTGCGGAAAAAGACTCAGAGCAAATTTCTTTCTCCACCAATTTGTCCAATAATACGTTTTTTACACTGCTCGTAGCCATCTTTTAATGAGAATAAGGCAAAATGTCGGCATGAAAACCAGGAACAGAGTAAGCGTTTGCAAGCACGTAATTAAGTACGCAGTGTCAGCGTGTGAATGAAAATGTGTCAAAAAACGTGAGAAAAGTACAGGCTTTCATATTTAAGCTTGTGTTTTAGAAATAAGAGTCACCTTGGTTTCGAACTGACTAGTTGTGTTCGCGTTAATTATGTTTTAATTATCAAGAGGATTACATTTATAGAACACGATCGCATGTTCAAGCATGCTCTTAGCACGTGTTACTAGTATTTAAGCATGAGAACGTTTCGAAGAAATCAGCTTTTATTAATTTATCACAACTTCGTCCATTATGAAGACTTGCGTGCCTTACACTAATAGAAAAAGAGAAAATATCCTTGACAAATAACAAACCTTAATGACAACAACATTATTCCTGATATTTTAGTCTATCACACACTTCTGAAATATCCTGTATTAAAACTTCTTTGTTAAATAATCATTGATAATTTTGTATATAAGTTATGTAAAGCAGATTGATGCAATAACTGTAATGTAATGCCAAATTGCAACAAGTACATTCATGTTCTGTTACCGATTCATATGAAAAGAGATGTATTATATTCAGCATCTGTAATTTACACTCAAAATGGAATCTTTTATATTAAAATGACATAAAAGTTGTTAGATGATGTTGTATTTTAACAAACGTCTTCGAATCATGAGTAATTATCGAACATGTCACAGACTAAAGGAACCTAAGTGTTTACACATCGTCTTGATTAGGTTAATATTTTAATCATTTGATGAAAATCTTTCATTGGTTTAATTGATATAGACTGGGTTCAAAATGAAAGGCTCAAACGTTTGGTGTCAGTTTATGACCCTGCTGTAAGGCAAGCAAATGGATCATGTCTTGATAAGATAAACGTATGACCTTTGCTTGTTGAAAATGAAAATTCTGTCAGGTCAAGGGTTAGATATTTAGCATTGAGTTATTCTCTATATTGTTTTGAAAAGTTAACATTAGATGTAATTAGGATATGTGAATCTGACACAAAATTAAAGGTTATAGCTGGCTATGTACTATAATATGTGCCAATGTCCGTGTTTTGTGAAACGGACAACAGTGCCCCCCCTCAACCCCACCCCCCACACACAAATCTAGTGAAACTTTTACATAAGGAATATACCGCCTCGGTAGCCTAGTGGCAAAGCGCCCTTCGAGTGTGGGAGATCGTGGGTTCGATCCCTAGCAGCGTCATTACGATGAATTACGATTTCTTAGTAACTGCCTCAATTGGCGCTCAGTATTAAGAGGACTGGTCAGCCCGGTGTCAGTAAAATGTGACTGGGTAGTGTCTAATGGTCACAATAGCCTAAATAGTTTTCCCTATATATTCTATATAAAACTGACCTTTTTCAAAGAGCTACCAAACATAGCTAGACCCATTTCAGAGAACAAATCCTTACCTCATTGTAAAGCGTTATGATAAAACTGATATAAAAGAGAGAAAGTAGGATTATCTTCTAAGATTTCTGTCACATTATACTGATGAGATAAATCACAATGGTACTGAAGTATACTACAAAAGGCTTGACTCACAAAACACTGCCCTATTCACCAATGTCAACATACCCACATGAATTAAAAAAACTCCAATAGACTTGTGCATCAATGAAAAATAGTGTTCAATACGCGCCATCGCGCAGACAATGCTCCGGTTCTAGTTTAGGCATAAGAAAATTTTTCTTAATGTCAATTTCTTATAACATAACATCGCATGAAAATAAAGTTCAGCTGATCAATCATTTCTAGTTTATGGCATTTTCAGTAACGCGGCCTGCGCCAATTTCCTTCAAACTGATGTCGCGAACATAATTTAACATCTTCTAGCCAGAGCTGGTTTGCCCTATTCATAAATTTCACATATTTGAAGCAAAACACATTTAAAACTTTGAAATATACCAAATATCCCTCTGAAGTATAGATGGGCATAATTTAGAGTGCAAATTGCATTTTTTTAAAAATACCCAAAACATGAAAATGTGAATTTTGGTTTTACTCAATTGTTGCAGCCAAATTTAATAAATCTCATGTTTACAAATACTGACCAACTACGTCATTATGACAATATCTGGCAAATCTCAATTTTTTCCTTATTTATTCTAATGCGTGATATTCCAGTGAGACAACACTATAAAGTTGGGCATTATGCTCACTGCTTCAAGTAGACACCGTCATTTATATGACTGAAAATTGTTGAAAATAGCGTTAAACCCGAACACGCACGCACGCACAAACACTAGTTAGACTTTATCGTAGATGTAAATATAAATCTTATTGTAAAAAAAATGGTTTTCCAATAATAATAATTAATATGCGTTTAATTACACATATCACATTATGTGTCATTGCGGAATATCCTTTACCTAATGTACCCGTAACCTTACACTATAAAACGCCGAATGGATGATACAGAGGATATATTTGTGTGAACTTCTTATAACTGTGAACACTTACGCACGGAACTTTGAATTTAAGAGCTTCTATTCACAGTTCAATTGTCTGAAATTAACATTACTATGCTTTATTAATATAATTCTTTTCTAGGACAGATAGGGACAAATCAATGGAGTGGTCCAGCATGATAAGGATTAATATTTGAATGTATCAAAACTGTAACGCTAGTCTATATGAGCCGCGCCATGAGAAAACTTACATGGTGCGTTTGAGACCAGCACCCGTGCATTCTGGTCAGGATCCATGCTGTTCGCTACCAGTTTCTCTAATTGCAATAGGGTTTGAAAGCGAACAGCATGGATCCTGACCAGACTGCTGGTCGCAAACGCACTATGTTGGTTTTCTCATGGCGCGGCTCATATATAAGATTTGACATGTTTCCTTCTTTAATATGAAGTATTGTTACAGGTGCACCTATACATCTTATAAATTGCTTACGACACATGCGCGACTTTCAAAACATCTAATAAAGTATCATCACTGAAATCATATAAACGGATTGTGACATTTCATTTTATATTAAACTAAACTAAACGAAAATGTAAGACATTTTTTTACATGTCTTATCACAAATGGGTCTTATAGCCTGATTGTTGTGTTTTGTATTTCTGTTGTGTTTTGGTGAAAGTAGAGACCATATCACGTAGCGTACACGTGCTATCACATGTTAAGGTCACAACATCGTAAACCCTACTCGCTATATAGTCTATATAAAACAGACAATGTTTACAGAGTTGTTACATATAGCCAAGCCCATTTTAAATAACAATTCCTTACCTCATTGTAAAGAGCAGTCTTTAAACCTTCAAAAAATGTAAAGAAAAGTAGGGGTCATGTATCTTCTAAGAAAGACTTTTCCTGTCACATTTGTTTAATGTAAAACTACATCAAAAATGACCCGGTCATGAACCCATATTACTACGCTTGCTGTCATTGGCTTTTACTTCACAAAATACAGCCTTCCCTTTTGATTTTCATACTAAAATGTCAGCAATATATCCACAATGAAATTTAAAACAAAAATAGCACTAGCAAATACCTGGATGGCCATCTCAGATGAAAAAAGTAGTCCCAAATTAACTGTCCGCCATTATGCTAGACCAGATGGTACCCAGTCTGGTTCCTTAACGTTAGTTAGGCCTATAACGCACGCATCTGTGTCATTTAGGTGCAACAAGTTTTCAGGGAGATATTGGAATTCATCCAACTGTATGATATATAGTTTCCGAATGTCATACTGACGTTTGATATTGATAGTAAACGAGAGGAAAACCTTTTCAAATGATTTAAAATTTATTGTTGACACTGATGTTGTGCAAGTTTAAGATTATTCGAAAGAATATTCTGTATTACATTTAAAACGCCAAGAATAATGTACTAATTTAACGTCATTTTTTATGATATCAAAGTAATAAAAAGCACCAAGCGTTAAAAACATTTTTAACGCCGATACAATCGTACCCAGAGTATTTGCACTTGATCTATTTCACCGTTGGTTACAGTAACGACAGGTTTTGCATTAAGTTTATTATCTTTAGAAGGTTGGTGGAGTGGGGGTGGGGTGTTGGGGTCATTTCATTGAGAAATGAGCCAACAAAAGCTACTAAATACGTTTGAATAATATAGAAAAGATCAGAGGTATATCCCAGTTGCATTTTTAATTATCAGACAAGTTCTGACACTATATCTTAAAGTAGCTGTCGGTTTTCACAAAAAAGGAAAAAAGAAACAAAAAAAACAACAAAAACAAAAAAACCCACACCGCCCCCAAACAAACAATGAAACAACAACCACAAAAAAAAAAAAAAAAACCCTTAAAGGAAACTTCACATTGCTTCTCCTCCTGACTATGCTACAGGTACGTAACACAATCCTGAAATAAAATTCTCCTTAATATATCCGATTAGTCATTTATCTGTATCAATGTGGTTCATCGATCTTCATGTTATATCATATAATAAATCATTGACACATCAATACAATCTATATTTAAGGCAACGCACATTGAATTATACCACTTCTTAAAGAGCAACATAGTCAACAACAACTGTCAATAACCTGATCAACACGATAGATAATCAAATGAACGCTATAGCATTTTAGTTTCAAATTCACATTATTCCGTAAACGGTTCAAATTAATGAACAAAAAGCTAAGTAGTGTTAAAACTTTGATGTTTAAAAACGTTCGAAGACTTCTGATTATAGAACATAAATAAAATAAGTACAGACGGGAATTACAGAATATATATATATATAATTCTAACTACTATATGTTACCAAATGTAAAATAATTAAGTACCATTATGCACGCAATGCCTTTGCAGAAGACAGAGCAACAAGAGAAACACCCTCAAGGGCCCGACTGAACAGGCCAGAGGACAGATATCAAAACAGTTTCTGGCGGGATTTGAAAGCTGCTTATAATACAGTCCCCTCCTCCCCTCTTCCGTCAGACACATTCAAAGAGGGAAGCATAGTGTCCAACTGTAAACGGGTTGGACACTAAACATGCGGTATGTCTCAAAACAGTTTGGTCGAAACCTCTTTAAAAAACGTTTTATAATTTTACCAAATACAGTTGGAAAATTACCATGGACCAAGATCTTAAGAAGTTTGTAAACCACATCCCCATAAAAACGGGTTTTGTAATACCTTCTCACAGAAGTGTCTTTAATTTACTATTGAATTTTAAAACCCAATCAGAATAACGATAGTAAATTTAGCAATTTGTAATAACGGTAGCCTTGGTGAATAAGTTTACTTGTAGAGTCCATAAAATAAACAAACGTGTTTCCAAACATGGACGGAGCCAAACGAAAGGGGAAGAAGCATTTAACAGAAATATTTCGATGGCAAAATACAATACATATCCGTAGCCCTGACCAACCTATAAACCGGGACAAGCTATTTTAAAAGTACAAAAACACGGTTGACCCATTTAAACGAGCTACTTTAATTGAAATCCTTGACGTAACTACACGCTCTGGCAAACCGAGTTAAGGCCACACCAAATTGAAAAGTTGTTCATCGGATTTTTTTTCTGTAAAAATTGAGGCGGCGAGCGAAAAAAAAATTGTTTTTGTTTTTTTAGAAAATCAGGAGCGAGCGAAGAAATATATTTGTCTTGTTTTGACTCTAGATTAACTAATAAAAACCTTAAAATAGAATGTATAGCCTTTTACATTAGAAATAATGTCATGTAGAAAATATGTATTATACAACAATGCAGAGGTCTACACAAGAAGAAACAATTCCCACAACTCTGATTTGAATTTTGACAGAGTTATGCCACTTTTAACTTTTTTTTTTGGTTAAAGTTTTATATAATGTCCAATATCTCTGTTACTTTCAAAGCTATTGACTATTATGCCCCTTTCACTGGCAAAGCTCTAATTCAGAGTCAAGCACTGAGAAAGTCGAACATGCTGTCTTATTACTCTTACAGACAGCTCCCTCTTGTTCTAACTTTAACCTTTCTTAACAGATTAAATTTGTTGAAACAAAGTCTCAATTAAGGTCTGAAATGGTGGTTAACGTGCATTAACATTATTCTACGAGGACTGAAAACAACTGAAGCTCTAAATTGGTCTGAACACAATTCATAATTTAAATTCCGTACCCTACACACTTTCGTACAAAAATACTGATCATTTTGACAGGAAAACAGAAAACAGAAATGCATCAATATGTATTTACACTTACCAAAATAATGTAGATTGATGTTATCAAATAATTAGTGTGTGTTTTCATCCAATTTTCAATGAAATAAGTGCGATTTTAGTAGCAAATTAATTTGGTAAACATTGGAAGAAAATGGCGTAACTGCATAAGGGGAAATAACTGTAACGCAACTGAATATAAGTGCCCTGATAAATTATAGACAAAATGTATTATTTGTGATTATATAACATTTTAGAACAATCTGGGACTGGAATTATAAGCATTGGTAGACTGTTACGTCTGTAAAAAGTAGCGCACCAAACAATTTTGCCTTAAATTTTTTCAACGGGGCGAGCGCAAGTCAAAAACCAAAAAAATATTTTTTTGTGTGTTTCTGAAAATATACGAGCGGCAAATCCGATGAACAACTTTTTAATTTGGTGTGGCCTAATGGAAAATATATACCCCATAGGATGTAGCCTAAGGTACATCCCCATCCAAATGGGGGAACATTTACAATACTAAAATTAGAATCATCCCGCTTGTCATTAATTTTGGTATGTGTAATATTGTCATAAATAGAGAAGCATCAGTATCCGAATTGTAAGTTTTAATTAACTGAAGCAATTATAATGTCTGCCTGCATATCTGGAGAAAGGTTCAACACAAAGTCTCTTTCATAACAATATAAAAACAAAGCTGCGGCAAGAGGCGACAATTTGTTCCCAAGGGAATACCAGTTAATTATCTAAAAACTGCATCCCAAAACCTGGTGAAAATGTTGTTCAATAAAAATAAAAGGGCTTTACAAACCTCGTCACAGGTCCACATTGTATAATGTTTAATGATATTGCTAGTAAAAAAGCTTTATTCAAATTACAAGCGAGAAATGTATCATTCTCACTGGAAGTCACACTTTCATAATTCCCATATATATACTTTCCGCACCTGTAACGTTATAAAACGTATTAGCGTCTGATGACCCTTTCACGCTTCCGTAGAATTAACATTTATTACACGAAATTCATTTTGAAAATATTTTTGAAATGTCTCAAATACGGAAATATCTTACATCAAAATGACCTTTTGAACGATTTGACGAAGTTCCAAAAAATCTCCATATACCCTTGCTACGTTACGGACCCTTTCGGGATTTGTGTTTATTCTGAGATGAAATATATTTTTCGTAGATAAAAAGCTGACATGTCGTGCTAATGCCCAGATATTTTCAAATCGTTAGAAAGTGCTGCAAATAGACACCACATTAGTAAAAAAAAAAAAAAAAAAAAAAACTACCTCAGTCCAAGCGCATCCATTCAGACGGGGTGACCCATGCCCTGCACGTGACCCCTTACTATCAACAAATGCAAATGCGACATTCGTTTTCAAATTTAGCCTGTCTTCTCTTTTTCTTTACTTCCGGAAATAGCTGAAGGTCGATTGACTTCATTCTCTGTGTTGTCAAAAACATACCTATGCTTGGCGAGATAGCATGAAAATGTGCCCGGTGTCGTAAGGATATTTGAATACTATTAAGTCACGACTATCGTGACCATTTTACAAATATACCTTATCGTTTTGCCAATTATGGCAATTTCATGACGGATAGCAATATAAAAGCTTCTGTGTTGACCAATCTTTACAGTTCATATTTGACGTTCCACATTCGCATAAAAATGAAAGTTTTACTTCTTATTTGCGCGGCGTTATGTGGTAAGTTTTATTTTCTTTTTGTTTTGTTTGTTCTCAAATAATTTGGTTACAGAAACAGCAGCTACGTTCAATTTTTTTTTAAACTCAATGTTAAGTTTCGAGTTTTATAATGATTATCTGTTACAATTTGAGGAAGAAAAATGACACCCGACGGTAAAATTTGTAAAATTAACAATCCTAACTTTGTTTTGACTTGTGTCATAATCTTTGTTAAAGCTACATTTATTTGATTCCCTTTTAAAATTCAGTGTCATGACAGATATAAAGATTGATCAAACTGTTAGGAAGGGTCGAATACAAAACATTTAAAAATGCCAATGGCAGTAGCATTTGATCATTGTTTTTTATAGATACACATGGACTTTCCCAACTATATTCTTTCATATTTCAACTATTTTCAAAGTAATATATTCAGTTAAAAAGGTATAATGAAGCTGTTTTAGAGCCATTTATCTGCTTAGTATAAATGCAATATAATTTCATAACATTGGCAAGTTACGGAGTCGTGGATCGCACGTGTGAAAGGAGCTATTTTTTACGTGGTCTAGCCCTACTCGTGTGCTTTATATTCAAATCCAATAAAATATCTGCTTTATGTTTAAAACCAGCAAATCACCTGCTTTATGGTAAAATCCAGTAAATTATCGTAATGATTATCAAAAATGTGGTAATGACATTATTTCAAAATAAGCACTTAACCGTTTCATCGTTTTTTGAAATTTCAAATTGTACTTAAAATAATGCTAAAAACTCTTTAAAGGTCAGTCATAAATGAGTTTCAAATCAACAGTATGTGTATTATGTATCATTTTTATTTGGATACCTTTACAAGCTCATAGACGTAGGTGCTAAATTTAAAATATATACTGAATAAAGGAAATTTACATATTTTGTGTGTATGTTCAGATTTAGCGTCTTTTTCAATAATTTTTCGGTTGTATTATCGACGGTGTCTGCTTGTAGCAGTGCGTACAATACCCAACTTTATAGTATTGCCTTACTGGAATGTCACGCCGTAGACACCTAACATGATACCACATCCAGTCACTTATACTGACACCGGGCTGACCAGTCTTAGCAGTATCCTCTTAATGCTGAGCGCCAAGCGAGGAAGCTACCAGTACCATTTTTGCGTCTTTGGTATAACGCGGCCAGAGAACCCATAACCTCCCGCACTTGAAGCGGACACTATAAAAAATTTACTTTAAAAAAATTAATATTTGTCTTACGAAAGTAGAGCAGTTCAAATCGGACACATTGGTATATATTTGACGAAACCCGCTCAAATCTATAAATTGTCATGTTGATAATGCCCTGTCTGGTCACGATTATATACATGTATGTTGTATTCAGCTTGAGATAAGAAGACTGTTATGGAAAACAGCTGACATGTAGACATCAAATAGGGCGCTAAATAGAACAAAATTCATTTAAAAGGTGAACGACCTCATTGTTTCAACCGAATAACAACATTTATTTTGTCAGATTCATCTCTTAATTGAGATAACGTGTAAATTAATTTAAAATTTTGGAAGCGGGTCGCGTCTCAAATTCCGATGTACCTATAAAGTCGGTGTTCACAGACTATATAAACCTGAGGGTTCTTCACTATGCCATGCTTAGGGGTACAATGGAAAATACATATCACGTCCAGCCGCATTTCATTGTGATAATGTGTATGAAGTTCCATTGAAAAGTTTTGAAGTATTTAACGAGCGCATTACTGCATGAGTAACCAAAAGATGACTCTTTTATACCCAGTTCGAATCTATAAAACTGCATGAGTAACCAAAAGATGACTCTTTTATACCCCGTTCAAACTTCATTTGCTTAGTTATTTTTAAAAAAGAAGTTTTTTTCGCGAATTATTGATACAGAGGGAAAACTTGATAGCCGGTGAGGCATTCTATTAAATTAAAGTAAAATTATCCACCTTTAGATCAGCGTTCAGAATTCCTCAAAGATTATCTTAACCACGTAACCACCATAAAAGTTTGAGATTTCTATGATTTCTTGGTACATTTAGGTTCTTCATAATTCTGTACTGCTTACCACGGCGCCTGGATCATTCGGGATGTCGTATATTCATTAGTTTTCATAAACGGATTCGATATGATACTGTTGTTCTATTTTATTACAATGTTTAAAATTGTTTGGAAGGGTCGATTTCGTGCCAGTTATCCATATTACCAAATAGTTTCAAAGATTAACATTTATTCAATTAAGCCATTGCATTTTTTCTTATAGACGTCAATTAACATAATTTGTGATACTTTTCAGTTGTTTACATCCATGGTGAAGACTGCCCAACCAATAATGTTAACCAGGAATGTACTCATGTCAATTGTGATGGTAACTTTCACAAGGAATGTGTACAGAATGTTTGTACATGCACTGGTAATTTTATCAACTATTATTTATTATCAAACTATGATTATTAACAAGTTAAAGCAAACCAAAAGTTCCTTCTAGGGCACATTTATATAAATATAAAATGACCATCTTGTAAAATTTTGGTTGCAATGTCTGTTTTATACTGCCAAAAAATATCAGGTAAGTATTTACGCTAGTTATTTAACATAAATTGTTAAATCCAACAACAAATTCAATCTGTTACCTCTTTCAATAGAGTAAATACGGCAATGACACATTGACCTGGTATTCAATGTGTGAATTTGTTACACATAATTACAGAGGGTCGCAATGGGGGTTGTTTTCATATAATTATTATAACCATGCATTTGAAGGTAACGATAATATTTGGTTTACATTTAAATTTGCTGATATATGTCTATCTGGTGAATGTACATATGTTATGTTCAGGAGGAAATAAAAGAATCAATTAATCATCCTGGGGTTTGGTATTGTGTTTCCCATGGAGTCCCCTCAATTGAGAAAAAATAGTTTAACGTTAGAGGTTATTTCTAAGGTCACGGAGTTTTATTGGCCAGCTTGTAATGACAGTAGCTTTCGGTATCAGTAACTCAGTCAAGTGTGACTTATTGAACTTTAATATTCCTTCTCAAGAGAAGGAATAATGACTTTTCCACAAATGCATCGTAAAACTGTTACCGCTTCGTTTATAAATTAAGTAATTTTTTGAAGTTTTTTTTTTATGTTCACAGTTTTATTATGTTTTAAAATTTTCCTGCTGTAACAGTTCTCACAATGACGAAAAGTTATAGCTTAAATGCGTAGTATAACTGCATCAGTTAACCCGATTTGTTATATCTTTAATCTTACAGGTTCATCTTACCCCTTTATATCTTATGTTAATCCATATTGTAAGGTTTATTTCTTACCTCACATGACCTACAAAGTAATGCATATGGGTTGTAAGGTTGCATTTCTTCCCACAGAAATTGACATTACCTTTATTACGGTTGCTTTATCGTTTCAATCTCACGATTGTTATTCATTTTAATGTTGGTTTTTTTTATCTTTGTAAATCGATGGTTGTGTAATTCATACAAGTTGGTGTATAACTTTAAATTTGTGCTGTAACCGCAACATGTATATGTAAAACTTATGTTTGAAATAACGTTTTTCAGTGTCTGAAAACAACAACACTAAGATAAAAACACATTCTTTATAAGTAATTAAACTAATGAATCGTACCACTGAATAAGTGCAGATGAGCATTACTGCCAGTTGTATATCTATTAACACGAAATTTCGAGATATTAACTCAAAATATTTGTATATGTAATGCGAAATTTCAAGTTTTGAATTTTCGACTTCATTTGAGCCTCTACCAGTGTAATATCCGATACACGCAAATGTAGATATATTCTGGATACAGTTTGAAATCTGCTGTAGCTGTAGATGCAAGGATAGGGCATACATTGATTTGTCGTAGTAGACAAAACGAAACTATTTACATGCAGCAGTAAAACACTGTACGCATCAAAAGAAAAATTTTAGTCAACGTTCGCGCGTGACATTAAGAACATTCATGTGGGTGTTTAAACGTGCGTCAACCTGGATGAAAAAAAATGTTTTAATGTTTCGCAAATGCGCGCGTGCCAAGACGATACAACGAAATGTGGTTCAAAAGCGGCACCCACGCCAATGCGACATAACGAAATATTTATTCCGTTTAGGCTCGTACGCCAACATGAAATCTTTGTTAATTGCCAGCTTGCCAACACAAACACGAAAGAGTTAGTCATATTTCACTCGCACCGACACGATTTTTGTTAATGGCACACACGCCAGCCCAAAATATAATGTTTCGCTATGTTGCGTTCAATGTTGGTAGTTTTTTTTGATGCGATGGCGTGCGCGTCAATACAACAAAACGAAACATCGAATTTTTTGTTATTGCGCAAACACCAGGGCGACGAAACGAAATGTCCATATAATACGGCTGTGTATTTAGATGTATTCATTTTGCATTTTTACTTAGTATCGATGAAACAGCCTGTTTTCTTTTTTCTTTTTGATTTTTTCAGACATACAGACATTCGAATTTTGCAATACGATGTAAAAATCAAGTTTGTAAATTGAAATTTCTAGTTAGTAACTTGAAATTTCTATTTACTTTACTCTAAATTTAGACTTCATATGGAACTCGAAATTTCAAGTTATTATTTAGAAAATTCAAATTAATAAACTAAACTGACCTAGCTCTTTGTAAGTTCATTTTGATATGTTACTTTCCTTATTTACAAAGCAGGAAAGACATGTACTTAATTACACGAGACTTTGCACAGTTAGTGCGTAATAAGAAAACTATCTGAGACAATGCTTATCTCAAAATAAATGACCACATGAAAGTAACGACAACCTATATGGCGCTGTTAGTAGCTAGTTATCGACATTTTGAAATATTTGTTTTGTTTTCTTTCTCAGCCAATACAGACCATTCCTGTACTGCCCAATCTGACTGCACTTCGGGCCATGGGGACTGTCACAGGCAATCTGGATGGCACTGTGTAGATAACAGGTGTAGATGTGGTGGATTCTTTGGATAATAAAATAAAGTTACATACAGAATCATTGCAATTAAAATATTGCATAATTTACATGTTTACTATTTATTTTTTCATATGCGAGAATTCCTTAAAGGTATACTATACCTAAATGTAATATCTGAAAATATGAACAACACTAAGTATATTGTTGTTTATTCATATTCAGCATCAACGGGTTTATGTGTATTAACAGCAGATCTAGATCCAGGCTCTCATCCTCCGCCCCAGCCGGCTGAGAAGTGACCTATACTCATCCAAGTTTAACTAAAAATTAAAAATAAATGCACCAGCTACCTCCATTTCAAACCTATACTTCTAAATGTTCCATAGGAAAACCCCGGGAATGGGATGCCCCCTCACGCACCTAACCCAACTTGCCGCTATGCGCCTCGTCCATGACGCATTCGTCTTAAACTGGTGACCCCTCCTCCAAGCAAATATTTCTGGACCCGGAAATGAACACAATGAATACTACATTTAATTTATATTTACACACAGATCACAAGTTTACGTGTGTTAAAAGTACTATGCGTCAAGTTAAAAATAGCACATGCTGTATACATGTTTGGCTGAACAAAGTATGAATGTTTTTAAACAATCGATTGTTACTGCATGCCATTTAATTATGAATGGAGCGGTTCATACACAGTTAAGTTACATATTTAGGAAATGTTAAATATATTAAAGAAATGAAATGATTTTTTTTCGGTGTTCATGCGAAATGAACGACAGAATAGGATCGGCAAATCAATGAATCACGCTAGCGATTCATGTTTAATTTGCCGATCCTATTCTGTCGTTCATTTTGCATGAACACCGAAAAAATAGTTTCATTTCTTATATTTACAAATTATAAATATATATTATAAATTGCACATATTTTGTGGCATTTAACATTAAAATCAGCTTCCCGGCCATTCTGTTCACCAGACGGAACAATTGCGACGTCATCTAAGGAACGTTCTCCCTGACTATACGCGGACGTCGTCAAAACAGCGGTCGGTTATCACTAAGCAGCGATAACGTAACTTTCGCGCCTTTCCCTTTGCTGTTCATACGAAATGAACGTCATAATTTTCAATGGAAAAGAATAGGCCGAATGTAAATATTTGATGATGAAGTAAATATCTAAATACATGTATATGATATTTTAGTGAAAGTTTGCCATTTGGATATCTTTAATGGAGATTATATAATTATTGGTTAATAGATACTTAATTATGCTAGAAAATAATATCTTTTCTGGTGTGTTTGCAAAAATCAGACTCTAATCTATTCCCACTTAGTTATGCTTGTAAAATCAAATTCTGAAATATAATAAACAGGAACATATAATTTGTGTTGCCATTCATGACAAAAAAATAAAAAACAAAAACACTATTCACTATGAGGAAATAGTGGTGTGTACATGAAGCCAAGTGGTTTTTCTGTTTTATTATCACAGCAGCGTTGCCTGAGCCGTATTGCGGTCGTAAAATGCCTCCCCGTACTTTCAGTCCGAGCTGTTATATTTAGATCATTTTAGATCGTTCAGCACGACATTCATGTTGTGTTAGTGTACTGTTTAACTTTTCAGCTCGAGTAATTCGGCTTCGGTGGTTCTAATACTCTGACTTTAACAGCTTTGGGTTTGTTTAATCACCCCTAGGCTATATTGCCTGCTTTTTGCTTCTCTGATATGCAGGCTCCATAACCTCAGTAACATTCTTTAAATTCGGGTTTGTTTAGTTCTGCCCATCGATTTCTCATTCAGGGCAAACCCATTATTTTAACCATACGCCTCTTTTCATAGAATTGCACCCTGTGTTTTATTGAAGGCTCCAAATACACCATCTGTAAATTTTATTTCGTTTATTTTCCATGTGTAAATGTTGAGCTCTGCTCAATCCTGGGCTATAGGGCGTGGTCCTTGCCTGCCTTGTTTTACCACTACCGTCCATAATGGGCTCAATCAAACCGAGCCTTCAGACACTTCCATTTATGTTTTTAGTTTAATCATATTTTATTGCTCTCTGTTTCAAAGATGCACACAATAGTACATACATTTTTTACACATAACAAAAAAAAAACAAAAGGGTTGTTTCAACATCAACATAAATGTACATACATTTTTTACACAAAACAAAAAACAAAAGGGTTGTTTCAACATCAGCATAAATGTACATACATTATTTACACAAAACAAAAACAAAAGGGTTGTTTCAACATCAGCATAAATGTACATACATTTTTTACACAAAACAAAAAACAAAAGGGTTGTTTCAACAACAACATAAATGTACATACATTTTTTACACAAAACATAAAACAAAAGAGTTGTTTCAACATCAGCATAAAGCCCTTCCCATAGAAAGAATGTTATACTCTACTAAACAGATTAAATGTGAGCAAGTCACTTGAGAGAAAACAAAACAGTATTACAAGAGAATAAAACATATCAAAGAATACATTTCTGTAATGGAGCTATTATTTTGTTTCTTGAAGCTGCCTCTGCGTCCTGACGTACCTAAAGAAACTATTTATGTCATGTTGGGCGACCTGTGCGCCATGGTTTTCCACTTTTTTCTATATCATACCTGAAACCAAACATCATATTTAAATTATATTCGAGTGTAGTGTCTGTAAACAAACTCCGAATATTTAAAGTAATGACAATGTCATATTAGTAATTTACATACATGTCGCAAAGATGACATGAAATGCATAAGACATACGTTTCAACGTCTAAACAGGTATCCGGCGACATACTTGAAAGCATCGTTACATTTAAAATGTTGAAGATAATTTCGTTAAATGTTCAGATTTGAAATATAAAAGATTCTTGCATGCCGTATGGGACTTTTTTGTGTTTTCGCGGGTGCTTGAAGACTCCATCTTACACACCGGAGTTGAAGATGACTTTCGTGCTGTAAATGAACTAAAGTAGATCTACCGTATAAAAAGCTAATACTTTAATATTTCCTCTTCTTTTGCTTGCATCAAACGTTATTTACTGAAAAATATTAACATTCACAATATACTTTGTATGGAAAGAAAACAAATACATTCATTTTCATATAAACATCATTCGACGACCCTTTCCGCGAGACTGAACGCGCAATCTAATGTCACTCACCAAAAGAAACAACAAAAAAAAAAAAAAAACGTGACGTCGTTAGAAAATTTTATTAACGTTGTACTCTAGAATTTCAAAAACAACTCTAAATTATAGCTATTACTATTTGGACGGTACAGATTAAAATTGAATCGACACTACTATACAGTATTTCATGGGATTTAACGATATTTTAAATGAAAACCAGAAACCCTTTTGTTACTGAAAGGTGAATTACAATTAAACGTTGGTGGGTTTTTTCCTGCTGTTCTATTTAAATGTTGGAAAGCTCGACATCTTGACATTTATTTTGATTTTCTGATAATTATGCAAAGGAAACCATATGTTTTTGTAAAAAGCTACTGTAAAATATGTAATAATAAGGATTGAATGCTATTTTGGTGCGTTTATATGGGTATACTATACATCGTGACTTTCTGCAAATCATTCAAGAAACGCTCGCACGATTGATGGATTTGCGAGAATCTGGTTAATGTGGGTTTTCACCAATATAATTACAAAGAAAATATCGCTTAGTTCTGTTCCCATTAAGTATATATTTTGTATAGAAAGAAAAAGGCGTTTATTTTCGAAAAAAAAAAAACAACAACAAAAAAAAAACTGATATCAAGGATGGTTCTTTCCGCGAGATTGCACGTGCAATCCGACGCTAAAAATAATACAAGAGGGTCAATTAAATCTATTGTTGAAATTGATGTTGTGCATGTTTAAGATTCTTTGAAAGAATATTCTGTATCACATATAAAACGTCAAGAATAATGTACTACTTTAACATAATTTTTATCATATCAAAAGTAATAAAAGAAAGCACCAAGCGTTGAAAACATTTTCAACGCTAAATCGTACCCAGAGTATTTGCACTTTAACTATCTAACCGCTGGTTAAAGTAACGACAGGGTTTACATTTAGATTATTATCTTAAGAAGGTGGGTGTGGGTCGGTGTGGGTTGGTTAGGTCATTTCATAGGGAAATGAGCCAACATAAGCTACTATAAATACGTTTAAGTAATATAGAAAAGATCACAGATAAATCCCAGTTGTATTTTTAATCATCAGACAGCACTGGCACGCTATTTTAAGGCAGCTGTCGGTTTTTACAAAAAAAAAGAAGAAAACTGAACGTTACAATCAAACCGAATGTCACACTGCTGCTACTTCTGACTATGCTACAGGGACGTAACATAATCCTGATTAATATGTTAGTCATTTATCTATATCAATGTAGTTCAACGATCTTGAAGTTCATGTTATATGATAAATCATAGACACATCAAGGTAATCTTTATCTAAGGCAACGCACTTTGCTCAAAATAAAATCATACCACTCTTAGAGACCAAAACTGTCAAAATAACTTTCAATAATCTGATCAACACGATAGATAATCAAATGAATGCTATAGGCCATTTTTGTCTCAAATTCACATTATTCCTCAGACGGTTCATTGTAATGAACAAAAAGCTAAGTAGTGTTAATACTTTGACCCGAAACGTTCGAAGACTTCTGATTTAACAACATAAATAAATTAGGTACAGGGGGCAACTACAAAACAAATCATATATAATTCTAACTACAATGGATGATGAAATGAGCAAAAACTTTAAGTACCTTTATACCAATCTAAAGGAAATCAAACAGGTGACATGATATGTTGATCAAGTAAAACATAGGAAAAACTTCTTTATGATGCGAAATTTAAACATACGACATTATTGACACTATAACGCTTAAGCAAAACAGTTTTAGAAATCGACATTATATTCATTTGATATAAATTTTTAATCGTTTTATACTAAAATAGTGTCAACGTACGATTGCTTTCTGCTCCAGCATCTGTATAGTCCGTCGACAAACGTTTGCAAATACAGCCAATAGGATTCTTCAGATATTATAACACGAAAAGTCATACTACATACCAATCGTAAAACGGAGATTATTATATACAGGGACACAAACATTCCCTTTTAGCATGCAAGATAAATATGAAAAAAATTCATTGATAATTCATTACGGAAAGCACGATACTCACCACGATACATTTTCATAGCTTAAGTTGCAAGCAATTTGCAATACGCATATTTCCGCGGATGTTCGACTAGAAACATTTGCATAGATTTTAGACTTTTTCCTGTTAAGGGATGACACCACGTTTATGTCTGACCAAGGGAAATAGTGTTAGTGACCCGCATTTTGGCGGAACCCCTATAACCTTCACTCTGTCTTCTGTCTGTCCCTACATTATTCTCTCCGTTAATTTGTCTGTTGCTGGACAAGTTTCAGGTCATTCGTCATCCTAAATTCAACGTAAAAATCCGGTGGTGTCAAAAGAATGATAAATTATTGCACTTTCTTATCCGAGCTGTACAATTGTTTTCCTTAATACAAATATAACTTAGTGTAGGTATACATCAAAACAGTGTTCTATCTTATGGTCAAAGTCAGAGGAGGTCAAAAGTGTCTTAAAATAATTATCATTTGCTGAAACCTGTTTTTCTGAGCTATAGCTTACCTTGTATAAATACTTATAGCAACACTGCGGAGTGCAGCTAAGATACGTTATCTAATGTTCAAGTTTAAGGTCAGAGAGAACAAAATAGTTTTAAAGAGCCATAACGACCTTGTTTATAATATGGCTTCCACATTGTTTGTTCTGACTATAAAATATATATACTTCTTGTTCAGTTTTACTTTCCATAAATTGTTTCCTCATATATTTGTCAAAGGTTGAATATTGGATGCAATTGGTAAAAAGTATTATTGAATCCATTGGTTTTGATTACCTCCATATATAAGCTTGATTGTATTAGGTCATTTGCAATATTAAAGCTAGTACTTTTCTAACTAAATCATTATGCATATTCTCACTTTGGACAGCTATTTTATCTGTTTTTAACATTAAAACAAACGTCTTATGGGACTTTAAGGTATTACACTTTTCACATTTAAACTTGGTGTAAGTTTATAAAACAACATGGTGTTATGAAGTGCACATAATCTGTTGACCTGTTTTCCAGGTCAGGGTAAGGCGAAAACAATGGGTCCCTGTTTGATATTTTTCTTTGTTTCAAAATATTGCACTTCTTGTCCTTTGCTTAACTTTGTTATCTTTTGTTCCATTTTATTGAAACATGTTAGAAATGTTTGTATCACAACCATTTGGTATGCACAGAACAGAATCGTATTGTTTTCAATGACATGGTTATTAGGGGTGAAAGGGTCAAATATGCTACACATATTCTGTGACTTAACACTTTGGAAAGCCATGTCAAGTGAAATATTTCTATATCTGAATTTTAAATATAAACAAACACTGAATGAGTTTTTAAAATACAAATTGATCGTCACCTTTACAAGGCTATGTTTGATGGTCTTTTTTTCTGGTGTTGTAATAATATTCATGCAAAAATATATATTCTAACATGACAGACCATGTACACGTTACGCCCTCGTAAAATTATTCCATGCTACGGTAAACCGATTTAATTAAAACATTTTCTGCCAACGTATTATGTATTTCGGTCGCAAAATTTCTTATATATCAAATATGGTAGTTACAAGTAAGTCGATATGTCGTCAATGGTACCGTGTACATTTGGAAATAAACATGGTTTGTCATGTACAAAACTGTTATAGATCTTAAACTGTATAACAGTGAAAAAATGAATAACAATTACATGTGAGCGAAATCGAAATATTACCAGTTCCACAAATCAGGACTTACAAAGTTTAAAACCATGTTTTCATGTGACAATTTAATCTAGTAACCTTTAAAGTAGTGTTAGTATTTGCATACATTCATGTAGGCACAAAGACATTTTCAACCATCATCATTCCATTTTGAAATGTACTTGCTCAAAGTACTCTTAACAAGTCAACTTCCAAAAGTCAAATACTGTTCAGTCACGTCAGTCATGAACATATAACATATGGAAACCTTATCGTTTGGCTAATTATGGCATATTCGTGACGAACAGCAATATAAAAGCATCTGCGTTGACCAATCTTCACAATTCATATTTGACGTTCTGGGACGCATTCGCATACAAAATGAAAGGTTTAATTCTTATCTGCGCGGCGTTCTTTGGTAAGTTTTATTGTTTTGTTTTGTTTGTTCTTAAATAATGTGTTTTCAGTTGGATACAGGAACAGCAGCCACATTGAAACTGCTGTAACTCAATGTTTATTTGCAAGTTTTATAATGACCACCTGTTATTATTTGATGTAGGACAATGACTCTCGTCGGTAAAATTTGTAACATTAGCAATCCTGCCTTTGTTTTGATTTGTCTCATAATCTTTGTTAAAGCACCCTTTCGAACTTCCGTATTTTTGAAAAATGACAAAGATTGAATAAACTGTTAGAAAGTGCCGAAAATAAAACATTTAAAAATGTCAGTGGAAGTAGCATTTTATCATTGTTTGATAGATACATATGGACTTTCCCAACTATACTCTTTCATATTTCAAATATTGTCTAAGCAATATATTCAATTGAAAAGGCATTTTAAAACTGTTTTACAGCCATTTATCTGATAGGTATAATGCATTTCAAACATATAACATTGGCAAATTACTAAGCCGAATTCAGAGTTATTTTTTACGTGGTCTCGCCATGTTTAAACCCAGAAAATCGTGTGCTTTTCATGTATAATCAAATCCAATAAATCACCTGTTTTATGTTAAAACCATTAAATCATCTGCTTTATGTTAGAACCAAGTAAATCATCGTAATGATTATTGAAAAATATCATTCAAATGTGTGGCAATGACATCATTTCAAGATAAGCGCTCCAACGTTTCGCCCTTTTGTGAAATTTCTAATTGTACTAAAAATGATGTCAAAAACCATTTAAATGTTAAAAAGGATACATTTATTTCAAATCATCAGTACATGTAATTTTTCTGGACACCTTTACAAGTTCACAGACTGGGGAACTAAATTTAAAAAAGAAATTTATATACTTTTAAATGTGTGTGTGTGTATGTGTGTGTGTGTATGCTCGGGTGTAGCGTCTTTTCCAACATTTTTTTCAGTCGTATTAATGACTGTGTCTACTTGTAGCAGTGAGTATAATACGCAACTTTATAGTATTGTCTCACTGGAATGTCACGCCGTAGACACGTTATTTGATCCCACACATGATCCAACACCCAGTCACTTATACTGACACCGGGCTGACCAGTCCTAGCACTAGCCTCTTAATGCTGAGCGCCAAGCGAGGAAGCTACTAGTACCATTTTTACGTCTTTGGTATAACGCGGTTAGGGAGAGCCCACAACCTCCCGCACTTGAAGTGGACACTACATACTTAGAATTTAATATTTGTCTTATGAAAGTAGAGCAGTTAAAATCGGACACATTGGTATTTACTTGACGAAACCCACTAAAATATATAAATTGTCATGTTGATAATGTCCTGTCTGGTCACGACTATATACTTATTTGTTATATTCTGCTTGAGATAAGAAGACTATTATGGAAAATAGTTGACATGTAGACAGTCTGTTTTGAAGTACTTACCGACCGCATGACTGCATAGGACACCGTAAGATGACTCCTTTATATCCTCTTCGAACTTAATTTACTTGGACATTATTTAAAAAGACAACGTTAATAGGTTTGTTAATTTTATGAGGTAGTTACCGACCCCATGACTGCATTAGCGACCAAAAGATGATCCTTTATCTCCCCTTCGAACTTCAATTGATTTGACATTATTTAAAAACGCAGCAGTTAACAAGTTATTTTTTAAAGTGTTTCGAGAATTATTGATAGAGACCGAAAATATGATAGACGGCGAGACATTCTACCAAATTAAATTAAAAATAATACACCTTTAGATCAGCGTTCAGACCTTCGCTAGGATTATCTTAACCAGCAATAATGTTTGAGATTTCTGTCATGTCTAGGGGCCGTTACGTTCGGCATAATACCTTTCCGCTTAGGCCGGTGTTTGGATCATGCGGGATGTTGCGTTCTCATTAGTTTTCATAACCGGATTCATATTATAGTGTTGTTCTATTTTATTACAATGTTTAAAACTGCTTAGAGGGGTCAATTTCGTGCCAATTATCCATATTACCAAATAGTTTTTCAGACTAACATTCATTCAATTTAGCCTTTGCATTTTCTTAAAGACGTTAATTTCCATTAATTGTGATACTTTTCAGTTGTTTACATCCAAGGTGAAGACTGCCCAACAATAATGTGAGCCAAGAATGTACTCATATCAATTGTGCACCTAATTTTCACAAGGAATGTGTACAGAGTATTTGCACATGCACTGGTAATTTTATCAATTATTGCTTATTAGACCTTTCTAACGTAAACGTATTACGAAACGGAATACTGAATCGTAAAATTTAGGCTAATTTTTGTTAGGGAGAAATTTCATCAATAGTAATGCAATAGTATCCTAGACATTATTGCAAATAACATTTACGGATTCAGTAATCCGTTTCCGATTTACGTTTACGTTAGAAAGGTCTATTATCAAACTATAATTATTAATGACTTTTTCACAAAATGCATACATACAATAGTACCGCTTTGTTTAAAACAGGAGAATCCATTTGAAGTTTCATATTCACAGTTTTATTACGATTTAAATTTCCAGCTGTAGCAGATTTCGGGATTGCTATATTAAATCCCTAGTCACGATTAACTTAGTTAAACCGATCTTTGACATGCTATAATGCGTACAAACAAGTGCAACCAATCTTACCCGGGTTAAGTTGACCCTTTTCATATCTTACAGGTTTAATCTTACCCTTTACATACCTTACGTTTTAATTCATTAAGGGTTGTGAAGGGTAATGCACATTTCATTAACTCACATGAACAGACTCCATTAAACCGGGTCTTCTATTATGTTGCTGATCTATGTTCCATACTTCCAAAGGATCTTTGCACAGATTTTATTACCTTTTTATATCTCGCGTGTTTGCTTTTATTCTTTTCAAATTTCATGGTTATATGAAATCGATGTTATTCATTTAAAATTGAGGATGTATTTATTCAGAAATTATAACTATTGAACCATGTGTATGTAATGTCATGCAACAAATGTGTAATATAACATATAATTTCTACTTAGAACATGAGTATGTCTGCAAGTAAAAACGTTTAAAGTAGCGTGACTGAGTGTCTGAAAACAGCAATATTAAGATAAAAACTCATTCTATATAAGCGATTAAGCCTAAACATAACTAAAATCAAAATTTTCTTTCTTATTTACAATTTCACTGAGTTATTGACGTACAGACGTTCAAATTTTGCGATACTGTGTCAAAATTTCGATTTACGTATATAGACATTTTGAGTTATTATATAGAAACATTCAAATTACTAATCTAAACTCATCTTGCACTTAGGCTCTTTTTCAGTTCATTACACAAATAGTCATTGTTTTGATAACTTACTTCCCATATTCACAAAGCAAGAAAGATATGTCATTAATTGCACAAGATTAAGCACAGATTATACCCGAATGGAAAACTAACTGAGAAAATGCTTATCTCAGAATTAATGACCACACAAAAATAACGACAACATGGATAACGTTAAAAGTAGGCTTATTATCGAGTTTATGAAATATTTGTTTTCTTCGTCAGTTGATACAGACCATTCCTGTACTACCCAATCTGACTGCCAGACGGGCCACGGGGACTGTAACAGATGGGGCGGATGGCACTGTGTAGATAACCTGTGTAGATGTGGAGGCTTTGGAAAATGAAACAAAGTTACATACTGAAATTATTGCAATAAAACTTTTGCATAATTTACATGATTTTTATTTATCTTTAGCTTACCTAAACACAAAGTGCTCGGGGTGAGCTATTGTGATTACTCACTGTCCGTCGTCCGTTGTCCTTCCGTCCGTCCGTCTACACTTTCCTTTACATATCATCTCCTCCTAAACCACCTTGTCGAAATTTTGATGAAACTTCATAGAGATGTTCCTTTGATTGTCTTCTTTTAGAATTCTTCAAAGCCATGGCAACTGAATGGAAAAATTAAAAAATCATGTTGTTTAAAACCACAGATTCTAGGATTTAATATTTGGTATGTAACATCTTCTAGCAGTCCTCTATCACGACTGTTCAAATTATCCCCATAGGATCAAATGTGGCCCCGCCAAGGGGGTCACATGGGTTATGTAGACTTATATAGAGAAAAACTTTGAAAATCTTCATGTCCAAAACTACAGGACCTAGGGCTTTGATATTTGTTATGTGGCATCATTTCGTGGTCTCGCCCTGGGGGTCACATGGCTTATATAGACTTATGTAGAAAAAACTTTGAAACCTTCCTGTCCAAAACTACATTGTCTAGGGCTTTGATATTGTGTAGTAGTCCTTTACCATGAATGTGCCAATTATCCCCCTAGGGTTAAAACTGGTCCCATCCCGGGGGGCACATGGTCTAAATAGACGTGTATATGGAAAATCCTTAAAAAATTCTTGTCTTAAACTATAAGGCCCAGGGCTTAGATATTTAGTATGTGGCATGCTCTAGTGGTTCTCTACCAAGATTGTTCAAATTATGACCCTGACATCAATATATGTCACGCCCAGGGGGTCCCTCGTTTTACATTGACTGATATAGAAACATTTTTAAAAAATCTTCTTGTCCAAAACCATAAAGCCCAGACCGTGGTCAGCTATCAAGTTTGTTCAAATCATGACACTGGGGTCAAATTTGACTGCGCCCAGGGGTCAGCAGTTTTTACATTGACTTTTATAGGAATGACATTTAAAAACATTCTTTTCTGAAACAATAAGGCCCATAGCTTACATAGGTTTATGCGTGTTAACTGCAGGGCAAAATCCAGGACCCCATTTCCCGCCCCAGCCGGCCGAGAAGTGACCTATACTCATCCAAGTTGCCCTCAAAATTAAGATCCAAAAATGCACCAGCAACCACCATTTCTAACCAATATTTCTAAATGTTCTATAAGAAAACCCCGCGACCCTCCTTACGGGAATGGAATGCCCCTTCTCTTACCTAACCCCATTGCCGCTAAGCGCCTCGTCAATGACGCCTTCGTTCTAAACTGGTGACCCCCACTCCCCGAGTAAATATTTCTGGATCCGGGCATGAACAATAAATGTTTACATGTAGCAGAACACAGTATAAATGTATACTACTGCTAAAAATCTCGATTTTCTTTAAGATAATTGATTCTGACTGCATGACATTTAGTTATGAATGTAGCGGTACATACACAGTTAAGTTATATATTTAGTGAAGTTAAATATATTTGATTACTAGTATAAAATAAATATCTAAATATATAATTTTCTTAGTGAAAGTTTGCCATTTGGATATCTTTAATGGTGATTATATTATTATTGGTTAATAAATAATTCATTATGCTAGAAAATCAGTTTTTTTCTGGTGTACTTGCAAAAAAGCAGACTCTAATCTATTAACATTTAGCAAATTCCGAGATATAATTAAGAGGAAACATATAACGTGTGTTTCCATTCATGACAAAAAAAGAAAGAAATCCTCTATGAGGAAATAGTGGTTTATACCTGAAACCAAGAATTTATATCTGTTCTATTATCACAGGAGCGTTTTCTGTGCCGTGCTGCGGCCGTAACAAGTCACCCCGTACTTTCAATCAGAGCTGTTATATTTCGACCCTTTCAGATAGTTCGACACGACATTCAGATTGCGTTAGTGTACTGTTTAGATTTTCAGCTTGAACATTCGGCTTTGGTGGTTTTTAATAGCTTTGGGTATTGATTAATCACCCGTAGGCTACTTTGCCTGCTTTTTGTTTCTGTGATATTCAGGCCCCATCTTGACATTTATTGTGATTTTCTGATAATAATGCAAAGCAAACCACTTTTTTTGTAGAAAGCTACTGTATAATATGTAAAAATAAGGACTGAATGCTATTTTGGTGTGTTCATATGGGTATACACTACATTGGGACTTTCTGTAAATCATTTAAAAATCGCCTGCGCTATTGATGGATTTGCGACAGTCTGGTTTAAATGAACGTAATCAATATATTACAAGTAAACTTCTTCAGCAAGGCTACCGTTATTACAAATTGCGTAGATATTTTACTAAATTTTATTATCGTTATTCTGATTTAGTTTTAAAATTCAATAGTAATTTAAAGACACTTCTGCGAGAAGGTATTTCTAAACCCGTTTTTTAAGGGGATGTGGTTTACAAACTTCGTAAGATCTTGGGTCATGGTTATTTTCCAAATGTATTTGAAAAGATTATCAAACGTTTTATTAAAAGATGTTACGAACCAACTGTTTTGAGACATACCGCATGTTTAGTGTTCAACCCGTTTACAGTTGGACACTACGCTTCCCTCTTTGATTGCGTCTGACGGCAGAGGGGGAGGACTCTATGATGAGCAGTTTTTAAATCCTACCAGGACTGAACTGTTTTGATATTTGTCATCTGGCCTGTTTCGTCGGGCCCTTAAGGGTGTTTCTCTCGTTGCTCTGTCTTCTGAAAAGGCATTGAGTACATACGTTTTTGGTTCTTAAGGTTTGCTTTTTATATATTTATACACGAGCATTTTTGTGTTTAACATGCCATGCCTTTTTGTTTCCATTACGTGTGTTAGAGATTCACCTGGAGGGGATTACTTTTATTTACACTGCCCCATGTCTTTGGAACATGGTGGGGGTAAGAGTGAGGTTGGGTGCGCACCATAAACCGGTTTAAGCTCCCCAGTGGTGTTTTTGCCACTGACCGTTCCAAGGCGGTGCCCCACTGTGTTCCTTTGTTTGTTCGTTTTGTCCTTGTGTGTTGACTTTGTGTGCGCGCGTGTGTGTATGCTTATTGTCCGTCTTGTCCTTATGTGTTGGCTCTGAGTGTTTGTGTGTGTGTGTTGTTCGTTTTGTCCTGATGTGTAAGCTTTGAGTGTGTGTGTGCGTGTGTGTATATGTGTGTGTGTGTGTGTGTGTGGTGCATGCGTTTGCGTGCTGGGGGGTTCGTTTTGAGGAGGCTGCGCTTTTGGTGCGTGGCATTCCCTGTTTGATATTTTTCTTTGTTTTTATGTGTTTTTTACCGCTATAAGGACTAAGAAAATATCATTTAATTCTATTCACATTTAGTATATATTCTGTATGGAAAGAAAAAGCAGTTTATTTTCGTAAAAAATAAGAATGGCGTCACGATATCAAGGATGGTTCTTTTCGCGAGATTGCACGTGCAATCCGACGTCGTTTACAAAAAAATAACAATAAAATGACGTTATTTGAAAACATCTATCAAAATTTGACGCTGAAAATGAAACATTAGGGTCAATTTAATCTGTTGTTGAAATTTCTGTTGCGCATGTTTGAGATTCTTTGAAAGAATATTCTGCATCACATTTAAAACGTCAAGAATAATGTACTACTTTAACATAATTTCTGTATGATATCAAAAGTAATAAAAGAAAGCACCAAGCGTTGAAAATATTTTAACGCTAAATCATACCCAGAGTATTTGCACTATAACTATTTAAACGTTGGTTAAAGTAACGACAGGGCTTGCATTTAGTTTATTATCTTTAGAAGGTGGGTGGGGGTGGGATGGTCAGGTCATTTCATAGAGAAATGAGCCAACATAAGCTACTGAATACGTTTAAATAATATAGAAAAGATCACAGATAAATCCCAGTTGTATTTTAATCATCAGACAGTACTGACACGCTATTTTAAGGTAGGTGTCTGTTTTTACAAAAGAAAACACAAAAAGAAAAAAATGAAAAAAAAAAAAGAACGTTACAAGGAAACCGAATGTCACATTGCTGCTCCTTCTGACTATGCTACAGGGACGTAACATAATCCTGATTAACCCTTAGCCTGCTAAATTTCTAAAATGGAATGGTCCATCATTCAATCTGGGCAATACCATTTATTATTCGAAGGGGTGTTTGTTGAAAATTTACTGACTGAATAGCGAACAGTGCAGACCATGATCAGCCTGCACGGATATGCAGGCTGATCTTGGTCTACACTGGTCGCAAAGGCAAAATTACTTGCCGCCAGCAGACTAAGGGTTAATATGTTCCGACTAGCCATTTATGTATATCAATGTAGTTCAGCGATCTTGAAGATCATGTTATATGATAAATCATAGACACATCAAGGTAATCTTGATGTATGGCAACGCACTTTGCTCAGAATAAAATTATACCACTCTTACAGACCATAATTGTAAAAAATAAATTTCAATAATCTGATCAAGACGATGGATAATCATATGAACGCTATATGCCATTTTAATATCAAATTCACATTATTCCACAAACGGTTCAAAGTAATGAACAAAACGCTAAGTAGTTTTAATACTTTGAACTAAAAACGTTCGACGACTTCTGATTTAACAACATAAAAAATTAGGTACAGGCGGCACCTACAAAACAAATTATATATAATTTTAACAATAACATATGATCGAATTAGTAAAAACTTTAAGTACCATTATACAACACTATAACCTTTAATCAAAATAGCTTTAAAAATTGACACTATATTCATTTGATTTATTTTTAAGCGTTTTATACTAAAGAAGTATCAACGTATGTTTGCTTTCTGCTCCAGCATCAGCATAATCTATCGACAAACGTTTGCCAAATCTGCAGATATTATAACACGAAATGTCATGCTGCATATATACAGTAGGACATAGATTATTTAAACATTCCCTTTTTGCATGCAAGATAAAGATGGTACTCAAAAGTCAAAAGGGTAATTAATTATTGCATTTTCTTATACGATGTTTACAATTGTTATCCTTAATCCAAATATAATTTAGTGTACATTGTTCTGTATTTATGGTCAAAGTCAGACGAGGTAAAAAGTGTCTTATTATAATTACGTTTTGCTGACAACCATTTTTCTGAGCTATAGCTTTGTAACTCGTATTCTGACTTTCTTTTTACCTTATATAAATACTTATAGCAACACTGCAGGGCGCAGTTAAAAGACGTTATCCTATCTTCGAGTTTAATGTCAGAGAGAATAAAATAGTTTTATAGGGTCCGTAATGACTTTATTTATAATATAGCTGCAACATTGTTTTTCTGACTATAAATATAATAACTTGATGAATCTTACTTTCCATAAATTGTTTCCTCAAATATTTGCCATAGTTGAAAATTGGATGCTGTAAGTAGACAGTATTACTGAATCCATTGTTTATATTACCCCCTTTATTACCTTGATTGTATTTTTCTTATTTGCAATATTGAAACTAGTACTATTCTGACTAAATCATTATGCATATTCTCTATGTGGACAGCTTTTTTTTTTATCTGTTTTAACATAAAAATAGAAACCTAATGGGACTTTAATATAATATTATTATACTTTCCAAGTTGCTCAACTTTGTTATCCTTTGATCGATTTTATTGAAACATATTAGAGCTTTTATCACAACCATTTGGTAGGCACTGCACATAATCGTATTGTTTTATAACATGGATACTAGGGGCGAAAGAGTCAAATATGCTACACATCTGCTGTGACTTAACGCTTTGAAAAGCCGCGTCAAGTGAAGTATGTTTATGTCTAGATTTGAAAAGTTAACAAACACTGAATAAGTTTTTTAAAATACTAAAGGATATATTTGATAGCCTTTTTTTCTGGTATTGTAATTATATTCAGATAAAATGTGTATTCTAACATGACAGGCCATGTAAACGTTACGTCTTCGTGAAATTATTCCATGCTACGGTTGCCCGATTTAATCAAAATAATTTTTGCACCGGTATTATGCATTTTGAAAATTTGAAAAATGTTTTATATATCAATATGGTAGTTACAAGTAAGTCGACATGTCGTCAACGTTACCGTAAACATTTGGAAACAAACATGGTTGGTTATGCACACTCTGAAACTGTATAAAAGCGGAAAACGAATAATTACATGTGAGCGAAGTTACAGGAAACATCTACGAATTACATATATAACTTAACATGTCTCATAACCATCAAAATTGAAACATAACAAGTTCCACAAGACAAGACTTACAAAGTTTAAAACCATGTTTTCATGTGAAAATTTAATCAAGTAACTTTTTTAAAGTAGTGTTAGTATTTCTCTATATTCATGTAGGTGAAAACACTGAAAAGACATTTCAACCATTATCATTCCATTTTGAAATGTACTTGCTCAGAAAGTACTCTTAACAAATCACCTTCCAAATGTCAAATTCCCATATTTGAATACTGTTCACTCAAACTGTTTGAAAGTGCCGAAAATAAAACATTTAAAAAAGTCAGTGGCAGCAGCATTTGATCATTGTTTTGATAGATACATATGGACTTTCCCAACTACACTCTTTCATATTTCAAATATTTTCAAATATATTCAATTGAAAAGGTATTTTGAAACTGTTTTATAACTGCATTTCAAACATATAACATTGGCAAATTACTTTTACGTGGTCTCGCCATGTTTAATTCCAGAAAATCGTGTGCTTAACATGTATAATCAAATCACATAAAACATGTGCTTTATGTTAAAACCCAGTATATCATCGTAATGATTATTCAAAAATATTATTCAAATGTATGGCTATGACATCACTTCAAAATAAGCGCTCCAATATTTCGCTGTTTTCTGAAATTTCAAATTATACTTAAAATGATATTAAAAAACCTTTAAATGTTAAAAAGGACAAATGAATTTCAAATCAACAGTAAGTGCATTGTTTATCATTTTTATTTGTATACTAGTTCACAGCTTGAGAACTAAATTTTAAAGGGGAATTTACATACTTTTAAGTGTGTGTTTGAATGTGTGCGTATGTGTGTGTGCGTGTGTGTTCGGGTGTAGCGTCTTTTTCAACATTTTTTCAGTCGTATCAATGACGATGTCTACCTGTAGCAGTGACTATAAAACCCACCTTTTTAGTATTGCCTGACTGGAATGTCACGCTGTAGACACGTTACATGATCCACACCCAGTAACTTATACTGACACTGGGCTGACCAGTCCTAGCATAAGCCTCTTAATGCAGAGCGCCAAGCGAGGAAGCTACTAGTACCATTTTTACGTCTTTGGTATAACGCGGTCAAGGAGCGAATCGACAACCTCCCGCACCTGAAGCGAATACTACATATCTTAAACAATAAAATATGTTTCTTATGAAAGTAGAGCAGTCAAAAGCGGACTCATTGGTATATACATGTTATCATATTGGGATGAAACCCACTAAAATCTAATAATGTCACGATTATATATGTATGTTATATGCAGCTTGAGATAAGAAGACTGTTACGGAAAAAAGCTGACATGTAGATATAGAACAGAACTCATTACAAGGTGAATGACCTCATTGTTTCAACCAAGCAGCAAAATTTATTAGGTCACGTTCAATTTTTAAATGAGATAAGGTGTAAATCAATCTAAAACTTTGGAAGCAGTCGAGTCTCACACTCCGATGTACCTATAAAGTCGGTGTTCACAGGCTAAATAAAGCTGAGGGTTCTTCACTATGCCATGCTTGGAGGTACCATGGAAAATCATGTCGCACACAGCTGCGTTTTATTGTGATCAAGTGTATGAAGTTCCATTGAAAAGTTTTGAAGTAGTTACCGACCGCATGACTGCATAAGCGACCAGAAGATGACTCCTTTATAACCCCGTTGAACTTCCTTTGCTAAGGTGTTATTATAAAAATGTCAACAGTTCACAAGTCTTTTAAGTTTTCTTAAAGAACTATTGATAAATAGGGAAAATTTGCTTCGCCGGCGAGACTTTCTATCAAATTAAACAATAATATAGTCGAATGGCAAATAATCCACCTTTACATCAGCATTCAAAACTCCGATATGATTATCTTAACCACCATAAAAGTTTGAGATTTCTATTCTGTTTTGGGATCATAATGTTCTTTATGATACAGTTCCGCTTACGCCGGTGCTAGAGTCATGCGGAATAGTTCATATTTTATTAGTTTTCATAAACGGATTCGATATGATAGTGTTGTTCTATTTTATTACAATGTTTAAAACTACTTGGAGGGTTCGATTTTGTGCCAATTATCCATATTACCAGATAGTTTTTCAGACTAACATTCATTCAATTTAGCCTTTGCATTTTCTTAAAAACGTTAATTTCCATTATTTGTGATACTTTTCAGTAGTTTACATCCAAGGTGAAGACTGCCCAAACAATAATGTGAGCCAGGAATGTACTCATGTCAATTGTACACCTAATTTCCACAAGGAATGTGTAAACTCTGTTTAATTTGATCAACTATCACTTATTATCAAGCTATAATTATTAATGACTTTTTCCACAAAATGCATACATACAACTGTTACTGCTTCTTACTTGCTGTCTGAAGAAAATAACATAACGTAAAAACATACGACTAAACGCACGATAAAAACTCGCGATAAAACGAGATCCGTATCAAAAAGAAATATAATAAAATATTGTATTTCACATTGGCGCGCGTGACATAAGAAAATCCATTTTGTTGTGAGATCACATGCTACCCCAGATAAAAGATAAAGATTTTATTTCGTCTTGACTCGTGTGCCAACGCGTTAACACAAAATCTTTGTTAATGGGGCGGACGTCAATACAAAACAACAAAACAGTTTATTTTGTCTTGGCGTACAAACCAGCACGTAACTTGTTGATGGCGCATGCACTAGCGCGAAATATAATGCTTCGTTCTGTCGCGTCCTATATTTCGCTGTAGAACATTATTAGTTTTGTTTTGTTCCGATGGCCTGTGCACTATGTCAACACAATATAAAATGTGGCTAAATGAGATTTGAGATATTGATAAAAGTATTGGTCAGATGTGAAGAATGAGCATTCATTACAATTGTCTACAAATGAAAAAACACCAAATCAATTTTCATGTTGATGTATTTTAAAAACAAGAGGGCCATGATGGCCCTATATATCGCTCCATGAGTTGATCTGGCCTACTGACCTAGTTTTTGATACCACACGACCCAGTTTCGAACTTGACCTAAAGACCACCAAGACAAACATTCTGACTTAATTTCATAAAGATTTGGTTACAGCTGTGGCCTCTAGAGTGTTCACAAGCTTTTCCTTTGGGTTGACCGGGTGACCTAGTTTTTAACCTCACATAACCCAGATTCGAACTTGACCTATAGATTATCAAAACAAACATTCTGACTAATTCTCCTGAGTTTCAAACTTAAATTGTGGTCTCTAGAGTGTTGAAAAGATTTTCCATTGATCTGGCCTAGTGACCTAGTTTTTGACCGAACATGACCCAGATTCAAACTTGACCTAGAAATGATTAAGACAGACATTGTGACCCAGTTTCATAAAGATTGATTCACAAATGTGGCCTCTAAAGTGTTCACAAGCTTTTCCTTTGATTTGACCATGTGACCTAGTTTTCGACCCCACATAACCCAGATTCAAACTTGACCTAGAAATAATCAAGCAAAACTTTCTGACTAAGTTTCATAAATATTGGGTCACAACTGTGGCCTCTAGAGTGTTCACAATCTTTTCCTTTGATTTGACCAGGTGATCTAGTTTTTAATTCAACATGACCCAGTTTCAAACTTGACCTAGAGATCATCAAGACTAACATTCTGACCAAGTTTCATAAAGATTGGGTCATAAATATGGTCTCCAGCGTGTTCACAAGCTTTTCCATTGATCTGACCTACTGGCCTAGTTTTTGACCCAACATAACCCAGATTTAAACCTGACCTAAAGATCATCAAGGCTAACATTCTGATCAAGTTTCATAAAGATTGGGGCACAAATGTGGTCTCTAGAGTGTTCACAAGCTATTCTTTTGATCTGATTTACTGAACTAGTTTTTGATCCCACATAATCTAGTTTCGAACTTGACCTAGAGCTCATCAAGACTAACATTCTGACCAAGTTTCATAAAGATTGGTTCATAAATGTGGCATACAGAGTGTTCACAAGCTTTTTCTTTGATCTTACCTACTGACCTAGTTTTTGATCCAACATGACCCAGTTTCGAACTTAAACTAGAGATCATCGAGACTATTATTCTGATCAAGTTTCATAAAGACTGGTTCACAAATGTGGCCTCTAGGGTGGTTACAAGACAAATGTTGACGGACGACACACTGACAGACGACGGACGACGCACGCCGACGGACGCCGAACAATGACCGGTCACAATAGCTCACCTTGAACACGTTGTGCTCTGGTGAACTAAAAATGCACATTTTCACATTAAATTTTGTCCATTTATAGCTTTCAGGGGGGACATTTGGTCTTTTGCACAGTGTTAATATGTAATTTGCTTGCAAAGTATAGTAAATATATATAAACTAAAGGTAAAAACAAGCTCAGGCTAGAAGAACTGGTTAAAACTTGTTGCGACCTCAATTTTGGAGGAAAATTGCCGCAGAGACACGCGTTACTGAAACTGCCATAAAACCATGAAAACTGATTTGATCAAGCTGAAACTTGGTATTTTTCATGCAGATATGTTACTGGTACTATAGAAATAAAATTGAGACTATTACAGAAAGCCAGTTTTTCTTATAGGCCTAACTATAGTAAAGGACCCAGTGTGGGAGCCATCTGGTCTATTCGCGTAATGGCGGACAGGTTTTTGAACACTATTTTTTCACTTAGCATGGCCAGATAGGTCTACATTAAAGCTGGTTTCTGTTTAAATTTCATTGTGGATGTTTTTTCTTTTTGGCATTTTGGTAATAAAATTGGGAGAGGAGGTTGTATTTGGTGAAGTGAAACTCAATTTTAATATGAGTAGTTCTTCCAGGTCACAGCAGTGTGATTTTGATGTGATTTTACATCAAGCAAATGTGACAAGAGATATTTCTCTTAGAAGATGCATAACCCCTACTTTTCTCTTCATTTTATGTCAGTTTAATCATAACTCTTTAAAATGAAGTAAGGATTTGTTCTCTAAAATGGGTCTAGCTATGTTTGGTAGCTCATTAAAAATTGTCAGTTTTATATCGAATATATAGAGAGTACTATTTAAGCTATTGTGACCTAAAACTTCAAAATTTTCAATATCAGTGTTGGCGCATGCGCCAGGACGATACAACGAAACGTGCTACAAGGCGCGCGCCCACCAACGCGACATAACAAAATGTCTTTACAATACGGATGTGTATGAAGATGTATTCATAATACATTTGTTACAATCTAAAAGTCAATAAAATAGTCCATTATCATGTTTGACTCACAGACGTACAGACGTTCAAATTTTGCTAATTTGCTAATAGAAAGGAAAGATACTATGGTCTTATGTAACTTTAAATTTCGACTTCTGTATCTCGAAATTTCAAGAAAATAAATCAAACTTTACTGGCACCTTTGCCCTTCGTAAATTCATTTCACATTTCAGCGATTGATTTTTATACATTTTACTTTCCTTATTTACAAAACAAGAATTGCACTTAATTGCGCGAAATATAACAGATTTTTTTGTGAGAAGAAAAATAACTTAGACAATGCTTATCTTAGAATTAAAAAAAACGACAACCCGAATGATGCTGATTAGTATCAGCGTAGATTTAATAAGCTTATTATCGAGATGTTTGAATAATTGTATATTTTTCCCCCAGCCAATGCAGACAGTACATGTACTTACCAATCAAACTGCACTAGTCTTGGGGACTGTTGGAGGCAAAGCGGATGGCATTGTGTAGATAACAAGTGTAGATGTGGTGGAAACTTTGGAAAATGAAACAAAGTTACATACTGAAAATATATCAATAAAATATTGTATGAATTATATGCTTACAACTTATTAATTTAAATATTCGAGCCATTCCATGAAGCATCCCGTAACGATGACAATTTGAATTAATTGCTTAATATCATATTTATTTCTCCTCACATCTGTAAGATTGAAAAGTACATGGCCTTTAAACAGAGTGAAGCAGTCGAGCTGTACAAATCTACGGAATTCCGTTAGGGTCATCGCCTTTGAATGTGTTGATCTGAAACGCGATATTCGATAGTACAATGATGAAAACGCGAAATCACGAAACTAAGATAACGAAAACGCGACAACACGATGATGATAACGCGATACTACGATAATGAAAACGCGATAATACGATAGTACGATGATGATAATGCGATACACTATAAATAATAAATAAAGCTGGCATAATGACAAGGGCAAACTGCTTGATTCAGAAAACCGCTTCCTGACGATATAAACAAATCCTCACGTCTTACTGTTCTACTTCTTTCAAATCAGAAAAAATGTCAAATATTATTATAATACAAATAAAGCTGGGACAATGACTACGGCAAACTACTTATTTCAGAAAACAGATACCCGCTACTGCGTTTGATATTTTATTCCTACTGGGCAACGGGAATTCGGTGACGATTCTTATAAAATTAATCACCAAGAGCAATATTTTCCAACTGATAAATAACGTAACGTTAACGTAACTTGTATACTTCCTTTCCTCGCTAATTTGACAATTATGAAAATTGCGATATTTATTAATTTGATGATCGTTCAAATTCCTTGTCAAAGAATTATTCAGATACAAAATATTTTACAAACAATATCAATATGCTGAGAGTGAAATGACCTAACATTATGTAATCATTTGGAAAACAAACGGATTTTTTCCTCCACATGGAGAGGTAGTCCAAATATAAAAAGTTCTCATCTTTCCTTTATTTTTGTACCATTTCTCACAAGCATCGTGTTTTGTTTTACTATATTACGATATTACGTTTAAATATGTAATTTTAGCTTTCTATCGAAATCTGCCCGATATCCTTAGATAGGTTCCAGCCTTCGAAGCGATTTCGCGAAGGTCAAAATCATAACATTAAGGTAAGTCTAAAAACTGAATGCTGTTTATGTTTATGTACTATAGAAGCTTAAAAATGGCAGATAATGCTTACTGATTTTTATGAAAACTAACAAAAATATGACTACTATACGTTATTTTTTCTTTTAGGTCTCTGTATTTAAGTGATTTCCGCTGAATCTAAGACAGTATCTGGTCGGCATGCGATAAGTCTAAGAGTTTAAAGTCCCGAAAAGCGACACTAAAAGAATCAATATTCTAGAACATACTGAAATATCATTTTCAAATACGGAGATCAAAATAAAGAATTGCCTAATGAAGTGATTCTCAATAGTAAAAAAGATTCAAGATGGAGTCTTTTTGTTGACAGTATTGGATCCTATTTTAAGGCCTAGTTGGGCAAACCAGTGAGAAAACTGAATAGCTTTTTTTGACTAAACAATCAAACTAAGGGAATCTGCTGTTGGCCGAACAGATCAAGCTTAAGAAAAAATTTTGCATTTTTTTTTTAAAGTTCTACTATGACTTTAGCAATTAGTGTATTATTACGGCGAATACTACATAGTTAATTTATTTAAGGTTTAGGAGTATATCACCAAAACACAGAAATATTTTATAAACGAACAGCATCGTTACCAATATTTTACCTGACCATTACATGTTCTGCCGTTGGATATGATGTGATATTCACCGGACAATATTGCCCTCCGGTATCACATCATATCCAATGGCTCAAGAGTCAATAATTTCATAATATTTCATAACTCGCAGAAAGAGGAAATATTTTGCTTTTGAATTTGTATCAATGTAACACGACTGTGCATAAGTCCATCCATAAGTACAGTTGCCATTAGACATGCGTTTCGGATATTTTTCTCAAATATCTTAATTGGTTATTTAGTGGCAATTTTATCTAATTTTGATTATATTTGATTTGCGCGTGACGTCTACTATGTTAGATATCTATAATCTTCAACACTTTTTTTTCTCAAGAAAATGTCTTCTGTGGACTGGAAAACTAGAAATATATAGCATGTTTTCTTGGAGAATTTATTTCTAGTTCTTCCTGTTTCAGAATAAACTGTCGGCCTTAATGTTTTGTTATCGGTTAAGATTATGAAAACAATCAAGGAAATGTTTTAGTTTTAAAAATAATATTCAACTTCAAGCTGCTAAAAAGTAAATTAGTACGTATAGTCCTTGACACGAAAAAATCGAAGCCGTCTGAAAATACAACCAATAGTATTAATTCAAAGAGAAGAATTGCTTTCTATCATGCTATAAAACTATTGTTATATTATTCTGTCAGGTACGCCACTGTTAAATTATTTGTATAATGGCGTAATACATATGAGCACGCTGTTATTGTTATTATCAAATGTATTGTTGATATGTGAATCACGGTAGTAATAACGTGCAGTTATATATGTTACTGTTGAACATATTGAATTACAGAGCAGTCATTGGCTGAGTACTAGACATATAATTATATAATGAGAACCAGGGCCATTCCATCAGGTTATATACTTTGGCGATATAATTAAGCTTTCTAAATATAGTCAATACATTTTAAAAGTCATTATTATGTAACATTAACTGATGTCATAGGACGACCCCATTTTGTTTCATCAAGTCATAGGTTGATGGTATTGCCAAGTTGAAGGATTCTGTCGTGCGGAGAAGATACCAGTTGGTTTGAATAATAAATGATCTGTTCAAAATCTTTGATAAAACTTTAAACTCAGGGTAACAAAGTTTGCTTGAACCCCGCCTCCCATCTGCTCCCTTCTCCTTGATGCATGAAACTCCAAAGTTGAATGTACATGCTGGTTCACATTGCAGACCTATCGTTGTGTTACAAGTGACAGAGAATGAAGTGTATTGGTATAACCGTTACGATAAGTCACTGCCCCCCGCCCCTACCAGGCATCCCATGCATTTATCAGAATAAGCAGTGATATTTCAAATTAAAAATGGGTACATTTAAGTATATATATATATATATATATATATATATATAGATGTTCATCCACTCCTGCGATTTGAAAACTCCTTTATATAGTTGCTGTCGTAATGAATGACCTTGGTAATTCCCTGTGCAAGTTTCATTCGGCAATAGTTCACCCCTTTTAAAGCAGACAGGCGGTTATCACAAAACTTGACAATCATACATTTTTTTGCGATTTTATTATGTTTGCAGCTGATATTTTTAACTCTTTCTGCCTCTATATATATATATGTTTATACATAATTGTTTTATGAGATGTTTTTTAAATTTACGTTTTGAATACAACTTCTTCTCGGCGATATATGACTTTTTGGGTCAATTCGCCGTAAAATCCAACTCTCTCACTCTCTGTGCAGTCTTCAATTAGGGATAATAGTCTTTCGCTGGGATACAAATGTTATTTAATTTGCTTATTTAATTTGTGTAGTTTTCTGTTGCAGTGTGGAATTTTCCGATGTAGCAAAGGAATTTAGGTAGCTTTAACTATGCATGAAGTTAATGTTAATTTTTTTTTATTTGCATTTAGTACACTTAATCTGACCTGGAGATACCTTTAAATATAATTGTGGCCATTTCCTACTAAATTGTGTATCAGTCATCCTTAATACCGATGGGTAAGTTAATTGTGATGGGTGTGACATGCAAAAGGGTGGACCCTTAACTCTTGTGCTAACTATGATCATATAATCAAATGAACAATATGTTCAGTAGATATATATTTCTAAAAAAAAAAAAAAAGATTTAAGATGTTCTATACTCTATTGTAGGTTGTCAAAAGTATTTTTTGCTTAGTCCTTTGTTGTGAAAAAGACGTTTAATGTTGTAAGAATTTTCCGTTATTTTTTTTAAAGAAAAAAAAGACTAAGTTTTTTTTCAGTAAACTGTCTGACAATTAGAAACAATCTCATATCATTCTAAAACAACTGGTTTGTTTATTCTACAGTAACAAGCTATTAACCCATTTAAACGTGTGTAGTCATAGAAACAGGTCACATGTTAATACAAATGCGTAATAAATGCACGCGAACAAACGTGTTTATTCACTACTGAATTCTCCGTCAGATTTGTAATATTGACTGGGAAAGAAATGAAAGCCTTGTCAAATTACAAACCATTATGCAACAAACTGACGTCGCCCTTAGTTCGTTTTCTTTCTTAAGTGACCATGATGAGACATTTTCCCTAATCTTATTTCCTTCATAGCAATTAGGAGGAACACAGATTTCAGACACAATTCCATAATATTATACACATATATGTTCCATTCGCGGAATAAAAAGCCGCATATTTTCACAATAAATGAAAGTTTTCTGGTTCCGGTTTGAGCCCTTGTAACTAGGATCTATATCTATGCTGTATATTAAAGTGTACAGTGCATTTAAAGGCAAAATAGTATTGAAATCATGAAAAAAGATACTCTTACTGGAATGTTATATTAATTCAAAATTTTCATGTGCTCTAAACTTACACTGGATTAGTTTATGAATTAAGCCTCTTCATAGAATGGAAAGTGATTTAGAATTAGGTTACTTTGGTGGCATGGTGACTTCAGATCGTGTTAATGATTTCAACTACATTCTGTTTCCTACGGTGGCACAGAGGTGACATCCGCAACACTTTATTTATATTGTGGCCACCACTTAGTAAATTATTGCCACAATTTAGTAACTTGTGGCCACAATTTGCTAAGTTGTAGCCACAACTTAGTAAATTGTGGCCTCAACTTAGTAAATCGTGGCCTCAACTTAGTAAATCGTGGCCACAATCGTGGCTACGTTAAAATGGCGGGGGTTCGGGGCGATAACTCGCTATTTAGCGGGGGCGAGGAGCAAAAACATGATAATAAGCAAGATCGCAGGCTGAGATTTAGTAACTAGAATGTCGGGGCGCGGTTCGAGGACACTACGTTTAAGCAGCGCTTATTATCGTGTTTCGCTCCCCGCCCCCGACATACCAATTACTAATTCTCGCCCCGCGACCCCGGTATTTATCGTGTTTTCGCTCCGCGTCCCTACTAAAATAGAGAATTTTCAACCTGCGTCCCCGCATTTTAACTTGTTAAATCTCGTGTTTTCGCTCGACAGGGCCGCGGGGAGATAACGCAGAAATGGCAGAAATCAGCAACCATACGAAATGGACGCACAAAAATGTCTACGTTACTGCAAAGTGTGAGACAGGAATGGAAGATAGATAGACGGACGGAAGTACAGACAAATAAATAAGTAGGTAGGTACGTAGGTACCATCCAATCTATTCATCCGTCCGTCCGTCTATCTATTTATCGTTTCGATTGGCTAGTATAAGTCGTGGTCACGAATTATATTGTGGCCACAACTTAATAAATTGTGGCCACAATTTACAAAGTTGTGGCCACAATTTACAAAGTTGTGGCCACAATTTACTAAGTTCTGGTCATAAGTTACTTAATTGTGGCCACGATTTACTAAGTTGAGGCCACAATTTACTACGTTGTGGCTACAATTTACTAAGTTATTGCCACAATAAAAATAAAGTGTTGCGGATGTCACCTCTGTGCCACCGTAATTATGTGCTATTTACTTCTTTTTTATATCATTTGTGGTACTTTGATCATCTTAGAAAAAAATCAGTCTCATTTAAACGTAGCTGTAAGAGTCCAGACATTTTGTTACAAAACGAAACTCCCTATCAATAATATTCCATACATGCTGGTTTGTTGGAATAAACAATTACTTGTTTTACTGACTGTTTTTCTAATAAATAAAACCCATGCATCTGTAATATATTTTTGATTGTATAATAAGAATATCTAGGAAAACATACGTCTACCATTTAGCTATTTATGAATGTATTTCGTAAACTAAAGCACACTGTAGAGGTATAGCTTATCACCAAGGTCATCTCTATGCATAATGTTTTCCTTTCTAAATTAGCAATTATAAACCTGTCTATCCCGGATTCATTTCAGGCCCAAAGAGAACAACAATGCAATGCTTTGACACAATATTCTGGAGACAAAGAAAATATCTTCTCTACTGACTTCTCTTTGGTACTACAATTTGCGTCCGAATTTCTGAAGGCATTTTCCCTAATCGGACGATATGAATGTTTATCCTGTAGAGGATCTTACATATTGAATTTATCAAACAAATTGAAAAAAAAAAAGATAATATGCCGGGCTCAACCGAGCATTTTATCATTTTTATTCAAGAAGTATAATAAATTAAATATTGAAAGATACGAATGTAAGATTCTTTTATCAAATATACCAAATAGTATTACGCAGTAAAAGTGCGTCCAGAATGTGCAAACTTCCCCTTTAGCAAATACAGCCAAAGGAGTAATGCGGTTTTTACTTAATGAGCCAAGAAAGAAGTGCAGCACTATACTCCAATATGTTTATCTTTCTTGCTTTGAAATCACTTCTTAAACTTTCACAACATATCATGTGCTACACTTCAATAATTGACACTTTTAAATTATTGACAATCAGTCTTTTTAACAAATACAAATACATGTGGTCTGACAAATGACCTAACAATTTAAGTTTTACACCACGCGTGCGATTTAAACTTTAAACATTTCATCTGTGAATCGCTACCGCTTTTAAAATTTCTTAGACATTTTCTTGTTGGATTAGATGGAGATACGTTGTTGGCATGATTAATGTACACATTAAACGTACCACCATGGAGCGAACTGGTGAACAGATTGATATCTAAGGTGGAATTTGAATGCACTGAAGTTGCCACGCTTAGTGACGAATACGTATTGACCTGATTTAGGGGATATGCTGTGTAGTTTGGAAGATATGCTTTATCAGTATCAGGATTTGGATGTGCAGTACTGTTGGATGAATACAGGATTTTGGATATTTCTTTGTACTGGTTTTAGCTCACCTGCGTCCATCCGTCCGTCGTACGGAGTCCGTCCGTCGTAAGACGTCCGCACGTCCACAATTTCCTTTAAACAACATCTCTTTCTAAACAATTTGGCCAATTTTGATGAAACTTCACAGGAATGTTCCTTGGCTAGTCCTCTTTAAAAAAGAATTCAAAGAATTGAATTCCGTACAGAACTCTGGCTGCCATGGCAACCGAAAGGAAAATTGTTTATATAGACTTATATAGGAAAAAACTTCGAAAATCTTCTTGTCCAAAACCACAGGGTCTAGGGCTTTGATATTTGGTATGTAGCATTATCTAATGGTCCTCTACCAAGTTTCTTCAAATAATTTCCCTAGGGTCAAATATGGCCCCGCCCCGGGGGTCAAATTGTTTAAATAGGGAAAATCTTTGAAAATCTTCTTGTCCAAAAGCACAGAGCCTAGAGATTTGATATTTGATATGTAGCATCATCTTGTGGTCCTCTACAAAGATCATTCAAGTTATCTCACTAGGGTCAAATATGGTCCCGCCCCGGGGGACACATTATTTATTTAGACTTGTATAGGGAAAAAAATGAAAATCTTCTTGTCCAAAACCACAGGGCCTAGGGCTTTGATATTTGGTATGTAGCAGCATCTAATGGTCCTCTACCAAATTTATTCAAATTTTCCCCCTAGGGTCAAATATGGCCCCGCCCCAGGGGTCACGTGTTTTGTATAGATTTATATAGGGAAAAAAATTGAAAATCTTCTTGTCCAAAAACCACAGGGCCTAGAGCTCTGATATTTGGTATGTAGCATCATCTTATGGTCCTCTATCAGGATTGTTCAAATTATCCCCATAGGGTCCAATATGGCCCCACCCCGGGGACCACATGGTTTAAATAGACTTATATAGGGAAAAGCTTTGAAAATATTCTTGTCAAAAACCACAGGGCCTAGAGCTCTGATATTTGGTATGTAGCATCATCTTATGGTCCTCTATCAGGATTGTTCAAATTATCCCCCTATGACTTAATATGGTCCCGCCCCCGGGGGGGGGGGGGAGGGGGGCACATGATTTAAATAGACTTGTACAGGGAAAAACCTTTTAAAATTTATGTCTTAAACCATAAGGCCCAGAGCTTAGATATTTAGTATGTGTTACGCTCTAATGGTTCTCTATCAAAATTATTCAAATTATGACCCTGGGGTCAGTATAGGCCACGCCCAGGTGGTCCCTTGTTTTACATAGACTTATTTGTTTTTGAAGCAGTGGCAAGGAAATTTGGACCACAATCATAATGTTTGATACAGATTTCAATATTCATCTTGAATTGTCTTAATAATGACCTACTGACCTTTCTTGTATTTGAAGGTACAGCATAGAAATGTGGACCACGTTTATAACTTTGATACTGATTTCAATATACATCTGTAATATTCTTAACCCTGACCTACTGACATACTTTCTTGTTTTTGAAGCTACAGCAAAGGAATTTGGACCACCAGTTTAATTTTTAAACAGATTTCGGTAGTTACCATAACCTACTTACCTAGTTTTTGTTCGTGAAGCTTAAGCAAAGAAATGTGATTAAGCAAGCAACTGAACTCAGGTGAGCGATTTCTTGTCACTCATGTAACTAGTTATTGATAGAAGATATTTTCGTGACCAGAAATTTGCATTATGTGATTTGCTGGAACAGTTGTTGTTTAGTTTTTAAACAAATTATTTGTGTGCACTGTGATTTGACAGCCGTTTTTCAGTGTTAATTCCTGAGCTCTGAACCATACGTTTCGTCATGGTCTGCACAATTTGTTAACACCCACAGAATCACCACAAGGTAAAGGTTTTGTTGTTCCAGCTATATAGAAAGGATTGGTTGGTTCAGAGTAACCACTTGGACATTTCTTGGCATATATTTTATATCTATAGACAGGACATATCTCCAGATTTTCAACGTTACACCATATTTTAGGCTTAAATGCACGTGCATTTCTGGGATATTCGCCTGCTCTGGTTTTAGTTTGTCTCTCTGTAAATTCAAGATATTCATTGCCATTTTCATCTTCCTTCAACTTAATGTCACTCCAAAACATGTCACGATGTTCAGCACACCCCATTAAGGCATAATGCACAGTATTATAAACCCAAAGCGTCAGGAGTGCTTGCACCCATTTGTTTGCTTTCACATAAGAGAGATAATTCTTCACCAGAGTTGGCTTCACTCTTGCGTGGTAGGTTTTCTTTGCCATCTCGCTTAAATTGCTTTTGTTTGATCTTAAGAACATTAAGTACCTGAGCAGGACCTGGTCCAGTGGCAATATAATCTCCGAAATTATACCTGAAATAGTGGACAAAATATTGTAGATGCATTTGTACAGACGTGTGCATATGAAATGAGTAGAATATTTGCTAGATTTAAAGTATTTCATTATATTATATTCCAGTGTTGTATAATTATCATGTTTTAACATTTTATGCTGAATTTATAGTACTGTAGATTCTATATTTGTAAATGGAAACTAAAATATCTGGAATGCTAAAGAACGGTACTTAGATATGCACGTCGGATAAGATAACTTGGGTGGGTATATAGAGAATACCTGCATAGCTCTCGGTCGAAGCTTGATACCATTCCCCTAAAACTTGCTGGTTCATAGTCCTCGCCATTTGACATTTTCGCACTCATGAGAAAACGGCTCAGTAGTGGGGCGAGTTCACTGACAGGAATTTCGTGGAACAACCTTGTTTCTCCAACCGCGGGTTCATTAAAAAATAATTCAGCAGTTTTAGATAATTCAGTGTTTTGCTCAGAGTATTTCTATTTGATTGCGGATAAAAAATGTTAATTACGTGCTGAAACCTGGTGATGTTAGCTTTGACAGTAGGCTGAGTAGTCGTCTGCAAGGTAACTTTATCCGGCGCCGGACTGTCCAAACGTTTAAGTCTTTCGGGTTCTATTTCAAATTCAAATTCAGTATAGCAAAGTCTGACCTTGAAAAATGTTCCAAAACCTCTCTGTACTTTTTCAGTGATCTGGCCACCACCTCTACCGTCAAGCTGAATGAAATCACCCAGGATAAGTACGGTCTGCCATATTTATTTACTTTTCCGACAGCGCGCATGAATACATAAATGAAGTGATTCGTCCCCGCATATGCCTCATTTGCATATTTATTACACTAGTGTATCGCCGAATTTATTACAGGGCTTTATTTAACTCCCACGCCGTAGTTTATGTGATAGAAAATGTTTGCCTGAAAGATCCCATTTACAAGTATCGACTCTGAAGAAAATGTATCTTTCAGGAAGGATGATTAACTCGAATCCACTGAATCTGTTGGTCGTAGTAAATAACCGCCTGCACAGTTTGGGTTGGTAAAAGTACAATAAATTGTTTCCTTTGAAAAACAAAAGTTTTAAGGAATGGTAACACAGCGCTGTATCACACTGTCGCGTGTCGTGATACAAAAGGTCGCGCGTCGCGCGACAGTACGACACGACACACGACAATTTGTCGTATTGTATCTTACTAGACACTGCCATTCATCTAATCGAATTCCGTAATGTTACAAACAGATGATCCGCGCCATGAGAAAACCAACATAGTGCGTTTTCGACCAGCATGGATCCAGACCAGCCTGCGCATCCGCGCAGTTTGTTCAGGATCCATGCTGTTCGCTTTCAAAGCCTATTGCAATTAGAGAAATCGTCAGCGAACAGCATGGATTCTGACCAGACTGCGCGGACGCGCAGGCTGGTCTGGAGCCATGCTGGTCGCAAACGCACTATGTTGGTTTTCTAATGGCGGAGCTCACTGATATCTTTTCTGAACAGGTTAACAAAACACAAAGTTTAGTTTTCAAGTTAAAATTTTCGAAAAATAAATTTCACACTTAAAGTTGCTTTTATTTCTTACCTATATACCACATAGCTTTCTGCAAGAAGAATATAAGGACAAAGACGTATTCCCAGCTAATGTCATATGCAATAAATTTGACCTGTTTAAGTTATGGATAAACATTTGCCGATCCTCGTTATTTCATAACACTTTATCCGATTAATTGTTAGACTGATTGGCTGCAACACGTTTTTTTTTTTACATTTTTTCAAATATACAATTGAGGTAAGTTTTAGGATTCCACAACTGTTCATAGTCATTCTTCGCATATAACTGACATAATTATTATCTACATACCACATTGGTGGAGGACGAATGACGTACTGTATTCTGTAAATCGACAACGCGCACGGGCATCGAACACGCGCCCTTTCTAATCACAATATTGCGCTTTACAAAAGGATTGCTGTGCGTGTAGATTGTCAAGAAAATATGAAGTAGTAGCAATTACATTTTTGTAAAGATCATAATCATGTTGTAATTTATAAAAGTATGATTAGTGCGAATGATCAAACCATACCTGATTTACTTCTGCATGACTCAACCGTCGCCTATTCTATATTATACACATGTACTGTACACGATTATGCGGTGAATCAGATACCGAGCCTCAGTATCGGTAAACATTGCCATACTCACCTGAATCCGTGCAAAGCGTAAATATATCGCCGCTTCGCAAGAACTCAGGTTAATATAGCGGTGCATACCCCCACTTCGGTTGATATCTATTACATAATATAGTACCAGTATTAAGATTTGGGAGTATATCATCAAAACACAGAAGTATCTTATAAATGAACAACATCGTTACCAATATTTTACCTGACCATTACATGTTCTGCCGTACTGTCTCGTACTTAAAATATTCTGAAAATGTTTTCCCCCTTTGAAAATGAATGCCATTTGTAAAGAAATGAAAATAAACAATTGCTGAAAACTGTGTTCCACCTAGTTATGTGAAATTTCAACATCGCACGCTCTTGCAAATGCATCAAAACAAACATGTGTAGATGTAACAGTTCTTTGAAAATGGTGAGTTTTTAAAGGCGTTTGACTGTCCGGAAGTGGGGCCCCTTTAGGCAGTCCTTTTCCGGAATTCAATGTTTATATCAGTATACTGACACATGACTTATTTTGTAGTTTTTGTAATGATAGCGTGTTTATTACTCTAAACCCTAATCTAAAATTGAACGTCACAAAATATGCATTGATCAAGATTTAATGAACTTTGAACAGACGTGAAGAAATTGATGCGTCAGCAATGCATTGTTTTACTGACGTAATAATTAGTTTTATGTTTACAATAAGCACTATCCTGACGCATGTGTTCTATTTGGCGCCATAACATCTTTACCATAAATCTCCTGACGTTGTTCTTTCAGAGTTTATAATTTCAATTATATTCAAGGTGATCTGTATTGAAAAAAAAGTTGTTATGAGATACACGTTATCATAGAATATTTCCAGGAAAGGGATTGTCTTTATCAAGATTCAACAAAATGAAGTATACATATAATGTTTTACCGATGACGTTGAAAATTTATTTTCGATGCTAGTTGCATTCTTGGCTCCAGTAAGATAATTGTACTGTCAGATAAACGATATCATATTCTAGTATACTGCAATTCAATCACGTTTTGTTGGATATGGATAATTGAAAGGAAATTAGATATTTTAGAGGAAATTAGAATTGTTTGGTAATTTATGTTATTTCAGATAAATAATCTTATGTAACAGAGTATTGTTTGAAACTGGTAATGTTCTTTTATTAAATAGCTATGTTTGTTTTGTGTTTTAACGCCGCTTTTCAACAGTATTTCAGTAATGTAACGGAGGGCAGTTAACCTAACCAGTGTTCCTGGATTCTGTACCAATACAAACCTATTCTCCTCATGTAACTGCCAACTTCCCCACTTGAATCAGAGGTGGAGGATGAATGATATCAGACACAGTCGTCACGGAGAAAATACGTCCCGCCCGGGGATCGAACTCACGACCAGGCGATCCGTAGATATGCGCTCTCTCTATTGAGCCAATTATTAAAAAAACATCTATAACATACATAAAAAATTTATTATTAAGAGAGAACCTTTATTTTCAAAGGAGAAACGCGTAAAATAAAGTGTATAAGTTGATTGCTAAGTCCTTCAATAATCAATAATAATTATATAAATGTGAATTCAGTGAACGTTTTGTTAATACCTATCACTGAAGTTTTAATATTTATGTTATAGCTGCATTGGCAAAGAATGAAATTCTAGCCTTATGAAAAAGCTTACAAGCATAAATGTCTGTTACTTTACTTCCTTTGCACTTATAAAACACAACAGCGACACTGAGGATATGAGCCGCGCCATGAGAAAACCAACATATCCGCGCAGTCTGGTCAGAATCTATACTGTTCGCGAACGGTTTCTCTAACTGCAATAAGCTTTGAAAGCGAACAGCATGGAGTCTGACCAGACTGCGCGGATGGGCACGCTGGTCTGGATTAATGCTGGCCGCAAATGCACTATGTTGGTTTTCCTATGGCGCGGCTCATATAGTCGTACTTGTATGATGTATCCTTGTTAAACTGCTTCAGATGTTTTTGTCAGCGTTAGCTTGTAACAATCTGATAATACAATAAAGCATAATAATTCAAATTGTTGAATAATTAAATCGGAATAACGATGTACTTACTCTAAATTTCGACTTAAAGCTTTGCCTATTCATCCGTGGAATTTGGACGTCTGTCCGCCAGCTAAAGGTACAGAAAATTATTAGTTCCTGTTTCATGTAAGAACGCTACGAACATTTTGAGTAACTTAGTCTAATATCGAGTTAGCAAGTCAAACACCGAGTGCAGATTTCGATGTACGTAATTAAAAATTCGAGTTGCTATCTAATAGTCAGCAATTTCGATGTATGAAAGTCGAAATTTCGACTTAATATCTCGAAATTTCGACGTCGTAGCTCGAAATATCGTATTATAACCTAGAATTTTCGACTTCATAATTTAACATTTGCCTGGTACTAATGCTCTGCGATAAAAACACATTCAAACAATTTATAATTCATATAAGTACAAAATAAATGTATATCAAGATAAAAATTTGCTTTCCTCTTCAGTATTCACTGAATAAACATTTTCTGGTGGAATATATGTCCATAGACAAAGTTTACATAAAGTTACTGGAGACCAAACTCATTAAGGAATGTCTTATGCGATGTTGTAACAAAACCAAACCGGAACTTTTTCTGTGGTTGCTTGCGCTCATTACCTATGTGATTTACTTTAATAACAGACCAATATAATTATGGTCATCCCTACAATCGGAACTCGACAAAATATTACCCTGACATTCTTTCACGATATTGGCGGTGTTTAATGGTAATAATTCTTAAGCAAATGAGTCCCAAGATACCAGTTAATTGTCACGATATGAGCAAGAAAGTGCAATTAAATCTCTCAATTGGCCCAATATCACAAGGATATATTAATGAACAAGCGGCACTTTTAAGACTATATATAAAAATTGTCAGATCATTACCTGAACATCAGAAAAAGTATTCAGAGGCGCCAACCTTACATAGCAGTGATAAAAGCTATTTGAGCCGTGCCATGAGAAAACCAACATAGTGGGTATGCGACCAGCAAGGATCCAGACCAGCCTGCGCATCCGCGCAGTCTGGTCAGGATCCATGCTATTCGCTAACGGTTTCTCTAATTGTAATAGGCTTTGAAAGCGAACAGCATGGATCCTGACCAGACTGCGCGGATGCGCAGGCTGGTCTGGATCCATGCTGGTCGCAAAGCCACTATGTTGGTTTTCCCATGGCACGGCTCATTTTATCTATTTATATCACAGTCTATTGTGCTATTGTAATTAATTGTAATTTCAAACTACAGCTTACTTCAGATCAGTTTACTTTCATAAACTGTTTAAAATTCCTACACATGTTCTGAAGAATTTCACTTGTTTTACTCAATAGAAATTCATAAATGGTATATGTAGTTACTTTGTTGAATCAATCTGATTAAAATCATTTCCTTTTTACGCTACGTACTACTGCTTGGATCTGAGGACAGGCTGTTGAGGCTCTCGTTCAGCATTCAGAGCCATGCTTTTCACATTTGAAAGTGAAAGTAGAAGTTTAGATTTTTTTTATATTTAACCTCGGATTCCAGTTTTCGGTTACCGTTCCAAGGCGGTGCCTCACTGTGTTCGTTTATTTGTTCGTTTTGTCCTCGTGTGTGTTTGCTTTGTATGCGAGTGTGTGTGTTTGTAGTGTGCACGTTTGCGTGCTGTGGGTTTCGTTTTGGGGAGGCTGCGTTTTTGGAACATGGCATTCCCAGTTTGATATTTGTCCTTGTGTTTTTATAATTATAATAAGAAACCTTATAGAAACACATGAGAATTAGTTTTTTCTCCTATTTTTTTCCATTCAAAATTGAAAAGCGATTGTAGGAGGTACTGGAACTAAACTGCTTAATTATAAAGCTTTATATATTTAAACATCAATAAGTACGTGTTCCTCTGTGGTGTATTGGTCAAGAACACAGAAAAATATTTATTGCCGAGGCGACCCGGGTTCGATTCCCACCTCGGGCGTGATTTTCATGGTTTCACATATTCTAAGGTAGTTTAGAAACAAAATTATGTTCTTATGTTCATAATATGACGAACGTATTCTAAAGAAAAAAATTGAGTCCAGTCTCTTTTAGCCAAACGCTTGTTGAAACGAGTTGTCTGATTGGTTTAAATAAACAAGAGGACCATGATGGTCCTGAATCGCTCACCTCTTCCCACATGGCCCAGTTTTGAGTATGACGTCGTTTTTTCTATTATTTGACATAGTGACCTAGTTTTTTAGCTCATGTGACCAAGCTTTGAACTTGACCTAGATATTATAAAGATAAAAATTCTGACCAATTTTCATGAAGATCCATTGAAAAATATGGTCTCTAGAGAGGTCACAAGGTTTTTCTATTATTTGACCTATTGACATAGTTTTTGAAGGTACGTGACCCTGTTTTGAACTTACCTAGATATCATCAAGGTGAACATTCTCACTAATTTTCATGAAGATCTCATGAAAAATATGGCCTCTAGAGAGGTCACAAGGTTTTTCTATTTTTATACCTACTGGCCTAGTTTTTGACCGCACATAACCCAGTTTCGAAACTGACCTAGATATCATCAAGTTGAACATTTAGATCAATTTTCATGAAGATCCATTGAAAAATATGGCCTCTAGAGAGGTCAAAAGATTTTAATAATTTTAGACCTACTGACCTAGTTTTTGACCGCAGCTGACCCAGTTTCAAACTTGACCTAGATATCATCAAGATGAACATTCAGACCAACTTTCATACAGATCCCATGAAAAGTATGGCCTTTAGAGAGGTCACAAGGTTTTTTTATCATTTGACCTACTGACCTAGTTTTTTAAGGCACGTAATCCAGTTTCAAACTTGACCTAGATATCATCAAGGTGAACATTCTGGCCAATTTTTATGGAGATCCATTTACAAGTATGGCCTCTAGAGAGGTCACAAGGTTTTTCTATTTTTAGACCTACTGACCTAGTTTTTGATCGCACATGACCCTGTTTCAAATTTGACCTAGATATCATCAAGATGAACATTCGGATCAATTTTCATACAGATCCCATGAAAAATATGGCCTTTAGAGAGGTCACAAGGTTTTTCTATTATTTGACCTACTGACCAAGTTTTTGAAGGCATGTGACCCAATTTCGAACTTGACCTAGATATCATCAAGGTGAACATTCAGACAAACTTTCATACACATCCCATGAAAAATATGGCCTCTAGAGAAGTCACAAGGTTTTTCTATTATTTGAACTACTGACCTTGTTTTTGATGGCACGTGACCCTGTTTCGAACTTGACCTAGATATCATCAAGGTAAATGTTTTGACCAATTTTCATTTAGTTTTTAATAAATATATGGCCTCTAGAAAGGTCACAAGGTTTTTCTATTTTTAGACCTACTGACCTAGTTTTCGACCGCATGTGACCCAGTTTCGAACTTGACCTAGATATCATTAAGGTGAACATTCAGACCAATTTTCATACAGATCCTATGAAAAGTATGGCCTTTAGAGAGGTCACAAGGTTTTTCTATTATTTGACCTACTGACCTAGTTTTTGATTGCACGTGACCCAGTTTCGAACTTGACCTAGATATCATTAAGATAAACGTTTTGACCAATTTTCATTTAGATTTTAATAAATATATGGCCTCTAAATAGGTCACAAGGTTTTTCTATTTTTAGACCTACTGACCTAGTTTTTGACCGCATGTGACCCAGTTTCAAACTTGTCCTAGTTATTATTAAGGTGAACATTCAGACCAATTTTCATACAGATCCCATGAAAAGTATGGCCTTTAGAGAGGTCACAAGGTTTTTCTATTATTTGACCTACTGACCTAGTTTTTGATGGCACGTGACCCAGTTTCTAACTTGTCCTAGATATCATCAAGATAAACGTTCTGATCAATTTTCATGAAGATCTTATGAAATATATGGCCTCTAGAGAGGTCACAAGGTTTTTCTATTTTTAGACCTACTGACCTAGTTTTTAAAGGCACGTGACCAAGTTTCAAACTTGACCTAGATATCATCAAGTTGAACATTCCAGGATTGGAAATCCGATATATACAAAAAGATGAATTTGACTGGGCTGTCATCAAATCTAACTTTAGTCAGATTGTTTCTTGAATAATACTTATCTTGATTACTTCCGTTTCACCTAAATTTTAAATATTTATTTAAAGGACAATGTTATAAAACCAAAATGAAATATACATTCTTAATTTACCTTTTGTTGTGACATGTTAAGGAAAAGCTGCACAAACATGAATGGTAACAACGGAAGCAAGAAACACATAGTAACGACTAACTTTAATAATGTGAACATCATAATAAATGTTTTCTTCGCTATGCACGGTTTTGGGTTACCTTCAAGAAAAGTAAGAAAATAATTGTAGATTTTTTGTAGATTGTTTTATAAACGGAGCATCATTAGTTCTGTATGCATTTGTTCAATCTGAGGACAACCTGAGAGAAGCTGTATCATAATCAAGCTCCTCACAATATACTATTCAGCGCATGTAGGATTCTTTAAAAGTAAGATTTAGGTATTTTCTTAATACAGAAGATCCAAAAGTTCTGCTTAATTTACGTAAGTGGTTTTATTATATACCTATATAAATTCTGTAAAAAATCGGTTTGTATTTCACAATTAAATATGAACAGACAGACAAAAATTCCGTATTGTACCTTTTTAATTCCGTATTGTACCTTCCGTATTGTATGCTGCCGGACTATTTTCATTAATATGCATGACCTGACACATTTCTATAAATAGCGCATATAAAAACTTCACTAAGTTCCATTTAATATCGATAAACATTGAAGATTTCGTTCAAGAACAAAACAAGACTCAAAATGGTAAAGGTATATGATAAAAGGGTCATTATAACAGTAGCTAGATCTGGGACTTTGTATTCGGCTCTCGTGGATTTTGCCAGATCGGATCACACTCGGCGCTTGCGCGCCTCGTGAGATCCGATCTAGCAAAATCTACTCGAGCCAAATACTGCGTCCCAGATCGAACTACTGTTATAATAACCCTATTATATTGCATACATTTCTGCTATAAAAACCGTTATTAAAAAGCAGTAGTAATAATTGGCTAGAATGATTGCTCGCTGAACAAAATACTGTTTGACTTTGAACAGTATTTGCAATATTACGACATTGACTTGTAGGAACTCCTGGTGTCAACTGAATATGGCGATGACAGCTGAGATTTTCCGAATCTGGCGTTCTTTTACTTTCGGTATTAAAGACTGTGCATAATATTATGATATTGAACTTTCATAGAAATTCAAGTTGTGAACTGAATATGACGATGATAACTGAGATGCTTCAAATATGACGTGTTTTCACTTTCGGCATTTAAATAATTAGGCCATAAGCCAGAAGGGGTTTTGCTCCTCCAGGAGGAATTTTGTGGACCATATTTTTTGAAAGCCGAATATGTAGCGAGCATTTGGGCATAAAGTTTGTAACTGGCGAGCGGGGTGTTTCTCCGGAACCACGCTTAAGTTACCCTCAAAAGCTATCATTTTTATTCAATGTTTAAAGACATATTATACCATTATGTTAGGAAAACTTTTCAAGTTTGCATATGTTATTTCAAGGTGTATACTAAAATCTGCAATTTGATTAGTATTTAATGTCTAAAATGTAATATTAAAGAAGAAAAATATGGGAAAAAGATACGTTCCTCCCAAAAAAAACTAAAACATTTTTGGCATAAAGTTTTTATTACAAATTTAGATGACCAGGTAGTCAAAAAATGAAGTTACCATTAAGAAGTTCAACGTTCAAAATATGATATATAGTTTGCCAGTATAAGTTGATATAAGTTAAGAGAAAATTGATTTTTAGCGATTCTTAAAATGTAACGTCACTCTTCCAAAATATGCTGTTTTTCATTCATACATAATTCATAAATGTTTTTCTTAAAAATGTTCATATCAATTGTACATTAAAACTCTTTAGTTACACATTATACAACTATTTATATCGGTTTATATATTTATCAACAAGCCTCTTACTTGTAAGATATGTTACATTGAATACTGTTCTAGGACTTGGATCAACTCAGTGAATAAACGAGAGATGCGTCTTTACTCTTTTTATTTTCTAGTCATGGCGATTCTCTGCAAATACAAAAATTACAAACAACATTCATACAATGTTCACCAAATATACATATACCGCTATAAACAACAGATGCACTTTGAAACATATTTCACATCAGCAAAGGTTGCATTATCCAATCATGCTGAAAACTAAACTTAAAGTCTATATATTCATTCTATGTTATTTAACAAATTCAATATCATAACTTCGAGTTCAATGAATTACGCTTTAACAGTATTTAGTTACCGAATTGGTCTCTTACTTATCAAGTCTCTTCAGAATAGTTTATGTCCACAGTTAACGTTCAGTTCAGTTAACGTTTCAAAGTCTAGGCGGAAACGGAAGTATAAACAGCTATGATGTTGACGTCAATGAACGCGGCAAATTATCACGTGGCCGAAGACGCCAAAGAGACGTCAAATAAATAGCGTCAGATACAACAAATATTAGAAACTACATTTATGTTTCTAACAAATACTACATTACATTCTACGTTACCAAACATACAAGTTATAGTTCATGTCTTCAGTTTTTTAAAAACATACTTTATCATTTGAAAACAACAAAAGTACAATTCAATTCTGTTTTAACAATATAGGTTTGCATTTCAAAATGTAGGTTTAACTTGAAACACATGTCTCTAAATATCAAACTAAGTTACCATTTACGTTTCCGAACACACAAACTATATTTCTTGTGTTCTGATACTTTAAATATACTTTATCATTTAAAAATAGCAAATTTACAAATCAAAATATGTTTTCTACGTTACACTTTACGTTACCTAACATACAAACCATAATTTTTCATGTATTCTGTAATGTTAACAGTCTTATCATATTGATGATAAATTTGAAACAGACATATCACTATATATAGGAAATCATGTTTATGCACGCAACTTTTACATTTTGTTAACTGCTGTATGTTGTAACTGTGATTGTTATTAAGGTGCAGTAGATTCATCCATCAACAAAGACTTCATCCAACTTGTTGGCAATCTCGACTGTATCCTCCTTGTCTGTTATTCCATCGTTCCAATGCGCACAGAGAATGTTGACTAGATCACTGAGTACAATGACACCATCAGTCGACATGTACTCAATTCCCTCGGTACAAAGTTTCCATCCACTATTTTCAACTTCGGGCGTTCGAAGATACCTTTCATGGGCGTGTACCCAAACATACACCTGGTAGTTTGCACGTTTTGTGTACATTTTCAGTAATGTTTAGCATGGAGGCAGCAAACTGATGTCAATGCTGTTGCAGGAGCTAAGTGTATTACCTTTGATATCACTTTTGTTACATAATGTATCAAAGCGAAGCTTGTTGACATCTATACATGATCTCCTACCATTCATGTGGCATACAAAATGTTCTAACCTTATCTGTGCACTCGGTGTTTTCGCCCAATTTGTGTGGTTAAAGCAAGAGGTAATACATATTCAGTAAATATTATTTGGCTTACAGAGTTGTATTTCTTGCTGAATCACAATGAAATCCTAGGCATTGTTTATATCTGTATAGTTATTTGCATATAAGGGCATAACTTGTTTTCCAGATAATACATAAATAGAAATAATAAAGAGAAAACCTAGATGAACGAACTCGGTTTGACTGAGCCTGTTCATGGAAAGATGGGCGGGGACTCTGTATGCTTCTCCAGTAGTTTCACTGGCCTTACTTTTCCTCATCTTACAAATGCACTTACTGTATCGCAACTAGTAAGCAGTGAAATTGCAGAAACACTTTTTAAAATCGTCTCTTTGTTATTTAAAAAATCTTTTTGTCCATATGCCAATGATGTTTGTCTTGTCCCACCGGATAGCAAAAATGTTCGTGAAGTACCCCTACGGCTTCTTTCCAGCGATTTGATCGATGCTTCGTTGTATCGGTGGCGAAATCCACTCGGCCTGACGTTTGAAGTGGATCAAAGACCATCTGAGCTACTTTTCTTCGAAGGTGTCAGGCACTGAAACAATACTTTGGAGTACAGCATTGTCATTAGGTACATTTGCGATGTTATAATTTGGACGAACATTTGTTGGTTCAATGCCGGTTTCAATGTGATGAAGTAACTTCGCTTTGTTGGTTTTCACAGCTGTTGCCAAAGACCAGGAAACTGGGACTAGTGCGTAAACAGAGTCCGCTCTAGATCAATGTCATTCTGGACTGCAAGGAGGACTAGTTGGGCAAATATATTGCGTTCAGTCTTAATTTGAGTAATCTTTGGTAGTTTTACCTACTTCAGACGTGGCAAATGACTTTAACATGTTGCGCTTGATAAGTTCATAGGACGATACTTCCTTGTCTACTAGGCGATCAGCAATGAAGCATTCCTTAGCTGTACGTCCAATATCGGTGGCCTGAAGGAGGTGGTTATCAGCTGCATCAGGTTTAGCTGGTACACCAGAAGACAGACAGAACAACTCGTTATGGCTAGAGTCCATATCAAACGGATTTGTGAAGTTGCACACAGAATCAAGCACCTTCTGAACTGATATTTAACTGTCATGAAGTGATGGCTGCAGCTGTTTGTGAACAAAAGATTCTTCAGAAGCAATATCTGCAGTATGCAACACCGCTTCAACATATTTTGCCCTAAAATGACGTGTGGTTGACCAACGGTAGTAAGCCGAGTAGTTTCTACTAAATCCATTCATGCCACCTCGGCATTTTTCTGGTCTGTTAATTGTCTGTTCTTTTGTTATGTCAACTGGATGTCCGCTCTGTAACTCTTGAACTGCATGAAGGATTTTAAAGAAACTTGGCACAAATGTTCACCATATCAAGACGACGGGCAGAGCACATGTTTCGGATGACTCACTTCAAGGTCAAGGTCAAAGTTAGGGGTCAATGGTCATACCTTCGGACCTATATTGCTCCGCATTGCGGTGTTCTTGTTATTTACTTGTATTTATGATAATTATGATATGCAGTCATACTGGTATATGCAGAGCTATATAATTTTTGTGCCCCCCCATGAGTGGTGAGGGCATATAGATTTGCTCTTGTCCGTGCGTCCGTCCGTGCGTGCCTCCGTCCGTCCGTGCGTCCGTGCATCCGTCCGAAGTTCGTGACACGCCTAGCTCAAAAGTATTTGATATAAATTTTATCATGATATGAACTTGCGCACCTCCTATTTTTCGTCTGGCTCTGCCCCCAAATTTTAGAGTTATGGCCCCTGAAATAGTCAAAAATGCACATTTTCACCTTGTGGCACGCCTAGTTCAAAAAATATTTGACATAGATTCATGAAACCTTGCATGAGTCTTAATCATGATATGAACTTGCATACCTCCTATTTTTCATCTGGGTACGCCCCCTATTTCTAGAGTTACAGCCCTTGAAATTGTCAAACATGCACATTTTCACCTCGTGACACGCCTAGCTCAAAAAGTATTTGATATAAATTAATGAAACCTTGCATGAGTCTTTATCATGGTATGAACTGGCGCACCTCCTATTCTTCGTCTGGCTCCGCCGCCTATTTTTAGAGTTATGGTCCACGAAATAGTCAAAAATGCACATTTTCACCTTGTGAGACGTCTAGCTCAAAAAGTATTTGATATAGATTCATGAAACCTTGCATGCATGAGTTTTAATCATGATATGAACTTGCACACCTCCTATTTTTCATCTGGGTCCGTCCCCTATTTCTAGAATTATGGCCCCTGAAATAGTCAAAAATGCACATTTTCACCTTGTCACACGCCTAGCTCAAAAAGTATTTGATATAAATTGATGAAACCTTGCATGAATCTTTATCATGATATGAACTTGCGCACCGCCTATTTTTCATCTGGGTCCCTATTTCCAGAGTTATGGTTCCTGAAATAGTCAAAAAATGCACAATTTCACCTAATTATGTGCCTAACTCAAAAAGTATTTAATGTAAATTCATGAAACCTTGCTTGAGTCTTTATCATAAGTGACCTTGCACATTTGGCATTCTTCTTGAGAATTTTAGCGTTTATTACAGAGTTATGGCCCTTGAAATAGCCAAAATAGTGGATTTTTTTTGTGATGCTCATAGCTCAAAAAGTATGTGGTATAGAATAATGAATCCATTTCATAATTTTTTTTGAGGCTATACCCCATTCAGACTGCAAACATTTGAATGGTTTCCCCTTATTTGTGACAAATGTACCAGTGGGGGGCACACCCTGTGTCCTACAGACACATTCTAGTTATATATTTAAATAATATTGTTTAATAAATTATAAAATCTATATACATTTATTTGATAATGTCGCTTATGTCTGTTAATGTGAGTTTATAGTCCAATGTATAAAAATCCTAACCATATGTGTATTACCAAAATTTTAAATGAAAAAAAAAACTATTTTTAACAAAAATAGTCAGTAATATTTTGGAAAGGTAACGTACTATACACCACATTCCCAAAACAGTTGGGTCATATGATGACCTCTTTTAATGAAACCTTTGATAACTTTACCAAATATAGATAGAGCATTTCTATGACCGAAAATCTTTCAAATTTTGAAGAAAAGAAATATCCACCAAAAAAGCGGGGTTTTGGCATATATGTACCTACTTGCTACTTGATTTTAAACCAAATCTGAATAACGATAATTAAATCTAGCAAAAGCATTTACGTTATTCATATATTAAATTGAAGCTTTGCTGAAGAAGCTTATAACTTATATATTGATAACGTCCATTGAAATCTTAAACATGACTTCAAGCTCTGGCAAACGCTATAAAGTAATTTACATACACGAATAATTAGTGCTACACTATAAGGTAATTTTCACTTGGGAACAATTTTATTTGAATTTTGTCATTACTGTAACTATTGATAATTAAATACATAACTTTGTTTGTATGTCATAAATCAGGCATGTATTAACATAGTATGTAGTCAACCTGTACATCAAGTTTTTCAACACAAGAAATTCTGTAGGTTACAATGGTGGAAGAGCTGTATATTACGAACAATACCTTTCTGATACGGAATGAATTGTGAGGTGAAATAGGTAATAATATTGTCATTTCATAACTGCCATGTGACAGTTTAAAAATTAAAATTTTGACATTTTATGACTATTCTTTGAATCTTGGCAGCTGTCTGTAGAGCAGAGAAGAATTACTTATCTGTATAAGAGACAGGACACATTAAACGATTATTTTTAGATATTTTTAAACATGATAATAAAGCATTGTCTTTCGGGACCCTGGACACAGCTTTCATCAATCGCTTCTTCATGCTATATTTCGTTACGACAAACGATCACAATATCTAATCACAAACGTGCTCGCAAATAAAGTTACGATAATGTAAAATTATACTGATAACAATGAGATATTTATTCACCTTTTATTTTCAAAGTGGCTATGTTTTAAAAAACAACAATATTTTACATGACATGCAACTTCACAACACACAAAGAATAAAAACAAAGAAAATAAATTAAACAGATATTTATATCCATGTAACGATCATTATATTTCATACATGATATACAAATGAAGTCTAGAGATTGATTCACCAGGCCAAAAAAACACTAGAATAAGTGCAGGATGATAAGAAAGCTTAAATGCCATTTTCTATGTTAGGTTGACGGTTACAATATTGCTTAAAAATAAGTAACTAATGTCTTCTCTTATTACTGCGCTAACCCAAAAATGGCACATTTGAATCGCATCTACTTAAAAAATAATTTTCTCTGTTATATAGGTGATGCAAATTTTGCTTTGATATCATTTTGATCCACTACAAGCTAAAAGTAATAGTGGAACTGTTACTGTATTAATGACAAAACTATTCTGTTGTATAGCCCGCCCACTTAGCTCAATACGGACAGCGCAGATCTACCGATCGCGAAGCGTATATTCGCCGCGACGATTGAAAAAAAAAACACAACAACATTGTGTAAGAAATCATTCTTCCTTTTTATGTTGAGAAGTTGACAGTTGCCTGCGAAGAAAAGGTTAGATCTGGTACAGAATCCAGGAACACTGCTAGACGTTAGAAACAAATCGTTCATTCCCGTTATTCCTTTAATCATTAATAGTTCATATTAAACGCACGAGGCATGAAAAACAACGCACAAATTGAAAAATCGTTATTGACTGATTTAGGAGTATACATCGTTTGTGTCTGATATTCTTAGTTGATGGACATAGATTTAATTTCAATTAAATGCCATAATATTTCCACACAGATTGGAAATTGTTATATTCGTCAAATGATCTTTTTTCATATTTTAATCTGTAATCTGTGGTAGCCATTTTCTGACTTTAATTGTCGTCTCAAAAAGCTTTACAAATCATGCGGCCAGTAAAGTTTGCATTTTTTTCTCTGCTGTATTCTGTTGAGGCCAATATTTTTCTTTTGAATACAGAACGGATATTACAGTTTGATACGAGCATCATTATTAAGTAACAAGTATAAAACCCCATTTCAATTAAATAAGTTACCAGGGAACACATTACAAACCACTCTTTGGACAGACCGATAGGGATGCTTTGATATTAGGAGAATCAAACTCCAATGAATCAATCTCAAAAGTACAGTAAACTATTTTCAAGATGGAACAACAACTTAGTACAGACTAACTTTCCAGGAATATAACTCAGCTTTGATTTCAAAACGTTTAACTACATATAAATCAAAATTGTATCCTTTAGATGTAAACCGGCTTGACATCGGTCATCTGGGACTTCAGTAATACAGTCTTAGCTACGCTAATTTTCTGAAACTCAAACACTTTGATTTCGACATTACAGGAGAGCAGTTCTGGAATATTTGTTTTGACATAAAATGATTTGTAGCTTTTACGTAATGCAGCCTTTTTTGCCTGAAACTATCACATCTTTAATCGTCCTTTAAGTTTAAGGAGGTACTAAATAACCACGAGGAGGAACATAAGAGGTTTAAAATATAAGGCAACTGAATTGTTTGATCACCACCAACGCACCACAAATTTGTTCAATAAAATTACCCTATTTTCGTAATATAAAACAAAGGTAAGTTAAATGTATTTAACTAAAGTAGTTTCTTCTAGATTTTATTTCTTTGAACATTCTAAAAAATAGAGTTATGGAATGCTCGCCTTTGACGGATTATTTTTAACCTTTTTTAAAAGGTTATTCGATGCCTGATATTCTGTTTCTGAAGAATGCATAATTTCCTTCTACTTTACAAGAATCGATTATCCCACTATAGATATAAGGGATTAGTAGAGTATCTATTTAGACTTTTCTTTAAGATTAACATTTGTATTTTAATCTCATGTCCATCAGTCTAATCCTGTCTGATCAGAGAATCGCCGTGAAAGTTCATGCATATCTTAAGGAACTTTTGTTTAATCAGTTTTCTAAACTGCAACATTCTAACATTGCTCGAATTGATTTCCAGTTAAACAAAGAAGAAAATCAAACGCAATATATCCTGCGATAAACAACGGTTGACGCGCGGACCGGTAAGAGAGCATTATGACGTCAATTTTGACATCATGTAGCCGCCTGACGTCCGATACATTACTCCTCGCGTAAATGAATTCCAGCATAATATTTATTGAAATATATCAACGTCCATGTCAGAATGAAAACAATCAAGGCCTTGTTGTTATTTATCGTCTAATTTACCACGGTTCATCGTTCAGATGCTTCAGTATTTAACCACTCGGGCTAACGCCCTCGTGGTTCAATTCCTACGCATCTGAACTCTGAAACGTGGTAAATTAGACGATAAACAACGCGAAGGCCTTGATTATTTGTTAATTATATGTTGCTTCCATTATTATCAGATGTTTAGGCTGTATTGCAAAATGAGCGCACGTTGTAATGTTTAACATTATTTTTTTACATAAAACTGGTTTGACAAAGGTTATATATCTAAAACTTCATAAATAATCTGTTTTTACACCCTAGCGGGTTTTGGTAAATCAAGATATAATAGCTCTCAACAAATGGTTAACCTTACTTAAAATAAAACTTGACAAAGATCGAATACGTATGCTAAATATATCAATAAAAGGGATACAAATGAAATAAATATATAAGTATCATACATAGATAATGGTTCTTGGACTTCAATTTCACTACATAAGCCATCCTCATGCTTACCATAATAAAAAAAGTCAAATAAAACATTATTTCTAGTTGTCAATGATAAAGTGCTGTCCTGTTTAAGAGTATGCTGACTTTGTCTTCATAACATATGAATATTTTCTATCTCTAGACGCTACACTATATTCAGACTCAAGTATAGCTTGCATGAAAAATATTTAAAAGAAAATTGGTAGTCTAGAGTCTCAGTCATTTTTTAAAAATATACTTTATATCGTTATATATTCGGTATGAATATGTTTCACTTTTTGCTTATTGTTCTTTTACAGAGAGAATGTCCTAATGTTCTGATTAGGTATCTATATAATGCACATCTACTTTAAATCAAAAGGGCTATACAACGCATTGTACATTTTCCATAGCAATTGATATTTGAAAACATATTCAAAACATAAATAACAATATAAGAAAACAACGAATGCAATATTTGCTCCAGCTTACGGGTATCTTTCAGTGTGTAGCTGTATAAAAATGTATGAGCTTATCAATACGCGAGCCGAAGTTTGAATTTTTAGTTAAAATTAATTAGGGCATACCAAACTGGGCAATACCTAAAAAGCTGAATTGCCAGGATAACTTGAGGAAAGTAAGGTTCTATAACGTATGTTTTATATTTTATTATAACGGACAAAATTCGTTTAAACGTATAATAATTCGAGTTCCATACTCAAACATCAAAGAGATAGAGCAGTTATACATATATCGATTAAGCAAGGGGCATCAACTTCATAAAGTGTTTGCTTCGTCTAACATCCTTCGCGTTTTTTAACAATTGTCATATGAAGTTTATGCTTCTTCTGCACTGACTGGTATATTGCTCACCATATATTATAAATGAGATGACATTGATGCCCAATTGAGATACTGTCACTCATGATGACAAATTACTTCGCGCCGGATTGCTATGACGGTGACCTGCAGTTAATGTCATTGCCCTAGTACTAGGAATCATCTGTTCCGGCACTTAACATTGTTATCAGTCGCCTATTGACTGAAAACAAGTTTTAAGAATTAATATGTATTCGCTGTGTACGTCCGCCCGTCAGTTTATCTCGTTTTGTCCGATCGCTAACTTTGCCGAGAAAGCAGTGCCTGTATTGGTATTCAAAGTACTTGACACACATATTTATCATAGTACGTTGACGTACCATGTGTTACACTTTTAGGTTAGAAAAGATCTATTTGTATGCACGGATGGATGTTTAAACATCTTGGCTCAGATATTTTCCATCATAAAACAGCTGTAAATAATCAATGTCACACTTACAGGTTAAGAGTGTGTACACTATGTTTCGGGTACCCCTAAAGTGGCTTTCGACAGTTATTTCAAATGTTACATTCTTTTTATTTGGTTTGTAAAATGAAATATTATTTCGAAAAGTTATCTTGTAAAATCGTTTTATAATTTCGCAAAGACAAAAACAATCATTTCATTTTTACGGCGTGTTTTTCATTAATACGCACTAAAATTACTAAATTCAATTAATAAAAATGAATGTTAAATCTAAAATAAAGGAACAGAAAAACGAAAAGTTATTTCGTAAAACGTAATAATATTACGTTTGTAAGAAATAGTATTTTATGTTTACTTCGCAAAAACGAATGATAATTCGTTTTTACGAAATAATATAATTTCGAATTAATATTTCGATTTTACTAAAGAAATATTATAAAGAAGAGACCCTTCATGACGTTCATTAGTCGAGATATTATCCAGTCCTTCCCGATTTTACCACGCACGAACAGTTAATAATAGATAATGGATAGAATTAGAAAAGGACATTATTTAAACTTTTTTAACGGACTTCTTGCTGCAAATGTTAAAGAGCAGTCTATAAAACGAACACCATAAAAACATGGTATATATCTATAAAACAATTGCAGTTCTATTGTACTAAAGAAACATTCTTTCATCAGTGCTGGTTATAAAAATTGACACAAAGTTGGCCTGCTTCAAAAACTTGATTGGAAAAAAAGTTTTTTGAATTGTCTTTCACCTTTGACAATTTCATTAACGTTCGCTGCTGTATAATGTGTCGATTCATGGTAATTCCTAAATCCTTATTTCATTCCCGGGTGCTTTTGTTCATAACCAGGTTTAAGTCGATAAATTATTTATCTAACATTTCCCCACAATGTTCTGATTAACGCAATTTTAAAAAGGATTCCTTCAATACAAACAAAAAAACACAACATTTTCATGAATATAGTTTCAAGAGAGTTTAATTGAACGCTATGATATCAATACGTAAGGGCGGAGAACTTTGATTATTTGCCATATTACTTTTATCACTGCAATCAGAACTCGACAAAATAATGCTGACATTTTCTTCATAACCATGTCGACAGTGGTTAATGGTTATAGATATGAGGCAAATGAGACCCTTGATGACGCTCATTTGTCGAGATATTATCCAGTCTTTCCATATTTTACCAGGCACGAATAATTAATAATAGATAATGGGTAGAATTAGAAAAGGACATTATTTAAACATTTTTTTCAATGGACTTCTTGCTGCAAATGTTAAAGGGCAGTACATAAAACGAAAACCATAAAAATTTGGTATATATATATATATATATATAAATGTTTAAATAATGTCCTTTTCTAATATATATATATATATATATATATATATATATATATATATATATATATATATCTATGAAACAATTGCAGTTATATTGTACTAAAGAATTTAGCTGATAACCCTGAGAAGAAAGAGTCTTACAAGATGAGGTTGAAATTGTTTCCAAGAATGAGAATGTTGAAAATAACTTGCTTGATCACCACCAACGCATCAAATAATTCGCATTACCCTATCAGCGTAAGATTATAACAAAGATAGGTTCAAACGTTACTACATAGCAAAGGTACTATTTCTTTGTTTTTATTTTCTTTGAAATATTTCTAAAAATATAGAAATAGGGTCCGGGCGTCTCTAGCAGATTGTTTTAAATGTGTATTTCCGATAAGTTATTAGGTGCTTAATTCATTTCAGCAAACCGCACTATTGTTTCTCATTTTGTAAGAATTAACTATAAGACGTCAGATCTTCTGTAGATCTCTGGTCTTAGTAGAAGATCTTTTCATTGTAATGTTTAGATATACTTTCACCACATGTCCAACAATCAATTACGTATGATATGTGAATCCCTAGGAAATTCCATGGCTGTAGAAAACACCGTACTTACCAGTATTTTTTCATGACATGTTTCTTTCATATCATAGTTTGCTGATCATGATATTCCGGTCGTTTATGTTTTCTTAGAATGAAATGAAATTTAAACGTTTTGACGCATAACTGTTACACTGTTACTATATGTTTGTGCCATGTATTTCCACTATGCTCTATGACTGCTTACTAGATACTTATGTAGAAATTTTGTAGACGGTGTTTACTTTCGGCTGCTTAAGGGATTTGAATGCTAGGCTTCAGACATGTCAAAACGTCAGCTATTATCTATTATCCAATGAAACTGCATAAGTATGTACATTTTGTAAACCGAAATTCAATCAATATCAATATACTTTATTTACTTACGGTTGAATCCCCTCGCCTACATCCACGGCAACCAGAAAAAAAAGTAAATGCGAAAGCTAAAAATCACGTACAAGCAAAGGAATATGTGATTACCATTCGAAAGTTCAGAAAATTTTACAAGTTTCAAATGTTTCACGTGTTCAGTAAGACGAATGATGTTATTACATAATACAATTTATTAAAAAAGAATTGTCAAAAAAAAAAAAAAAAAAAAAAAAAAAAAACCCAAAAAACAACAACAACAACAACAACAAAAAAAAAACAATCGTTTCGAGCAAACTTAAATATAGTAACAGAATGCTTAATTATTTGTCACATGACTCATGGTAATTTAAATATGACAAATGGTCACATATTTTCATTTGCCATGTTGGTTTTGGCAGATTCCCTAACTTTTATACAAAAGATATTCATTTAGGTATGATTTAGTTATTTTCGAGTCTATCAAATCTTTTGGAAGTGCAGAATACAATCAAGCAAAATAATTGCAGTCTGGGCTTGATTAAATATGTTGTCAATGAGAGGTATTGAAAGCGAAATAACTGCTTTCCAGCATAAAATATAATCACCTAAATTTGCTAGAATTAATAAAAACAACGATTTACAGCACGTGGCGGTCTTTTACGACCCACACATATCGTCACGTCAGACTTATTGTAAAATTAATCAAGTCCATAAGAAGATACTTTTGAAAGCAAACAAGCAATAAACAACACTAATAATAAGTAACTAATTCTTGGTATTGATGAAGTCTGGCCTAATTTCGGATTGAAGAAGTGACATTATAGTAATAGAGTCAAATAATAAAAAAACAAGGAAAAGACAAAATGTATAAAAAAGAATAATTAAAGTAAGATTTGTAATATTCAGTATGTCGTCTGTCTGGAAATTTTATTACAAATTGACGACAGAAATATTATTTACTAAGTTGTTGTCCATTCTTGATGTTTCAAGGCATACAGGAATTAAAACATGGTGTTTTTTTTTATATATCTTTAACTTCCCGGAAACTACCTCGTACAAAATGTTAATGACGATCTTATCAAGTGTTCTTCTACACATGCTGTTTTATTATCTAAACCTCTGTTTTATTTATTCGTTTAGTAAATTACATGTTTTTGCGACATTTTAAAATTGAAATATGAAATGCCAGTACAGTTTTGTGACTGTATGATTCGATTTCTTTAAAACCCATCCATTTATAGTAGTACATGTTAATTTGATCTTTTGTTATTTGAAAGATGCTATCTCAGTAATCTTAAAGACAAGTGTTGCTTGAGAAGATTTGAAACATGAATATTTCTGTTCAGGCCTAAATATTTAGAAAAATGAAGTACTTTAATGAAATCCCTATCTATAGGCAAATACTATTTTATAAAGCCGTTCATTTCCAACATAAACTAAGGAAAGACCGCATCTTCCTGTAAGTATATTCAATTGCATATGCACAGAATATCTTTAAAAGCTGTTTCGTAACAACATATGTGCTTGTTTCTTTATTTATAATGAAATCTTTCTGCAATTCCATTGCATAGCATGACGTAAAATAATAATTAAAAAATAATTGTAATTTCATTTGTTTGATATACTTATAGACGAAAACTAGTGTAAATACTGTATTTGATTTAATTAATTTTAATTAATTTTATCTATTACTGGTGTTTTCGAAAGCACATGTATCATCCAAGAGAAATAACAAACCATGTTATTTGTCTGCTGACGCCAATCATCATGGGCAAAGATAACAGATGAATAGTTGTAGATGTTATTCATTTTTATATTTCTATACATGCCATCAGGGAATTGGATTTCCATCAACACAATAATCCAGAAACATATCCTATACTAAATGTCATGCTAGAAAAATTTTGCAAAAGAGGATTGTTGCTTTAACAAAACACATCTTATGGCATAATTCTATTCACTGAAAATATATCTCATAATGTAAATGATTTTGATAAGTGAATTAAACGTGGACACAGATGCACTCCTGTTAGATCATGAATTAAACAAGCGTGTATGTGACAATGAAATGGTATGGTTTGATAGGTACATAGTTATATTATGGATATTAGAAACGACACAACAAATTGAAACAAACACAGAACTTAGTTTGTTCCGATGTATGAAATTTAATGAGTGAAAATAAGATGCAAGATTTACACGAGTGAACGTAGTGTATACCAGCGAAATAAACATGTAATAAGGTCTAGTAACACATTAAGTAGACTTTTCTTTTCATTTTATGTCTTTTCAATGGCTTTAACGATATTTTGCCATTTCGCAAGTGTAATGTTACTCGTAACGTAATGACGTTACAATGTTAATGTAAAATGTTAAATCGTAATAACATGAGATTTATAGATTTCTATTACATATCGATGTTGCTCATTGCAGACCTGGAGCGGTTTTCTGCGCATGTCCGGAAGTGATTAACAATTGGAGTGCACGGCAAAAATGCGCAAATTATTGAACGCATGCATTGTCCATTGTGCATATGTCCGCAAGCATTTAGTGTATAATATGTATAATATAATGACTAAAGGTTAGGGTCAGTATCACACCATGGCTACAAAATATAATACTTTAAAGGTACTTTTAGTTTAAATCGCTTGATATACCGGATTCTGTAATTTATATAGGTACTCCAGGTCTGCAGCGAGTCACAGTCATTTCATATTAATATGAATAATCGTTCATCTTTGTCAAAACATTACCTTTATTTATAGATAAACGGCGATTCACTGATCTTATATTTTATGTACAAAAAAAACGGCAAACTCTATATCTAGATCAATTTTACAATCCAATTAGTCCGCTAGATAATAAATACGTGCTTCCTTCTTTCTGTTCGCGATTTCCGCTAGGAAAATATGAAATCAGACAACCGTTCCTTCGTCTGGATCCATGCTGGTCGCAAAGCCATTATGTTGGTTTTCCCATGGCATGGCTCATTTAAACAGAAATACGCTTTAGTATTATTGCCATTTGATATTTGTCAGCTGGCATGTAAAAGTGCGAATTCTGACCTAAGACTTAAAGATTTTTTAATGCGTAAGAAGTAATTAAAAATACAATGAAGATAATCTCTGAAACAACCATGACAGGTTGGTAAATATTTGAACAACTTCTGTTTCTTTTTTTAGCTGTATATCTATGCATTGTACTTTGGACAAGCGTTGCTACTATGATTTATTCTCACAGAAGAATGCAAAGGGCTTTGTGCTATGCCCTTAAAATGCGATTGCTCCTAGAACATACAATTGTCATCATTACCGTACAGTGTGAAAAAGATATTTGTATATAATCATTCAATGTATCTGGAACTAGATTTTACCACCGAAACAGAAGTCTTTAAAATTAAAGTATGGTGGCTGATTTCTGCCAGTGTCGTTCTGTCGTTCTGGCGCCCCCGCCATAACGAAAGAACGACGTTTTCCTCTTTTGGCGTTGTCTCGTTCTGTCATTCTGGCGCCCCCGCCATAACGAAAGAACGACGTTTTCGTCTTTTGGCGTTGTTTCGTTCCCTCGTTCTGGCGCCCCCGCCAAAACGATATAACGAAGAATGCAACGCGACAGAACGAAAGAACGACACTTATAAACAGCGCCCTAAAAAACGTCGTCTTGGCGTTCTGTCGTTCTGGCGCCCCCGCCACAACGACGGAACGAAACAACGCCAAATGTAAAAATATCGTTCTGGCGTTCTGGCGCGTTCCGGTAGAGCATGCGCAGTGTTGTCATGCTTCGACAGAGTAACTCGGAGTTACGCCCTTTTAGTGGAGACCGCCATTTGGGTTGTTCCTAATCCCCATATCGTACCCGTACCGTACATTCATATTCGGTAACTTTCGATTTTCACGGAGTGTGGCGGAAACACACGACGAAAAAAAAATCTGTTTTTAGACATATTTAAGGGGCTGTTGTTGTGGTCTTAGCCGATTTCATCATGTTTATGATATGTATATAACTTAATGTCATTTTGAAAATTGTATCTTAAGGTTCATCATGTTTGCTGCGAATTGATGACCCAGTTTTTCGTCATATTAAACATGTAGTTCACAAAGGGAGTGGATATAACCACATGTTTTCTGATATTATTCTTTTCCATCAAAGCTAGAATGAATGCATTAAATAAAAAAAGATTTCTTATGTTTAGAGTAAAAATATGGCTAAGATGTTTTAAGTATTTGACCGTATATTTAACACTAGATAAAAACATCCACCGTTTTTATCAGTATGTTTATTTTTTTCCAAATTTGAATAACGTGAGTATTATAGCTGGATATATCTGCTAAGTCGCTGTTATTTTCAACTTAAGCTTGAAACAAAACCGGGTGATATGAATGAAATGAAGTGTGAAATATGAAAGATAGGTGCCGTTTCCAAACTTTTATGGATTCCGTGAAAAAGTGTATCTATCTATTTATGAAACAGTAGAAATGGGCTTAAGCAAAATACGAAAAATATGACAACACTGCGTATGCTCTACCGGAACGCGCCATGACGCCAGAACGATATTTTCACATTTGGCGTTGTTTCGTTCCGTCGTTGTGGTGGGGGCGCCAGAACGACAGAACGCCAAGACGACGTTTTTAGGGCGCCGTTTATAAGTGTCGTTCTTTCGTTCTGTCGCGTTGCATTCTTCGTTATATCGTTTTGGCGGGGGCGCCAGAACGAGGGAACGAAACAACGCCTCAAGAGGAAAACGTCGTTCTTTCGTTATGGCGGGGGCGCCAGAACGACAGAACGAGACAACGCCAAAAGAGGAAAACGTCGTTCTTTCGTTATGGCGGGGGCGCCAGAACGACAGAACGACACTGGCAGAAATCAGCCACCATATTAAAGACCTACAGATTATTTTCAAGTGAATTATATTATTTTATGACTACATTTGTTTTGATATCACTTGAACTAAAACACTTTTAAAGTTTCAAAATACTTTAATTATACAGAAACAGATTTGTGTGTACATAAAAAGACATGAGCTCAGTTATACGCTAGGTTTATTTCAAAATGCAATATTCATTGCCTTTACATAACAGTATCATATCGAGATAGTTTTAAGACTGTATGTCATCAAGATACACTCTTATTCAGGTTTGCTTAAATGTTCAGTAAATCAATTCTCTAAAAGAATAAGTACAATATGTCAAATAGTATATACACATACATTCAGATATTTGATAAATGAGTTTTGATATCGATTTACGTAAACGTTAGTTAAAACGTTATGTCTTAAAGGAAAAGCATAATGGTAAGTTTGAATGAATGCACAAACGTGAACAGTCCCACGTCCATGTGATAATCACGCGACATCGGCAAGCAGTTGTATATTTACTGTATAATATCGTTTTATATATAGCCTTGATAAATGTATTTCATTACAATTGTGAACTTTCTCTTGCAGTACATATATAATTTCTTTTCACTATTTTCAATCCGCCATTGTCATTATTTATCATTTAATGAAAATGAATTTTAATGGAAATTAAATTCAGACAGATTTAGGAGAATTTGAAAGCAGGGACAAATCTCATCAAAAAATAGAAATTTAAATCTAAAAGAAACCACTTGTTTTGCGCGCAGGTCAGACAGAGCTTTTCCCCAGACATACATGATATATTTGCAATGCTTTATAGCTTATACGCTCTAGAGACACCAAGTTAATAGAAAAAAAAAGTCAGAACGTATTATTCAAAACAGAGATAACAGACCAATTAATCAAACTATCTAAATTAATAATATTTTAAATATTGTTTTCACTTAAACACACGAAAATTGATTTCAGTAGTTATATCTTTAGAGGAAATATATGAGCCACACCATGAGAAAACCAACATCAACATTGTGTATTTGCGACCAGCATGGAACCAGACCAGCCGGCGCATGCGCGCAGTCTGGCCAGGATCCATGCTGTTCGCTTTTAAAGCATATTGCAATTAGAGAAACCGTTAGCGAACAGCATGGATCCTGACCAGACTGTGCGGATGCGCAGGCTGGTCTGGATCCATACTTGTCGCAAACGCACTATGTTGGTTTTCTCATGGTGCGGCTCAATTATGTAGATATACACCCAGACAGTGTTTGCTGTGTGAATGTCAAACCTAGAAATTGTCTGTATTAAACAGAAACTTTAGTACGACTGCTTTGTTATGTTATAAATTCTTTGTCTTGTTTGATAAAGTTTAATATAAGTATTACTTTTATTTTCATTTTTAAATTGCTTCAGTATATAAAAAAATCTTAAATTTAATTATTCATTTAACATATAGTTTATAGTGATCCGATGCTAATTATCTATTACCGAATAATGCTTTTTGTGCGGTTGACCTAAGGTATATGTTTATTAATAATATATTTATTCATTTCATACATACGACTATGTCATTCACAAATTACATTCGCTAATTTTTGTTATTAAAGATTCTTTCGTACAAAAGCAGCAGGGTGAATCTTACGATAGAGATGATACTTACCCAAGAATGGAACAGTAAACTGAAGCCAACCTTAAAACACTGTTCAAAAGAGAAAGAAAACTCAACAGGCCCATTACCCAACAAATGACCGGGCAGATAGAATATAACTAACATTTGCTTAAAACTCTTTGCCATCGGTATAAAGCATTTGTTTTTCTCATTGCTCACACTGACAGTTATTATATATATTAGTCGTGCTGAATTGTGCAAGAAAGTCTAGTGGTGCATCAAAAATAAAAAATGTATAAATTCCATTTTTACGACTTTAAGAAAGGTTACCTCAGATATTTCAGTTTTTGCTTTTTAGCTCAAGTAGTTTTTGCGCTCAATAATGATAACTTGGTTTACACTTAACTTGATATAAAGTGTAAAGTGTATATCCAACAATAAAAAATTACAAAATACAAAAACAATTAACTTGGTATCACTTGTTGTAACGTTGTTATATTTATCATTTGATTTATTAATTTTGTAAGTGTTTCAGTTGCTTTACTCATTTTGAAGCATTCCTCTGACTGTTTAATGATATTTGTACTTTGCTGCAAATAGTGCAACACAAAGGGCCACTGTTAATCAAATGTAATTTTAACATTTTATAGTTTTTCATCTGTATCCGTGTGATTATGCCTACTGAAATAGCATAAGGAGAAAACGTTATTTGTTGATTTTTTGTTAGAAATTCATTTTGATTCTAAATTACAACTTCAATTGTATACACAGCTCGAAAACAATTATTGGGATCTCTCGTTTACCATTAAAGTTATCATCTCATTGAGTGCATTCTTAAGGTAGTTCTGCACGTTTGGTTAGAATTTTTTTCTACAATGTAGAATTTGATTAAACTCTGATTTTTCAAAATTTCAGAATATACCTAGACAATTCAGCAAATATAAATATAGGGTCGTATGCTTGATTTTTTGCTAGACTGATTTGAAAAAATTAGACCTCATGCAATATTTCATAATGGAAGTCTATGGGAAAATCATAATTTTCATAACATTTTTGCAAATAGAAATTTTTCTACAATGTAGAATTTAATGAAACTTCCGACAGTTGTAAATAAGCATATGGCCTATAATGTGGTGAAATAAAATGCATAGGTCCGTGTGCTTAATTTTGAGATATTTAACCATGATTAAAGTAAACCGCACTTTTCACGCTAATTTTATGACATTATTTTGAAGTTTTAACGTTTCAGATGTTTTAATATCATATTGTAACTTTAGAAATACAGTAACAGTGTCATTGTAATAAATTTACGCATATGTTGCTATTAATTCATAAAATGATTTTCATTTAGGCTTTATTCCATGTTTTCCGGATAAATGACGTTACGCCATCTCTTCCGGTTTATCAAACGTGTAGAACTTAAGTAGAAAATATTGATGGTAAAATATTGTACAGGTTTGTTTACATTATGAAATTAAGGTCAATTTTTGGTAATGAAGAGCATGTGATTCTCATTCACTCGCATTGTCTTCATGAGTTATAGACTCTTCGTTAGTATTTGATTTGGAATTTACTAAAAAAAAAACAAAAGTATAGGCTCTTTAAAAGTGTTGAAAGGAGACTAAACTATACTAAATTTTATTGAATTTATTTATCTGTTGAGATTTTTGATATAGACTATAATTGGTGAAATCTCAAAATCAGTGAAAAACTGTCAGTACATGAGTGGTCCATTTTGCTTCAGATATTTTTAGACGGTCATTTTTAAAGAGCAAATATTTTTGATTATACATGTAGAGGATGAAAATGAAAATATATTTAGTAAGTTGGTGCACTAAGCCACCATTTAAAACTAAAAATATTTGTAAAGACGAATTTGAATATTTAGGTACCATCTTTACTTATGGCGATAGATCCTAAGGCAAACGAAAGCTGCTTGATTGTCAACTGACAAAACGTTCCTTTTCCGTTTGACTGACCATCTTTTAGAAAAGTTCTCATTTTAACATCCTGTAGTATTTTGAAAGTTGATAAGCCAGTGGACTTTTTATATATAGTACGACGGTCATTTAAAAATACTACAGCCTCTGATGTAGTATTATTACATTCTGAAATAATCTGGAGGCTGAATAACGGAGGAACTGTGTTTCCTCACAACGAACGAATGCACTGTATACAATAGACATACAACTCGCATCTTCACGTCTAATAGGACGCTGATTTAACAGCAACACGTGTGTCTATGTTCGTAAACTTTTTTAGGTACAGAACTACCTCCTTTGCTTTCTCCCCACCTCTCTGTGAACCACTATCTTTTAATTAAAGCATTTTAAAACGAACTGTTCCTCTGTTCGTAACTACTACATACAAATATCGAAACCGTAATAAAACCTAAAAAATGGATTTATCAATGACATATACAGCTGTAACATTTTATTTCGATGGAGTTCCTTTCTTTGTCAGTTTCTAAACATCGCAAGGTAAATTAAATGTGGTAATTAAGTTGAATTAATGGCATTGGTGTCTGTATTATTGCAACATTTAATTTCTTAACATTAAGCTGGAACATTAATTGAAAAATAATGTTATTTTATCTTAATAAAAATAAGGTAAAGCAAAAGTAATAAAAGAATATTTTAAAATTTAAATGATATTATCAAATGTTTGATCCACCAACTCCGTAATGGTGATTCTTTAGAATTTTTTTTGATCCACTAATCTATCATTCAAACTAATAAGTCTTATACTGAAGATGTGGTGTAAGGAGCATCTGGACTATTGAAGATAACTTTTATCGTTCCAATTGTACGGCAAAAATGTTATTTATATAGGAAAATTCCCGGGTAAATTTTTAGGCCATTGAAATTTCGAAATAGATTTTTCTTCATGCTATCTAAGTTCGATATGGGATTAGAGACAAATGGAGTACAAATTGCTCTTTTTCGCATTTCTATTACCCAAAAGCATGGGAAATTTCAAATTTATATTACTAAAATGCTGCTTTAAACTACCCATGTTAGGTTGTGTTTTTAAGTCATAACATAATGATCTACATTAAGACTGTACAAGGAAATAAAGAGCTGTATTATAATAGTAAACATCGGCCCACGCGCAATGCCCAGTTGCTTTAAGGGGATTAAAACATTCGAATGAAATATTATCTGGAAACAGAAAGACAAGTTTTCGACTGAACTATTCATGTTTATATAATTCTCGATTTTACAGCCGAGATTCAAATTGTGAATGTTAATCATATATTTTTAAATATCAAACAAATAAAACAATTTATTACTATTGTCAAACTTCATTGGATGTTTGTCTTTGGTCGGAAATTGACTGTTTTTGGTTTTGGGTCAGTAAGGTAAAGTCCACTTTACAGTGAACTTAAAACTGAACAAGGTTTCCGATAACAAACGCAAGAACCCTATGTTTTACAATCGCCAAATTTCATAGGAGGATAACCTGTTTTTATGGTTAATTGGTCAAAGATCAAGATCACAGTGGCCGCTCACATATTATATAATGCTGTTTATAATGTTGGCATAACTTTAAGTCCAACCTGTTTGCTGTTCTTTTCATTTCATAATATGATTATTTATTATGTATGTTATGTATATATGTAGAAATGAAAATTATATGCAATAAAATATTCTTAACAAATGGTTATTTGTAAGAAGTAGATGCCCCCTCCCCACTCCCTCATATTTCTGGGATCTTTTGGTCAATAGGCAAGGTCGAAAAAATACAAAGTCGCACACCTACCTTCCTCGTCATGATGACATGTGTTTTTAAATTATAAACAAATATTTTGCTTAATCATTTGAGTTAGTATTAGATTTTGAAAATCTAAAGTGATCGTGCTAAAAATAATCAATAAACCTTTGTTTTTACAATATCTTTTTGTATATCGCAATAATTTTTATAGTTATTGTTTATCCCTATACGATAAATTATTTGTATTTCATCAAATTAAAACAATACTGGTACGGATGATAAACCCGAACAGAAAATGAGGTTTTTTACCTGTAACTTTTTTTATTTCTGCAAATTGAAATCAATGGTCGGTATCAAAATAAAGCTTAACCTTTGCTGAAAACTTTACATAATTGAAATTTATATTTAGTAAGCAAACTACATGAAGTGAGGGCCTGAAAAGGGTATGTAAAAAGGGGACTTTATGAACGTTGACTGATGATAAATTCGAACCCTTTGTCATTACAAAATTTTCTTGGTATTATTATATTGAAACTTTCCCCAAAAAGCTGCAACAGTCATTCCTGATCAAATAATGAAATGTTAACAAATGTCAGGCCTTCATGTTTCGACAGTGAGCATGCGCAAAAAACACCCTCTTCCCCAGTAATTTTGGATAAATTTTTTTTATACAAATTTATGTAAGTCATTTATTTATACAGAATATTTGCCAATTTTGTTTTTGTTTACACCAGTTGGTGTTGTAAGTGGAAACTATTAGATGGTGTGTTCAATTTTATAAATAACCGATTGCAATCGAATATTTCCAAGGTGTTCGACTTTATCATCTGTCCGGGTTTATCATCAGTACCAGTATCTTTTAATATGAGACACTATTTCAATTGAAAAACAAAATCACTGAATTTTACGAGAAATAATTATTGCCATTTTGCATTGTATAAGCTGGCACATAAAGGTATGTGTTCTGATATTGTTTGATATTGTTTTGAAATCTTCGTAAGCGGTTTTTAATTTGGTATTCTGAATATTATTGTTAGCATATGTTCACTTCTACACTGCCATGTAGCACCTTGTTCCTTTCTAAAAGCTAGCAAAATTATCCGTTTATTATTTGTATAATCAGCTGTTGCTTTTTTTTTTTTTTTGCCTGAGGCATTTCCAGTGGCAACTTTAAGGACAGTCTGTTTTTGTATTAATTGTAATACAGTGTAACTTCCGAAAACCGAACGACCTCCGGCCCAGCCTAAAAAGTCGGTTTTTGGAAGTACAGTGCTTTTATGACGCATTAGGAAGCGTTTCAATTTAAATATAGTAATTTCTCTATCGAATGACATTAACGGTTCGATCGATATCTATCTCTTTTTTGCAAAATTAATTGCGACTCAAATGCTATTACATACAAATGTACTTGTGTGCAAATTCATTCAGATCTTCTAAATTCCAGCAGCATATTCGGATAAAACCCGAATATAATAAACCAGACGATCGGATAACCTCTACTTTAGTAGCGAATCTATAAATCAAATTAACATTGGCTTCAAAAGTACAAAATGCATGATTATATCAGTATTTTTGGTGAATTACTTTGCAAATGAACGAAATAGTGAAAACTGTATTAATATAATTATGATAAATATTATTATATGACAAAGTTTAATAAGCATTGACCAGAGGTTAACTTTAAAAAATGAAATTGCCTATTATAGAGTTTCAGCTAATTGGAAATTGTTAGTTTGAAACATTTATTGATTTGCCTGATCCCTGGAATTGTCTAGCTCATAATTAAAATCACTTACGTTGGTACACGAATCATTTAGGCAAGGTAGCCAGAGGAAAATTCTATATCTGAGATGTTTGTTCTCGCCAGCTTTACGTTTTAACAAAGGACATTCTATTTCGTTTGTCAGCTAGTCTAAGACATAGTCACCTTAGCGATAGGACCCATTTCATTGTTCAAGATACTAAAGGCGTAGGCACTTCCCTGGGTCATATAACCAGTATCCTGACACTTTGGTTTATGTGAATATTGCTCTGCATTTGCGTTGCATTTGCGTTGCATTTTAGTGCTCTTGTTTTTATTTGGCAGATCCTTCTTTTGTTTGCTTACAATATTTTTTTTTATTATTCCCTTTTATGTTACTATAAATAGCTTATTTAGTAACTTTTTTATTATTGGCCGTAGGGAAAAACTCAGACCACTTTTCTGTGTTACAAAATGGATGGTACCTCCAATTTTTAGGTGTATTTTTACATATCTGTACCTTGTAAGATTTTTTTCTTTTTGTTTTTGGTTAAAGCAATGGTACTCAGGTGAGCGATATAGGGCCATCATGGCCCTCTTGTTAAAATTCGTCTTGCTCATATCGACAGTTTTGAACTGTATCAAAACCCTGACTATTACCTCAGTGACGCAGTTTTTGCACTCGGACGGCCAAATATAACTTCGAATTCAGAGACATTTTAAAGGCAAGTCTGTCTGAAGCCATTTCTTAGCAGACGAGTCCTTCGATTATGATCACTTGGTTTGATTGCCACCAAAAACGTAAACACTGGAAAGAAGAGTGAGATAAAAACTAAATTATCCGTTTGTTGTGCCAAGTTATAAGAATGAAGTTAACGACTGCGACCGTGAATGAAACGCCGACATTATCTGATTGTTATTAACTGTCGACCAATCACTACCGCAAACTGTTATAGTAGAATGTTTTAAATATTTCATCTTAATCCTTCTCTTACTATAACTGACCGCAAAAGTTCAAACAGCAACAAATACCAATGTTCATTGTGGATAACACATCAAAATCGCTTTAAATTGTTATACAGAACCCAATAAGCAAATTTTATTCTATTCGTATAAATTCTAAAAATAAAACAAAAAATCAGGAGGCAAGTGTGACTGATGTGAGCATTCATTCTGACACTGAAACGCACATATATTTGAACACAAGAAGTGCGACATTTAATTATCGCAAGATAATCCAAACTGAAGCATTTTCCATTTTATATTGTGATGCCATCCATATTTTTTTAACTGTTTTTAGCGTGTGGAATGTGTTTGACAGATAATCAATCTAACAATATTTCCTTTACATCTAGTATTATTATATTTAGTCAATTATCTATGATTCACTGCACATTCTTGGCAGATGAATCGACTATTGGTGGTAATTTGCCTCTGACCTGTCATCATTAACCACTAGCATATTCATCAAAAATAGATGACATTTAACTGTTTTTATGTAAATCCTGAATAATTTAAGTAATCGTTGTGAAAACTTTTTTGTTTTGTTTACGGGTAATTTGATTTTATCTGTGACGTAAACCTAAATACAGAGTCTAAATTTTATATGCCGGAAAGACCCTTCAGAATCGCAGTGATCTTTTCATTTTATTACATACTCGTTTCTACTCCCCGTAAAGTTACACTGGTACCGGAAACGTCAATATTTTTCCATACACTGACGCCTGAATTTCATATCGGGTGCGTGACGTAATTCAATGTGTGTTGTTGCACTATTTTTTTCTATTTAGTTCAGTATTGTCAATCCTATTCATGCTATTGAACAAATTCATGATATTTTCATTATTTTTATAAGTGTAGTTGCGTATGTAATAAAAAGGTTATTATCTTTGTATCGGGAAATATGCACTCGTTCTTCAGCGGAAGAATATTGCGCTCCTAAAGTCGCGCAATATTTCCACTGAAGAACTCGTGCATATTTCCCGATACAAAGCTAATAACATATAAAGATTATCCGTCCCGTTGTGTAGCTGTAGATAGACATGCAAAATATAAAATATGCTCCAGAAATAATGTTATGCAATTGAATTGAATTCTAAAATATATACATCGTCAACATTAATATTTAAAGGTATAACAGTCGTATAGTTACGATATAAGAAAGAATCAAGTCAAGAACGACCATTCTTCCGTCAAGGACATGAGATTTGGTGTTTTATCGGTACTATCAAAACTCGTATTTCAGCCAAGTGTTTAGAATAACTCTCGGGTTGTAATTTACGTCATAACGTACTTCACTGAGAAACAAATTAATTTACACTATTATGCTTAAAAGAAATAACATATATATGAAGATTGTTTAGAAGTATGAAACTCAACCAAGCAAAATAATAGCAGACTCGGTTTAAATGAATCTATGCACGAAAGGTAATGAGATATGCAACACGCTTCACGCCATTAACCACTGGCTTAAGCGAAAGTCTGTTATACAGACACATTCGATATACTTACTGAGCCCAAAGGACCGGAAAATATTACAAGTACTGGGTGTCATTCTATCGTCACCAAATCTTCATAAAAAGCCGCATTGGTTTCTTTATCCAGCGTCAGTTTGTTTATAACTCGCCTGTATTTTTACACTGCTGGGAGCAAGGTATGGTCATTTTGTCCTTGTACCTGAATATGCAAAAGAGGTCAACGTGCAGCTTATGTGCTGAATCATGACTAATAAAGCGATAAAATGCGATCACGGAAGCAAGATATTTCAGTGTCGCCCTTATTGTGAGGAGGCATCCTTGGTCATTGGATCCTTGGCACCCCTTATAAACAGCTGGCCCTGTCCACATTTTGTAGGGAATGAACCTTCATACTGACTAGCCGAAGGGACTTCCTTGGTAGAATTGAGCTACTCCACGTGAACCCTTTACCGGCCGGCGTAGACTGTTTGACAAACCCATGTAACGTCTTGGATTAAAAAGCAGATGTAGACTGCTTCGTTGACAGAAGTAATCAATTAACCTGCGTTTACTGGCTTGTATGGCTTGGCACACCTCTGATGACTGGCGGAAGTGTAATTCTGTTGACAGCTGGCTGTAGCCTTGACTTCTTAAATGAAGTGAGTGGGACTTCGTTTGAACGGTCTAGAGACGGTCATTGAGAACGACTTCAAAGCTGGGGCAATATTTAATGTTGAGCTGCCGTAAAGCTGCAAAGTGAAAGTGAAAGTGAAAGTGAAAGAATGGAGAATAAATGAAAGATAAAAATTCCGTATCTTTCAATACCTCTTGATAAATGTAGTAAATCCGTCAAATGAAAATTAGGAGACTGGGAGTTACATCGAAGGTTTCCGAAAAATAGGATATGGTTAAAACCAAAGACCTTGATATAGCCTTTTAGATAGCAATATGAAGTTAACGTTTTCTATAACTTTGATTTGTCGTTTTTATATTTTCCTATCGTGATTTCAAGAATTTTGCATTCTATGTAAATTTAAATGGTTCATAAAATTGTTTAATGAGCGTTTACTTCTAAAACTTATTTGCTATAAAACATTAGGCGTTATTAAACAAACGTTGAAAAAAGCAATTTAAAAGTTGCAATCTTATATAAATTTCAAAGTTTGTCTTTAATTCATTGTTGGTTAATTGTTCACAGCAGGATCATTGTCACAAGTCTTTTCGAGGTAATCAGATGTTTTGTATATGCACCACCTTAAATATTGTTTCCTTTTTGGTTACATTGACATTAGATTTCAGACGTTCATCATCATCAGTCTCATCAGCTATACTCACGGTAGTGTTGTAATAAATCTGAATATTCTATTTGTAGTGCCTTATTCCTTATATCCTTTTGTTTCATAAAAATATATAAAATCTGTGCCTGATTCAGAAAATTGTTAGAATAAATTATACTTATCATTTCTATATGGTTTACAGATATCAGGCATGGTTACTTAATAGTTACTTTAGAAAGTCAACAAAGTAACTGACCATCAAAACAGCCAGGAATAAATCACTTCTTGCTTATTACTTTATTGAAACCAACTTTTTTGACTCCAACGCGTCATATTCACTACAGATAAAATGGTACAATTTTAACTTTAAATCAAAAACAGATGGCATTAATTTTGTTTTGGGATACAGTTTCACATTTATTGTTGAAATATCATATTTACTCTGTTCAACTTAACTTAATCAGTATTAAAGTCAAATATTTGAAATATTATGTAATTCAAACAACTATATAGTGTTCTTATCGAGATAGTTGTCGGTTTTCGAAGAAGGTACTTTAAATAATTTTGAACATCATGAAAGTCGTAATCGAAACATGCTGTAAAAGCAACAACTTGTTTCAGACAAAATATCTCATTAAATGATTTTTCTGTAGCTATTACGACTTTTCAATCTGCTTAACATGACTGGATTTTTTAAAAAGATATATATGTAAACTGCAAAATATTAACTTGAACTGTAAGCTATGCAACACAATGGACGATTTATTATATATGTCAGCAGTTATGATTATCATGAACATAGTAATGACTTTTGCGCTAATGTGTAGTGTAACAGCATACTAACCGCTTTTTATGGTATTGAACGGGTGTTTAAGGCTTAAGCCGGTGTTAAGGGGAGTGAGGGGTGTTGCATCTTACATTACCTCTCATGAACAGACTCAATCAAACCGAGTCTGCTATTATTTTGCTTAGTTGCATTCTATGCTTCAAAATGATCTCTTTACAGATTTTATTGAACATGAAGATGAAGCTGGGTGGAATAAAAAGTATGAAACTGAAGCAAATAATTATCGATTTCAGAAGAAACATTGTATTTAATGTTTAGTAAATAGTTTTCTTAATAATATTTTTAATTTCAATTATTTGCTTAATCTAATCTATCGAATATCACTGTTATATTCCCTTTTCTCGTATTCTCAGAGTTTCACATATTATTTTCTTTTTTTGCCTTAAAATTGTCGAATGATATTATGTTCGTTATTATCTAGACAGGTATGATACAAAACTGAAACACTGAAAATTTCAAGTTATTTGAAAACAAATTAATGTAAATACTGTCTTTTTACTGGATTTTCAAAAACATCCTTATTTTTTCAGTGGTGTAAGCAAAATTGCCAACATTCGTTAAGCTATTAACAGTCATATTTCTTGATGCATTTACTACAGAATATGTATTTTAATTGCACCATGGTAATTTAAATGTTTTAAATGAGAAACAGCATAATGGTAGTGTTAGCTTGGCATAGGGGTTCGGAAAAATGACGCCTATTATAATTTGTTATCGAAATAACAAAATGATTTTGGAATACAGATACCCCTAAAACAGTGGCATTTTATAATTTGTCTACGTGTTAAATAAAAACAAAACTTTTTATTTTGCCCATACAACAGTTTAATCAAAGAGACTCTTCACTACTGCTTTTATTTCAAATAAATTCAAATTACAAATAAAAGATTCTTAATAAGTAGAGTAAATCAAAACAAGAAAATATTATAACAGGTGTTTAGGCCTAAAATTACGGTCCAATATTTCTAGAACACTCTGATGTGTATTCAGTTTCTATAAATTAAATTAATTTGAACGAACATCATTAAGTTACCACACGTATAACAGATTGATTAATTTACATAAACTGTATAATTAATAGTCTAGATAATTAATATTAAACATTGAAATAACATTGACAGCTATAAGATTTGCTAACATGGCATTTGGTATAATTTATGTTAAGAGTAAATTTAATGCAGTCAAATGCATTAATTTGTTTTGGAAAAAGTAGTTCTATTGATTGCAAGAATATTCATAAAATACATTTATTCGTCACTTCGCCTCCCCTCCCTATTGTTTTGTGTTTGAAGAAAAGAAAATATTAGCAGCCTCGGTTTGATTGAGTCTGTTCATTAGAGGTAGATGATCAAAGCATCGATTTATTCGAATTTCTACATTGACCCGACCCCATGCTCCCCATTGAGCAAAACAAGACTGAGTCCATGTAAATCGGTACTATAAATGAGCCGTGCCATGGGATAACCAACATAGTGGGTGTGCGGCCAGCATGGATCCAGACCAGCCTGCGTATCCGCGCAGTCTGGTAAGGATCCATGCTGTTCGCTAACAGTTTCTCCAATTCCAATAGGCTTTAAAAGCGAACAGCATGGAGCCTGACCAGACTGCGCGGATGCGCAGGCTGGTCTGGATCCATGCTGGTCGCACACCCACTATGTTGGTTTTCCCATGGCACGGCTCAAATAAGATTTGTATGAGTATAGTTTTGAAGCTTAGAACGCATTCAAGTGAATAATAAACAGACTTCTCTGATCGCGAGAGGTAATGGTATATCAACACCCCTTAGGCCCTTAGCACAGCGGAGTTCTATTATACATATATACATTAAATGGACTTCAAGATAACCGATGATTAGCAGAACAACTCTGAGTCTAGGTATGGTAATACCATAAACTATTACTCGTACAATCAGGAGTCGATCAAATAAGGACATCTATAGACTCTGTTCAAAAGTTATAATATGATATGACTGCTGGATATCAAAAGTTGAAGCACCGCCTTTTCCGATTTAACCGAGAATGTGTATTTGGTAACAAATATAGCATTTCATACACGTCTCAGTTATCAAGTCCATCTACTAAACACAGAAAGCAGTCTCTCTAATAAGTCCTTTAAAATGTGTGACAGACATGAAGTGTTACATGTTCTTGCTATTACTACATTGACATTGTATTTGTATTCATGGTAGTTTACTTGTTTGTAAATAAAGATGTGTTAGAAATGTTTAAGTCAGAGAGTTGCTGAGGTTTATCGTAGATTAAAGGAAGATGACCGAGGGGTTCACTATTGAAGGATTAAAAACTATTAGTAGCATTTTTAAAAATCCATGAACAGAAATGTCAAGTAAAAAGGATAACAGCAAGTACTTCTGTAAGCTACAAGTTAAGATGTGTTTAAGGTTTGAAGCTTATCATAAACACCCAATGGACCAAACTATACGAGCAATATAACAACTAAAACATTTGTGAACAGCAACGTATGTCATTGTACTTATCGCTTCTATAAATATATGTTACATAAATTGCCAGTTCATCCATTATTCGCTTAATTAGTATGTGGGATAACTGATAAGATGCGGTTTATATGCTGCCTTTTTGTTGATAAAAACTTCGTTAAATGGGCACTCAGTTTGGGCGAAATTATAAGATACATGTAGGGAAGCCCTCGCTTTGGGTTTTTGAACTTTATTAATAAACCATTTATCAGCCATATCAACAATGATTAATGGACAAAGTATGACAGTGCTATTTTCACGATATATTTAGATAGATGTAAGGCAAATGAGATCAATTTCAGCTGTCAGTTGTCAAAACGTTATCTCATCTAATCCAAATTAAGCAATATGTGCAGTTATGGACATGGAATCGATTAGATATTTTAAATATTTATAGGTTAATAGCTTTGTATCGGGAAATATGCACGAGTTCTTCAGCGGAAATATTGCGCGACTTTAGGAGCGCAATATTCTTCCGCTGAAGGACGAGCGCATATTTCCCGATGCAAAGATAATAACCTTTTTATTACATACGCATCTACACGTATAAATATTATGTAAATATCATAAATTTGTTCAATAGCCTGAATAGGATTGGCAATACTGAACTAAGTAGAAAAAAAATAGTGCAACAACACACACTGAATTACGTCATGCACCCGATATGAAATTCAGGCGTCAGTGTATGGAAAAAATATTGACGTTTCCGGTACCAGTGTAACTTAACGGGGAATAGAAACGAGTATGTAATAAAGGCTAATATCCAAATGCTTACTATTCGAATAATGGAAGTATATCATTCTAAATGTTCAACGTTAAAATTACAATGCATGAACATGCAACCTGACAACTAAATTCTGACATTTGCATTATAATTCCCCTGATCACGTTAGGGACAAGATAGATTAAGTGATTCATGTTAAGAAATGCATTTTCAGAGAATATATCAGAATTTAATTTTGATAATAGTGCAGGCGGTTTGTCGTCTGCTCTATGCAGATTAATTGACGAGGCTGTATGATGTGCGGTTTGTCTTCGGCTCTATGTAGATTAATTGACGAGACTGACTATTTTTGTCTTAGATGTACTTTTTAAGGACACAGGTATGATGAAAACGTATTATTTCATGTTTTGCTTGCGCTGCAGGCAAACCCTCAAATGAAATTGATTGATTGTACATATCAATGTCCATGCAATTGATTTAATGACACTATACATGGAAATGTAGGTGAGAGGATTCAAGGAAAAGACCTATATTGTCCTGTCGCAGTTATTATAATATGAAATATATCAAATTCGCTGACGGAAAGAGAAGAAGCCCAACATAAATTGTATTTTGACAACCATTTATAAACTGGAAAATTGTTATCGAGACAACATAAATAGTTCACTCTATTCTTACAATAGACCTCTTGTTACTTTTACGCTCGGTTTAGCATACTAAGAAAACGATTTGTGGCATTATTTATTTTATGATATAAACGTTTTTCTTATGCTGCTAGCAAATATTGAAATGATTTATCGTAGGAGGCTAAGCTTAATAAGCTTTTATTTCAATCAACATGCTATGCAAACTGTCGTCAAATTCAAGATCATTTATATTGCTTTTTTCCCCTTTAAGGAAGTCTTCTACCAGAGCATTCATTGCGATTGTATAAAATACTTTATTATCGTACAAAACCAATTCTAAAAATGTATAATTACATAAACCTAAACGTTAAAGATGTATTTTGCTTGATCTTTGTTAGTTTTTGCGTTTGAGTTTTGAAGTAGTAGCATGTAAAAGAGGAAACTCTTTGATGACTTTCAGGTAACTCTAAGTGAGTTTTTTGCCAGTATGTCAAAACTGCATTATTTTTAATCTGTTTAAAAAAAAGAACTAATTGAACTACGATAATTCAGTAATTTCGTTATTAACTAGTCTATTTTATTTTCGGCCGATTTAATAGTTTTAATTTAGATGTGTTATGTAATTGCTTATGGTTTAACTGCGCCAGCAGATATAGTCCTGAAAGCATGTATAATTAGTCTCGAAGCATCTGTATAATCATCTGTTTCGTACATGAGGCATTTTCAATGACAACCTCATTGACATCTAACACATTCTAGCGTAACACGTTCTTCCAGTTCTTCCTACTCGACAAAACATTCTTCCTTAAATACAATTCTATCAAGACATGTAAGGCCAACACAATTGAATCAACATATAAATGGAAGAGACTGATCGAAGTCTATGTCTCTTGGGTGATGGAACGTGATTAATCAGTAGTAGATAAAATTAACGACAATTGTCAGGATTGGATGTGATGCATTCTATAAAATGCTGAATAAAGCAACTATAATATGCTTCAAAATAAAAAAAGTGATTTTATTGTTCTGGTGCACAAATGACGTTTCAGTCACAATATATCGTTTCAGTTTTTGTCATATTATAAATGAAAATAATATGAAATAAGGCAATGCCTAAATCGGCAAGCGATCTGCCTTTAGATCATCCGAATCAACATTGAAAATGTTTTTTAATCAGCAATATTTGTTTGTAAGCCATTTTCGTCACGATAGTGTATAACATTTTTATGAAAGACTATTTGTATAACGACGCAACTTTCCTCTATTTCAGTCGTTGCGACGCGAGTTTTCTCTCCTGACGAGCCCAGTCACTATTTCCCAAGAACTAAAAGAAACTCATGGTTCTGATTTTCTAAAGTATTGCAGAAAACCATTGCTCTACGAGAAAGGAATTTGTTTCAAAAGCTGGATGGGGCAAATCACGATTTGTTTACATTTTAAATTTAAACCTTTATTATCTTACTCATGTACGGTTTAGGAAATGTCAAGAAGTTAATTCCTGCATATTTCTATTTTAGTACTTCTGCAAAGTTTGACATGTCATAGATTAAATGTCAGAATCAGTCCCGATCTTCGAAATTTCGCAGTTGTCGGATTGTCTGCCTATAATAAGTGTCATCACTCTGTTTACAATGAGGAAAACGTTGTGGTTCGACAAGTTGCATAGACACTTACTGACACAAGGAAAGACGTCTTCCTACAAAAAGTCCTAAGCTAAACCCTCAATGCACGTGCCAGAATGATACACTTTTTCATTTGATGGTAAAATTTCATTTGGCACCATGCATATTACCACAGAGGGGTGTCATTACTTTTCTTATGTTGACAATATCCCATATTACCCTCGCTGGCCTGTGTTATTCATAGCTATAATACTAGTCTTACAACATCAGGAAACACTTATTCCATGTGAAAGTCAATGATACCAGATGCATTCTGTCCACCTAGACTATTTGTGGCCACCAATTTACCAGATCAGATTGTACAATTGATAGCAATGAACATCTTGGAAATATCTTGTATAAGCGCGTTGGAGTTCAAGTTGATTAAAATGATTATTAATGGCACACTAACTTTGACACTAATTTCCTATAAAACACTTTAAACGCAATAATATTAACAATTAACAATGAAACAGCTCCTTAAAGCAAATTATAACTGCGTTTTTGCTGGCAACAAATTAGTTATAATTAATTAATTTCAGCTGAATATTTACTTTAGTCTTTTAATTCAATATACTTGAGACTGATTATTCTATATGCACTGCCTTGAACATGTTTTTATTTTTCTATCGCATTTTAATTTTAAAAAAATCGATCTTAATTTGGTTTAGCACAAAAAAGATATGGATACGAATGCAGACATGGATATGTCATTTTATTTTATGTTTACTGGTGAAATATTGAAAATTATCAGTGAGATATTTCTCTATGTCACCCACTGTACCGAACTTTTTCTCTCACAAACAATATCTCCCTTGAAATATATGTTTATTTATTCTCCCTTTGTTGCCTTTAGAATTACTGGTACCCTATGGTTATATTTTCAAGCCATATACGAGTCATGTACAGCTAGACAATCCTGTATAGAACAAGCTAGCTATACATAAGTGTTCAAAAGAAATAGAATTTATGCTCTAGAAAAAAGTTTCAAAGTTTCAAAGTTTATTTATTAAATCCAGAAGGTCATTAGACCCATGTGGCACAGATTAGCAACATCATACAATACGAACTTGAAATCAGATACACACAATGATACCTACTAAGACTAAACATATCTATCGCAGAATAGATTAATACTTTACAGTAATATAACGTATGCATCTTGTATAATGGTGTTGGTAGATGTATACATGTAGTTAGGATAAACAACTGTTTAGGCTACAAACTAAAACCTTTTTAAGCTTATTTTAAGAACAAGGAAGAAAAGTGGTATGCAACGTTGTACCAAAAATTCAATATGGCCGTTAAGATGGCCATCAAGGTGTACAAATTATCATCGTGGTGTGATTAATCAGTCATTCTTATTTTTAATAACACTAAACTGTATTTCATCATGCAACTGCCATGCACACACATTTGACAATAATATATATGATTCAAATTCGCCATCAATATATAACCAAAATATATTTTCAGCGACAAATGTTTCTATCATAAAAATATATCGTTTAATGATTTTCTCAGAATAATATTGAAAGATCTATTATATATATCTTGGATGAAATATGTCAAACCTATAACACAAACAGACAAATACATTTAAACAAGATCTGTACCATCGTTCCGCCCATCTAGAAATGTTACCTTGGTTGTTTGAACTTGCCATTAATGCGTTTGTGTGCTTCCTCCACTTTTCATCAATCTTTGTGAAATATTGATATTTTAAATTGAAAACAAGAACTACTTAAACATAATCTGTCAATAAAGTATAACGTTCAAATGACCACTTTACTGCAGCATTATCCTTAGTTCTTGGATTATTGTCACTTTTCAAAGAATGTGTTTTCAACTATTCTTAAAATCATTATAGACATAATTATATTAGCGAAAAATTACATACTGAAAAGCCAAAAGACTAAAGACAAAAAATAGATCTTAGTAAACAGTACTGTTAGTGTGACGCAATGGAACAGGAAAATGGCACCTTATAAGATACCAATACTCGCAAACATAAGTGGAATATTGCTGAATTGTAATTTTTTTCAGAACAATGTACCAAAATAAGTTTTGAAACTAAAATATTATGTCTATCTTTTTATCTATTTTCTTTATTTCAGGTCTGTCAAACGGTAGAATGACCAGCGTCCTTGCTTCTCGCACAGTGTGTTGTTTAGATGCTTTGTTTCCAAGACACCGTCCTAATGTTGTTTTAAGACAACAACAGTACTTAATTCATTCGTATGATTAAAGCCGATTAAAAAAAACAATACGAGACAAAAAAAAATAAAATTAAAAAAGTTAAAAAACCCAACTGAACTGCACTTTGGACAACATGCAGTTTACGGACAGTGCTGGTAGACAGAAATTGTAAAATGACCCGTCAATTTACCATATTTTGGTTAACTGTCCTTTCCGTAATTATGCATTATTTGTTAAAAAAGATATCCATATTATAGAATTACCCATTTCCTTGATACATTTGACATTTTTTACTGCAGCAGCATATTCAAGAAGCTATTCATTTATGAAAACAATTCATGTAACGGCTATTACCGATACAGAATATAATCTGGAACAATTAAAAGATCTTAACAATGAAAATCGTCGTATTACAGTATAAAACGTATTCAATCATGATAAATCAAATTTATTCAAATAAAGATCTTAGGATTAAATATTTTATTACATATCGATAAATTTATACATTTTGCTTAATCAACATTGTTTTTTAATATTAAATACGATAATGGCAGTTATTAAGTGAATGTATAAGTTTTGCGTGTGTTAGGGATTCATATGGCGGGGGTAATTTTTATTTACGCTGTTCTGTTACTTTGGAGCATGGTTGGGTTATTAGTGAGGGTGCACCATAAACCGGTTTAAGCTTCCTAGTGGTGTTTCTGCCACTGACTGTTCCAAGGCAGGGCCCCACAGTTCCTTTATTTGTTCGTTTTGTCCTCGTGTGTTGGTTCTGTATGTAAGTGTTTTATGCCCCCATCCACCCCCAGGGGAAGCATATAGTCGCCGCTTCGTATGTCCGTCTGTCCTGGATTTCTTGTCCGGAGTATTTCTCAGCAACCACTGGTTGTAATTTAGCGAAACTTCATAGGAAGCTTAACTATCAAGAGGAGATGCGCATATTTTCTGTGTGTTCCGGTCGGATGATTTTTCTAAGAGTTATTGCCCTTTGATAATTCAACAATAGTATACTATAGTACAATTCTTGTCCCGAGTATTTCTCAACAACCACTTATTTAAATCTAACCATATTTTATAGAAAGCTTTACTATCAAGACGAGATGCGCATATTATCTTTATGTTCCGGTCGGATGATTTTTCACTCAGTTTTTGCCCTTTGATTATTCAACAATAGTATACTATAGTACAATTCTCGTCCGTAGTATTCCTCAGCAACCACTGGTTGGAATTTAGCCATCCTTCATAGAAAGGTTCATCATCAAGAGGAGATGCGCATATCATCTTAGTGTTCCGGTCGGATGATTTTATACCGAGTTAATGCCTTTACAATTCTATTCTGGAGTATTTCTCTGCAAACTCTGGTTGGAAATTAGCAAAACTTCACTCGTAAGAGAAGATGCGCATATAATCCTCGTGTTTCGGTCGGATGATTTTTCATCCAGGATTTGCCATTTGATTATTCAACAATTGTATACCACAGTACAATTCTTGTCCGGAGTATTTCTCAGCAACCGCTTGTTTGAATTTAGCCATGCTTTATAAGAATTTTTTTTTATCAAGAGGAGATGCCCATATTATCTTCGTGTTCCAGTCAAATTATTTTTCACTCAGGTATTGCCCTTTGGTTATTCAAATATACTAGTATACTATAGTACAGTTCTATTCCGGAGTATTTTTCTGCAACCACTGAATCTTCATACTATTAGGAAGCTTCACTATCAAAAGGAGATGCGCTTCGTACGTTCATCCGTTCGTCCTGGATTTCCAGTCAGGATTTGTTTTTCAGCAACCACTGGTTGTAATTTAGCAAAACTTCATAGGAAGCTCATTCTTAAGAGGAGATGCGCACATTATCCTCGTGTTCCGGTCGGATGATTTTTCACCCAGTTTTTCCCTTTGATTATTCAACAATAGTATACTATAGTACAATTCGTGTTCGGAGTATTCCTCAGCAACCACTGGTTGGGATTTAGCCATCCTTCATAGGAGGGTTCATCATCAAATAGAGATGCGCGTATCATCTTCGTCTTCCGGTCGGATGATTTGATACAGTCTTTGCCCTTTGATTACTCAACATTTGTAAATGATAGCGCCATCATAGTCATGTGTATTTCTTAGCAACCACTGCCTAGAAATTAGCAAAATTCATAGGATGTTTCACTCTCAAGAGGAGGTGCATATATTTTCTTCATTATCCGTTGGGATGATTTTTCAATGAGATATTGCCCTTTGATTATTTAACATCAGTATACTATATACGCCCAGTCAGTAAGTTCCACTTTTGTTCTTTTATTATGCAAATTTCGGGGAACATCCATCGGCTTTACCAATATTTTCTTGTTTTTGCCTTTGAAATAATTTATATTAAAGACAATTCGGGCAATAAAATGCATAATTGAAAAATTGCTTAATTGCTTTGTATTGAGAGTAAGAATTTGGGTTTAACGCCGTTTATTACAACAGTATAACAGTCATGTAACGGCGGGCAGTTAACCTAACCAGTGTTCCTGGATTCTGTACCAGTACAAACCTGTTCTCCGCAAGTAACTGCCAACTTCCCCACATGAATTATCAGAGGTGGAGGACTAATGATTTCAGACACAATGTCGTTTATCAAATAGTCACGGAGAACATACGCCCCGCCCGAGGATCGAACTCGCGACCCCGCGGTCCGTAAACCAACGCTCTTACCTACTGAGCTAAGCGGGCGGGCCAATTGAAAAATTAGCACACATATAACATATGCATTTCATCAATGCAAAAACGCAGCAAAGCAAAATAATTCAAGGTAATTTCACTGAGCAGTACAAAAACATATACGAACTAAAGTAAACAGTTCGATTTTAATGCCTCGTTTTCTTTTTTTGTGTGGATATTTTGGTATTTATGTATATTTTATTACGCTAAAATGTTACGTAATTAAGTATAATACACTGATATAGTAAAATTACCATGCATTAAAACTCAAAGGCTTTAAAATATTAATGGATACAATTCATTTCAACTGTATTTGTACAGAGATGTAATATTTATTTGATGTACGAGTTAATAGATACAAGATATGATTATAAACTTTAAGTGATTTATGTTTAGGAGAAAAACAATATATGTAAATGCTAATTTGTTCAATGAAATTCAATTTAATATTCAAATACATTTTACAATTAAAAGCCATATCAGATGAGTCAGATTTTTTTTTCGTCTGGCAAATACATAAGAAACGTTTTATTGATATATTTTAGGTTGCAATTAAATTTTATGCCCATTGTTTTTGTCAGTTTATTTGTTTGTTGCGTCACTTTTGTTTGAAACCTGTTTCAATTAAATAATATTGTCTTGGTAGGGACAACTTTTAGCGTGTTGTGTATGGATGTATTTTATGTTTTTGTTTGTTGATACATGTTTTTCTTTTTTTCTCGTTAATAATGTAGACTGATTTTTGGCTTTGTAAGTGTTTGTTTCAATTCATGATTCGTTTATCACAACTCGAAATGGAATTAACATTATGGGGTTTAAGATACATCTTGAAGTATTTTATGTCCCATATGAATATAACTTACCTTTGATTTTGATATTACGCGTATATTTGTACCTATCTGAACAAATGTATAACCATAATTATGTTATTTATTAAAAAGGTTTTTAATTCGTTGTTTCTTACACATATATGTACATAAGCATTGTGAAGAAAATGGTTATAATTATTTGATTGATATTTGATAAGAAAAAATACAAAAAAAGCCTACTATTCACTACAAAAGGAAAGTAATGATGAAAAATAACTCGCATAATCTCCCATTTATTTCTGTATTTTTACATTAATAATAAATTTTAGTGTATACTCGTCACTTCTTGAAATGGACCGATGGGATTAGAATATATTGAATCTATGAATATTTCGTTTGATTTAACTGTTATGCATTAATGATTTCATTTCTTTCCCAGAGAAACACCACACATAACACTAAAATATAATCCATTCTGTATGATTGGATTAACATTAAAATATACATGTAAGGCACAACAATATGCTTATGGTGTAGATAATCAATTATAGATTATCTAGTACAAAGTTTTGAATCAGTATTAGAATCTTAAAACTGCAATCTACACTTCATGTACTCTTCCTGGAAATTTATTTCTCCCTGTCACGAAGCCATTGTTGTAAGGTGAAGCATTCAGATCTTTAAAATAATGAACAACCTAGGACTGTTTACACCAAATATGAAGTGACATGTGAAGTAGTCCAAAATGTTGTTGACGAAGTATGGTATTATGAGGCATATAAGGATGTTGCAGTTTTATTTTTAGCTTAGTGTTAGTGCCTATTGTATTGGAAAGAGATGGGAACATTTTTAGAGGGTGCTGTTTTTCAAAACAGATTATTTTTCTTATATGTAACATAACATATCATATTTTTTGTTTTCATTTTTGGTATGAAGACATGTTAAACTGACTGACTATACATGGTTTTCATATCATTGAAATGCTCTAGTTACTGAAAACGAGGTCTCAAGATTTAATTATTTATATTAAATAAAGAAGGAACTGAATTTAGAGTAATGTAACATTTAAACTTCATGTACTTTTCACCGGAAAATTATCTCTCCTTGTCAAAAAGTAATGCTGTATTGCAACACGCACATTTAAGCAAGTCAGACAATTAATATCGAGAGATGATCGAAACAATAAATACATTCCTTTTATAATGTGTACCGCACATGAACTTTGAACTACTTAAGGATGTGTTAATGTCATGAGTCCGTTTGAGAGATCATCAATCTTACAAAATATCCATTCACCCCATGTAATTATTTTTGCTGATTATCTATTATTAACTGCACATTGTAGCCAAAATTGGATAGGTCAGGAAGATATCTAGACAATTGTCACAAGGAGTGGACCTCATTTTCCCCCAGAACGATCATCATTTAATACACTGGTCATACAGTCAATATAGATGACAACGATTGCAATAATAATATGTGGCATTATTTCAGAACGAAATCTACATTATAAATATTAACCCTTACCCTCCTAAATTTCTATAATGAACTTGTCCATCTTTCATTTTGGACAGTGCCATTAACTGTTAAAAGGGGTGCTTACCAGAAATATCATGATCTACACTCTGGTCGCAAAGGCAGAATCAGTCGTTTGCGGCATATTTAGGGTTAATAATCGAAAGAAAAAGATTTTTTCTTACATACTTTTATCACATTGCTCATTTAAAAGCGTTCTTTCAAAAGTGTGTTTCGGTAATTCTACGGTCCTTTAAAACTAGCATATGGACAGTTTGATATGAATCGAGACTTTAAATTGACTTCTACAGATAAATAATAAATTATTTCTGAAAAATATCATTACATTTGTAGTTTAATACTTAACGCAGATGAAATCTAACTATTTATCGCAAAAAGTGTAAAAAGTAGGTTTATTGAAATCTTGAGTACGAGAAAACCATATCCTGTTATGCTTTTGCGCAATTTTAGCTAATCATTTTAATAAAAGTTATATTTGGTGTACAAAAGGATATATTAAAGACCTTTCAATATTTTCATATAATTTTTAAGAAAACTACGTGCAGGACCAAGGGAATTATACTGGAAAAAATCTATGAAGGAATTCTTATTAATTTAAATATATGTACAAATGTACCTATATATACAACTACTATTGGTAGAAAATAATTTTGACCTCGTCTCATTTCCAATTCTGGTTGATTTTTTTTAAGTACTGAAAACCATGCTCTAAGCAACTATAATAAAGATTACTTTCAAAACACTATAAAAGTATGTCAAGGACAGTATTGGATATTTTAAAGACATTTTTACATAATGACCTATGTTTTTACAATTTTGTTTTGGACAAATTGCTTGACGTTTAAAGATAAATTATTATTCAAGACTTTTGCCTGCTTAATAGCTATCTTTAATTTGGTTATAATACTTAATTGTTGAATATAGTGTTTACTCTCTGTTTGCCATGAAGTTGACAAATAACATTCAAATGCATAATCATAATTATATGAGTCGCGCCATGAGATAACCAACATAGTAGGTTTGCGACCAGCATGGATCCAGACCAGGATCCATGCTGTTCGCTTTTAAAGCTTATTGGAATTGGAGAAACTGTTAGCGAACAGCATGGATCCTGACCAGACTGCGCGGATGCGCAGGCTTGTCTGGATCCATGCTGGCCGCAAACCCACTATGTTGGTTTTCTCATGGAACGGCTCATATATCATGCTTTCTTACTAGTAGCTCTGTCAACTCGATATCGTTGTTTTAAACAAATATTCAGTTCAAGCATTCAGAAAAGAATTAAAGGGTAAATATTGTTTGGGGAAGGCTGTCCACCCAGAACAAGTATTCGGAACTAGAACGGAATTCGTATTCATCTAATACTGTTTTCAGCAGTGCATCAGTTTTCAAACATCTCATATGTGGTGTGGCATGTTCGATTACTTCTCACGAACAGAAGCAATTAACCAAGATTGCTAGTATTTTGCTTGTCTACATTCTAAGCTCTTATCGATTTTATTAACTATTACAACAGCAATGGTTAAGTTCCATATGGCGGCTGTAAAAGTCTTCTCATACTTCAATCATACAATGCTGTTCTTGTTTTCTGATCATTTGGGGTCCTAGAGTCTATTCAAAATCTCTCTTAAGCCGGTGCGAGGGAGCGTGAAGTATGTTGCAATTTCCATTTCATCTCGTGAACAGTTTCAATCAAACCGTGTCTGCTATCTCTTTGCTTACTTGCATTCTATGCTTCCAAAGTACCTGCGTATAGGGAGCTCGAAAAATCCAAAGTATCTGCGTATAGGTAGCCCGAAAAATTCAAAGTATCTGCGTATAGATTGCTCGAAAAATCCAAAGTATCTGCGCATAGATAGCTCGAAAAATCCAAAGTATCTACGTATAGATAGCTCGAAAAATCCAAAGTATCTACGTAAAGATAGCTCGAAAAATCCAAAATATCTACGTATAGGTAGCTCGAAAAATGGTTCACTAGTTAACTGGAACAACAGAGCGAAACAATATTAAGAAAACGCTCATGTTAGACAGGTTGCAATGAAGATTTTGCTTGCGACTAATTTCAGCATGATTAATCCTTCAAGACCTTTCAAGTGAGCACACATCACTTTGATTTATAAACCACCTGACATATTTTCTTTGGAGTACAGCATCCGCGCAGTCAGGTCAGGATCCATGCTGTTCGCTAACAGTTTCTCTAATTCCAATAGGCTTTGAAAGCGAACAGCATGGTTCCTGACCAGACTGCGCTGATGCGCAGGCTGGTTTGGATCCATGCTGGTCGCAAAGCCACTATGTTGGTTTTCTCATGGCGCGGCTCTTATATTCTGTAGGTAGTACATGTACCTCACTTAAGACGTCCTATAGTCATAACAAGTGGCATATTATCTTTTCATTTGTAATGTTTTTTTTTTAGAATTATAAGCATTAGTTGCTAATGTCAAACATTCACTTTTAACACCTTGAAACAAAACTGTCATCGCTTTTTTCATCCGAAGTAGTCTTTTCTTTTGTTTTGGACAACAGTTTTACATTAACATAGATCGCAGTAAAATATGAACCAAGCTACCTAAATTATTATTGTTTAGATAAAACTGCTGAATTACAATATTGTCCAAATTGATAATTTACATAATCATATTATGTCTCACTGGCTCTGAATCGTCGTCGCTATTTGAAGAACGTGATAAAAGTCATAATTAAAAAACCTGACAGACAAAAGATACCGTAAATTATATTCTTTTTTTTATAGATTGTGTTAAACCGTTTAGGCATACTGATCAGACTGATTCAAATCTAAAGTAATCTAGTTATGATTTATTACAGTTTTGTGGTAAGTTCAACAGTTACGACCATCATGAGAAATGGTAAAAGATATTTAATAAATTTGCTGGCTTAGCGATTTTCTCGATGTGATTGACGAGGTTTGGAGCTGAGTGAAATACAAAGGATTATAGTATCTAAATACTGTGAAGTCAATAATATTCCGGTGGATTAAATTTATTGGGCACCGGGGTTGCGTCAGTTTACGAATTTAAATCCTGACGAAAAAGAAAAAACTCCATTTATGTTTAAATTTTAGAAATTCATCCGTCCAAGAAACATTGTCATTTTTGACAACACCACGAAATTATATGTCAATAAAATTGAATGCTTTTACAGAGACCAACTAAACCAAATGTGCGCACTTATCCTCATATTTTATAGTTTTATTTCAATCGTTTAAAAAGAAGGCATAGAAGTTTTAGTGAGATTCAGGAAAATGACTCTTAACCTAGATATTCAACTATATGAAAAAGCTTTTCGGCAACAGATGTTGGAACTGAAACGGATTAAAGTTAGTAACAAAAAGTCACCAACCCGCTGACAAATTCGTTGCAGTTTATGTTGTTGTGGAATAAGAGCAAAATATTTTACATTGTTTTCATCAACAGTTTAATCATTTAGGGAAATATTATAAGCGAATGTACACCTCTTAATATACAGAACTGATCAGAAATACAAAAAAAGGAAAATAAATCACTGAAAGTATTTTTTATCCTAATTGGAATAATTGACAAGAAACGTGTTCAGTCATGATAAATCAGTTTGATTTGAATGAGCATCGTCGTGTCGTCAAAACTGTTACAAATTGATTAATTGATACATGGTGTTTAATTAACAAGAAAATGATTAATACTAAATACAAATCACACATTTGACAGCAACCTGCAACATTAATTAACTTAAAGGATTCGCAAGCATGACAGTTGTTGGGAAAAGTTTGATCAATCAAACCGTCCTACAATATTTGGTAGAAATATAACAATGTATGTATCGCGCCAATGCACCAGGTCTAAACCAGTGTACAGCATTTAAGTTTCATAGCTCATACGACATTTATTTCAAATTCTTATACATTAAAAGGAAAATAAGTTTACGGAAATAAGTTTTTCTTAGATTCTGCTCGGTTGGGTTCAATACTGTTAAGAATGTTCTCATCAATTGTCGACAAAATCTTTTTTTTTTAAATTAAGCTGTTGATAAAATCAATTGCCAGAACAGCAGTCTTAAACAAGAGGGTCATGGTGACCCTGGATCGCTCACCTGAGTAATGTAAGCTACATGTTTCAAATGTCAAACTAATGCTAAAACATTAAGAAAGTACGTCAGTAGGTCACATTCATGGTCGCTGAAAGTCAGTTTTAAGATCGATTTGCAAAACTGTACATGTCATCCAAGTTTCAAGGCTGTATCTTAAAAACAAAGTAGGTCAGAGGTCAAGGTCACAGTCAGGTGACCCCTAATCACTTGGGGTCATCAGGTAATTATAATTAACTAGTATAGGAAACATGATCTGATAATTTTTTGTCCAGGGGCACAATTATAACAAACTTGGTAGATGACCACAAGGCAATGCTACATACCAAATATTCAAGGCCTAGGTGTAGTGGTTTCAGACAAGAAGGTTTTTAAAGGTGTTTCCTATATAAGTCTATGTAAAACTTAGGAACCCCAGGGCGGAGCCCCTTTTCACCCTAGGGGCACAATTTGCAACATCTTGGTAAAGGACCACAAAGCAATGCTACATACCAAATATTAAAGGCCTAGGTCTAGTGGTTTCAGACAAGAAGATTTTAAAAGTTTTTTCCTATATAAGTCTATGTAAAGTCTATGTAAAACTTAGGACCACCGGGGCGGGGCCCCTTTTCAACCCACGGGCACAATTTGAACAATCTTTATCGAAGACCATTAGATAATGTCACATGCCAAATATCAAGGTTCTATGTCTTGTGGTTTTGTGCAAGAGGATTTCTAAATTTTTCTTTTCGGTTGCCATTACAACCAGACTTCGACATGTAATTTAATTCTTTGAACAATTTTGAAAGCGGGCCACAAAAGGATCATTCCTGTGAAATTTGGTGTAATTCTGCCTAGTGTTTTTTTTTTTTATAAAATGATGACAGACGCACGGCGCACGACTGACGACGGACATTGAGCGGTCATGAAAAAATAAACAAGGTTCAAAGTTTTTCCCTATATAAGTCTATATAAACGATGTGAACCCCGGGGCGGGGCCATATATGACCCTAGGGGGATAATTTGAACAAACTTGGTAGTGAACTACTAGATGATGCTACATTACAAATATCAAAGCCCTAGGTTTTGTGGTTTTGGGCAAGAAGGTTTTCAAAGTTTTTCCCTATATAAGTCTATGGTAACCATGTGACTCCCAGGGCGGGGCCATATTTGACCCTAGGGGGATAATTTGAACAATGTTAGCAGAGGACCACTAGATGATGTCACATACAAAATATCAAAGCCCTAGGCCATGTGGTTTTGGACAAGAAGATTTTCAAAGTTTTTTCCCTATATACCATGTGACCCCCGGGGCGGGGCCGTATTTAATTCTAGGGAAATAATTTGAACAATCTTGGTAGTGGACCACTAGATGATTCTACATACCAAATATCAAAGCCCGAGTCCCTGTGGGTTTGGACAAGATAATTTTCAAAGTTTTTCCCTATAAACCTATGTAAACTATGTGAACCCTCTCCCACCACACCCCCCGCCAGGGCGGTGCCATATTTGACCCTAGGGGTATAATTTGAACAAACTTGGTAGAGGACCATTAGGTAATGCCACATATCAAATATCAAGGCCCTAGCTACTGTGGTTTTAAAGTTTTTCAATTCGGTTGCCATGGCAACCAGAGTTCTGTATGAAATTCCTTTCTTTGTCTAATTTTTAATGAGGGTCATGCAAGGAATATTCCTGAGAAGTTTAATCAAAATTAGACTGGTGGTTTAGGCTGGGAGGTGTTAAGGGACGACGACCGACGCCGGACAATCACTGACCACAAAAGCTCACCCTTGAGCACTTCGTGCTCAGATGAGCTAAAAATGCACGTTCAAATGTTTCTCCATTTGTTGAAATATCCTTTTGGAAAATTTTCAATGTAGTTTTATCACAAACGTTACCTTAGACATATGCTAGGAGAGCACGAGGGGCTTATCTTTACCTCTCAAAAACAGACTGACTGTTATTATTTGCTAAGTTGTGTCTAAAACATCTAATATTTCACTGATGTCAAGTGCAATGCTTTTATAGATATTTTTGCTACTATTATATTTTACTCTTAGAATGCTTGACACGATTGATTCTGCCTTTGCGACCAGTGTAGATCATGATCAAGCCTGCACATCCGTGCAGTCTGATCAAGATCTGCACTGTTCGCCATTCAGTCAGTATCTTTTTGGTAAGCGCCCCTTTTTGCAGTTAATGGTACTGAACGAATTTAAAGATGGACAAGTTCATTATAGAAATTTAGCAGGGTAAGGATTAAATGGTATCAGTATAAAATTAAGAAAAGAAATGATCACTCTAGATAAGTTTTGACCGCATTAATCTTTGGAGGAAAAATAATAAAAACAACATACCGCAATATCGTAAAACGTATTTCACATCACGTGACAAGAATATGGTCTAAACATGAAACTGTACTTATAAAAGCCAGTTTGATCCCTAATAACATTGACATTGCCTATTTACTTCAGGTTTTGTGATGTATACTTTTCCAAGTCAAAATACATAATAATAAATGAGAAACAAAAAATGAATAATGTTTATGACTATTTCTATTCCTCTTGACACTGACATTTACTTTGAAGTTCGATTGGTTTGTACTTAGGATTGAATACCAGAATATTTTGAGCCATATTTATACTTTCAATAAAAGGTTAGCTCAAATCGGGATATTAACAATATAACTTTGGATCAGAAATTCAGTGCAATAATCACAAAATTTGTTTTCTCTCATAGTATATACGTAGTACAATCACATAACAGAGTCTGCAATGTCATGATAAATACTCATACCGGGCACAGAGAGACAGACAAATAAATCAGACAAGAATTGTTGATATAATTGCAGAAACATTGCCCTATAATCGAAACTTTGTTTTAAAAGGCTGTTCTGAAATTACAGTAAATGTACCTAATAATTAATTGTGTTTTGACTGGATATGTTGTAATCTTATAAAAATAATCATAAGAAATAAGTAAAGATGATACCTAAAAATATATCTTGACGATACCTAAGAATATATCTTGCTTCTGATAATGTTTTCTGTCGAAACATTTATAGTAAACTCAGTCCCAAAAGATTTAGTTTACACACGGGACACTTGACGCAATTGTCCAGTCTTACACCAAAAGTCTGCATTCAGGTAGCCTTTATCCGCATATGTGCTAGGCAGTGACTGTCTACAATCCCTTACTATAATCCTTAAATAAGCATACATCTGCCGAAGACCAGGGGCGCAACAATATGGCCTTTCATGACAAACAATGATAAATAATTTCTAAAGCCTTATCAAATGGAGGTAGTTCCTGATTCATTAGCTCACCTGTCACGTAGCGACAAGGTGAGCTTTTGTGATCGCCCTTCATCCATCGTCCGTGCGTCGTCCGTCCGTCCACAATTTCTTGTCAACACGATAGAGATTACATTTTGCAATCAGTTTTAATCGAACTTGCACACTATTTGTATTGGTAAAACATCACGGTTCTTTTTAAAAACTGGCCAGATCCAATTATTGGTTCTAGAGTTCTGGCCCCTTAAAGGGCCAAAAATTGCTATTTTGGCTTGAGAACACAATAGAGACCACATTTTGCAATAGATTTTAATCAAACTTGCACAAAACTTGTATTAGCATAATATCTCAGTTCCTTTCGAAAACTGGCCAGATCTCATCATGGGTTGTGTTTGAGTTATGGCCCCTTAAAGGGCCAAAATCTGCTATTTATGGCTTTTGCAGCCAAATAGAGACTTCATTTATGGTTTGATTGATACAAGCTAATATCTGTAACAACAATAGATCTTGGATTCCATGATGAATCCGTCAGATCCAACCATAGGTTCCGGAGTAACGGCCCCTGATTGACCCCTGAAAGTGCCAAAATTTGTTAGTTTTTACCTTGTAAACATGATAGAAGTGACGTATTACATTCGATTTTAACCACACTTATATACACCTTACATGTAAGTCACAATAAGACCTCGGTTCCTTTTGAAAACTGGTTAGATTCCATCATGGGTTCTAGAGTTACTGCCCTTAAAAAGGCGCAACACTTTCTATATTGACCCTTTCGGCCATATGGAGGTTTCATTTATGCTTTGATTTGAATGTTTATCTTGATGATCTCTAGGCCAAGTTCGAAACTGGGTCATGTGGGGTCAAAAACTAGGTCACCACTCAAATCAAAGGAAACGCTTGTTAACACTGTAGAGGCCACATTTATGACCCTATCTTCGTAAAACGTTGTCAGAATGTTCATCTTGATGATTTCAAGGCCAAATTTAACAGGGTTATCATGACTCTCTTGTTATTCAACGGACCACCTTCTTTAAAAATCAAAAAAAATGTCCAACAAGTAAAGCCACGTTCAAAAAACGAAGCCTCCCCAACTCGCAACTCACAGCATACGGGCGTGCACACACTTGATTTGTAGACGTAACTCTGACCTTCGATTACTTTATATGACTTGAACTGAGTCCTGTAGACAACTAAACATGACTGCATCTCTTTAGACTTCTTAACGTGACGGAATCTCTATTGACTGCTTAACGTGTCTGGAACTCTGTAGACTTGTCTATGCAGACAGGTAAATGTGAATGGATCGCGGTAGACTGTTCACCTTGATAGATACTAGAACTCTGTAGACTGTTCAGCGTGACTTGACCTCTTTAGACTGCTTAGCCTGACTAGACCTTTACTGGCTCACCGACGTGACTCTCTTGTGGGCTTCCTAAAATTTGGAAGCAGCTCTTCTGGTCTCTGTCCCATTTTGCGGGTTGACATGACTCTGTATGTTCACCTGCTGCATTACTGCTTAGTGTAACTCACAAGATTGGTCTACGGGAAATTATTCTGGGTTTTACTCCATCAAATAAATTGAAAAAGTACTCTAGGAAAAGTACTATTCTTTTAAAAACATTACAGACGACTGCTTAAATAATCTCATAATTCATTACAAATGATGTAACTAAAAGAAAAGTGAAGATACAGATATTAAACACTTATTGTAAAGATGAACAGTCATAAAGCGGATAAGAATTACAAATTTGTTACTACGATTCATCTTTTCTAAGAACCTTTAACTTGACAAAGTAAAACCAATTAAAATGCTGAAAACTTTTAGAATTTCAATATCAAGCCGAAATATTGTAAAACTTAAAGAAGCGGAAAGCACTACTGGATGCACATGCCATTAAATGGCTCATGAAGTTGGCCTTAATTTTTTCAAACATTTTAAGAGTGGTTTTTAACAAGGTACCATTAAAATTCACTACTTACCTACTATTTAATGAATTTTCAATGACAAGTTTTGAATGACATATATTAAAACATAAATAAGTACATATAAAACTCTGGTAAAATATACCTTGTTAATGACTTGCAGAGCTTTTGAAAAGCTGCTAAAAATAAATTTATAAATTTAAACCATTAAAATAATTTGGTATTACTGGTGAGCAATCGTAAGGCAACAGTAATGCTTGTGGAACGGTCTTATAATTGGTTTTGTATTTCCACACTACGGGTTGTGAACAATCACACAATGGAACTTTCATTTTCCACAGTTCAATACATGTACGTTCGGGCCGATATGTAACAGTAACAAATAGGCTGCCAACAAATAAATGCGCAGATTCAACTTCGAAATATAACATGCAACTTATTTACGTAGTCGCAAAAACGAATACATTCACTGACTTGACAAATTCGAATGGAATAGAGTTCAACCGTCGGAATGATTGTCGACAATGCCACAATACGAAATGCTGGCTTGTTGTCCAATTGATATAACTTAAAGACAGCCTTATTTATCATCTTGTCGGCAGTAAATACTACAAAACTAGAGAGCTTTGAGAACAGGCATGTCTCCCATAACATGCAACATTGAAAATGTTCGTGGTTTTTCTCGATGGCTATGATAAATACAACCAATCATAATTCAGGCCATAATTCAAAAGTGCCTGGGAGGATTTGGGCTATTATGAAATTGGCCGAGTCTCATGGCAAAACCAATCTTCTAAGTTTTGTGAAGATCACTGAGAAATGTTCACTAGATGCTGACAACATTGAAAAATGTCTATTGTTTCTCGTGGCTGTTACGAGTGATCCATCAATTAATTCAAGGACATAATATCAACAAGTGCCTGGCGGATTGGCTAGTTATCGAAACTGGCCGAGGTCTCATGTCCAACACACTTGTTCAATAGTGAGAATCAATGAGAATTTTCGACTTAGAATGCGGACAAGCTTGAAAAATTCTAGTTTTTCTCGATGAGTGGATCCAGTTAGTAATTAAAGGCCCATAATTCAAACGTGCCTGGGCGGATTTGGCTACTTATCGAACTTGACCGAGGTCTCATGGTCAAACACATTTTGTTCAAGTTTGGTGAGGATCAGATGAGAAATGTTCGACTTAGATGGCGGACAAGCTTGAAAAATTCTAGTTTTTCTCGATGGCTGTGATGAGTGGATCCAATTAGTAATTAAAGGGCCATAATTCAAAAGTGCCTATGCGGATTTGGCTAGTTACCGAACTTGGCCGAGGTCTCATGGTCAAACACATTTTGTTAAAGTTTGGTGAAGATCAGAGGAGAAATGTTCGACTTAGAGTGCGGACAAGCTTTGTGACACACACACACACACACACACACACACACATACACAAACAGACTGGAGTAAATCAATATGTCTCCCACACCACTGTGTGGTGGGAGACATAATAAAAATAATTAACCCAAGTAAAAGGATGAAGAACGAGTGAATGGTGAAATTTCAAATGCATTCAATATTATTTCCGAACATGTACCTGCTTGGAAATGTAAATCCAATTGAAGAAGTCTCTCAGGACAATTTAGTTATCTTGACAAAGGTAATATAGACCCGGATGTTCTTATTAAACTACATTCTGCCTGAAGATACATGACTGAAAAAGCTTTATTTTTCTGGCATTTATAACCGCTGATAATGTACAAGTGTGGTGTGCTCTCATGAAAGAAACTTAATTTCAAATGACAAAATAATATAGACTATATTTATATTAAGTCATCAAATCCCTCAATATTTTGGTATAAAATACATTTTCTAAGAAAGATCAAAGGCTCAGAAATATGAGAAAAAAAATGCGCGATAAAAATGACTATTTTTTGGTTACACCAAAAGCATGCCAAAAGAAGTTATTTCATTTGTATGGAGATGATAACAAATTCATCTCGATTGCATGTCGATAAAAACGTTCGGAAATCCATTTATCTTACCTAACTGCACTTCCGTTAAGTGTTGCTTATAACGGGAGGGAATACTATAGATAGAATTGAACAGTCACACCAGTCTGAGCAGATAAAAAGGACAACGGGGAAGTGCGAATCAATCCTAATACCATGTAAAGTGAACCTCTTGGATCTTCCTGCGTATTTGTCAATATTGACGTTTGCAAAGGTCGGCATGGGCGTGAAATTTGGCATGTTTTAAAGCCAGACTTTGTGATTTTACATTTAGTCCTACGTTGCTTGCGAAGAAATTAAACGTCTACAAAGAAATAATTTCACACAAAATGTATTGCATTCACGAAGAACAGCAATTATTATAATCAGTTTTAAACCACAAATATTGGAAACCCCAGGAATGTGTAATATTTAGCAGCACGAGCGGCGAGCGTACCTATTAGATGACGGAATAAATGTTGTCACGCGGCAAAATCACTTGCTCCATAAAGAGGATAACATTGTCAAGCATCAGGAAGATCAACTTCATCGGAAGATCAGCGAAAATATTAAAAGCTTAAATAGATGGATACTCTGACAAAAGTCTGTAAATTCAAACTAGATTGTTTTTCTCAGTTTGTTTACGTGCAGACGGCAATTTAGTTTATTGTTACGTATACCAGTCTTACAGTAATAAGCTGCCACCTTTTCCGTGCTTTACAAAAGATAATTTAAAAACGTTCCGTGCACGGCAGGTTTTAAAGTTAAGATGCTCTTAGCAAATTAAAACTTGACACTTCAGAGTCTTCAGAGAAGTAGATGATTTGTTCTAACTTGTCCCTGGACAAATGCATAAAAGTATTTCTACACCCCTGTAATGCAATCTGATCACCTTGGTCTAGTGTATTTTACGGATGATAATATATTACGAAATTCCATGGCATATGACGCCCTGAAATACAATTGCACATATTACAGAACGGAATGAAACAAACATTGCTGTGGCGGTTTAAAACGTGTATGTTAAGTTTACTAAACGCAGAGTATGTTAGCAGATGATAAGTTATGCATTTTGCGTGACTTTTGCATCCCGTCATTCTTACAATGCCAGAAAGTACCGATTTGGAGTTTTAGATAAAAAAGAGCATTATTTTTTTCCGCCCGATAAACAGCGCTTAATTTCATTAATTCCAGTATAAAGAACTAAATTTAATTACTATCGTTTTGCATAATAAACAAGACGTAGTTAAAACACTGTTCTCTAGCAAATCTGCAAAACAAAGAAGCTGGCGCCATCTACCTAAAATTCATGCATTGATAAATGCACTTGATCTATTATTGTTGTTGTTGTTGTCGAAGAGGCTTCGTTAGATTTAAGGGGAAAACATAATGATTTTCACTATAATATCGGTAAGTGAATACACAAAGAAGGCCAGCAGCACGCGAGGCTATAACATATACAACACTGTATCACCTATTATAGACAAATTTTGTTCTTATAATATAATATAATATAATAGATTCAACATTTGATCTGGGTCGTTCCGTAAATCTTGTTTCACTTTAGAAAGTACATGTATTGTTGTTAGGCACAATTAGATACTGTGCGTGAAGGAATGACTATATTAAAAAAAATGAATTGACCATTTGTAAGTGAACATGAAAAATAGTCAATGTAATCAAGTTTGTACCTATATAGAAATTTAGGAGCCATGATGTAATTACGAGATGAGCTCAATGTCGTCCTGTTACCGTTCCAGTAACCTCCTTTTCATTCTTTTAAGACAAGGCAATTAATCGCTTCACCTACTTACCTACTTGTGTCAAAGATTTCAAAGACCCGTAGTGTTACAAAATGCTTTATGAAATTAAGCATTCACTTCACTTTTGAAATGCCGGACATGTGTTATTTTCATATTACATATAGTTCATGCACTGGGCATGCACTAGTTTACTTATTCCATTGGAATTGCTGTTTGATTATGTATTTTAGTACGTAGTCTTTTCAACTGAACACATTTGGGCTTAGTATATTTTTAAGTATTTTGATAAAGTACATAACAAATGCATGATCAACAGCGGGTTATATTAGGTAAGATGGAAGACGAGTGATAGCCAAAAGAATGAAAGGCGAGCTTAATTGAAAAATACTGACAACGTAGTTCTTTCATTAGGCATAACGTTTTGGCGTGTAAAGTATGAAATTTACATGCTTTACAAGAGTTGATGCCAGCACGTTTAGATGTGCATGAAAATACAGTGTTGGTTTAGTTTGATCATAGGAAGCGTGATGTTACTTGTATCTCGTAAATTAACTTTTTTTTTTAATCGAGACGAAAAGAAACAGAGCGCAACTTCCCAAGTGTTAGAAGTCTATATATTTTATGTAGAGTTAAAAAATAAAGCCTACTAAAATCTGAATTATTATGATTAGAAGTCTATGCTTTTATACTAGTTCAAATAATACATTATGTTGTTGTTCGTTGTAGGGCAAAATTAAAACTATTATTTATATTGTGAAATTAAAATCGTAATAGGGTGAAGACTTTGGTTGTTGACAGTTGTTGTGGTTAATGGAGTCCAATATAATACCTGTCTTATTGAGGGCACCTTAAAGGTCCATTACTAAGGGAAAGTGAGTTGGCAATTTTTTTCATAACCAGTGCATAGACTTCTGCAAGACACTAAATAATGAAGATTGGCAGGTCAAATTTTACAGAAGGTCTTTGGAACTCAAAGAAATGTATGTGTATTATGTTGAAATTTCAATGAATCGACAGAATGACCCCCCAGGTCTTTTTAACTTTCTTCATACTTCATAGAAAAATAATTGTACATATACTGCGATTTATTTCGAATCTCTACATACCAACTTTCATTTTCCAATAAAATGAAATAGTTTCTGTGCTTTTTAAAAGAAATTAAAATGTTCACTTTCCTTAGTATTGGACCTTTAATATACGTATCGGCGAGCATTTAGTTAAAGCCACTCACCTTCCATGAGCTTGAAGTATGAAATATTTCAATGAAAAGCAGCGATAATGTAGAGTTTACGACCGATATTGCCATGATATTACTACATTACACATGATAAGGAATTATGTTGCGAAAATCTTGACAAAACGGAAATATCCGTTTTAAATCTGATTCTTATAAATCTGCTAGGACGGTATATTTATCTAAATGCTTTCTTACTGTAAAATAAAGACTGACAACCTACTTATAGTGGTTAAGTCAAATGGAACATGCAATGCAGAAAGAGGTTTAAGAATATGTTAAAAGATAGTATTTAAAAGCACGAAACAGAATTACATCTTCAGAGTAAGTAGGTTTATAGTCACTTTAGACAAAAATAGTTCGTTCTGTTTCAGTTTGTTGTAGGGTTCATTTTAAACACTTTAGCGATCTTAGTTAGCATGAAAGCAACATACATACGTAAAATATCAGATTCATTTGGAAACTGTTCCTTTCCAAATGCTTACAAAGAGTACAGCCTGTGAGAAGCATACATTGTGCCAATGAATTAACATTTTCAAAATTCAAAACCTTCCCATGACAAATTGATTTAAAGTGAATATGCTGTTATTTAGCTTGGTTAATTTTAGTGTGATTCTACGATTATACGCTGACTGCGAATAATCTGAAATGAAGTTTTGTGAGTAAATGATTTGAAAGATATTTATATGAATGTCAGATGAGTCACTTATCACCAGGTCCAATGCATTTTATTTCTAAAATTGAATGAAAAACATGAAGGTGCAAACTCTCACACAACAGCGACATACCTCCTTTTGCTATCGCTAAATTTGCAAGTCGATTAATATTTCACGTCATCTTCCTTGACAGTTACATCAGTGCATTTTTAATATATGCAAATACATCATAAAACTGTGATAAATTCTTGTTTGAAAGTAATATTTTATCTCCATGTCGTCATGTGTATACAAATGATAAGAAAAGTAAAGCAAAAATCACCTTAAACATGCATTGTGTGTATACTGCGTATAAGCATGTCTGCACTATAAAGCGTCCAAAAATTGCATATATCCTTGCTTTGTATACACTGGCCTGTTTCCATATTATCAAATATATGAAATAACAAGGATCAATGTTGCAAAGCCACGTTGCAAAAACGCATCCTCCGCAAGATATAGAAGTATTGTAAATAACTTTCTCAGATAATTACAAAAGAAGTTTAAATTTTCGGAAATTTGTCTAAAGAATTTGCGTTATAACTGACAAAGTACAATTCTATCCACCGGTATGAAATCCTTCACACGGTTTCAGTTTATAGTCTAAGTTAATTTCTTCTCAAGGGTTGCCAAGTCAAACTGTACAAAAATTTAGAATTGATCCTTAATTTGGAAGATTATTTTTAATCACGCACCTCGTGCCTTAAACTTGCTCTATGCGGGGTAGATTGGCAAAATTAAAAGTTCATCATAAGATTTATAGAAATGACTACTTTTACACAAATAAAATCTAGTTATTTAATCAATTTTACTTGGTATAAAGATCACTGGTAATATCTGAAACATTTGGAAGATCTTAGTATCTTATGAATAACATACTTTCAATTATTGTTCTAGGGTCACTTTGCACATGGAAATATCTTCTAAATTATAGATGTTCTTAGTACGGCGTTCAGATGTGTAAGGGCTTATAACTTATGAAACAGAAAAGAAAACACTAGTAATCATGTAACGGAAATAGTTCTATTTATTTCAAACGAACAGCCTTGTTATTTCAAAAACTTGGACTTTACAGTTATAGAAAAGCGTTCATAGTATATGCAGCATGACATTTTAGAGAGAGAAAAAACTTTGTGGTAAAATGACGGATTGTCGACATGTGATTTTCATATTTATGAATCAGATCAGTGTAAGATGAGTCAAAATATTTTCGCTTTAAGCTTTTAAAATATAAACAGGTGATTTCTTTGGACATAAAAGCGTCCTCACGTTTTCATAGCGAAATGTCAAGAACCTTGTTTGCACAGGATTTTATCAATACAGGCTACATAATATTATACTAATTGCCTTTGGATGACTAAAACAGTAGGAATAATTACTACTATGGCAAAATAATGTGTGATTATTTAAAAAACAAAATTTGATTCTATCCGCGAGACTAACGTACATTAGAAAGATATCGTTTTGTAAACATATTGTCAGTCAATATTGTTACAAACTTATTTGCTGCTTAAAGCTGGAGAAAACTTACATTTGACGCTTTGAGAGATTAATATCTGATGCAATCTTTGCCCAACAATATTTTTTGAGGGTAATTTGGCAAATCTCGTAGTACATTGTATAAAATAATTACAATTTTATATAAAAAGTAGACTTTTTATTACGCATGACTAGTTTTCAAAATATCTCTTGGGACGACTGACGAATAACTGACAAAAATACAAACTTAGCTTTGCATTATATTAGTTTCGTCAATTGTTAATTACCGCAGATAAATACGAAGATAAAAGGGGACCTGTATCATGCAAATATAATCAAGATTATCAATTTCATTGATAGCATTTACTCTACTTATTGGAAAGTCATAATGTACACTTATCAGTCGCCACACTGGGTTCCAAATTTTGATAGTGTATGTAGGGGGCGGGGCACGTGTTGGTAAAAACAAATAAAAGACGGTGCTACTTGTAGCAGTGAGCACAATGCCAAACTTTACAGTGCAGATTCACCGGAATATCACGCCGTACACACGTGACATGATATCCCACCTAGATATTTTATACTGACAACGACTAAATAAATCCTCTAAATGCTAAACGCCAAGCGATGAAGCTACTACTACCAGTTTTTCAAAAGTATTTGGTATGGCGCGGCAAAGTAGCGGACCTCATGACCTTCAGCAGCCGAAGCGGGCGCTCCACTACTAGGTTATTGAGGTGGTTTTAAACCTCGATTGTGGCGTAGATTTCTTTATGTCAGGAGGTAATACACCTGTCTTACTAAAGTTCTGTGAATCTACACAGATGCCCGTTTGTGCCTGAAATATTGCTTTAAGGAAAGGCAGCACATTGGGTCTTCGAAAGCTAAAACGTCTCTATATAATCTTCAACTGTTCAGATTTGACTTTAAACCCTACAAAAAAAAAAAAAAAAAAAAACAACAAAAAACAAGAAAAAAAAACAACAACAACAACAACAAAAACAAGTCCATATATCCATAACAGAATAGATAAAACAATCATGTAGTTGTCAGTAATATATTGCACAAAAATATATATCCCATTTATGTCACGATTAAATATACATTCTGATATATGATAACAAAACACTTATTATTAATACTGTAAAGCTACAGCAAATTAACCGGCATGTAGCTAATATCTAAACGAGAACAAAACGAAAAAAAAAAAAAAAAAAAAAAAAAACCTTTTGATATAACCAGAAGGAGCACAACAAAGTGTCGAGGATGATTTAAACAGAATACTTGAGAAATACTTGGTACAAGAAGAACAGTTTCATTTGAAGGTCATTTGTTTTCGGAGTATACAGGAAAAGTATGAAATATGAAATATTCAAAAGCACATAGTATTTTAGCTGTATAATAATGTAAAATGAAAAAAAAATGTTAACCTACTTTATAATCCCCCATTTTGCCTTCGTATAAGACACTAAATTCATACAACGCTATAAAAAGCATTTATTGTTTTTTTTTATTGTTCAATACTTTAGCCTGCTTTAAAGCTATCTTCAGTTTGGTTATAATGCTTAATTTCTGAATATAGTGTTAACTGTTTGTTGAATATATTGTTAACTGTTTGTTTTCCATGGTGTTGACAAATAACATTCAAAATCATAATCATAATTATATATCATGCTATCTTACAAATAGCCCTGACAACTCGATATCGTTGTTTTAAACAAATATTCATTTCAAACAGCAACGAATAAAACAGAACTAGTCCACCCGCCGGATTTCTTATTCAACTATTACAGTTTCTAGCAATCCATCTTCTTTGAAATATCTCGTGAGGGATGTTGCACTTTCCATTACCTCTCACAAACAGACTCAATCAAACCGAGTCTGTTATCATTTTGCCTGGTTGCATTCCAAGCTTCCAAATGATCTTCTTGTAATCTTTATCAACTCTCTCAGCTCTCTCAACAGCGATGTGTGCCGTGTGGCGGCCGTAAAAAGTCTCTTCGTACTTTGATTCTATGTTATTATATTTTCTGGTCATATGGAATCATGGAGTCTATTCAAAATCTATTTAAAGCCGGTCCTAGGGGACATGAGGGCTGTTGCACTTTCCATTACCTCTCCTGAACAATTTCGTTCAGACCATGTCTGCTATAATTTTGCATGGTTGCATTCTATGCTTCCAAAGGATCTACGTGTAGATTTTATTATTTTACAAGTTTGTAAAATGTTCATAAAATGAAAATTATTAACACTTTAGCATTGACACTAATTTATTAAGCAATAATATAAATAAAAAAGCATTCACGTTAGACAGGTTGCGTTGCAAAGAAGATTTTGCTTGCAACTTATTTCAGAAAGATCATTGCTCCAAGACTTTTGAAGTGAGCATACTTCATTTTCATTTGCCTCCCTTACACAGCCTTACATATTTTCTTTTGATAAAAGTTTCTCTGGTTTTAGAATTTTCATCATTGGTGTCATTTTATGATAATAACTCTTCAGAATTCTATTTACATATCATAAAATCTAAAATAGTTAATTGAATATTAATTTTAAGCATCAGTCGCAAATACAAAGCTTTTACTTTTAAAACATTGAAACAAAAGCGAAGTAGGCTTTTCTTTTATCTAGTACAACAGTTTAACATTGACCTTGTTCGCAGTAAAATCTGTACCAAGCTACCTAAGTTTTTATTGTTGAGATAAAACTGCTTAATTACTATATTGTCCAAATTGATAATTTACATAATCATATTCTGTTTCTTAGGCCCGGGATCGTCGTTGCTATTTGAAGAATGCCTTTTTAATTATTTTTAACACCATAAAAGTCAAAATCAAACCACATTTAAAAGAGCCAACTGACAGCTGACAAAAGATATAAAAATATCTTATTTTGTTAAAGAGTGAGCTCAAATATCCAGGCGTACTGATCGGTTTTCTACCAAACATACTTTTAAGAAAGCATAATATTCATTTATAAAGTAATCTGTGCGTTGATAACGAGTGATTACGTACAACTTCAACATCGTGAAATATGGTAATTATATATAACTCTTTATTAAATCTGTAACGCATTTCTTGGTGTAACTGACGGCGGTTGAGGCTTAACAAACTACAAAGGAATATAGTAAGAACGTAAACGAAATGTGTAGCACCCTCACGTCCCCTAGCTAAATCGGAACTCCGTAACAATTGAATAGACTGTATGGTTCTAAAGAACAAGAAAATAAAACAGCACTAAGTCCAAGTATGGGAAGACTTTTTACAGCCGCCACACAACACTTAAAGACTAGATCTATTAGAAACTTTAGTACCATACATATTCGTTGGGACTAATTTTCGAGAATTTTGTGGTTGTGTCAATCAATTCCGACGAAATTGCAAATTTTCTATTGCTTCTTTATCTGAGAATTTAAAATCCAATGATAAGTGTCCACACAAAATAAACGTTTTGTTTTACAAAACCACGAAATTTAATGTCAATGAAACTTATTGATTTTACATTAATCAGTTTGGAAATCAATTGACATTATATCTTATACAGAACAAATACAAAAGTGAAAGCTGAAAGTATTTTATCCTTATTGGAATAATTGTCAGTAATGTGTTCAGTCTTCATAAATCAATTTGATTGAAATAAACATCTAAGTGGCTAAAATTATTTTAAACATGTTGTTAAAATGAAAAGATGATTGATCTTAGATAGCATCATATTAGACAGTAACATAAGTAAATTTGAAATGATTTGCGAGTATGACAGTTGTTAAAAAAGTCTGTTCATCGAAGTATTCTAAGCAATTCAGTATTAAGTTTCTATCAGAATCTCATAAATGTATCAATTTACTAACAAATATTGCGTATTAAACTACATCAGCATATCGTACGAAATAGTCATTTCTAACCTTTAGCATGCTAGATAAATTGTCGTCTGCTGGAAATGTCGTCTGTTAAAATTGAAAAGTTCATTCAATTTGCTCCAAAATTGGAAGAAATATTGTCAGAGTAGCAAACAGGTTGGAACCTGATCAGACGCCGATTTAATCGGCGTCTGATCTGGTTCCAAGCTGTTTGCAAAGGCTGTTAAATTCGCCTGCAGCAGGCTAAGGGTTAAGTAAGATTTTGTTTCAAATTCTGAAAAACATAAAAGAATCTAAAAAACATCTTTTAGTTTTGTTTGGTTTTATTTTATATATTGATAAAGTATATTCTCATCAACTGTCAAGTATTGATTTTAAAATCAACAATCGAAACAACAGTCATTAAGTGACACGTAAATATTCTCTCCATTTTAGACATTAAGAGGCCATTCAATGTATCACAGAAATGTCCATTAGCATGTGCGCAACGTGACCGCATCTCTTTAGACGTGACAGAATCTCTGTTGACATTGAAACGTGACGGGAACCCTGCTGACATCTAACCTAGCTTTACTCTTGCAGACTTGCAGACTGCTCTATGTGTGACTTGGTCTCTGTAGACTGCTCAATGTAACTAGATCTCTGTAGACTATTCGGCGTTGCTGTACCTCTGTAGACCGCTAAACGTGACTAGACCCCTGTAGACTGTTTAACGTGACTAGAGACCCATGTAGACTGCTCATCGTGGCTAGACCTCTAATGGCTGACCGACGTAACCTGAACTTCGGATTCAGCTCTGAGTCTGTCTCCTTTGTCTTGTGACATGACTGTTGCTTACCTGCTGCATGCCTGCCTGCTATAATTTCCCATACTTCTCAACGGGAAAGTTGTAATTGTTTGGACTCCAACAGTTAAAATTACTCTTGGGGAAGTACTTAACTTTTATAAACACCACAGACAACTGGTAAACGTTCTCATAATTTAATTTTTAAAACCTTTATATTTTCTCTTGTAAATTAAAGACAAATGTTGCATAAACAGTAGTAAATTTGTCAAATTTATGTCACTACGGTTTTATTATTTCCTAACACCTTTAAATTGCAAAAAAAAGTAAAACATAGAACATTGCACCACTTAGAATTTCGATATCAAGCCAAATCAATTGTAAATTTAAACAAAACCCAAAAGCGATGTATATAAGTCAATTGCAAAGTTGAAGATCACAACTGGAAATGAGACAGCTTCCCTGTACAGCTACAGGATCAGCCCATAACCTACAGCGTCGAACTGTGGAAAATGAAGACTCCATAGAAAAGTTGTAGGATCACCCAAAACCCGTAGTGTGGAAATGCAACAGAATCATAAAGAGACATACCATGACCTTTCAATGACATGTTAAACATCTACAATAAAACAGCTAAAATCAGTTATAAGGCCGTTCCACAAGCTTCGCTGTTCACTGAAAATCAATATAACGTATGTGTTTAGCAAGTGCGCTGTGAAAATTACTTTAAATGTACTGAAAACCTCTAGAAATTAAATTACTTATCAGAAATCTTTAGTAAAGATTGCTACATAAAGATTTTACACTAGGAAAGAAAAAATGAGGAATAAAGTATTGTTGACATTAGTCGCAAAAACTGAATACATTCACAAACTTTGATAAAGTTTTGAATTTGAAAATGTCTTCAAAAAAGAGAAAACAGCTGGCACCGTATGTAATTTCTGATATTGCCTTTTGAATATACCTTATGACAATAGTCAACTTCAAGCAGCTTTGTCACCAGTAAAAGCTACACAAATAAAAATAAACAACCAAAGTGAAAGAATGAAGAACGAGAGAAAAATTAAATTTTTGGAATATTTTAACATTACTTCCGAAAATGTTTGGATCTACTTGAAAAAGTAAGTCCAGTGAAAAAACTCTCTCATGAAAATTCAGTTATTCGGACAAAGTATTTATCCACTCGGATGTTTTTTTGGCTGATTTAGATTTAAACATCATGGTCTTTATTACTGCTGATAATGTACAAGTATGATGTGCTCGTAGGAAAGAAACAGATATTTCTTCAAGTAATACCGATTTTGCGAACACTCCTCAACATTTTTGTGTAAATTATGTTTTCCCAGAAAAAGCATTGGCTCGAAATATGCGAAAACTTGTACTACTGAAATGTTTAATGTGATTTTAACACTAAGACCATACTTAAAGAAGTTATTCCATTTTTAAGGAGAAGATTACAAATTTATCTGCATTGCATGTCGGAAGACATTTTCCTTACACAACTGCAGTAACAGACACTTCTGTTAAATAATTGCTTTATATAAGGAAAGGAATACCTTAGAAATTGTTCAGTCATGCTGGACCAAAAGAACAGCGGAGAAATGCAAACCAATCCTAATGCCATATAAAGTGCACTTCTTGGACCATCTTACTTATTTGTTTAATAATTAATATTAATTTCACGTTTACAAAGGTCAACATGGGCGTTAAATGTGCCTTTTTTGAAAGGCAGACTTTGTATTATTTTCATTCAGGCCTACGTTGCTTGAGGACAAATAAAACGTCTGTGAAGAAATAACTTCTCTTGGAACGTGTTTCATTCACGAAGAATAAAGAAATACAGAAAGGGAGTTTAACTGGCTTTGATCAACAAATATTGGAAACTCCAAGAATTTGTCATATTATGCAGCGCGAGCGGCGAGCGTGCCTACTTAAAGACGGAATTAATGTCACGGGGTTAAATCACTTATTCCATAAATAAAAAAAATAAAAGTTTCACGCGTCTGAAAAATCTACTTTATCGGAAGATCAGCGAAAATGACAGCCAATACTATCGCTTGAATAGATACTCCGATAACAGTCTGCAAATTCAAACTTGGTTGCTGTTACGTGCAGACGACAATTTAATCTATTGTTATGTAAACAGCCTTACAGTAAATAGCTGCCACCTTTTCCGTGCTTTACAAAAGATAATTTTAAAACGTTCCGTGCACGGCAGGTTTTAAAGTTAAGATGTTCTTAGCAAATTAAAACTTGACACTTCTGAGTCTTCAGAGAAGTAGATGATTTGTTCTAACTTGTCCCTGGACAAATGGATAAAGGTATTTCTACACCCCTGTAAGTCAATCTGATCACCTTGGTCTAGTGTATTTTAGTGTATTTTATTTTTGATACGGTAAAACGAAATTCCATGGCTTACGATTGCCTGAAATGTATTTGCATATATCACAGAACGTAATAAAACAAAACATTGCTGTGGCGGTTTAAAACGTGTATACTATATTTACTAAACGCAGAATTATATGTACATGTATGTTTGCAAATGTTAGGTTTATGCAATTTTGGCGATTTTTGCGTCCCGCCAGAAAGTATCGAGCTGGTCGTTTAAGATAAAATAAAGTAATATTTGTCCGCCTGATAACAGTGCTTTATTTAATTAACTCCAGTATAAAGAACAAACTTTTATTTCACTTGTGAGCTGCTATCGTTTTGCATTATAAAGAAGACGTGATTGTTTCTGCAGTAGTTAAAAACATTTTGCTTTAGCAAATCTGCAAAAGCAACGAAGCTGGCGCCATCTACCTAAAATTCCTGCATTAAGGCTGAACACCAGTAAATCCGGCTGTTCTTTATTTCATGTAAAATCTATCATATCAGATTTTCGGAAACTTATATCCCATGAAGAACTATATTGCTACTGCGTTAAAAGAAAACAGGATTTTAACTTATATATAAGAAAATTACAATTCGTTAAATACAAGCCGCTGTATTTACTCCATTTCGCTTCAGTCAATGTCTCTTTTCGAGATACAAAGTTCTTACGCCGCCATTTTTACCTAGCATGCGATAGAACATTCCGATTTCAAAATAATCTGAAACGCGGTAGAGTTAGAGAGGAATCGACGAACGGCACGAGGAAAAGAAGAAAGGTTAGCACTATTTGTATTTGGACTAATTGTGACTAGACATTCCGAGGCTCACATTTGATTTGGTAGTGATCAGCACAGAGTAAAACCTATGAGAAGTATACAGTGTTCTAATCAATTAACATTTGCAAAACTTAAAACAATCCTACGACAATCTTCTCATAAAAAACTCATTTAATAAAATCCGTTAGAATGGCCTTTGGATACATAGAACGCAACAATGCAAAAGTAATAGCAGACTCGGTTTGATTGAGTCTGTTCATGAGATGTAATGAAATGTGAAACACTCCTCATGCCGCCTGACACCGGCTTATTATACAAGCGGAACTCATTTATCTTACATATCGAATGGACTCCATGGTCCCAAAGGACCAGAAAAAATAACAACACCGAGTCCAAATCCGAATCTTCTTATATTAAGCTTGCTTGATTTTGTTGCCATTCTACGAAAATACCCTGTTGCGAATAATCAGAAATGATCAGATGATCTGTGATTAAATATTCTGAAAGCTTAATTAATGAATGTCAGATGAATAACTTATCACCTGGTCCAACGCATGTTTTTTTCTAAAAATGAAAGAGATACATGGAGGTGCAAACTCCCACACTACAGCGACATACTGCCTTTTACTGCTAAATTTGCAATCACGCCAACATAAGTTGACAATTTGATCAGTGCATTTTGATAAATGCTAATACAACATAAAACTGTGATAAAATGCTTGTTTGAAAGTAATTCTTTGTCGCCATGTGAATTTCTAATTTATGAAGACAAATATTAGATCAGACGAATGAAACATGCACTGTCTGTATACTGTGTATAAACATGTTTGTGATTGTAATTCTGCACGATACAGCGTCCAAACATTGCATATATCATTGCTTTGCATAAGCTATTTCCATAGTAAACTTTGTCATTATTGGGTATATAAAGAGCGAGGATCAATATTCAACTCAACAAGTAAAACCACGTTATAAAGAAACAAAACAAAAAACCGCATCATCCGCAAGTTTGTTGTGAAATATCGTAATTATCTTTACATGTACTTTCTCAGACAATTATAACTTAAGAAAAACAAGTTTAAGTGTTCGGAAAATTGTCAAAAGAATTCGCTATATAACTAACACAGTACAATTCTATCCACAGGAATGACGTTCATTCACATGGTATCTATTGTATTTTTACACTCAATTTATAAAGTTAGGTTTATTTCTTCTCAAGAGGTTGCCAAATCAAACTGGACAAAAATTTAGATTTGATGCTTAATTTTGAAGATTACTTTTTTCATGCGCTTTGTGCCTTACACTTGCTCTTTGCGGGGTAAATTGCCACAGTTAAAAAAATCACCATGATGTTGTAGAAAAGACGACATTTACACAAAGAAAAACAGGTTATTTATACAGTTTTACTGGATATTAATATCACTGGTAGTATCTGAAACATTTGGCTGAGTATATTATGAATAACGTAATAATTGTTCTTTGGTCACCTTGCACATGAATTTTAAACGTTCTTAGTACAGCCTTTGGTTCTGTAAGTGCTTATAACTTATGAAACGAGCAATCTTGTAACGGAAATAGTGTTATTTATTTCAAATATCAGTGTTGTAAGCCCACAATATTCAAACAGAATATGTCATTTACAAGTACATGTAGTACGTATTGCTTAATTGGCAAGTAAATTAATACTAAACATTGTCCTAAACGTAATTTTACAGTTACAAAAAATGCGTTTATAGTAAATGCATCATAACATTTAAGAGAGAAAAAAACTGTGTGATAAAACGATAATTTATTCGGATTGTCGACATGTGAATTTCCAATTTATGAATTCGATTATTGTATCAGATGAGTCAAAATATTTTCGCTTTAAGTTTTTGGTGTGCATAACCTGGTGCTTTATTTGGACATAAAAATAATGTTTAGTTTTCTAAAAATAGTTCAAATTATTGCTATAAAATTGACAAAATATGAGTCTATCCGTCAGACTGAGATTTATTGTATAAACATATTAGGAGTCAATATTTTACAAACTTACTTGCTGCATAAGGAGAAAATCTTGCATTTGACGCGTTTAGAAATCAATTCCTCATTCACTTTTGCACAACAATTATTTTCAAGGGTAATTTGGCAAAGCACAACGTACATTGTACAAAATAATTACAACTTCCAATAAAAAACTAGACTATCTATTCCGCATGACTGGTTTTCAAAATATCTCGTGGGATGACTGACGAATAACTGACAAACGAACAGACTTAGCTTTGCGTTATATCACTTTCATCAATTGTTAATTACCGCAGATAAAAATGAAGATAAAGCAGAACACGTATCAATTAAATATAATCAGGATTATCAGTGTCATTGATAGCATTGAAAAGTCATAACGTACCACAATCTCCAAGGCGGGTCATCAGATCACTTACCAATAACCGCTATGGGTTCATATAAACATTGATACTACGGTGCCTTCTTGTGGCAGTGATCACAATGCCAAACTTTACAGTGCAGACTCACTGGAATATCACGCCGTAGACACGTGACACGATACCCCAACCGATAACGAGTTGACCAGTATAAATAAATCCTTTAAATGCTGAATGTCAAGCGATGAAGCTACTTGTACCAATTTTGAAACACTTCTCGTATAGCGCGGCAAAGCAAAGAACCCATGACCGTCAACAGTCGAAGCGGGCGCTCTACAGCTAGGCTCTCGGGGTAGTTATTAAACCGCGATTGTGGTGTAGAATTCTTTTATGTCAGGAGGTCATACACCTGCTTACTGAAGATCTGTAATTCTACTCAGATGTCGGTTTGTGTCTTAAATAATGATTGGATGGGCGCTAGCACTTAGGGTCTTCGAAAGCTAAAAACTCACCATATGACCTACAGCTGTGCAGATTTGACTTCAAGACCTACAGAAACAAACAAAAACAAAATCTATATATCCATAAACAGGATAGATAAAACAAGCATATACTTGTCAGCAATTTATTACACAAAGAATATGTTTCCCATTTATGTCACGACTGAATATGCATTCTAATATGATAACAAAACACTTATTATTAATACTGTAAATATAAAGCAAATCAAACAATAAGTAGCTTATAATACAAAAAAAAGAAAAAAACGTTTTAATATAACCAGAATGAGCACAATAAAGAAAAAGAGATGCCTTAACCAGGTGACGTGGTACAGGTAAAGCGGTTTGATTTAAAGGCCCTTTTTTCAGAGAAGTATACAGGAAATGTCTGACACCAAATTATACTAAAGTATAGAATTAAAGCATTCAAAAGTACATAATATATATCATAACGGTATAAACATGAAAAAATCGGGATATTACAAAATAGTTAATCTATATTTTAGTATAAATTCGGAGAATATAAGGGTACAAAAAGTCTTGAGCGCAACGGTTGTCTGGAGATATTATGTAGGTCGTCTTCGGAATGGAACTTAGCATGACGTCAGGATTATACTTATGCTGTTACAACGTAGCTCCTTGGGTCGTTCTCCTCGGTTCAAATGTGGTACAAAAGTTTTGCACATTACCATAAACTTTTTGATAATGATATCCTAAAAACGGGTACCATTCAGTATACACTATCATTTTACAAACACCAGTCGTAGGTCTAAAATAGTATTTATTTCAGCTGTTCGTAAAAGAGGAAATTTTACTACGTAGTTGATAATATTTTTACGTCACTTTACCAGCTTGAAGGTTAAAAATCTTAAAATAATTTATTAAATCCCGAGCAGATCATAGTCTACACTGTTCGCTATTCAGTCAGTAACTTTTCAGTGAACACCCCTTTGAATAATAAATGGTACTGCCCAAAATGAATGATGGACCAGTTCATTTTAGAAATTTAGCAGGCTAAGGGTTAAAAACAGTGCATTGCCATTATTTTAGTACATGTTAAAATACAGTCATATATGTTATTATTCGGTCTGATCACATTGTTACTGTTGAATTTCTAAAATGTTCAAATTATTCATTTGATAGCAAGTACCTTATAAATAAAATTTACTTCAACTGATTAACTGGACGCAATGGGAAAAATCCATTTCATCAGCTGAATTGTTAATACAGGTTTGCAGTCAAATAAGGACGAGAGGGTAAGCAAGTAAAATGCTATTCAAACAACCATTTTAAATTTGAAGGTTTCAGAAACGCATGAATGAAATAACTGTTAAATTGCCACAACCTCAGACACACTTTATTCATAGCACATGTTACAATTGCCTATCTTTTTGAACAAGCAAGGTGTTGATGAGACACTTTTTATGTACACTGAGATAACTTTAAATGAATATTTGTTCTTCCATGGTATTAAAATAGTTTGCAATAAACTTAGTTTATAAAGTCAAATATACTATTCACTACACATTCTCCTCAAAACTGGTAAATCGAATCACCTGCATTTCACCGATGTTGGTACAAACCTCACTTTGGATTTATAAATTCTAAACGTGAGGAAGCCATCCAGCTGGCTTATGGAATGTCTGGAGTTTTACCCACGTGCCCGCCCGTGATGAAACAATGCCCGGATGGGCACATGGGTCTTCGTCCACCATGAAAAGCTGGAAAGTCGCCATATGACCTATAATTGTGTTGGTGTGACGTTAAACAAGAACAAAACTCTCAAATTTGGTAAAGGTGGGAAAGTGTATGGTCAATGAGAGTTTTGTTTGCGTCAGACCTATCAACATCGGCATTGTTAATATCGTTGAAAAATGCCAAATAACATTTTTGTCTTTTTCTGATGTTTAGGGATGTCGTATCTTGATCCTGAAGGTGATTTATGCGGTTAATCAAGAGTTGTACCTCAGTATAGGATATGGTTTTGAAACGATAGAAATATTACAAAAGATATTTTGGTATGTATACTGAAATTTACTAAGTGAAATCTTATTTGAGCCGTGCCATGGGAAAACCAACATAGTGGGTATGCGACCAGCATGGATCCAGACCAGCCTGCGCATCCGCGCAGTCTGGTCAGGATCCATGCTGTTCGCTAATAGTTTCTCCAATTCCAATAGGCTTTAAAATCGAACAGCATGGAGCCTGACCAGACTGCGCGGATGCGCAGGCTGGTCTGGATCCATGCTGGTCGCATACCCACTATGTTGGTTTTCTCGTGGCACGGCTCATTTATTAGAAGACTCTTTGGAAGAATGGATCGTAACAAAGTGAACAAAATAACAAAATGGCTTTGTTCCTTATTTGCCATTTCCGTTATCTCTTGAATTGCCTAACATAATATGTAAATACATTTACAAAATATTGTTTTGTTTTAATAAAATCGAAAATATGGATGTGATTTTGTTTGGAAAGTGTAAAGTTTGTTTTCAAATGCAAACATTTAGTCCTTTATTATGATGATGACGTTGTCCGATGAGTACCAACAAGTTGATTATTAAGTGAAAGATAATGTACCATGACTAACGGAATCTTACACAAAATGTAACTTAAGGAAGTTCTGCACGTTTGATAATCCGGAAGTGATGGCATAACGTCATTTATCCGGATAACATAGAATAAAGCCTGGATTCGGCGTACGGTAAAGAAAATCATTATTTGAATTTATAACAACCCGTGAGTAAATTTACTGCAATGGCAATGTTACTACCTTTCTAAAGTTGCAATATGATTTTAAAATATCTGACAGGTTAAATAATTCAAAATAATGTCATAAAACCAGATTGAAATATGCGGATCACATTATGGGTAAATACCTCAAAAACAGGAACACGGACCTATACATTTTATTTCACAAGGCCATAAGTTTATTTACAACTGTGAGAAGTGTCATTAAAATCTACATTGTAGAAAATTTTCTATTTGCGAAAATGTAATGAAAGTTGTGTTTTCTCCATAGACTCCCGTTATGAAAACTTGCGTATGGTCCAATTTTTTAAAATCAGTCTAGCAAAAAATCAAACACAAGACCCTATCATTTATATGCTGAATTTTGTAAGTATATTCTTAAGTTTTGAAAAATCAGGGTAAAATCAAATTCTGCACTGTAGAAAAAATTTGATCCAAACGTGCAGAACTACCTTAGTTTAAACATATTTTTATTCCGAAATGCATGAAATATTTACAATACAACATTCCAGGAATTGGAACTACCTTAATAACTACGTATGGTAATATTGAGTTCTTTCACAAATAAAACATATAGTTTATTATCTCACGGTACAACAGGTCTGTTTCTTATCTTGAATACTTATCCAAGTAAGCAAACCTATTTGCATTCGTTGACAGTGCAATGTCCAAAGAGCAATATGTATTCATACATACGCATTATTCCACTACCGGTTTTGACCGGGGAACACTTAAATGGACATTAATTCGTATTTTTATCTGTCCCTTTCCAAGATTAAACCAAATTGAATTCAGCCGCAGAATTATAATAACATTGTTATGTTCAAGAAGTATGCTTTATTCAATTTCAGCAGCAATTATAACCAAACTAAGAACAAATGTTCCCCTTTATCAATTGCCCGCTCTTTTAAATCTTTGCACTCATATTGATTAGGCCTCCTGACTTGTGTATACGGACAAATCACTGATGAATTGTTTTGAAACGATTGATATGCCCGTTAAGAATAAATATATACTAATTTGTTGCATTTAGAGTTTTGGCTCTTTGGCCCATCAATAAATTTAAACAATCAAATCAAGATTAAAAGTATGTGTAGGAACTCCGTTTTTTTCGTCTTGTTGCTATTTCAGTTATTCATGTACCAGGTATAACAAGTAATTATTTGATCAATTTAAGACTATAAAATGAACCTTTAAACAAAGTAAATTGTTATTTTATTTTCCATTATATGTATTTTAAAAGAAACGTTTCATAGGAGTTTTGCTCTGGTGACCAGGGGATGGGGAGTGGGGCGGCAATTTCTGAAACAATGCATATTTAACACATTTGTTTGGCCATTGGAAGGCGACGTTTGACAAAATATTTTGATTTTTTATTTTACTTTACGAACATCCATCTTTGTAAGGCCCTGTAAAATAAACAATATTTTGGGTCTGGTTACTGTACACTAAGATGCCAGTAGGGTAAAATGAGGTTCGTGTGAGATTCATTTATGATGTTTTAGATTCCAGTCTTTTTCGTGTAAGATTCATCATACAATTACTGTTTCGGGTACGTCGGAGATTAAACCATGTAGTTTTTAATCCCTACCATAAAGACAGTGTGAAAATATAGTAATATGGTACTAAACAAGTAAACGTTACAAGCGTTTGCAATAAGGTTTAGACGCACATGTGAAAATAGGACAATATCATTTATGTCCTTTCTATACACAAATATTGCATACATATATTTTTTCCATTAAATAAATGATAGGGTTTAATTGTTAAAAAATGCATCGAAATTACTTTGCGCAGAAATTTTTCTTAAAGACGCACCACATAACATCTGTATTCTTTTGTATTTCAGTGATGGTAATTATACACGATTTGCATGAAAAATTGAAAAATACTTCTTCTTACAAATTGACAGTGACATATATTCGGCCAAGACAATTTGTTTAATGTTTAAACAATTTACTAAATGAATTGGTTTAGGTCACACTTTGTTTGTTTATGGTAAAATACTTTTTTTCCTATGTTTTTAAAACTATACTGAAAAGACGTATATTCAATATGTTTGAAGATGTTAAGAAGATGTTAATACAGGAGTGCCTGAATTGTCCCCCCTGAAATATTGCTATATAGCTGCATTATACCAGTATTATCAGATTATTGTTTTCCCGAAACTAATGTGTGAGGAAAAAATAGGTCATTAGGTTGTGCTGGCTCTTTAAGATAGCTCCGCGGATATACTTTTAAAAGATTGACAGGCCGAAAAATTATAAAAGGACAGATGGTATCAATTACAAGTATTGCTTAATTAACAATTTAATTTATAGAGCAGGGCCGTCAATGTGACAGTTATGCTAATATGACATTTGCAATATGCTATTTTAAAACATATTGTAATATTAATTTGTAATTTACATAAACTTGAAATCGGTAAATAAAGTTTATTCTATATCACTCATAATATTTTACTGTTGTATAGAAAAGGGCACAATTAAATGCATTTTCGTGTGGCCATGTACTGCTCTGCCTTTTGCAAAGTCAATGTGTGTATGCGTATTCTGTTCGCATGCGTATTCTGTCCGCTTCTTTTATGTTTAATATTCACAGGATCATTTATGCAGTCTACTTAGATTGAAACTAGTGTTTAGGCTTAAGTGGAAAAGTAAAATATTTCCACTCTCCTTTAAACTTTATACATTATACGCATTCATTTATGTGAGTACGTTTTCATAATGTCCGAATGTAAAAGAGCACAGATGTAGGCACAGATTTAGGCCTTAACTTCCGTGAGACATGCAATCTTCGAACGTGGCTATTTTTCCATCCTTGACCTTGTTTATTTCCAAAGGTAACAGGACAATAACATTTCCACAAGTACGGTAAAGATAATCTAAGTAACACCACATAAGTAAATGGAAAACATCTATTAATACAGTAATATATTGTTCTTATCATACGGATTAAGGATTGTAATAACGATTTAGACAAATATACATATTAATAAATTTTCACTTCCAATAGCAATATGAATGTCCGAAGAAATTAAATCAGCATACATTAACGCAAAAATAACAATTGGTTCTCATTACAAGTTGCAGATAACTGCTAAACGATACAGAGTTTCATGGTTCATTAAAGATTCCAAAACATAGACAAATTATCAGTTAGTGAGTATACAAATTACCACTGGTATACACAATTATTCTTGAATAAAAATGCTGTTTTCAAGGGTGTTTAAACAGGATATAGAGGAATTCTCGCGCTCGAGCGCTCTTAATGTGTACATTTAATAGCAAACGGATCCTTAACGGATTCAAAAGGATTTGCCGTCAGCTTGATCAAACAACATTGACATTCCCGCGTATTTCTTGTTCATTTAATGACGTTGATAGACAATATATCATGTCTTAGGTTTTCTATACGTTTTATGCTAGAATAACTTTAATGCATGTTTGTTTTGTAAAAATGCGTTTCCCTTACATAAAAAAAAATCCCTTAAGATGTTCTTTTGCAAATTACATACTGGAAAATGAAAATAATTCAACTATAAACATAATCAGGGATGATTGATCAATATCCAAAGTATGATTAAAAATCGATGTAGAGAACTTTTTCCTCATGCATGTTTAAGCATGTTTGTTATTTCTGTTCTATATTGATTGCGTTCAACTGTGTTAATGTGTACATGTGCTCAGTAGACATTTAAACTGACTGAGTCCGTTTACGAGAGGTAATGGAGTCTTCCACTTATACTAAATATGGGTGTTTTGCTAAATATAAACAATTATTGCGTATACATTGCGTATATAATAACAGAACATTCAAGTATTTATGAATTGTATGGTTTTTATTTTTTGTAAATTGGCATTGACAAAATCATATTAAATGTACCACCAGTCAACAATGACCACTCATTTCATTTTCCAAGGGTTGTCTGTACAGAGAGGTTTGATTGCACATAATTTAAAGAAATAAAAAAATAACAATAACATTCAATGTAAATTTAACAACTGATATTGTTTATTACCATCAGATGGAAAAAAAGTTACAAAGATCTTAACACTGCGATTTAACATCTATTTTGACGGGATCTGAACACTATACAAAATTCTCAGCATAGTTTATGTTTAATTCCGTTTACAGTCAGTATTATCTTGCATTTTCAGTAAACAGATGTGTACAAAAATGACATTCGGCTACATTAGAATAACGTTTCATGTTTTGCCGATACAAACATATAATTCAATAGATATATGCTCTAGATCACTGAAGTGCACTTTCAATGCAACATTAAAGGGCATCCAAAAATTTTAAGGGTAATAAATTGTCACGGAAATAGACCTCATTTCCACTAATGATTTATGGTTTGATAATAACATAAATGGTAGCACAACTCCTTCATGGTCTGTATATCATACAGTAAGGAAGTGACACCATTTAGGTCGCTGTCGTTTCTCTCTGGTAAACCAAGACGGTTTAAACATGTATTAAAGACAGATAATATGAGGGAAATTGTGATATTTAACTTAATTTGAAAAAAAAACACACTTTGAAAAAAAACAAAAAAAAAACTGAGAAAACATAAACAAAAAAATAACAAAAAAGACAGAACATTATTTAAGTGACTTACTTTCTCCAAGTACAACATTGACAGAATTAGGATAATCTGACAAAATTTCAGAAACACCAAAATTAACTCTGCTGAGTTTATTTAAGATATGAGCCGTGCCATGAGAAAACCAACATAGTGGCTTTGCGACCAGCATGGATCCAGACCAGCCTGCGCATCCGCGCAGTCTGGTCAGGATCCATGCTGTTCGCTAACGGTTTCTCTAATTCCAATAGGCTTTGAAAGCGAACAGCATGGATCCTGACCAGACTGCGCGGATGCGCAGGCTGGTCTGGATCCATGCTGGTTGCAAAGCCACTATGTTGGTTTTCTCATGGCACGGCTCATATGTGTACTATGTGCATCACAGGGTCATTCGGGAGTTTCCAAGGCAACTTCACTAGCATATCAAGTAATGCTTATAGAATATAGCTTTATTCAGATTACGTACAAAATGTATGTGTACGGCGTTTAGGCAAACAGTTTATGAAGTACCGAATCTAAATGTGCAATTTCTTCCTAAAAATCCATATATTTGATTCCAATGTTCAGATGTGTATTTTAGAAACGCTGAGAACATAAAACTTAGATCGATACCTTTCGTCATTTTCTTATCGTGATTAAAAGACAATCCAATAAAGTATGAACATATTCCATCGTATCGAGTCTGTATCTATTTTTCTTGGTTACGTTTACTGCTTCAGGATGCTTTTCATCTGCAGTTTGGTTTAATAAACAATGTTTAAGTTTACGTACTAAAGTTCAAATTTTAAATAACAGTAGAATGAAATCTCTGTACATGTTCATGATTTATATCTAAATTGTTACTGCTTTAAATTCTAGAATTCGGCATATTTCTAATGAAAAAGCTAGGGCTTTTGGTTCATACAGTTTCTGCTCACAGTAGTTTTTGTTGTCTTTCGAAGGATGGCGTTTTTTAGATACGTCTTTTTCTGTCTAAACTAAGGGTTCGTGTTTTAATATCCGTTCTTTTCAGTCTAAAATGAGGGTTTGTTTTATAAAATCCTTCCTTTTCCGTCAAAAAGCAATCTTTTTCTGCTTAGTTAAAAATCTTGATTTGTATTACATCCGCCCTCTTTTGTCAAGTCTAAAATCATGGTTTGTTTTAAATAAGTCCTTTCCCGTTAAGTCTGAATCAGGGTTTGATGAAAATACGCCCCTTTCCGTGAAGTCAGAAATTAGTATTCCATTTAGTCTAAAATAGGGGATATTAATAGACCATTTAGATGATTGAAAACTTCTATGGGTTATAAGTTATTCGATTCATCAGGAAGTAAGAATAATTAAAATGACCATTAAGGAATTGATCAAGTGAATAGTTTTCAAGGAAAATGCGTTTGCAATGACGTTCTTCTATCTGATCTATAATCGATCAAACAAATTCGCCTTAATCAAACAATCTTCTTATATTCAGTCGATAATCTATCATTAATTGCACGTTCTTGGTGAAGTCTTCACCGCTCGGAATATGCCCGAAATATCGCCAGGTACCCTCAAGGGCATGCATCATTAATAGATAATTATAATTACATGCATCTCGCTCTGTGGCAGAGAAAAATCAACATGATAATAAGCATGATAGATAATGATCTGTAGATTGCTAATGATAAGGAAAATACATTTCTTTTATATGAGTTTGCAATAGAGAATTCTTTGTTTTAAAAAGATAAGTAAATGTAGAAAAACATTTTTCTTTTTTAAAAAACAGTTTATTTCCGTTTTAGTATAATAATAAAATATTATTAACAATGAGTAAAAAATTGAAACAAAGTTTTATCTACAATAGAAATGATTTATAAAGATATTTTTACTATAAAACAATTAAATTACATAAGTTGAAATTGTATATACTGATACAAGGGCTCAACGGATGTGTGCAAGATCCCGTCAATATCTTTAGTACTAACATCAGAGTGATATTTCAGTTGTCTAAGTAGATTGCTTCTTTTCACTAATTTGTCGGTCGGCTTATGATTTGATTTAAGTAAACTGAGGAAGTCGTCAAAGCAGATCCACTGTATGCCATTAACCGCGTAAATAGAAAACCTGCAAATATTGTCTTAAGTACGTATTCAAGGCACTGACCTCCATAAGTTTAACTAAAATGCTCTTTCATTCAAACTGAAGTTTGGTATTATTATGAACATTAGAATATGAGATTTGTTTCTAAACTATTTTTAAAATGACACAATCGAGGAAAAAACGATGACCGTGTCGGAAATCAAAGCCAGACCGCCATGGCAACAGAAAAGATTTCCTGTCACTACCAGTGTAAATCATGCATGATTAGCTTGCACATCCATGCAGTCTGATCAAGATCTGCACTGTTCGCCATTCAGTCAGTGTATTTTTGTTAAGCACCCCTTTTAACAGGTAATGGTAATGTCAAAACTGAATGAGGGGCAAGTTCATTGTAGAAATTTAGCACGGTAAGGTTTATGTGTGTTGAATATAGATATTTATAATAGAGGCAGTCTACATCAAGTAAAGCGTTACAAACGATTTTCGACTTTCATTGTAAAATGTAATATAACAAGTATTTCTCACGTGTTTCCGTAACATATAGTCTGTCAGTAATAACGTTCTTAAGAAATATAGCATTAATTTCCAGATATTTAAAAAATCCGTTTATTTGTTGTCAAACGATCTGGAGGACAGTGGCTGGCACTCCTGAATATTCCGTTTATTTAAGTAAATTAATTTAATTGAGAAAGAGACCTGGGGTTTGTGCGTGACACTCATTTGCAGTAATCATGGTAATGTTATTTAAACAAATACTGAAAATTGTCAGTGTTCCCAATACATGTACCAGTTATTATTCATTCTGACTTTAAATAGAAATTTAAGAGAGGTTAACATTTTCCATTAGTCCTTAATTTAACTAAATAATGAAAATCCGACATATTCCCATACCCGCTTCCTTTAATTCTAAATATTGTTTACAGTTACTAACACTTAGAAATCATTCATTTTTTTCTATAATTTTGTTTGTGAATATGAGAGAGAGAGAGCTTACCTTTTCATTTTTAGGTAATCCTTGAATCATGAAATCACATCCCAATCTTTTTCTGTCTGACAAGGGTGCAGTTCAAACATTTTTCAAAATTTAGTAAAACCTGATAATTAGAATAAAATGATAATTATGTGGGATGAATAATTAAGATGACTATGATAAAAAAAACCATATCTTGTCTCTTTGCAATAATTTTGTAATACAGTAATCTTTATATCTCAAAATTATTTATATAAAAATGTTTTGGCCGTGTTTATTTTTTATACAGAGTCTAATCTTTTCATTTCGCTGATTGAGGTTATTGATACATACGCAGAATGAAAGGCAGTCTGTTCAAATAATGTGCTAACATAAGATTAATTGGTATAGTTGCAATAGTGCTGACTTTATAATCAAGCTAATTGCTTGCAATCATATGCCCTCAGTAAGAACCAAATTAACACCTTTGTGTCAGAAGGAAAGACATTTTGTAGTAGTTTTGCTTTCCCTAGACATATTCTATGGACTGTCTTGATAACTGGTGATTAGCGTGAAACTTTTTTAGCTCAAAACATAGAGAATATTCCTGAAGTAAGAGTAGTGTTAACCTTGTCTCTCGCCACAGATTATCCCTATAAATGTTATTACATGTACACTGTAAGAAAGACCATAATGAACTAATAGCAATGACAATAAATGTGATGGTTCACTTACAATTAGCAAGTCATAACAGAGTTTACTGAAGACTGAAAACAATGGAACAAAATAAAACACTATTGAACAGTAACAAACAGAAGAGTTCTGAAGCAGTGAGCATAGCAAACTGCTAGTGCATAACGGCAGTAGGTCAACAAAAAAAAGCAGTAGTGGACAGATATATTGTGATTTGCTGCCGTCCTTCTTTATATAGCGAAGAAAATGATGCTCATGTTGTTCACTTGATTTTAACTGAAGTTGGAAGATAAAAGTTGAAAGTTTGAGTAATCGGTCAGTTTAAGTATTAGGCATTGAATTTTGTAATTAAAAATGAACCATCAAAAGTTTTGTGTGCGTTCTTTATATTGCATTCTTTTCTTTTGTTTATCTTAATAACCGGAAAATCAAGATATATCTACCGATAATACATTCACTTCAGAAATCTACAAAATGTCAGTTGACATGCTGGTGACATACCGTAAATCAATTTTGAATAACGATCGAAATTAAGTTACTGGCCAGTTATTCTATTATGCAGTTGATCTCTAATTACCATCCACACGTAGATAATACGGACCCCCCTCCCCTCCCCTCACGAATGCACATCTAAAAATTTTGTTTACACAAATTTTGTTTTACCCAAAAGACCAAGCGTTGTTTTTTCTTACGATACTTGTGCTTGTGTAATACTATTCAATGTAATAAATAATGAATTAAAGTGACGGAAGTAGATGCCTCATGCTCATATTATCACATATGTTTCACAGAAAACAATCCAAAGTTTAATAGCTATTAGACTAAATTCATAAGTATTTTTTAAATGAAAAAGAAATACGTTTTCCGGGAATAAATCAAATTAATGCACTGTTATGTTGTGATACATACATTTATTCTTACAACGTTAATACACGTATGATATATCAATGAGGCAAATATTAAAAGCGTATGCTCAAGGTAACATTATGCTTTATCAATGCAGTTAATCTGACAGTATTATCACCGCAAGTGTGCAGTAAATCGTAGTTAATTGCATTAATATTAATTGCATTATCTTTAAAACTTAATTTTGTCATTAAATTGATTTCGAGCAATCGTTTTTGTCCATGTAAGGTTCAAATATTGTCCACAGTACACTTAATGGATTAAACAAGTATGTATTTGTATGCATTTATTTTTGTATAAAACTAGTACAAAAATAGAATAATTTTGTTAAATATTTAGGGTAATTCTTTTCTTTGAAGAAAGTTTTTGTTTCATAAAAAGCACATTATCACTTAAAAAAAAAAGAACAGACTTACTGAAAACCTTTATTTCATAAAATCAAAACCGTTATAGATAATGCATTTTATCCACCAACGTACAAGACAGCATCAAAAGAACAAGATAGTAAAGGTAATTATTTTTATTTAGCAAATTGCATACCTTAAATAATTTAAATATTTAGTTTTAGATAATATTTCTATTAATGTTTATTTGAGATAATTTAAGGAACAATATACAGTTATTAATTTCTCCGAGATTATTCGGGATTACTGTCATATTCGTTTAAAGTAAACGTATTACATAATGCATTCCCTTTGAATATATAACCTGTATTAAATCTAACTGATTTAAGACAATTTGAGTTCTTTTTGTTCATAATATATGTTTCATTTCGTTTTTTTGAATAGAGAAATCTCGAAGAATTAGTTTTGCTGACAATCAATAACAAAGACCATCATCAAAATACATAATTCAGGATAAGAGACATTATTTTAACACAATTATATTAATATTACATGTTTCGTTAATAGCTATCACTGGACAGCGACTTAACTATGATCGTATTGGTCCGAGAGCTCACGGACTTTTATTGCAACAATTGAGGCCAAAAGAAGTTTATACATTTTTGGAAACAATATTTCATATCCTTCATGAAAACCCATTTCTTAAGTGTCAAAGCCGTGCCTATCTATATTTTGTTCACTTATGTTTGTGATAGGGGAGGCAAGACTCACTTATTAAAATTTAAGGGGTAGGGTAAAGTTTACGACTACCAGTTTTTTAAACTGTTTAATTACAGTAGCTATATGATTGTCAGTAAATGTATATATGTCAACCAATGTCAGCAAAAAGAAATTCATCAAAAAGGAATGAAGGGCAAACTTGATAATTAAGGTCAAAGGTCAAATTTATGTACAAATCACAAGAATTGGCATATTTGAAATTGATTTTTATTCTTAAAAATTAGTTTGTTATCATAAGTCACTCAATTTTACTTATGTAATGTGCATATATCAGCCAAAGTCAGAAATGCAAATCTTATTGCAAAACGTCAAAGTCAACCCTGATAATTGAAGGTCAAAGTTCATTTTCATGAAAAAAATGTGAAAAAATGTTACATTTACTTTTTCTAACGTTTTTAATATGTATTCACATTATTAGTCACTGAAGTTAATTTGTTTTAATGTCTGTATGCCAGGCAAAGTCAGCAGTGCAGATGTAACCCCAAAACTGCCAAGGGTAAAGCTTATATCAAAGGTCAAAAGTCAAATTTATGTGAAAAATTGCATGAATAACTTCCTGTTTGAAATATGAATGCTATTTCTAATCATTATTTGTAATTGCTTGTGATCTATTTTAATGTATATATGTCCCACAATGTCAGTAATAAAGATATCGTCTGAAATCAGACAAGTTCAAATGTGATATTAAGGGTCAAAGGTCATTTTCATATAATAGAATGAACAAATGGCTCTTTAACTTTTCTTCTTTTTGATAATATTTCGTCGATATTAGTCAACGATATCAGTTCATTTAAATGTATAAATGTTAGGCGATGTCTGGTATGCACATATAATTTCAAAACATTCACGGTCAACCATAATATCAAAGGTCAAGGGTCAAAACATGTTGCAATAATATCACCTGTTTGTAATATTTTTATTGTTTAAAAGTATTTGTTTTGTCATTTTAGTAACTGATCGTTGTTCATTTTACTGTATATATGTCAGACGATGTCATGGAAGAGAAAATAAGTCAAGGTCAAACCTGGTATTGGAGGTCAGGGGTCACTTTTGTATAAAAAATCACAAAAATTACCATACTTATTACTTCTGAAATTGCTTGTTGTTATAATTCACTGTTAGCAATTTACTTTAATGTATACATGTCAAGCAAGGCCAGCAATGTAGGTCTTATTCTTATAAGTCAAAGGCAAACCTATTATCAAAGGTCAAAGGTCAAATTTGTGTAAGAATTCGCAAAATAACTAGAATTTTGCAATGATTTTTCTTGATTGTGTAGGTTATTTTTGTCACTACTAGTAAAACTGATCTGTATTCATTTTAAAGTATATACAACTGACAATATTACTGTTGAAATAATAATGAAAACAAGTCAAGGTCAAACCTGACATTAAAGGTCTAAGGTCATTTTCATGTAAAAATTCAAAATACAACATTTTTAATTTCTTCTTCGTTACAAATTATCTTGTCATTTTGTTCATTGAAAATAATTTTGTCTTATGTTTATTTGTAAATCAATGTCAGCAATGCAGATCTAATTTCAAAAACAGTGATTGGTAAAGCTTATATCAAAGGTAAAAGGTGAAATTTGCGTGAAAGATCGCAGAAAAGCATTTTTGCAATAATTTACATTGTTTAAAGGTATTTTGTCATTATTAATATCTTATGGTTATTCCTTGAAGTTTCATACATGTATATATCGCCCCCTTAGAGCAAAAAGGTACCATGTGCTAATAATTAAAGAAGGTTAAGGCACCTTTTTGCATTAAGGGGGCGATATATGGGTCAATGTCAACAATGAAGATATCATAAGACATGAGTCAACATCAGCCCTGATGTTAAAGTTTGAAATTCATTTTCGGGTAATAAATTCAAAAGCACTGTTATTTTATTTCTTTGTTCAAACATAACTTGTTATAACTTGATGTCATTTTAATGTTAGCCTTTACTTACTTACTTACTTACTGCCTTCCATCTTCTTATGGCCGTTTTATATCTTATGATTAGATTAGGCAATGGAACTGCACCGTATTCTGCAGGTCGCTGGCATCATACATGGAACAATTGTGGCAAATAAATTTTCGCCTAACTGTTATGGTTAAAGGGGTTAACTGGGTACTATAAGCCTCAATATAAGACAGTGTAACAGTGTACATAGTTTTAAAATAGTATGAACAGTGTTGTTTTAAGAAATATAGACAGTATGAAGCAGTGTACATATTTTTAAACTGTTGAGAATTGTGTTGATATAATAACTATAATATAAATGAAAAAAGATACATAATTGTATGAGGTGATCTACATGTAATAAAAATAAAGAAACTATCATATAAATGGAAAATAACAAAATATTATGTTGTCAACTACAAGAAGAAATATATATATATACACATATATATATTGTGAACTGGAAGTGACAAATATCATTTCGGGAAAACACATGTCAAAAGGACCTAAGAAACAACATTGTTTATACAGCTCTTTGCTGTACGGTTTCAAGAACTACATGAACTACATGATTTCTCCACGGCTTGATCTCAAATGGGATGTCTGTTGGTCAAGCTTTCTGGCGTGCTTCTTCCAGATAGGAACAGCTCTGCAAAATGTGAAACGGTGTTTGTTCCTCTGATCCGCACTGACATTTAGCTTTCTCTGCAACTCCCAGCTTCTTCATATGTTTTCTCAGGCCAAAGTCTTCAGTGCGCAGACGGAAGACAGTTAATTTGCTGTTTAGCTTGTGTACACAGTCCTGATTTGGCAGGTAACCTCCATTTATGTTCTTTCAGTCTGACGCAAAGCTGTTCTTCCACAGAGTCTGAGCTTCTCTGTATGAAGTTGGAGCTTGGGGCTGTATTTGCCTGGTTGCTGTCTTTGCAAGTTTGTGTGCAGCTTCATTTCCAGCTATGCACACATGTGCAGGAATCCATCGAAATGCTACATTGTTGCTCTCAGGTAGGAGATTGATGTTTTTCAACAGCTGTCTGATTAAATTGTCTGATGGACCTGCTGAGAGAGCCTGAAGAGCTGACTTGGGGTCTGTTAGGAACTGTTACATATTGTCCCTTTTCTCCTCGCTCATACTGTTCGAGTGTCGCCGATGTGAGGGCTTACATCTGGACCTGTTGTTGGAGCATCTCTTGCCGACTGGATGAGAGAGTATGAAGGAGAAGCTGTCTGAAAATTTGATGTAGGCACCACTTCCAGCTTTCTGAACTGCCTTTTCCACTGATCCATCGGTATATGCTTGGATCCAAGAGTGTGCTGAATAGCCGTTATTAATCATTTCTAGCGCAAGAGATTGTTGGTAAGCCTGATGTTGCTTTCCCTTTTCTTCTACTCCTGGCACCTTCAATCTGATCTTGGGAGCACATTGTCTGGGAACCCATTCATTGGGCTCGAGCGGCTCTGCCTCTGTGCCCAGTGCTGCTGCTTTCCCTTTTTGCAGTTCTTTGACGGTGTGGTTAAGACTCTGTCTTTTCAGTCTGTTCTTGGGTCTGCTCTCGAGTTTTGAGTGGAGTGGGTGGGATGGTAGTCTCTTTACCTGCTCTGCATGCACAAAAGCTTTGTACTCTTGTCTTGTCTATTATGGCTCAGGGTTGGCTGTCTTTTCCGTTTATTTTATTGGATTTGTTTCAATTGCCCCGGGGTTATCCTCAGACCTGAAATTTAACCTTGTCCAGTTTATCTTTACTGGTTTTGGTAGCAGGTACCAATGAGGTTGATGCGTACGCTGCTATGGGTCGTACGTTGCCTGTGTAGACTTGCAGAGGATCTTTGCATTCACTCCCCGACTTGTTCCAGCCAGTTTTTTTCATAATGGCGAGTTTTTTAAGGCCCTCTCTTTTGACCTTAAATGTCAGATGTGACCTTGACTAATTTTTCATTATTATTTCAAGAATGATATCATCTGTTATCTATACTTTAAAATGAATAATAATTAGTTAATAGTTTTGAAATACCCCCAAAAAATAATGAAAAATCTTTGCAAAAATACTGTTTTTTGGCTAATTTCACGCAGATTTGACCTTTGACCTTTGATAATAGGTTTGGCTTTGCCTTTTTTGAATAAGACCTACATTCCTGACCTTGCTTGACATGTATACATTAAAATAAATTGCTAACAGAAAAGTCTATCAAGCGCTACTATTTTTGAACAAAGTAATGAATAAGTATGCTACAAATTGATCTTTTACACAAAAATGACCCCTGACCTTTAATACCAGGTTCGACCTTGACTTATTTTCTCTTCCATGACATCGTCTGACATATATACAGTAAAATGAACAACGATCAGTTACTAAAATGACAAGACAAGACAAGACAAATACTTTTAAACAATAAAAATTATTACAAACAGGTGATATTATTGCAACATCTTACTCACTTTTTTACCTTTGACCTTTAAAGTTATGGTTGACCGTGAATGTTTTGAAATAATATGTGCATACCAGACATCGCCTACTTTTTATACATTAAAATGAACTGATATTGTTCATTAATTTCGACAAAATATCATTAACAAGAATAAAAGTTAAAGAGCTATTTTTCATTCTTTTACTTGAAAATGACCCTTAATATCACATTTGAACTTGTCTGATTTTAGACGATATCTTTATTACTGACATTTGTGACATATATACATCAAAATAAATCACGAGCAATTACAAATAATGATCAGAAATAGCTGTAACGACTCGAACAATGGGGACTTACCATTTTCATGTTTTATAAAATAAGTCATCGATCTTCGCTGTGATTTGAACTGTTTTAGAGACATTCCCTCGCAAGCTGACAGTAACGAAACACAGAATTGTACACATATGTGTTGATCTACATAATATGACAGACCAAACTCATATTATACACCTCCATGTTCGTTTTAATCTTATCCGAACTTTTACCGAGAGACATCCGTTTCGGCTGTTGCACATTTAATCCAGATTTTGTAACATTTTCCTACATGTGAATCATTATAGACTTTGCACAATTAATCTACAGTACTTAATTGTTTGTTAAAGATAAGTGTCATCCTTTTGTACAGTCGGAATTTTGCATAAATCACAATATTTTCATGATAACTCTCTGAATTTGTCACATTTCCTGACAGGATATGAATCCTTATTCGCATTGCATTGTTGGACTATTTACCGTTACTAAGCAACATAAATTATCGTTGTCATCTACAAAGATGTTTAAATCACTTGAACATGTTAGAGTTAACCCAGTGGTGCATATTTTGATGTTATTTTCATGTAAACATTTCATAAAATCGCCATTTTTATGATACGGCAGTATTCAGCATAGACTTTAACGTTTTAGGTCACTGTGACCGCAATCTGACTAAAGTACATCTCCTATTACGCTACGCATAGGATCTGAAAACGACCTATTCATTGCCTCGTTCTGACGGCCCTTTCACTAGCCAATCAGAGCCTAGCTTACAATATCTTGCAAATCTACCTCTAGCATTGACTTTTGATATTTACAATTCTTATGTCGTAATGTATCAGATAGCCGATTAGCTCAGTCGGTAGGCCACTTGCTTTGTAAGCGAGGGGTCCCGGGTTCGAGTCCTGGAATAACTGCATATTTTTCTTACTCTTTGACAATCGAACAAGTCGCCTGATTGGATAACATAAAAATAGCAATAATGGAAATCCAAAATATACAGAAGACGAATGTGAATGGGTCGTTCTCAGATCTTCGTTTAGAAGATCAAGTACTTTAGTCAGATTGCTGTGACCGTTTGGTCACTGTGACCCGTCGGTCACTAACCATTTGGTCAATTTACCCAAAGTAACCCATTTTTACTGTTTTGGTGACTTTTTTGGGTCACTTTCTTTGGAAAACTATAAAAGGGCCCGATTTTGGCCATCTGCAATCTTTTCAGCTCAAGCTTTCAGACCTAAAACCACGTTTGGCTTGTTTCAATAGATTTTCATTAAAATGAACACTATGCTGAACATAGATGTAAGAAAGTTGCTCTGCAATCAGAATTTATATTTATTAAAAGCCATAGGTCCATAAAAGCCCCTTTTGATATAACATTTAGTAACATTTCTATGAGTTTTATTTGCACAGATGTATTTCATATTCGTTGCTTATTTAAAGTAAAGTAAATTAATGGATTTGTCTAAAGTACTGAGGATATAAGTGACTATATTTTTATAGAAGGAATTTCTGTTGCTGAACAGTGTCTTTGAATCCGCATCAATATTTACAAGTTATGGAACGCCAGATCAGTCATAAATAGATTAATCTAAAAAGAGATATATATTAAATCTTGCATTTTGTACCTGTAAAAGTGCTCAGTATTGATTTGTAAAACATTTTTAAAGTTCAACTCGCTTCGCTACCTGTAAACTATGGAAAGCTGGAACAGTCTTAATCTCATTTGACAAGTTTGCACTTATACTGGCAGAATTTAACCATCAATATATGAATACATTTATTATCAAGAAGAATTTGTGACTACTTTTGTTATCAGTTAGATGTGCTTGTTTATGTGTTGACTTCACCTGTATTTCCTGGAGTATGATATATCAACATTAATAAATTTCATTAACTGTTAACCTGAGTCTTATTAGTCTCTCTGGTTTAGTTAGTAGTCAACCTGGCTATACCCTAATTGCCTTTCCAACTACTTGAGTGAAGTTTACCAAGAGTTTTTCAGTACGCCTAGCCTACCCATCTCCGCAACACCCCTGAGTCGTAACAATATTTCACACAAATTTGACTTTTGACCTTTGATATAAACTTTACCCTTGGCAGTTTTAGGGTTACCTTTGCACTGCTGACTTTGCCTAACATACAGACATCAAAACTAATTAACTTCAGTGTCTAATAATGTGAATACATATTAAAAACGTTAGAAAAAGTAAATGTAACATTTTTCATAATTTTGCATGAAAATGAACTTTGACCTTCAATTATCAGAGTTGACCTTGACGTTTTGCAGTAAGATTTACATTTCCGACTTTGACTGATATATACACATTACATATATAAAGCTGAATGACTTATGATAACAAACTAATTTTTAAGAATAAAAATAATTTCAAATATGCCAATTTTTGTGATTTATACATAAATTTGACCTTTGACCTTAAATATCAAGTTTGCCCTTCATTCCCTTTTGATGAATTTCTTTTTGCTGACATTTCTTGACATATACATTTACTGACAATCATATAGCTACTGTAATTAAACAGTGAAAGAACTGGTAGACGTAAACTTTACCCTACCCCCTAAATTTTTACAAGTGAGTTTTACCTCCCCTATCACAAACATAAGTGAACAAAATATAGATAGGCACGGCTTTTACACTTAAGAAATGGGTTTTCATGAAGGATATTAAATATTGTTTCCAAAAATGTATAAACTTCTTTTGGCCTCAATTGTTGCAATAAATGTCCGTGAGCTCTCGAACCATATGTTCAAGCCGCAGTTTATGAGATGTGTTATTACAAAACTATATTACTCATCCCATTAACAGGTTACTTTATTGTTAAAGATTTCAAAACATGTCTGATTTTAAATTCAGTTTACATATACTGAAACTAATAAAGGAACACGTCGAACATATTTATAGGAAATAAATTTTGTGCAACCTATAATCAAAAGTTGCCTCTCAGATATAAAATGTTAAACGAAGACAAAAAGATAGTTCCAGTGTCTATGCATTAAAACAAAAGAACCAAGTATGCACGGCCCGTTTATATCATATTATTACGGATGCATACATCTTAAAATTTTTGGAATACCTTTATGTCGGCTAAACTATGATCTCCTTGAAGCAGCTCTGAACATTTTTGCAAAACTAACACTCATTTGCTTTCCAGATTTCATAAAGTAAGATAAAGAGGTAAGTCAATAAAATATTTAACATGATTTATCGATCCGTAATTCTTGTGTCAGCAAAAGAACAAAAATACTAGCAGGAAGCATAAAATAACTACTTTTATTTATAAATGATACAGTCCTAATCCAAACCAAAAAAAACTGAACAATGAATAAGATCACACTCGACGTAAAAATAAATTAAGATTTTGTGTTACCTCTTACTGTGACTGTTATGAAAGTAAAAACCGTTTGAATATCCGGTTTCTCAAGAAATGAAATAAAAAAGTTCAAAGCTGTAACTTGGCATTGATATGATGTTTTGTTGAAGAATTTTTACAAAAACGCATCTAACTGTTAAAAGAACTTAAATCTAATTCTATCAGATATCCCTGCACCTGATATTACGTTATTTGTGAAAATATGATTTTCCTTGGGTTGTCCAAGAGAGTCAAATAAGACGACTTTGCATCGATCACAAGTGTAGTCTTATGGAAAAAAAAACAAAGACAAATATCAAACAGGGAATGCCACGCACCAAAAGAGCAGCCTCCCCAAAACGAAACCTACTTTACGCAGACGTGCACACAACAAACACACACACACACACACATGCACACACACACAAAGCCAATACACCACAAACACACACACACATACACGCGCGCACACACAAAGCCAATACACCACAAAGCCAACACATTAAGACAAAACGAACAAACAAAGGAACACAGTGGGGCACCGCCTTGGAATGGTCAGTGGCAAAAACACCACTGGGGAGCTTAAACCGGTTTATGGTGCGCACCCAACCTCACTCTTACCCCCACCATGTTCCAAAGACACGGGACAGTGTAAATAAAAGTAATCCCCTCCAGGTGAATCTCTAACACACGTAATGGAAACAAAAAGGCATGGCATGTAAAACACAAAAATGCTCGTGTATAAATATATAAAAAGCAAACTTTTAGAACCAAAAACGTATGTACTCAATGCATTTTCAGAAGACAGAGCAACAAGAGAAACACCCTAAAGGGCCCGACGAAACAGGCCAGAAGACAGATATCAAAACAGTTCAGTCCTGGTAGGATTTAAAAACTGCTTATCATAGAGTCCTCCCCCTCTTCCGTCAGACACAAAGAGGAAAGCGTAGTGTCCAACTGTAAACGGGTTGAACACTAAACATGCGGTACGTCTCAAAACAGTTGGGTCGTAACCTCTTTTAATAAAACGTTTTATAATTTTACCAAATACATTTGGAAAATTACCATGACCCAAGATCTTACCAAGTTTATAAACCACATCCCCATAAAAAACGGATTTAGATATACCTTCTCGCAGATGTGTCTCTAAATTACTATTGAATTTTAAAACTAAATCAGAATAACGATAGTAAAATTTAGCAAAATATTTACGCAATTTGTAATAACGGTAGCCTTGCTGAAGAAGTTTACTTATAATATATTGATTACGTTCATTGAAATGCTTGACATGACTACACGCTCTGGCAAACCGAATTAATTGAGAAATATATACCCCGTAAGATGTAGCCTGAGGTACATCCCCATCCAAATGGGGAAAATTTACAATACTAAAATTAAAATCATCCCTCTTGTCATAAATTTTGGTATGTATAATATTGTCATAAATAAAGAGATGTAAATCTAAAAATGAAGCATCAGTATCCGAATTGTTGGTTTTACTTAACTGAAGCTCGCTAGGATAAATAGTACCCACCAATTGTCCAAAAAAAGAAACGGATTAACCATATCAAGAATATTATCCAGATAGCGTGATGTATTATTAAATGCAGTTATAATATCTGCCTGCGTATCTGGAGAAAGGCTCAACATAAAGTCTCTTTCATAACAATATAAAAACAAATCTGCGACAAGGGGTGCACAATTTGTTCCCATGGGAATACCAACTACTTGTCTAAAAACTGCATTCCCAAACCTCAGTTTCAGCATATATGACAAGAAAATACAGCTATATACTACAAGAATGTGTAGACTATATTAAGTAAAGGTCCGACGACTATATCGGGATGGGTTTCTACCTTGTTTGAGCCGCGACTAGCGGTACATACGCTACATGTAAATGTAGGTATATATCCTGGGTTCAGTTTGAAACCTGGAGTAGATCTAGAGGCTAGAGAAGGTCGTATATTGTTGTAACGTAGTATATGCTCGAGTCCTTATAGGCTATGTACAATATATGAATGTGTATGCAGATATTATATCCATTTTACATTTTTAACAACTAAGAGTCAATAAAACACAAAGTCGAAGTTTCGAGTTTAATTTGTCTTTTGAGAGGGGGCAGCTTAGTTTAAACAAAACGTAGCACTACACTGATAATACCTCATTTAAATCAACAACGTGGTGGTAATGGATATGTTTATATTCATAAATGTAAAACACTCGATTTCAGAAATGACCAGCTATAAAGAACTTGAAGACAAATGCTCTTTTTCTCCGAAATTAAGATTACGTCTCCGCCATTTAACATTTTCACACTTACGAGTAGATTGACGTGTCGTCTTATCATGTCGTTGCCTTGTACACAGTGTCACGAAGCATTCTTTTTATCTGTGTCTCTTTTGTCGTATAAGCACGTTTAGTATAGATACATAGACGATAAGTGTTCTAAAATTAGCATCATGTGTCCACAATTTGACATTTTTGTACTCATATTGTTGTGTCCTTCTGTCAAGTTTACCTGAGGACAATGTCATGAACCTTTGTTTGTATCTGTCTATAAGATACACATTGATGTATTATTCGTATCCTAGCGAAATCTTTTCCTAAAAGAACACCACTTAAAACTCCCTTCCAAACGGAAGTTTTATTTAACTGGTACGTGGGTCGTGTTAAAATGTTTTGTGACCAGGTTTGAATTTCTTAAGTGCAGCCTTTTAGCAAAAATAGTTTTTACTGCAAACTTTCAAAATATTTATCGTTTACCGAAACACTTTTTTGTAACGTTTCACCAAGCCACAACATGCAGTTATACAACCTTCTTTTGGTATCTTTTGGTGACACTTGAACTTAGCGCTGACAAGAGGACTACCGGACTTACATTTCTTCCCAGAAAGCACTTTTCTTAAACTCTGGAAATAAAAGGATGTCGTATGGACTCAGGTCCAGTGAGTTAGGTGGATGGTTTACAATATGTACATTTTCAAGAGTCAAGAAAGCCTTAATATCCTTGCACCTGCTAGAGGAGGCGACGTTATGAATCAGATGGACTTCTGATCGTCCTTTGTTTGGATGATTCTCTACTGTTAGAGCCGTTGGACAAAGCACTTGAACAACTGGCTCGTTAGAATTAGAGAAAATGGCGTACAACATTTGGCTTCGTGCCAATGATTGTCTTGGCAATACAGTCATGAACATGGTTTCTTTTCGTTTCAATTGCTTGTTATCATCCATTCTCTGTGGCTCAAACATATGCACCCAGGTTTTGTCACTTGCAAGCAATTTAGAAATGATCCGACTTTTAACAGTTATTGTAATTATTAGAAATTCCTTGGACATTTTGACATTTTAGATGCTGTTTCTTGTGTTCCCCAGAGAGCAAATGAGGTACCCATAGCTACCTATATAGAATCTTTATTTTTCAGAACCGTTTGTACCTTTCCTTCTTATATACCAGGACTACCGGCTATTTCTTTCACCAACAATTGAGTATCTTTTTTCTCCACAGTCGTTGGTAATAGACGTATTAGTCTATCAAGGCGTTGAACGTTGTGTAACTAAATCAGCATTGCTTTTTTAAAACGTACGTTATGATGCCATAGGGCCGCATGGAAAAATGAACTCTGTATATATTTGCACCAGCACCAATTGAAATTTATAAATTAATTATGCAGACGCTACAAACTTTTGGTAATACAAAATGTATGTGCCATTGGCTTTGAAATGAACAAACCATCTGCAGAATGTCAAGACATCTTTAAGTAGCGAAGGTCATATGATTAGACTCAGTCAAACTAAATCTCTGGAATGTCTTTGCTTTATTGTGTTTCATGCATACAAAACTTCCTAGAGATAGATCTGATTTAAACGTTTACTTTGCCATCTCAGTTCTAGTTTCAGTCTGCATAATGTTTGTTAATTTTTAGGACCTTAGTTTTTACCGACATGCATATTCTCTGCTGAAAATAATATTTACATTTTCCATAATATATTCATTAAAAAGTGCTATTTTCATGTCAGTCCTTTTTAGTTGAAAGCAAGATCAGAAATTGTTTATAAATCACACATTAGATGGTAGAATATTTCTTTAGGTCACAAAATTGTAAACGGCGACAATTCCATACTTTTAACAACTGAATGAAGACCATTGAACTGACATTCTTCTATCTGATGTGTAATCAATCAAACAATGATGTTTAGGTTATTTCCTATTGATCTATCACATTATGTTCATTATGATAATTAATTGCACATTCTTGGAAAATTTTGACAATCGACTATTCGCGTGGGTCCTGTTTGCATCAGAACAATCAACATTGTTGATACTAACATTGTTGATACTGTAAAGAAATGTCACAGTAATAATTTGTCCAGTCTTTATTATAGGGGTGGCCAAAATTGTTCATTATTATGGTACGTCACTTAAGTATTTAACGGAACCAGTGAAAGAGTAAATATGTCATATTTTCACGACATCGTTCATTAATGAGCAAAGACGTTTTTAGCAACATAAGCAATGCTATTCTTGTTCCCTGGTCTATCCGCAACAGATGATCCCAGGAATTTCACAACTGTAGACAGTTATAAAAGTCTGGCGGAAACAATTACATTATGTTAAACCACACTTCACTATTTACCTGCAATAAGACTTTACATAAGAAAAATGAACTGACACACAAATGAAAAAAAAAAAGTTTTAAACTTTTTCCTGCATAAAGGTTTATAAGGTTTGAACATGAGATCATCGCAAAAGGGATAATTCCATAAAAAATGGACGGATGTAAAATTAGAATGACCAAAATGAGTACCACATTCAAGACTTTAAATGCAATCTTTTTGTCTCTGTGAAGTTAGCAGAATAGCAGAATAACTCCAGCAGAATAGCAGAATAACTCCAGCAGAATTGCAGAATAGCAGAATAACTTTTTTTCTTCATTTTACCTCGCATCTGTAAGACAATTAAAATTAGCATAAGACTATTTTAGCCATAAACATATAACCATAATTTGTTAAATTAAACATTTTTGTCTGTTAAAATAACAACTTTAAGACCGACTTAAACATTATACGTCTCGCATAATCAACATTAGCCTAAGCTAGAAGAATAACAGAATAACTCCAGCATTCAGAATAGCAGAATAGCAGAATAACTCCTGGGACCGGCAGAATAGCAGAATAACTCTAGCAGAATAACAGAATAACTCCAGCAGAATAGCAAATAAGAGGAATAACTCCAACAGAATAGCAGAATAGCAGATTAACTCCAGCAGAATAGCAGAACAACTCCAGCAGAACAGCAGAATAACAACATTAAAAAGACAAAAATGCTAAATGATGTTTTTTTTCATTTTACCTCGCATCTGTATGACAATTAAACTTAGCCTAAGACTATTTTTGCTGTAAACATGTTACCATTAGCGTTAGAGTTGTGTCATACCGTCGCGGGGAAGATAGGCCTAGGTAACTCAATATCAAAACAAAATGTTGAATCATACGGATATATGCAGGACATGATAAAGGAAAGTAAAATGCAACAGAGCATTTAGCTGAATCTAGAGGCACCTTAAATGTAGACATTTGTGGAGCCGAATCGTTAAAATATGTCAAAAACTGGTTTAACAAAAAGCATACGAACTTCTGAAAACTGCGTGTAAGATGTGTCCTGATCACTATTCATATATTTTCAAACGTATGTATTGTATCAGCAGAGAACTATATCACAATAATATTATACTAATTTCTACACTGAAGACGACAAAATGTACTACACATATAGGTAAAAGAAACTCATGTAGCATAGGTATGTTTTCCTTCTTGCGTACCTTTAAATGTTTTGAGAAAACCCCTTTTGTAAGTACGCAGTCCGCTGTCCGCAGTCCGCGTCGAAGTAAGTTAAAAATCTCTTTATGGAAACCTCTAAGCCTTTAATAATTGTAGCGGTACAAGGTTAACAAGAGCCATGTTACACATAGCTAATCCCCCCGCCGGGCATATTATAATTGAAGGCTAAAGTTCCTGGCAAGTTATAGTGTCTGAAAGTATTAATTTTTTGGAAAGCTTTGAAGAACCGTTTAGTTGTGGTCCGCATCAGGGGTTTTAAAGATGTGGAAGAAAGAATAAGTCAGTAGTGAGGTGGTTTACTGCTAAATTTTATTAATTTTCATGAACAGTATAGCTATGATGTTTTTCTATATGGCTACTGTAAAAAGAAGGAATGGAAAGCTAACAGCGACAAATTTCTTTACTGTAGCAGCTGTATTTGCAAATGGAATGTTAATTTTGTGGTTGTTTAGTAATCATTGTAAGTCTTTTGTTTTTTTTAAATCAACAAAAAACTCCTTACCAGGTAGAGATAACTTATATATAATAAAATACACATAAAAATGGAGAGTAACATCTATGTTGTACCACAGAAGTGGTCTTGTTTTTTTCCCTACGGTCAATTATAAAAATGTTACAATATAAGTTATTTATAGTAACAACTAAGGGAAGTTAATCTTAAAAAAAAAAAAAAAAAAAAAAATTGCAAGTCCACGCAAAAATCTTTATCAGGCAGAGATTGGTCAAAATACACCTCAAAATTGAATATATCATGCATGTTGTACTACAGAAAAGTGGTCTCGATTTTTCCCTACGACTAGTAATGAAAGAGTTACAATAAAAGCTATTTAATGTAACAACAAAGGGAAGTAATTCTAAAGAAGGGAACTGCGTATGAATGACACTTCGTCTCATGATGGTGTATTATTGTGCCAAGTTACATCAGAATCCCTCCATGCATGAAGAAGAAATGCTTCGGACAAAGTCATTCTTGTATCTGACCTTTGGTGTCTAAGTGTGACCTTGACCTTAGACCTAGTGGCCTCGATCTTGCGCATGACACTCGGTCTTGTGGTGGTGAACATTTGTGCCATGTTATATCAAAATCCCTCTATGCATGAAGAAGAAATGCTCCGGACAAGGTTTTCATTCTTGGTTTTCATTCTTGTATCCTTTGACCTCTAAGTGTGACCTTGACCTTAGACCTAGGGACCTGGTTCTTGCGCATGTCACTCCGCCTCGTGGTGGTAAACATTTGTGCCAAGATATATCAAAATCCCTCCATGCATGAAGAAGATATGCTCCGGACAATTTTTTAAAGAAAATATGATAAAAGGGAATAACTCAAAAAATAGGCAAGGTAGAGTTATTGTTCTTGCACACTGCACTTCCTCCTAATGTGTTCTATCAGTGTATGAAGTTTGAAGAAAATCCCTTCAGTACTTTTGGGGTTATACTCCGGACAAAATGTTTTAAGAAAATATGATAAAGGGGAATAACTCAAAAAATAGGCAAAGTAGACTTATTGTTCTTGCACACTGTACTTCCTCCCAATGTGTTCTATCAGTGTATGAAGATGGAAGAAAATCCCTCCAGTACTTTTGGAGTTATGCTCCGGACAAAAATTTTTTAAGAAAATATGATAAAGGGGAATAACTCAAAAAATAGGTAAGGTAGAGTTATTGTTCTTGCACACTGCACTTCCTCCCAATGTGTTCTATCAGTGTATAAAGTTTGAAGAAAATCTCTCCAGTACTTTTGGAGTTATGCTCCGGACAAAGATCGTTGCGGACGCACGCACGGACGCACGCACGGACGGAGAGCATTTCTAATATCCCCTTCGCCTTTGGCGGGGGGATAAAAAATAGATCATAATGTCATTCGAAGCGTGTCTGGTGGTAGACACAATCATGTGCTTGCTTGATAGTCAGGTGGTTTTAGTGTCAAAAGTTCACTAGAAATCATCCAATGAAGACCGTTATGTTAAAGCTCGGAGACAAGATATATATTGAAGCTTGTCCGTTCCCGTTAACCTTGATAACTGTCTGCAAAAATATAACAATGTTTTATGCAAATTAGAGGGGTCAAAGGGTAATGCTTTGAAATTCCGATTTTATGATTTTTCTGTGTAGCTTATATTTCAATGCTTATTTATTCACATCTTTTCTGGAAAATTGTACCCCAAATGTATTATGAAAATATTTTTGGTCATTTAGAATTTATACAAAGCTACTGTTAATGAGAAATAGAAAAAAAAAGCGTCTGAAATTAGGGTCAAAGGTCATGCATTTTATTTTTCAAGTTGATACAATATAAATCTATAGACACTATTTATATATAATATAAAAACGATCATTGGACTCTTTTCAAATTTCATACAAATATTAAGGACATTAAGGAAAAGTGCTTTGTAAAAATATAATCAATCTAGCTAGCTAGCTAGCTAGCTAGCTAGCTAACTATTTGAATTATCTCCCTTTATTAAACTTACATATAACATTTTCTCCCCAAAGAATAACTCCAAAAGCATCCAAACAATTTTGTTGATATTTAACACAATTATGAACATATATCGCTTACTTTTTGAAATATATTCCTTTATAAATTTGTGTTGTCTGAGCATTAACGTTTAACACTGAATCTTACTAATGAGGCACATGTGTACCCGTTTTGAATATCAGCAAAATATCCGTGCTTTTGTCGAAAGGTTGCTGGTTATCTTGCTTAAGAGATTGTTAAATTATATAGAAAACATTTCAGCAGATGGACAATAGACACAGAGATTAGTAATAGAGAAAATTAGGTTACTGTCTTTCTTAACTTAAGTTTATCCGCCAAGTTGGACAAAAGTTTATCCACCCCGAGGCTTGCCGAAAGATGGCGGATAAACATTTTACGGAGACAAGGCGGATAAACTATACAAAGACAATAACCTAATATTTTATTTATCATGCAGTCAATTGGTGCTTGCGCATCTAGGACCATCCTAGCATCAATTGCATGCCAAAAATCGGGGTCCGAAATTTCGACCCAAAACTGCTATTTTTCCTGACCCCCCTGGTAGGCAAATTCGCCGATTTGGGAGGGTCCTATTCCAGTCGGTTCACTGCTATATCAAATATGGCTGGATTAGCCATCTGATCATGACAAATCGGGTCGAATTCGACCAACTGCTATTTTCCTGAACCCTGTAGGCAAATCGCCGATCTGGAGGTCCTATTCCTCGTTTCACGAAAGTGCGCCGCGCACGAATGCACGCACCACCCCATCACAAACATCACAAACACACGTTGTGAAATGAAAGTCATTGTTATTGAAGAGTACTAGTTCTTAGACTAGTCTGTTACACTGATCTGTCATAGCAAATACAGTTGTATAAACGCGTGGAAGAGTCTATTCTTAGTCTAAAATATATTTCATTTTCATTTTTCTGAAATATTTATTTCCCCTGAAGAAGTAACAAAACGAACAGAGACAACCTGAAGTGGCATATTTAGCCCTTATTAAGCACAAATTTAATTAGGATTTTGGCTTAAAATGAAGGAAACTAATTGTTTAAGAAGAGAATATAACTTTTATACAACACTTAATTTCACTAGTCATCAATAATGAATATCTGGAAAGCTTAGGTTTTAATCACGGATTGTTAATGAATATCTTCTAATAGCTTGACTCAATAGTAAATTGTACGCAGCTTTTTATTTTAAGTTTACATATTTATTATTAATATTGATAATCCTAGTGACTTCTTTCAAATACCAATGCAAATTTTGTAACAAATTTCTCGTTACTTGTGACATTAAACTGATCTTTCGCAGACAATTTGCAATCCCGTTGCACATTGGAACAGCAACGATATCTGATGTCATTGAATTGAAACCTAGACTATAGATTTTAGTACAACAAATGGGACTTTTCTCCTTTTGATTATTACGTTTGAAATAGACATAATATAAACATTTTTTCATAGGATAAGAAACGATTAACGTATAATCACATTAGTTATGAGAGAAAAATCTTAAGAACTTGTCTCTGTTGTTAGATTTAAAATGACTAGCTATTATTTTAAGTTATGAAAATTAAATTATCCATTATAAAATTGCAGTAAGACTTACATGGAATCTGGTACATGTATATTTCACATAAACGTATATCAAGTAAATGAACACCTTTTTGTATAGATTTATTTAAGATACAACAATGTTTTAGATTATTTTTAAGTAAAATATACACAAACAGTCTCACTTGGCTGATAGGAAAACTAGAAAATATATTCCTATTATCATGTAATAAAACACCAAATGGTATGTCGTTCAACAGCTAAAACTATCCTCCAAATATCAGCGATACTTTTAAGTACTGACCGTTCAGTTATTCAGTAAGTGTAAACTACATATGATATGGAGAGTAGTAATCAACTTATACCCATCTTGTTCCTTCTCTTACTTTCATCTTAGCCCATCTCAGTGACATATCCACTCCCTTAAGTATGGTATCTCACCTCCATTATACACCCCCTATAAACGACTGCACTCCCCTCTTCCTGTTGCGGCCGAACTAAACAAACAACTGGCAGACTGAAGGTAACAAATCGACTTCAAATTTATTATTTTGCTTTACACGGTGTGTGCAAGTTTTACGATAAGTTGAACATAAATATGTGTATGTGGCGATATAACAGATGAAATAGACAAGTAACGTTACAAAATGCTGACAAAATGTTGACTGATCACACACATTGCCTGGAAATTCGCTCGACAAAGTCACGAAACTGGTGAATAACATGTCAAATTGATTTGCAATCCAATAATCCATGTTGTTTTCTGAAATAAGCATGGATAACGGTCGCTAAACGGTCGCTAAATTATACCCCGCTTCCGCCATCCTGGACCAATTCATCATTTAAAGAAAAAGGTACCATTGGAGACAATAATTGCTATATACAATTGTATTTAAGGAGGTTACAAGTAACATAAGTTATGGTACGGACACAAAAACTCGACCCTTTATTTTTATTTTGTGATCTTGACCTTGGAGCATGGTCCCAAATTTTGTCTGAACAATTGCAGTAACAAAACACGCTACCAACTGCATGTGTTCAAGATTTTATATGTAGGCCTACGGGCAGGTAGCATGTTTTCTGTATAATGTGTCCATATTCTAAGAAAACAGATATCACAGTTTTGACCTACGATCGATTTTAGTCGTATATGTTTGATAACTGGGGCCACTGTGTCTTATGCGCTACACATCAACTAATGATCGTGAATATTTGTAACAAGTTATTTTAGAATCCCTTCATGCATAAAGACGTTATGGCCCGGACAAGAAACACGACCCTATTTTTGACACTTGACCTTTAAGTGTGACCTTGGCCTTGGAGCTAGGTAACTGTGTCTTGACACATCGTCTCATGATGTTGAACATTTGTTCCAAGTTATTTCAGAATCCCTTAATGCATAAAGAAGTTATGGCACCGACACGAAAAATGGACCCTTGTTATACCTTTGACCTTCTAAGTGTGACATTGACTTTAAAGAGAAAAGAAAAAGAAGGGGATGGACATTAACTACATATTGCCTATGTGTGTGTGAAGTTTGAGAGAGGAAGGTGTAATTGTATTCAAGTAATTGCAGGACCAAATTTATGAGGACACACATACCAACAGACCGGACAGACAGACCGCATGGTGACTCCTATATACCCACCTCCTTAAAACTTCGTTTTCGGGTTATAATTATGAAGACATACTACAGGTGCAAGGGAAAAGCCAATATTTAATAATAAAAAATGTCAGTTGCTAACAGGCATACGAGGGGCGTTCAATAAATACCCGGAAAAGTGCTCTCAATTCTTTATGTATCGTCAAAAATAAATGAAAAGGCTACAAAATGTAGACTAGAGAATACTGAGTTGATATGTTAAAATTAGGTTGTCTTTGGATAAAAAATAAATAAATGCGAGTCCCCATGGCAACGTCATGTGACGTCATCCGGCCCAATTTTGTCTCTTTTTCTATTTTACATGCGCTAAAACATTACTTGCCACTTACCTATTTTTCAAACTAGCTTTTCTTAAATTGGGTGAATATTGATATGAAAAGTAAGCGTTACGCCAATAACGTCAAATTATAAATGTGACATCATTAAAATATTTGGCAGGCATATTGAGTTGGTCGTCGCTTGAAAATCAGTGTTGAACGGAGATGTGAGATAACTTTCTGTGTTTTGAATCGAAAATCAAGGAAAGAGACAAATGCTATCATGAAAAAGTTTAAAGGACAATGCACTGAAGAAAACAAAATTCTATTAGTGGGACGTGACGTTTAAAAATGGTCAGGAGAATATTGCTGACGACTTTTGTTACAGACATGAAAAATAACGTTCAGTCACATTTAACAAATTAAAGAGCTCCTTGATAGGGCATCAGTGCAGTGTCCAATTTCTTCAGTACGACAGGAATATCATATGAACAGTATTTATTTATTCTTAGGAAGGTGTAAAATGCATTTAGTGGTGATAAACATTGAATCAATGATAATCACGAGTAGTATTGATTAATTGAGCGTGATACGACAGCATCATAATGACGTTGGGCCGCTTTTGAGGTGATGGCGTTGTCTAGGAGACGACAAATAAATATTGTGCATGTTCTGAAATCTGTAATTTAGGTATTTGCATTCAGTATGTTCATATCCGTCATATTTTCAAATTTTAGCAAAATGAGACTAGAAATAAAGAAATGAGAGCGCTTTTCCGGGTATTTATTGAACACCCCTCGTACAGTCTTTTTTATGAAAGTCGCAAACATTTGTACAGTACTGCAAGCTAACATGCATACAGTCAGGACATCACACCGAATCCTCTTTCATTGACGGTTATAAACAATTTTAGCAATTGTTTTATTTAATTTTACCAAACTAGTATTGTTTTTTATCCACGAAACAATGAGATTTATTCGTAGATCATCCTTCAAGCAAGAAAATATGTACTTTTGACGTCGACAACGGGCAATTTCTGGATAAAATCAGTGATCGAAATAACTGCTCGCCAGTGAAAACCACAACTCAATGTATTTTCTCCTCATAGCAGATGCATCGCAGGTACTCGACAATCCTGATATATTATATCTCCCTTGAAGGTAGAGCTTTTGATTTTAAGTGCTTGTTTAAATATGATACTGTTTCATATAAGATATATCACAGCGCCGTAAATGATAGAAGAAAAAGGACGATTTACGGCGAAAATGTAATTTTCATATAGATTTGAAATACATTGTGTACAAGTAAATGTTCGTGGAGGCCTTTAAACACACAGCACACATACAGTTTGTCTAAGGCTTACCAAAATAAGCACAAAAAACATAGGCGTTTCATTAAATGCGCACAGATGTGTCTTATTAAATTTTCGTTGATCTCCTTTTCATTCTTCTTTATGACGAAGTCATTATTCACTTCACTTCATACCGACCTTAATTACTTGTCTCAAAATATTTCATAGTCTTAACATGCAATATATAGGCCAACGAAGGACATTAAAAAGCATCATCTTGTATCAGGTGTCATTCACATTTGACTTAGCTTTCCCATTACGCGAAAATATTTTCTCTTTATAAAGTACTGTGAAATCATTTTTATTCACGTAGGACGAATTTTCGCGTATTTCGCGCTAGGACCGATGCGCGAATTTAAGACCGCATCCTTATTTCAGTTTAAAGTAAGTTAAGGTAATGGTACTGTGTTAAAAGGACGAAAAAAACGGGATAAGTCTTACAGCGGAATTGAAGATAATTTTCATAAAGCTAGGTGATAGATCTGATTTAACACAATAAAGGTCGTTATCTTATCTTAATTATATCTAGTCAAAATAACACAAAAAGACCCTCTTGATAGAAAGAATGCATAAATTTATATCCAAGAAAGATTTCATTATGCTTGACACACTGATTCACAAAAGAAAACGAACAAATATTTAGTTTCATCCAATATTTAGTCCGTTAACAGAAATGACGTAATGACGTTTCAAAACTGGACATCATGTACATTTCTGGTTCAGTTTAATTATATGTAAGTGCAACGTTTTTTGTTTTGTTTTTTTCGTAAAAGTACTTTCCCATAAACGAGAACTGTGCAAAAAGGAACAAAGCGCAACTGTCGAAATATAAAACACGAAGCTAAATATAACCTAGAAAAGTTTATGTCAAATGATGCTAGTAAATTAGAAGCCATACATTTTCATAATAAAATATTTTTTTATGATAACTATCATTAATATTGCCATATTGAAATATAGCAACGGTGAGGGTTTGTTTGGTTTAATTTCTTTTCGGTTGAGATCAAATGGTTGCCTTTCAGCTGTGAAATATAATATAAATGTACTTCAATGGGACACCTTTGGGCACTACCATGGTGATGGGCGAGCACGTAGAGAGGTAATGCCGACCTTCCACTAGTCAGGAGATGGTTGAACGCAGATTTTACCTGTCTGGCCACTGACAATGAATCATGATTATGCAGGAATTTCATTTTTGAGAGATTTTTTTTTTTGAGTAATAAAATTCCTGTAAATCTGTCAGAATTTTATTTTCATTACAATGCGTTCTCGTTGTAAGGCTAATTAATAAAATCTGGCAGCATAATTAGAGATGATTTGTCAAATGAAATATGCACTGCGATTAAAGAGGTTCAAGAATCTGCTAAAATGTATTTCAAAACACGAAACTGAATAACGTATTCAGAGTACGTAGATTTTTTGTCACTTTGGGTCATAAATCTTGTAAAAGTATGGCAACGTTAGCCTCTTTTGTCGCTGTGTCCATATTAAACATTTCGAATATCTTAGTTTGCATAAAAGTAAATGGCTTATTTAAAATCTTATACACCTTTAAAACTGTTCTTTTCTTTAAATGTTTATTGGTGAAGTATCTACACAGAATTTTGCCTATGGTAATTGCATTTTGTCCCTGTATTAAAAACAGATTCCAAGGAATTTTCAAAAATTGAAGGCTTTTCTAATATGTGACCTCTGGGGTTCTATGCATATATAACATCACATGCTTGAATTAAAGAAAATGCCCTGATACAGATTTTCCAAAGTAAACATAATTAAAACAAATGATCGACCTATGTGAAAAACTAAAGTCTCATTTTTTTCAAATATCACAACATAAATGCACCAGCACGTATTGCTTCATTGCAATTGATTATTATTTGACATCAACTGAATTTGACAATTACATAAACGGATTTGTAAGACATTTTTATATTAAGTTTAAGAGAAAGAAGACAATGTGATAAAATACTCGTTTGAAAGATATTTGTATGCATGTCGCCATAATTATGTATTTCTTATTCATAATCAGATGAGTCAGGCCATGTGTGCTGTGAGCTTGCACTTTATGTATACTGTAAATCATTATGCATGTGATTTTTCCTTTCGTTAAGTCGACGTCATGTTTCATAGCAATATGCTAGAACCTTGTTTTCCTCGGAATATTTCAATATCCATTTGTATCAGTACAGGGAAATAATGTTATACAATATCCTTATTGTCAAAGGATTGTATTACAACTAAAATACCAAAGTGAATTATGAGTTCCAAATAACTGAAAATAAAGACAAACGGGAAACTAATTTTCTTTATAAATTACCTAATCAAAGCACTGAGAGGACTGATGTGGGCAGCGGTTGACAGCTTCTGGTAATGAGCATGAACAGTTAGCTTAAGCTTGGTGATTCTAGTTAAACTACTTTTGATTAATAAGCATTTTCAACCTTTTGTTTTACCAAAATCAAGGGGTAAAACTCTGCTTTTACTCAGTCAAAGGGGATAAAAAATATATGAGCAAAGCTCATGTGCTTATTGAAAATTTTGTGAGGTTTGGTTAAACTTGCTCAAAATCTTGTATTATAAGCAATTGTTTAACAAATCAATGAGAAAACACTCTGCTTTTACTGGAACAAGGGGAATAACAGTAAATGTGAGCAAAGGTCATGGATTAATTGATAATAATGTGATGTTTGGAGATTCTAGTTATAACTAGAGCTTGTAGAACACTTGCATGAAGTAACTGACAAGGAACAGAAATTATTTGGTCACTGCCCTATGGACATTTAACGTATAGACCTTAAACCAATAATTATGGGTCATTTACTAGTCTTAAATGACATCCGTATCAAATGTGACCTTAGACCAAAGCATAATCTAGTTTTCTGGCAAAAAAGTTCTATTGTCAATGTCTTCTTGGCCTTTGACTTTCTGAACTCAAAATCAATGTAAATTTTTTGCTTGCATTATTATGTATGTGTATTGATAATGATTTATTTATTGTAAGGCTGATAGGCGGCTTCCCGAAACCTATCATGCCATCGACGGGGAAAATAAATGGGGTAACCCCTTTTGAAGGCGCCTGAAAAAAAAAAAAGAAGTGCATATTTTCGGGAAACAGGTACGAAGTTTTCGCCCCCTCCGTTACGGCTGCAATTATTTTCCTAAATCGTGCAAATAAAAATTATTTACATAAATATTATGAAAGGATCGTATCTTTCACTATGAAAAATAAATAAGATAACACCTCTTCTGTTGATTTCATGCAATCTATCTTACCATAAACCCATTTCTATGCTACAAACTTCGACGGATACACGGGTGGAATTTTATCATTCAGTATCGTATCACGCCGCGATAGTTAGATGTTTTCTGATCATGTGACCAAAACAAGCTCTTTGGTGTTGTTATAATAATAAAATTTCGATTACCTTTTCTAGCAGGAACTGAGATTTAATTTAAAATGTTTACAAAAGACGCAACTTGGTTTTAATACCGATTATAGATCTACGCGAGCACTGTACTATTTTTGTAGGTTATTTATAGTTTATTTTGGTCACGTGATGAAGAATTATTTTGAGTATGTGATCATAGCAAGCATGCTCATTTTCATACGCTTTGGTTTTGTTATAAAATATAGATTACGACAAATATGTACTTAAGCAATGCATTTTTAGATAAAGTTGAATCTCGGAAGCTTTCTGAAAGTTAAACAGACTTGAATTACGTAAAATGTATGGAGGACATGGAACTACTTGTTGTTCGGTTTTGGATAAGCGTATCGTCCGTAAATTTGTGGTACTGTAAATCTGTGGGCACGCTTTGCTGCCCACAACAATTGCTATAGATTGACGAAACACTATCGGTGTAGCGTTTATACTGATACAAACAAAAGTCTTAGTTTATGTCGATAAATATCCACTCATAAAATTTATCAAGACCTGATACATATTTCATATTTTAGTTTGCTTATTATGCTAAGTGTTGTTGAAACAATGTGCACGCATTCGTTAATGTCATGATTTTATGTTGCTTTTCTAACATTATAATAAAACACCTTAGAAAGCAATCAGACAAAACAACATGGACTTAACAGTGAGAACTAAATCGTTTTGACATAAAGAGACTGGGGAAAATTGAAAATTGGAAACGACTTTTAAGCCATAACCCTCTCTGTATCTAGTAAAATCAGAAACTATTCAATCTCAATCACTAAATTAACATATTCAAGTGTGAAATTATCTAGAACACTGCAAAATCGGTATCTACATCTTATGTATACACTTACTTTCATAGACTTAAAGGCTATAAAACCACATGCAGAAGTGCAGGGGAAGTCTAACAGGAAGTCATCAGTGTCAAGATGATGCCTTTGCAGATATCCCTATGTACTCAGGACATGGATATTTCGTTTTTATTTTACTCATTTTTTCTAAGGTTTCAAATACGGTGCATATTCGTTTTACATTAACCAAAACGTTGTGATAGTGTTTGATATTTTGGATTCCAGTTGACCCCTACAATTTACAAACATCAGTCAGAGACGTTTACAGATATGTACTAGCTAAATAACGTACCCGACTAGTATAAATAAAACAGGAAACTCATTGCCTAGATGACAGTGTACTTTACTCCACTAAAGCAGTGCTAAATCTCTGAATAACAATAACAAAACACTTGAACAATATGGCGACAAAATAAAATCGGAACTCAGTCGCATATATCCTGAATTTTGTACAGTATAACTTTCAGGACGAAATTTGCAAAAACAATTTGGGGCGCATCCCACCTTTAAGCTCTGAAAAGTATATACTTAAACCACTGACTATCTTAACAACGTACCCTAAAATTTTAAGTGATGAAAAGCAACTAAAAAAGTTGATTGCTTATATATAAAACGTAAGACAGAATATAACACTTAAGTGTCGAACTGATCATTTCGAAGCATGTTGTTTATGATCTTCTGAAACTTCTTATTTAATTGCCATGTACCCGCTCTTGCAGATAGTCCTAGCCATTGAAAAATATTAAATCCAAACTTATAACTGGATTATTGCAGGAAGAATTTATGTCAATGAAAAAAGTTGTAAAATACATGCATATTGTATGACATCAGAAGATGTTTTAAGTCTAACAAAATGAATTCGGATCCACCATTTAAGCTGAAATTTATATATAGTGTTATTTGTGCTATATCACACATCATATATAAAAACAAGAAACAAGAGGGCCAAGATGGCCCTAGGTCGCCCACCTGAGAAACACAGCATAACAGTATAAACATGTTTGACCTAGTGATTTCATGGAAACAAATATTCTGGCAAATTTTCATTAGAATTAAACCCAAAATGTGGTCTCTTGAGTTTAAACAAGTATTTTCTTTGATATGATCTAGTGACCTAGGTTTTGACCCAAGATGACCCATATTCAAACTCAACATAGATTTCATGAAGGCAATCATTCTGACTAAATTTAATGAAGATCAATTGAAAAATATAGCCTCTATCGCATACACAAGGTTTTTGTTTGATTTGACCTAGTAACCTATTTTTTAATCCCAGATGACCCATATTCAAACTCGACCTGGATTTTATCAAGCCAATCATTCTGACTAAATTTTATGAAGATCAATTTAAAAATACAGCTTCTATCGCATAAATAAGGTTTGTCTTTGATTTGAACTAGTGACCTAGTTTTTTACCAAAGATGACTAACAGTCGAGCTTGGCCTAGATTTTATCAAGGCAATCATTCTGACCAAATTTCATGAAGATCAATTGAAAAATACAGCCTCTATCGCGTACACAAGGGTTTTCTTTGATTTGACCTAGTGACCTAGTTTTTAATTCTAGATAACCCATATTCAAACTCGGCTTCGATTTTATCAAGGCAATCATTTTGACCAAATTTCACGAAGATCAATTGAAAAATACAGCCTCTATCGCATACACAAGGATTTTCTTTGATTTGACCTAGTGACCTACTTTTTACCCCAGATGACCCACATTCGAACTCTTCCTAGATTTCATCAAGGCAATCATTCTGACAAAAATTTCATGAAGATCAATTGAAAAATACAGCCTTTATTGCATACACAAGGTTTTCTTTGATTTGACCTAGTGACCTAGTTTTTGACCCCAGATGACCCATTTTCAAAACTGGCCTAGATTTCATAAAGGTAATCATTCTTTTCATGAAGATCACTTGAAAAATACAGCCTCTATCGCATACACAAGGATTTTCTTTGATTTGACCTAGGGACCTACTTTTTTACCCCAGATGACCCACATTCGAACTCTTTCAAGATTTCATCAAGGCAATCATTCTGACAAAATTTCATGAAGATCAATTGAAAAATACAGCCTTTATTGCATACACAAGGTTTTCTTTGATTTGACCTAGTGACCTTTGTCTGACCCCAGATAACCCATTTCCACACTTGGCGTAAAACTTCATCAAGGTTATCTTTCTGACAAAATTTCTTGAAGATCAGTTGAGAAGTACAGCTTCTATCGCATACACAATGTTTTTCTTTGATTTGACCTAGTGACCTACTTTTTGACTCAAGATGACCCATATTCAAATTCAGCCTAGATTTCATCAAGCCAATTATTCTAACCAAATTTAATGAAGATCAATTGAAAAATACAGCCTCTATCGCATACACAAGGATTTTCTTTGATTTAACCTAGTGACCTAGTTTTTAACCCCAGATAATTCACATTCGAACTCGGCCTAGATTTTATCAAGCCAATCGTTCTGACCAAATTTTATGATGATCAATTAAAAAATACAGCCTCTATCGCATACACAAGGTGTTTCTTTGATTCGACCTAGTGACCTAGTTTTTGACCCCAGATGACCCATTTTCAAAACTGGCCTAGATTTCATGAAGGTAATCATTCTTTTCATGAAGATCACTTGAAAAATACAGCCTCTATCGCATACACAAGCTAAATGTTGACGGACAGACAGACGATGGACGCCGGATATCGAGCGATCACAAAAACTCTATAGAAAAAAAAAACAAACTCTACAGTATTTACCATAAAAATGGACATTACAATGAAATGATTTATCACTAAGTTTTTAACCATACAGTTACTTCATTGTTAGGTAAATGCACGATAGGATTATTATTTGTGCCATAGATTGATCTCTAATACTATGTTTACGTACCCTGCTACGGTTGATAAAACGGGGAACTCATATCTAGATGACAGTATACTTTTCTTTACTAAAGCAGTGTTAAATCTTTGGAAAAGATATACTGAAATAGGTAATGGCATAATGAACCGCTTTATACGACTAGTCTTGTATCAGGATTTTCAATCTGAGGGTAATCATGATTATTATGTTATTGATAAAACAGTCCCCCTAATTCTTAGTCTCATATATATAGAAAACAATCGTTACCATTATTAGTTATTCTAACGAGCTCAGGAAATCGGCATTGAGAAACAAATTAAAGAGATTAACGGAAGAATATTTCTTCTGCTTAAACAAATTTTGATAATGAATTATATGTAACAGACTTTAGTTAAACTCAAACATAAAGCCTTGCCATTATTATAGCGAAGAAATCTGTCTTTGACTATTTAGTAAAGTCGAGATAAGTGATATTATAGTAAGTACCATGTAAATTTACTTTGCCAGTTTTAAAACAACAACAAATTGTCTATATGTTTTTTCATACTCTGAAAGTTTTACAGGTCTTGATTCAAGTAAGGGCAACATGTATGGAAAGCAAAGGCAAGGAGCAGCCAGTTAGAATACTATAGGAACAAACATATGAAAATGAAATGTTAAAGAAAGGTTGATATAATAGATGTGTAAAATGATGATAAAGTTGCGAAACATTTCGACATATATTATAGTGCATGTATAATTTACATCCTTGTATTTGCCTTTTTGCGATTTTTTTTAACTGGAACACTCTCTACTGATATTTGCGTGGTTACTTTAAAAGAACATTTGTCCTTTCATGATATTAAGGTACTTTGCATTGTACTAATTAATATCCAATCATTTATCTATTATTCATTGCACATACTTGTCAAGACCGGAAAAGATAAGAAATCACCTTCCCGTCAATGAGAGTATTATTTGCCTTGGAACTATCCCCATGAGCATGGTCAATATCGGTGGAAAATATCACAGTATTGTTTTGTACATGCTTAATTATGATAACGGAAATTCGTATCTTGGCTTAATGCGAGAAAATGTGAGATTATTTCACAAAAAGGACATCGCTGTTTCATGTAAACATCTGTTTGATATTTTTTATTCATGCGAATAATGTACTTCCACAAGAAAACTGGTAAGAAATTGTACAATAACTTTCGTAATTAAAAAATAAATACATTTGTTTAAAGTCATTCTTACCTCCATATAGGTTATGCTTTCGATAAGACAAAGTATCATCGAACTCTTCTTTATCTTTTAATTACAACTCATTTTAAGTCCACTTCCCACTTCTGTCTCCGCTACTTACAGACTCAATCAAACCGAGTCTACAATTTTCACTGTTTGCTTTGTTCTCGATGCTTCCGAGGGATCTACTTTTCAGATTTTATTTACTGTATTATTCAAGATATACGAGTGTGAGTCAATAAGTTTCCTACCTTACATCCAGTCGGGGCCAAATTATTCTTTTTCTATGTAATTGCCCTCCAGCATAATACATTTCACCCAGCGATGTTCTAGTGCCAATATCCTAGAAGTGAAGAAGTCAGGGTCCTTTGCTTCAAATCACTCCTCAACCGCTGTGGCAGACTTCCTATCTGTATAAGTGCTTAGATTATTAAATAAAAGACAATAAACAGTAAGTTACGAAATCGTGTGAAAAATATAACTTCTTATGTATTTCTACCATATAGTTGAATATCAGAAGAAAATATTATAAGGAACAATATGTACGCTCTTTTTTTAAAAAGGGATATTCAGGATTTGTCTTTCAAGAAAACAGGTTTCTGATTTTTTTTTCTCTAAAAGAAAACGAGAAGATGCCGTTTTCTGTAATTAAATGTGACACTTAATAGCAGTTATCCTAATCTAGCATACGTAAGTCAGGTTAGAAAGAGAATGGAAATTGCGTTAATTACCACATCGTCAAAGTAAGACACGATATATCTACTTTAACTCAGCATGTCAGTAAAATGAGAGAAATGTCGTTTCTACAATGATTGTAAGGAGTTTAATTTCCCTGTACATCCATCTAACAAGTAGACCAAGTACTATTTGCATTCCCTGACAATTGAGCATAACAGCAAATGATATAAAAAATATCAATACGTATTCATAAGTACACAATAATGAAAGCATTACTAGAATCATACTGCGCTGTAAAACGAAAATATTTTCCTAGTATTCAATGTTCAGTAAACGTCTTACTGTGACAGTCATGTATGTATAATTATTTATATATGTACACTGAAAGGTTTGTTCTTGTACGAGTGAGTGGCCTCAGCTATCAATATAAAGAACTGTATGGAACTTTCAATGATTTCCAAGGTATTTGTAAATGATATGTGCTTGAATTTGTCGTTCCTTTAAGTAAGGATTATTAATTTTGTTTGTTTTGTCGAGTTTAAGTCACAACGACATAATTTAAGTCAGATGGTAACATTTAACAGCTCCCCCTCCAAACATTGCACATGCTGACAAAATAAAACCTGAAGTATTCCAATATTACTACATTGACCTGAATGGAATGGAACGCTATCAAACATTACCGTTTAGTTAGGTCAATTACTCTGGTAATCATTTCAGTAGATCAAAGATTAGGGAGTGGCCATTAGACAGGGGAAGCTGGATGGAATCAACGATATTGCCGTTACATGAATAAACTGAACAACTGCGTATATATTTGTACTCGGTATCTTAAAGATTCTGTAGCTTAATGTGTTGTTTTGAGTAAAGCTTGTATAGAATGATAACTAACAATGACGAACTTTACCAGTAATTCCATTAAATGGGTATATAGCATACACAAACAAACACCATACAAGTCCAATTGAAAAAGCCGTATTCTATACAGTACACTGGTACCTGTAAATGTACATTATCAACACATTTATACATAAGCACAAATGAATGGAATAATAAAAACTAAACGCTAACAAATATCACTGCTTTAGAACTGTCAGTGGCAAAACCTTCACTTGCTTTATGGTGCTTAATCTCACTCATTTTGTATAAAAAGCTTGTTTTAGTATGTCGCTTTCTTCTTCCTTTATTTAAAATTCATTCAGACGGTTGGACACTTCTTCAGGTCCTCATGTCCTCATGTTCTTAATTAATTGTGTAATAAGAAAGTAACAAAAATCACCAATGAAAGTATTGATTGAATACATATTTTTGAGCAAACATTAGTTATCATTTATAGCAGCAAGAAGACGGAGAAGAGTAAATGGCAGTTAGCGTGGGTCAGACCAATAAACAGTAAACACTGCCGGACGGTGATAAGGCAACAAATGTTTATAAGCAGTAAATTGACCGGTATTGATTATAAGGATGATTGTGTTACTAGGCAATGGAACAGGTATAATTACGTTATATTGTCACGATATCGTTCATAAATATTAAGAAAAGACATTTCTGCAAATACAAGAAAACCAAACTAATTTCAGAAAATATATAAAAGCCTGTTCAGCGCTATTAACTTTACATTATCTCATACAAGGAAAGTAAAGTATAAAAAAGAAATGATTACGTATTGTTCAGTTCGTTATCTGAAACATTTCATATTGTATTCTGTAATGTATAACTCAAAGTATTTGTATGCATTCTTCATTTTTTATATGATTTCAATTATATTCAGTTTGCATTAATGTCTACCAGTACGACAAGGTTTAAAGAAGTCGAAAAATTGTACAGTTCACACGTCAACTTGTAATGAGATGCAATTTTCAAATTATTTACCGGTGACTAACCCACATATTTTAGGTGAAAAATAATTTCTCTCAAAAATCCATCATAGTGAGTACTATGAAAGTGACTAGTGGTTCAAACTTATTGACATAAAGATTTTTCCAAGATATTCTTATAGATAACCAAACAAATTGTGCAGAAGGTAGTAAACCGTTGTAACGCTTTTGAAATAATGCAGAAAATCTACATTTGTCTTGCATTTTTACCTTTACCCAACTTTTATTTTCACCCACTTTATCATTTTTAGTGTCATATATACATTCTATGAAAAACTTGCTGGAAATGAACATATTGAAATTTTCACCCAAAGTGTGGGCGAGTAGCTTTAAATCAATTTAAACAGCGAGTCCAATAGTTCATGATTGCAGCCCACAATTACCACCCACAGTTAGCTATCAGGTCTAAGCAGAATATGTCATGAATGTCTGTATTATGATAAAATTTAATTTCTCTAAGATCAGTTCACATTACGTAATGCAAATTTGTTTTGTGAACACTAGGTTTCCTTAAAGTTCTTGACACAATAAAAGCGCATGTCATTTTAAGAGATTTGTCTTGTGTATTCAAATTCTTATACTAAGTAATCTTTTGAAGCCTATTTGAATCATAATACCGTGGGCTTAGCGCAAAACTATTGTAATTGTATATAAATAAAGAACAAGATACAATAGTTTTGCACTAAGCACCCGATACATTCTCCAGTGAATAATATTTCATTTGACTTTAGTGAATGACACATGGAAATGACATATAAAATATGTACCACAGAAAATAGTTCAAACGTTGATAAATCCATAAAACGTTACTGTCATAACTACATTTTGTTCAAACTATTAATGAATATTTCATTTCTGGGGAAAATATCGTTAAATATAACCACACTGAATCGAAAGACGCTTGCAAATGGTACAATTACAGTCTGTCAAAACTATTAAAACTTCAAGTTTTGCACATTTCATAAAGTTTTAATTTATGAATCTGAGCATTTGTTATGAAACAACACTTAAATCCGCTAAAAGTTTACTACTTTTAAATTTAAACAAAACCATTTAGTATATAATAAGCAACAGTATTAGATATTACACGGACTTATTTCTTGGTCTCAAAATACCATTAATTACAACGTTGATTTCAACTTAAAATAAAGACTAATACATGTTTCCATTTCTTGTTCTGAATATTCATGCAATCCATTAGATCGTGTAACGGTATTCGAGCATTTAAGATCCTAACGATTATAACCGCAATGTAAGGCATACCTTGAAAATGATGCAGAATAGTAACTAAGCAAACATTTTTTTTAAATCTGGTAAAAGCAAGAACTTTGATTCTGGTGATTTTTTCTTGAGCATTCAAATCCTCATAAATCTGTCTAAATTATATATTTAAACGCATCTCAATCTTGGGCAAAATCTGGCAAGATGGTTACAGTGCATTTGTCAAAAGGAGGTTCAAGAATTTTCTTAAATCTATTTCAAAGCGCAAAATAGAATAACATATTCAGAGTGCGTCTGTTTTAGTCACTGTGGGCAATAAATGTTCTTAAATTATTGCAAGTCTGACTTAGTTGTCCCTTGGTTCATGTTAAATATTTTGAAATGTTTTGTTTGCATTAATATAACAGGTTTATGGAAAATAGTTTAAAGTTTTGAAATGCCAATAAGTCAAGCATAATATTAATAGCAATTTGCCTATGGACATTATATTTTATTCATGAAATACATTAAAAATTCAAAGAGTTCCTACCTATTGCCACCTTCGGAGACATGGATCTTGACCCATGCCTTGTGTCTGGTTCCTACAAAATAAAGAAATTAATTTAAAGAAAATACTGGATTAAGAATTGGCCGAAGTTATGCGAGTTACATTTTTGAAATGATAGTAAATGAAACTAGATCAGCCGCTAATCTCCGATTCCGTTTTATCTAACATGACTAGTAGGCCTTTTGAAGTTATAGTGTATCGCTATTTCGATGGGTTTTGCTTTTGCCAACATAATTGCGACAGATTGCTTATTTACACGCATTGCATAATATTTGTTAATAGATATTAATATTTAACAGCAACTTAATTTGAGACACATGAATTTGTATGATATGCAGATATATCGTCCAACAGACAGTGTAATGAAATGTTGATTTGCAAAATATTATTTTATCTGCATGTCGCCATATGAATTTCTATTTTATGAATAAAACTACTGCATCAGATGAGTCATGATAATCATGCACTGTATGTTTGCTGTGTATAAACATGCATACGATTGTTTCGGACGATAAAGCGTCTTTACATTTCATAGCGATATGCCTAAACCCTTGTTTTGCACAAGGTATATCAGTTGTCAATTGTGCCAAGTGCTATATCTTAATTGTCTTTGGATTATAAGGGTCGAAGAAATTGTTACTAAAACTACAGATTTTATAACTGAAAATAAAAACAAACATGAACTTAAACTATTTGGAAACTTAGTTTTATAAATTTGACAAACAATTTCTATCCATCGGTATGAGGTACATATGAAACATATCTTTTTATACATGAATATATATTTAGTATTAACTGATCTCATAAGGGTAAAGCGTAAAACTAGACAATAGTTGATATTAGATGCCGTGGTTAGTTGATTTTTGCATGCATTTTCTGTCGAACTATTTATTTCTGTGGAGTAATTATGAAAATCTTTACAAACGCATGTACTTGATAACGACAACCAAAACGTTCTGATAAAGCTAGAATGAGGCGAAATAAAAATAGAAAATTTACATCTTTGCGTTGTGTTACCGTGGTCTTTACTATAGGACATACATAGAATATTTTTCAAATAAAACGTACAATTATTGTTGATAAGTAATGGTAAGAATTGTACATGGCGATAAAATTTGCAAACTATTTTTCCGCACAGATATTACATGTGCCCTGTTTTAGAACTTATATCACCAAATACAAAATCCAAGAGCTTATCAAACATGGCCGCCGGATTTCGGTCAGCAACTAATAAATCAAACACTGACAAAGTCTTATTACTTAATGAAAGGCAGTCGTTATTTTAGACTTGCAATTAACCACTTTACTTTTGATTAATTTGTAATTTACGAGTTTCAAGAAAAAATAAAACTGTCAAAAAGTTTTTTACTGAGGCATCATTTAATTTCGTGAGCATGAAATATTAAAGGTTTTAACAAAACCGCAATTTTGTAGGGATATGCAAGTTTTTTAAAGATAAAATGAATAGAAATTATCGCAGATTAGCGCAGTCATGAACTCAATGGAATAAAAATCCCCAGGAGTCATTATGTCTGTTTAATGTATTTTCACACGAAAAATAAAACATAGCTGAAAGAAAATTAATTTTTTGATTCTTAAAAAGTGGCCCTGTTTATTTCTTTAAAAAGAATGTAGGAAGTTTTCAGTATAAAAATGAAGTTAAATATCAATACAATATGACGTCGTTATTAGGAGCTGCTGACCTTGATACCAGTTGTCACACAGATAATCAGAAAAAATATATTATGCTGAATAACAATTTCAGCTGTTTTATATTACATTAATAAAGTATATAAATCAATGCATGTTGGAAATGTATTTTAATCTCCATGCAGATCAAACAAAACTTATCGTCTTACTGACTACAAAAGGACAATTGTATAGGTCATTTGACAGGCCAATTCGTTTCACATTTCGGCGTACGCCGTTTCGCAGCTGGCAACCGGCTAGGCATTCGTTTAGCTTCCCGTTTCTGCTAATAAGCGGCAAATAATATATTTTCGTGATCTAAATTCGGATAAAGATTTGGAAAATTGTAGATTATACCAGCTAAAAGAAAAGACTTACCACAGGAAATATTTCTATAACTTATCTGAACCAGGTCACAATAGAAGTTTGTTACTTTTTACTTGAAGCTCACGCGGCCGGCCTACACTGGATCGTTCGTTGATTCTTAAACCAGCGAGATTTTTTCTTGCCGCTCAGGTGACTGGCGTTTCCCGGGTTTGGTGAAACTGATTGGCCAATGTCTCCACACGTTAAAGAGCGTAAAATGAAGGCAGACACAAATATTGATATTTTGTGACATGGTTTACTCAAGTTGGGGTTACTTTGCAAAATTCAAGAAACCTTATGGGTACAGAGCCTAGTGGTTATTCCCTAAATTTGTCGATTGGTATTTCATAATCTTTAGCTACTCGTAAATTTTTAAAATACTAAGGAATATTATCAGTAGAAAGATTTAAAAAGACCTTTTCTAAAATAAATAATTTCATCCCTTTCTATCTATAATAAAAACGCAAATTTAAAGTCGTCTTTTCTTACTCAATATTGGCAGTTGATATTGTTTTACACATTGAGTACGAACTGTAACATTACAAAGCCTTTCTCCCTAGAAAGAATATTTTTGTCTTTTAAAGGTATAAATAAAATAGTGTTTTATATAAGTTGAAGAACAAAAACAACAAAAACATATTCCCGGGAGAAAAAAAAAAAGCTTGACTGCCCTCTATTTGTTACAATACCAGTTAACATTATTATTCTTGTTGACGAGAAAAAATAAAATCCAAATACTTGATTAGGATCTTCGGTAGAAAGTCCAAGTATGGCAGTATTTTAAAGTATGTATTAATTGGTACGTTCAGTAAAGCAACCTTCGCCTACTTGAGCATGGTAACTGCAAATACCTTGTTCAATTAATGTATGTTAATGCATTTTAAATGCATATTAAGAGACATCGAAAACACAACTTAATAAATTGTCAATATAGTTTCCCTCTCTGAATATAGACTGACCTAAATTTCCAAATGATTTATAGCTTGATTATTAAATTAATGGGTAAACTATTCCCTATGTCTGTTAATCATATAGAAATTCAAGGATGCCATTAAGTCGTCAATAATTACTTTTTTTTCCTCATAAATAAACCAGGAAGTTTGGAAACATGTATATGTATTGCATACAGTCTGTAAGATATATCTTACGTTACAAAGAGTTTAAGCTATGTAGGTGCGATATAGGTGGCTGCATTGTTTTGATGTGGCTTTTCCGCCTGGGCATTTATTTTTGTTTCTTTCAAGGGATATTTAGAATTTACGAAATAGGTAAATGGTGCGAGTTCCTATTTATCGTTGGTCTTTATTTAACCATATGACAACTTTCCACTGAATACCACAGCTTACCAACGGACTGTTGTTCAAGATACGCGCCGTGCACATGCATCATTAAATGATTACTGAGGAATTTTAAAGATAACTCCATTTGCATCCATATGGCTCAAATGAAAATTCTAATTGCAGGCTACCATATGTATATTTTGATACAGACAGTTAATATGAGGATGATTCCTGTCTTGAAATCAACTGTATCTATGTGTATCTTCAATAGAAAACCAAATGTCTTAAGACAAGAATCAGAGATTTGATCTTGATATCAATAAACAGAATCATTGATCTTAAGCATTATGTATATACTTGGTTTGGTACGCTCTGTGCTTCGGGGATATCTATTTCAATGTGTTTTTTTTTCGGTATTTTATAACGTAGCATCGTAACTTTAATGTGCATTTTAAAAAAGAAACGTACTAGCTTCCCTCAACTTTGATAGGATTTTTCTTAACCATTATTTGAATCAATGTTTTGGATAACAATAGACTATGGGAAAATCTTGATATGTCCTAAAACAGTACTTGCAGTTTACTTATTAGAAAATACTATTTTCAGGTCCTTCTTGTCTTATTATAATTAATTTACATTGTGGAACATTTATTTCGATCATGTTTCTGTCTTTAACATTTTTATCATAGTGTAATAATACTAGAAATAACAAAATTACCAGTAGAAGCATTAAGTAGATGTTTATTCTAAAATAAAAAACCTCTTTCCTTTTATAGCAGCACGGAAATTGTCAGGGGGGAGTATGTCCAGTCTCTTAAAATATAAAAATACGTTCTTCTGCCCGCCATACAATCAATCAAACAATAATGTTTAGATAATTTCCTCTTCACCGGTCTATCTCATTATATTCAATCGATTATCTATCATTAATTTCACATTCTTGCTAAATCTCAAGACAGTTAGCGTGGGTCTCGTTTGCCTCGGAGCAATCAACATTCAACCTGTTGATATCGCGCAAAATGTCAAAGTAATATTCTGTTCAGTCTTGATTGTAAGGATGGACATGGTATTGTTCAATATCAAGGTACGTACGGCACTAAGGTATTTACGAAAGCAACAGAAAAGGTAAACAAGTAAATAAAAGTAAGACTAATCTTGTCTCCCGCAAGTGAATTAGTAATAATACATCTTTAGGTATCAGAGGGAATAATACCGGTAACCTATACTAGTAATAAGTTAATTCAAATAACACCATACATAACGGTACTGTAGATATAATGCTAGCGATCAATCATTTATGGTAATAATAATTTATCTTTGCACTCGTATGTCACATTTGCCTTACTTCATGTAATTACCACTTACAGCTGCAAGATATAGGACCTACTGTATATGACATTTGTTTCGTCTTGGTAGAGTAAAATGTTTTAAAAAAGTATCATGATGCAGTTTATTTAGTTGAAATCAGTTTCAAACGCTAAGGACACGTTTTTCTATCTGTCGATTTTAGGTTTGCAAAAAAATATGGGTGACGTAAAAGGCTCTACGTTCTATTTTCTTACTAGATTTGTCTTGTATATTCGAATTATTGATAATTATTTATAAAGTACATTACTGTTTAATTGACAGAAATGGGTAAAATATGAAACTAAAATACAAAATATGTACCACAGGAAACAGTTCTAATGTGTGCTTAAGCATTAAATTTGATTTTATTTATTAACGTAAATTACTAAGCTTTATTAAAGTATTTGAATGGTAAATAAAATCAAAGCTCCTTTATGGTTAAACTGATATTAATTTTCCTTAAAGTTAGGCGATATCATTATTACAAGCACTTTCCAATATCTACCTACTACTCACAGACTTTAAAGTAATACCTTGAAAATGTCATGTTTCCTAAAGTAGAATATCTTGGCCATATCATGTATAAGGCTTTCCAGAATAAAAAAGGAAATTCCATTTGTCCTTTCCTGGGGGATATTGAAATATAGAGATACATGTAATAATTATTCAGTTTTATTGGCAAGATGGAGGAACATCCCTCCATGCAAATTTTATAAAAACCAACATTGAATGTGTGGCAAAATAGCATGAAAAGTATTGCCATTGATAGGGGAACATCACCCCACGTTCTGTCAAATGACAAAATCATCTCAGTCTAGTTATTGAAATACGCAAAAATTTTATATCTTTATCCTGATGTAAAATTCAACATTGCAATTTTGTTCTTGCAACTCAGTTAATGTAAATTGCAAAATGTTGCGAAATACTGTTTACTACAATAAGTGCGTTATTTGTGTGAGTTAATATATTTGTGAACAAATACTGTGCAAAATTAAGAGTGATGCTTTTCTTTGAAAAAAGGTTTTGTTTTATTAAAATTAACCTATTAACTTTGTTACCAAGATTGATTAAAGCTTTGTTCCTTAATGATAATGCATTTGATTACATCCAACACCCAAGACAGAATTAAAAACACAAGTTATTTAATTTAGATCATTAATTTTATTACTTCCGTTTATTTTTATTTTTTGTTTATTAAGGGGATTGCATACCTTAAATAATTCAAATATCTATTTTATATAAATATTGTATTAGTGTTTAATAAAGATTCTTTAAGCTTATTTTAAGATTATCCGTGATTAGTGTATTACTTTTATTTATTTAGATCGTATTTAGATCATATAATATTCCCTTTGAATAGACAATCGGTTAAAAAAACATATGGATCTAGACAATTTACTTTCCTTTTATTCAAAATAATTATGTTCATTTCCACATTTTGTTTCCCGATCACAACCAGTAGCCAGTACCATAACAGACAATAAGACTATGATGTCCCTATTTCGCGCAATCGAGTTTCACATCTCGAAAAGGCCAGTGCTAGAACACTTTTGCTGTTTTAAATGGACTCGGAAGAGCGGTTATGAAGGAACTTTGTTTTTAACTTCTTGTAGCAAATAAGAACAACTTGAGTAAAGTATGCAAAGAGTCATCCAAACATCTTTATCGACAGGAATTGTTTCAACGTTTCTTCATTATATACAGTGAAAAATAATCATCCTTACGCCGGCTATATATATGTGTAATTCGGTACAGTATCAACTCGCTTCCTGTCCAAGAAGAAGTGGTATACTTTTTTGCCCATTGATGATCTGTCGGTCTGCCCGTCGGCTGGTAGGTCGGTAGACCATTTGGTTTGTCTATCAACAGACCGAGAATGCTTAGCTTCACAATTGTCAAAATTCTAAGAATAATTGCAATTGCCTAAGGTCATTAAAAGACCACTATTGTTGTAAAATATCGACTATATGGTTGTATTTGTTTTTGTTTTTGTTGGGTTTAACGTCGCACCGACACAATTATAGGTCATATGGCGACTTTCCAGGTTTGATTGTGGAGGAAGACCCCAGGTGCCTCTTCGTGCATTTTTTCATCACGGGCGGGCACCTGGGTAGAACCAACGACCTTCCATAAGCCAGCTTGATGGCTTTCTCACATGAAGAATGCAACTCCTTGAGTGAGGCTCGAACCCACATCGGTGAGAGGCAAGTGATTTCAAGTCAGCGACCTTAACCACTCGGCCACGGAGGCCCCGCCGAATATATGATTGCAGTTCCTGTGCAAATATACCATGTCTTACTGAGAGCATGTTAAAGCTTACTTACGAAATCTATTTGCAATATTGCAATGAACACAATGTTTTTTAATTCAATTTTGAAATGAAAAAAAGAAACGTTTTTCTATCAAAAGTATAATATGAAATTCTCCGTTTGATACAATACCATTCACGGTTTGATCAAATATCGAGAATAATGTTTCACTTAAGACACGTTTCTTAATTTTATATTTTGGCATAGCATAACATAAATCTTCGTTTCAGCGAAACATATTCTCTATGATGAATCACTTTTCCAAAGCAATTACATCTCATTCGGTCGTTGACTTCTGTGTTAAATCGTAGTTATAACTGTACCACGACAGTTAAATCCGGTAAACACGATCACTCACTGGGACTTAGGACCCTCCCCCTCATTAGCCCCTTCCAACTTTTAGACAATATCTTCTAGTTCAGCGCATAAGCAGTATTTTGTTACAACTGATACAATTTCAGCATACTTCAATACATACTTTCTGCAACCATATCTTTTTATATTACAAGACGGGAAACTCTGAAATTAGCACTAGGACACCGACTTACGCTGGATACACGTTCTGTGCCCCGTGTATCGAGATTGATACCCACCATTTCATTGTAACCTGTTCTCGGCGTGTAGTATTTATCAGGTTCAATGATATTACAAGCGTATAAGTTTCTGTACGAGGCTCCGCCGTTACAGAAATGTTCCACAAAAGAAAAAATATGATTTTTGTGCTAAGTTTGTTTTAAAATGCTGAAATATAATGGATAACATTTATTAGAGGTGTGGCTCCTGAACGAAAGTGTCTGTGTGGCATTTACATCTGTAACTACTCCATCCAAGGAGACGACATACACATATTAATACTTACTAGGTATACGATACACTGAAGATGCTTAAATTCATAATAAAGAGCGTAATTTACGTTATTTTGTTAATGCAAAAGCAATAGGTATCGAAATGATGTTGAACCATTTATCAAATGTAAACAAGGCCGTTTAAATAATTTATGATAAACAAAGATTTAGGTTTTTATAATTAGTATGGCTTTTTCATTTAATTGTTGCTATGTTATCATTCATTTGATGTAACAAATTGAGTAAATTAAAACTGCATATAAACGAGACAATGTAAACAATAATTCTTTTGCCACTTTTTGGACTGCATTTATTTGGCTCAGAGATTATAGAGTTTAAATGTTGTTATCGGCATTAAAATGAGGCGGAATTTTCCTTATCCACTTCTTTATTGTTGACTATAGGCCATATGATTTATCTCCAACACAAGTTTATCTCTAAATATAAAGACTGAGGTACAGAATTTGATAAAAACTATTTTGAAAAAGTGACACATTCTGTAACTCCTAATAAACTCTTGTGCCCGCCCTCCTAGCGCAATAGGAAAGCGCAAATCTATAGATTGTAGGCTCGTTAGATCGATCCCTGTGATTACTTATACGAATATATGGTGACTGAAATTATTTATCCTCCATTTCTGACTTATGTTGAGCAGTTTCCAGTAAGTTGCTGAGAACAGGATAGTAATTTTACAGAATCCAAGAGCACTGGGAAGACCAACTGTCCTCCGCTATAGAGTAGCTAAAACACTGTTGAAAAAAAACAGCAATTAACACAAAACAAACAAACAAAGCAACTCTTCGTACATAAAATATGCGTAACATCTGATCGTCATGAAATTTTGTCAGAATGATTACCTTGATGAAATCTAGGCCAAATTCGAAAATGGGTCATCTAGGATCAGAAACTAGCTCACTAGGTTAAATCAAAGAAAAACCTTGTGTATGCGATAGAGGCTGTATTTTTCCATTGATCTTCATGAAATTGATTAGAATGATAACCTTGATCAAATCAAGACCAAGTCCAAAAATGGATTATCTGGACTCAAAAACTAGGTCACTAGATCAAATCAAAGAAAACAATTTTGTATGCGATATAGGCTGCATTTTTCAATTGATCTTCATGAATTTTGGTCAGAATGATAACCCTGATAAAATCTAGGCCAAGTTTGAAAATGGATTATCTTGGGTCAAAAACTAGGTCACTAGGTCAAATCAAAGAAATACCTTATATATGCGATAGAGGCTGATTTTGCAATTGATCTTCATGAATTCTGGTCAGAATTATAACCTTGATGAAATCTAGGCCAATTTCGAAAATGGGTCATCTTGGGTCAAAAACTAGGTCACTAGGTCAAATCAAATAAACACCTTGTGTATGCGATAGAGGCTGTATTTTTCAACTGATCTTCATGAAAGTTTGTCAGAATGATAATCTATATAAAATCTAGGCTGGATCTGAAAACGGGTCATCTACGGTTAAAAACTAGGTCACTAGGTTAAATCAAAGAAAAATCTTGTGTATGCGATAGAGGCTGTATTTTTCAATTGATCTCCATGAATTTCAGTCAGGACGATTAACTTGATGAAATCTAGGCAAAGTTTGAAAATTGGTCATCTGGGGTCAAAAACTAGGTCACTAGGTCAAATCAAAGAAAAACCTTGTGTATGCGATAGAAACTGTATTTTTCAATTGATCTTCATGAATTTTATTCAGAATGATTGCCTTGATAAAATTTAGGTCAGGTTCGAATATGGGTTATATTGAGTCAAAAACTAGGTCACTAGGTCATATCAAAGAAAAAGCTTGTGTATGCAATAGGGACTGCATTTTACAAAAAATCTTCATGAAATTTGATCAGAATGTTTGTCTGGGTGAAATCTAGGTTAGGTTTGAATATGGGTTATCTGGGGTAAAAAACTAGGTCACCCGGTCAAATTAAAGAAAAACCTTGTGTAGGCAATAGGGTCTGCATATTACACTGGATATTCATAAAACTTAGTGAGAATGATTGCATTGATGAAATCCAGGAGGATTTTGAATATTATCATCTTGGATCAAAAGCTAGGTCACTAGGTCAAATCAAAGAAAAATATTGTGTATGCCATAGAGGCTGTATTTTTCAAATGATCTTCATAAATTTTGGTCAGAATGATTGTCAAGTTCGAATATGGGTCATCTTGGGTCAAAAACTAGGTCACTAGGTCAAACAAAGAAAAACCTTGTGTATGCAGTAAGGGCTGCATTTTACTTCGGATCTTCATTAATTTGATCAGAGTATTTGTTTGGATGAAATCAAAATTGGGTTTGAATATGAGTCATCTAGGGTCAAAAACTAGGTCACCCGGTCAAATTAAAGAAAAATATTGTGTAGGCAATAGGAGCTGCATTTTACACAGGATATTCATAAAATTTCGTCAGAATGATTGCCTTGATGAAATCTAGGCCAAGTTAAAATATGGGCCATCTGGGAAACATGTTTACACTGTTATGATGTGTTTCTCAGGTGAGCGACCTAGGGCCATCTTGGCCCTCTGGATCTAAGTATATTTTGAAGGTTTGAAAAATCACGGTTTTTTCAATACCACATTGTTGATTTCTTTTATTCGAATGTGCATAATACCTTAAAGGGGAATCCTTTAAGTCGGGCTAAATATTTAAGGGGATTACGTAACTAACCTGCATGCGTTTTAAAAACGGCTTTAAAGATTGTAGTCGTATTTGTGTGGATAGTCTTGAATCAAGTAATAACACAATATTTGTTTAAAGTCATTTTTTTTGTGTGTACTTAGAACACATCTTTGCCTAATATGCTAAAATACTGAAGGCTTCGTAAGTATTCTCAACATGAGAATTAGACAATTATATGACTAAAACAACCTTGTGTTGCTTTATAAAAGATACATGAATATTCAAGACATTTTTGTTCATTCTATGCTAATCAAAAGCAAGCAAAGTGGTAATGTATGTAAATGATAAAGATGCCACTTTACCCATTCCGTAAATATAAATGCATCTTATTCATTTAGATGTACCACCATTTCATCTTGTAATAACGTGAGATATGATTTGTCGTATAGTTCAACGGATGTTATTGCTTCATAACGTGTATCGAATGTTTGAACAAATGCATCAACAAGCATTACAAAGAAAAAACAGTCATTAATTTGATTTGAATCATTAACCAGAAGCAACTGCTAACGTTTAATTATCAAGAACATAATATCTGGAATTTTCAATAATTATTACATTTAAATCAAACCAATTAAATGGAATACATTGTATAATCAAGCATTAATGTGCATTTAAATAATTTGTAATGTCTCACTCATCTTTTCTTCTCGTTGATATATTACGATCAGAATATATATGTACAGTAGAATTGATCATTTAAATTCAAAGGTTAATAATACCGTCATATTAATACCTTCGAAGGAGATGTGTGTGTGAGCTCTGTGGTTATGAGTTAATAAAGATACTTCTTTCGTTACTGTTTCTATTAATCTATTCAACATCGAACTATCTTCCCTATGCCAGACCCAAACTTGAAATATTCCTTTAAGATTTCTTCTTGAGATCAACAAGATTTAATGGACACTAGTTCTTAGCCAAACAAGCTCAACAGAGACTATAAATTGGCATGATATTTCCCCGCATTGTACAATTTTACCAAGAATATACAAGTTATGATCGATAACTAGCAATGATTTAGATATAATTAATTGAGTTGTTATCTTTCAGATATGATAGTATCAGTGCATCTTCAAGGGCCTGACAAATCGGTTTCCTGCTGCTAGAAATTAAATTTGTTAAATTGCATTTGTTACTTGTGAAAAACGAAACTTTAGCATGATAATTGCAACAAATATGTTCTCTCCTGACATGCAAGTTTGTGCATAAGATGTGTAAAAAGTAGTTTTCATCCCTGTGTTAGACAAACATGGGTTACAAAAAGAAGTTGATAGATATTTTTTCACTTTTGAGAAAGTCGAGTTTAAAAATTTACCCTTTAAATAAAAAGAGAGTTATGGTTGGCGTATATAGCTTTAGTTGTTAGGTCATCGTAATTGGCGTCCTCTATTTCACCAGCCTTTGTACTCAACAAAATAATTCAAATACACATATAACATTCATTCAGTGCTTTAACAACTACTTTTATTATGTGGGTATTGTACAAATAAAATCCATTATGCATTTTAATTGCACGAAATACATATTCATATAGAGAAACAGTACCTTTGATTATAATAATGGAAGCTAAAAATAGAAGGGTGGATTTTATATATCATTTAAGATGATTATAACATTGAAATATTGCTTTCATCTTTTGCAATTACGTTCTTTTACACCATTCTAATTGCTTTGCAAATAAGCCATAAGTAAGCAGCAATTATAATTGGATAATTGCGGGAAATAATCTTTTTCTACTATATTTTAGTTGTCAAAAAATAAATGCATATTGTATGTTATCAGAAAATGTGTAATACTATTAGATCAACATTTCAATCTGAAATTTTCAAATAATGTTATGTATAACATATTACACAGTAATATATTACACATAATGTATAAATACACATAAGACAACGCACATATTACTGAGAAAACTGACATTTAATTAAAATGACTTATCACCAATTATATAACATACAAGTAGATTTAAAACTATGTAGCAAAAGCAACGTTTCACCATAAAGAAACATAACACGCTAAGTTGGATTTTGTAAGGTCTAAAAATAGATTACCCCAATCAAACAGACTCCACAGGTCGCCCAACAAGACATAAAATGAAATGAAAATGTTGCCAGATCGGTTTGATTGAGCCTGTTCATGGATGGTAGTGGATAGCAAACTACCCTCATGCCCGCTAGCCCCGGGTTGAGCAAAACGCAACATTTATTCATGTGAAAAGTACAAAGATACAATTTAGAGAAATCCGCAGATGTATTCATCCGGCGGTGTAAAATGGGACTTTCAATAATACACAGAGTGTAGTTCGTGTGGTCCCCAGTTAAAATAATAGGTGTAAACAATGGGCAGAACTAAAAATAAACTAGAATTTAGATAGGGGATCTGAGGTTATGGAACCTGCATGTGATATTGATATGCCAAAATTAAAAAGCATGCACCATATCCAAGGGGTGGTTAAACAATACCCAAATCTATTAAAGCGGGAGTAGATCTAATAGAACCACCTTAGCCGAAATGTTCAAGCTGAAAACAGTACATTTAAACAACATAAATGTCAAAGAGCCCGAAGTAGTAATAGAAACATTTGTTTAGCACTTGAGATACCGCATGTTCAACCTTATTTATATAAAACAGGATACTGGGTCATCTTGTGAAGGACTTTGCTAAACAGTTTCTTTATAGCGTTCTTGTTTCATGAAAAATGTGCGTGAAAGTCATGTTGGTAAAACAACCAAGTTCTATTGCAAAAGAACAACAAAGACTTGTCTTGAAGAGGTTTTTTAAGTACGCGATATTCTCTTAATGTACCTTTCAAAGGAGATGATTTGAATATGATTGGTGTTAGATGTTTTCATCAATAAAAACTTTATACATGTATGTGAAGAAGATGCCAGACGTCATGGAGAGGTATCTGATAATAAGATTGTGGATCAAGAACATTTTTCTACTATATTCAGTAAGCGTTGTAAACGTTTCATTAAAGGAGGATTGACTCAGTAATTTCGAGACACGCTGCCTGTTTAGTGGTCAGCCCTTTCAGCCATTTAACTGTTGGACGATATGCCTTCCTCTTCGATTGTATCAAATTGTAATGTTCTCCATAACTGGTTCTTCTTTAAGCAGATTGTGACTAGACTACTTTGATATTTGCCATCTGTCTGTCCTTTTGTAAGCATTTGTTTTCAAGATGTCTTTAGAATTTAACAAAATGTTTACATATTATTACTATTACTATATAAATCTCCATTAAGAAAGTTTTAGTAAAATTTGAACATACTGTGTTAAGTGCTTTATAAAGTGCAGGCATATATAATACACATGAATCATATAAAAAAGCTAACTGGATCATACAAAAGCAAAAAACTCTTCTTCAGAATGATCTTGTTTTCTGAATAAACCTTGTACAATTAGTAATCAGTTTATCATCCAATAATTTATATGACATTTAAAAAGACGGAGAGTCTCCTGACAATTTTCATAGGACGCAACAATTTCATTTATCTCACGAGAATTTACATTAATCAAGTGTGAAGAAATGGTTGGCTGAAGCGATTGCAGTAACGCTTAAAGTACGTCATCTAGGTAATTACTGGAAGCAATCAAATGCGGAATACTTCCTACATAACATATCTACAACGCTCATTTAAACACACCTTTATGAATATCGTTTGTATTATAAATAAAACGTTAATATCGTCCTGGGTGACCGAATCTATTATGAACACAAACTTCTTTTAATTGTTTTTTTTCCTGTTTTTATCTTATATAATATATCCATCTACAAAATTGATTCTAAAATATATTCAAAGATTACAGCAAAACCGTAACAAAAAACATGATTAAATCAAATCATAAAAATTGTTCATTTTAACCCTAATGCATAGTAAGGTTTATACAAAATCTCTATATTTTTACCTAAATTAGATACATTTGGTAAAGACTTTCTACAGTTGAAGTAAATATCAAGAAATAAAATTTTCAAATGTTTGTTTGGAAGATGGCCATTGTATATCTTGAAAGCGTTAACATATGTTTTTGTAAGGGTTTTTATTCTAAACTTTCATAGGTATAAACCAAAAAAGACTGTAAAGCATGTCAATATGTTCCTATGAAATTCAGCTGACCTATGATGATGAACCAAACAACGTAGATTAAACCTCACAAGAGATCGAAATAATAACACACATTATACATTAGCCAGTACATGTTATATTTTATCAGCACCACAAAACTAGCCGGGATATGTCAGAGAAAATACATGCTCCGTTTAAAATCCAAATTAACTTCATTAACATGTAACGTCATAGACTGGAACATTTAAAATTATATGCTTTAACCGAAATTGTTACAGAGTTATAATTCTACAAACTACTGATTGTGTCTTTAAAGCATACCTTAAACTTTATCATAAGCCAATAAACTTAAAATAGTCTAAGCCTGGGAATAAAACTGAAAAATTATTTTGCACGTCTACTGTTTTTTTTTTTTTAAGAGAAATTTGTACCGCTTATTCAAATTCTCATTAATCTTTCAGAATTTTATTTGCATTAAATTGCATTTTCACCACCTGAAATATAATTAAAATGACAACAGTGGCTGACATATTGTGAAGTAAAATTATGGCATAAAATATGAACCGTACATAGCAGTTCAAAATTTTGCAAAAACATGTTTCGCAAAGGAAAATGGTAATATCAGCCTTACTTGGTATAGCACAACATTTTGCTACGTCAGAATAAGTGTACACTAATTTATCGGCTGATAAAATAATCACAATACGAATATGTTCAGATGCATATTATGAATAAATGATTACCAACTTATTTTGGGTTCAATGCTGCCAAAACACAAATAATATAATATCAGTATTATATGAAAGATGGTATTTCTTCACATAATGACTGATTACCAGTCGTATTAATTATCTGTATGATTTTATTCATAGCGCTCCGTGAAGTCTCTTTCACAGGCGCTACTTTGCACACCTGAGTATTAATATGCATATTCGCAGCTTTACTTACAGAAGCAAATATATTCACGTATGCACATTTACAAACGTCAGTAAGTTTATTGACAATGCAAGTTTGATCCCAGTTAGAGTCTAAGTGCAAAGTATCTGCTGCTTGCAGGCAAAAGTACATTGCGTATATTTCTTATCACATTAATAGTTCATAAAGGCCACAAGAATATGTTCTATTTGTATTGAATATATAAAAGTATATTGCGTGTATTTCTTATCACATTAATAGTTCATAAAGGCCACAAGAATATGTTCTATTTGTATTTCTTATCACATTAATAGTGCACGCATACAACAATTAGTAACAATGCATTCATACAACAATTGATATACAAATTAGTAAATAAGCAAATTGCGCATACATGTAAAGTACACTTGCTTAAAATTGCTAACGATCAGTTTCAGTTGGCAAATACTTATTTTATACGATGCATTTTCGGTATTTTCTATCACCAAATTATTTTGCGAACACTGCAAAAACGTTGTTATATAAATTGTTAAAATTATTGTTCGTTTTATAAAAAGTGCAAAACTGATAATAAGCAAAACCTATCTGTAAAAATAGAACGTTATTCTATCAGTAATACATCTGTGCGTGCTGAAAGCATTTTATTAGCTGTAAATTTGTAATTAATTTTGTAATTAAAATCAATATAGCTGTAAACATTTCCTGTTGGTGTATAATACATCAGCATATTTGACACCTCAAAACTACCGGAAAAGTGCGAAAGCACCAGTTTTTATGTTGAATTTTCATTTACATATATTCCCATGATGACAACCAGATATTAAGGAACGCCAGAGCTGTCTAATGTTAGTTGAATACAAGGTACCATTTTTATTTAGAGAAGTATCTTCTCAGGATCTTGTAATGTCTTGTTAATTACTGTTTTATTATGTTGAGTTACAATGCTATCATGTCTAATGTATGTACTATTTCGTCAGAGTGGCGTATTATTTTGTTAAAAGACAATCCTACTTTCTCAAAGTAACATACTATCTTGTCAGAGTAACATACTGTTATGTCAAACGACAATCCTATTTTCCCAAAGTAACATGTTATTATGTTCAGTGTATATACTATTTTGTCAGAGTGACGTACCATTTTGTTAAAAACAATCATGCTATTTTCTCAAAGTAACATGCTATCTTGTTCAGCGAACATACTATTTTGTTAGAGTGATGTACATTTTGTTAAAAGACAATCCTATTTTCTCAAAGTAACATACTATCTTGTCAGAGTGATATACTATTATGTCAAACGGCCACCCTATTTTCTCAAAGTAACATGCTATTATGTTCAGTATATACGGATATATATAATATACTGGACATGATAGCATGCTACTTTGAGAAAATATGATGTTTGTTTAACAAAATAGTACGTCACTCTGACAAGATATTATATACACGGGACATGATAGCATGTTACTTTGAGAAAATAGGATGGTTGTTTAACAAAATAGTACGTCACTCTGGCAAGACACTATGTTACTTTAAGAAAATAGGATGATCGTTTAACAAAATGGTACGTTAATCTGACAAGATAGTATATACACTGGACATGATAGCATGCTACTTTGAGAAAATAGGATGGTCTTTAAACAAAATAGTCCATCACTCTGACAAGAAAGTACGTTACTTCGAGAAAATAGGATGGTCATTTAACAAAATAGTATGTCACTCTGACAATATAGTATATACACTGGCCATGTTAGCATAGGATGTTCGTTAAACAAAATAGTACGCCACTCTGACAAGATAATATATACACTGAAAAAAATAGCATGTTCCTTTGAGAAAACAGTATGTTCATGGACATGATAGCATGTTGCTTTCAGAAAATAGAATGGTCGTTTAACAAAATGATACGTCACTCTGACAAAATAGTACATACGTTAGACATGATAGTTTTGCAAGTCAACATGATAACACAGTAATTAACAAGACATAACAGGATCTTGAGAAGATACCTCGTATTCATCTTACATACGACAGCTCTGGCGTTCCATAAGATATGAATAACTTATCGAAATAGTTTGTGTGACACTTAGTTGTTCCATGTTTTGCTATTATTTTGTTTAGTTTTGATTTAAGGATGACTCATTTCTAATTAAAATCGGTAATACAGCAAATACCATGTAACATGCAATCAACGATTCAAGAGACTTTATATCATTTTTTGTATATTACAGGGATGACCGAAGATAGCTTTTATTCAGTGTAAACGGTACATTAAAAGTACATAAACACACGTACCGATTATTGAAAGTTAAACCACATAACTCATTGTAAAAAAGAAATAATGTTTATATGAATCAAGATATACTATTACGATTCAAGATAAATGATAATCTTCTTTATCACATCATTGAGTATCTTGGGAACTAGTTCGTCTTGTAACTTTAATTAGTGTAGGAAGCAGGATATTCGTAATAACGCTAATATTACAAAACCATACATAAAAAAAATCAAGAATCATGTTTTCGTCAGGATTAACATGCCGTTCTTGCATTGTATATTACAACGTTTTAAGACAATACAACATTGTATTACAATTTGTATTTGTTTAAGTAAATGACAGCTGTTACATATCAAACTGATGGTTATGATACAGCTGACTTTCAATACATTAGGTACACTATGAATTATATCAACGTTTGTTTTGGAAAAAAAAACATGATTTATTGACAATGGAAACTATAAAACATACAAGCTTCCTAGAATTTGGCCAGTTTTGCATACAGTCGGGACCAAAATAAAATTTACTTTCCATAAATGAATTTTAAGAAAAGTATAAATTACAAAACAATTTTGAAATTTGGTTGTGAAACAGAGTATTAAATTATTGCGTAGACAATATAAACAGTGTTTAAGATATATACGTATATGGTTCATTAAGTATGAAGAATCAAAAGAAATTGCAGGATCTGCATTAAATAACCATACATTGAAATACTGACTTTTATTGCTCATGGACAACACAGCAGATGTATTAAGCTGCATATTCCATTATTTACGAAGAAGTACATTATACATATTTCCTAATACATAATTATTTATTCAGAGGGTAATCCGTTTTCGAGTTGATTTTGCCGATAACTTCGGATCAAGTGTCCCTCGCCGCTGTGGGCCGAAACCTCAATGAGGGTGTAGAAATCTTGTATTGTGAGGAAAGCAATCCAGGTGGCAGACGAAAAGTCGTAAGTTTTACCTAGATGAACGTCCGTGCCGAACAAAAATTTTGCATTTTGTCAAATGATCTTAAATTGTGTTGGTGTGACGTTCATTCCACCAAAAATCATTTATTTTTCTTGAATACGTTTGCTGAAATTAAAGAGGTGCACTGATTTTGAATTAATGAACTAATATTTGTTTTCGTTTTACCTAATGTAAAGTTGCTTACAGACTAAACATTAAAATGTCATAATAGACCAGAGGAAAATCTGTGGAAAAGAATCTGTTGTGTGATTATCAGATAAAGGTTCACCCAAACATAAATGATTTTCAGTAATAAACAATAACAAAACAAACGTCCATTTTGGGAATAGATACTGGCCTGTACAACAACGAAACATCCGCTCAACTGAGTTAGATGTTATAAGGACACATAAGATTTCATACCCTTTTCATCCACTGCCTTACAGTCTTCGTGAATACCATGAGCGATTCCTTCTTCGATATTTGACGATGATGAGGAGCAATTGACTTGAACATCCCATCAAGGAGGCATTGAAGTACATCAGCCATCTGAATAATTTTATACAAAGAAGACTTGATCATTTATACATTGCAAGTGTATAATTCAGTGAGGCATGCAACTACATGTAGTTAAAAAACATTTTATGTCCCTTTTGGATTGTTTTTATCTCTCCGATATTGACAGTCGTATTGCCATGGTGATAGTCGTGTCCATCTGACCTAGATATTTCGGTTTAATTTACTTTATTACACAAGTCCGTCGTTATATTGTTATTTTTTATATACGACATAAACTGAACTGAGCATTGTTTAATTTCAAACCAACATAATGATTATAGATTCAGCTGCACTACCTGCCTTTGCGCTCTGGTGATGTTATGATGTGACAACGAAAAAAAGCCGTTTAGTTATAATTTAAATATGCCTGATTTATGTACAATTACTTGATCTTCTGTATATATTAAAATGTGTTAGCTTTAAGGCCCATGAGAAAGAATGTAAATCTGAAATAAATCCAATAGATCAAAGGAATTATGTTTCAGCGTGAAACACCGTAATAAATGAACAATTCTGCCACAAAACAAAAGTACAAACTCAAACATATATCTGACAAAGGCATCGATTTTCTTTTCAAAAGTAGAATTAGCTTCCATTAGTCAGATAATCCAAAAAGCGCTCTCTTTAATGTTTGAGTCAAAAAGTGTGCAAAAAGAATACACTGGGTTTCTAACATTTTATATACTAATTTAGCATCTTTATATTGCTTATTACATATATATCCTTTAAATTCTCGTAGAACTTTAGGAAGTTAACGAAGTTAAATGATATTACAGTAGGAAAGATAATTTTTCAGCTACATTGAAAATCTGTATTTTATATTCTGAATGAAATACAATGAATTTATCAAATAGTGTGCTTGCGTGCTCATTCTCGTTATCTCAATGAGCAGAAAAGCTGAACGGTTAAAGCTAAATCCGACTTTAGTACCTGAAATCCAAGAAATTATTTTATCTTTAATTATGAAAACAACATTTTGTCTTTAATATTTATGTCTCTCTGTAACACTGCAATGGTGATATGAAGTAGATCAATTTGAATATGCTTCCTGTAATCTATTTACCGTTGAAGGTAATGTGATCTACTTTGAAATTGTTTAGGAAACGTTCCATCATGTTTAAGTGAAAATGAGTTCAAATAAGATAAAATTGCTTGTTTATTTCCATTTAGATATATGTTTTCATGACGTTCACTAGTCTAAACATTCGCTTATTGTTTCATAGTGTGACAGTTTTGGAAAGGTTTCAAGTCATGGTTTAGGCGCATTAAGTAAGCCAAATAAGGAAAGGAAACAACTAATAAACAATAAGTATACGTACTTGTTTATGGAATGTCCTAATTTCTATATACTTATTTTGTCTTTTTTTTTAAACTATAACATCACCATTCTGCAGCCCATTGAAATATCGACGTTTGACCGACAAATAGATTTAACCAATCAATTTAGTAAGCGAAAATCACTACAAGACATAGATGAAATTTGGTACAGTTAATAGATACATTTTGTCTACCAAATGTTTGTTACTAAAAGATGGGAAAATATAGGAACCGCAAAAATACTAAAACTATTCCATCAAACTAGTATTTTCTTACTCCAAGGAACATGGAAATAATTTTTGAGTATGCGGCGTCATTCAAGTGGTTTTCCAGTATAACGTTTTCGGAATTTTTGACATCAATTTATCTGAGATACATCCCACAGCACTTACGATGAACTTATAAAATGCTAGCGCTATTCTTGGATTTGCAAGAAGTCCCAATGTGGTTTGTTCCTGTATAAACGCTCAAAAATAGCATTTAATTCTTAAATAAATTCACAATGACTCATATTTACATTTGTGTTGAAAGGCAATGATTTATTGATAATGAAAACTATAAATATTTAAGTTTTAAAGAATTTGACCAGTTTGCATACACCCTTTACCAAAATAATACAGATTTTCCATAAATGAATATAAATGATAAAATTATTATAAAATTTGATTGTCCAACAGAGTCTGTCTTTATTTCATTGACATTGTTTTCAGCGTGTTTAAGAAAGACATTAAGTTCAGTAGGTATACACAATCCCGTGAAATTGCATGACCTGAATAAAATAAGCATACATTCAAAATGTCAAAATTTGAAATGGAAAAGAAGCTATACGGAGCTGCATACTTTTCCGTTCACAAATAACTGTAAAGATATTTTACTTGGATATATAAAGACCCGATTGTACTGAAGTATTGAACAAGCATGTCTTGATTTTTGTCACTTTCTCGTTTTACAAGTTTGCTATCATATAATTCCGCTTAAGGCAGTGCTAAAGGGCAAGTCAGTAGTTGCTCATTACATAATCTCTCATGAAACAGACTAAGTCAAACCGAGTGTACATTTACTTAATACTCTCTACAGACAAGTGTCGTATTTTCAAATCATTTTGAATTCTATGTAGGAGGTAAAACTTTAATAAAGGCTAGAAGAAAATATTTACCAAACTGTGTTAAGGTTGTGCTACTTGATTAATCTGCAATGGTTGGTATAGCCAACCACACCTTAATAACTTTTATATTGCACTGAATAGGTTTTAGAGTCTCAAATGAAGCAGTTATACTCGACTGTTGTTATATTGAATTAAAGGTATCAAAGGGGAGCGGAAGTCTAGTGGATAAGGTGTCGGCCGCTCAAACCAGGGGTCGTGGGTTCGAGCCCCACTGGGGTCACGACCATGACCTCATATGACACCAGTACTGGTTTTCCCAAGAAGCGGACTCGAGAGTGGTTACAATAAGCTTAAGGCTTTCATCACAATCCAGCTAAAACAAATTAGTATAAACTAAAGGTATCAAACGGTATGTGTTAATGGTGAGTTATTAAGGAGTTTCTTTATTTACCGTATAGCGGGTTATTTCTGCGGGCAAAAAAAGTCTGCGGTTTTGTCCTAAAATGGGCCTAGTTTATTTATGCGTTTTTGTTTTATTTCTGCGACCTTCCAGAAAAGCAGGAATTAATTTTTGCGGTTTGCATAAACTGGAAGTAAATTCTGCGCATGAAAAATAGCTACACCATTTACTACGTCATAATTAACGACTCGAATCATATCGTTTTCGTCAGTTATGTCTTGGTGACATTATCTAGGTCGGAATCTAGGGCAGTGAAGTTGGCGCAGCTGATTTATGTTTGAATCTGATTTCTTTTCATTACGCGCATGAGCAGAAATCAGAGTTAAAAATAAATACTGTAGGTCTAGTACCGGTAATTTATTTTGAGAGACATTTTCATAAAATGTCACACTGCTGGTAGAAAAAAAGAACGGTTTATTTACAAATATATACAAATGCAAAATCTAGTACATAGTCCGTTCACAGTTCATTTAGGTACAATAATTACAACACAGCATACATTGATTAGTTTCACTGTTCATCATCAAATTTATATAATGTTTGTAAAACTTTTCATAAACCTAGCATGTTTTGTGATTTACACTTGTAAAGATTTCACGCCCGAAACGGTAATCATTCATTCGTGGACAATAGAGTGATACAATAACAAAAGCTATCAACCGCAATCGATACGGTGTGAATAACTTGGCAGCAGATGAAAATTCATGAGATAAAGATAACTGGCAATTATATTAAGAGAAATATCAGTTTATTTCTGCGTCAAAAAAATCTGCTGATAGTTTAAATGTGCGGAATTTATTTCTGCGTGACAGCCTCGACACGCAGAATGAGCGAAATAAAAACCCGCAGAATTAACCCGCTATACGGTATCACATTTGGACCCATTCGGAAAAAAAAATCAAAACAAAACAAAAAACATTTTACCGGCTCGTACAATAGCAGCTTATTAAAAATAGTTTTCGCATTTTTTTCCATTTTGTTTTTTAAGAGATGTAAAATGTTACTTCTCGCTCTAATGTCAAAGGCCAAGTCGATTGGTGTAGCTTCTGTTATAACGGTATTGAAAAGAGGTATTAAACTTATCATCGTAGTTTGAATGCCATTGTAATAATTGTAGTATCTAAGATTTCGTTCAATTTGAAAAACAACAAATCTCCTAAAATTTTAACACTACTGTTAAGTCAATATGAATTTATAGTTAGGAACAAGAATTTGACTGAAAGCACACAAGGAAACCATGATCACATTTTATCTGCTGGTGTTGATAGTATTAAATGTTTTCCTGTAATATATTTGCGACATATAAGTAAACAACGTTAAAGGTAATGTGAAATACTTTAAACACGCTTTGGAAGTGAATAAACCCTTATAGCCATATTGAATGAACACTCGCAATAGGAAAGTAATTGTATACAAGACTAGTTATTCCTGTCTAAAAAATACGTTTTCATGTTGCTTCAAATACGAAGAAACTGTATGTTTCCTTGATTTCTTTAGATGTACAGGAAAGTTATCCACCGATTGAGTTAACTGGATGCCACATATGTCTCTCCCCTACCCACGCACGTACCCCGACGCCGGCGCCTGCTACACCCTCCTTTTCACCACACAGTGCCAAACTCCCCCGTTATTTTGAAATTTGTCCACGAATTCCCAGTTGGATATAGAACAAGGTAAATCTTATCAAAGCATTAACAGTCACTGTCCCACATTTGGCGCCAATTACGGCTCAACCCCGGGGCCTCTTATATTATACTGACAGAGCCAACCAGCTGCTTAGCACGCATTTTCCTATAATTTGACAAAGTTCATGAAGCGACAGATGCCTAATTTGTCCTCGAATACCAAAGGTACATAATATTACAATGGTCGTAAGACTGACCAAGCAAGCATGCCACGGGCAAACGTTGTGTGCCATTTTTACAGTGACATGTAGATCAGAAGATAAAATAACATCTAGAAGTTGCCCAAAAATCAGAAAGTAGTAGGTTTTTTCGTCATTTTCATATGGTATAAATGTCATGGCAAGCAAGCAAAGCCAAACAATAGCGATAGCAAAACAAAATAAATACAAATTCAAGCAATTAATTAGCAAAGGAAACCAAGTTACAAGTGAAAATATTTTTATGAAATCTGGATTTCCTTATGAAAATAGATTGACAGACTTGTAGAAACACTCGTCAGCCACTATTCATGAGGAACAAGGACTAAAAGGAATTTAACCAAGCAATTCATGAGTTAAGAAAAAGGACAAAGATACTGAACTGTATTAGCTTGGACAACCTATTGGTAACCTCAACGCCTCATTTACTGTTACATAATATGTCTTTGTCAGTAATCACAGACATTTTTTTAATAGGAAAATGTCCAAATTACCCATATTATTAAAAAAAACCGCTGTCGTTCTAAATCTGCTACACTGTAAGCGGGAATCCAGATATAGAAAAATAGCTCGTCAAGAATTTGGGACATTTAATGAAAAATGGCATTATACGAGGGGAGCTAAAAATACACGGAAAAGTGCTCTAATATCTTTATTTTGAATAAAAGATGGGTAAGTACATACGAAACGTGAATATTCAAATAACAAATTTCAGAACGTGCACGTTATTAATGTACCGTCTCGAAGGAAACGCCACTACCTCTAAAGCGGCTAAATATCATTATGACGCTGTCATATCACACAATACAGCTCTTGATTATCAGAGATTCAATGTTTCACGCTACAAAACGCATTATATACACCTTCCTATGACCAAAAAGTAATGTTTATATGACACTCATGTCGTATTTATGAAATCGGACTATGATCTGTGATGCATCGATCCGTATCAAGCAGCTCTTTAATTTTCAAAACGTGAGTCTTTTTCCTTGATTTATATTCAAAACAAAATGCTATATCATTTCTCCTTTCAACACTGCTTTTCAAGGGATGACCAACACAATATGCCTGCCAAATATTCAAATGATGTCACATTTACAATTTGACGTCATTGGCATAACGCTTTAATTTCAAGTAATCTCGCCCGCTTAGCTCATTAGACAGAGCGCAGATCTACGGATCGCTGTGCCGTGAGTTCGATACCCGGGTAAGGCGTATGTTCTCCGTGACGATTTGATGAAAAACGTTTTGTCTGAAATCATTCGTCCTACATCTCTGATTGATTGATTGATTGACTGATTGGGAAGTTGGCAGTTACTTGGGTAAAACAGGTTTGTACATGTACAGAATCCTGGAAAACTGGTTAGGTTAACTGCCCGCCCTTACAAAACTAAAATACTGTTGAAAAAACGGCGTTAAACCCAGAAAAAAAACAATCATTTCAAGTAAATTTTCACAGGAATTAAAAAATGTAGTTTGAAAAATAGATAAATGGCAAGTAATGCTTTAACGAATCCAAAATAGAAAGTGTCAAAATTGGACCGGAACTTCACATGATGTTGCCATGGGAACTAGCATTTACTTATTATTTTTCCAATGAAGATATGATTTTAACATATCAACTAAGTATCTCTAATAAACATTATATTATAGTTTCACTGAGTTTTGATGGTACAGTAGAAATTCTGAAAAGCGGACCCTGTCCGGACCAAGTCAAAAGTCTGGTTTTCAGAGGATTCCGGTTTTCAGAGGATTTTGCACAAATTTCTTAAAAGGTTTATATATATTATTATTCATTTCATCTGACCGTATTATGTTCAATGTCTTTTAGGTTTTTCTTTTTCAAAATCTGCATTGTATCTCTCTGTTATATTTGAAAACTAAATCATTTTTAACAGGAAAACATCACTTAAAATGATACTCGTGAACAGACTCAGTCAAACTGGGTCTGCTATTATTCTTCTTGGTTGCATTCTATGCTTCCACACGATCACTTTACAGATTTTATTTATAATGAAAAGAATGTTTCTCTTATCGTGGATATATGAATAGACTTACTCTCATAAAGTATGGAACATGCATCATGTGGATATTGATATCTAATGAGTAATAAGAATATAATTATGTCTTTTTCATAATACAAAAAAAATGTAATTTTATGAAAAATCAAATGTAAACAATAGATCAATTAACTTCTTCCTGTTAGATTAAGATATTTGCATGTGATAGTTAATATACAAAATACAAACACACAGATAGATATTTTTCACACCTACTTATAACGTTTGCTTGTGATTGTTAGTTAGTAAACAAAAAACCTGCTTGTTAGTTAGTAAACAAATCACCTGCTTGAGATTATGTTTTAATTTCTGTATAATATTCCTTTGTAGCTCTGAAAAAAACGTCCGGTTGTCAGAATTCAGAGTTTTCGGTATTCAGAGTGCTTCTTTGATTGAATATATAACAGAATAACTTGGGACTTTAAAAATCGTCTGATTCTCAGAGGATTCCGGGTTTTGGAGGGTCCGGTTTTCAGAGTTATTACTGTACATAATGAAATGATTTATTGAACACCCCCTGTATTTATTTTGCTGCATGTATTTACCTAACCTGTTGAATGATAGCAACGTTTCATGGAAAAGACGACGATTTGAATAAAATAAGTTGAATATTGAGCAATCATATCAATTTGTGAAATGCATAACTCAATTTTGTTTTCGGCAAATAACACAGAACGTATTCTGAATTCCGTGTCAATTTCCTCTGCAATCCACACCAAATAATGCCAGAGATCATCTATTTATTTGTCCGACATCCCTCCAGTCATTATAATATTACATATCATTATAAATTTGTAAAACAGCAAAGACAGCAAAGACATTTGTTTTCCAAGAATTTTTGTGCATAACATTTAAAAAGTTCAGCAAGTGAAACAAAAACTAGAAAAACAACAATGACCATCTAAATCGCATGATTAAAAATAAAAAAAATCTTATGTCCGTAGCTATATCTCCTAACAGTAGTATTTAAAAAGTAGTTGTTTTTTTTTATAAAATATCTAACAAGATGTTCAGATACATATTTGAAACAATCAGATTATGCAATAAAGATACCACTTTTTGCATTTTACATTGATGATAAGTGTTCTTGTAATTAGTTAGTGCGTTAGGGGTGACGAAACAAATATGTTCTTCAAGACATAAAAGCTATGTTACTTTTATTTCTTGGACGAGAAAGTTTTAATATAACAGAACATTTTCAAAAAGGAACTGCACTCTGGATCGTATGGTAGTTTGTGCTGTTTAGAAATATGTAATAAGCATTTATAAAGTATGACTTTGTTGAGCGACCTGTGAAGTTTCCGTTTTTTTCTATTTTATTATCACAGCAGCGTTGTTTGTTGTTTGTGCCGTGTGGCGGCCGTAAAAAGTCTCCCCGTACATTCAGTCAGGGCTGTTATATTTCGATCTTCACAGATCGTTCAGCACGACTTTTATGTCGTGTTATTGGTACTGTTAAGTTTCTCAGCATAACCATTTCGGCCTGGGTACTCCCGCTTTCATAGCCTTGGGTATTGTATAATCACCCCTTGGATATGGTGTCTGCTTTTTAATTTTGTCTTTTGACAGTTACTGTGATATGCAGGCTCCATAACCACAGATCCCCTTTCTAAATTCCAATTTGTTTAGTTCTGCCAATTGTTTTCTCATTTAGGGCAAACCAATTTCTTTATCTGGGGACCAAACGCCGCTTTTCATGGAATTACACGCCTCAACACGTGTATCATTGAAGGTTCCATGTATACCGCCGTTTGAATACATCTGCGGATGTCTCTAAATTTCTTTTTGTACTTTTAACATGTGTCAATGTTGCGTTCTGCTCAACCCGGGGCTAGAGGGCGTGGACGGTAGCATGCATTTCTACTACCGTCCATGAACAGGCTCAATCAAACCGAGCCTGCAACATTTTCGTTTCTGTCGTGTTGAGCGACCTGTGAAGTTTCCGTTTTTTCTATTTTACAAGTACGTCCACGTAAAAGTATTGAGATTGCAACCTCTTCAATCACTCATAATGAAAAAAAAGATGATATTATTCAGTATGTACTATAGCGATTCAATACAACTATCTGATTGTTTTACCACATAATCATAGAATGCCTTGAGAATTAGTTCGTCTTGTTTTAGTAATTAGTGTAGATATTTGTTAAAACTCAAGCTATGATAACAAAACCATGCATAAAAAAATTGTAAGGATTATAACTGTTTCTTCCCAAGAGAAAAGACATTATAACTAAATGTTGCATAAAAACAATGACAAAATATCCAATGGGAATATCCCAGTTCCAGTACTCCTTGAAACAAAACCCTACAGTAGTGTATAATTGTATGGATTGACATTCACACAAAATACAAGAACAAAGTATTTATAGAATTAGGACACGGTGATAAAGCTGACTTCAAATCACTTGCCCCCCCCCCCCCCCCCGCCACCACCGATGTTGGTTCGAGCCTCACTCGGGGCGTTGAATTCTTCATGTGAGGAAGCCATCCAGCAGGCTTACGGAAGGTCGGTGGTTCTACCCAGGTGCCCGTTCGTGATAAAATAATGCACGGAGGGGCACCTGGGGTCTTCCTCCACCATTAAAGCTAGAAAGTCGCCATATGACCTATAATTGTGTCGGTGCGACGTTAAATCTAACATATGATATGGTGATAAAATAAAAAAAAACACAGCTGGAAAGTGCCTTGAAACGGTAAGTAGCAAAAACACATGTGGGGGAGTTTAAACCTGCAAATGGTTCGCAAAAATCCTTGCTCATAACCTTAATATGTTTAAACAAAATATGTAGTGTTTATGGCTCAAAACGACGGCATTTAGTTATCGAAACGTCCGTCTAACTGTCCTCCGCATATTTGTTCCCCAGTTGACCGGAATACAACTCTAAAGGTGTCGATTTAAGAAGTTTGATAATAGCAAAGAGGAGTGTAGTACACACTTACCATACATTTAGCTTCAGTATTTTAGTTATTCACTTTTCTCATTGTCCATGTTTTTGCTTGTCCGGCGAATAATTTAAAAAAAAACTGTAAAACAATAAGAAGGAAAATAGTTCAAAAATGGAATTTAGGTTAGTGACAATACCAGGAAGTACAGTGCACAATAAGAACAACTCTAGAGTTATTTATCTTTGAGTTTGTTTACATTTGACCGCCCATGTGTTCTTGTGTTATAGAAATAAAGGTTAGAGAATATGTTTTGGAAATGCCGAGTACCAGAACCATACGTTCCGAATTATCTTTATAGATTTAATTTTGCACATAAGGAATCCACGAAAAATGCAAATGATAAGCTTATACCATTAAAATAAGTAAGGTGATTTCCTATCATGTTACAGTTGAAATTTATTTGTAGAAATTTTTCTACATTTCAAGTTATCGAGTAATTATACTGAAGTAACTTCGACATTTTTTGACAAGGCTAGTGAAAATCGTTATTATTTTCACGAAAAGAAAAATAATCTTTACACATTTGATTTACTATATATAATTAATATACAATGGATAGACGCGTGTTTTAAATGATGAACAGTTTGTGAAACAATGATTTATCAATGATCAGCGCTATACTATACTTCGCTGTAATGTAATGATGAAATGTAAATTATAACGTGAAAGTACAAAACAAGTACACAATTTCGTTTGCAATGTTAAAATGACAAGACAACAGTATTACTTTTTTCAGTAATAGTAACACGTTTCATTATTTCGCTTTCATAAAATATTAATCTTCAAGAGGCTTGATTTTTTTTCTTTTAATTTTCTTTGTTTTACTTTTTAGTTGTTTCGACAATATGTTCCGGGTGGTTAAAGTCGCTGATTTCAAACCACTTGCTCCTCAGCGCTGTGGGTTTTAAACCTTGCACGGGGTGTAGAGTTCTTTCAAATGAGGAAGGCTTCAAGGCGGATAACAGAAGATCTGATATTCTACCCAGGTGCTCGCCCATGATGATACATGTATAATTTCCAGAAGTGCACCTAGGGTCTTCGTCACAATGAAAGTTAGAAAGTCACCATATGACCTTTAATTGTCAGTGTATTTCCAATAAATACTAAAAGGCGGAGATAGATTTATATTGCTCCACAAACTTAACTTTGTTTTAGTATTTACTCACTACAAAGACAACATCTTAACATTATGGGAAAATGTTCCTTCTGCTAAGTAACCTTTTCTAGGTTGCATTGACGTTTTATGTCATAACTTTGAATAACAATTTTACATTCACCACTGTGAAAATCACATTTAAGTTCTCTTTGCCTATCTTGTCTGAAAAATCAATTGCAATGTGTGGCATAGGTTTGATATAGATTGAAGCATTTAATATGTTTAATACATTTTATTTTACAAGTCTATCTGCATTTTTGCTCTGGTGTACTTACTGATACATAATGATTTTCATGTCAAACTGTTGAAAGATGCTTGCATGATTGATTTAAACAATAATAACAAAAAATGAAAAGAACTTTTCAAATTACAATTTTGCCATGCATATGTAAGATCTATAAGAATCATGAGAAAGAATGTATATCTGATATTTATCCAAGTGATCAAAAGAAATACTGCATAATCAATGAAGCATTCGTACCCAGTCAAAGCATCACGGTACAGACTCAAGTGAAAACATTTCCGTTTTACCTAAGTCATAAATTCAACAGGATTTTAAATAAGTATGAAAATACAAATTTTACAAAGACATTGAAAAGCGGATACTGCAGTAACCCTTAAAACAGAAAAAGTAAAAGTGGAAACTCCACAGGTTGCTTAACACGACAAAAACGAAAATGTTGCATGCTCGGTTTGATTGAGCCTGTTCGTGGACGGTATTGGAAATGCATTGCTATTGTCCACCCCCTCTAGCCCCAGTTTTAAACCAATACGACTAAAATGACAACGGCTCGGTTCAGTTGAGCGTGTTCGTGGACGGTAGTGGAAATGAAAGCTACCGTCAATGCCCACTAGCCCCGCCTTGAGCAGAACTTGTATTTCGTTTAAATCCAATCCATAAGTTATGTTTGCAAAAGTTTGTAAATAAACATAAATACAATGAATATATAAATGATGACAATATTTTAAACCGTGCATTAATTCAGACTGTGGGAAAAAGGTACAAAGTATAATGCAGTACATTCAAAATTAATCTATGAGGTTAACGGTAGTGTGTGCATCCAGGTTTGCAATTCTATATTAACTTTTAAGATGAACATGTCGTAGATCAACATGTAAAACAATGATCAACAAAAAATATTCCAAAATGTAGAACTATATTGACAAATATCAAGGCGTTGATGAACATTTGATTAAATTCGGACAGAGGATCGTCATTCAAAAAGTAACAATTTGATCTTCGATCTAGGTTCTAAAACATTGCTTCTCAAAATCAAGCTTTATTCTGTATGCGTACATTTCGGTTAGGAATGTTTTACTCACCTTCTTTTGTAAAATGTATTTAAACACATTAATATTAATGCCCTCACACTAAAACTTTCAAAAGTTTATGATTCAGTATGTACTTTAGTGATTCAAGACAAATGATTAATTGTCTTATCATAGCATAAGAGAATACTTCTGGAATGAGTTTTTTCGTCTTGTGTTGATAATTGGTTCAAATATTTGTACGAAATGATTGTTACTACTATCGAACCTTTATACGATTCAATTCAGTATGTACTTTAACGATTCAAGACAAATGTTAGATTGTCCTATCGCATGAAAAGAGAATAACTTGGGAAAGAGATCTTTCGTCTTGTTTCAATAATTAGTGCAAATATTTGTAAGAAATAAGCTATCAAGGGAATAATTCTGTACGTTAGGATTAACAAAAAAGTATTTCTCTCATGAGGAAAACAATATCATTCAAATATATAAAAATCAAGGTCAAAGACCAAGTAGGAGAAACATGAGAAACATGTCCCAAGAACGCAATGAACTGTAATGAAAATATTGCAGTGAATGTAAGAATGTGTTTATTATTGACATTTACACAACATGGCTAGACGATGTAAAATATTTACAAAAGAATAAAGCAAGGAAAAGGGAATACATTGAGGCATCGCCTAATAGCGACCTAACGTATAAACCGTTAAGTGGTGCGCACCAAACATTTCTCTTATCCCCGAATATGTTCCAAACAACGCTTCTTTTCTGTTTAATTTTGTAAAAATTACTGAATACTTATAAAACAAATAACAGTCATTGCATGATGGTGAGGTGAATACCCAAACTTAAAGGCCTGACCCGAGACATCGATATTCACTGATACTTTCTTATTTCATGACTACACTTTGCCTGTCATGGTTGCGCAATCAAAATAAATTAGAACTAAAGCAGTGTTGAAGACACACACTTTTTAAACTTGACTTTTGGTTCAGATTGTTAAGATATCCCGATATCTAACAAATGTTAAAGTAAAACTAGAAATTATTTTGAAATTAAAAGAAATACTAAGCTTTTCAAAAGCCTTTGTAATAAATTTGAGTAATTACATATCAAAAGAGCAAAAACCAACAACAAAAATTCTAATAGGGATCTTACTTCATGTACCCTTAAATAAATCTCTAACAGACTACAAGAAAAATGAAAAATGTTCTCACAGACCACCTTAAAAATTCATGTCAAGTTACTCAAACCAAATCACTGCTCAATTGAACAGAATCTAGAAATTACATTTTACCTGTATGATTTACTGTAATATATTGTTTGCATGAAGTTATTTGCGCGCACTGAGTATTTACAGCAAGAAATCTAAGCACAGATGTAAGCTAATAAATTTGCCTCTGAAGTGGTCGTAACAAGTGAAATTGCTATTTGTCGAGAATTACAAAGGAACTATGATGTAGATGGTTTTGAATGCAACCCTAGATCTGCTCTATTCACAAGCTGTTAGAAAACATGCAAAATGGCTGCTTTGAATACGTTGAGGAAATGAAAAAGTCCAAAGGTTATTAATATGCATATTTTTCTAGAACAACTTAATCAACTCATTTCACTAAAACACAAAAATATTTCATATTCAAGGCAAAAAAGTTATTTAATTGACATCTTCAGAACACTTCAAAACAATTACCTGCGTAATTTTCATACAATCACTTTGTAATTTAGTCATAAACTAATTAATCTGTTACTGATCTTATTTTGGACATAAATGTACTCCCTCACATACACGTTGACCAACTTTCTCCGTTCACTGAAAAGAAAACTTCTCAAAGATTTATTTGTCCTTTGGAATCATAGAGACCATTCATTTTAACACGCCCGAAGGGACGTATAATGTAATGACGCCGGTGTCCGTCTGTCTGTCCGTCCGTTAGCAATTTCATGTTCCTCTCTGTAACTCTTGAACCCATTGAAGGATTTCAAAGAAACTTGACACAAATGTTCACCATATCGAGACGACGTGCAGAGCGCATGTTTTGGATGGCTCGCTTCAGGGTCCAGGTTACACGTAGGGTCAAATGTCATATGACTTTGTTTCGTGTCCTCTCAGTAACTCTTGAACTGCTTGAAGGATGTTAAAGAAACTTGGCACAAATGTTCACCACAGCGAAATGATGCTTCGAAAGGATTTTTTTCACAAACTTTATTGGGAAACAGTATCAATTTTGAATGTTTAGCTATCTTTTCATTTATGGAAAATTTAAAACATTGTATCAGAACCAGTCTAGTAATGAGTTTATTAACATAACTCCATCAGTCCCCTGCTATATTCTTAAATACCTAGCTATAATAAAGTAACGTTCTTTTCGCTTTGCGATGCATTGATTAGCGGCGCAAACTTTTTCAAAGTATATTCAGGATTCATAAAAAATCCTTTCATCAGAATGCAATTTTAAAACGAAAGGTATAAAACATTTGCAAACAATATTTCAATAAAAGTATATAAAAAGTTGTAAATACGTTTCACAGATTAATAATGCAAAAACAGTGACAAAAGCATGTACGATAGCTAAAAACACAAAGTCTATATTGCATACAATATTTTATGTTCCTACTTATGCCGGAATGATCTATCAAATGTGTATAGAAGGGACCAGTTACCATAGTTATGATTTCATTGCGATAGGTACAAGTGAGTAATGCTGTATATTCCAGTACAAAATTACTCAAGACATTTGTCTGCAAATTCTACATCCAAACCATTTAAATGAAAACAAAGGAACAACAGAATTAATTAAAATATATTTTAACATCCAGACTTTGAATGAATATATATCTTGTAATCAACATATAATTGTTTCTTGTCATAGGAAAACATCGCGTTAACTGTTTTAATTGACACGCATGTGTTTTATCGTAACAGCAAACATTTTTCACAGCAGTACGTCTGGGACGAGAACCACTAAATTCTTAAGAATTGTGGTAACTATATTCATAAGCAACTGCAATCGTATTTGACCTCCAACCCTCGTGTTGAGTTGGCAATGTAGAGATTTTGCTTTGAGGGTCTTTTTTTAAATCCTGCCATTTCCACGGAGTAAACACTTGACTGTCTGAAAATACCAAAAGAAAAGATCTACCACAGTACGAAAGTAGAAGTAAATGTAGACTCATACTAATAACAATTATGTTAAACTTCTTGTTTCTTATGATATATTTCAGCTGTGGCGATTGTCACTGCTTTACGTTACTGTATAGCAATTGACGCTATGGTTTGATTCTGCCATCCTTATTTATATGAATGTCAATATTTTTACAGACTTATTTGCATCAAGCGTCATAGGATCTTCGGTTCCCGGTGATATCACAATAGTGTCAACCAAAATAAACATAGTAATAAATGATGTTATACGAGACAGACTTGGACTAGATTAAGTAATATAAGTAAATGCGTATGAAACAAAGGTACTTGTAGAAAATAATATGTATGAATATAATTCAAAGAGAAACAATGTAAAATATGATACACACGTGAAGCTTTTATATATTCTAACCAGACAAAAATGTAACCAATGCAAAATGTAATCTTTCAATCAGAGCTGTTATACTTTAATCAATTTAGATCGTCCAGCATGACTTCCATATTATGTAAGTGCACTGTGTATTTCTTAGGCTTGAGCATTTCGGCTTAGGTGGTTCAAATAATCACGCTTAAATAGCTTTAGGTATTGTTTAATGACCCCTTTTTGACAGTTTCTGTGATATAAAGGTGTCAGAACCTCTGACCCCATAAGTTTAGTTCTGCCCAACGTTTTCTCGTTTAGGGCAAATCCATCCATCTTTTAACTGGGAACCATACGCCGCTTTTCATGGAATTTCTCTTTGTGTCATCGATGGTTCCATGTACACCGCCATATGAATTCCTTGTGCGGGTTTCTCCAAATTTCATTTTGGTACTTGTAACATGTGTAAAGGTTGGGGCTAGAGGGCGTGGACGGTAGCTTAAATTTCCACTACTGGCCATGAACATGCTTAATCAAACTGAGCTTGCAACATTTTCATTTATATCTTGTTGGGCGACTTGTGGTTTTCCGCATTTTTTAATTTCTGTTTGTGTCTCGTGCTTTTAGTGAATAGGTCTAATAAATTTAATCTGTCATCAGATTTTATAACAAAGCTCCCATTTCCATTGAAAAGTTCTTAAAACCAGTCCTTCTTCATCTGCTACTGTAGTTTTAAATTTGGAAAAGAAATCATCAAGTACTTACGTTTGTCTAATAAAGTACGCTCTTTATAGTATGACATCGCTATTTTTGTTTTACTTTAATCAATGAGACAATGATGTGTAAACAAGATCTTTCCGGTAGGACGTAACAAATCCTTCTGTTGACAAACCGTTTTATTTGTGAAAGAAAATACTTTCAGGGATAATACAAGTCGTGCCATTATTACGGTATATACTGCATACAGACATTCTATCTGTTAACATTTACTTTGCCAATGATATTGAGAACAATGTTGTAAACAACTGATACAAAAATTTAAAATGTATAGCAAAGTTAGTTTGTTTAGCTTATGTTTAGCTTATGTATCGGTTAATAACATAATATGCAATACTCGTCTTGAGGTACTACATTTAGTTGGTCTAGCTTAGGTTTTGACGAAATGTGCAGCATGTGTATTGTCTAGCCATTGTATTGTACATGAAATACATACAGATAATGTTGGAATTATATAGAAGAAATGTGTCCTGTCTTGGTTTTGTTCCAATTATGTAAGGAATGACAAGGGCGTCAAAGGAACATCGATTGGATGAACGATAATACATTCAAAATTAATTCAATTGGTGCAATTCTGACGTATTCTTCATAACATTTAATCAGCAGTTGAAATATTAAGAAAGCTATTATCATTTTATAAACAACACTTTATTAAAATTACCACTTAAGTATAGTAGGCATGAAGCCTTTAATTACAAACATCGATTTATTGTCGGATGTATAGTCACCCCAACATAATTTAAAATATAAGGCGACTATATCAGCTTTTGATGACAGAGGAAAATCCCATGCAGGTTCTCATCTGGATTGATAACTTGTTTGAACCTACTACCTTCCGCAAGTCAGCTGGATTACTTGTTTACATGTAGAATCCTCCTCCACACTCAGCGCGGTTTCGAACAAACATACGTCAGGGGTAGATGATTCTAATTCAGCATCCTTAACCACCTTGCCATGGCGACCCCTAAATAACGAACAATACCGTTTTTCACAAACAAAACCAACGCTGGCATTGTTATATTTATCATTTATGAGTCTGCAACCAACTGTCATATTTTGGAAAACAATAAAATTCCATGTTAACCTATACAAATTCAACAGCAGAAGCAACAACACAAACAGAAATATATACTTTTATAAATATATAGAATTACTTACACCTTAGCATTTATCAGCGTTTTGTTTTGTTCAGTGTAGATACATACAAATGGGATAAGTCGGTCTAAAATTAACTTTTGTAACCGTCTCAAGAATTAAATATACACTACGAATATACAGTTATTGTTGAATAAGTAATAACTGTTGGGATTTATTTTTCAAACAGTTTAGGACAACACGTTTCAAACAAGAAGTCTTCATATGTTATTTATCCTAAGATCATTTTGATGACACATGGCGGTGCCCCACTGTGTTCCTTTGTTTGTTCGTTTTGTCCTAATGTGCGCGTGTATGTGTGTGTGTGTGTTTGTGGTGTATTGGCTTTGTGAGTGTGCGCGTGTATGTGTGTGTGTGCGGGTGGTGTGCACGTCTGTGTGCTGTAGGTTTCGTTTTGGGGAAGCTGCGTTTTTGGTGCGTGGCATTCCCTATTTAATATTTGTCTTTTTTTTTTTTTTTTTTTTTTTTTTACAAAAATCGACTTTTAGAAGTGAACACCTTCTACAGTTTACATAGACTTGTATGCTATTCTTGTCGTATTGGTGAAATAGAACACTCATCTTTGATGCACCGATCAAACAAATCTTTATTTTTCAAAACGTGAGGCATTTGTCATTTTCTTTGATTTATATTCAAAACACAAAATGTTGTATCAGTTCTCGGTTCAACACTGCTTTTCAAGACAAAACAAAATAGCCTGCCAAATATTCCAATAATGTTACATTTATAATTATATGAAGAGTATTTCGAAGGTAGTTTTCAATGAAGTATTTAACAAGACGTTTAGAAAAACTTTGAAACTGAATTTCGTACAATTTCTTTTGCATTTTGCATTGATGATAAATAAATGTTCTGTCACTTTGCTAGTGCGTTAGTTGTGACAAAATGAATATGTTCTTCAAAAAAAACTGTTTTACATCTTTTTCTTCAAAGAAATTGTTTTATAATAACATAAATGTTTCAAAAAGAAACATCACTCTGTATTATGTGGTAGTGCGTGTTATTTAGAAATAAATAATATGCATTTATAAAGTATGACTTATATTGACAAGTATGTGCAAAAACGTAAAGTATTGAGATTACAAACTCTTCCATCACTCATTATAAAAAACAACGATCAAACCTTTAATTTATTCAATATGTACTAATTAGCGATTCCAGACAAATCTCCGATTGTTTTACCACAAAATCATAGAATACCTCGAGAATCAGTTCGTCTTGTTTAGCAATTAGTGTAAAGATTTGTTAAAACCCAAGCTGTGATAACAAAACCATGCATAAAAAATCAATTCGTTAGGATTAACACCTTTTCATCCCAAGAGAAAAGACAGATACATAAAAAGAAGGACAAAATATCCATTGGGAATATCCCAGTTCCAAGACTTCCTGAAACAAAACCCTACAGCATTATATGTATATGGATTGACATTTACACAAAATACATGATGATACAACGAGGACAAGGCAATAACAAAGAACACAGCGGGGAAGTGCCTTGAAACGGTAAGTAGCAGAGACATTAGTGCTAATAGTGCGCAAAATGCTCACTCATAACTTTCACATGTTAAAACAGATTATTCCTCTGATTCATGTGGGGAAGTTGGCAGTTACTTTCTGGGAACAGGTTTGTACTGGTACAGAATCCAGGAACACTGGTTAGGTTAACTGCCCGTTGTTGCATGACTGAAATACTGTTGAAAAACGGCGTTAAACCCAAAACAAACAAACAAATAAAACAGATTATTCAGTGTTTATGACTTCAAAAGACGGCACATAGTTATGGAAACGTCTCCCAGTTGTCCGGTGTTGATTTTTTAGTTTGATAATAGCAAAGAGGAGTGCAGTGCACACTAACAATAAATTTAGCTTCAGTCGTTTAGTTATTCACTTTTCTCATTGCCCATGTATTTTGCTGTCCGGAGCATAACTCAAAAACTGTAAAACAATAGAAAGGAAAAGAGCTCAAACTTGGAATTTAGATAGGTGCCAATATTGAGAAGTGCAGTGCACAATAAACAGAACTCTAAAATAATCTATCTTTGAGTGTTTGTTTTTTTTTTTTTCATTTCCATCTCACCGCCCATGTTCTCTTGTGTTTTAGAAATAAAGGTTATAGAGTAATGTTTGGAAATGAAGAGTAACAGAACCATACGTCAAAGAATACACAATATTAAGATAAAGATGGCACTTCTAAAATGAAGTTTGGTTTCTACCCATCCATTCACGCCCGCAACATTTTCATTTTTTGTGGTGTTGAGAAACCTATCAAGTTTCCATTTCCAATTTGATATATTTTGACAACTTTTCAGTTTTGTCGTGTTAGGCGACCTGTGCAGTTTCCCCTTTTTTACTTTCTTATATAAATCGCCGGTTTATAAACATGTACTTTATCTTTAGGTTGATACCTAGAGTAGTATTTTTACGAGGGGAACTGTACAATACAATAAATTAAGAAAATGTTTTAAACCAACACGACAAACATGACAACATGTTCGGTTCAGTTGAGCGTGTTCCTGGAAAGTAGTGGGAATGCAAGGTACTGTCGGTGCCCCCTAGATCAGCCTTGAGCAGAAGTAGTATTTCGGTTTAATCCAATCCATAAGTTATATCTGTAAAACTTAGTACATAAACATAAATACAATGAATGAATAAATTATGACAACACTTTTTCAAACCAAACAACTACGAATTTAACAGGCATTAATTCAAACTGTGGGAAAAAGGTACAACATATAATACAGTGCATTCAAAATAAATCTATGAGGTTAACGTTTGAGTGTGCATCCAGGTTTGCAGTCCTATATTAACTTCTAAGATGTACATGCCGTAGATAAACATGTAAAACTGTTCAAATTATTCCAAGGTGTAAAAGATACTGACAAATAATCAAGGCGATTAAATTCGGACAGAAGGTCGTCATTCAAAAAGTAACTGATAGAGTTAAAATTTGATTTTCGATCCAGGTTTCTCAAAATAAGTTTCTTCTGTATGCACACATCTCGGTCAGGAATGTTTAACTCACTTTCTTTTGTAAAATGTATTTAAAGATATTAATGTTAAATTTTGTCCCCCCGCAAACTTTCAAAAGATTATGATTTATTATGCACTATAGCGACCCAAGACAAATGATTAACTAGTCTTATATCACAAGAGAATACCTTTTGAATGAGTTGTTTCGTCTTCTTTTGATAATAAGTATAAATATTTGTAAGAAATGAGTGTTAACACTTTCGAACGTTTATATGATTCAATTCAGTATGTACTTTAACGATTGAAGACAAGTGATACATTGGCCTATCACATGATAAGAGAACAATTATGGAAATAATTCTTTCGTCTTGTTTTAATAATTAGGGCAAATATTTGTGAGAAAACCAAGACATTATAAAAATGTTGAATTGAGGGAATAATTTTGTACATTAGGATTAAAAACAGTTGCTTGCTTAAACCATGTGCCCTTCTCCAAGCATTTCTCCACCCCCTCCCCCAAAGCATAATAGTAATAGGCAATAAGTCAATAGGGGACAGGAGCGAAAGTTGTAGATATGCGCTCGTCCTTTCTGAGCTAAGCGGGCGGGTGACAGAGAAGACTAGACAATACGGAGACACTAATGGTTGGCTGCAATAGGGATCATCTACACGGCATGTCCAATCATTCGATGAAGTTTAAACATTCTGGGCCTATTGATTGAGTGATTCCAACATGATTCGGAGTCATCTACTCTGCCTGTCAAATCATACCCTAAAGTTTCAACATTCTGGGTCAAGTGGTTCTCAAGTTATTGATGGGAAAGAGTTTTCAATGTTCTTGCCCCTGTGACCTTGACCTTTGCTCAAATGACCCAAAAGACGAAAAGGGCATCTACTCTGTAAGTCCTATCATCCTATGAAGTTTAAATTTCAACAGTCTGGGTAGAGGACCATTATATGATGCTGTATACAAAATATCAAAGTTCTAGGCCATGTGGTTTTGTACAAGAAGATTTTCAAAGTTTTCCCTATATAAGTCTAATATGAACCATGTGACCCACGGGGCGTGGCCATATTTGACGCTAGTGATATAATTTAAACAATCTTGGTAGGAGCCCACTAGATGATGCTACATACCAAATATCAAAGCCCTAGGCCCTGTGGTTTTGGACAAGAAGATTTTCAACTTTTTCCCTATATAAGTCTATATAAACCATTTGACCCCCAGGATAGGGCCATACTTGGCCCAAGGGGGATAATTTGAACAATCTTGGTAGAGGCCCACTAGATGATGCTTCATACAAAATATCAAATTCCAAGGCCCTGTGGTTTTGGACAAGAAGATTTTCAAAGTGTTTTCCCTATATAAGTCAATATAAACCATGTGAGCCCCAGGGCGGGGTCATATTTGACCCAAGTGAAATAGTTTAAACACTCTCTCTGTAGGGGACCACTAGATGATGCTACATACAAAATATAAAAGCCCTAGTCCCTGTGAGTTTTGGACAAGAAGATTTTCAAAGTTATTCCCCATATAAGTCTATATAAACCATGTGACCCCCAGGGCGGGGCCATATTCAACCCTAGGGAGATAATTTGAAACATGTTAGTAGAGGACCATTAGATGATACTACATACCAAATATCAAAACCCTAGGACCTATGATTTTGGGCAAGAAGATTTTTAAAGGTTTTCATTTCTGTTGCCATGGCAACCAGAGTTCTGTATGGAATTCAATTCTTTAGATACTTTTTAAAGAAGACCATTAAAGGAACATCCCTGTGAAGGTACTTTTTACATTAAATTTCTTAACTACAGTAAAGACGCAAAAATTAATGTTCGTGAACGTCTTATTTTATTAATTGTACTTTTTTCTATATTTTAAATTTCTAGTTTGTGTAACTGAGGATTGAAACTAACTGTTATAAACTAAGCAAATCCACATGCTTTTTATTTTGTCCATATGCTAACTTCTTACTAGACAATAAACTTACCAGTAGTATCCTTTTTAAGAAAGCACAAAGACTTTCATATATTAACTTTGCACTGCTAACAATATATTGTACAGCCTATTCTTTAGAAATAGAGTCAGTGTATTCTGTAGCTCATCTATACATGTATACAAGGTGTATCATTGGCATGCCACGAAATGCAGACACACCAAGGTAATTAAAATTATGAAAAAATTAAACAACTAGACTTGGCAAATGTTATATCCGAGCTAGGTATAAAAGAAATTGCCTACATGGTAAAAATGATATGCCAAATGTAAACATAATGACAAAGATAAATAAGGCAGTCATTTCACACTTAACAGCTAAAAACCACATTCTACTCCCTACAGAACTAAGTCTTGAAAACACTGAATTTTTATTAATGTCAAAGAAAACATTATTTTCAAGGATTTTTATAATTTGTTTCGCTTATTTATTCAAAGCTATTTACTTGGATTTTGATCATATAATTGGTTTGTTCTGATCATCTGCATTTTTTCTGTGCACTAAGCGCAACATATGATATAACTGAAAATATTTGTGAAACCTGATTTCCTATCCCGGTTGCCCAACTGCAAATGTAAACTTATAATAACCTCCTTTTGCCTGCCATGGTTGTGCATCCAAGGTAAATTGAAATTAAAGGAGTGTTGAAGACACAGTTTTTAAACTTGACTTTTGGTTCAGATTGTTAAGATATCCCGATATCTATCAAATGTGAATGTAAAACTAGAAATGATGTTGAAATTAAAAGAAATACTCAGTTTTTCAAAAACCTCTGTAATAAATTTGAGTAATTGAATATCAAAACAGCAAAAACCAACAACAAAATTTCTAATAGGGATCTTACTTCAGGTAACAGGTATTTTAACCCTAACAGAATACAGGAAGAATGAAAAATGTTCTCACTGATCACCTTAAAAATACACGTGTAGTTACTCAAACCAAATCACTGCTCGATTGAACAGAATCTAGAAATTACATTTTACCTGTATGATTTACTGTAATATCTTGTTCGCATGAAGTTATCTGCGCGCACTGAGTATTTGCAGCAAGAAATCTAAGCACAGATGTAAGCTAATAAATCATTGTATCTGCAAAATTCGGCCTCTGAAGTGGTCGTAACAAGTGAAATTGCTATTTGTCGAGAATTACAAAGGAACTATGATGTAGATAGTTTTGAATGCCACACTAGATCTGCTCTATTCACAATCTGTTAGAAAACAGTGTTAAATGCAAAATGGCTGCTTTGAGCACATTGACGAAATGAAAAAGTCCAAATAGGCAAATTGAATTAATACATATGGATTTGATCAAAATCCTGAACTAATGTCACATTCATTGACTGTTTTACTGTTGCCTATATTTTCACCGCGTTTGCGCGATTACATTTATTTAATGAACTACAGAAAAAAAATATAACATATCGTTTACCTTTTTAAACGAAGACATTTCACTAAATTTGTAATCTTAAAAAAATAAAACTGGTTATTAATTTAAACTAATCATTTTACATTACAAGGTTTTAATAAAATTGAAACATCTTGATTCTGTCCAATTATCTATTTGTTCTTCTACATGTTATATTAGAAAATTCACGAAACTTATTGTAAATATAGTCATTGTTGCTTTTTGTACTATAAATATAAGTTGTACCAAAAACATTTAAACAGTTGAAGCATGCCATGTTATAGATTAAAAAAATGAAGAAAGGCTCAAATTTTAGGCATTGTGACGTACAAGACACGTGGAACGTTAAAAACGACAAATGTAGCAGTTACTGTATTATTACGTATGTAATAGTGTAACAGTGTAATATTATAACAAACCGTCACAGACATGAAGTACACATTCAAACATCTTTACTTTTCTGAGTGCACCTGCTAGGCATTTCGGAATTCAAAGACCCAACAGAGATATATTGGGGATAACATCCAGAACACTTCAAAACAATTACCTGCATAATTTGTATATAACCATTTCGTAATTTTGTCATAAACTAATTCACCTGTCATTTATCTATTTTTTACATAAACGTACTCACTCACATGCACGTTAGCCTACTTTCTCCGTTCTCTGAAAAGAAAATTTCTCAAAGATTTATTTGTCTAAGAGGGGTCATAGAGAACATTCATCTTTTTGCTTAAGCTGGCGCAAGGGGCGTGAGGGGTGTTGCACATTTCATTACCCCTCATGAACAGGTTCAATCAAACAAAGTCTGCTTTTACGTTGCTTGGTTACGTTCTATGCTTCCAGATGTTTTTTTCACAGATTTTATTGGCAAACAGTATTAAGTTTGAATGTTTAGGTATCTTTTCATTTGTAGAAAGATATAAAACATGGTATCAGAACCAGTGTAGTTATATGTTTAGTATATTACAGTATCACTCCCGTGCTATATTCTTAAATACCTAGGTGTAATAAAGCAACGTTCTGTTCTGCTTTGCGGTGCATTGATTAGCGACGCAAACGTTTTCAGAGCAAATTCAGTATTCATAACAAATCTATTCACCAGAAAACATAATATAAATCTTTTTTAAAAAGTTGTAAACTAGTTTCACAGACTAATAACGCAAAAACAGTGACCAATACATACAAGATATCTAAAAGCATATAAAAGTATATAATGCATACAAATTAGCTGTTTTCAATCGACAGGCACGTGTTTACCTTTTCCAGACTCAAGTAATATTTTATCTTAACGTCAGACATTTTTCACAGCCATAAATCTGAGACGAGGACCATTGAATTAATAAAAAATATGGTAACATTATTCATAAACAACTGCAATCGTATTTGACCTCTAACCCGCGTGTTGAGTTGGCAATGTAGAGGTTTTGAATTGAGGGTCTTTCTTTTAATCCTGCCTTTTCCACGGAGTAAACACTTGAATGTCTGACAATATCAAAATAAAGGATCTACCACAGTACGAAAGTAAAAATAAATGTAGACTCATAATAATAACAATTATATCAAACTTCTTGTTTCTTATGATATATTTTAACTGTGGTGATTGTCATGGCTTTATGTTACTGTATAGCAATTGACGCTATGGCTAGATTTCGGCATCCTTATTGATATGAATATCAATATTTTCATAGACTTATTTGCATCAGGCGTCATATGATCTTCGGTTCCCGGTGATCTCACAATAGTGTCGACCAAAATAAACATAGTGATAAATGATGTTATACGAGACAGACTTGAAATATATTAAGTAATATAAGTAAATGCGGACGAAACAAAGGTACTATTTGTGGAAAATATTATGTAAGAATATAGTGCAAAGAGAAATAATGTAAAATATGAAACAAACGTGAAGCTTTTATATATTCTTACCAGACAAAAAAGGTGACCAATAAAAATGCAGACTTTCAGTCAGAGCTTTTATACTTCGATCTCTTCAGATCGTCCAGCACGACATTTATGTTGTGTTGGTTTACCGTTTATTTCTTAAGCGTTAACATTTCGGTTTGCTGTTCTAATACTCACACTTAAATAGCTTTAGGTATTGTTTAATGGCCCTTTTTGACAATGTCTATGATATAAAGGCGTCATAACATCTGATCGTCTCTCTAAATTCCAGTATGTTTAGTTCTGACTATAGCTTTTTCGTTTAGGACAAATCCATTTTTGACTGGGGACCATACGCCGCTTTTCGTGCACTCTATGTCATCGAAGGTTCCACGTACATCGCCCTAAACATGTGTAGGTGACCCTAAATTTTAGTTTGGTACTTGTAACATGAGTTGATGTTGAGTTCTGCTCATCCTTGTGCTAGAGGGCTTGGACTTAGATTTCCACTACAGTCGTTGAAAGGCTCAGTTAAACCGAGCTGGCAACATTTTCATTTATATTTTGTTGGGCGACCTGTGGTTTTCCACATTTTTAATTTCTGTTTGAACCTCGTGCTTTTTGTGAATTGGTCTAATAAATTTAAACTATCATTAGATTTATACGTTTTAGACGTTGTCGTCTAGATGAATCACATTAAGATGATCAACTACATTAAGATGGTCAAGCTTAGGTATTAGCGAAATGAACAATAGATGTGTTGTCTAGCCATTGTATTGTACACGAACATACAGATAATACTGGAATTATATAGAAGAAATGTGTCCGGTCTTGGTTTTGTAAATTTATAAGATACGGCTTCAAGTCTCCCCGTATTTTGATTCAGTGTTGTTATATCTTTTGTCCTTTGGGATCGTGGAATGCATTCCATGTTTGCGTAATAGAGTTTCACTTAAGCCGGTGATATGGGCTAAAGGGGTGTTCCACTTTCCATTACCTCTCAGGAACATACTCAATATAACCGAGAGTGTTATTCTTCTTCTTTGGTGCATTTTATGCTTCTAACGGTTCTTTTAGAACCGCATATGAGATTGGTATGGTCCTGTATTCGAAACTGGTATACCAATTTCTGATAATTCTCTATTTCATTTTTTATAAATCGGTATTGTTGAATAAAACCCAAACGTAAAAAATCCTTCTGGATTCGTTAAGCTCCGTTTGATATCAAAGATAAGTTTAATGAAAAGTACAGCTTAGTTATTTAGAGAATTAAGCAGTGCGACATTTTAATATAAACATGCAGGTCATGATAATAAATAAAAGTATAGTTTGCATGAAGCCTTGAAATACAAACATCGTTTTATTGTCGGATGTAAATAGTCACACCAACATATTAATTTAGATTATAACGCGACTTTATAAGCTTTTGATGGCAGAGGAAAATCCCATGCAGGTTCTCATCTGGATTGATACCTTGTTCGAACCTCCGACCTTCCGCAAGTAAACTGAATGACATCCTCATGTGAAGAATCCTCCAGACTCAGTGTGGTTTCGAACAGACATAGGTCAGCAGCAGATGATCCTAATTCAGCAACCGTAACCATCTGGGCATGGCGACCCCTAAATTACAAACAATACCGTTTTTTACAAACAAGACCAACACTGACATTGTTATATTAATCATTTATGAGTCTGCAACCAGCTGCCATAGTTCGGTAAACAATAAAAGTCCATATATGGAACTACAAATATCTTAGCATTTGTCAGCGTTTTTTTTTTGTTTTGTTCAATGTTGCCACCTACAAATGGGATCAGTCGGTCTAAAATTAACTTTTTTTTAACCATCTCAAGTATCTATTAAATACTATACTGTTATTGTTGAATAAGTAATAACTGATTTTTCGAACAGTTATGGACAACACGTTTCAAACAAGAAGTCTTCATGTTGTTTATCATAAGAGCATTTTGATGACAGTTGGATAACAGAAGTGAACACCTTCTACAGTTTATATAGAAAATGAAAAAAAATCGACTTTGGCCTACTATGCAAATGCGTGGCTCTGTGGCTGTGTTTTTTGGTGCTCTGTGCTTCCGAGAAATCTACCCTTACCTCTTATCTTTTGTCTCTTTTGTTGAGCTAAATCTAAATAATTCACATATCAATATGATTGTCTTCATATAAGTCACACCAAGGGAAGACACTACTTTGATCTGATTCACGCGTTAATCATAAAATTGATATTGGGCGGTAAGAGTAGCATTTCTCAAAGAAACATTTAAAGCTTTGCCTTTCAATAATACATCATTTTAGTGTACAATTTCCCGCGAATGCAATATTATTAGTACCTAATGCTTGTAATCTTGTATACTGCATTATTGTTTCAGTGCAGTGTTCGTAATCATAACTTTTGTAGATTAAGTGTATTAATCATGCATATCAAATTTTACTGAATGTCCTTTAATAGTTTAAATGTTATGAACGACGATAATATCTATATGAGAGAAACAAGTCAAGTAAAATGAATTTATGGAAATTGGACGCTGCACTTAAGCTTGCTTAACTAATTAGTTTTCCAGTTGTAACTAAGCTATTAGCACGTTGGTTTTGGTCGGACGGACGACGTATGTGATTCCCACCGAATGGGATAAAGGTTTTACCTTGAAGAAACATCATCGTCCTATGAAAAGCACATACATGTAATGGAGTTTCAGTCTTTTTGAAAACTACTCATTCTAAATTATTGATCGAAAACCATTTTTCCTTGTCCCAAGCTAACTTAAATGATACAAAAAATCTCTATGAAAGCTACCTATTTACCAGGTATTTTGCCTGCTTACTTCATTCTTATATGAAATTATTATGAGAAAACCCTTTTCTATTATTAGTTACGATTATCTTGACCTTGATTTAAGCTACTCAAAATACTTCTTAAACCATGGTCTCCACAAGCTTCCTAACTGTCAAGTTTCGACGCAATACCCTGTTCCTTACTGAAATTATTGATCAAAAATAATTTTCTATTTTCAGTAATAGAGATCTTATCTTGATCCAAGTGACCAGAACGCATTTTAAGAAAGCCATATATGTTCTAAGTTTGGTAGCAAAATGGACTTTAAAAGACAATACATTCGCAAACATTGCCCTCTGTAGTAAGCGTTATTTAAGTACTAAGGGTCATAACTCATGTGTTTCTGAATCTTGAAGGGCTACATTTCCCAATTACAATTAACATTATTACGATGTTTAACTGAAATCATTCAAACCATTATGAGACAGGACTTCGGACGAACAGGAAATGGAATTAAAAAGCCTGTTTTTGAAATGTACAAGTACAAAGGACCATAAAACTCGATTTCTTCAAGCCATCTGTCTGAAACTTTCAGGACCGCATTTCCAACAGATATTTTAATGTTCAAATGTTTCAACATTAGTTGCAAAAGCTTTTATCACATATTTATAACGCAAAACAGTGACAAAACATGCGATCAATCTAAAAACACAAAGTCGAATTTGTGTCGAAACAAACAGTTATCTTTCATGTAGTTAAAATGTTGTTGAGGTAGGGACAGATGGATAATGGTCTATATTCCAGTACAAAATTACTCAAGACATTTATCTGTAAACCGTTTATAATGCAATTCTATCTCCAAACCATATAAATGAAGAAAAAGGAACCACAGTTTTAATTAATATATTTTTTTTTATATCTTTATATCAATACTTTTAGTTAATATATATCGTTTAATCAATATGTAATTGTCACTTGTCAAAAGCATCACGTTAGCATTTTTTAATCCAATATACATGCAAGTATTTAGTTTGTCCAGACTCAAGTATTGCTTTATCTGAACATCAGATATTTTCATAGCCATTTATCTGAGACAAAAACCACAAAATTAATTAGAATTGTGGTAATCATGTTTATAAACAACTTTTTATCGTGTTTGACCTCCAACCCGCATATTGAGTTGGTAAAGTAGACATTCTGTAATTGCGGTCTTTTTTAAATCCTGCCATTTCCATGAAGTAACCACTTGATAGATTGTCCAAATATTTTCAAAATGAAGGATCTACCACAATATGAAAGTAGAAATAAATGACTTCTAAAACAAACAATCATGTGGAAGTTCTTGTTTCATATATTTCGACTGTGGTGGTTGTTATTGGTTATTGCTGAACTTAGAAATTTCGTTACTGTATAGCGATTGACGCTAAATCAATATTCGTACTGAATTATTTGCATCAGGCGTCATACCATCATCGATTCACGAGAAATGACAGTGGTGTTGACCAAAAAAAAACAGTGATAAATATATGAGGAACACGTGGAACAGATTAAGAATATAAGTAAAAGCGAATAACACAAAGGTTCTATTTGTAGGAAATACTAGTATCCTGTGTGAATATCTATCAAACAAGAAGATTGTATAAAATGATATCAACGTGGACGTTTATATTTTCTAACCAGATAAAGAAGTAAACTATAAAAGAGTTGACTTTTCTGTTTCTGTGTAATGTTTTATTTGTAGGATCTGATAAATTTAAACTATCCAAAGCATTGGCAAAGTTTTGAAACCGGGACATCTTCAGTTCCTGCTGTAGATATAAAATTAGAATAGAGTAATCAAATTCTGATGAAGGTCTAACAGTCATGAGCAAACGAATAAAGTTCCTTTAACTTTAAAGGTGGATAATCAGATTTTGGCCATGTAACGGATTTGTTCGAAACTTTAGCATCTGATCATTTACACTCATTTATGTTCACTTAACACTTAATACAAATTAGATTTTCACTGGAGGTATTTTTAAAATTTAATTTTCCTATCCTGGTTGCCCAACCAAGATAGAGTTATTTTATCATAAGTATAAATTTGATAAACATACTTTGCCTAAGGAAATGTATAAATATTAGACATATTGTAATATATTTGTAAAATATTTGCATTAAAAATCATGTATTTAGATGGAATTCATTAGAAACGCAAGTTTGAAAAATTATTATTACCGCCCTTTACCTATCTTGGTTGCGCAACCAAGATAGATTGGAAATAATAGAATTCAGAAGCTACACACAGCTTTAAAACTTGCATTTTGGTTCAGATTGTTCAATAGTTGATATGTGTATCAAATGCAAATGTAAAACTAGACATTGTATCGAAACAAAAAGAAATACCCAACTTTTTTATATACTTTCATATTAAAGGGGAGTAATTACAAAATTTTATAAAAATAATAGGAATCTAACTCTATGTAATCGGTCTTTTTGTTCCTTAAATAATTCTCTACCAGAATATACAAAAAGTAAAAAATGTCATTAAATGTTGATCAAATGTGATTGACCACCTTTAAGTATGATATCGCTATTTTGTTTTGTTTTAATCAATGAAACAATGATGTGAACAAGATCATTCCACTAGGGACGTAACAAACCATTGTGTTGACAAACCGTATTATCTGTAAAAATTATATCAATAATAATACAAGTCAAGCTCTTTTTAAGACGTATATCGCCTACTTCGATAATGACATTGTGGACAATGTTGTGAACAAATGACAAAAATGTTCAAAATATAAAGCAAAAGGTTGTATGGCTTATGTATTGGTTAGAATGCAGAACAGATAGGTTGAACTGTATGAAGATGGTCTAACTTAGGTGCTGGCAAAATAAACAGCAGGTGTGTTGTCCAGCCATGGTATGGTATATGGAATACATACAGGTAAAATATTTGAATTATATAAGATGAAATGTGTCCGGTCCTGGTTTTGTAAGCCTAAGTATTAATAGGATGAACTTAAATAGATTACCTTGCTAGTTAAACTACAAATATTTTGCATTGGTATTCATTAAATGCACGATATGTTGTTAAGCATAGAACCACATATGAGAACGAAATGGTCCTGTTTTTGAATCTGGTATACCACTTTCTGATAATCCTCTACTTTGTACTTTTTAAATCGGTCTTGGCGAATAAAAACCAAATCTGGATTCTGTAAGCTCCGTTTAATATTAAAAAATATATTAGCTTAGTTATTGAGAAACTTTGTCAATACGAAAGTTTAATGAAACATTACTGTCATTCAAATATTGTAGAGTTCAAGTTGAAACCAAAGAATACGGAAATTTTAACTTCAATTCTAATTAATTTACATAAGGAATGATAAGGAAATTCAAAGGAACATCATCTGAATGAAAGATTATACATTCAAAATTCATTAAATTTATGAAATTCTTATGTATTGTTTATAGCGTTCAGACAATGATTGAAATATTTATCCTGAAAGCCATTATCATTCTATCTGCAACACTATGTTAAAATTACCATTAAAGTATAGTATGCATGAAGCCTTTAACTACAAACATCGTTTTGTCGCTTTTTGTTCGATTTATAGTAACATCAACATAATTTAGGTTAAAAGGCGACTTTCCCAGTTTTTGGTATCAGAGGAAGATCCCATGTTCTCATCTGGATTGATAGCTTGGTAGGACTTCCGACCTTCCGCAATTCAGCTGGATGACTTCCTCAGATGTAGAATCATTCGCATCAAGCAAAAGTTTAGACAGACCTAGGTCAGGGGCAGGTGATGCTAATTATCGACCTTAACCATTTGGCCAACAGCATCTAAATTGCAAGCAATACCGTTTATTACGGACAAGACTAACACTGACACTATTAAATTAATCATTCATGAGTTTTACACTAACTCCCTTAGTTAGAAAACATTAAAATTCCATGTTGACCAACAGAAGCTAGCTGTAACATAAGGAGAAACATAGGCTATAATAAATATATTGAACTACAAACCTTAGCATTAAAATTAAGCGTGATCTTTTTTGTTAAACAAATGGATAAGTCGTCTAAAGTTGTCTTTTAAACCATCTCAGATATTTATACTGTTATTGTTGAATAAATTACTTAAACTGTGTTTTAGACAGTTAACGCCAGCATGTTTCAAACAAGAAGTCTTTATGTTGTTTACCTTTTTAAGAGCATTTTGATAATACCAGGATTACAAAACATTGCCTTTGAGAAGTGAACACCTTCTACCGTTTACAAGGTCTTTGTAGAGAATCCAATTTGCCATACAAGTTCAGCTAGATCTGAAAAATTCACACATATATATGGTTGCCTTCATGTAAGTCACACCAAGGGAAGGCACTACTTTGATCTTATTCACGTGTTTGTCACAAAATTGATATTATGCGTTTAAGAGTAGCATTTCTCATTTTGAAGCTTTGCCTTTCAATTGTACATCCTTTTAGTGTAAAAGTTCCCACGAATGCAATTCCGATATCTAATGTTTGTAATTTAGTATTATGCATATTGTTTCAGTGTAGTGTTAAAAATCATAACCTTTGATGGTTAAGTGTATTGATCAAGACATGTATATCAAAATTTGTTGAATGACCTTGAATAGTTTGAATGTTATGAATGACACAATATTAGATGATTATATGTATAGAAGAAAAACAAGTCGAATAAAATGAAATTTTGATTTATGGAAATTGGACGCAGCATTTATTCTTGGTTAACTGACTAGTTTACCAGTTCTCACTGAGATAAAAAGAAAAGCAATAAGTGAATTGAAACTGAAATGCTATGGACGTTTATTTCACCCATTATTCAGAAATGTCATATGGCTATTCAAGTTACTTAATTAAAGTGAAATATAGGCGAAAATTAAAATAGTATTTGGTTAAAACGTCTCACCGACACAATTATAGGTTATATGGCGACTTTCTAGCTTTGATGGTGGAGGAAGACCCCAGGTGCCCCTCCGTGCATTATTCCATCACGAGCGGGCACCTGGGTAGAACCACCGATTTTCCGTAAGTCAGCTGGATGGCTTCCTCACATGAAAAAACCAAAGCCCCGAGTGAGGCTAGAACCAAAAATCGTTGAGGGGTAAGTGATTCGAAATCACTGACCTCAATCACTCGGCCAAGGAGGCCTCTATTAAAATATTAGTCTACTTTGACATTGGAATAGGAAACGCGCATAACTGATTTTGAAAACAACATAAATGTACATAACTAGAGTAAACTGCGTTGGACTTACCATGTTTTGTGTCAATCTGACACTGTCCACGGCATAAAACAATTTTCAAGCTTCAAAATACTGCGGAAAAAGTATAAATTACTAATGATAGCTGATGAAACAAAATGTAATACAAATGCATGAGTTCTGGTTTCTATTGGTTGCTGTTTTGAAATTTCAAGTCATAGTAAACATATCATATCTGAATATAAACACTGTGCTATCTTAACACTTTGCTACCAAGTCTCATGATATCAATGAGTAATGTCGAAATCACAATGCATAATGATCTTGTAATGGTTTTGACCGATTAAGGGAACGCATATTTCTTTCCAGTGTTTTGTAACATGAACTTTTAATTGGTTAAAGTCTAATAGATGAGAAATTAAAACCGAATTCTTTTAAAGCTCTTTATCTTATTTCCATTTACAAGACGGTAAAACCAATTAAATGGAATCAGACTACGGTAAGCTACTCTAGCATTGGGACTGACAGTCAAAAACATTATCTTCCCACTTGTAGGAGTTTAAGTGATTTAGTTCAAACATTTTTGCTAACCGAGCATTGATTTCTGGGTCTTTCCTGTAAGACAATTACAGCGAGAATAAGAGGCGTTTTTTATTTGTTATATGTTTGTTGGTAATATTCTTAACAGTCCCATGTGGGTCTTGGATCTGCGGATGTCTCTTAATTTTTTTTGTAGCATGTATAAATGTTGGGTTCTGCTCAACCCGGGGCTAGAGGGCGTAAACGGTAGCATCCAGTTCCACCACAGTCCATGAACAGGCTCAATCAAACCGAGCCTGTAACATTTACGTGTTTGTTGTGTTGAGCCTTGGAGTTTCCACTTTTTCAATTGGAAAACTTGTTGTAAAAAAAGAATTAGAACCACTGTGACGCTCACTGTCATAGCCTTACAAGGACGTATAAGGCTACTAAGAGTGTCCAAAGGACGGGGTTTGCTTTTATCTATGAATTTAGTAGATATAAAAGTTTTTATTCCATATATAAAACAACTTATTTTATTTCGATGTAAATGGGATATGAAACACATTTTAGTCCTGTTTAGGACCGCGTAAGCTATAATGTGTTCGTGCACTGTAAAACCCAAATAAATCATTATGCTGAACTAGTGACTAGGCGGGGTGTTCTTGTCATACTCAGAAGAAATGTTTCAGGAAAATATCGGACACTTCTAAAGTAATGGCAAAGAGCAAGTAATGATAAAGCTATCAATTTTCCTATAACATAAATATGACAGCAAGATACTATACGTAATGAGAACAAGGTAGAAATTATCACATTACGGTATACAATTTGGCTTTTAACTTCATTTATCCTTCTTTAATCGAAACAGTTTGGTATAAATCTTAAAATTTATAAGACGATCGTTCGGAAGCATAAAACATAGCCAAGCAAAGTAACAGTACAGATTTGGTATATTCGTGAGAGGTAATGAAAAGTGCAACACCCCATCCTTCATAGAACTGTGTTTGTAATTAACAGCGCACGTTTAAGAGTGAAGTATACTATGATTAAGGCTTTGAATTCCGCCTAGATGTCATGATATTTGTATGTATATTTTGTTAGATGCATCTTCTACTTGTCAATGCATCTTGATCAATAAATATATTCAAACCAAAAAAGGTTTTAGATACAATGCAATTAAAATTGAGTTTAACGTTTAAAGAAAGCAAGTGTTGAAACACTATCTTGCTTCAATACCAGCAGCATGGGAACCTATCTAAAGTTCCCATTGCGATAATTTCCTAAGCAGTAAGACCGAAAGTTAAGAATGGAAAATGGAAGTGTTCGAAAATGTCGACTCATTCATGAAAAACATAAAATAAATCAGGTTCTTGAGTTCTGCTTAACCTTAATCTGGGGCTAGAGGACTTGTACGTAAACATACATTTCCACTACCGTCCATGAACAGGCTCAATCACACCGAGTTTGCAACATTTTCATGTTTGTCGTGGTGGGCGACATGTGGGTTTCCACTTTTTCTGTTGGACCATATTATTTAATCAGAGTAAGTGGTGTAGTGAAAGTGCATACAAATTTGAATACGTTAGGATGATGTATAAATATATCATTTCAATGAATCACTGAACCTATCCTCCAAAACTGCGTTACAAAAATTATGGGATCAAAGAAAAGGGAAAAGCATGAGGAGTACTCATCCAAGAATGACAGATTGCATCTACTGTCTTTTTTCTTCAGTTTTAATTTGAAGAAAGTAAACATTTTGTTTTACACGCACCAGAAAATCAACCTTTGTGTTTATCTGTATAAAAACAGAATTTTAATGTATATAGTTTAATATGGGTTATATGGCGTAACTTCTCCATGCATGTCATTAATTCGTCAGATTGTAGATCAGAATGTAGATGGTAACAGAAAACTTACATGGTTACTACTAATAATTCATGTATCTTAAAATTTATCATTTATGTATATGAATTGTAAATGGATTCGACAAAAATAAATAAATAAATAAATAAATAAATAAAAATATCCGAAAAAACAACATCGAAAGTTATTGGATCAAAGAAAAACAGTATGTCACTAGTCAAAGAAATAGAAATGACAGATTTTACACTTAGCCGCTTTTCATTTATTTTCTTTTGCTTCAACATTGCTTTATTTTTCAGCAAGTTTATGAAGAACCTCTCAAAAGATGGCCTTTCGACATGTATTGTTCTGCTAGCATAATTGATAATTAAGTATCTATAACTATCACTAGGTAATAAAATCTGTAAATAAAAGACGTTTTTGAAAAAAAAGAATGCAACCAACCGACGTAGCAGAAGATACGGTTTCACTGGGTGTGTCCACTCATAGGGGTACTTAATTACCTAGGTAATCAATTGCTTAGCGGACTTCTATTATTATAGTAAAAGTAAATATTCTCCATAACCCTAAAATACCTGAAAATGTAACCACACTGAATCAAAGTATGGAGAGACTTTTAATACTGCTCTACGACACTAAAGGACTGATGTTGTGATGGATAATAATATCTTTAAGATTTTTTTAGTTAACAGTCTTTCAAGTATATTTCACTTTCCAGTTCAGTGGTACAAAATACTTATAATTTAATATGCATCTAGTGTTTTTATAATCCCGATAACGAATAAATGAAATATTATGGATGATGATGATGCAGCCTATGATTGGTTAAAATGAATGTCTAATGCTGCAGTGTCGAAAACGCGATTTTTAAGTTACCACATCCTTTCTTACGTCTGAGGAGATAGCTGCATGATGTCCAATTAGGAGGCGTCAGCATTTCATGATCGAAGCAATGATGTAGATATAAGGAATAAAGAGCACTGTCTATTGACACTGATTTCAGTTTGACACTAGGTAAGTGAATTATGTGATCAAAATACACATTTTAAAGATTCATGTTACAAAATCAGGTCGAGTTTATGGCAGTATAACAGCCTAACACTATTCATATAATTGACAGTCATTCATAATATTGAAATTAGAAAATTCGGTGTTGAGTAACTCTTTGTAAATGATACAAATATAGTATTCATAGATCGCCAAATGCTAATAATATAGTGTGGGTGTTTTAACACTTTTCTTGAATGAATCCGCAAACTTGCGGAACATAATCCGGTTAAAATTAATAAGCTGTTTCATTTTGTTAAATCTAACTTTAATATGTTATCAATGCTAGCATTGTACAAAATTTTCACAGCAAGATTACTTCACGCAGAGGTTTTCATCAACATCATCTGAAAGAGTGAGTCATACAATTAAGATTGGAGGGGCTTATTTAATTTGAATACTGATACTATTGCTTTCACTTCAGCATGGGATGTAAATAACCACATCCGTAGACACAAAACCACATCTGTAGTATGTATGGCAAATCAAGTCAATAACCTTTGCAAGGGGATGTCTCTATTTGTTTGTACCGTTTTATATGTTGTGGATGGTGTTATTCCCTCTTTTGGTTTACTTATCTTTATAATAAAATGGCTATTACACGGCATTGTTATACAATTCACGATCAATAGCTTGTGCTGTATGACCAGTTTATATTCAACACATTTTACCTGGCTAAGTATAGGTAAGAGGTTCTGATAACCGGGCGAAGCCCGGTTATCAGAATGTCTTACCTACTTATTGGCAAATATGTGGGGGTGAAGAAATCTGACCTTCCTAATTAACCATGAAATTGCTGTTGTCAAACAAATTTGTGTCTTCAGAGGTAGAAGCTGAGTGTGAATTACGTCATTTATTTTGTCTGTAATTTGGAGCCAAAACAGATGTGAATGTCTAGCAAAATGGTGGACCGTTTTCAGTTTGTTTCAAAGGATTATGTTGAGCAAAGAATTAAATGTTTAATTAAATATTTTCACACTTCATAATATCAGTATGTCACTGCATTCCTGTAAAGTACACCACAATAAATGAGTCTGATAAATAAGTTGCCTTTATCACTTGATTGTGGTCTTATCATGACCTTCCCAATTAAACCTGTCAGTTAAAAATTACGAAATAAGAACCGGGTTCTTACTGATTTTTTGGGGAATCATGAAGAACGCACCATTAAGAAGCAGTTTGCCAATAATAAGTCAAAAATTGAAAAATAAGACTGAATTTAATTTATTATGTCATGTCATAAAGTACAAATAGAATGGCTTGCCGACAAGCTATGAAATAATTGTATGGTGTCGACGCGTATGCTGTACTCAATGCTTCCATAGATTCTACACTTACTCGTTATTTTGTATAGGCGTGCCTTTTTCTAGTTTTTTTACTTATATAGTTACACTCAAGTGCTCATCGTTTCCTCATATTGTAAAATGCATAGATCTTCACAACATGAAATATAGATAAAAGTCTCATCAGCTTACCCCCAGCTTAAAAGGGTAAATTAAATAAATATTGATTTTATTATGTAAAACTAAAACAAAACAGGCAGGTTTTTCATCAACTATAGATCACTTATAGATAATGTAACAATTGAAAATCAGTTTCTTTAATTCGGAAAAGGCAAAATTGAATGAGGAAGTCCGCAGAAAATGCCTTTTATTTCGTCTAAGGAATGTTCACTTGGCTATTTCATCTTTTGAAGCTTGAACTGCCTGTGGACATTACAAATTTAATTTATTTCACAGTAAACTAACGCTAACACATATACCAACATGTTTCCTGTGGTAAATACTACTTATATCCTAGCGGTGTTATACTGTGTTCTAGCCATTGATGCCAGAGCGAGAGATGTTTTATTGTGCTCTAGCCATTGATGCCAGAGCGAGTGGTGTTTCACTGTACTCTAGCCATTGATGCCTTAGCGAGCGGTGTTTCATTGTGCTCTAGCCATTGATGCCAGAGCGAGAGATGTTTCACTGTTTCACTGTGCTCTAGCCATTGATGACAGAGCGAGCGGTGTTTCACTGTGCTCTAGCCATTGATACCAGAGCGAGTGGTGTTTCACTGTGCTCTAGCCATTGATACCAGAGCGAGCGGTGTTTCACTGTGCTCTAGCCATTGATACCAGAGCGAGTGGTGTTTGACTGTAATACATTCTTAAATCAATAATGTGGCAACAGCATTGAGTGGTGTTTCACTGTGCTCTAGCCATTGATGCCCTAGCGAGCGGTGTTTCACTGTGCTCTAGCCATTGATACCAGAGCGAGTGGTGTTTGACTGTAATACATTCTTAAATCAATAATGTGGCAACAGCATTGATCATGGATATCTTACAGGTAGAATCATAAGTCGTTAACAGTCGTTATTTCTTATGTTATTCCGTACATAGATACCCGTATATCCAGGAGTGGCATACTTAGTTGATTTTCATCACAAATATGATTTAACAATATGTGTTGCCGACATTTTACTTTAGACGAGCTTTGCATTCGTGTGTGTGTTAGGAATAATGAAGATTTTACTTGCAAGTCAACAATATGTCGTAAAGTTCATAAACCTTCCTGGAACGCATGGCAGTTTTGAGTCTATGTTATCAAAATTCGTTTCGTTGTTGCAATTCTTGATCTCAGTGCAAAGTAAAGAGTCTTTATCTTGTAAAACATCGGCATTTAGTGCAGTATTAAGGCAAATAACATATAATTTATTAATAGAAAAATGTAAATTTGATAAAGCAATTCTGTAAAACTGATTTGGTAATTGATATACTACACTACTGATAATAATTTGTCTTCTAAACGTCTTTACTGTAAAATGAATAATACGATATTAAGAAAACCTCATTCCTTTGAAAAAAAAAACGTTCCATTTCAATTCAAGTTATTAACAGGTTTGGTTTTGCCATGTGCGCTTGTAATCCATGTGAAAGAGGTTTTAATTAATGTATCGAGAACAATGCTCGTAGGAAGATCTTGATATATAAGCTAAATTTCCTTTGATTTAAGATATGCGCGGGCAAAATTAAATGTCACATTCCATTTTATTTACGTGCAATGTTGAGCAGAAATAAGATAATTATGAAGTTATTTATACCATAGTAGAAAAAACACAAAATGGAACAAAATAGCAATAACTTTAAGTTCACAAATGTTCTTTCTTTTACAAGTCATGTTCTACATATATATATGTATTACATATACATTAACCTTACATTCAAGACATCATGTAAGACTGCATTTCAACTGACATGGAATTCGATGGTTAAAGGTCCGCATTTTTATGCTTGAAAATGTGCTTTAAAGCCAACTTTAATACTTACACAGTAAATGAGCCGTGCCATGGGAAAACCAACATAGTGGGTATGCGACCAGCATGGATCCAGACCAGCCTGCGCATCCGCGCAGTCTGGTCAGGATCCTTGCTGTTCGCTAATAGTTTCTCCAATTCCAATAGGCTTTAAAAGCGAACAGCATGGAGCCTGACCAGACTGCGCGGATGCGCAGGCTGGTCTGGATCCATGCTGGTCGCATACCCACTATGTTGGTTTTCTCATGGCACGGCTCAAATGGGTATAAGGTGGGTAGAATGTTAATTTATTTGTAATATGCATTTATGGAAGTGCTAGCTTCCACATTTTACGAATTTTTGTGATCCTTTTGTTATCTTTATTTGTGTACGAAACTGAGGCGGCTACGTTATTGAATGGCTATTTCTGTTAGATCTGACGGGGTACACTAACGACTGAACTGCCCAAAATCAAATTTATTTCCAAATAATGGTTGTAAAATACAATTGTTAGACAAATTGTCATTGTCACCAATGGTTTAGTCTCATTAACGTGCAATAGTTATTGACCGTAGCTTTACTGGAAAATATACAGGAGACCTATCATACATTAAAACTCAATCTTAGTATATTCTAAGTGCATGGTAATTGAAATATTGTTAATGGAAGAGAATAAGTAGGGAAGTCATCAAATAGACAATGCGAATTCAGTAGATAGTATTATTACTTTCACATGTTCACATGTTCATAAAGTCAAGTAAACACATACACACACGCTCACACGTACTCCTGTATATATTAATGAGATACAGTATTTCTTACATTACAGTAAAACCTGGATATTTTGTGGATACATGAGACGTTACAAACCTAAGTAATAAAATGTGCAACACACCTCTCAGGCACTCTAGCACTTGCCTTAGCAAACCTCTACTATATAGATATATTGAATGGACCAGAAAATGTAGCAACACTGAATCAAGTCTCACAACCACCACACTACGCTTAAGAGCGGTTATTTTTATACATTTGTATATAATGAAATCGAAAAGAATGAAGTAGACTAAGGCCTCAAAGATAAATTTATTGGCAATCTAAATGTCATTCTAAAATAATACACTAAACGTTTTGTTAAAACATTACCAACGCGAAATCAGATGATATACTAATGACGAAGAAAATGTATGCGCAAATTATACAATGTGTAATAAAATCTATAAAAAGATCCTTTGGAAGCAAAGAATGCCACCAAGAAGAACAATAGCAGACTCAGTTTGATTGAGTCTGTTAATGAAAGGTAATGAAATGTGCAATACCTCTCACGCCCATAAGCACCGGCTTAAGCGGAACCCTATTACACACATGTTGATTGGACTCCATGATCCCAGAGGGCCAGAAAATATAACAACACTGAATCCAAGTATGGGGAAACTTTTTACAGCCGCCACACGGCAAATAAAACAAATAGAAAGAAAATGTTAATGTTCTTGATTTGATGCCTAAGAGAAAAGGATTGCCTGCTTAATAGATTGGCACCGCACAGAATCCGAGTCTATTAATGCGACACTCTTTACTGTTTGATCCCATTCACGTTATCCTGTTTGGCTTTTACACATGTATGTGGTACTTAACGTGACAGCGGATTTTAATAGAGCCTACAGAACAATGCGTTTAGTAAAATCTTGATATATGGACGTAATTTCTAAGACAACTTACGTGCGATCAGAACTCGATATCAGTGTTCTTCTTAAGTTAAGAAGAAATGAAATACGAAGTAATAGTTTTCGATTCACCGCAGTATTGTCCATAAACAGAGCAGCAGTAATAATTGCTTTGACATTATTACCTGAGAGGTTTATACATCACAAAAAAATGGCTCCGTTAATTTTACTTAAATATAAACTGCAAAACCTAGTCTGTTTATTCGTACTAAAAACTTGAATGAACGTACTTAATATATTACCAAAAAACGCCTTCACCAGGATTACCGCTAACGTAAACTGCATAAATATATTACACAATTTTACTGCCGTAATTCAGACTTGGCTTTAAAATTTCACAGCGAGACACTCCTGCGACAAGATGTTACTTACATACATTGTAAGATTCTGCGTCACCGTCCAGTTTTTTTTTTTTTGGAAAGGTTAGTAATAACTTATGTTAGGCTATGACCAGACGTTTTTGAGACGTAGCATATGGATTTTTTGCCATTTTTTAGTTGGACGTTACGCTTTTCTCTTTGATTATATATGACGTGACAGGTAAAAGACTCCATGAAAGGCAATTCTTAAAGCCCACGGGGACAAAGCTACTTTGATATTTGCCTTCTGACCTGCTTTTTAAGTCATGTATGGTGTTTCTATTGTTGCTCTACTTTCTTCAAAGGCATAGAGTACATGTGAATTTTTTGCTTGAGGTTTTCTATTATAACTTTTTACACTTTCAATTTTTGTGTTTAACATGCTGTGCCTTCATTTATCAAAACATATGTAAGGGATTCGCCTAGCAGGAATATTTTTTTATTTACGTGAAACCGCATGAGGATACACACTGAGGGTTTGCGCGCAATTAACCAGTTGATGCTACCCAGGGGTGTCACATAAATCATATAATTCATATAAGATATCAATCACAGTACAGACGTAGTGTAATAAAACTATAAAGGAAGTGTGTTTGTTTCATTGTGTGATCGGAATATATTTCACCGGGGGAACAACACATACAGTACTTTGTTGTGTTGCAAAGTTTCGTGTGAATATGTGAATGATACTGTTCACGAGTCAAATATGTCTCGATCTTAAACGTAAAACAAACAAATTTTGTTTTTAGTTCCTGTATTTTATTCAATATAGTGCTAAAGTTTACCTAAATAACGTCACGTTCATTGCGTTATGATGCCGTGACGTCAATATCTATGTTCAAGTATATTTTGCAAAGTTTCTGATTAAATATATTTAACTCGTTTGCTTTCTCATTCAAGTATAGTTTCGTATCAGTGAAAAATGAAGTGACATTTTCACTGTTTGAAGCAATGAAAATATTATATGTTCCTGTTTTACATTAAAAGAATACAATAAATTATTACCTTTGCAACTTATTCATACCTGAAATAATATTGTGCTTCTACAGTCGCACAATATTTTCCCTGAGAAACCCGTGCATATTTCTGCTAAAAGCCTATAACCTACAAACGAAATCAAAATTGATTAAGTGTCCAGATAATGATTCCATGCATGTATTTGTTTTTATCATCTCCCTGATCATCAAGGACAGAAAAAGTTTAGTACTTTAAATATGCAGTGTGATATGACCGTACTAGAACCACGTCAAGAGAAGTGACATTCAGTAAAACTGAAACAAACACTTTAGAAGTGCACAATTATTGGAAACGTGTGAATGAAACAAAGATAATGGCATTTATAACAGTCCAGACAGCAGTATAAATTAACAATTAAAATTTATTAACCGTGCCCATTTGAAATAAGTTCGAGGGAAATAAGTGTATATACACAAACTGATAAATGTGAACTTAAGATGTACTTTAACGTATGCTGTATAAATATGGTAAAAGAAATGTTTTATAAGTGATCGTATAGCATGTGTCTTTCCTCTGTTGTCCCTGTTTATATTCATTCTATGTTTATTGCCTAAACTACCGATACAAGAAAATAAAATAAATGTTACCCATATATAAGGATAAATGGTTCATTAGGCAATGTGGTCCAAATTGCTTTGGTTACCAGTATTTGCGTTCCAAATATATTTACTGTAAAGATAATCAACAATAAATATTTATGCCTTTACTTTGTCTCAGAAAAGGAAACGGTTTTCCCTCTTTAATTTACTGTTTGCCACTTAAGACCATTTGTTACGTGTACAATAAAGGTATATTGACAAGGTAAAATCCAGCAACTTAAAATCAGTATTTCAATAATGCCTCCAGAACTTGGACACTAACATCAGACCTACCTAGAAAGAAGGGTACAGGCCATGGAGATGAGCTCCACGGCATCACCTAGGACTGCGAGGAGCTTTTATTGCTTGTAAATTTGACAGCACCCTAATCAGACTTACGCGGCAGTGTTGTTTGTTCCTTGATTCCAATGAAATTAGTTCTGAATATAACTACATTTGTGAAACGTCAATACATCAATTGTGTTCTGTTACTGTCTTAAACTTTAAAAGTTGAACAAATGCGAAAACTAATCCATTTCTTTTCAAGAAAAAAGGTAAGGGTAGATTTCCCGGAAGCACAGAGCACCCCAAACACAGCCATAGAGCCGTTCATCGCAAAGTAGGCCCACTCAGACATCAATAATTTATACGAACAAACCACCACGCAATACACCAGACCTATTACGACAAAGCACCTAACATTACCTATTCCACAACAAAATCAGGTTTAAGTGCTGCTGTACATATACCCTCGAACTGCACTATTCACAGGAAATGGCTTAAAAGGTGCATATAAACTCAAATCGCTGATATCATGTCTCACACATAAGCAGTGACATTTTAGTCTTTTTAACTGCTTGAGACAAGAGAAGTTATATATTTTCTCTCTGAATGTTGACTGGATCCCGAGCATACACTTAATTTATAGAAATAGTATGCATCACCGATAATAATTAGATTTATAATAGTGAAAGCCGATACGATTCAAAATTACAAATATAAACGGAAATCACTATAACAATACACCAGACCAAAGTTAGTTTAAGCGCAGCTGCTGTTTTATATATTCACCCGAAAAACTTAAAACGTTCAACAAAATCCATATGTGTCGTTAGACACATTCAAAAGTAAACGCGTCGAGTCCACCTGTGATAAGGCTGAACAGCAATCATGTGGTGTTTATCGACAGTCAGATTATATCCTTTAAAAACAAACAAATTAATCTGATCCAGGTCACACACCAGTAAATATCATTCCCTATATATTCTATATAAACCTGATATTTTTAAATAGCTACCAAACATAGCTAGACCTATTTCAGAGAACAAATCCTTACCTCATTTTAAAGAGTAATGATGAAACTGATCTAAAATGATGAGAAAAGTAGTGGTCATGTATCTTCTAAGACACATTTGGTTACTGTAAAATCACATCAAAATCAGACTGCGGTGACCTGGAAGTACTACTCATACTAAAGTTGAGTTTCACTTCACCAAATTCAACCTCCTCTCCCATTTTTTTCTACCAAAATGTCACAAATACATCGACAGTGAAATTTTAACAGAAATCAGCTTTAATTTAGACCAGTGGCCATGCCAAGTGAAAAATTAGTGTTCAAAAACCTGTCTGCCATTACGCGACTAGACCAGATGGCTCCCACGCTGGTTCCTTTACTATAGTTTGGCCTCCAAGCAAGTATACTAAGCACTTATGGGTAGATCATTTTCAATGTAACAGATGAGGTTTAGATATTTATACCTATTGGCACGCCTTACACGTTACATTTTTGAGTCTGAGCTTGCCTGATGAACATTTTCGTAAAACGATATTTCTAAATAGGAGAGCACCATCCTTCGTCAACATATGTTTAAGCGATAAATTAATAAACAACATGTTTTGCCATACAGAGCTTGCATACGACAGATCGGAGGGTGGGGTGGGTGTGGGGGTGTACACCACCCTACTGAGAAAGGGATTCAAAGGCGCAAGCCTAGTACTCGTCGTGTCCTAAGCTATCACAGCACGTTTGACTAACAAGGTCAACTATCCATCATACAATATTTGCGGATTACCTACAAGCGGAGGAAAAAACAACGTTTTCTATATGGGTTTTCAGCATTTATATTAAGTCTATTAATAAGGGGTGTGAATTTAGTTGATATCTAAACCGTTATAAATACTAACTCCAAACCGTAGTCAAATGGGCATTGGTACACACTTGATATACTTTGCTGGATGGTATTTCTTTCACAAGGATATCAAACATTCAAGTAAGAAACTAATGGTATTTTTCCCACATGATACAACTGCAAGAATGTTGATCAAATCAATTTAAAATTTTCGTTTTAGCTTCCTGGTGGTTATAGTCAACATAATTTTAGAACTGAATAACCTAAACTAATGAGTTTTGATATATGTTATGGAACACCTTGGCTTTTGGAAAGAAAACTATGAACACAATAACTTTTTTATGTAAAAATTATGTTTAAAAGTAGGAATAAGGTATGTTTTGCTTAAAAGAGGGCATATTTGACAATCCAAATATATGGCTGCCGATGTAGTTACCATACAGTGAAAATAGTCTGCACTGTTTACTGGAAAATGTTCGATATTTGAAATTTACAGGACCTCTGTGTCGTGAATTCGATCCCCTAAGCGAGACGTATGTTCTCGGTGTCTACTTGATACTTTGTTCCTTTATTTGTTCGTTCCGTCCTCGATGTCGATATAATTCATTCTGGCTATAGCATATTGTGTGTATGTTTATCATGTATATAAATTAACACTGCTATGGGGTTGCGGTTTGACGAGACTGCGCTCTTGGGACGGGGCAATACTACTGGATACTTACACTTGTCTTATGTATAAGTCCAAAACGCTTGAGAGACATGGTATATGAACTACCCGATGTCGTAACAGTTTCCTGATAATAATTCTCAATCATCACGGACAGACAAAATTATGATTAGCCACTAGTTAAGCCTTCTTAAATGCTCAGTTCAATAATACCGTTCTAGATGCTCCACAGGAGACAAGTTATTTTGTTAATCTAGCTGCTGAAGTGCACAGTAATTGGAAAATTGTTAATGGAAGACAGATAAAGACAGTAATAACAGTAGAGACAACATAAAATTAATAATTTGATAGTAATTTGAAGTATGTTCAAGCTGCATTAAATGTTTGGTATTTATTTCAAATGCACATATAAATAAATATGATGCTAGGAAGTAATATTGTAAAATAATTTAAAATTTGTCTCTAGATAATGTTTCTAATAAGGCCTTCACCTGTGGCTGTTATTTCTTTTAAACTACGATGTGCGCAGACAAAATGTAGATATTGTAGATATCCGTTTTCCCTCTGTTCTTAACAGAATTATGACGATAGAATTAAAATAAATTTAACTCTAAACAATTTTACATCTCCTCAACGCATAAGCAATAGTATATAAATGTTGAGACAACGTACAAGTAGGCATATGTAAAATTACTATACCTGCTGTCTTTGCAATTTAATTTCTGTTGATATCACACACATTGCCATGATTTGGTTTCGACTTTCATGATCGCAGTTTCGTAACTTCGACTTTCGAGGAATGGGGTTCGGGAATAAATATCTCGATGGTCGAAACGGATCACGATACATCGCTGAGATTTTCATTTTTAAGTTTTGGGACCTGTCTGTCAAGGATTCGGAATTAATATTTATATGTAATTTCGTAACTATCGGAGGTGTACTTTGCGACATATGTTTAGCAAAATCACTTGCCGCCAGCACTTCGGAAGTTGACATAAACCATAACTGTCATAATTATTTATATTCCATGGTTTATGTCAACTTCCGAAGTGCTGGCGGCAAGTGATTTTGCCTTTGCGACCAGTGCAGACCAAGATCAGCGTGAATGGTCTGCACTGTTCGCTAATCAGTCAATAAATTTTTATTGCACACCCCTTTAATAATAAGTGGTACTGCCCAAATTGAATGATGGCCTAGTCCATTTAATAATATAGCAGGGTAAAGGTTAATGTCAACTTCGAAGTGCTGGCGTATTTAGACCAGAACTGGTCAATATTGTAATCGTTGCTCAAGTATAATTGTCAGTCATCACGGACAGGCACATTTATATCACCGACTAGTTCAGCTTCGTTCAAATTAAATTGTAAAGCTCTGCAAGAGACAGGACATATAGTAAAAACCAACAAGCTGTGAACAAGTAAATGGTTATTGGGAAATTGTTTATGACATAAAGATAAAGACATTTATTACAGTTCCGACAGCATAAATGCATAATGTGAAAATATTAACTGTTCTTGTTAAAGATAAGTTCGAGCTGAATCAACCGTATGACATTTTGTTCAAGTGCACACACAAATCGTAAATGATGTTGTTTTCACATAAATCAAGATCACGACCCTAATGTGCACTTTGCGATGTGTGGCTGTGTTTTCTATGGTCTATGCTTCCAGCACATCTACCTTTACCTTCTTATTTGTAACGTATATCGTATAAACGTTTCTTTAATTATCGTATTTTATGAATTATACATGAATTTCCACGGTATTTGCAAATTTACACTTCTAAAACACTGTTTGATAATGCCTAACACTTAGTAGAACAAGTACTGTCTAAATTTCTGGATTTAAACGGGACACTCTTAAACCTTGATAATACGCTAATCCATACGCACGCTCATCTAACGACGAATTGAAACTTTAATAACCGTGTTTAATTCGAGGTCGAAACAAAGTGTCAAAGGCATTATATCATTAAGGCAAACAGGAATTAATCAAAGCTTCAGCTGTTACTGTTAATTGTCGTCAATCACAAGGACGGTGGTAAAAACAAGGACACAGATAATATAGACATATCAAAGATCCAAGGACGCAAAACCGTTTTGTGGTTGCTAGATGGATTGTAACGAACGGTTGTGCTCTTACTTTGAATAAATCAGATAATACTAGCATTCAGTTATGCTATATCAAGCAATAGAACAAGTCTCACATTTATTATTTCCTATTGTCATATACGATTTAATTTCTGTAAGTAATGTTCTAGTCCAATACTTATGCAAGGTATCGAGACAACATTTGTATTAGTTTTCACATTTCTAACAAAAGAATGAAAATAAAAGTTTTCATAAGAACCTTGAACACTTAAAATTTTATTAATGTCAAATATAAGTAGAGGAGGAATATCTTGAACAGCGTATATGCACGTTGCGCATGTATATCAAAGACATTCACCAACTGGTATTAAATCTGTTTTAGATTAACTAACCAGGAAAATTCTGTTGTTAAAGTAAGTGTTTATTGTTAAAGTAAGTGCTTATTCTTTAAGCTTTTATTAAACTGGAAACCCTTGAGATTATTTCATAATGATTTACTTGTTTGTTTGTTTTGGGCAGTTAACCTAACCAGTGTTCCTGGATTCTGTACCAGTACAAACCTGTTCTCCGCAAGTAACTGCCAACTTACCCACATGAATCAGAGGTGGATTCACTTGTATTGAACATTTAAATAGTATAGAAACTCAGCTACATCTACCACCAGTTTACGGGAAAATCGTTATTTGTCTGCAATTGATAATTGTTCCTCCACCTTTAACCAGTAAAAGTCCCCAAAACCTGCATGAGCTGTATATGAGCCGTGCCATGAGAAAATCAACATAGTGGCTTTGCGACCAGCATGGATCCAGACCAGCCTGCGCATCCGCGCAGTCTGGTCAGGATCCATGCTGTTCGCTAACAGTTTCTCCAATTCCAATAGGCTTTAAAAGCGAACAGCATGGAGCCTGACCAGACTGCGCGGATGCGCAGGCTGGTCTGGATCCATGCTGGTCGCACACCCACTATGTTGGTTTTCTCATGGCACGGCTCATATATGTTCATACCTTTTGACTATTCTTAAAGACCCATACTGGTATGATACAGATATACTCGAAGACGACAGGTGGACAACTATGGTCCTCCTTGAAATAAAATTGTTTTCACAAATTCATATGCAAACTTATTCAGTCAACAGTTTTAGTAAAGTTTTAAAAACATAGATAAATAACCATGTAATAATTTTTTTTTATAGAAACGAGGTGTGGTCTACACTCAATATATCATGTACTGCTACATTCAATTAATAACATGTTCAGACACATTAAACACATTGTCTTGGCATTATACATGTCAATGTTAAATTGTAACTAGATACTTGTATTTTTATTTTTTTTCAATGTAAATTATGTATAATTACCATCATGGAAATACAAAAGGATACCGTTAAATGAATACAGTTATTATGTGGCGTGTCTTTTAGTTCTTTTTGTTTTAAAATATCGTTATCTCATACTTATTGGCTGCTAAAGTCAGCGAGACATAATTTTTCAAAGATCTGCGAACTGTTTCTGTCTCTAACATGACATTGCATGTTTTCAATTTCAGTTTTAATATTGTCTCGGTATATGAATTTAGTAAATCCATCTAACAGTTTGAAGCTAACCTTTCAAAAAGTTTCAAAATAAAAAGACATTGATTTTGAAGATGTTTATTTTTCACAACGGCACAGGTTATGTTTATACGTTAGAAATTTACATTTTATAAATACAGTTCTTTGAAAATGAAATATATTAGTATATGTCCCAATTTGCAACAACAAAAGTGCATCAAGTTAAGTTGATTTTAACAAACAACATACAGTAGTATGTTTTTTTTTAAATTCCAGCTAAGTATCAATTTAGTAATTCATTTTCCCATAACAAAAAGGTAAGGAAAATGTGTTGACCGATCAAAAATGGTAAATATACTTTAATAAACTTCAGAAAGGCAACATGCAGTTGTAATAAATTACGTAAATAGTTTACTAACTTTTACTATCCGGATTCAGGTTTGGTTTTAAAATTTAAAATTTATTGAAAGACACTTCTGTGAGTAAGTATATAAAAAAACGATTTTCATGGGGATGTGTTTTAAAGACTTCGTAAGAATTTGGGTCATGGTAATTTTCCAACTGTATTTTGAAAGATTATAAACGTTCTATTAAGTGAGGTCATTCCCAAATGTTGGAGACACGCTGCATGTTAAGTGTTCAGCCATATTACGGTTGAACGCTACGCTTCCCTCTTTGGTTATATCTGACGACTCTATGATATTTTTCAAATCCCACTGGGAATGAGCTCTTTTGGTATCTGTCTTCTGGCCTGTCGTCGGGCCTTTAAGGCTATTTCTGTTGATGCTCAGTCTTCTGCAAAGGTACTGAAAACATGCGTTTTTGTTCTTAAGGTTTGTTTTTTATGTAAGTGCATATTACGATTAACATGCCATGCCTTCTGCTGCCATCACGTGTGGGCAGGGATTACTTTTATTTACACTGTCCTGTGACTTTGGAATATAGTGGGGGCAAAAGTGACCGGTCCAAGGCGGTGTCCCACTGTGTTCCTTTATTTGTTCGTTTTGTCTTCATGTGTGTACACTGTCCTTGTCTGTGTTTGTATCTGTCAATGTGTGCTGGTTTTCTGTACGTGTTTTGAGTTGGGCTTTGGGGAGGTTGCGTTTTCTTGGCTTTACCTGTTCAATATTCATACATGTGTTTTGGCAATACGTAAACCAATATCCTATTTTACGAAGATAGATGTAAGGTCGACACAAACTGTCAAATTCATTATTATCATTATGACATACTGGCATATATCGAAGTGTTTTATTGCCATTAACACCGGTGCTTCTAAACATGTTTCATGGTTTCTAACCAAATGAATAAATTTCATATAAATGTAATAAACACCAGACCAAACCATGAATGATTACCTGAAGCCACTGAAATGTTAGATATTTAAGTTTCCTTTTCATATGCGCGATTCTGTTTCATTACCTTAAGCGTGATTTTGATGTCTTAATGTATTTTGTATGAAACTCAGGTACCAAGTGTATCAAAATAGATAGATACTGATTTAGGCTAAAAACATTCACTGTGACACCCTAAACATTAATGATTACAAGAATACTTCCGCTGAAATAGTACAATTGCCCGTTTTTATACGAGATGTGTCTTTGTATGTGACCTTTAATGATAACCACCCGTAATAATATAAGTTAAGCACAAACTGGTCAGTCTGTTTATCAAAAATACCTACGTCCTTCCTTTATAGAAAAAGAAAGTGTATTTTGAATGGTAATTAAAGAGTCGATGAATTCTATTAATTTTGTTTGGTTGAACTTCTTATCGATATTTTAAGTGTTATGGCGATTTTTCCAGCTTTCTGTAGTGAAGGACAACTGTAGAAGCCTTTAATTTCAGGCATTGTTTGGCACCTTTGTAGGCCCACTGATCTTTTCTAAGTCAGATATGATGTATACGTCCAAAAGGTTTCAATATAAGGGGTCTTTGTTCTTTGGCTGTTTCTCTGGTTATTTGTATAGCAAATGATCGCTAAAAATGGTTTCATTACTTTTTACAGAAACAGTCCAGTACCTCCTAAAATATGCACTGACATTAGATGTTCCAACTGCACACCTAGCGGGTTTTTAACAGCTGCTAAGTTTCTTTCACGTTATCAAATACAATCAAAGTCATGCTGCATTGACATTAAAGCGCAATAAATAAGTGTTGAATATTTATGTTATGCCTTAAGTTTCTTGTTATAATAAATAAGCTGACATTTTCATAGGGAATTTATCTACGTCTAGTTAACTGGCAAATCGGTCAGGCTGTTTCCTTCAAATCTGTAATTTCGTCATATATCAATTAATGTCCCGAAGATACACAAACTGCAAAGATGTTAATACATGCACATTTTAAGAGACCATAAGGAAATTCAAATTAATGTCATTGTGATCTCACACCTCGGCATACTTTGGGGCATTTATTCTCGATGAATGATTAAATTTCCGCTTTTTTGTTGGAATTTTAATCGGTTTAATATCTGCAAACGTTTCTTATGGCAGTATATCGACACATCTGTGTTCGGTAATATTTAAGGTATTTCTGCACGTTTGATAAACCGGAGGTAATGGCGTAACGTCATATATCCGGTAAACGTCAAACAAAGCCAGGACTCTGCATACGGAAACGAAAACCATTTAATAAATCAATGGAAATCCATGAGTAAATTTATAAATACAACAAGTTACTATCTATGTAAAGATAATATATGATATTGAAACGCCTTTCACGTTAAACCATTCCCAATAATCTCTTAAATTAGCTTTAAATGTGCTCATCAATTTAATCCTGAGCAAATATTTCAAAAACTAGCACACGGACCTATACATTTTATTTCGCTATATTATAGGCCATATATTTATTTACGACCACATTAAAAGTTGTATGTTTATTTACGGCTGTGAGAAGTTTCATTAAAATCTACAGTGTGGAAAAAATTTATTCGCGAAAATGTTAACAAAATTGTGATTTTCCCATAAACTCCCATCATGGAAACTTGTGTGAAGTCCAAATTTTTCAAATCAGTCTAGCATATAAATCAAGATCACGACCCTATTATTTCTATTTTCGGAATTTTATAAGTATATTCTGAAGTTTTGAAACTTCAGGGATTAATCGAATTCTAAATTGTAGAAAATTGTTTTATCCGCACGTGCAGAACTACCTTAAACACCGTCCCCATTAATGAATTTCATCAGTGTAGGTTCTTTATATAAGAGGCAAAGGCCTTAGTTATATAACATTCAAGCTGAGTAGTCTGAATCTCTATATGGTATTGCCAGTGTTGAAATGTCAAGAAACAGTCGAATACCAAAAAAAAAAAAAAAAGAACAAACATAAATACTCGTATTTATTCTGTTGATTCGGCCCATTCTAGCTTTAATGTTAAGAGATCGAAAGCTTAGTGTCCTACTATTATTTATTTTAAACGCCTTGTAAGAATACCAACCCATATTTGACTTTCGGAGTGTTACATGTACATACGTTTTTCGGATTTTAAACATTGTGAAAGGTTTTGTTTTCTAAAACATCATAGCGATGGAAATAAAAATCTTACTTTCTCTTCACACAATTGTCAGAGTTTTCTGAGTCTTTGTAAACTATAACTTGCAGCTTTTCACATGCAAAACGGTCTATCCAAGTTAATACTGTTTGCAAATTAATGTACACTTCAAATTGTTTTAAAAAGCTGAATAATAATAGTACATTCAAATGACATAACTGGTACGATTTTACGTTAGAATGCAAATGGGATGTGTTTGTTATCGGTTAAAGTATAAACGTATGTATACAAGTTCCTGTGTCTGAAAATAAACTTTTTAAAACATATAATCCAGTTGTCGATTTAGGGGTAAAAAGCAGTGTGTTGCATGAAAAAAAAATGGAAAAAGTAAACTCATCCTTGCAAAACATTAATATTTAGGATGATTGTTTTAATGCGTATTCTACACAATATATATTAATAATATGTATTATATGGGCTGATTGGGAGAACAGACAGTGGCCAGGACGATGAAATATCCAGAGCATAAAATTTGATGCGGTTAAAATTTCCAATAATTTTATAATATTTTGAACATTATAACTAGATGGATGATAATACGTAAATTTATATGATTTCCTATATAAAAAGCCTCCCAGGGTTTTTGAAACTGCTTCCCCATTTATCCATTCGAATGAAGCAATAAAAATTATACTTCAGTAAAATAAGACCTCATATTGTGTCTCTTTATGTATGTACAGTTCTTTAATCTGTTCAGGAAGAGTCACTTTAATGTGTACGTAAAATAATCACGAATCTGTTTCAAATGTACGTTCACAACACAATGGCACTGTAAATGTTTTTTTCTTCAAATTGAGGGTTTGATAAGCACCATGGTAAGTCTGAGTGGGAAGTGTACAACCACGTCCGTAGACACACAAAACCACATCTAAAGCAACTGTGGTATATCAGGTCAGTAATTGTGATTACTATACACCTATATAAATTCTGTAAAAATACGTCTTGTATTTCACAAGTAAACTTAAGAACGGACTTGAACCAATTCAATATTGTACTTTATTGAAATCAAATTCCTTATTCTGCGTGTGTCCAGTCATTAACATTCATGACCCAGTTCCATAAATACCAGTAGTTCAAACAAACTGAAGTCGAAGACTCTTCTAACATAAATTGGCTAACTACTGAAAACGACATTGTTTTTTTTTGTTCGTGTTCAGACATTATATTAGTCTTTTCTATCAATAAACGTGACATAACGCCATGACGCTTTCATACACGTACTGAATGAAGTACGCTACGGTGTGTTTATTTGTAAAATGCAACTTTAATAAAAGGGTGATCTAGGTGTGCCAAATGCCCCCAAGCTAAATACAACATCCAAGATCCAAGGTCAAGTTACCTTTATAATATCCAGGTTGTATAACTTTGCGCAAAATTACAGATAAACATACATGTATGTGTTTTAATAATTCTAAAATATTACAAAAGTTCATAACTTAATTTCAATTAAGTTTCCAGGGACAGAATGCTCATCTTTATAAAGCAAGACATGATAATTGTATTTTATACATGTATGCTACAGTGTTGGATTATTTCTCCTCCATTTGGATCATTGGCCGCGCCATGTTGTGGGAGTGAAGGGGTTTAATGTTTGGCTCACTTGAACTACTGCTTCAAAGTAACCTGTTAGTACAGGTTGATGATCCTTCATCAGCTTTCATTGGACGAGTTAAATTTTCAGTCATCTGTAAATAAAAACTATGTAAATATGTCAGATCATAAAACAACTGGGTCATCGACGGTGAAAAAGTAGGTAACTAGGTCAACGTGTGATCTTTATGAAACTTGGTCAGAAGATTTGTCTTAAAAGGCTATCTAATCTTAGAAAGCAATTATCTAGAATGTCACCAAGCCAATCATAGAAAATATGAAAACCATGTTAACATTCTACATATCATATTTTCTACCTTATTTATTTGAACCTTGTTAGAAAGTTTGTCTAACAAAAAAAATATGTCACGTCTGCACTTGGTCATTTTGAAGCAAAAAGAGACCACTATGTAAGACCAAAGACAAATTATGTCAATGCTCTAGAAGCTCCATTTCCAATTTGATCTACGTTAAACCTGGTAAGAATATTTTTCTTTACAACGGCTAGGCCAAGAAATTAAAACGTCTGGTCGACTGGTGTCACTAACTAGATCACCAGGTCAAATCATAGAAACGTCGTACATACCCTATATAGACCTAATTATACTCTATTTTCTTGAAACTGCCTATTTGTTGTTTTGGACCTAATTGGAGGCTGGTCCATTTGAAGACAAAGTTTTCCACCAAGGCAAATTTAAAAAAAAGGTCTGTTTATACTTTAGTGGCGGCATGACTTTCTGGAGAAAACTTGATCAGAACATGTCACATTACAATATCTGGGTCAAGTGTGAAAATTATAGATTCAAAAGTAGGCCATGCGGTAGCAAAGAAAACTTAATGTCAATCTAGAGGCGATATTTCCTACTTCGTTCACATGTAAACTGGTAAGAAATTAGCTCTAATGGAAACACTGACAGTAACCTTGTCTTATACTATAGGACCACTAAATCAAATAATAGAAAATATTCATATTTAAAAATCAAAGTTTCGAAGGTATATTGCAAGGCTCGTTATTTGCCTTTCTAGTTTCATTCCAAACACAGTGTTAACTTCCATGATATAGTTTGTCTTGAAATATGTCAAAGGTCAATCAGTCATGGTCAGGTGAGTGTCTCTGGGCCATCACGACCCTCTTGTTTTACAAGCAGATAAGTTTGCTATTATTTTGCTTAATTGCTTTTTTTTTCTTAAAATAAGTATAAACATCAAAATATAAGTCTTGAACGATCAAATTAGCACGAGTAAGGATAATCCCATAGAACAGTAAATAAGTCTTTGACATTTTTTGCAGAAAATAAGTTTTATGAAAATATTTTTTTGAAATCTAAGCTGTGAAATGACTACGGAAATTATCATAAGATACAAAAATAGCTCAAGTCATCATCATTAAAGAGGCAAAAAAGGAAAAGTACTTTTAAGATTTTCTAACGCAAAAGTAATTTGTTAGAAGTAGGTTTAATTATGTGTGTGTAGTTATCACTGGTAGAATAGGTTGAAGGAAAAATTGAGAGACTCTTTAATAAAATGTGTATCAGTCATGTACTCTCGGACGATACGACTATTCTGTTTTGTTTTGTTGTTTTTGTTTTTTTTTTCAAAAAAGTGCAGTGTCTGCTACAACATCAAAATTCTGCACATTGTTTATAAAACCTCTGCAGCAATCAGAAAAATGTTTGCACTCAGAGAAAAAGTGCCTGTTATTTATTTTGTTCAAATTGGAATAATGGTGTGGGAGTGATTTCCTTTATGAAACAAGTGATTACGCAGTGCGTTGCGTTTAGTACTAGGTCGAATTTGTATAAACTACAGTTCTCTGTCTCCCAGTTAGGAGTATTATGCAGTGGTTTGTGTGTTTACGCTGCTGTTAAATTAGTTTCGCCAATGGTTTCAGTCTAGTACAGCGGGTTGAAATATAATGTTTCTAGCATAAATTATCTTCCTAATTTCTTACATTGTAAAATGTGTCACTTGAATCTATGGTCAGATTAAATAAAGATAAGTCTGTACTGAAAGTTTTCTTTTCAAAATGTATTTTTCTGTAATTGTTCCAACTAATCAAGCTTTGCAGCTGGCGAAAGTAACGGGTGAAAATGTATTCTGTTGTGTTGAAGTTTCCAATGCTCGAAGCCACGCCAGCATTCTGGAGGAATAACATTCAAGTCAGAAATATTGAATGTTTATAGGTTTAGCCTGCTAAATATCTCTCAAGCTTCCCTACAATGAAAGCAGAAATACATCAAGATAACTATATCGAGGTGTTAGATTGATTTAAAAAAAGTAATATCATTTCATCTTTTTTGTGTTATCCCTGGTATTGGTGAGCATTACATGGCTTTGCTGAGTAATATGATATAATTGTCTAATGATTTGTTGGTTTGTCACTATTTAATATTTATTATGCATTGATTTGTCATTTGTTTTATCGCTATATTGCCATGTCATGTACACTTGTGCCAAATAAAACTTACTTACTTTTAACATTTCAATGCATTATTGAATAACTGAAGATTATGATGCTGATGTTGTTGGCAAGTTTCTATTTCTAAGAGTCAAAGATTTAGAATGTTAACGCTAGAGAACCATTCCTCTGACCGTTTTGTAAAACTAGAAGAGCTGTCGCTTTATCCACGAACTCCACTTATTAATAATTGTGTCATCAAACAGGTTGGTAATATCTGACTTTTTTCATAAAAGTCTTTAATAAATAGCAGGAAGAGTAAATATTCAAGGACAGAACCCTGAGAAACGGCAACTGTTACGAAACTCCTTTCGATTTAACAACTGGAAGAAACACGCATTGACATCTGACTGAAAGATTATGTTGAAACCAGTAAAAGGTAGATCGTGTAGTTGAAGCCCACTTTTCAAAGACGACCTTTTTGTCATATTGTCTTTCTGATACTGGGGAAGACCTGTAGCACTTCCAGACTATTACCGAGTGGCTTGGCCTCATGAAAACACATGATCATTATTTGAGTTACTTCTATTAAAGAAATAACCGTTGCATAAATACTATTTCCGACTGCGGTTGTGAGTACAATAAAATAACGCATCGCTACATGATCGTTTTATATATATCTACCGGTGTTTATTTCGCATGAAACAGTGGTTACAACTGCTTTACTTACTTTCTCATAAATGCTACTAATAAATGTCAGTACGAGTAAACAGTCAAGGACTGAACCCCCGAGAAACGGTAAAGTTTACTAAATTTCAATTTCAATGTAACAACGGGAAGAACAACACATTGGTGTCTATTTAGAATATAGATCATCAAATTCTTACTGAATGCCTTGCTGATACTGAGGAAGACATCTAACGCTTTACTGTTACCGAGTGCTTGCTTTTGAAAACGCATGATAACAAGAGCTCGTCGAACACGAAATGCCCCCCTTGATGCATTTAGTAATTGCACAAGGAACAGAAATTATATGCACACTGTAAATAAGTATATGTAAACCATGTGACCCACAGGGCGGAGCCATATTTGACCCTTGGGGAATAATTTGAATAATCTTAGTAGAGGATCACTAGATGATGTCATATACAAAATATCAAAGCCCTAGGCCCTGTGGTTTTGGACAAGAGGTTTTTCAAAGTTTTTTCCTATATAAGGCTACATAAACCATGTGACCCTAGGGGTGGGGCCATATTTGACCCCAGGGAAATAATCTGAACAATCCTGGTAGAGGACCACTAGATTTTGCTACATACCAAATATCAAAGCCCTAGGCCCTATGGTTTTGGACAAGAAGATCAGAAACCATTTAACTGTTCCTGGCCAATGTGACATTGACCTTTGACCTAATGACCTCAAAATCAATAGGGGTCACCTGCTGGTCATGACCAACCTCCCTATCAACTTTCGTGATCCTAGGCCTAAGCGTTCTTGAGTTAATCATCTGGAAACTGTTTTACTGTTCAGGGTCACTGTGACCTTGACCTTTAACATACTGACCTCAAAATCAATAGGGGTCATCTGCTGGTCATGGCCAACCTAACTGTCAATTTTCCTGACACTAGGCCCAAGTGTTCTTGAGTTATTGCCTGGAAACCATTTTACTGTTCCTGGTCACTGTGACCTTGACCTTTGACATACTGACTTCAAAATCAATAGGGGTCACCTGCTGGTCATGACCAACCTCCCTATCAACTTTCGTGATCCTAGGCCTAAGCGTTCTTGAGTTATCATCCGGAAACTGTTTTACTGTTCAGGGTCACTGTGACCTTGACCTTTAACATACTGACCTCAAAATCAATAGGGGTCATCTGCTGGTCATGACCAACCTCCCTATCAACTTTCATTATCCTAGGCCCAAGTGTTCTTGAGTTATCATCCGGAAACCGTTTTACTATTCAGGGTCACTGTGACCTTGACCTTTGACATACAGACCTCAAAATCAATAGGGATCATCTACTGGTGATGACCAACCTCCCTATCAACTTTCATGATCCTAGGCCCAAGCATTCTTGAGTTATCATCCGGAAACGGATAGGTCTACATTCCGACCGACAGACCGACAGACCGACCGACCGACATCTGCAAAACAATATACCCCTCCTTTTTCAAAGGGGGCATAATTAATTAATTTACGTACTTCTATAAAGATATAACTATTGTAAAATACCATTCCCTACTGCGATTCTGAGTACAAATAAAATCACGCATGACTACATGTTTGTCTAAAACAGGTATTTATGGCCCATCGAACGCCCGTTTCATCTGGTTTAATGGAGCGGAAAATGATCAACATACTCTTATTCCAATGTTAAAATGTATTTTCTGTACTGATCGACTTCATCAATTATTTATGTTTACAGAGTGTACTTAAAATATCGTATTGTGAACTAAATATATTTTGACATTTTCCCACAACAAAGTTTCATCAACTCGACTACCTTGTAAATGTCAATGACATATACTCGCCCCCTCAAAGATGCTGTAAATTTGCATAATGATAAACATTTTACACTCTTCAATGCTCAAAGGGAATCTCAGCCAGGCGGACAGTTTTAGAAATATACTGTTGTCTGTTTAAATTTTCTAAAAGATACTTCAATGGTCATTTGTTTTAAACATATTTTCATTTCCCAATATGTACATTTTGAATAATAAGTTACATACATGAATTTTAGATTGGACTAGAAGCCAGTAGGCTTAGTGAAGTCCTCTCCATGGTCATTTGTACGCTTAATGGCCTCTTCGACCAATGGTTGCCTTACATTTGCCTTCATTTTACAGTAAATGAAAAATCGTTTGACCTTCATTTTGATTTCTTTAAAACTAATGATTCAAGTAATGAATACTACCGACCAATACTTAAAGATATAAACATTTGTCATACGATTAGTGTAGATTTACTAATTGATAAATACCACTTGAACTGTAAGGAACAGAATAGAACAGTACAGAATAGAAAAGAAATTGTTTTTCAGTTTTATGTAAATACAATACAGCGACATGAACAGAAATGACATTAATAAAAACATGGCTATTAATAATTCGAAATAGTATGTAAAATGTATAGTCAATGCCCGACTGGTAGGCATCAGCTTATACTACTACATGCAGTTGTATTTGGAAATATTATCATACCCAAAAAGATAAACCGTAAATAATTTTTCTACATGTTTTACTGATATTAAATAGTTGAACATATAAACCTTATTCTTCTTCTTCTTCTTCTTCTTATGCCCTACACTGTCAGGCCAGCATGTTTTTTCTCCATACAGTTTCTGGCGGATCGAGGTATCTATCGGCAAAGTCGCAGGTCGCTCGTATGAACCAACAATGAACATAATTATTATACAAATCCCTTATATCCAGGTATTGTTCTGCAATTTCAAATTTAAAGCAGTCCCGACTGAAAACATCCGAGAGTTTAAAACAGGGTTAGCATATATGCAAATACCCAGATGATAGAAGTGACCCACTTACTGGTACTATTTTTCTTGGTGGCAATAAAGGACTAAATAACCAATTTACCTTCATGCTTTGCCTCACTGGCCCCGATGACGTCTAAATGTCTCTTTTCGTACCAATAAAATCAGTGCAAACACCCTTTGAAAACACAGAACGCAGCCAAGCAATATGATAGCAGACTCGGTTTAAATGAGTCTGTTCATTATAGATAATGCAATGTGCAAAACATCTAAGGCCCTCTCGAGGAGCTAAAGGCCTAAAAGGTCAATAATGTGCTGAGAATCAAATTTAGATTATCGCATAATGACATAGCTCCTAAAAGGAAATGAATCCTGAATATACTTTTATGGATCACAGCGTCGCGTTGACAACAGACTGGCTGTGAAAAGGGAACCGTAGACCAGTTATTGCAAAAAGAACTAAAAGTGTCATAAAGCTCTTCTTTAACCCGATGAGTACTGTTGTAAAAAATCCTCACTGGAAAGTGTTATAGAGACAAAATACTGAAAGCTATTAAACGAACATACAAAGAATGCGTCCAAGGACTACAGTTGATCCAGGACAACGCTGCGTATCACAAAAGTGTCATCGTTCAAACGTTTCTGACAGATGAAAAAGCGGTACAAATCAATCATCCCGCTTACTCGACAGATCTACGTCCTTGAGACTTTTTCTTCTTTCCAAGGCTGAAAAAAGATGCTGACTGGGCGCAAATATTTATCGAATAAAGCACTTGGGAGAGGTATTCGTCAGTTACTTAAGAACATACCAAGGGGAGGCTACTCTGCAGCGTTCACCGCTTGGATTTCTCGACTGCGGAAGTGCGTGGAAGTCAAGGGCGAATACTTTGAAGGGGAAACTAAGTTTGAAGTCTGTAGTACCGAATATTTGATACAAAATGATGAAATATAAGAAGATCCTTTGAAAGAATAGTTCACTATCAAGTCATAGTAAAGAAAACCAAGTTTAGAGAAATTGTAAAGTACAGACAGATTGAATAAATGGGAAAATAATTCAGAAAAGTTTGTTGTTATTCTTACAAACATAATTATTATTATCGTTACAACTGCGAGTAGTTTCCCCGTATATTTGTAACCATTCTGTCATATTTTTATTAATCGGTTTTGTCGTATGTAAGCACGTCTTCTCAACAAACATTTGATATAAAAAAGTAAAGATGGCGTGGAACAATTTAAATTTTTGTTTCATTCTTTTTTGCGTAGCGGTGTTAATAACTGAAATAGAGTTGCAGTATTTGATATATGTGTACACAGTTTTCGCATAAATGCCCGTGTTCAAGTAATTTTTAATTTAATGTTATATTCAAAATCTAAAAATAAATCATACAATTTATCATGAAAAAGAAATTTATCTGGATGCAAAGATAACAGAACCCAGTTTAACTACTAATAAGAAATATCTTTAAAAAAAGATAAAACGGCGTATTTACATTAAAGACATTAGTTTGGTATATTAAAAAACACAGTGGTACTTATACATGCTTTTTTTGCCCGACTTGTGCAGGCATGCTTAAAACTGTGATATTTACTGTTAGGATTTAACCCGGGGTATCTGAGGCCCATTTCTTCTGTTGTATCTTTACAATAAAGCCTTGATTTTCTATGCAGTTGAATAGTCACAACACAATACTCTGGTGTGCTTTAATTTTATTTTAGCAGACGGGCCTAAAATTGTCAACGTCTTTAATACAGATTTATTGTTGTGTCATTTTATGACAGGTCACGAGGTTTTCATGTTTCGGCCTAGGCCTAGTAATTTTGTGTTTTGCTTCTCTGCCTCGCTCTATCGATTCGACAATATATGAATTTAGATATAATTTAAACATTATTTTCGCGGATCAGTTAAGGCAGAATTCTAACAATAAATGGGCAACACCCACCTTTAATCTCCTGTATCAGTTGTAAATGTGTTAGTTCAGAAAAAAAATCCCGGGAAATCCCACGTTTCGACTAATCGGCAAGGACATAACATGTGATTTTTAACTGGCTTTCCCGCGCGTTTTTTTTTTCCATAGACGATAAGGCGATTTTTCATTGGTCCAGGGAGACATGCTTAATTTGCATATTCAGTGTAAACAAACGACGAAAAGTGCCGAAATACCGCTGAAGTTTGTTAAAAAAAACCCGAAGAGAAACCAGTGTCGTTTACGTGTTGCACTTACATATCTCACCTTCTGACGTTACGTCTAGGTAAGGAGTTACTTTATTGGCCGTAACGCACTACATAAAGGCTGTTCTGATACATAATGCAATTATATAAGAATGTCCTTTGGAATTATACATTGGAACTAACCAATAACATAGCATACTCGTTTGATAGACGCTGTTAATGGCATGTAATGTAATTGCAACAAGCCTAATGTCCCCTTGCATCGGCTTAAGCGGAATTCTATTTACAGTTATATAAAATGGACAGTATGATCTAAACGGACCGGAAAAGTAATAAACACATTTTGTTACAGGCAAAAAAAGCTACAACCAAAAGGGCAAAATGCATACATCACTTTCTAAAATATACATGTTACCTTGAGACAGTAGCTTCAGTCATTATTTTAGCTAACACAGTGATGGATTTAAGTCCAGGTTTTCTTTAAAAAAAAAAGGCAGCGAATGGATGAAAGCCTAGTTATAAATTAGTACTACAGCTAGACTAAATTGTAAGTTCGTAATTGCATAAAAATTCATTTGTTTGATGTCTTATATAAACAAACTTTAATTGTTCTAAGGATGTCTTTTCTGTGGATAGGGACAGATAACATTGATTGCTGTGCTTTATATTTGTTTATTCTAGCCCGTCTTGACGGGAAGCTTTTGTTTTAAAAGCAACGATAACATCCGGGGATTTCAAAAATATTAGATATCTTGTTTGGCTTTCTTTCTGTTCTATCCATTTGCAAACCTGACAACCAGCTTGCCTATTGAAATTACGCCAAAGAGCTATTTTCCAAATAAAAGACGAATGAGTTGAAAGTATACCGGTATGTATTTTACATTGTGTTTCGACACGGATTACTCGTTTCTCTTTTTTGCCGCTCGTATGTTCATTGTTTCTAAAAACAGTCAAGTTTCGGATGTTAAAAGTTTTAGGATCTGCTGACTATTTTTACCTTTAAATACTGCTTTTACTTGAAGCCTTAGAAATATAAGCGGGCATGTATATGCTAGTTTTCAGAAGAACACAATGTTAAAAGCAAAACACAAAAGTAAGAAGCAAAAGAATATGACCAAAAGCAAAACGCAAGAAATAAAACGCCAAAAGCAAAAAGCTCACAACAAATAACAAGACGCAAAACACAAAAAGCTAAAATAACAATGACATGATAGTGCATTTGATATATCTAAATGCACTGTTTAAATATTTTTTTATTTCTTAATTTTCATAAACATCGTCGAAGAAAATGGAAGCTTATAATAAAAAGGTAGCAGGAATGGCAAAAATCTTACCTTTACAGCAAAATAAGTACTTATTCTGTGCCATTACCTTATTATGACCTTTACAAGGTGACGCCTCTCAGAAATTTTCCTAATTTTCATAATGTTTACATTGGACAAGACTGCCTAACATAAACACAGAATGCAATATCTAGGTATCTTTTTCCAGAGATGTATCTACTAACATTCTGATTTTTTTATTTTGTTCGGTTTAACGTTGCACCGACACAATTATAGGTCATATGGCGGATTTCCAGCTTTGATGGTGGAGGAAGACCCCAGGTGCCTCTCCGTGCATATTTCATCACGAGCGGGCACCTGAGTAGAACCACCGACAACGCACCGGGTGAGGCTCGAGCCCACATCGATGAGGGGCAAGTTATTTGAAGTCAGCGACCTTAACAACTCGGCCACGGAGACCCCTTTACTAACATTCTGAAGTCGCTATATCAGCGCATACTATAAAGGGAACTATGAGACAGATGATAAAACAATGGAAAGATGCTCGTCAAATTGAATTTTCTTAATCCGAACCAAAGGCCATGCTACAAATATTTTTTTCTAGGTGTTTATTCACTTTATGGTTGGCCTTATACAATATTATGCCTTAGAAGTGAATGCTGATACTGCACAAAATTAAGTAATAGCAAGAAGTCACAGCTTTTTCAATCTTGGTACCATAATAAACGGGGTGCTGACAGAAGTTTATAAAAAATACAGAGGGATAACATGTTCATTACCTAATTAAAATAGTGTATATTTCCTGTCATTTCTTGGTAGTATACTTGCGTGGGCAAAATACTGTTAGAATTTTCTTGCGACGAATTCGTAGTCCTAAGAGGTGAATCTTGGTATACAAACCATATGTTCAGTTTACGCTTGTCAGGTATAACAAGAAATATCTTTAAAAATGATGGTCAGCGAATTGTAATAAGAAAAAAAGTTTATGAATTTTTCATCTAACATTCATCTTTCATCTAACATTTTTCAAATTGCAAAACTAAACACCACACTTTAACAATTTAAATGGTTCTATTTTAATTTTTCGCAATGGTTCCGTAGCGTTGCAATTTTGTTTCGTTTATCCTTAGACGAATAATTACAGCAGTAGTTTGATGAAGATTCATGAAGCGGTTCACGAGAAGAGGTCATTAAACGTGTTTATATTTTTAGCTAAATTGGTCCCTATCCCCATTTGTAACAAAATAGCAGGAGACCTTACGATATTGTTACACATCGAGTTTGATAAAAATCCATTACATTTTAGTGGTTAATGCGAAGAAAGGCATATCTACTTTTAGCTATAGTGGTCCCTAATAGGGCCCAAGTTCCTATATAAATAAATTTGGAAGAGGACCTTATAATGATGCTCCAGACCAAGTATGACAAAGATCCACAAAGCTGTTCATGAGACGCTGTATAAAGGCATTTCTAGTTTTAGCTCTAGCAGCCCCTAAAAGGGGTCAAATGTCCCAGCTGAACAAAGTTGGCTGCGGGCCTAATAAAGATGCTACAAATCAAGTTTGATTAGAATACATGAGAAAAAATCAATTAAATGATTTTTTTTTATTTATTATTTTTATTTATTTCTAAAATAGGCCGACTGATCCCGCTTTAGCAAATGCATATTCGCTATTCTTGAATCTTTGGACAATGACGTCACACCTATAAAAAAGTGAAGGTCAAGCAAAACATACAATTGTAATTATTTCAATATTTCTGTTTCATAAGCAAAGTTTGACCGTAGTCATATCACATAGATAAACTGTATGCAGCATACCTTCATTTCAGTGTAATGAGATTCAGTCATTATATAGCATATATATAATAAAACAGATTTCAACTGAGTTCAATATTTGCATACCATACTAAAGAAAAATATTCATATATAATAAATCAGTTAAATAATTTATAACAAATATATCAAAGCAAACAAGTACTCATTTTAATATGCAATCTGAATAAGACATAAAAGCAAGAAACCTTTTCATATACAGACGACAATTGTAACAAGGAAAATCTTTTAAAAAGCACTTCTCCACATAAAAGACTCTTATCACACCCTTATTCATGTGATACGCAGACCGTATTCAGCTCTTTCTTTAATTTGATATATGTTGGTATTTGAACAGGTTTTTTATCATATTAATTTTTTATTAAACTTACTTATCATTTTGGGATATATCAATATTCTTGCTAAATATACTGAGCCAAAGTTAGCTTTAAAACTGTGAACAGCCTCGTTTAGGATAAACGCTTTGTCTACATTTCACTCAGCGTAGCACAATCAACAGAGTGAAAGAAATTGACACTCTCGTCCAATCAGGCAGAGTGTTGCATAAATCGTCCATTTTGATAAATTATCTATAATGCGTTATCAAGTAGTTTAATTTGCAAACTGAAGTCACGTGGCATAGGTAACGAAAACAAATTTAGACGGCGTTCGCCGAAAAAAAAATTCATTGAAGGTTTTCTCGGGGTTCACTATGCAGAAATTGTTTCTTGTGATACATGTCCGGTCTGGCTGCAAACCTTTCTCTAGGCAATGCAGTCTACAACTTTTTTTTTCCTGTCACAATATTACGAGCGAATCAAATTATTTGATGATGGTACCTTTGAACTATCCTCTTTTAGATAGCAAAACATATTTCCTTGATTATTTGTGCTAGTTATACATTTTAATTTCCGTCAATAGGTTTAAGTTAAAGACGCGCCACAGAATAACTGAATTCTATTGTATTTCCATGATGGTAATTATACATAAGATAATAGGTAAGGGTAGATTTCTTGGAAGCACAGAGCACCAAAAACAGCCCCAGAGCCACGCATTTGCCAACAACAAAAAGAAGCTGTAATGGAAAAATATTTCAGACGGGTTGCTTCAAACATCCAACAAGTAAATATAAATTCATGCTAAATATTGATGGAGGGGAAGGAAATTAATTAGTAAAGGGCGAAATGGGGTCGAGGGGGGTGGGGCGGAAAGTAGGAAAAAAACAATCAAGTCACGTCTTTGGATTCGGCTGCCAAAACAAAGGGGAGCCACGAACACTTACTAAAAGCAAAGGGGGAGAGGATGCAAAAAGTATCGTAAATGCAAGGGAAAGGAGCGCGCAATAAGGGGTGTGAGGCGATGGAAAAACGCTTACAACAAACAAGAAAACATACGCAACAGACAATACAAGACAGACAAAACAACCAGTTGAAAATAGGGGCACCGCCTTGGAACGGTCAGTAACCTATATAAAGGAAAAGTGATTTGCATGAAAAGAATGAAAAATACAAGTATCTACTTACAAATGTACAGTAACATACATGTATATCAGGCCTAGATAGTGTGTTTAATGTCCAAACATTTTACTGAATGAATGAAGCATTATGCAAGGTATTGGATAAAGTAGGCTGAGTTTAGACCACACTTTATTTCTACAGGGTAAGACAGTTATTTATCAATGTTTTTAAACCTAAAAAGTATTGAAAAGAGATTGACTTAATAAGTTTGTAGATACACTTTTAAAAACACATTAATACTGGTACGGCCTAAATTGCCCATCTGTCATCATGCGATATTATACCGGTATTATAAGAATAATTATCACGAAGTTCTTGTGGGATGAAAAAGTAGGTCACTAGGTTGTGGTGGGTTTTTAAGCATATTTGATCCTCTTACCATACTAATATGTTGTAGTCTGCGTGATCTGTAATATCAGATACATTCCGTGTCTATATAAGACAAACAAACATAAAAATTCCGTTATTGATCATGCATTATTTCATTCTGGCATAAAGCATGGCGTTTCGTTGATAATTGATGAAATAAAATGCAATTATCTTTTTTTCTCTTTTCTTCTTCTCTTTTTTTCTTCTTTTTGCTTAGTGGTAGAGCGTCCGCTTCGAGTGCAGGGGCGTGGGTTCGATCTCAGCATTAAGAGGGTAGTGCTAGGACTGGTCAGCCCGGTGTCAGTATAATGTGTCAGTATAATGACTTGGTGGGGTATGATGTCGCGTGTCTACAGCGTGATATTCCAGTGAGGCAGCACTATAAAGTTGGACATTGTGCTCACTGCTACAAGTAGACACCGTCGTTTATATGACTGAAAAATTGTTGAAAAAGACGTTAAACCCTAACACACACACTCAAACACATTTATCTAATTTTATAAACACAATAGTCTATATGAATCTTTAAAAAAATGAAACTACTATTTTCTATCTTCTGCAATCTGTGTAAAATAACTCTATATATTTCAGCTTGTGATGCACCTTAGAACTAGTATCTAAAATGCAATTATCTTAACTGCTAGATCAAAACAAGTTTGCATAGAGAAGCTTGCTTGTCAAATAGTTTAGTTAAGGGAATACGACTTATTCCAAACGATCCTAGTGTCATCGTATAGAACGGGGTTATAGAATGCGTAGGTGGCTGGGTAGATCCATCGGTAGAGGGCCAGAACGTAATTCTGAGGCCTCGGGTTTGAGCCAAGGTCTGGCTTTACATTTTTCACACCCTGTGACACAGGTACTATGAAATGTATAATACGACATTAAACAAACATTTAAACAAATACATATCGAGGAGAATGATTATGTAAACACCCGTAACATTTTAACGCTATGACGTTTAACCTGCCTTTTAGAAGGTATTGAGATGCGTATCTTAAGTGACGTGTATGTGTTGATTTATGAAAGATAAGAAAAAAAATAATCATATTGAAGGTAAGTTTTCTGGCTGTATTCAAATGTTTTTATTTGATTGTACGTGCTGCTCTAAATCCGATATAAATTTGAAAGTCGTTTACTAGGTCAATAGGCTGTTATCTTAAAAAAAAACAGCCTTAAACAGGATAAAATCATATTTTACAGTAAAGAGATTTAAACACTAGAACTCTATTATTGCTGTTAATTGACTTTTTGCAAATGGTCTGCAAGATTTAGGTTGACAAATACCGTCTCACCAGGGCACACTTATTGGAACGCTCAGCCAACGGCAATTGGAAATATGTTTGTAAAACCCGTAATCACACAAACGCATGGTTATAGGAAAATACTCATGGAAAACCCATAAGCGAATGCTCATTTGCTATTTATAGATGGAAAAGATTTAGAAGGTGACCCGTTAAAAGAATGAACCTTCGATTCTGTTCACAGACACATATTTAATAACGTAGTAAAGCTAACGTAATGAATATTTTGTCAAGTTTATACTTTACAAACTTGAATTTTGTTTAATTTTCTTCTTAGGTATAAAATATATATCAATGACAAGTAATTTCTAATGTGTCTTTAGTATATTCAATGGCACGTGCTAAAATTAATATTAGGTTATTGATCATTTCAACTTAACCTTTCAAACGATCGAAGAGGAAACTTACCATTTTCTAATGTATGTGAATACTGGAAAGACTGCATGTTTGAATACGGCCCAGAAAGCAGCCAGCAAGGAAGTCCAAAATCTACTCGTACGATAACTGATTGCACTGAATCATATAACTGTAATGTACAGTAGTAAAGCGTGAACGCTTTTGATTGCATTCAAATCTTTTCTCTCTATTTGGATTTAAAATGTAAATTACCAGTACGATTAAACTGATAACTCAACTTCACCTTCTCATTTCTTTCATACGACCTATTTCAGTCGTTTCTTCCAAAATATCTGTAAAGTCATTACCAGTTCTAGTCTACTACGTACAGTGACTTCGAGTCCCTGTTTGTTACAAGTGTGTGGTATTTGCTTAAGAGAAATGCAACTATGATAAATTAGAGTTTAAGGTAAAAATACACCACAATACAACTCATTTATTATCCAAAACTATTTAACTATGTAATGCATTTACCGATTGTAGGTATCTTTTTTATCTTCCTTTTTACGCAAAAGTATAATACGTTCTGACTGCGTTGGTCTGGACACTTGAAAATACCGTTGTTGAATATTTCTAAACAATGTAAACAGTAAAATGGCCACAAGTTGTAGATAAGCATAATCGAACGTGATAAAGTTAAACGGTTAGTATTTGAATAATTTCTAACTTCGGTAACTTTAGTAACCTCGAATAAGAGCAGTGTTATGACTTCGTAACATGTAAAAATAAATTTCCAAAAAAGCGTAAAACAAAAGTAAATCGTCAGACAGTAACAGACAGACAGACAGATGGGAGAAATCAGGACATAAACGGCAATACTTGATGTTAAATGTGAAGCTTACTGTATTAAAGTTTTACGGAAAATAAAATACCAAGCTTTGACAATTTCAAAATAGTACGATAGTATGTAAAAGTAATTTTTGTTCACAGACACCATTAGACGTCTAACAAAAGATATCTTCTCACATCTTACGAATTATAGTTCTTCCAGCTATCACAAATAGCCATTGTGCAGTTTATGTCATACAAAATAATTAAATTACTTCTCGTGGAACCAATTCTTGTAACCTATAAAAGCAGTCATGATGTAAAAAATGCAACAAAAATAGTAATTGTCTGAAACAAATGTGACTGCTGATAAAATAGGATAAGAAATTGTGTGCTTTTATGGATTCTGAATCATTGATTGTGAAATTAAAACCACCTTCCGAACAGAAAATGACTGATTTAGACTATTTTGACATCCGTTTTACAAGTTAATAGAACACGATGCTACTGTTTATATGAAATGTAAGAAGTAAACAAATTTAGTGATTTCCACTAATTATTATTGTTCTATAACCTTAAAAAAAGTACTAATCTAAAATTGCAGTATAAAGCTTACTTGAAAAAAGATATGTTCTTTCTTGTGTAATGAGAAAGGTGTATTTGGCTGTTGTTGGCTATTCTTTATATTTAAAGGTCGCTTTATTTATAGTTCCTACAAGAAAGTTAATTTGTCACTAGAACACACCTTCACAGTAAAACAAATGATATACTATAAAACTTTAGGCACATATGCCGTATATTTATTATTTGTTTTTCACGTCATTTATGTTTTTCAGCTTTTGTAACTGAATGTCTTTGAGACGGTACGGAATATCACAGTGGTGCGTTTCTATAACTGTATCGGTACAATTGAAGTGCAATGTTAGGGCTGACAAGTCTTATAAACAAATCGCAAATCTTCTCGTTTTCGTTTTGCTTTTATGACAACTTTTCAGCTAATCAACGTAACTGCACCAGTAATAATCACAAATGGGATTTTAAATTTTTGTTATTTTTCAAATTGAGGTTTAAACAGATTCACGTGATCAAACTCAGTTTTCACCCAAAAGGCATTTGATCAAATAGGCTTTTGCCAAACAAACAATTTCCAACCGTTATGTAATGGATATAGCATCAGCCTTTCACATTAATTTGTGCGCATTTGCTTCGCTTAGCAAAATACAGAACATCACTAAATGCGAAAGTCTTTTTTCCAAATGCCTAGCACAACTAAAGTGAAAGAATCAAAGTACATTTCATTCGCTAGAGGATTATATTCAGCAATGCTCTGAAGACTGGAGTCAGTATTATTAGGCAACTAGGCTGCTAGGCTGCTACCTTCATGCTGCTAGATCGTTAGGCTGCTAGGCTGCTAACTTCACGTTGCTGTGCTATGTCTGCCAACTTAACGCTGCTAGGTCACTACGCTGCTTGGCTGATAACTTCACGCACATGGTCAGACTGTATTTGGTAAACGAATGTACTAACTACTACTGTGTGAAGTAATTTGATTTTAAAACTTTTAATGCCTTTGTTCATAATGTGGCCGTCACAGAATATATTATTTTGTGTTTTAAATCATTTTAATAACTGTTTTCTCATTGATTTATCATTGCTTGAATAATAAATTATTATTCCGTAAATTGATTTATTACCTCCTTTTATGGCTCTAAGTGTATAAGTTCATTTACAGCATGAAAATATGCATGAAATCTGAATTGCAGCTTCTTTTATCCGTTCCCAATATAAAATCAAAACCCTTATAGAACTTCAGCTATCTTTGGAAAAATATAATATCTGTGAAAATGTCCTCAAATAATTTTCTGTATTTTTGAGATATAGAAAACTTATTCCTATCAAAACTGCGCCGGCCATGCTTTTAAAGACACTTAATGTTACATTATTTTCGCCATGTATTACATTTTAACAATAAGTCAATATCAGAGGTAAACATGTAACAATTCAAAACATCACGTGACTTTACAGGTAGAGTGAGAGATCAGTCTTATTTTGCCAGAGACGTGAATTTATAATATATCTTTTATTCGGATTGGACATGATACCTAAAGAAACTGAGGGTATTTCGTTACGAAGAACCTGTCTTATAAAGAAATCTTGTTTACTGCTCACGCTGCATACAATGGAATGAGGAAAAAGTTACTGCACCAAATAATGGTAAAATAAGTACTGAAATGTTTGACTAATATTAAACGCATTAAAAGTTTCAAAATATTATTAGCTGCCACTGTGACACTTTATTTATAAAAGAAAACCTTTGAAGAACCAGCGCCTTCGGCAAGACAACTTGAACCTTCCCCACATGAAAAATGTCTAAACACCAAGTTGGAATTCGAAATCACAGTTGGGGGATTCTGCGATTTAAAGTGATGGATTTAATCTACGCATACATGTTAAAGAAAAATACAATACACTTTAGAACTTTAAAAACGCTAAATCCACGATTTGTTATGATTTCATTTTTGAACATTGTGTGCAAATATTTTGATATTCACTTATTATTCATTAACTCTGATCCGATATGAAGGTTTCTTTTGTGATACTTTAACAATACCATTGTAAATGAGGGTCTTACCATTATTCAAGTCATACAGCATCACATCGCAAATTTACAATGATTTATTAATGTTGCAGATGATAAAAAGCTCATAAACAACCATTTTGTCACCATTTCAAGACTCTTGAACAAATAAAACGTCTTTTTATTCAAATCATTATCGACTTTTATTTTTGTGAAAAATAGGTGTTTCTAAAAAATCTTTTTATTTTTGACAAACACCATCCAACTATTCTGGTACTGGTATTCTGAACCGACTGCGATCAACGACTGTGTAGAATAGGCAAATTCTAATTTTTCTATTAGTTTTACTACGAATATTTCATTACTATAAACATTAGGTAAAATCTTTTTTTTTGGACCAAACTTTACAAATGTATATATGATGCATATTTGAAGGTCATGAATGCATACTTGATAGATGATATAAAAACATTTCTTGTATTACATACATAACTTTACAAAGAACACATTTTCTAGTAATTCATTTATAAATAAGTGTTACAGTAAATCTTAATGGTATTTGGATAATTATAATAAATTGTGTAGCTGCTCTGCGTTTATTTGTTTATATATAATTACAGTTCGCTCCAAAAACATTTTTATTTTCTTTAATTTGATAGATGCGCGCCAAAATTACCAAGACCTTTACAAAGATATCACGTGGTTACAGAATAATGAGCTTGTTACCATTGTATTTTGCATCTGTCAGCTTGAGTACTAGAATGAGTGCAACCTTTAGTTCACTTTTTGGCTCTTTCGGGAAATCATTACGCACATTTGATGACGAACATTGCCAAAAAAACTTTAAACAGAAATAACATGGCTTTCAAAATATCATTTGAGAGTTAATTTACTCGGAAGAGGTCGTTCGCCAGGGAGTAAAAGAAACACCTTATTGCCACTCATCTATTTAATCACGCAACATAGCAACACAGTAGTAGAAATAACTACATTTTCTTTAATTCAGATGGCTGTTATGTTATTTAAAACGACAATAACAACGCTGATTTACTGCTTCCAATTTCGGAGAAATTTATCTACTGTTACGATGGTTTATTTTGATATAATCATTTTCAGCTACCTAGGGGACCTCTACATTATGAATAAACGTTCACTCAAAAGTAAATTTGCCTTAACTGGATGCACATTCTTATAAACGTATAACAGCAAACTTATGCTAGAAAATATCTTATAGCAATACACTTTAAAACAATGGAAGAACTGAGCACATCAAACGCAACCATAGCAATACACTTTAAATCAATGGAAGAATTGAGCACATCAAACGCAATCATAGCAATACACTTTAAATCAATGGAAGAATTGAGCACTTCGAACGCAACCTTTGCAAGAAACTTTAAATCAATGGAAGAACTGAGCACATCGAACGCGACAAAAGCAATACACTTTAAATCAATGGAAGAATTGAGCACATCAAACGCAACCTAGCAATACACTTTAAATCAATGGAAAAGCGCAACAGCAGCAATACACTTTTAAGTCACAAGAAAAGCTGAGCACATCGAACTCAACCATAGCAATACATTTTAAATCAAAGGAAGAATTTTGTACATTGAATACAACCGTAGCAATACACTTCACATTTTGCTTCTACATTTCAACGTAATATTTTTTAATTTTTTGAAAAATGGTGTCCATCCAATGTATCTGTGTAACAGGTTCGTTTAAGCCTATGTTTGGGAGTGAGAGTGATGCATACATTTCATTACCTGTCATGAAAAGATTGCTTTTTTTTGCGCCTACCCTTCTAAAGCATCATCGTATATATTTTATTATATAATGTATGATTTTTGATATTAAGTTTTGATTTAATAAGACTATATTCAGTACGGGAGAGCTATATTTAGTGTAAGTCAGGAGTAAGCAATAATATGCGACAATGTTATCGACAAATGTTGCAGTACCGCACGATGTGACCTAGCTAATTCAATTATTATATGTAATAAAACATATCAATTTTATTTCAAATGGTAGAAAATATGCACACCAAATTAAAGCCATCTCTTGGACACGGACATAACTAGCTCTGATTGGATGATGTTTGAGTAAGCAGTACTAAAATATCATAATACTGTTAACAAGTCACTTATTTTTTAAACCAAATAGTCTAACCATTCAATCATTTCCTCTAGTAGCATTTGGCATTAAACTTATAAGGTCTCACCTAATGTTTATTTTTAGTGAGGGTGTGGCGACAACATTTCCAGGGAGGCCATTCCACATGGTTATATACCCGATGAATCCCCTTCTAAACAACTTTAGTGTGTACCCCCTAGTAGCTGATTGTGAAACAGTAAAACAAAAACGTTTTTATCAACCTGATCAGTATCTTATAGGAGATTTTAAATCTCTGGACCGTATTCTTTTTTTATACACTTAAGACCCGCCCGCTTAGCTCAGTAGGTAAGAGCGTTGGTTTACGGATCGCAGGGTCGTGAGTTCGATCCTCGGGCGGGGCGTATGTTCTCCGTGACTATTTGATAAACGACATTGTGTCTGAAATCATTCGTCCTCCACCTCTGATTCATGTGGGGAAGTTGGCAGTTACTTGCGGAAAACAGGTTTGTACTGGTACAGAATCCGGGAACACTGGTTAGGTTAACTGTCCGCCGTTACATGACTGAAATACTGTTGAAAAACGGCGTTAAACCCCAAACAAACAAATAAGACTGATAATCCCAAAATCCTCAACGCTTCATCACATGGGAACTGACTTAGAACACCTACCATTGCTCCTGCTCTTTGCTGAATATTCTCTACTACTGTCTAACCCTTCATGTAATTCCATGAAAAGCGGCGTATGGTCCTCAATTAAAATTACGGGCTTGCCCTAACGAGAAAACAATGGGCAGAACTAAACAAACTGGAATTTTGAAAGGGGATCTGAGGTTTCGGAGCATGCATATCACAGAAACTGCCAAAATACGAAATTAAAAAGCAGGGATGATTATAAAACCCAAAGTTATGAAAGCGAGAGTATTGGAACCACCCAAGCTGATATGTTTATATTGAAAAACTAAACAGTACCAATAACAACAACATAAAAGTCGTGCTGAACGATCTGAAAAGATCGAAATATAACAACTCTCACTGAATGTACAGGGAGACTTCTTACACATGTTACAAGTACCAAAAACAATATAGAGACATTCGCATATGTGTTCATACGGCTGTTCACATGAACCTTCAATGACACACTGGTGTGTAATTCCATGAAAAGCAGCGTAAGGTCCCCAGTTAAAATTATGGGCTTGCCTAAACGAGAAAACAATGGGAGATCTAAACAAACTGGAATTTTGAAAGGAGATCTGAGGTTACAGAGCCTTGCATATCAAAGAAACTGTCAAAAGAAAATAAAGCAGGCACCATATCATTAACAATTTTAAGATGCAAATAAGAATTTCTGGTAGGTCATTTATGTAAATTAAAATTAAGAACACAGCCCTGTGGAACTCCACTTATTACGTTCTTTATCCATTCACTGTACCTACCTACAAAAGTCTTCATATGCATAATGAAATCCACAATATCGTTGTGTTTTATTTTACCGAAGGGAGCACGGAAGTCTAAGTAATTCTGTCTGCCTCATCATCCGTTGGGAAAAGGGTCTATTGAGTTTCTTTCCTTTCTCTTGGTTTCACTATTTGACTTGTGTCTGAACGAATCAAATTTACAATATATCGCAAATAGATCTTCTGATTTAGACGGCATTATGCTTGATATACTAGAGAAAGTGTTTCAGGGTCTGAAAGGATCCTGTGGAATAGCATAGAAAGCATTGAAAGCCATGAAACAAAATAATAACTGTCACGATCTGTTCGTGAGAATCAATGAATTTAATTAACACACTCACGGCCCGTGCCAAGCTTAGTCAGAACTCTGTAATACAAGAATATTAAATGGATGCCATAAATTCAAAAGGACCAGACAATGAAACGAGTCCATGTATGGAGAGCGTTTTTACGACAGTTGTATAATTCTGTCTATTTACAGTCGATTTCGAATTGATAAAGTTAATATTGTCGATCATGATTCAATTTTAGTTGAAAAACATGAAGTCACTTAATTGTCTTTTAATCGCTAACATTTTATTTATCCGTTTATTTCCAGTTTAGGTTGGGGGAGGCGGACAGGCAGACAGACAGACAGACAGACAAACAAACAGACAGACAGATCGATAAAGATAGCCAGATAGATAGATGAAATGCCAAAACAGTAACCATTAAAACGGCAAAATAAGTTTACATGACATTAAAATGTCATTTTAAAAGGGCTCGACTCTAGATTCTTTAAAACAGAAGTTTGGTCATATTATGAACATTAGAACATGAGGTTTTGTTTCTTAACTATTTTGAAAAATACTAAATAAAAAACATGTTTGAGTGGGGAATCGAACCCGAGTTGTCTTAGCAATAAAGTTTTTTGTACCAACTTCACCAACACACTACGGAGAAATTCGTACGTAACGGCCCTTTATATAAACCTTTTCAACTGATGCAGTTTACCTTCGGTAACCCTAGACAAACGTCTTTCAATTTTGAATGGAGAAAGCAGAAAAAAAAATAATATATCTCATGTGTTTCTATAACATATAATCTGAGAGTAATTAAGTTCGAACCCCTTTTTGATAAATACAGCAATTATTTTCTGATATCTTCAAGTTTCCTTTTCGTACGTCCTGGAGGTCAGTCCCTTAAACTACCCGTCAATGACAATATATTTACTATTAAATATGCCACCGTCCCTTAAATACCCAGATATTATCATAAATATGATTAGTAGGGTCAAAAAGAGATAATCGTAAAAGTTTGTAATTGCTATTTCTTGGTTTCGAAAATATCAGAACCATTTCTATTTTGATGCTGTATAGTATAAAGAAGTGACAAATAAGGTATTTGTTATCGAAAGTCTGCTACATTTGGCCTAAAAAGCCATTCATGTATTAGCTGGGCTTTTTCGGGAGTATTTTTCAGCGTATTCAAAGTTTGTCATTTACGAACAGTTAAGGATTCAGTTGAAGATACTAGATTGCTTTGAGTATCAATTTGCGTGGGGATCGCAGCTAAATACAAACATACTACTTAAAGAAAATTATTCAGAACATGTTTACTTTTCAATGCTATACTGGCTTTGTTCTGAGACAAATCAATCTTTAAATTTTAGAATTTAAAAGGTTTGATAATACTTCTGTAACTTGGCATAACTAATCCCATATGGTATGAAGCAAGAGGCCAAAAAAAGCTGTAGTTTTCATTTCAAATTATGCGTGCCAAATATGTATTATTTCTCTGTTTGATTTCCATCAACAGTTACGAGACAATTTGGGGAAGAAATAGCTAATTACTCTTTAGACTACACATTCCTTTGCCCTAAGAGTAAGCGACATGATACATTACCATTTAAATGAACTTGTAATATTTTGTATCCTTGCTAAAAAGCAATGCTGTCAATCAAGTTTTAGACGAGTAAAGCAACTAATGCCTAAATGTTCGAGAAGCGGCAATGTCTTCGTTTACATGTATAAGAATTTGAATTTGTACACAAAACAGTGTAACATGCCAAAATTTGTTGAAGCAAAAGTCATGTTTCTAGCAAATAGCTTAGTAATACTTAATTCCTCTTGCTGAATGGTGCAGGTATTGAAATTTGCTTTTATTAATTGCTCTAGATAAAAAGTCATAGAAGTAAGGACCCAGCCGTCTTATCACTGATATTCATTATTAGTGTAAATTTCTTGTTTTACCATTACAGGGATTTCAAGTCAATCATCTACGGGTCCAGGAGATATCGTTTACATTAGGACCCTAAGGAATCATTTCATATTGCTGTCAGGGCCTTTATTTGTGCATTTTAACGTTTAACAAGTTTTTAACATGTGGACTTATGACGACGATGTTTGTATACTCCTTTTAGTGAATAACTCTTCTGTCAGTTTTTTGCTGAGCTCCATCATGCAGTTAAAGAGAAATTACATAAAAATGAATCAAATCATTTCGAAAGTACCATCCCTTGTCTCAAGAGAAAACAGGCCAATCATTTGAACTTTGGTTCCTACAGCTAGAAGTTTCTAACACAATTTGAATAATTGACAAGGAAAAGTCGTTCAAAGGAAATGTTGATGGACGGGCAACGGACGCCACATGAGCGCGCATTTTATTAGATGTACTAAGATGGTGTCTATCGCACATACGGGAAGATGGTGTCTCTGATTATGATTGATGTGAACAATACTTCAACACATGTCTAACCAGAATGAAATGCGTATAATAATTAAAATCTGAAAAGTAGATCCCTCGGGAAGCACCGAGAACAAGGCAAACAGTGAAAATTGCAGACTCGGTTTGATTGAGTCTGTTCATGAGCAGCAATGGAAAATGTAACACTGCCCACGCCCCCTAGCACCGGCTTAAGCAGTATTCAATCTTCGAATCTAAACGAGTTGAAATCAATAATCCCGAAGGACCAGAAAATATAACAACACTGAGATGAAGTCGGGGCGATTTTTTACGGCCGCCACACAGCACTTAACACCAGTTTTGCAAGCTTTGTGCACAGAACTGCAGTAGGTCACTTTCAAAGCTATTCATATACCTGACTTAATTTACAATCAAAATCAGAGTCAAAATCAGAATATTCTGTGATGTTATACTTTCTTTATCAAGGGTTTTGTATGAGAGAACGGATTTTTTTTACTTTTTATGTTTTGTATGAATACACTGTTTCAACTATATCATACCTCTATTTCAGGTCATGACAAAAGCCCCTTTATCTCCCTTCAAAATGATGGATGTGAATATATTAAATATGAACAAAGTGACAAACTGTGGTATATCATAATAGTTAAAAACAATGCAATTTATTGTTTACAACATATTCAATTTAACATTAGGATATTAGTGTTGATCATACAAGGCCCGTCGTTTATATGACTGAAATTGTTGAAAAAGACGTAAAACCCGAACACAAACACACACACTGATCATACAAGGTAGGTGTTATTGAAATATGTAAAACGGCACCTAATCGAAACGAAATCTTAGATAAAATAAAAGATTTGAAAGCCGACAATTTCTTTTAGCACGCTAATATATCACAAAGGATCATAATTAATCTTTCATCTGAATTGACCGCACGGTCATAATATCGACACCTTGCCCAGACAAAGTTACCATCGCAATTTTGATGTCTCAGCAGATAGGTAATGGATAAATAATGATCTTTAATCGTGCAACAAGATCATGATATGAAATAACAGAAGGGATGGACAAGTGGATGGCAGCGTATAGACAACACTTGCTGAGATAAAATCAAAGTCTAACATCGAATAACACTTCAAGATAACATGCATAAGAATAAACGTTAGACGCCGATATCACATTTTGAACTCTCACCGCATACATAACTTTGTTAGAATGTTTGAGACGGCTAAACTGTATTATGAAATACTTGATAGTAATACGTAAGAAAGCATTAACTGCAAATACATAACGCCAAAAACGAAATATTATCTGTCGGGTCGCAATAATTAAATCAGATAGCTTTAGAGACAGTCTTACATTCAAGCTAAACGGCTTGACTACTTTTTGATAAAGGAGCCACTATAGTATGATAGAACATATTGATGGAATTTCATTTCTAAAGCGGATCTTATGTTGATATACAACACCTAATTTTGAATTCTTTTTAAACTTTATTTATTATACATAAACGTGACAGATACTCATTAACTATAATAATAAAAATAATATACCTATATAATTTTACCAGCGGTTATAAATTATTAAAGAACATGTTGCACAATCTGATGCATTCAGTAAAATACAAATGTACACCATTGTCTATTGTAATAATAATCTAACCCGATAGTTTACTGTCTTGTCTATGCTGACAAATCTCTCAACACGACAAAAAGTAGAATATCGGAGGCTCGGTTTAATTCAGATTGTTAATGAACAGTCATAGAAATCCATGCTACCGACCACGCCCTCTACCAGCACCGAGTGGAGCATATTTCAACAATTTCAAAGTATTATCAAAAAAGTTTAACAGTATAATTCAGAGAGGTAGATGTACTCATATAGCGGTATACATGGAACCATCATTAAATTTCCTGAAAGTCGACGTGTGGAATTTGCTTAATATAATGGAAGAGCCCTAAACAAGACAAAAACAATTGGGCAGAACTAAACAAATTAGAGTTCAGAGAGGGGGTCCAATGGTATGGAGCCTGTTTATCATAGAAACTGCCAATAGACAAAATTGAAAAGCAAGCAAAAGGGTGGTTTATTAATACACAAAGTTGTGCAAGCGGTAGTATTGTAACCGCCCAAGGTGAAGGTTCAAGCGGAAACACTAAACAGTACTACCAGCACAACTAATTGTACTGAACTATCTGAAGAGATTGAAATATAACAGTTCTGAAGCCTTATGTAGACAGCAACCCAAATAAATTGACGATTGCTAATAACCTTTAATCGGTGATATACTTTTTTAAATACAAACTTTGTTTTCTAAATCCGTTTTGTGTACATTCTATTTCGGAAGATCAACCTTCGAGACTATAAATTTGTCATGATGTTGAAATGCTCATTAGTGGAATTGAAACCACTCTTTGCTACAATCATGTAATGAACGCCTACATTTATACAAACAATTATGAAATTTTAAACACGTTTGTACAATAATCTTAAGAATGATATAAAATAAACTAGGTCAAAAGTATCATATTCCTGCTATTACCCTTTAATTCAATTATACCCTTGCCGATGTAAAGAACGATGTACTCGAATATCCTACTGACCTGTATCATGTAAAGTTGTAAACCTGGCACGAAAACAATAGTGCTTTTAAACTAATTCAATTTGTCACTGTGCCAAAAAACATCCAAAAATGTTGTCATCATAACATTTATACAACTAAACAATCATCTGTTTTGCCAAGGACCTATTTAGAGATAGGAAAAATCTGGCAAGAAATCCATCGGTCATGAAGACGAAGGACAAATATAGATATATGTCACTATAATCATTTACACTTATCTTCATGAAAGGTACATGAACTGTTAACTAGCAGATCAAAATACACCTTAAACAAAAGCTTAATTATTGCTAGAAACTTTAACCTTTAAAGGCAACTGAAATCATTCAACCAGTAAAGCTCTTATATCGAAGCGGGGCTTTCATATTTGGAGCAGATCATTGTATAATGGGGGTTAAGCTCAGCAATAATATGCTGCCGTCTTCGAACAACAAATGATCAAACAAATGTATGAAAGGTTGATCCCCTCCTTATTTGATGGGCAAGTGTCATAATTACATTTGCTAACAACGGTATATCTAGCTGCATCTATGCACAACTGACATAACAAGTCCTTGTTCCGCTATCGTTACTTGTGTTCATAAAGTCAAATGTTTGTGGTCACAGTAGCTGGACATAGAGGCACACAATTAAAAGAAATATCTCATTTTATTGAAGTAAATCACGACTCATGTTTTATTCACATATATTATTGTTCGTGTCAAATAAGATGTACCTGATCGTAAATTACAAAACAGCAGTTAAAGTCATACTAAAAAGATCATGATTTATTGTGTTTCTATTATATACAGCACTATATTATCTAAGCTAAATCTTGAGAGACAAACAACATCACAACAAGTTATAAATAAACAAAAATATAAGAAAACAAGACCTTGAACTAGACTGGTACAGACTCGATTTTTCTGCATGGCGAATGATTATCTCATGATCTGGCAACAAACTATTTCAGTTATACACTTGATTCATGTGAGTCCATTTTCATTTGCTTGCGAAAAACAAGTCAGTTGTGGATTGAATCAAAGAACATTGTGTTGGTTTAGTTGCCACCGTTAATTAACCAAATACACAGTGAAAAACGACGTTTAAAGTTGGTAAACCTGATTCTGTGTCAGCTAATGGTTTTGTTCGAAACTTTAAAGACTGATCATTTACACTTATTTGTGTTCACTGAGTCTTAAAACAAGCTAGATTTTCACCGGAAGTATTAAAGAATTTAATTTTCCTTTCCAGCTTGCTCAACCAAGGTGGCGTTATTTTATCGTAAGTATAATCACATCTAATAAACATACTTTTACTATGGGATGATATAAATATAAGAACTTGTGTATTTAAAGAATGATTTGCATTGTATTATTAGGCCGAAAGTACAATTTTGTAATATTATAATTACCTCTCTTTGCCTACTTCTGTTGCCCAATTAAGACATATTGAAAAAAAAAGACTGGAAGGAATGCCTAGCTAATTTGGACTTCATACATGTATGAAAGGTATTGTCTAGCAAAACCGGATCCTTATTGATTTGTTTACGATACTGGTAATCAATGGAGGCAGCCATAAAAGTGTGTTTATGACTTCATTTACACTCTGTAGGAATATATATTTAGCAAATATCCTTTTAAATGGATAATTTTCTTTAGTTTTTTTTATTTAAAGATGTACATAATGACAATTCCTACAGTTTTAGTTGAAAAAAAGTAAGGATTATTTTACAGAAAGAATATACGTCGCAAATAGATATCTGGAAAGATATTAAATTCGACATTTTCTTGTTTATATTGCAAAGAAAACGAAATGGCTGTCATTTTGATCAAATATTGAACTGTTCATAACGGTTTTGAAAAGTCTTTGACTACCTGATATAATTGTTGAAGATCTGGCAGACAGAATTAGCATAAAAACACAAATGTCTTACGCTTAAAAATGCCTTTTCCTTTCGGAATGTTGAAATACTCTGTTAAATACAAATGTAAAACTAGAAATCATGTTGAAATCATAACACACTGACTGTTAATTAAAAGAAGTAATTAAACAATTCCATAAGATAAAAAATATTCATTTCTAATAGAGATATAACACTACGTAATCGGTAACTTAATTGGTCATCAAATAAATCTCTGACAAAGTCATAAACTACTGACTACCATCCTGGATGAGTAGAGGTCATCTCCGGAAGCACGAAGGGTTCTGTACTCGTTGTAAAGAGGCGGGTTGGTGGCAATATGGTTGCGTAAAACTTTTATGAAATCCCCAATATGTAATGATGACTATCCGGGTGTCTCATTCTATATTTTAACCTTTTATATTCAACAGTCCATCCAAACTAATATGTCATTTTTGTAAACGAAGGGTATTATCAATAGTAAAGATAATTTTATTGAAATAGTTTTCAAACAATTTGCTGGATTATTTCTAACTCCTTTGAAATTTCACTTTTTCTTAAAATAGCAAATTTAAACTGAATCTTTATATTAAACTGATTATAGAAAGCATTTAAACACTTCATCTCACTACATCACGTCCATATCTACTTTGAACAAAAGAATAAGACCTCAAAGATTTTTGTTTTATATTTGAGAGTATCATGAATCATTGACTTCATAGTATCATTTACATAAGATATGGCATTCAGCCGCAGAACCCTCTTAAATTATAAGAAGACATAACATTTTTCTACCATTCTAAGATTAAACAACCTTTTTTTCAATTGCTAGTGACATGTGGAACGTCTCTGAATGTCATAACAGATGTAAAATAAGCATAAACAGATATTTATGTTCTTAAATGTTTGTGATATGACATTTGAGCCGTGTCATGAGAAAACCAACATAATGGGTTTGCGATCAGCATGGATCCAGACCAGCCTGCGCATCCGCGCAGTCTGGCCAGGATCTATGCTGTTCGCTTTTAAAGCCTACTGCAATTAGAGAAACCGTTAGCGAGCAGCATGGATCCTGACCAGACTGCGCGGATGCGCAGGCTGTTCTAGATACATGCTGGTCGCAAACCCACAATGTTGATTTTCTCATGGCGCGGCTCATTTACACACACTGTAGCAATGTAAACTTAAACAGACTATCTAGAATACTGCATCTTGTTGCCATAACAGCATGAAAACTGTATACATGGTGAAAGATTACTTTTTCACCATCTTTTTAATTTAACATTTTGAAAGAAAATAAGCTAAATAGCTCGCTTGCAAAATAAATTCTTCATTAAAATAAAGTCCTCTGTCGTTTGAAATAATTTGTCGACTTTTCTACAAAATGATGGCTTGACAGAAATTCCAAATATTTTCCGTTCATATTTCCGTTATATTTCATTCTTGAAAGTAATTTGGCTGTATCAAGCTGAAATAAAATATGCAATGATAAAGCTATAATTCTTGGCTTTTTTTCTATTTTCAGTTCTGAAGCTAACGTTATCATTTTAAAGATAAAGTATTGATATCGGACAAGTACATTTTAGATGGGATATTTTTTTCAAAAATTTGATGACGATTCGTTTTATTGATTGCATATCTTTACTTCGTTTTAGTTTTTAAAAGTGTACACATATTCTTAACAACTTTAGTGTTGTTATATATCCGGTGTACATATTGAATGGAATGATTTTACAGGTACATATACTTGAATATCATTATGATAGGTTTTGCTCTCATGAGCATTATGACAATTCAGTGTGTCCGATCTATACTCTCCGATCTACACTATTGCATCACTCCTATGGTAAAATACCCCTTATGGTTTTGTTACTTTATTTGTGCGTTAAATTGATATTTAATGACGGACATAATTTTGCGTATAATTCTTATGAATGAAATTCTTTTAACCATATTGTTATCGTCGTGATATATTGGCCGTCACAAATAGTTTGCCACATGGTTGCCACATACCGCATATTCACGAAAAAGATCTTTGTCATGATAGAATATTTTACAACAAAGTCTTGTATATTTCAATATAATGACAGCTATTGTGATTTTTCGGTTGATCTGGTACGCAAAGATACCCACGTATTTTAATAGAGTTAATTATAACATTATAAAAGCTGTCTGGGGGTAATCGATGCATGTTACTACGGGTGCGCGGTATTATTAAACACGGATCGCATGACCCGATATTTCAACTCGTATGATGATGCAATTTTGTGAAATGTTTACAAACATTGGCTCATTTAACCACGTGATAAATGGCGCGATTTTGGCAATGCAGGTATAGACGATGATATTTTTAGAATTCAGTTTTGGCATACATTCCCCACACGCTTCTAGCATCAGTATTGTTGTGTCGGTTTTGTATTTTCATTTAGTATTTAATGTGAAATGGGTAACTCCTGTATTTTGACAGGTAAATTCAATGAATTATTATTCCCGTGAAATGTACGTCTGGTTCAATCAGTTAGTTAAAACTAATGCCAGTGCGCAATAAATATATATAAATATATATACAGTAAAACGCTGTATTTTTGATACCATGTCTGGGAAAATAATTGTCATATGAATAAGGCAAGAGGGAAGACATCTACTATGAGTTGACAAAAACTGTAAAATTTAAATTAAAATGAAAGTACAATTTAACAATGATGTAAATGTGACAACTCTAATTTGATTTGCTAAAAACCATCACCGACTATACCAAACATTAACAAATAATATCCACTAATGCTCGAATACTGTTAAAATGATCAATCTAATCGAATAAGGGGCAAAAATTCTAATAACAGTAAGTCAGTTTTTACTACATATGCAGGGAAGCAGCAACTGGTACATTCTCTCCATACATCAAATCAACGCGACTAACCGTTTCAAAAGTACAAGACACTGCAGTGTTTAACTAAAGGGAAATAACTCTGGTCTAACTAAATGGGACTAATCATTGCAAAGATATGGCTGCAGAATGACAAAAAAATGAAGTTTGGTACGCTGACTTCACGTAAATAATTGCACAGAATCAGATATGAGTAATTACAACCACTTTCATCAGTGTAACTATTCATTGCCAAACTATCAAAATACGGCTGCCGAGAGATAAAAATGCAGTTAAGATTAGTTAAAGGGCAATAACTGTGGCCATCATCTACCGGTAAAAGTGAACAAAAGTGTTTATAGGTAAATACAAAATAAATCAATACAAATCCAAGATATGGCTGCGGATAGACAAAAATGACAGTTTTTAATTAGTATACTGAGTATCAAATAATATCTATAGAAGTAGATAAGAAAATAGAAAAATTGGAAACTTCACAGGTCGCTCAACACGACAAAAAGGCAAATGTTGCAGGCTCGGTTTGATTGAGCCTGTTCATGGACGGTAGTGGAAATGCATTCTACCGCCCACGCCCTCTAGCCCTGGATTGAGAAGAACTCAACATTTACACATGCTACAAGTACAAAAACAATTTAGAGACAACCGCAGATGTATTCATACGTCGGTGCACATGGAACCTTCAATGATACACTAGCGTGTAATTCCATGAAAAGCGGCGTATGGTCCCCAGTTAAAATAATGAGGTTGCCCTAAACGAGAAAACAATAAGCAGACCACACTAACACCCATGTTAAATATCAGCTAGATTTTAATTACTAAGATATGATTGCTGCATATGTAAAATAATTAAATTTAAACTGATTTTATAATAACTTTGGTTATTCTCATTTGACTTTCAAACGTATCTGACAAATTATTACCATGTTGTGGTGTTTGAAGGACAGTAAGTGCAGTTCTTGATTAATGAATTGATGTTCTAACAACTTGCATGGTAGCAGCTCTGAGTATATAAAGCAATTACATAATATCATCTCAGTGTAAGTAGCCATTACTTAATTATTCCTGCAGAGAATGGATGGACGGACAGATGGACATTTGAGATTTTTTTTGTTACAAAGTACCCAACTAGTGACAGAAATTACTAAATAAACAGTACAGAATTAACAGAATTTACCTTTACCTATTGTCCTCAATACAAAAAAAAGTCTTCTCGTTTGCTCGGACTAATTGGCGGACAAGTCAAAAACTGTATCCTTAAACTTTTTGTGGAACCAACCATTGGTACATTCCTTACGATTATATAATTGGTTGTTAACTCACTTCTTTAGATTGCAAATGATCTGATTTCTGAACAACAAAAACGCCATTTATGGTAGTAGTAATAATAATAACAATAAACAATAACTAAATAATAATAATAATAATAATAATAATGATAAAATGCGAATTAAATGTTTATAATAAAACTTCTAAAATGAAGAAGAGAACGGAATTGTAAGCAGTTTGAACCAATTAGTGTTTTTCGCAGTTGAAAAATAAATAAAAGATGATAATATAAAAAATATGTCCTGATTTTCACACGTTGAAATATTCACCAATTCAAGTCTTATACAGGTGAAAACTTAATATCTGTGGCTCAAATTACAAGATTCTTCATTCGATGTAACAACGCTAATATTGTTACAGTAATGAATGACGTTGTCAAAAGCTGAATATTAACCCTGCAACGATTTAGGGATCTTCAAAAATGTGAAATAAATTGTCAGGTCAGTGAAGAACTACTGAACTGGGATGGACACAATTAAATTTTGAAGACTGAATGTACATCCTTTTAAGCTAGGTCATTAATTACTGACAATGACATATTTGTGGGCTACCAGGGTTAAACTATTATATGTGACATGTCATTAATTAAGGGGGAAGTGTAAAGTAATTTCATTTCTGTTCAAAGTTTAATATACGAGTTATATCAAAATGATTCAAAAATCCGTAAAATCAAAGTGTATAAAATGCACGTTTCCACGAACGATAATTAAATCTACTCGTAAATTTATTATGATGCTATCGTTTGCGAGACTAAATGATTGCAATGGTTCAATAACAATGTCTAGCGAAATATTTATAAAAAATGTTTCTTTTATTTTCCTAACAAAAATAAATTCATGTGAAATATTTCAGTTAGAAAATTCATTTGCAGAAAACAGTAAATTCAAATTTTACAAGTTTGCTCTTTAACTTAAGATATGAATGTGTATATCATTAAAATGCAACGATATACAACAACGCAATAATATTTATAAACTGAAAACATAAGTTCATTAGCTGTAAGATAAATAGTGCGATGGTACCTCTAAAGTCAAATTTCGTAGGATTTAGTACACTATATAAGTCACGAAAGTACCTCTTAACAAAAGTACTGGTTGCTCTTAGGTTGCTGACTCGAAAGTGAGATCATGTTCTTAGAAATAACAACTTGTTTTGCCTCTTTGAAACTTTTTATATTCAACATAAAATGTTCATCATAATTAAAATGAGCCATTCTTTTACAATTTTATGAAGCTAGCGTCAACATAAAATGTGGTTTTATGCTAAATTTTGAAACAGAGGTTTCTTGAAACAAAACTTGAAAAAATCACTTGTACCTGTTTATGACATAGCCATCATCACAATAAGATGGATATGCTATTAAACCTGACAAAATACTCGTAAATACATGAGCAGTGAACAGATTTTATCATACTGCTTAATTTACATTTTAATTGTGTCATGTCATTGCAAAAAGACACCAAATGATAATGTAACAAAGGCGGCTTTAGTGTAGTAACAATATATCTCCATAATATTAATTTGTATTCGCTTAATAGAAAAGTAAAAAATTCAGACAAATGATGTAATAAATTAAACTAATTATGACATAAGCTATCAGATGTTTACGTTTCGGACAAAATGCGACTGTTTCACTATGAAAATAACTCTCAAAGGGTGACTGTTTCGCGCGGTTGTTCCACTAATTAAAACTTCAAGCTGTTTCAAAATTTTATAGAATGTTGTCGTTGGAACAAAAGAATGCTTCAAAATACTGCACAAATGTGATTATAACCTGGGTCCCTTTAAAAACATAGAACTTGAATACAAACATGATTGTATTAAATATAATACTAAAATGAGCCGTGCCATGAGAAAACCAACATAGTGGGTTTGCGGCCAGTATGGATCCAGACCAGCCTGCGCATCCGCGCAGTCTGGTCAGGCTCCATGCTGTTCGCTTTTAAAGCCTATTGGAATTGGAGAAACTGTTAGCGAACAGCATGGATCCTGACCAGACTGCGCGGATGCGCAGGCTGGTCTGGATCCATGCTGATCGCAAAGCCACTATGTTGGTTTTCGCATGGTGCGGCTCAAATAATGCTTTCTTATCATTGTGTTATCTTTAATAATCGGTTTTGCATGTAAATCAATTTACCTGATATCGCTAAAATTGTTGTAAGTTTCGGGAGAATTAAGATCTAGGGCAATCTAGCTGTTCAAGAATAATGACAGTCTGTAAAATATTTCATCCAAAGTGTTGTCTATGCTATGTTAACTGATGAAGACAATGTCTGATAAATTCACACTAGTATTCCTATAAACTATATGCAAATCTTTTTTTCCCCCGAAAATATTCACTTTTCTATTATAGTCACTTGCGAGAAATGTATTTTTTTTCTGCTGGAGCTCTTTGAATTAGCTGCCGCGATTGTTCTGTAGGATCATTTGTGATTTATAAAGTATTTATAAATACACGAACTTCTGGATAACGCTATGTTTTCTTTGAACAAATAGCTTAAGTCACCTGATTTAAGATTTAATTATAGTTTTGACCTCAGCATTTTGAACCAAAGTATTCAGAGAATTAATCAGAATTGCAAAGTACAAACGATTGTCAATTCTTTTGATTTAGATCACTTGTATACAATGTAACACTATTACTCAAACATAAGTTCACTGCAAGGTCAAATAATATATGCATCGTAATCAGTTTAAAGGAACCAAGACGACAATTACACAGAAAAGGCAATTATATCTATTTTTGGTAACAAAAATACCACAACATAGGAGACTTGTTTTTACATTTCACGTATAGATTTGTTTATTACCATGACCATGTGTGTTTTTAATTGATTACAATGGTAATAAAAGTCAGATCCGAATAATAAATATGACATTCGTGTATCAATGGCATGCATGTAACATTTCGAACCGGCCACCTAAATTTGTTGTTGAGAAAAAAATTAGTACTTATGTAAACTAAATATAACATCTTTCAATACATTCAAGACCCGATTTTAAAAGAAAATGTCATTGAATCAGATTAACAATACACCTGTGACCTCACAAAGTCATTGACATCGCGCATAACGTATTTAGATACCTCGGGTGGCCTCGATGTCATTAAAACAGTTCCTTTGAATGTAACCATTCCATTTTGAGAGTATAGGGGTATGAAAATACATTATATTTTGTCAGGGAAAAATAAGCGTTCTGCAGTCACCACTGAACAAAATACATGTAAACTAGACCGGGGACAAGCTGCTGACAGGGACCACAATCCATCAGACCTGCTTTCATAAATACATTGTCATTGTCCTAGCTGCGGCAGGAACTAAAAGGTCGAAAAATTATCAAAATGCCTGATCAAAGATAATATGAATCAATTTATTAATTGTTTTCCAGGTAAAATTACTTAGCCTTTAGCCTGCTAAATCTCTAAAATGGACTTGTCCATCATTAAATTTGAGCAGTATCATTTATTATTTGAAGGGGTGTTCACTGAAAATTTACTGACTGAATAGCGAACAGTGCAGACCATGATCTGCCTGTGCAGGCTGATCTTAGTCTGCACTGGTCGCAAATGCAGAATTACTTGCTGCCAGCAGGCTAAAGGTTAAAGGTTAAAGTTCTTTCACCATAACTTCTAGTAACTTTTATAAGCAATTTTATGCGCAAAAATGACGTATCACACTTGCAAAGATAATGTAAATATTTCAGATATGAGATCAGTTAATGGCTCCAAGTAAGAAAAAACAACGTTTGCTGGTTTAATTGAGTGTATACTGCTGCTTGAATTTCGTGTCAGCACACTTGTATTCTCGAACCTTATACGTTTTCTTACTTAAGTTATATTTATCTTGTCAGCATACTTCGAACATATGAACGATAAGCCATTCATTGATTATTGTGTTATTTTAGACGTTTCCTTTCTTTTTATTATTATACAGCATTGTTCATTTGCTTTTTCGGCCAGTAACGTGAATTCATTTAATTAGTAAAAAGAGTACCATAGACGTTTTTCAATCTAAAAATGATATTAAGCGTATTTTAAGCTACAGATCTACACGTGATCGAAGCATACAAAATAGAAATGTAGTTTTAGGAGTCCATCCGTAAGACGAAACGCATCAGTTGCGAAGTATGTATGATATTTTTGAAATCATGGTAGGTCAAGGTCCAGTTTGGTCAGTCACTCTAAACTAATGATATTTATCTGTGAATAATTATTGCTACGGAAGTATATTACCATAATTAACAGAGCAGGTTTAATGAATTAACCGTAGCTAGACGAACCTATTCATATTTGTCAATGATAGTAGTTTTCCAAATGAGCGATAAAATGTATTTAATTTAATTAATAAACAAGAAAACTTATTTGTTAGATCAGTAGAAGGAATGGTTAAATCGACGGAAAAGTAAATATATCCCACCACGAAGAAACTGACAAGCTGCACGTTTCGTCCTATCGATTGACATCATTATATCACGTGATAATCTTCATGTTTGCCAGGTAAGGTAAAAAAGAGTACAGAAACGTGTTTCTCGATGTCACTAGTTTGTACGATTTAAAGAGGGACAAGAGGAAAATAATCCATGATTTATTTGCACAAATAAATAGAAAATGAACGTCTTTTAAGAACCCATTATGTTGTTCGTACTCGTCTGCTCCCTTTCTTAGTTTTAGGTACATGTAGATATATCCGATGGGGATAATAAATACCGACTTATTTACATTGCACTAGATGAATAATGTTGTCTGACTAATTTTGGTTCATTTCTTCGGAAGAAAAGATTATTTAGGTAGACTAGAAAGTATTTCATTCAGTTGTCTGTGACGGAGTAGTTTCCACACCTTTCAATTGTTTTTGACACACATGTAGATTTGTCATAAATCTACAGTAGATCTGTAGGACCATCTCGCAACCAAGCAAAAAAATAGCAGACGTGCAATGACGTGGTTTCAGATAGAGGTTGCCTCGAATTTTTTCCCGTTGGATACCTTTTTTAAGGAAGTAGAAGTACGCAACGATTGATTTACGAATTCCCAAGATATATATTGTGTAACAATCAGAACTATTTGTTCCAGTCGATAGCTCACCTTTATCTCATTTAAATACACGAGTTCTAAGTATTTGGTTATATATAAGTTCAGTGCTATTGAGAAATTATTGTAGTATATTTTGGGTCACCAGCTGCAAAAATAACACAATTTCTTGCTTTCTTTCTTTATTTATTTATCAGCATGTGCGCATATATTATAAGGGTTAACTGCTTTGTACGATTAACTTATTCAGTAATTATAAATAAAATATTGAAAATGCAAGCGGATTAATCCAGATAGCGTTTTTATAGTGCTAATGATAAATTATATTATACCTCATTTAAAAAAATAAACACCGAAGATGTACAATGTGCTGCATTTGAAATTAGTTTTAAGGTAATAAATCTACTTAATGTCAACACAAACGCTATCTATACTCTGTTGGTTCCATGTACATTTATATTGTAATGATTATAGAAATACTGACGTTCAAATAATGCGACCCTTTCATTACACAGAATAACTCGCCATGTTATGCAAAGGCTTTGCTTAGATTACAATGTGTTACTTCTATCAGAATCACATTCCGCCAATTTTTGTAAATATTTACTTAAGAAAACTCCCACTGCAAAGTTGAATAAAACAAGAGGACAAAATGGCCCTAGGTCGCTCACCTAAGGAACATCTGGAATAAAATGTAGCCTCTAATTTTCCATACACAAGGACAGCACATGACCTACATTCAAAGTTGAGCTAAATTTGAACAAGACAAACAATCGGATCAAATTGCATTAATATCCAGTGCTTAATGCAGCCCCTATAGTACACACTAGGTTTTTCTTTGATTTGACCTAGTGACCTAGTTCTTAACCCAAGATGACCGACCCATAATCGAACTTTTCCTAGATTTTATCAAGACAAACAATCTGATCAAATTTCATGAATATCAAATGAAAAATGCAGCCCCTATTGCATGCACAAGAATTTTCTTCGATTTGACTGAGTGGCCTAGTTTTTGACTCCAGATGTTCCATTTTCAAACTTGACCTAGATTTCATCAACTAGATCATTCTGATCAAATTTCACGAATATCCAATGAAAAATGCAGCCCCTATTGTACACACAGTCTTTTCTTTGACTGGACCGGGTGAACTAGTTTTTGATCACAGATGACCCATATTCAAACTTGATCTGATCAAATTCCACGAATATTCATTGAAAAATGCAGCCCTTATTGCATGCAAAAGCTGTTTCTTTGATTCGACGGGGTGACCTAGTATTTGGTCCTAGATATACCATATTCAAACTTGACCTAGAATTCATCAAGACAAACATTCTGATCAAATTTCATGTAGATCCATTGAAAAATGCCACCCTTATTGCATACACAAGGTGTTTCTTTGATTTGACCGGGTGACCTAGTTTTTGACTCCGGATAAGCCATATTCGAATTTGACCTCGATTTCATCAAGACAAACATTCTGGTTAAATTACATGTAGATGTAGTAAAAAATGCAGCCTCTATTGCATACACAAGGTTTTTCTTTGATTTGACCAGCTGATCTAGTTTTTGACCCCATTTGACTCTGTTTCGAACTCAACCGAGATACCATCAAGACAAACATTCTTACCGAATGACAACTGGATTTAAAATGTGGCCTCTAGCGTGTTCAAAGGTTTTCCTTTGAATTGACCAGGTGACCTAGTTTTTGACCCAAGATCACCCAGATTCGAACCTTTCCTAGAGATTACCAAGACAAATATTCTGACCAAGTTTCATGAAGATACAATAGCTCATGTGGCCTCTAGATTGTTCACAAGGTAAATTGTTGACGACAGACCACAGGCGACAGACGCCGAACAAATGTTGATGACAATAGCTCACCTTTCAGTACTTCGTGCTCAGGTGAGCTAATAAAAGGCAAATATGAACTGGTAAAAACAAGGCGTTCCGCCTTGTACACAGAACTGACCATGCTTTTTATTGTACTGAACCCTAAATTTTTAGTCATAACAAAATTCTTCTTTTCCATGCTCGTTAACATGAACTTTAGGTTTACATCAAAGAGCATCCCTCAAGGCAATTTTGTTACTGATTTTCAAACAATAAACGCACAAGGACAAAACAAACAAATACAGGAACATAGTGGGGCACCGCCTTGAAACGGTCAGTGGCAAAGCCATCATTATAGAAATAGTTTAATGTATAACATAATCTTTGAAACCTGGAGCTCTGAGACTTCTATTTGTGTTGCCACTCTATATCGACAAAGGAACCATTTCAAAATTATTCTTGTGTATATTATTTTCAATAAAGTTTATATTTACCTTGTATTTAATCATTCATGAAGAGATTTTTTATTGTTATTTGCTTCATATATCACATGAACTCATCGTAGATTTGTAAAAATGATGTAAACTTAAAGACGGCCTTACCATAAACTAGGACCAAGATCTATTTTACAATATTTGATTTTTATTCAACTATCATTTTCACAGCTATATATATCAAATAATTATAGCAGTTCCTTTAAATTATGTATTTTTCTCTATATCAATATCATGTACTTAAACTCTGAGTTAGAGTGCATCAATTTCTTACTTTTTCACAACTAAACTGAACTTCCATATTTAAAATTCGTTCTTTTAAAACTAAATCTTTGTTTGTATGACATCAGAATGAAATTTGGGTTCTCTCGCATACACGGAACGTGACATTTTCTGACCTTTATATTCAAACTGGCGAATGTCATACGTAACAATTTCAATGCTGTAACTTATGTAACTTGTATAAATAAAATAGAAATAATTATCTATATCTAAACAATGCAAATATTCGTAATAACTTGAGAAGGTACATTTAAAATGTTTTAAATAATTATCTTTGATAATTATGATTGTTTTCTGTTAGTATTTTGCCAACACATCGGTAACTGTAGGCGGGGGAACGGCATATCAATACATTAATAGTAAGCCTTTTATATAAAGTGTTTAAGACATTTCAGAATATTTGTGATATGCAATCGCTGCCATGTAAGACATCTCCTAAGCAATCTCAGCAAAACTCGTATATTTACTCTCGGACTGGATAATTTATATCATTTACATCCATACGAGCATGTTTCCACTGCTCATTACTCGATAACATCCTTTAAAGAGCTTCAAGTGAATATCATGTTTTATGTCTTGTTTACTTGTATTTCTTTCTTGTTTTGTACACAATATGGCGATATGATGCGATATAAGCCATTCTCTGCATGTATTCAACGTCAGTAAACGTTTAGTATATTATGCTAAAGTTTTTTTCATTTTGCGTTTCGAACGCCCGAAATATAGACAGAATCGCGCCATATAATTGTTTTAGCACGATTTTTATTTCGTTTATTGGTACTGTTTAGTTTCTCAGCATGACCATTTCGGCCTGGGTGATTCCAATACTCCCGCTTCATAGCCTTGGGTATTGTATAATCACCCCTTGGATATGTGCCTGCTTTTTGATTTTGTCTTTTGACAGTTCCTGTGATATGCAGGCTCCATAACCTCAGATCCCCTTTCTAAATTCCAGTTTGTTTAGTTCTGCCCATTGTTATTTTTTTTTGTTTGGGGCAAACCCATAACTTTATCTGGGGACCAAACGTTGCTTTTCATGGAATTACACGCCACAACACGTGTATCATTGAAGGTTCCATGTGCATCGCAGTTTGAAAACATCTGCGGATGTCTCTAAAGTAAATGTTCAGTTCTGCTCAACCCGGGGCTAGAGGGCGTGGACGGTAGCATGTATTTCCACTACCGTCCATGAACAGGCTCAATCAAACCGAGCTTGCAACATTTTCGTTTTTGTCGTTTTGAGCGACTTGTGAAGTTTCCACTTTTTCTATTTCATTTATACATAGCATGAAATCATCTACTGAAAAGATCATTTCGGTAAGAAACCCCAGCTTCATTTGGATTTCAAATCTTTAGCATAAATTAAACTTATAAAATAAAGATTGTGGACTGTATAAACTTCTCAATGGATATAAGTGATTTTAAAATATGTAAAATCTTGATTACTAGTAAACATCGCTAAGTCCCAAGAGTATTGTGTGTCGCTCAAGGAAATCAAGGATTTTGATATTAAGGGTTTTCAAATGTTTTAAATGTCTGTCATGTGGCAAATGTCTGTTTGATATGCAGTTATGGGAATATATTAAAACGCAAACAAACAAAATGGCACGATGCTGTCACTTTTACAACCCAGATATGCTTTCGTAAATACATTTTTGAAAACAGTAAATAAGTATTATATGTAAAGTTATCATGTTGTCTTTACTTTATCATTTCCAAGAGATATAATGCAATAATTAACCTCTATAATATCGTATCAGTTCGACATGACCCGGGTGGCCCAGGTATGCACATGTATGAATTTATATAGAAGGAAGAAAGTGAGTTTCTATTTAAAATTTTGAGTTTTCATACACTAACGTTACAAATTAATTGAACTGGAAAGCAGGTATATGTACAGTTTCGAGTTATTAACTGTAAAGCAATTGCATGGTTGGCAGCGAGTCAGAAAATAAATTGTATAGGCTGTATTATATAGGTGATTTTAAACATCAAGAATATTCAGTAAGAGTTACGTTGATACCTAAAACGCGATACTAAAATGAAATAAAATAAAACTTTTACGAAGAAATGCGGATAACCTTGAATTAATTTATAATTATTACGTAAAGAACTCTGAGGAGTCGAAATATGAATACATATTAGCCAGTCCATGCAAGATTTTGATACTTTAGATAAATACATATAATACATTTAGTCGGAAGCTGAGAGAGTGATATACTAATATAATAACGGTACTGTGTAAGAATATGAATACTATCTGTACAAAGACTTTAAAATTACAAAACACGGGACATACTACTAGTTATATATTATTAACATCGACAGAAGTCATGTCTTATGGTTACTTCCTATCGAATCGGACAAGTTAATGTGCACCCTACCTATATTAAAGTCAATGCCTGTTATACACTTTTAACGAAATAAATACAGACACGTATTTTCTTTTTCTAGCAACTGTACGTCGTCTGTTTGAGTCCTTTTGTACTGAATTTAAAAATGTTAAGGCTTGCCAGTTTCGTGCTGAATGTTATTTATCGAAAACGCTTGGGACCCTCGTTCTTTTTTCCACAAACAGTAAACAACGAATGACTGTATTGAAATTATCACTGAGGGTAACACACACACACACACACACAAATGAAACAGAGATACATGTAACAGAACCTGCGACGACATATTACTTGTATAATTTTGATAACAATTGGGGATTCTTGAAAATTACAACTGAATTAAACAGTGACAAAGTTTGTTGCAAAATGAAATATGACAGCGTATGTTTTGTCAGAGAAAATGTGAAAAAGCGTTTTGACACTGAAAATGTTGTGTTATTATAAAGTAATAAAACCCAATTTTGGAAAGTGTCATTTAAATTACTTCATTAAATTAAAAACAGATGGTATCCTAATTGAAAAAGCAAGTCACTGCATGATGTTTTGTAACATTTTCAAATTTACAAGTTATGCGGAAAACATGTTAATGGCTTGTAGTTTTTGTATTAATACAATTAAGACATAAAATGAACGAATTCATATTATTTATTTACAGCATAAAAATATAATGTTCCATAATGCTTTAAATTTTATGTGAAAAACCGATGAAACAGCTCTCCAAATAGATTTTATGCATACTTACATGGTAAGAAAAACACTACTTTTAATACTGCATATCAATTTAAACAGTTAGAGTCGTAAAGGGGGTTAATAAAAAGAATATATTCAATAAAACATTCTTCTACGTAAATCAATATTCAAACCTTTGACAAGTATTAGCGAAAACAATTACCGGAAATAGGATTTAACAAGAAATTAATATATTTTATGTTCAAGACAAAAAATGTGGCAGCCACTTTATAAACAAAGGCATTATGAGCCTTGAAGTAACAGAATGTCGTAAGGTAAGTATTGTACATCCCTTGACCGTTGAAGGGAGGCTACAAGACTACGAATCGCGGGTTCAAAATCCCAAGCATGGCGTATAATCACAGTGATTGTTCAACAGAACGTAGTGTCACTAAAGGCATCTGCCTTCCTTAACACATTTCTGTTGGGAACTTGTCACTTAGTTGTTGGGAAAAAATTGTACTGGTTCAGGGAATCAGTTTAACTGACCGCTACAATATAAACGAAAAAAAAAAACTGTCGACAAACTTTCTAATAGCCAAAAATCTCAGTTGTAAAAAGCCGGTCTTTCCTGTGTTCCTTAATTTTATCAATGCTGCAATTGATTTACATTTCGCTTTAAACAAACTTCAGATAGGTACTATGGAATAAAAAAACAACAACGTTTATCATTATATACCTATTATAAATAGTAACAAAACTGCATAGGACGATATCCTGTGTCCCATGCCACACAACCGGTAGCAGACATTATAACCGGTCATTGGCCTGCCATCGATGAGTGACGTCAATTTTGACGTCATTTTACCCTATATCGTCACGAGAAAAATTCGTAAACGTTATATGCAAACGAGTAATCGTTATTGTGTTTAGGTATATAATAACCAACTCATGAAACGGTGATGACGTTCCTTACGTCGTGGTTTTTAGAAATCCTAAGCCTATATTGGCACTCGGGCTACGCCTTTCTGCAATATAGATTTAGTCTTTCTAATAACTCAATCATGCCGCCTTTACCGTTTAATAAGTGAATATACAAATTCTGAATAATATTGTGAGCGTTGTTCTTTTTCTGTTTTTTTTCTGGGGGGTGGGGGGTGGTAATAGCGTCCAATTAATTACACTATAACAGAATTTCTCTTAAGCCGGTGTTACTTCTCATGAACAGATTCAATCAAACCAAGTCTGCTATTATTTGCTTCGTTGCGTTTAAAGCGACAAACAATATGTGGGATGTAGATTGTAACAACAACAAAAAAAAGAATATAACTTCGTAGTCGAGCCACTTTATATTTGTGAGATATTTTACCATTTTCTAGTTAATGCTGCACCTCTTTTTTCTTTTAAATATTATATCACTCGTTTTCTTAAATCATATCTTTTAAGTGTATTTTAGTGACATTTTACAAAGAGGATGATGCAGTAAAATGAATATTCGTGGGACTTTAATATGTTGTCAGTTAAAAACGCTTCGTTCTAAATGCTGCTTCAAAAATGTATTTTCAGTAACTTCTAAAATAACGACAAAGTTTCAAATGACAGGTTATGTATTTTGTTCAGTATATGTCTCACAATCATTAGATACACCTGTTTTTATCTGACTTTAATTTATTCGTCCCATATTTATCAATTATTTATCAATTATTTATCAATAAAATGTTCAAACTGTCTGTGAAAACGTTTTATGAAAATATCAATTTATCCAGTTCGTTCCTGTTCATCAGAAAGTAATGTGTCATTTGGCATAATAGTTATATTCAGGAAGAACAAGTAGCCCAGAAATAATATAAGCAAACGAAATATGTGAAAAGAATATGTAGTTATTAACGAAAACATTGCAAAAAGTCCTGTTATACCAAGATCACTTATGTATTGATATTTACAAATCAAGTAGGCCATCGTAATAGATATAGATGTTTTAATGACTAATCCGTAGCCAAATGAACCTATTTGTCAGAAGTAAACGATTTCGGACTGGTTGGCATGCAGGCTATATTCGTGTATCATTTGTGATAACTCCTGACTATTGTGTGAACAAAATATCATAATTGCCTTCATAAACATTTTGTTGATAGGAAATACTCATCCATATGTTCCGGTAAATACTTAAATTCAAGTTCCTTAAAAGTGAAAAAAGTATAACTTTACAATGTAAACACTTATCATTCAAAATATTAGTCCTTAAAGGCGCGCCACAGAATATCAACATTATGATGGTAATAATATATGACTTGCATCTTAAAATTGAAAAATATAAGTATCTACTAACAAATTGACAGTGACATGTATTAGGCCAAGACAATGTGTTTTATGTCTAAACATTTTATTGAATGAATGTAGCATTAGGCAGAATATTAAGTTTATTAAGCTGAGTTCCTACAGGGTAGGATATTTGTTTATCTATGATTTTCAACCTATTCTGAAGAGAGACTGACTGATTCATTTTGAAGATAAAGTTGTGAAAGCATATTAATGCATAGATCCGACCTGTCAGTCAAACCAATATTGGCCAGTAAGATAATGCGTTATTCGTCGATCCGTTATCTTTGTTGTTAAGGCGCCATTGTGTCTCATAAGCTTACCGTAACTAAGTACTTACAGACTGTAAAGTTCTAAATAAAACAGTATTCTTTTACGTTCTCTTCACGGCACTGTGTGAAAAAAAGGCATGCTTTACCTATAAAATGTAAAAATGACATTTAGAAATAAGAAAAGAAGTGTCCACATGTAATAAATAATTGCGAAAACCCATGTAGCATGTTCATTTATCAAGTTTATCATTCAAAAAATTACAGCTATTACGACTGGTTCTCAGACAGGTGTCACAGAATTTTCATTCGATGTTGCACACGAGAAAGGAAATTTATTTAAGGCAAATAGAACCTATACATGTCAACGGCGATCTTCAAATTTCGGCCACACCATATTTTTATAAGAATTGTAATGCTAAATATTCGTGAACTGAATTTTTGTTGTTCTCCTATGAATGTCAATGCATTATTATTATAAGATTCCGCCAAACTCAACATATTTTGTATAAAAATTTTAATGCTAAATATCCGTGAACAGAATTTTTGTTTTTCTCCTTAAGAATATCAGAAGTAATGTTGAATGCGTTCTTCATTTTTCTTGCCTTATTTAATGTCGCAGATGGTGCGTGAACCAACTGAAATAAAGAAGGATTGTTATGAAAATGATGTTTCTTGTGTTACCACAGTTAGAAAAAATAAAAATTGTAGCCAGTAACAAGAGAAGCCATGGATCTTTTTAACATCTAACTAACATAAATTGATGTTCTGGTTCTTATACATGAATTATCTATTTTTATAGATATAAATATTTATTTTTTCATGGGAATCAGCACACATTCGGTGGAAGGTTTTCTGCATATTTTTTTCAACTTGTCATTAATATATTTGTGCGTGCGTCCGTGTGTGTGTGTGTGTGCGTGCGTGCGTGCGTGTGTTTTAATATCGAAATGAGTTGACAAATTGCGTAACGATGTATAGAAAATATTTCTTAACTTTCTTGTTTTCATAATACAAATCTCAATGGCCTGTTTATAGAATTAAATTATCGTATGGCTTCTTTATGTAATAACCACATAGATGTCCGTAACAGCTTGTAAGAATTGCGTCAGTTTGTAGCATTCACTGATCAAATAATAAGATAATTTAATTAATGATATTAATAAAAGTATCTCATATTGAAGAAACGTTAACACCTGCTGATTTGTTACTCATTCTTTTCAATAAAAACATGTCTCATCAATTACAACTTAACAGACACCCCTACTTGTGATTAGCACCGGTGTGACAATCGATCTTCTTCCTTTTGTCGTTCGCAACGGGCGATAACCGTGATACCTACTGACATAAGTTTTACTTTTTCAAACCGCGGGACATTCCTTCAGCAAGGACACACAAACATTGCGGAATTTCCACACATAACGATGTTGTAGCTGACAGTATCAGTCGAGTCTCAAGAATAATACAACATACTAGAATAAAATACAATGATTTCAATTCTCATCTTAATGATATATTGGTACTTCTTTGCAAATAAAGAAATGCATGAACTTTTGAATCATACGCTGTTGCGTAAAAGCAAACATATCATACACGAACGTACAAAATTTACAATGCATGTGTTATTCAGTAAACTTAAGACAACAGAAAATGTATTTTAACTTTAATTTATTTATAGACATAATCCTCTTTGCAAGGACAAGACTATATCGTGCTTTTTTATTATATGTATTATACTTTATAACAATAGTCTGTGTACACTTTGTGCGGTCCCAAAATAAACAAATTTATCAAATCCTACGACTTGACCGTATTAGCACCGACATTTAACAGCTATATTTCACCACTTTTCTTCATAAAATTAATGTAACCTTAAGTATAATTATTTAATGATTCATTTAGCGCGTGATCTGACAGATTTTTGATTTTTTTACAATAATGTGTAGGAGATTTAGATACTTTATAAAAGAGAATCCGTCATAGCGGTATCATGTGTATCCGCCATTTTGGAGAAAGCTTGTGAGACATAGCAACAATATCCAAGGGGGCGTTCCTCATAAAAAGAACGGATCTATGCATTCAGAGAAGGCTCAAATTGTCCTTCTGTAATACAGCTGTATTATACCAGTATGTCAGAATGATTTTCACGAAGTTCATGTGGGAGAAAAAGGTAGGTCACTAGGTTGTGGTTGGTCTTTAAACGTAACATTATTGTTTTAGTTTTACATTTTAACATGGCTGTCATGAAGAAACGTAAAGGTAAAGATAAATTTTATTAACCGTCGCTTTGTGAAAAAAATAAACATAAACTCTGTAGAGCTTTTGATCAGCCCTATCGTAAAATCAGTAAAATCAAATATGCCTTATCCCCAGTAATTTGACTGAGGCAATCGTGATAAAGTGCCTTGCCCAAGGACACACTACAATTAGAGTAGCCAGGAATCGAACCCGTGGCCTTCACCTCCATAGGAAAGTATTGTAGCCCTCTCGACCAATGCGTCCACTTATTCGTATAACGGCACAATATACTTAAACGTCTATATTTTAAAGATGTGCGAGGAAATTATTCGTATTGTATTATTTATTGTTTGTAATTATGCATTTAATTTTGCTAACCCTTCATGAAATGTGTATAAAGTTCAGAAATGATTGTAGATCAAAATGTGTTTTTGCTGGAAAGTTGAAGATAAAAGCTGCAATAATGGCCTTAGGTGGTAAAGAAAGCCGCCCCCCCCCCCCCGCCCCCCACCCTCATCCCCCAAAAAATGAAATAACTGAATAATAGCATACTCAGTCTGATTGGGCTTGTTCTCGAGAAGTAATGAATAACTTCTTCAAGAAGCTAGCACCGGCATACGCAAACAACTTTATACCAAGGCACTGAATGAACATATAAGCCTAAAGTACAGAAAATTTTAACACCGTTGCGTTGTTAATTTCAATCAGAAAAATATCTGACTACTGCAATGACATTCAGCAACACAGTTTAAACAATTTTTGTAGTTGTAAAATAGGTAACTAGATTCTTACCAACCCTGCCAACTTTGAACTTTCTCCAAAAGTACCAATAATGCGAGAAAGAAACAGTTACTGAAGTGCATTAACAGAACGTCATTATTACTCGCACAAAATAATACGGTTATTGCAACATGCTTAATCAGGTAAGTAGGGGATTAGATTAACTAACGATGCATTGCTAAATCGATTGTTAAATAAATATTTCCATTCCCATCCCATGGAATTTCACAAGTTGCAAGAGTAAACAGAAATGTCTTTTCGTGTCCTTTTATCTCAATCTATCACGTGAAATTCATTCACTCCTAACCTTCAAGTACTCCTCTTTAATGTCAAAAAGGGGCACACAAGTCTGTATCACATATCATCATGATAATAGTCACGTACCTGCTGTAGTTCAATAAAGGGAATTCAGATGCAACTTCTGTGCTTTATGCTTTGTCTTAATGCGGCTTATAAGCATTTTATACAGGCTATCACTTATTTATCTCGATTCAGCTGTACTGTTGATTTTCACATTTTATTCCAACTGTGAATCATTAGCCACGTAAATGTATTTAATGAATATAGTCGGAATTGATAGGTTATCTTCGGAATGTGCCAGCTATACTTCTTTCGGAAAATTGCTGAATTCATGGTCATTACTTAGATATAAAACAATGCAATTGTTTTGTTTTATCAGTAAATTGTAAGAAAAACAGAAATATATTTGTGATAAAACGTGTCAAGTTAAGCACAATAGTTAGCATCCATTTATCTGGAATCGGTCCTAAATCTAAAATGATAAAAAAGACATTTTAAGGAATTGGAAAAAAAGTACTGTTATTTGAAAGGTTAGTTTTAAATGCGTATATTTTCACATATTTACGAAACATTTTGAACGAAAATTACCGTTTTAACAAATAAGTTTCTCATTGTAGTAGAATTTGTACATCAATTCTTATTTTATTGTATAGAGAGAAAAAGCTTGTCCATTAATGTGTGACTTATATGAGCATATCAACATTACATACATTATCTAAGAAATAAAACAGCAGAATCATGCTTAAAGCACGGTTTAAATATGATTTAAACACGATGAAAAGGTTATACGTCAGGGGAATAATTTCATAACAGCCTAGCTATTAACGCGAGAACATGACATATTATCTCAAGTGCAAGGCATCTTATCTCGATCGTTTGACATTATTTCGACTCTTTGATGTACAGTCCCCGCAGCACTCGACATCTTATTTGTAGAGCACAAAATAAGATTTTGAGCGCAAGAGATGATAAGATAATTAGTTGAATGCTAGAGATACTATGATCCTAAACAAGAGGTTCTTGATACTCCAAGATCGGTCACTTGAATTTCAAAGCTCGATTAAACAGACACATAAACACACCCGCACACTTGCGGCAATATGGTTTATAAATCAGTGTGAATAATTTTAGAACAAACGTCTCTGAAAATTATGTGCAACGTATTGCTTTGACAAGACAATTATACTGTAAGAGTTCAATGCAGAGCTGTTGAAAAAAGGGACTTCTTACTTAACCAGATTCTCTATCATTCATATACAAGTGAGTCCCTTTAGCAGGTTTGGTAGCCAAGGAGCGATAATGTGGAATTATTCTGAAGTTCAAAAAAGTAAATTTGCAGAATCTTTCTTCGAGTATAAAGTTGATATTTGAAAATCTTTTTCGATTTCAAATTTTATGATTATATGTTAAAAAGCGTTGTCAAAAAACAAATGTCACAAAGACTATAAACTAATATAATCTATAATAGATCATCATCAGGCATAGAACGCAACCAAGCAAAAATAATAGCAGGCTCTGTTTGACTGAGTCTGTTCATGAGAGGTAATGAAATGTGCAACTCCTCTCAATACCCTTAGCATCGGTTTAAGCGAAACTCTACTGTTGTCAAGATACGAGTTATATGACCCAGGGAAGTGCCTACGCCTTTAGTATCTTCAGCAATGAAATGGGTCCAATTGCTAAGGTGGCTATGTCTCAGACTAGCTGACAAACTATGTAGAATATCCTTTGTTAAAACGTAGAGCTGGTGAGACCATATATCTCATATATGAAATTTTCCTCTGGCTACCTCGCCTAAATGATTCGTGTACCAAAGATTCGTAAATAATTTGAATTAGGAACTAGATAATTTCAGGAATCAGGCAAATCATTAATGTTTCAAACTAACAACCTTCAACTAATGATAATCAGCTCAAACTCCTATAGGCTGGTAATACTATATTTGACTGGTCCTTTTGTTGAAGTTCCCGTCAGACGATGTCTTTGAAACAACAACATACGAGTCCTATCGCATAGATGTTCAGCCTATGTCCTCTTAATTGAAACTGCAATTCAATATGATTGCCCTGACTCCTGGATGCTCAGCGCCAATATGCTATAACATATAACATTAAACTACCATATAGGAAGACTCCGGTGCCTTGGCTGTACTTCGCCAATAACGTTGAACCTCGTCTGTAAGCTGGAAATCTCCAACTGTCTCAGTAGATAACAAATCTATATGTCTCTGTCTCAGCTTTCCGCTGCTCAGCCTGTATTTGCTATCGTCTATAGTATTTGACTATCCCGTAAAGGTTTAACTTCTATGCGCTGGCCCTAAAGCACGAAACCTAGTTACAATACTGCAACTCTTCTTCTTCTTTTATATAATTTATCCGCCCTGACAGTGTAGCTGCAATAGCTCACTTATCAAGGTACTGGGGTATATTATAAAATGTATCCTCGATCGCTGAATACAGAATGAATTCACTGTCATCCAGCTACCTATTTATACCTTAGCAGACGTGACCTTTGATTGGTGCTATTTATAAAACTTGTTTCTGATTGGTCACATGCATTAGGTACTTTCTAACAAAAACACTTTACATGTATATAATTTTTGATCAACGTTTGGTAACGCCTTGATCAGTGCTATTTGCAACATTCATAAAACTACGGACGTCTTGTAAATATTAAACTCTAATTACGTAACAAACTGTCAATGCATGAAAAAATCGAATATTAAAATTGTTCTTAAGTAACATTTAATTTTATAGTAAAATGGTGATATGCTTAAATTCCGGATATGCATAAATCAAAATATTTTGACCGTAATGTGTACAGATATTATAATAAAACATATAACAAAAAGGAATAACCCCGAGTGATATTGCAAAACTGCACAATGACATGCAAAGTTCAATAATTTCTGTTTTAAATGCAGTTGAATTAATACCTGCTTGTAAATTTGTATGTTCGTGTTATTTTGGCTTTCACCAAAGAGTCTGATTCAAAAGCAGTTCATTTACTTTTTTGCAATATATCAAATATAAATGAGAATTTAAAGCATGATTTTTTTATTAAAATGTGTATTAATCTTGAAAGAATCGACGATCATGTAGTTACAACTATCAATTTGTGCGCATGTTTGTGTACTTTGGAAGGTGTGCCAAAGTTTGTAAAATAACTTATTTCCGTATCATTATCACCTGTTAACGTACAAAGTGGACAGATTCATTGTTGTGCTACAATTGAGGTTTTTTGTAATAGCGTGTACTTTCAATATGCGACAAATGTTTTACATTAGTGTAAAATCTTTGATTTCATCATATCAAAAGTACTCTTACAAGTTACTTAGCGATTAATCCTAAGTGGTTTATAAGCATACATAAGTTCACATAATATAACACCATTGTTATTTGAAACAATTAAGAAATATTTGTCTATAATTAACGTTGCAAATTTGGAATGGAATCGATATTAAAACCACACGCATGGGTACACAGCAGCTACGGCATGAGGAAGCTGCGCACTTTGTCAATAACCATATTTACAAAAAGTGAAATTATGCAGACAGATTTCGAATGTATTGCTGTCCTAAAAAAAAGTATTATATCTATAGAAGATAATTCATTTCAGTAACCAGAAATCAACCATAGATTAGGTAAACCCCGTTTTTGTCTATGCTCGCACTGTTCTGCTACAATATGGTATTTTTTTTAACGTGGTACAACAAATCTTTCATAACACATTTATCGTCACACATCATCAAAATAATGGCAGGAAAACATGAATAATGATTCATACTTACTTGTACTTAAGATAAACATATATTCTATGAGGAAAAATGAATAACATTAACTGTTATTCGTGATAATGTCCTTAAGATAAAAAAAGTCAGTTAATTTCAAAAATTTTTGAGTTTGGACCGTACAAAAGTTAAAGCATGTTCGATATCTACATTAGAGAAAAAAAATAATAATTCAGTTCAGATGTCTTGCAAAATTCTATAAAATAATTTAAAGTTATTCCAATTTTAGATCCTTTAATTCATGTATTATTTGCGTGTAAATATTTGTATTTCGTGACATGATATGATTCTTTAGCACGTCATGATTCAACAAGTTAAAATCATTTCTTTATTTGCGAATAAGTATCAATATATTATTTAAATGAGAATTTAAAACATTGTATTTTATTTAAATATGTTGTATTATTCTTGAGACTCGACTGATACTGTCAGTTACAACATCGTTATGTGTGGAAATTCCGCAATGTTTGTGTGTACTTGCTGAAGGAATGTCCCAAAGTTTGAAAAAGTTAAACTTATTCCGTAGTCACGGTTATCGCCCGCTGTTAACGTCAAAAGGGAGCAGATCGATTGTCACATCGATGCTAATCACAAGTAGGTTTTAAGTTGTAATAGCAGGTGTTAACGTTTTTCAATATGCGACAAATTTATTAATATCATTAATTAAATTATCTTTATATTTGATCAGTCAGTGCTACAAATTGACGTAACTCTTACAAGCTGTACAAAATGATATTTATGGACATCTAAGTGGTTCTTATATAAAGAAGCCATACGATAAGTTAACACATGTTAATTCTATAAACAGGCCATTGAGATTTGCATTTTGAAAAGTTTAACAAGAAAGTTAAGAAATATTTGTCTATACATGTACATCGTTTCAAAATTTGATTGCTCAATTCGATATTAAAACACAAGCACGCACGCAGGCACACAGGCAGGCAGGCAGGCAGGCACGCACGCACGCACACACACACAAATATATACATAACAAGTTGGAAAAAAATATGCAGAAGCACCTTTCTCCGAATGTATGCTGATTCCCATAAAAAAAAAATATTTATATCTATAAAAATAGATAATTCATGTATCAGAACCAGAACATCAACCTAATATGTTAGTTAGGTGTTAAAAACCCGTTCGTCTTGTTCTATGGCTCCTCTTGTTACTGGCTACAATTGTATTTTTTTCTAACTGTGGTAACGCAACCAACATCATTTTCATAACAATCCTTCTTCATTTCAGTTGGTTCACGCACCATCTGCATCATTAAATAAGGCAGGAAAAATGAATAATGCATTCAACGTTACTTCTGATATCCTTAAGAAAAAAACAATGCATCATTAAATAAGGCAGGAAAAATGAATAATGCATTCAACGTTACTGCTGATATCCTTAAGAAAAAAAACAAAAATTCAGTTAATTAAAATTCTTATACATAATCTTTTGAGTGTGGCCGAATCTAAAAATAATAATGCATTCGGCATTACTTCTGACATTCTAGGAGAAAAAAACAAAAATTCAGTTCACGAATATTTAGCATTAAAATTCTTATACAAAATATTTAGAGTGTTTCCGAAATTTGAAGATCGCTGTTTACATGCATAGGTTTTATTTGCCTTAAATGAATTTCCTTTTCTCGTGTGCAACATCGAATGAAAATCCTTTGACATCTGTCTGAGAACCAATTGAAAAGTAGCTGTATTTTTTTTTTAATGATAAACTTGATAAATAAACATGCTACATGGGTTTTCGCAATAATGTATTATATGTGATAACTTCTTTTCTTATTTCTAAATGTCATATTTACATTTTATATGTAAAGCATCTCTTTTTTCACACAGGGCAGTGAAGAGAACGTAAATGAATATTGTTAGAACTTTAAAGTCTATAGGTACTTAGTTACGGTAAGCTTGTGAGACACAATGGCACCTTAACAACAAAGATAACGGATCGACTGATAACGTATTATCCTACTGGCCAATATTACTGGTTTGACAGGACGGGTCTATGCATTAACACAAATCGTCCATAAATGACCCAAATCCTATTATTCACGACAATTTAACTATACTTAAAGCAATGACAGAATGAAAAGAGAGTCAAGCACTGTCTGTGCTTATGTGTTACGTTATCAATGTTTCAAATATACAAATTATTCTGACAACTATCCGTAAACAACAAAGAATGGACTCCATGGACCCAAATGACATCTTATCTCGAGCGCACGACATCTTATCTCGAGCGCAGGAAATAATTTCCATCTAATGAAATCTTATCTCGAACGCATGACAATCTATGTCGGACGCTCAACATAATTTGATTTAAAAAAAATGTGCGTGTCATAAACATACATTCATATTTTCTAAGAGCAATAACTTTACAAAGAAAAATAAACAAATGCTAAAAAAGTATAATTTCTTTACAAAATATACAGTATAAACATACTTTTATCTGTTTGTAATAATATACTGATTTTGATATGACATTGGTGACATTAAAATATTCTTTTAACATTTCTGTTGTCAATGCACTTTAAAAAACGTTCATTTATTGATACTCACATTATTCCATAACTCGGTCAATAACTCATTACAAACATGAATGAAAAACCTAAAAACTCAAATTAGCCTCGCAATATATTAGCCGATAGACTAACGATAAAGAACTTGCATTAAGATAAAACAAGTCCATTTTATATATTTTCTCAGCTAAAAGATTGGACAAAAATATAGACTACATTTGAAATAAAGGTATGATAGATATCGTTACAGCATAGCCTTGCAGCTGATCAAGTGTACATTGTCTCATTGTTTATTACATTCCAAATTTGGCTTGAAATAACCAGTTTTCAGTTATTGCCGTGCGTGATGCTGACTTTGCATATGATCATTATCTTTTTAAGTAGTAGAAATGGTGTCGTTCTATTTTCCCTGTCAAGTGTATTATTGTTTTGTATTTTTATATTAAGACATATTTCTCGGTGGCTGGCCAAATTATGTTAACACTCTCTACTTTGACAACAATTTAAGTTATTCAGTCTATTTTCGAACTTTCTGAATACCAATGATATTTTGCTTCTATTGTATTGCAAAATAACAATTCGATAAAATTGTTTGTTTTCATCTTATCATATTTTATTGACGGAAGAACGACAATTGTACCAGAAGGTATTCTTTTATCTATTAGCAGGAAGTGTTCAATTGTCTAAAGCAGACCCTTTGTGACAGTGAAAAAAATGTAAGACTGATAATGTTTTAACCTTCAGTCAATACTGCCTGTTGGTCGCTAGCAATTTATTTATTTAACCAGCGTGGGGCGAATATCATATCAGGGTTAACTGGTTTGTACCATAAATTTATTCAGTAATTATTAATATATTATCGAAAACGTAAATTGATAAATTCAGTTTGGTTTGAGATATAATTGTTTATGATAAATTACGTTATACTCAATTGCAAGAAATAAATGAAAACATTTTTTTTCTGCTGTATTTAGATTTATAATAATTAGTACAGTAATAAATCATCTATTACCCACAGAAGACACATGGATACTTTTATATTTTCTGTAACAGTTATGCTAATTTAAAGATAATTCTCGTTTTCTTATGATATTTTAATGGATAGCATAATAAATTTAAAACTGTTTACTCATTGTCAGTTAGATTATTTAAATATGTTACACTTTTGGGTAAATTATATGCTAATATTGTAAATGGTACAAGTGCATCTAGAAGTTTGTTGATCCTTAAGATGATTATTTCAAATCACATGAAGTTCAATGGATTATTTATAATTGGATGTCAAACTGCGGAGAAACAAAAAATGATAAATGTGATATTTCGTTGTTACGGTAGTTTACGCACATTTGCACCTACCCCCCCCCCCCCCCCCCCTTTATACATTAAATTATTTGAATGTTAGACATCTGCAACAGCAACTGACTTATGTGTATCCGTACTTTGATTCGCCGTGTTATATTCTCTGAATCTTTTGGATCTATTTAAAACCTGACTGTGTAATAGAGTTCCGTTTAAGGGGACTTTGGGTGTGAGGGGTGTTGCACTTTCTATTATATCTCGTGAACAGACTCTAACAAACCGAGTCTGCTACTAGTATCATTTTGCCTGACTGCATTTTATGCTTCCAACAGATCTTCTTATAATTTTATTATGATCTGTTCGTTTTTATATAGAATATTGTTAAACAGAAAATGTTTATTTTAGAACTTTATAAACTTTCGACGACTTCTTTAACCCTTATCATGCTGGACACGATTGATTCTGCCTTTGCGACCAGTGTAGACCAAGATCAGCCTGCACATCCATGCAGATGATCATGGTCTACACTGTTCGCTATTCAGTCAGTAATTTTTCAGTAAACACCCCTTCAAATGATAAATGGTACTTCCAAAATTGGAAGATGGACCAGTCCATTATAGAAATTTAGCATGGTAAGGGTTAACACAGCTGCCTAGGCTGTTGATGTCTGGTACATTACGTCTTCAAATACTATTTTTAAACGCAACAGTTACTGTAACAATTCCCTTCAAGCATAAATGAGGAGCGCGGTGGTCTAATGGTTCAGGTGCCGGTCGCTCAACCCAGGAATGGTAGGTTAAGTCCTACTGGTTTCACGAGGACCTTCTCCTATATGATAGCAGTATTGGATATCCAGGAAGCGGACACGACACTGTTTCTTATATATTTGAAAGAAACGGTTGCATTAAATTAAATGTAAATAGTTTGCAGTCAGTAGATCAACTGTGATACGAAACTCAAAGATAGTTTTAATGGCAAAGTAATCAGATAATTTTCTAGAAGTTTTTTTTTTGTATTTATGTTGCAAAAAACTGTTTGAAACAGATATTTACACAATCCCGTTCGCACTACATTAATCATTTTAGGTGCTCATAACTACTCCATTGCAATGAGATAAACAAGTACCAGTCAACGTTTGATATTCAATGTTTTAGTCAAAAGGCATTATGTCCCCCATGAAGATATGCGCTATAGAATAAATGTGGGCCTATTATGCAGTGATATTAATTTCATGGTACTAGTATTGAAGGAGCTCAAAATGTACGATACTGACACTTTCATCATCACGTATGCATTTTTTACACTTGAAACATGCAAATAAGTTTGGCATTTATGGATACGTTTAAAAGATCATGCATAATATATTTTTGTAATCGCATGTGTAATTTTGATTTTACTTTTACCATTAACTTTAATTTTATTTGGCAAATTTTTTTTATTGCACAATGTGTTTTCGTAAAAATAGCTTTTATTTTTGTTGGACAGAAGGACTGCTTAACAGTTCATGCGATTGATTGATTGATTGATTGATTGATTGAGTGGAAAAGTAAATGAGTTGAAGAGTGAGTGAGTGACTAAATGTCTCCTTTTATCAATCAATCGGCAAGTAATTTGATTCTTATTAAGGCAAGCAGTGTGTCTATGATCTCTGCAATAATGATTCTGCTTTCATAGTTCTTCATCATCAATATAACATACGAAAAAGCTTACAAAGGCATTTTCGATCATACAGCAAACTGATTTGAAATCGTTTTACATGGCAAGCTATGTTATTGAAACTTTTATATTGTGTTTTTTTATATTGAGACACTTTCTCTAAAGAAACACAATTTCAAGTAACATAAGCTGGAAGTTTCTGTATTTATTTACGAAAATGAATTTTATGGTTTTAATATATTATGCTGCTAGTATTAATTCACACTGTTCACAATTATATATATTTTTTTGTAAATGTTTGGTTCCAATATACTTAACTTAATGAAAACCTTTCCTTAAAATATATTTTAAATCAGCGTGATAACACATGGGCCTTCGCGACTTACAATTTATCATCAGTAATAATGACAACAATTCATAACGATTATGAGGTATATTGTAGCTCTATATTCATAAATCATATTTTGACTATTTTTATTACATTACTCTTATCTTGTCATTTGGTTTTAAGAATTCGTGTTTTGAAACACACAACAGATACACTTATGTGTAAAACAATTTCAGTGATTCCTGTTTATCAACACTATAGTAAGCGCGGTATACTCTGTACCTTCGAGTTACTGTCGCAAATAGACAACATAGACATATTACACTGAATAAAGGTTCATTGATTGAATACACACAATATCTATTACATCATCTGAATTGAGAAAGGAACACGAAAAAAAAGTAAAAGGTATTCTTTAATAAAGATAGAACCTATCAATTATAAACACGGGCATTCGACAAGCATACAAATGCATTTACAAAGATGCGGTTTTCCACATTTGTACCTGTCACTGGTAGCCGAAATTTATAGCATTAGTGTAAATATGAAATACATATTTACGTATTTTTATAAAATATTACACAGTTTTTCGTAAATGCTTAAAATTTTGTGAAAGTTTATGTATGATGTCGACTTGGTTTTCATTTGTTACAAAATATAAATTAAAACATAAATGTTTACTAGACTAAGTGACAATTTGAAACATATGCATTCCTTAAGAGTACAACACAAATTTGATAGTACTTATTTAATGGTCATATCTCTATTGTTACTGCATAAAGTCACAATCTAAACCCCTGGTACACAACTTCATTTGCTGATCAATATTTTTGTAAAGTTTCATACCTCTAGGTTATTATACTTGCGATACGAAAATGTAAAGCGTGACAGATAAAGGCAATTTTTTACCGCCACCATCCTTTTACAATGAAGTCATAAATATCTCAACATCCCATTTGTAAAACTGTCAGTATGTCGTGAACTTCTGACTATCCAAAAATTGCATCTGCAGGACTTGGTAGTGTATTGTGAAAATTCTGACATTACCTCAACATCCCTTCAGTGTACTTGATTGTATGCCGTGAACAATTAAACATTATTCCCGAAGTCTGGCATGGGGATGTACATGGTGTAAGGACTGTTTACGCACGCCTTCTGATTTAATCTTTTTCTATTTCTTTATCAATGATGTAACTAAATTTTTATTGCTGTATAGTATGGGGTGTTATAGTACGGGTCATTATATTATAGTACGGGTCATTGTAGAGGCAGCATGTCAGAGGCTTAACTGAGAGAATTGCTTTGGTCTGATTTTCCGTTTTTATTCCGTTGTTCAAAGTATTAGGACTTGCATCGCTTGGTTTATTACTTGCTTTTTTCCCGCTTTTTTTATTGCATACCCTTCGAATTATTAAAAAGCATTAAACAACTTATTAATACAGAAGCAACTGCCATATACTAAAGCACAGCAAGTGGGTTTATGATTGCAGATGCATCTTATGATGAAAATGTCCAATTTATAAATTTCGTATTAGCAGACTATACAGGCAAATTATAATCAGCCTCCTATTGTATAATAAACACATTTGGACATAAACAAAGACTTAGATGTGGTTTTAAAAACTGAGTTTATAACAATTTGTCATTATTATAGTTTTATTGATAACTTAATTTTAATGGCTGGCGTCATTTTAAATACAGTTCCATTGTAAAACAATTTTTCTTCAAAGTCCTATAAACAAATGCTAAAAACATGGTCTTTTGAAAACGTGTTTTTTTCGACTTCACAGCACCGCGGATGCACATTTATAGCTGAGTTATGAATTACAGCTATTCATCTTTACAAAAGCACAAATAAGGCGTCTTATCTGTCATAAATGGAGCAATATGAAAGAAGCCTTGTAAACAATATTACGAATTCCGTAACATACCTAACGTCTGCGTTATAGATTCTTAATTAATTCAATTTTCATAGAAATTGAATCAAGTTTACATGAAAAAGTGAGTAATACTTTGAAATGATTGTGACAGATTTGAATATTTTTAAAGAAGATCAAAGTAATATAAATAAAAAAGAAAATTAATCTGTCAACAATAGAATCAGTGTGTTAGACATGCTACCCAATTTTGATTTATGAAATCCTACCTCGTCAATTTGAATATTAAAGTTACACAAATATTCATTCATTAAAAGTTACAGGCCGTGACTTATATAGACATTTGATGTTTACTTGCATGGTAAACTTGGTAAAATGATACATCTGTAAAACTTGAATAAATTAAAATAAATCTTATTCAGATAAAACGAAAAAAATTATGAATAACGCCGTGAAACTTCTTTGCTTGAGTAATAAGACGGATTGCCTTTAAAGTGACTCATATGTTCCTACTCTTTGGCACAGAAACATACCAGATGAGTTACATGTTAATATAAACTGATTGTGAAGCGGTTGAAGTTATAAAAAATTACGAGCACATAATAAATTCGTATACAGTAATAAGTTTCGAAATAGACAAATAATTGTGTGTTAAAGAATATACTATAAAATAATTGAGCCGCGCCATGAGAAAACCAACATAGCGGGTCCATGCTGTTCGCTTTCATAGTCTATTGCTATTAGAGAAACCGTTAGAGAACAGCATGGATCCTGACCAGACTGCGCGGATGCGCAGGCTGGTCTGGATCCATGCTGGTCGCAAACCCACTATGTTAGGTTTATCATGGCGCGACTCAAGTGATTATTTAACAAACGCCATTTAATCCAGTATATACCATTTAATGAACGGGACTGTGACATCTCTTGAAATATATTATAATTGTAGTTGATTTTTATGAAAAACATATCTATTTGAGAAGAATCATAAGAAAACGCCAAAGACCAAAGACAATAAGAACAAGAGGACCAAGGCGACTCTAGATCGCTCACATGAGTTAAGAAGCTCACTTGAATAATGTTGGAAGAGGGTGAACTCGGGAACATTCGTGTGAAATTATTTCAAAATCAAACCAACACTTTTCTGAAATAAAAAATAAATTCTTAAAATATTCTATTTTAGACTCTTGTGGCCATCTGTTTAACGGAATGATCTGAAGAAAGCTCAAGAAAAATGTGTGTAAGTTTGTTTTAACGTCGGGCTAGTAGGTTCAGAGAAGACTTTCAGAGTTGGCCATATAACCATATAGAGAAATCTTGAACCACCCACTGACGGCAATGTGTTTTCAAAAATCAACATGGATTAAAGAAGCTCATTAAAGGGTCATCCAAGGGACGACGCTATGAAATAATTTTGAAATCGGACTGCGGCTCTTGAGGAGATTTTGTCATTTTTTCCTTTTGGTTGCCACGGCAACCTGAATTTCGCACGAGTGACCTAGATCTCAAAGAACTTGAAAGAAGACTGCTGAAAACATTCTTGTGAAGTCTGGTTAAAAATAGCATTTCTGTTAATAAGATATTGCTTGAAGAGTGAACGGCGCAGGAATTCAACGATCCTAAAAATTCACCTCAACTTTACATACCTTATGATGGCGGCTGTAAGGACTTATAGCAGTATGTTAAAGATATAAAAAAAGAAGGAAGACGTTACGGTTATTAATTTGATAAAGGTATATAATGACAGTTTGATAAGTTTAACTGTAATGCTATCGCAATATTTTACTAGCTTTATCCTGTTATAAACATTTCATATTGACTGTAAAGTCGTTAAATCTTAAACCTGTATTATCAACAAATGATTTCCATGAGGTTTAATAATAACTCATATATCACGAAAATTGAAACGCAGTCGCGTTTGCATTTTTTTCAAAGTTTCAGAATGGCTTCACTGTCTTCTCACTGTTAAAATATTTATTTATTTACGACAAGACGTCATAATATAGTGTGCGTTACCTTTTATATCCATTTTTTATCATTTAACAATATCATATATCATCTTTTGCCGCAGAGCATTTGTGTCTCATATTTTCTTGAATAGTCTTACAAATCACAGCAGAATCATGTCTGTTGTTTGGTGTTGGGTCAGACATAGGTCATATTGCGCTTGACTAGCACGAAGTTATTATAAAATTATAACATTGTTTGTATCCATATCTAAGTCTGAAGAATTGTACTATAACATGTACTTAAACGAGTATTTACTTGTTTCAGAATAGCACACAATATACAAAACTTCTCCCTATGTTTCTATCAAAACTTTGCGGTCGGTGGAGACATCCGTGCTATGCAAAACATCTGTGAGAGTGTGTTGACTATTGACATAATGGCTCATTTAAGGTGGCATAGAATGCCTTATGAAAATCTATTCGCGAATATCTTCAATGCGTGTGTCTCTTTTCGTACACTTAGAAAGTATATAAACCTATAAATCTTTGGAAAGGTATTTTAAACCTATAAACAAATAAGACAAAACAGAATATAATTCGTATGACTATAAAAGTCACTAAATGGAATGAAATGTCTTACCATCATCAAGTTTTGACCAAGCTTGCAGCTAAGGGTAACCCAGTGTGTAAAATGCAGAACAGCTTGTACAGGTGGTAATCCTGGACAAAAGTACAACAGAAAAGAACATATTCAAAGAATGTAGCCACGACAGCACCCCACTCGGAAATAGTGGATAATTGTATACACGTCCAGCGGACCAACACGTATACACATCAACTCAGTAGAATGCAATACCGATATTTCAGGAATAACAAAGCGAAACAAAGGAGAATGGGAAAGTAAAACGCAGGGCACCGCCTTGGAACGGTCAGTGGCAAGAACATCACTGGGTGATTGATTTACTTGGGCAATACCTCCACGTATACACATCAACTCAGTAGAATGCAATACCGATATTTCAGGAATAACAAAGCGAAACAAAGGAGAATGGGAAAGTAAAACGCAGGGCACCGCCTTGGAACGGTCAGTGGCAAGAACATAACTGGGTGTTTGATTTACTTGGGCTATACCTCATTCTGAACTAGCACAATTTATCAAAGTACTTTGGTAGTAGTTTGACACTACGATGAAAGTTTGGAAAGACTAGCTAGAAGATGCAATGAAATAAACGTAATAAATACTGTTTATGTAATTTGGGAATACAATACGTAGTAGTTAGTAATCAACCATGACTTAACCTTGTTGTACTAGTTAAATAGTGACATGAATAAAGCTGTTACCAGATATGCGAAGAACATATTGGTTTAAAAAGGTAGTAAGTTTATTCCGGTCTCGAATTTTATATAAAATAATGTTCACGGAAACGAATCCGGATGTCGGGGGAGAAGGAAGACATGATTTAGTATATGTTTTAGTACTTAAGTATTGAATGATACTATTTTGTGAAAAGTGACGATGAGGCTGAAAGGTAAATACTACATATTCTTATAAAAAGACGGTGCAGATCCAATAATATAAGAACATTTATTTCGTTTGTCTCCATAACGCCAATACAACAATTTACGTCAAAGTAAATTAGTTCCTATCCTATTCATTAGAATACTGGTCAGCATGCGGAAATATGTGTGGCTGGTGTGTCCACGTAATTTTACAAAGTTTAAAAATGTTTATTTTAAAAATTCTATGTTGTTAAAAGATCCATATAATGCTAGTCTCTGGTGATTATATTACTAAACATTTATTGTACCGTATTCATCATTTTCAGAAGTATAATGCAACAAATGACACAAAAACATGTAGTGCTGCGTGAAAAAGTCACGCAAAACAGACATCTCTACATGTAAAACATCAAATATTTCCATTAATTAATTTTTGCTTGACTCATAGGGCAATATTTAGTATACATCAATCATTTCATGTCCCCCATATATGTAAAAATGCCTTCAAATCATTTATGTTTTCACCTTTATCCTTATAACTGGCACTGACAAGTATCGATGTGTTTGTATCTATTATCATAGGATGTGTGACAAGCTTATACATGTAGGAAGTGTAAGTATTGCCTTTTATACCAAACTAACCGGCCAATTATCTTTTTGTAAATTTTGGATTTGAATCCCCAAGTTATTTTTAATTTAGATACAATTTTTAACCTTGATTGCGATGTCGGTAACATTTTCTTCATTCCTTTTCGTGATTATTTGCTCGTACTCATTCATTGATAAAGGCCTAAATATAACATGCCGCTATCTTAATGCATTAAGTGCAAACAGAGATTACAAAAAAAAAAATAAAACAAACACAAGACACGTGTCTTAATTTCTTTCAAAGTGCATTTGTCATTTCAGTTTCCCGTCTCTAAATCAGATCAGTTTAATGTAAATGCTTTGAGTGTACTTCATCTTTGTTTTTGTGCATATTTGTAACATACTTGTAGCTCAACCTAAGAAGGTCAAGCACATCATTGAACTTTTACGTTTTTGTACTCCCATTTAGTACAATTATTTTAAGTAAGTGTTTTGAGTTATACTGAAGCAATGCTGAAATACACACACCTTTGACATTCGAAGCATTTGCAAAACATAATAATATGGTTTGTTTATTTTGTTTGCAATATATGTCACTTTAATTGCTTAAATACTTGGCAAGTCTTTATATACACGAGTAGTTTCGTTTGAGTTTCGTATTGCATTAGGAAAGCATATACATGTAACTATCTGGCTTGTTATAAGTTACACGTAATACAATATTTGAGGTATAGGTCAGTCTCACTATTACCTGTCGAACAGCTTCAAATGTTTTATAAGAATCTATGAATTGGCATAAATTAATTCTGAATTATGATCATACAAGAAAACGCATTCTCGCATACCAGAGGTCTACCGTGGTTCCCCGGATGTTCGTCTCGGGATTTTGACGAACCTCTGATGGATGAGAATGAAGAAAACGTGGTCGAATTTATTCTCGAATTTTACCTAAATTTCAATTTAGAAAAGTTATTCAGTTAACTAAAACAAATAGATAGCACAAACAGTTCAAAATTGATTCAGTTTTAGACACGATAACAAGCAGAAAATCATTAAGCAGCCAACATGTTAACTTCAATGGGGATAACCTTGCGGAGATAACTATTTGAACTGTCCTGTACCCGGCTGTTCTTTACTTCATATAACATCTATTGACTTGATAACGTTTTTTCGACATTTTCTAGCACTTCAGATATTCGGAGACTTATAATTCTATAAAGAACTATGTCGATACGCTACTATAATAAAAAAGGGGGATGTTAACTTTTATATAAGAAAACTACAGTTCATTTAATACAACCCGCTGAATCCTTTTCGCTACGTTCAATGTCTCTTTTCAAGACCTAAAATTCTTAAGCCTAGCATGCGTTAGGAACATGCCGATTTCGAAAGAGTGCTACACATAAGCACAAGATCGCAGTTATTTGCCCTTCTACCACAATAAGGAAGTGGTTACGCGGAAAACAGTTCCTCTGTTTGATGGTGAATATTGATGAAGTTTTGAGTGAAAGACCTGCAATAAATGACATAATTGAATAGAAAAGATACGAAATAGTAGGTACATGTACAATTTGACAGAATGGGAAGGTCAAAAGATGCATAACATTTTTTTTATAGGGCCAGGTGTGCTTGTTTGCGGTCATTTAGAGAGTATTCTTCATACGCATGTGAAAGAGCCGGTCAACCCCATGTTTATTGTGGCTGGATTTTTTTCTCTTGAATAGTTCTGTTGAGTGCAGGTATATTAGGGGGTTTGGAATGCATGCAACATTGATATAGAACATATAGTAAAAGTAACTGTAGTCTTAGGCCTGAATACATACTGAAACGCGGTAGAGTAAACGAAAACACGATACTATTGTGAAAGGGCACTATGAAAGGAAAAAAGATTAGGAGACCAGCGGAGGCTTACATTTGATTTGGTAGTGATCAGTCTTTAAAGCGGTACAAACATCCGATTCGTTTCTTCATTTCTTTTGTCCTTGTTGCCTTGTCTGTATGTTCGCTGCTCTGTTGGAACAAGACAATTCTTTTTTGACCCTTTTGCTTGGTTTTAAAAATATGTTTCTGTTTCCTTTTGCCCAGCAAATTACATTGGCTATTGCCATCTCCTTTAGGAAGGAGGGTTTATATTGCGTAACATTTGTTTACATTTGAATCATCCTGTTTATTATTTATTCGCGTCAGAAGGAAATATATACGGGTGTGTTTGTGTTGTTGCTTCTCATTGGTTAATCAAATACGGGTGTGTGCATACGTGTAGTGAGACTGGCTATGCGTGAACAAGATCATGCACTTATTTTAAACAAATCTATTCTTTGCAATTTAAAGTACAAAAGGATTACCTAAAGTTTCAGAAATGTGTATTTCTGAACTTCGTAACGTAAACAGTGTCTTGACATTTAACATGATTTAATCTTGTCTAACATGACGAAATGCAAAGTCATTCATAAACATATGACCTCTTTCTTTTACTATATTTCCTGTTGAGTAAGTTTTTTTTAAGTACAACAGGAAGGAACACTAGGCTATTATCGTAAATATTGTGTGCAATATCAATTAGCCCTTCCCATGAGTATGAGTAGGACTACGGGCAGGCTACATAGGTACGTATAGTGATGGTCTCTACTCTAAATAAAGACATACTTCCTATGCAGCTATTGAGAATATTTTTTCTAAAGTCTGCATTATTTGTTTGTCACTTTTCGCTGCTTACAACTAATACTTTCGGGTTTTTAAGGGAACGTTCGTTTAAAGTTTTTTTAAAAAGATTATACAAGTGTTTAAAATCACTGTTAGATTTTCTTAATAATCTCGTAAGGATGTCGCTTTTACATAAGTTGTTATGGGAGAACATCTATTCGAATTATATACAATTAGATATAAATTTCTGAACGACGGCAATCATAATGAAAATAGATATTTTTAAACGTAGTTCACCACGACCTTCATAAAGATATTCAGTTTCGATTCAAGTGTTCTGATCTGCACAAGTTCAATGAATGTATTTTTTGACTTATCTCTCGCACGTCTAAACGGTAAATAAGCTTGGCGATTCTTTCGAAAAATTGTCAATCTTTGGCTAACTGTATGTCGTCCTGTCTGCATCATGACTTACAGAATGAAAACGCTTGATACATTTGAATTGTTTAAGCTACTTAATAACATTTGCGGGCTAAAAAATAAATATCTTCATTTGAAGATAGCTTGAAAATATACGACATCTCTAATCAATAATACCCAGGGTCTCAAAGTCATTTATCCTCTTTCAAAGTATTGCTGTTGCAATTTAAATGGATACGTTACAAAAATATGTCAAAAAATTAATACCAAAGGAAACAGTCACCTTCAAATGCTATTCGTTATTGATTAAAAAAAAAATAACCCAAACATTTAAATCGCCCGATCATGAAATGAGAATAAAACATTGTGACATTTTGAAGACATTTTATTTTATGTATACTTCACACCGTACGATAACAGCTATATATATATCTAATATTTCATATATATTCTAGTCCTAAAAACTTATTATGACCGATTAACCGTTCACAAAGAGCAATGATGTTGAAAATAGATATTTAGTATATCAAATGTTCCTTACCTTTTCTAATTTAGGATAAGATGTTTCTATATGAGGAAACAGACCCACTGGGATAAAGCATTTTTAAATGGTATTATCAACTTCAACCTGTAATTTACTACGATAAGTGTAAATACATTTAATACCTGCGTGAAGGGTATTGTAACCTTTGAATAGGATTTCGTTCGTGTATTTACTTATATCAAAGTATTGGAGAATGCATTACATAAAGCATTACACACACAGACACACTCAAAACCTATCACGAAAACACATCTCATGACCGTAAAAAACATAAGAGCTTGGCATAATATCATAAGATACACCGACTCGCATTAATAGAAAGCTGTCCTAAAGCGAAATTTGTCGATATGCTTTTTCTCCATTTTCACAACAAAGTAACAAGTGTAACAAAACAATTTGCAAATTGATAATCAAATATGTGTCTTATGCCATACAGATTTGGTGCATTGTCCTTATTCTTTAGTGATGTCAAAAAATATTAAGTAAGAACTCATCTAAATATAGTAACACAAACTGGTTCATGACGCCGTAGTTGACAGATTATGCACTTCCAGACATTTAACTGACGGATGAAATTGTAAATCACATGGCTTTAAAATATCCGGAAAGATATTTGATGTATAGGTTCATTAACATGCAAGTCAGTTCGTCCATCATTGGGTAGGATTTTTTTCCGACAGACATTTTTGATAAATGTTTTGCTTTTAACAACTTGACTTAACCTCCTACACCAATCGAATTCTTCAGTTAATCAACACAACGAATGCGTTTCCATATATTTTAATCGATTAAGCAAGACTGACATTAATTGTTATGTCATGAATGATGACATGGTTTACCTTATTGATTTTCAGTAGCATTTCCTCGTTGCCTCTGGTTTGAACAAATTGTGGTTGCATACATATTATTTAAATGTTACGTAGTATGATGTTTTCTGACGTTCAAATTTCATATTTACTACTCTTTTAATTTTATAGTTTTAATGACACTAGCTTTATATTTGCGCCTATTTATTGTTAAGTGATATATTACATTTAGGAAATGACAATATGATCAGTTCAGAGTAAAGATTGAATGTTTGCATCTAGCTGTAACCAAGTATGTTGTGTGGCCCTATCTGTATCCATGTCTTTTTTTTAGCAGAACCATACTATACACACATTTAATAAACTCCTAAAGGACCAAAAGCTATAACAATACTGGAAGACAATTTATGGCCGTCGCACTGCACAGCTGTGATAGTTTAAATATTTAAATTTCCTTTGGAACCATAGAAACAATAAAATAAACTAATAGCAACCTGAAGGAATATTTGCACAAAATCTAACTCAGTCATGTGGATAGTAAAATTGTAACTACGTTTGAGAGTTATCCTTAGTCTAAGCCTATATGAACTAAATTGCATACCCTTTGGATACCTTAGAACATTAAAACGTAATAGCGATGTGTCTCTTCCACGCTTCCGTAGGAAAAGCATTCATTTCTTGCATACCAAACGGGGATTTCCTGTATTTTTACCGGTGATGACTCTCGTGCTGTAAATGACGTATTACGAACTACATATATGTAGAAGATTTATGTTGTAATTTACATTTTATTTCATAAAACAGAATAAAAATCCAATACCTTGACAGTTCCTTTCTGTTTCTGGTAGATATATAGTATAATTCGCGATTCAAAAAACGTTATTTTATCAAAAATTCATAACGTTACACTGCAACTGATAAAACAAAACCGGAACTAAACGTTGTTATTTGTCTTTGATTTCCTGTTTACGGACATTGGTTTCCCGCGCTTTCTTTAGATACTCTGCTTTAGTTCGAATTGTAAGAATTAGTTCTAAAAAGAAAAGCTGTTCGATTGATTTTATTTTTATTTTTATTTCTTGAATATGGTATGCAAGAAAAATATTATATCACTAATCATAGGTGCAGATTGGAATATCCGGCTCTCGGGTAACTGTTTACGCGGTAACTCGGCTACAGTTCGTTACCGCCTAAACAGTTATGCTCGAGACCGGAAATACCCCCAGTGAAAGAATCTTATATTCCGTCATTGTGAAGATACGGTCAGTGTTTGTCCTCGTGCTGTATAATTGCAATGAATAGAATTTGGCTGATCTGGACACAAATTAAAACGACTCTAAGCACAAAGTGTCAAAGTCTGAAATGAGACACTCCTACGGTGCAGGAATGTTGATTCATGATAGAGATTTCACTTTTTATGTTATAGAAATATAATAATACATATGCATAAGCGCGGTTTTTATTACGATTACTGGTCATAGACAGAACAGACTAAAACAAACAAATGAATACGTTTTAATTATAAGGTGGAAATTATGTAGTTTCGTTCAGTGACAAGAAAGCAGGGGATTTAATTATAATAATATGGGTAAATTTTGTCCTGATACATCCAAACGGGTTTCCTATTGATATTTTGGTTAAGCATTCATCACTAAACTGTCCTCATATTGAGTAAAATGTGACTTTGGTAATGCACTCGTATATCGTCCTGATGCCCTCTTAATTGTCCTAAATATTAGGTAAATTAAAACTTTGATACCCGGTCATTTTATTTGCACGGTATCATTTATCTGTATGCCGAATATTTGCTTAGGGTCCTAGTTTGTAACCTTGCTGGTTGCTGATATGAACAATTTAAATATGTCGGAAAATACCTTAAGTTTATGTTAGAAAATAGGTCCGTTTTAAACTATTTCTCAAAATAACAAAAACTACCTTCACTCACATCCACTGAATTTATAAGATACGTTAAATGAGGTGAAGTCAGTTTTTTGCTACGCATCTGACACTTACCATACATTAATAAATTGTACATATGAAAATAAATTTATTTGTTTGTTAACAAAATGGGCTAAAATTTCCCATGCCGCTGATATATATTAAAATTTTCGTTTCAATCTTCATTTCTGGATAACACTCATGCTTTATAAGCTAATTAGAATTTAACGCTGTAATTATGGATCAATTAAAGTGTTGTCAGGTACTTTGTTTTCAATTATATAAAAAAAAGTATGTAAATAAATTAGTCATTACAAGAAGGTGAAAAAATTATGTTTAAGGCGGCACACCTAAAGCATTTACTTTCTCCAACTGGAGCATGTATCTAATAGTACATTAGACGTTTCTGCACTAAGTAAGGACAGGTCACGGAAAGGCTGCTAAGAAGTTAAACGAATAATATATTATTCTTAACGCGATCGTTTTCTTCGTTTATAACTACAAATCGTGTTTTTTTCGGTTAAAGTTTCTGAAAAATATTCATATTCTTTTTAATAAAAATGTAATTAAATATAGATTATAAATCTCATAATTATAATGATATTATGACTATTACTTTAATTTACAATAATAACAATTTTATTATCTTTTATTATTATCATTATTATTATTGTTATTATTATCATTATTACCAGTTTTAATTAGTGGTGTTAGCATACCGTGTTTTATACCGTTATTATCATTATTATTATTACATAGCTGTATTATTATTGATACAATATGTAATCTTTTCCGACAAAAATAAAAAGAAATGCAATATTCAATAATGCGCTTTTCTCATTTGCATATCTTTAACAGTAAGACTTTCGCAAATTGTGTCTTCTAGACAATTTGAATATAGGTACAAAAAATGACTAACGTCTCAAAGATCACATCGTAATACAGTCATCAACACAAGTCAAACACGTGCAGTGAACACTTTATGTCAATTAAGTGTCTATACCCTCAGGATCAAACGTGGACATGGCCATGTAAGAAACATATATATGACCACAGAAAGTGATACGGCGACACACCCAGTACTTAAAATAGAAATAAAAGAAATATGTGATTCCCTGAAGGAGAACATGTCTTGCAGTTTCCTTGCAAATAATATACTCTCAAATTTGTAAACCCTTCCCAAAAAAAGGGATCGCTCATGGTGACAATTGCACTAATTATGCCTTACATACACTAGTACAATTAACATGCATGTGTATTTCGCAAGATGATAGTACTATTTCATTATTGTCCTGGCCAATCACATATTGTTTCCGGATATAAAGTATAGTTATCGATTATTGTATTACCATAATTTTTACAAGGTGAAAAAATAAAAAGAACATAACCTATGTACTTAGATTATGATAAATGTTTATGTAAATTGATGACGGAATTAAAATTCTATTTCCTAATACCAAGCATGAGTGTCAAATGTTACAATGTTTCTTTATTTCATTTTATGATTTTTATCTTTTTTGAAACATTTTAACAGCCATTTTTGCAGTCGAAAGGAAGTGTAAAGAAATATCTTAGACGGAAATGTATATTTTTATTCAAACCTTATCATTTGCACAACTATACAATTATGCGTTATCTAAATCTGTGCCAGTCTGATCCTTACATAAAATATGATGTGTCATACTTTACCTACTAGCTCAAAAATTGAATGTCAATAATTAAAATAATCATGCCAGAAATAATGAGATCATACATGTGAAGCTTATTAATTATTAATCATACTATTTTGATCCTTAAAACTCAAACAAATCGATCAATAATTTGTCAAATGAAAGCATGTTAATTGAATGCATATAGATACAGTTATACGCATTCTTTCATGAGTCAGTTCAGTAGACACTTCCAGGCTTTAGTGCTTTCGATTATAATCATGTTGCTATATTAAAATCCAGAACAGGAAAAAAACAAATGTTTACAAAAAATACCTGAATGATTTAGTTTCGGCATTATTTATGGTCTTTTAAGATCCTAAAACATTACCATAGATAGTAAAAATTGTGCACCATTTGAAGGTTCATGTTAATTCTCTGTCTATAATATATTATTATACTTCCTTACATAAAGCGTGTGAAATAAACGTGTATTGACCTGTGAAGCTGGAATGCAATTCGCTGCGTTAATGACAACAAAATCATTTGTACACATATTCAACAAAGTTGCGGGCATTGAGAGGAAGCCTAAAAGATGTACGAATTTCGTATTCATACCTTTGTCTAATGGTTCTCTTGTGTGATGGCGGTTGCAGTGAGTTAGATAGTTTTCAAGATTCATATAAAAACACAGATCTCACCCAATATAGCCCACTCCGTTGCCAGAAGCAAGTGTTTAATCCGTACATGTTTCATATTGAAAGCGGACCATGAATCTCACATTAGACGACAAATTTCCATTTCAAGCCTTTATCTCGCGGGTGTCAACTATTCTAACGGTTCAATTAAACTGTTTGTATTTTTGCAGAAGCAATTTCATTTCCTTCAATGTACCTTTCTTTGCAAAGTTTTACACCTGCTCAACTAGTGGTCTTTTCATTTATGTGATCATTGGTTTCATGTGGTTCATTTATTAATATTCAGAATTTTGAGGTACAAGCTCGAATTGTCTACTTAGTGTCTACATTACAAATTTCTACTTAGCATCTCAAGATTGCGAGTTACACAAGTCCAAATTTTGAGTTGATAACTCCAACTTTCGGCTTAGATCGTGCACTTTTATCCGCAAACTTTAAACGTATGTTCGTCTGTGAAAGGCCAAATATGTTTACTGGCTACTTTTATTGACTCGCAAGATAATAAAAATGTAAAGTAGATCTGGAATCCTATTATAGGCAATATATGTTCAAGTCCGTACATGCTGGGTGCTGGCTATTGATATGTAGGTAGATGTATCTGTGTTACTAATATAATTCGAAATTTCAAGTAAATAACACGAAATTTCGACTAACGTCACTTTAAGTTTCAAGTTTATAACGCGAAATTTTAAATTACCTGATCGAAGTTTCGTGTTAGCATCCCAACGTTTCGAGTTTATAAATAAAACACTCATGACATTATTTTCTTCCGTATAAATTATGCGACAGCATCAACAAGTATTTTGCCGTTTTACCTCTAAGTCTAAATTTAGCCACTGTGTTGTTGCTTGCGCAGATGGAAACCTCCTTTTAGTTATTCAATCAACAGCTTTCATGACCTCCGAATGATTGTCGATGTCAACAATAATGTTAAGAAAGAAATAGTTCTCTCTCTTGAGAGAGGGAGAGTTTTGTTAGAGTTAACGAAAACTTCTTAACATCGACCTTAAAGCAAATTAGACAATTTCTTCAGAAGATGAATTTCAAAGAATTGTAAATCCCTGTGTGCTAATAAGGACTGAACTTGTAATTGAATGTGCCAACCCTAAAATCATTATATCATGCCTTATCACTGGTTTATAAAAAGAAGAAACAGCCGTAGGGATATTTCTTGAGCAGATTTGGTTAACATTTAAACAATACGTCACCACTTTCTGAATTAGTCCGTATATGCCTCAATAGGAAGACTATTTAATGAACTAAACAACCTCTATATGGCTTTTATTAAATCAAAAGCTTTCTTCCTCGTTGGATTTGGAACTGAACATTTAAAATGTTGCTAGCATGTGTTTTTATACGGCGTTTCATACTGACAGCTTGGTGAATTGATATTTGATCCTAAGAGTGGAAACATCAGGCACGGGATTGACCGAGTTCATGTATGAACATTTCACGTAAGCACTTAAAGGAAAATTTCAATGAAAACAATAATTAAATGCTATAAAATTTCAATTTGCCGACAAAACGCAAATTTGTACAATGGGTTACAAATGTTCAATGGTTTCATTCGTTGCGTTAAGTAGGTTATCATAACCTGAGTCACATTTGCTACCATGTGCACTGACATAAATGTGTATTTAACGTTGATGTGTACTATCAAGTGTTTTATATAATTCATAAATATATAATAGCTGTTTAATACACTAAAGTTACTTGGATAACGAGAATTTAAGATAACGAATCATTTGATCTCCCATAGCTAGACACGCAAAAGTCATTACTACAGAAATTTCATCTGACTTTTTTATCACAAAAGTGCAATTTGTCAGTTTGACAAGGCATCGAGAACGCAAAACTATAAATCGGCCGTTTCGTGACAAAACCCGCACTTGTGAAAAACGATCAAATTAAAGGTAATAAGATATTGGCAAAAACATTCTTCTGACGTTCGAATGTGAAATGTTAAGAAGTTATCTTCACTATTGCAAGAATTACAATTTTTTTAAGTAAGTCAATGAACAACTTGAGAACATGACGTCAATGACATTGTGAAAGCATTTTGTCGTCATCGTACATGTCATGTATATTTGCGTGTCATTTATGCGGCAATTTATGAGTAGCGTTAAACTAGCATCACATATCCCATAATTTTAACAGACTGGTTGAAAACATTTATACCGAACAATAACTGTGTATTTTTGGTTTCATAACGCTTTAGTTACAAACCGCTGTCTTCTCATTGCGTATGGGTTGCTTTAAATTCCGTTGTCATAACAACATAAATAACATTTATTTTTAAAATAACATACCAGTTGCTAATCATGAATCACAAAATTACATTCTAACACGACCAGCGAATAACCTACATACATGTAGAGCAAAATCTATCTCGGGTTATTCTGCAATAAACCACTCGCATGCAATGACGTCTTCCGATCCAGGTGCGTAGCACTGTCGTAAAAAAGTAGTTACCATTTTTGCTAACACTGTTGATACTAGCATGTTGTGTTAGAATCGAAATAACAAGTTCCCAAGTGTGATTTATCGTAGAATAACCCGAGCTTTTTGTTCTTATGCGAAACAATATATCACACAGGCCGACGGCCTTCGTGATATATTCTTACGAATAAGAACTCAAAACTCGGGTTATTCTACGATAAACCACGTTTGGGAACTTATTATTTCTTAAATATACTAGTTTTTAATATTTATGATGAAAATAGTTATATTAGGTCATTAATACATATTTTCTTCTCCTGGAATGGTTCATACAGTCTATGTACTATTTCAAAAGATAGGTTAATAATCTCAAGTTTAAAAACAACAAACTTTGAAAAGGCAAAATTGTACATTCATCAATAGATTTTAAAGGTCCATAATGCTTAACATTATTATCTTAAAAACATATGAAACAGTTTTCTAAATAATTGTTATGCATACTTACATGGTTAGTATTGCACATGAACTGTTACAGTTAGAGCCATAAAGGAAGGTAATAAAAATAAAACATTCTAGTACATACAGCAATATCCAAACATTTGACAATTGTTAACTAAATAGGATTTAACAAGAAATTAATGTATTTTATGCTCATATCGGAAACTGTGGCAGCCACATTTTAAACAAAGGCATTATGAGTCTTTAAGTTTTGATAACATGAGTAGCATAACGAATATAAAGCGTTGACCAAATAACTGGTTTGAAAACCCCTTCTGACATGTTTTACCGACTTTTACGTGAAAACATATATATAAATATAGATTCTCTCTTTTATTACACAGTCATTCCTGCAAAGTTTCTTCCTGAAAAATAATATACACACAGTACACAGTATCATGGATATTTACACTTCAGTACAAAACAAAAATAATTTGGATAAGAAATATTTATCACATTGCTACTTTGGTCACAGGTTTTTAACATTTATCCATTAGGTATCAAACGTTTAGTATGCCTTGGCGGCCAGTACCCAATATATCATGCAAACAGATATAAGTAATGCACAGTTCAGTGACGTGGTTAGAGTACGTACATGAAGTATCAATGCCTATGATGTCTTATATATATAAGTTATAATAGAATGTTTCAGTCGCCAAACTGGCTATAAGATAACCTAAATACTGAACCATTTTCTGTGCAAAGATAAAAATTCTTTGATTCTTTATATTGCAGTAACATTTAGCATTTATTTTAATGGAATGGATTATATTTACAGCCAATATTTAGAAACAGGATTGTAACTAATTACTTTTGTGGTAGAATCTTTACCCTTATTCATCAACATTAAAGTCTAAAACGTAGACATAAGAGCTGTAAATGATCAGTATTTCATGATTTTATTGTTTGAATCTGATCACGAGAGGTAATGAAAAGTGCAACACCCCTCACAGCCACTGGCAGTGGCCTAAGCGACATATTCTATTGTAGCAAAATTTAATGTACTCCATTACCTCAAATGACCAGAAAATATAACAACACTGAATCGAAATATGAAGAGACATTTTACAGTCGCCACAAGGCACTTAAAGACTACTGTTATGATATTTAATAATATCTATAAAACATCTTTTGGGAACATAGAACACAACCAAACAAAATATAGCACACCCAGTACCCAGTTTGATTGAGTTTGTTCATGAGAGGTACTGAAAAGTGCAACCGTAATGAGATTTTGTTGAACAGCTAGTAGCTCAAGCAAACGTTTGTAGTAGCTGGAGCAAAACATTACTTTCCATTTTGATACTATCACACAACAGACATTTATTCTTATACGACCATGACACAGTGGTCTGGTAGCAATTTATTTTCGTATTATTAAGACAGGCCGCCGATTTGTAGCGTGAAGGAGAGAAAGGAAGTCGGTAAAAGTGACAAGGAACGAAATTTACAAAAAAAAGTTTGTCATTTATTTTATCACTTCCTCTTTGCAATGTCTCCATATATTTTATACATCTGTAAAAAGCTCTTATCCATCTTTCAATGCTGACAGTTTCACATAATGTAGGTGGCAGTGCATCCAAAATATCTTGGATGCATACCTTGTCTCCGACATCTTCTTGTCCGTTCACCTTAATAACAAACAGACCATGTATCTGATGATTTATATTAGTTTATTTATAGAGTAAGATGCTAATTTTAAACTTCTTACAACTCGTAAAACATTTCACAGAAATGTAAATGTCTATGTTTTACAATATGAAATTAGGCTTTTGATGTTGCACTTCAGGCATTGATTATTTGTCTTATTTACATTAAAATCTTTATCTGTTTAACAAATATGCATCGACATACGTCATGATAACTGCTAGATCTCAGTCAACAGTGTGTTTATAAACGGAAATTTAAGAAAGTGTTTAATTAACAAAGAAGGATATGTATGAGGAAAACACATCATATTTAAGCGAAGGTTAAATTGCAAAGTAGATTAATTTGTTTACTTCCCTATGTCTCTCCTTCATTAGACACTTAAAGAAATTTCTCTTTAAAAACCTTATCGGTGGTGTCTAAGGGATTCATGTACATCATAACTCTGATAAATATGTATACCGAAAAGGTGTTTGTTTCGGTTGATTGTTATAAGTAAAGACTTTATGGACAAGGCAAAAACCAAACAAATGTGTGAACTTTTCCTAACTCAACTGAAGCAATTCTTTAGATATAGATGTGTAATAGAGTTCCGCTTAAGCCGGTGCTAGAGGGCGTGAGAGGTGTTGCACATTTCATTACCTCTCAGGAACAGACTCAATCAAACAGAATCGGCTATTATTTTGCTTGGTTGCATTCTTTGCTTCCAAAGGATCTTTTTACAGATTTTATTATTAAAGTTTTTTTTTTTAACATTTTCTTTGCGCCATGTACACAGAATTGCAAATGTTTCTTCTTAACAAGCTGTTTACATAAAAGTACATGTAGCTACATTTTACAGAAAATATACAGCTGGATACTGAATGTACTGTATGTTTTCTGAACTTCGTATTCGCAGTAACGATATTTTCTGACTTGAATTGATGCAAATGTAATATGTAAAGTGAATGTTATTCTGCAGACCCTTGAAATCCAAAATGCGGTAGCGATTTTGTCCAAAAAGTCGATAAAATCTCGTTTTTGAATGTTCCATGTGCACCGCCGTATTAACACGTCTATTGTTTTTGTACTTTAAGCATGTGTAATGTTGAGTTCTGTTCAACCCGGGGCTAGAGGGCGTGGATGGTAGCAATGCATTTCCACTACCGTCCATGAACAGGCTCGATCAAACCGTGCCTGCAACATTTTCATTTTTGTCGTGTTGAGCGACCTGTGGAGATTCCGCTTTTTCTATTTTGGACATATATCAAACCGAGAATGCAGTTTCCTTAATTATTTCCACAATTTAACTGACATGGTAGATTTATATATTTCATGAATTTTATTTGATGCATACACAACAGCACATGCTATATTTTCACTATATATATTTAGTCTTATTGTATATGCAACCTATTAAAATAGAATGTAGAATAAACAGTGATATATATATATATATATATTCATATACGACATAGAGCGCTCAAATGTTGTTGTTGTTGTTTTTTTTTTTTTTATTTGAAGTCGGCACTTCCCACGTTCGGATTCTCATCAGTTACAGTTACGAAAGACGATGAATTGTGATAGGAAATTTTATTTGATTGCTACTTGTAAATACAGTAAACAGTTTAATAGGTCACGCGTGCATTTGCATAAAATAGCAACTGACATTATTTGCAGGAAAGCTTACATTTGCATGCACGTGCTAGTAATTTTAGTAAGAAATTATAATAGATGTACAAGACTCTTTCACTGGCTAAATGTGCAGATTGACATATCTGGCTTGCGGGTAACTGTTTAAACGGTAACAAGGCCGAGTAACCGCTTAAATAGTTATCATATTACCTGAGAGCCCTATATTTTTATCAACACCGACAAACAGTGACTGAATTTTTTCGTACATACAGAGTATTCTGAAATAAAATAAAACGAATGCTTTTAAGAAATATTTTAGTAGTCTGTTCATGAGAGTTAAAGGAAAATGCACCCTCAGCCCCTCTCCCACCCCTAACGACCCTTAGAACCAGCTCGTTGACCTCAAATGACCAGAAAATATAACAACACTGAATTCATGTAAGGGGAGATTTTTTATGGCGGCCACAAGACAAGTCATTTTATGTTTTACATATAAGTAAAGAAATTTTACAAATTTGCTTTTTGATGGTTAAGGATATCCTGGTTGTTTGTGGGTAAAAATAATAGGACATGTTTTTATTACACGTGGAAATCGAGAAAATGTTTGCAACATTCATTACTGTCAGTTGAAACTAACTGACTGTACAAACCTGTTAAATATTTAGATAGTACACGCCCTTAAGTACTACAAACGTACATATGCACATACGTACATACATACATACATACATACATACATACATACATAAAAACATATCTATGGGATTCTTGGAATGTTGCTTTCTCTCTTGTATATCTATTCCTGTTTCTTTGTATAAATAATTTAAGTAAAAAAAAAACAATTCAAAATGAAACAATTTTAAATAAAAAATATGTTATTTATATCTCATACAATATGCAAACTGAATATCACGACGACCTCTGAGTCTAAATGCCGGAGGTTATTATACTGCTAATGTATCTCTTTTATATGTTTTAAAATTAATGACAACTTTTAAAGTCACTTTTATTTTGGTTTGCAACGAACGCAATGTGTCACCTTACATGATTGTATTGCGCATAGGTAAATCTGTAGCTGAATCATATTAAAATGAAGAGGAGTATGAAGAGTATGATTCAGACAAATGTACGAATGATCTATGACATTGTGACACTGAATTCTTACGTTCGAGTAAGATTTATTGTTGTTTATGTCATTTACCTTTCTAGTAGATACTTGAAAATAAAACTGATATATGAAAGATAAACCGACCTGCATCAGCCTAAATTGGTTTCGAATCTGTTTATGGTATGTTATAAAAAATTATAAGTGAACAGAATGTATATGATGTCTCTAATACTAAACTAGTCCCCAAATTTATAAGTGGATAAATTTGGCAATCATTTGCTTCATCAGGAGTTTCTAGACCGACATATTAAGATTTTTCAGGCTTAAAGAGATGCAACTTATGACTTGTTAAGCAAAATCGGCTAATATCAACGTCCGTTTTAGGCAGAACAACAGACGCCATTTTTAAATGTCGTCAGTACTGGTATTATTCCATTGTGAATATAGATGATAAATAATTACTTGCGCTATACCCTACTGTAACATGCAATCTTAACAAGATATTAAAATAACGGAAGATGGAAGGGCCGAAACCTTTCTTCCATCAATTTCATTCGATAATTTGGATTTATGAACGATAATCAATGAATTTACAATGTTCTGACCGAAGGAGTTTGTAAACAGGTGTTCATTTCTGAATCAAATGGCGGTCTATACCATAAAATGTAACTCGGTAGGACGTTCATCTGATTGGGGACGAGTCCCAACATTGCAACTTGATTTTGGCAATGATCTTTTCATGACATAGAAGACAGTTACACAACAAGTTTAGTTGGATCTACCTTTTGTCGAGCCCGTTGTCGGTGAGCTCGACAGAGTTGTGACAATGGCGGTTCGGTGTATGTGCGTGCGTGTGTCCGTGCGTGCGTTCGTCTGTCCGAGTTTGTCCGGGCTGTAACTTATCAATGGATCAAGGGATTCTTAAATAACTTGGCACATATGTTTGCCTAAACGGCACGGTGTGTTGCGTGCAAGGACCAGATTGGTAGCTTAAAGGTCAAGATCTTTGAGGTCAAAGGTCAAAACTCTGTGCTGTTTTGCTTGTCCAGGCTGTAACTCAACCATGGATTGAGAGATTCTTATATACTTTGGCACAAATGTTTGCCTCGATAAGATGATATGTAACAACCAGATTGTATGTTAGTCCTTTTGACAGCTTGCGGGCTCGACATGTTGCCCATGGGCATCTAGTTCTTCTTTGCATGTAAAGTTTCTAATCAGGATTCAATGTCTTTTTATTCTCCTCTGCGGTTAATATCACAATTTGATAATAAAAGAAGGTAGTGTTGTTTTAATAAATATATTAAGTTAATTAATAAAATAGTCATTAAATATGCGAGTCATTATTGGATTTATTATTTGGCCTTGAACTATCGTTTGGGCCGAGTCTTAACGGCCTTAGACTTGTCAAATTGCAGAACCAATATGAAATCATCTAATTAATAACATTACGATACTGAAACAAACTTAACACGCCATCGAATCATGTATTACGAATAATAATTCACCAGTTTTAGATTTTATTTTATTGTTTTATCTTTCAACGTGCTTAATTCGTACATTACCTATGACATTTTTGATTTCTGAAAGCAATGACTTATTGAATATGAAATTATGCCTAGCTTCCACAAACATCTGGTGTCTAGATATGATTATTGGGGAGCTGGAAATTGGTTTGTGAATATGTAGAATGAAATTCAATTTTGTGGCTGAATTTGACAACCCAAAATTTCATACAAGTTAAACGTTTCATAGTGAAAGTGAAGTAAGTAGTTTTCAACTTAACTAATAATGTATTTACCCAATTTTAAAAACAAACCTGAAATCTCCAGTTCTTACAAGGGAAAAGAGGCGGTCCGGTACTGAACAATACAAAATTTATGTTAGGACCATTTATAAAGCATTTAGACCTGAGCACGGCGTGTCATGTCTAAAGCATGACAGAAAGGGATAATACTACGAGCATTGTCTTCGAGACAAGTTTCACCTTGTTAATTGCATAGTTTTCAAAAATGCCTTTTATTGTTTTTTTTATTAAAATAGTGTTAAAAACTTATTGACAAACAGATCATCGGGCGAATAAATGGAGAAAAAAGCAGCATTACCAAGAATTGCCTACAATTTGAGTGGCTTAGGGGAACATGTGTTTGGCACTTGACTGGTGGTTTTTGTAATGACCATAAGGCCAGGTTTGAATCAGAGGAGCATCTAGTCCTAATGTAAGTCAACTACGAACAAAGCTTTATATATACGGGAGGATTTGAAACTGTCTTTAATCTTTGTCAAATAATGTATTCACGAGTATCATGAGAAATTCAGGATTATAAAGATGAGACAAATGTGTTAGACAAACACTAAAACGACAAAATATGAACTAAATAACCCAAGGATCCAACGATTATTTCAATTCAGTTAAATGTAATGTAAAAATGAATGTTTACTTAGTTCTCGATACGTGTATTAGTTTTCATTCAGATGGATCGGATTTTTATTTAAGCAAGTGTTCATTCTCAAACCAGTATTACTATCAATGATTATTGATTCATTCAGCTTTGTTTGAATAATTAACACAAAAATCAGAAGTAACCGACTGTGGACTTATTTCAACTGGTTCTGGTAATATTTCAAGATTACCCGCCATTATATACTAACAAATTAAATGAACTGCGGACTGAAAAGGATTTTCGCCTTTCATTACGTTAGCAGAAACCACTATGAATACCACGACTAAAAAGGTATCTTAATATGTTTCACACCTACACATAAAAGTAGTGTATATACCTCTTTTTAGTTACCCTGTCTAACAAAAAGAGACAACTGCTAATCCTGTTTTTTAATTAGTTTAGGGGAGTTGAATATTTTTGTGTCCATAACTTTTGTTTTGGTTTTACATGACACATGTGTTGTAGTCAGAGATTTTTTACCTTGGATTAGCAGAAGTATCTGTGGTTTATGCTGTTAATAAGATAAGGGTTAACGAAGAAAATGTATTTTAGCATTTTAAATATTAGTTTACCTATACTGATATTGATTCACTGTATAAGTACGAACTGTGTCATTCATTTCAGAGGTAATACTTTACTGTAGGTACATACTATGCATACAACCACACCATACCACACACACACACACACACACACACCACCACCACCACCACACCACAATACATCACACCACACCACACCACACCACACACACACACAACATACACGCATACAAACACAAACACACACACACGCATGAAACATTCACAGTCTTATATCATAATAATGTATCATTTGCCAAAGTTTTTTTTATAATAGTTTTACTGTGATTTATCAATACTTTTATTTAAACAAAGAAAGTTAATTGTGTAACATTTACGGTATGAGACATATGAAGTCACTTGTAATTCTATATAGAATGGCCATTTACCTGTATGATATGTGCTATTTTATGTTTGTATATGTGTATAAAATGTAAATGGATGAGACTATAATAAATGATCTAATCACAAAATGAAAAAATAAAACAGTTATATTTTCACATAAATAACGTTTCTGTTTACAAGCATACCCACTAACGTGATACAAAATTGACAAATGACCGTTTAAATGTCTAATGTTCGTCTGAGAGTGGTTTTCTTACGAACTCGCAACACGTTTGGAGTTAATGATGCCATTGTTCATTGCTTTGTTTTCTCTGTTCGCAAAATTATATACCATCATGAAAATATCTGCAATATTTTAGCATTTTTTGTGTCGTAATTTTCTACTGCGACAGTTTAATTATTATAAATGCTAAATGAATAATAAACCTCCGCAACAGTAAACAGTGCGACTACGTCAACGTCGCTTAAAAATTTACGTTTACGTGCGTTAAGTCAAATATTTAAATAATTTATTATCCAAGAAGCATCCATTATGAAATATGATATCAATATGTGGATGTGTTAGATTAATTGTGACATTTTTAAAAACTTTAACAAGTTATCCTGTTGATCATGTAGATATATATATATTTCTAAGAAATCTATTTTCTTTATTAAACCACTTTTGTCTTTTCAATTAATCAGATAGAAAGCATTAATGCTTCTTCCATCTTGTATCATTTTAACTATCGTGAAAGATATTAAATTTTAAGGAGAACGCATAATAAACACCATAGCGGTTAGTAAAATAATGTATCTCCACGAATATTTGTTTGTAGGACAATTAAAACATTTAAAAGAGAATTTGTCTTGCAAATAAGTTGAATAATGCTACAGTATAATTTTATTACAGTACATCTATTGACAATATCAAGGAAAAAAAGTACATTTACCAACAGAGAGCGTTTATCAGGTGGAAGGGGGATTGTTCACAGAACAGAACAGAATTTATTACAGACTTGTACATAGCACATCGTCTACATAACAAACAACATATCATTGTAATGATAATAATGTTCACACTAACGTATACTGCAGTATATTGATATACATATACTGACAACGTATACTGCAGTATATTGATATACATAATAAATAATTATACTGACAACGTATACTGAGTTATGCTATTGTACATGTTTAACTAAACATTTGGGGAAGATATTTGGGCAAAGAACAATGGGATGCGTCAATACCTGGCATACGTTAATAATATTGAAACAAATAATATTTTTTGTTCATTCGATCTTTTGGTAAGTAATGAGAGTGTTTTAATAAGCGGAGAAGAATGAGGGAAGGGAATAGAGTAATGCATGTATATTTTGACAATATGTGTAATTTCACGTTATATGCTGTGTCCCTTGAAAACTTAACAGGAGTAATTCGTATAACAAAATAGAGCAATTTGTAAAACTCTAAAGGACTATAACTTTTCCTTCGAGCATGGTTCACATATTAGGTTCCCTGGTCCCTGTTAAGTTCCCTGTAAGGCTGTATATCTTACAATACATCTCTTTTTGTTTTTGTTTGAGCCAGATCCCTTATAAAGTGTAAGAGAAATTATCCAGACAAGCCTTTCAAACAGGCTCCATGCAAAATTTCAACATTTAGTCCTAACCGAGCTAGGTAACATTCACCAATCTGGAAATATTCCAAGGACATGTAAAATATGCACAAATTTTATTTATGATGATAAACATTTCTGTGAACTTTGTTCTGGTCGCTTGAAAAAAAACAAGCAAATTCGATGAATTGGAATCCCCCGCCGAAAGGGTCAGAGTTGAGGAACGGCAAAAAAATATATCCTGCAAAAGGTTAAGAATGTTACCAAGAAGCAAATAATTTCATTAGTCAAATCAAATTAAAAGAAAATGAATGGTTTGTTTGGGTGGGTGGGGGGGGGGGGTGAGGATACAACAGTTTACATGTTGATTATAAATATTGGTAGAAAACGAAAAATGAAAAAAAAAAAAAAAAAAAAAAAAAAAAAAAAAAAGGGGGGGGGGGGGGGGGTGAGTGAGGGGGAAGGGGTTGACCAATGTAAGGTGGTGACCAGGTGTAGGTACACAACATCACATGTTTATAATAAATGTGCATGGAAAAGAATGGAAGAAGTTTAATGAAATTCTTCCAATTGGTTGGTTTGTTATGTACAGATCTGTGGATTTTTAAACAATTAAAGGGCAATAACTAAATGGAAAATTGACCAATCGAAAAAAAAACTTGAAGGGCATCGTCGCAGTATCTTGGTTCATGTCTATTTCAAGTTTGATGAAATTCTACCTGCTAGTTACTGAGAAATGGCTGCAGACGGACATTTTTCATTAAATCAAGGGCAATAACTCTGAGGGAAATTGACCTATCAAAAAAAAAACTTGACGGGCATCAGCGCAGTATCTTGGTTCATGTCTATTTCAAATTTGATGAAATTCTACCTGTTAGTTACTGAGAAATAGCTGCAGACAGACATTTTTTATTAAATCAAGGGCAATAACTCTGAGGGAAATTGACCAATCAAAAAAAAACTTGACGGGCATCATCGCAGTATGTTGGTTCATGTTTATTTCAAGTTTCATGAAATTCTACCAAGTAGTTACTGAGAAATGGCTGCGGACGGACGGACGGACGGACTGACGGACTGACGGACGGACTGACGGACGGACAACGCCATTTCAATACCCCCCTCCCGATTTCATCGGCGGGGGATAATAAATTAGAGGACTTTCCGTGTCCAGCGACCTGCGGGTTTCAACGTTTTTCGGCGAACGCCGTCTAAGAACGAATTCGTGACCTTGACTGTTCAATGCCACGTGACTTAAGTTTGCAAATCAGATTACTTGATAACGCATTGTAGATAATTTATCAAAACGAAAGACTTATGCAACACTCTGCCTGATTGGACGAGAGTGCTCTGCTGATTGTGGAACGCTGAGTGAAATGTCAGACAATGCGTTTATCCCTAATGACGCTGTTTACAGTTTTAAAGCTACGTTCCGCTCAGTATATTAGCAAGAATATTGATATATATAATAATGATAAGTAAGTTTAATAAATATAATAAAAACCTGTTCAAATACCAACAGATATCAATTTACAGAGAGAGCTGAATACGGTCTGCGTATCACATGAATAAGGGTGTGATTAGCCGATCAATTAAAGTCTTCTAGGTAGTGAAGTGTCTTCCAGACCACTGCAGTAATGATTCGTTGTAGAAAAAAAACGTAACGAAATTGCACACCTACGAAACCTTTGTGAAACATTAAAAGAGAACCATTTAAATTGTTAAAGTGTCGTTTTGCAAAATGTTAGGTAGATGATAAAATAACACAAATGATATATGAAAAACTCATCAACTTCTTGTCTTATTACAATTCGCCGACCATCTTTTTTAAAGATATTTCTTGTTACATTTTATATCACGAGTTTTATTGTGCAATAAAAAGCATTCTGCAAAGTTTCAAAGCGCAAATTTAATTCACAGTTATCAATTTCTGTAAATTTGTGCCAAATACTTTGAAGACTATAGGACGCATTATCGAAACAGCCGGTACCTATATGCAACTGGGAGGATAGATAGTCAATCGAAATAAATAAAATGGACACACACTATGTGTTAATCCAAAGTGATAGTATTGTTACCTGTGAGAAAACGCAAGCCTGTTTAATATACAGTAACGGTAATATAGTGCCTGTCTGACCACTGAAAATGATGTTAGAAGCAAAATAATACATAACCACGAGTGCTCAGTCAAAATTACTAAACATCAATACGTTTTTCAGAAATTATCCGTGACCACATTGTGCAAATAACGAAATACAACTCAGTCAAGGTTAAATATTGTCAATGTGGCACGTTTCCCTGAAAAAATTACATCCAATTGCATATTGGGAACATGCTTTCCAATAAAGCTACTCGCACACAGCTGGGTTGAAATATTTCAACATGTTCAATTTCCCCCAAGTTTGGTGTAAAATATACATAAGACAATAAAAAATGAATTGTGTGGAAACAAGTGTCATGTATTTGTAAAATTGCCAGAATTTTTTTTTTCTCAATTATTTCAGAGGCGTTGCAACGGTTTACTCCCTTCTGCACAATATTTTTTGGTAAATCTTAAGAACGTATGTCAGTAAATAGGTATGCACCGCCGCAATAGGCTAGTGAAAATGGTACAAGAAACTCCCTTGCTCGGCGCTCAGCATTAAAAAGAAAACTGGCTTCTCTTCAGTCATACCCACGTGGCGATGGATTCAATCAGGATTGACGTGTGGAAAGGGATTAATATAGGTTGTAGAACTTTCTTCACAATCGATCTAAAATAAATAAGTATAGGCTAATACCACTGGTCCCTTTCACAGCACCCAAATTTTATCTACTTGTGACAGGAAATTTCTTAAATATGTGAACGAGTCGCTTTAAATGTCAAGAAAGTTGCTTCAATAACTGTCACGTTTAACTTTCTAGATTTTGTCAATTCATTTGTATTTATTTTTATCAAGTTTCCATTTACATTAGTGCAATACAAAAGAAAAAATCAAAACTTTACTTAACATTTATGTTAAAAGTGGTTAATCAGATTGTGGTCAAAATGGATTTGTTTGAAATATTAGCAATTTATCAGTTACACTTTTTTTGGTTAATGCATGGTTCAGTTTAAATGGAAGTCTTTTTTAATTTTCGAAATTCCTATCCTGGCTGGTTACACTAACAAGGTAAAATTATTTTAGCACAGGTATAAAATTTAATAAACTTATTTTGCCTCTGGAAATATATGAATATACAAATTGTGATAATACATTTGTATGGCAGTTATATTTCTAGCTTACATTTAATAGAAATGGAAGTTTTTAAAATCATTATTACCTACCTTTGCCTATCTTGGTTGTGCATTCAATATGCATAGAAAATCAATAAGTCCGGGAGTTTCATGCTCTTTTGGTTCAATATTTTTTGATATCCCAGTGCCAATCAAATAAAAGTGTAAATTAAGAAGTTAAAATGATCAGAAATACCTCGGCGTTTAATGCTTTCATGCTGAAGTGCGCGTGCGTGCGTGTGCTCTACACGCACGCACGCATGTGTGTGTGTGTGTGTGTGTGTTGGGGGTGAAGGTAAAAAAAATGATAACACATATTTCTGATGGGTATCTAACTCTACGCCTTGGTTCTTCTTGTTGCTTAAGTGATTTCTAACAGGAATATTGAAAGTGAAATGTTTGTTTAAATGTTATTCACAACCTTGAATAAAACATTCGCATGGGTTTCATATGAATAGAATGGTACTGATGCCCTATTTTAGTTTCACGTGCTAGAACGTTACAACACACTCGGCTGTTCGCATACGCTCTAATCATAATTATGACCATATATCTTACACAAAATTCAAGAATCCTACAAAGGCTTCCAGCTGTTGATCTGAATAACACTAGATATGTAATTGCTGACGTCATTTAATTGCTTTAACGAATCAAAACTCGTGTAATGAAACGATAAAGGAAGATTTAGAAAAACAGTTTTTTTATATGTAAATTGATTGGTTGAAAACAACAGATAACGAAACAAACAAATGAATATGCAATGTCAATCTTGGTTTGTATATCTGTTATTTGCCCTCTAACGCTATAATATTTTAACATCAAATTCAGCCTACTTTGTGTTCTGTGACTATTCTTAATTGAATTCCTAAATCATAAAATGTTGAACACGTTGGTTCACGTCTTATCGTCGAAAACTGATAAAAAACTTAGTATGTTTAGTCATGATTTTTGTTAGAACTGAAACTACCAGCCGTCTTACGTAGATTCTAAAATAAATTTGTTGATAAGACATACGTGACAACATGACAGGAAGCAGGTATGGAAACAGTTTTGGTTTCGTTGAACTATTTGAATTATGACATTAAGGTTGTTGAGTATAAACTAATCATCGAATCAATGAAAGTGTATATCATATACAGATGCAAAAGAACCAATCAAAAACATTTCTTCCTTTCAAATATTATCATCTAATGTTTTTGATTTTGTTCATAGAATACTGTTTTATTGACCTAATCATGTATGCGTGATTATGTTTCGCTTTCAAGTACACTGTATTCTGCTAACATCAACGGAGGTTGTCCTGAATAAACACCGCCATGTCCAAACAATGTAAAATAAAATCAAGTTTCTATTACATTAATGTCTACACTTTCTGAAACGAGAAACACCGGTAAAAATTAACTGTCTACATCTAATTGTTCACACACTTTTGGCAACACACATATGTTCAAAGACATTGGACACCTTGCTACGTGCTATATAGCACCATATCCATCTCCCCTACCCTTCATTTGTTCAAATTATATATGTCAATATTCACGATAAGATAACAGAATTCTTTCTGTTGTATCAAGGTCGGTCATGTTAAATGTATGCCATTAGTGTTACACGTGCGCTAATTTTTATTTGTAATTATCCTCATTATTTCTTGTGTTCAAGACAGAATGTGTTATCATGACGCTGTGCAATTTTGGATTGTTATGCAAGGGCATATAGGACAATTTTTATTGAAACACTATTCATTTCCTTGTGACAGTATGTTTTATTTATTTATTTATTGCAATTCCTATGACATTTCATAATACTTAATTTAAGATTTTGTAAGAGAACGTTGAATAGTTTGTATTTTTAGAACTGTGTACAACATTCCTATTCTAAAAGACACGTGACATGTAGCTTATATTGCAGGCCAAAAATCGGAAGTGCATTTTTGCATGCTTTCCAAATATAGGTGTACCACTCTGGACTTATTACGCCTAAAGCAATCATATACGGAAGGCATGTGTGCAACATGTACAGCAATTACATGGCAATCCGCACGTCAGCTTTTATGCGATCGAAGGTACATTGGACAAGGCTAATATTTAGAATGAAAGGTTAAGGAACGATAAAGTTATCTGAACATTTCATCATAATGAGATTATGCTAATATCGGCAGGAGTTCGATGGTTAAAATGTAAAATTATAGTATTACATGATCTCAGTGGAGCTGAGTATACGGCCTTTAATTGTTTGCACTATTTAGAATTGAAGCGCCCTGATATTTCCCTGAAAACATTTATATTCTTATTTTCAAATATATTTTGATGTAGGGATATAAACTGAGGAATCCGAGTTTTATTCGCCATTGATGTGTTTCTTACATTAAACAATTCACTTTGAGAAGTATGTTTTATTTCTAAACACAAGAAATTTAGATTTGCATTTAATTGAACTCGTTGTTTAGTGGTTGAATACGTACTTGATCGACCTTTTAGGTAACAAGATTTTGTCCTTGATTTCTCTTTGAATGTAAATGAAATACCATCGGTGTTATACATCATTGAAAAGAATTCCATGGGGAGTATTTTTTTAAATTTATAACACATTATTCTTTTTTATCCTTAATTTTTTTTAATAACATGCATTATTCACGGTGTTTAGTGTGCCTCTGTTTTATTCTAAACTTTTGTGTCGGACTACTCAAAACTGTTCATAATATAGTTGTAGGAACTGCATCTTGATGTTTCAGTTTCAACTTTCAGCTTGATGGTGGTAAATATATGAAAAACATACTTTTTACGAAATATGAGCTTAACTGTATGCAGGATATATGTTACAATACACTGTGTGGTGATTTTAGGGGTTCGAAGAAATGAAACACAACACTTAAACATAAGCCGATTTATTTCGAAGATGAAAAAGCCTGACGCAAATAGATATTTTATGTATGCAACGTACACGTTACATCTATTGTGCTAGATCTACTGTCACCACCGCCCGCTCAGCTCAGTAGGTAAAGAGTTGGTCTACGGATCGCGGGGTCTTGAGTTCGATCCTCGGGCGGGACGTATGTTCTCCGTGACTATTTAATAAATGACATTGTGTCTGAAATCATTAGTCCTCCACCTCTGATTAATGTGGGGAACTTGGCAGTTACTTGCGGAGAACAGGTTTGTACTGGTACAGAATCCAGGAACACTGGTTAGGTTAACTGCTCGCCGTTACGTGACTGAAATACTGTTGAAAAACGGCGTTAAACCCAAAACAAACAAACAAAGATCTACTGTCAGACTAGAAGGTCCTTGTGAATAGCTTACACATACGAAAATACACGACTATAGATTATACAAAAGTACATTACTTCAAAATATACTTCAGAAAAAAACATTCATGTTCCGAAGCCGTGTTGAATATTCGTTTCTAGCACTAGTATTTAAAGGCAAAATTCTTACACACGTGCATTCAAAAGTAGATATCAACAGTGAAAATACGTAACTCTGTGCTCAAAATACCAGTCTAAGGGCTTTAACTGAAAAATCAGCTTATCATGAATATCAATTAGATCTAGTATGTAAAGATTGAAATTATGCTCGGATACAAATTAAAATCATTTAAAACAAGTACTAAAATACGAAAAAAAAGCAGTTTAACTTGCATCTTTACCTCCTGTACCATACAGCAGGTGTTAATATATCGTTTCAAAAGACTTAAAATGTGGGTGTCTCATTTACGTGTATACCTTTCCTTTTTCCTTCTAATTTCATCGCATATTAAAGATAATACTTGAAAGTGAGATATACCATTAACAATTTCAGAAACGTTCGGTAAACTATAGCCCATATACAGTCAAGCGTTACCGCTAGCAAAATAAAAAAACAACAACAACAAAGCGGCAACATTTGTATCAATAAATAAGTGTCAAAAAAGCATTTTCTTTACATTTTATCTCATAACTTCTGTAACCTAAAGTTTGTATTGTCTGTTTGAAATTGGTATACACTGCAGCTACTGCAGTATCTGAGAATCATTACAGGTTATGAAACGTTGATCACGTGTTAAGGGAGGTTATTTTCCGATACAAGACCGAATCTGAACCGTGCATTTTTCCTTTCATAGTTTTCATTCATAACCGTGTGTTTCATTTTTTTTTTTAATCTTAGATGGTTTATATGTTTTATGTTATTCAGTGTTGTTTTATTTTCTGATCCTTTGGGATCATGGGGTCCGCTCAATATGTACTAGAATTCCGCTTAAGCCGGTGCCAGGGGGCGTGAGGGGTGTTGTACTTTAAATTACATCTCATGAACACTCATTAAACCGAGTTCGCTATAATTTTGCTTGGTTGCATTCCATGCTTTCAAACGGTCTTCATATTGATTTTATTATACAATTAAGGAGTGAGTATCTGAATGCAAAGAAAATCTGTTGCCGGTGTCTGAAATAGCTTACACGCCGCTTTATAGTTCTCTTCAATTTCCCCCTGAATGAGAAGGATTTGTGTGTGGGCTATAAAATATATAATCTTTTTGAGTATATCACCTTATGCTGCCAGTTTTACAAATGTCAACAGCTGAAGCTTATGTAATATGCGGAGACTGCATTATACAAAACATTATCCTGTATTAAAGTTAGCTTGTATCTAATTCTATCATCCATATATACTTACAATTACCTTGCGCTGTGCTGTGATATTAGAATACATTTCTACTTAAAGTTCATCTTGACATTCTATTTCTAGTTGGAGCAAACAATTAAACAACTATTTACCATCGTTTAGATGAGACAAAAAGGAAGTATTAGAATAATTTATACATAGAAAATGAACAACTGGCGATCACTTCAGTCATAGTGATATTCCATTTCACAAAATGCCTATATACATATCAAGTTATCTTATATTTATTTAAATAATTTACAAAGTTTTTCATTACATTGGTTCTACCATTAATAGCAAACAATCGACTTTTTGCACCAAACCGTATCTTAAATTTCTTAAAACTGCTGACTCGGTAACTGAAATCGTTCACGAACATAATTTTGCTTCTGTGGGATATAAATATTTTCATACAGTGTGCTATGATGTTATGTCCGAAATCACCTAGTGTTACGAGTTCCAAGCATATCAATTTGCATGATGTTAAAACTATACGTAGGGGCAGCCGGCAAAAGGCGCCAGAAAGAGTCACGGCACCAAGACAAATCCAGGTTCGTCATGTTAATGAAAGTTTACAGGTTTATTGAGCAACTGGTTACACAGCTGTCTCTGTATACAACATTATGCACGGAAATGATTCAGCCAAATAACAAGTTAAGCTATTGACACTAACAACTGTTCGTCGTAAAGCGACTTGAACGCACTCAACGTAATGTTGCATCATCCTTCCGAAATCTATAAACCCAATAGATCCACTCGTTTCATAAAATCGGAAATAGCTATACAATATAATTTTATTACATTCATAGAAATCTACTATCCTTGAATTACTTCCAAAATAGCCGTCTTTGTTATGAAATTTTAGATGAAAGCCGCAATATTGGAATGAGTTATAATACAGTTATAATAAAGATCTCCGCAGGTACTACCAGTATCGATGATGAATGAAACATTAATTCGTAAAGCATATATGACTGACTGACAGGTAGTCCAATGAAAATATGAGCCTAGTTATATTTCATAATCGCGTCGATATTGAGGCGGAGACACAGTTTAAAAACATAATACGAGTAGGCTTGAATGCCCCTCCTACCAGTGTATGTAAACGCTTATATCAGCGTCGAGTTATCAGTCTGTATCGAGAAAACCTAACTAAAGCATTACTTTATATTTTACTACGCTACCGTACGCAGTCAAACACTACAAGTGTGCCTATTGAAAATAAAGTGTTTTAAAAATAAAGATAACAGTATTGTTCAAGGAGAACAATTGAAATGGAGGAGCTGGACTTAGTAGTACATAGAGATTGTAGAAAAGGTCTAACAATGCACGTGAAATTAGAAAAAGATAAAAGCAACGACAGTTCATCTTCAGATATTAGAAACTCTAAATACTCACCATGTTATAGAACTACTGTGAGATTAAGTGTTATGATTACGGCTTTAATTGTGATACTCAGTTTGTGTTCTGAAACTTCAGCAATGCCAAGCGCATTTCTATGTCAAATGCGATGTCTAAATGGAGGAAAAATGCACGTACCAGATGGACCATTTGCTTACTGTATGTGCAAATGCCCGCGCGGGTTTGTTGGTTTAAGATGCGAATTCAACAAAATGTTCGCACCAAGACGAATTCGACGAGTTAATAGACTAAAAAGACTAGTAAAACTTAGAAATGAAGTTAGAAATGAAGTTGAAGGATTGTTAACTGATAAAAGAAGAAGACATCGACATTTTAAGAGATGACCGAAGCCGAGAAAATCAGTTTAAGAAATGGTAAATATAAATAAAATTAATTAAACGAAATATTTTTTTACAAGAAATGTTATCTGAAATATATATGACATTTAAACTATTCCTTATCTATATAAAGCAGAAAACAGCCATGTATTTATGTACATCATTTACCTCTGGTAACGTTATACTTCAATAAAAGCAAGGGTGTGGATTCTGCAGAGGCAGATTTCCAGACAGGATTAGGCGGATTAGATTAGGATTATTGCAGATATGTCACTGTAAATCGCATTAACTGAAGACTACTGTCTGTTAACTAGGTAGTGAGTAATACTACGTATATTTCCATCAGCAAAAAACACTGACACAACTTGTACAAAAAATAAAGAACATGATTATCGTAAGACATAAAAAGAAACTCAAGGTTGCCTATGAAGCAATATATAAATATATTATATATATAAGTAATAAAGAAATTGCATACGAAGAAAATTAACTGTACTTTTTAAAGGTAAATGTTAAAAGCATAGCAAGCCTACAATCTGAAAACGCTAGTGAAATGGAGTGGAAACTTAAGCAATAATACAACTTACTGTCACTGTAGTTGTTTAATTTCATGTTACACACTTGATGCGTGTTTCTAATTATAATATCGTATCTGCACATATGTACAGACTTTCAGACATGCCATTGTTCGTTTATGTCTACTGTACCTAACAATGATAAAATACTTCCTCAAGTTTTCATTTACTTATAAAACATTTTATAAAAAAAGCTGAAATCAAACATATTTTATAATCGTTGAGTATAATAGTTTTATTGTGGCTCTATAAAACTTTGTGTTTAACACAATTTATTTGTATCTCATTAAAACCTTGCCATTTTTACGTAATTGTAATGAAAATAATATTCATAATGATTTTTACAAGCCTATGACCAGAGACATTGAAACCCTTTGAGCCGCGCCATGAGAAAACCAACATAATACATTTGCGACCAGCATGGATCCAGACCAGCCTGCGCATCCGCGCAGTCTTGTCAGGATCCATGCTGTTCGCTAACGGTTTCTCTGATTGCAATAGGCTTTGAAAGCGAACAGCATGGATCCTGACCAGACTGCGCGGATGCGCAGGCTGGTCTGAATCCATGCTGGTCGCAAATGCACTATGTTGGTTTTCTCATGGCGCGGCTCATTTAATGTATAATCTTCGTACAGGTAAACCCTAAACGTGGGAATTTAAAAACCATTCATGAAAACTGGTTACTACACCTTTCACTGATGATAAACTGCTTATTACGTTTTATTACAATTTGAAATGTATGTCACGTATGTTAAGCCTTTGATTTTATTACCACATATGCGCAGAATATATTAAATATTACAATTTGAAAATCGACATGAAAAGTGTTTTATCACAATAAATATCATCCGTTTGACCTTGTAACATAGCTGCAATATGACCTTACATGACCAGGTCACAACTTGCTTTTCATGAATGAGCGACTGAGCAATTAATGCGCCATTAACCTGTAATTACATGTAATTAAGGCAACAATATATAATTATAGCTTGATTTTAATCAAAATTGCCTTTAAACAAAACTGTATCTGTCCGGGCTATTACAGTGCTTGTCATATCAAAAGCAGTTTTGTGTAAGGCAAAAGCTTTCAAACTGTCAGTTTTAGTCGTATTTTTAAAACTGGTGAAAAAAGAAAGACACTGTTTTTGACTTTTTGATAAACCACACTATAAACCAGCAAGTTAACAATTTATGTAACGTTGATGACATAAAAGTCTAATTTTATGTCTTTTTACACAAAAGCGTTACGGGCTCCATTGTTTTAATGTCTATTTAAGTCGGATTTCAAAACAAGTTTTAAACAGTTTAATATAAGACATTGGTACAATAAGATCTGAATGCTTGAGAACACACGAGTTAAAGGGATGTAATTGTCAAAAACATGTATCGTATAACAGTTATGATAGTAGACACCGCTATATTAAATTGTAGTGAATAACTTACTGTATATAGAACAATTAATAACAAGAAGGATGGTACTGTCGATATTAATATATTATGATTAGGTGACAATATAATGCTCATTAGATGACACTTTGATAGCAGTCGTAAAGAAAAGCAAACATACATAAGTTTCGTTAATAGATATATTATTGCTTGCACACGGTTTTCTTGACAGACACCGCTCTCCGGGAGAAATTGATGGATTTTTAGATATACATAACTTCTTCTTTATATCTTAGATGCGAATAACATTTTTACTTTGGTCTCGTTCAAGGACTTTATAAGATCCATGACATAGATTTTGTCTAAACGTTGGTATTACTCACAAATCTTGGCCCAGTCCCAGTATCGCGCCGTGATAAGAAAAAAATAATAACTTTCAAGTTGCAAGTGCAAATAGTACATTTATATCCCGACAATATTTCCTTGATTAAATTACTACGCTTAAACATTATGTAAGATTACTTTTGAAACCATCTAAACTTGATGACATTATCAATGTGTTAATCTCTTAAGTGCTGTACATCAATTAGAAATAAAGTTTGATATTGACATGCGGTTAAATAAAGTTTTAATTGAAATATATATATATATGTCTTTATACAGTGCTTGAATATATGTTTAAGTAGTTATGTTTAAATTTCTATATTTGCTTTAGACTTAAGGTTTGATTTTTCTGTATATTTTCAGAATTTAAGACGGGTTTAGCTGAAAGAACTACCGGCCACTCAATTCCGAATCTTCGACACACAACTCATCCCCCCATGGAAATATTGTGAAATCCACAGACAGGACGATATCTTAGTGATATGTTTTCGTCTTTCCATTGATGGCAGAACAATTTTTCAAACAAGTAGTCTTTACAATAACGAAAGCTGAAAGGATTAAAACAGGTCGATAGCCGATATAAAAGAGAGTTACTATGGTACTTTCCGGTAATTATTAGGACAATGCGCTTCTCTCCAACCTAAAAATGCAAAAAGGATTGATTCACAGCATGTCGATAGTTTCGTGTCCCAAAGGACTGACTTTGTAACAAAGTCTTTAGCGAGTGTTAATTGTGTATCGAACAGCTAGGGAGATATTTTTCTTCGTCACAGAAGACAGGCGTATAGAAATAATTAAATCGCTGGAGACTTATTTGTTACAAGAATCAAGTGGCGATGGCTTCTTTCAATGAAATAGATGTTTGTCTCAAAATATATGGTTATCTGATTTTGTCGTAAATGGGTCTCTTTCTACGTAGAGTTTCTGTACTTTTGTTGTAGCATTTTTTGCAAATGTCAAAGGGTCAATCAAGGCCCTGTCTTGGAAAAGTTAAATGAGTGATCATCATGACTATTTGATCTTTTATAACTAGGCGATTATTTTTTAAATACATGGCAGATGATAGACCTTTTGACATGTGCAGTTGTATTACTACGGTGCTTTCATTCCGAATGGAAGATTCTTATTTATTTTATTTATTTATTTAAATTATTTCGCCATATTGTCTTCATTATTTTGTGTTCATTTTGTTTGAAGCAGTGATCAGCTGAGTAACTATTTCTTGTGTACTGTCATTCAAAATAGACATATATTTTCAGCTGTCTATACATGTGTTTAACAACAAAATGTTTTAAAAAATTAAGCATCGTCTACACCCATTTATTTTGTGATAAGTGAAAAATAGTAAATTTCTGTAATTTGAACTGAAACCTGTTACATTTCCTTTTGTGATTTTGATTTTATTTTAAGGAAATTTGTTGATAAAATCTTTGACAGTCTTTGTGTAAACACTTGTAACATGCAACAAAGTTAATTCCTATGAAATTGTTGATATTCTTTCACAATCTTATTAGCCTTTCATTTGTATTTACGTCGCGCCAGTCAGTTTCATTTTTCTCATCTATCGTCAAACTGTTATAAATATATTCAAACTGTTACATGTTAATAAAACCAAAGAAACCCTTGATTTGATAAAGTATCTTTAAAGTAAGACGAGAATTCAAAACTACGACAATAGCTATAAAATGCATCGTATTATTTCAATAATATAACGTGCCATTTTGTGTCCGAAAAAAAAAACATTCAAAACAAAATGTAAACATTTGGTGTTCAGTATTTGCTTTCCTAGACATTGGCGATCAATTCATTGACAAATTCATTTTTTGCGTATTGTAGCAGTTTTTTCTGCCACCATGTTTACTGACTGGCCGATGGATGTAGATGACGTAGATATTATTTTTATATCTATTTTTAGTACAATATAGTTTTAGTAGTTATTTTTAGATTTTAATTGAATGAATCTCAAGAGTGCCATACAACCACATTAGATATACATCCTTTGAGGCAGTGTTTTACACCATTAACTAGCATTTCTGTCACGACTACCGGTAAACGAGTCTATACAATTAAACCTGGCGTAAAGTTTAAATATTTAAACATGGTTTGGATTAAGCAAATAATCCACCGGCTTTTAGTTTTTTTTTGTTACTTCGTGATAAGCTGATATTGTAAAACTCATCAGAAAACATTTAAATTAATTTGCATAATTAGTCCCAGTCACGTCACACAGAAAAACGATCATATTGAAACTGAGCAAACTTTTGCATGTTACACGATACTGTTTTAATAGATCTTATTTCTTCACAGAATATTTATTTTTTTCTTTAATCACCCTCATCCCTATTTATTCCATTGGTCATTTTCATCATTTTTTCTCATTATTTAATTTTTTTCCGGTGCAAAAATCATTCCATTATTTTCTCCCATTACATTCCAAATACGGAAATTAGCAATTTGGTCAACACGAATTGCGCAGATCCAACGTTGATCGCACGTTTGCTTTCATTATTTCAAAATTGCATCGTTACGTTATATTTCCATTTTTAAATATCATTTTTTTTCATCATAATTTTGAACTATTTTTGAAAAGTACTCAATGATATTTCGCAATCCAATTTTGTTTGGTGACTTAAGATTCTGCTGGAGATTTTCAAATACAATGTACCACGAGATGCTAAAGCAGCTTTTCTTGCCTGGTCTTGTTTTTTGTTGTATATATATACATTGTTTTTTGTTCAAATTGTGATAACCATGACAGAGGATAAACACTATTTTAAAAAACAGAAAGAAAACAATAAAATATTGATTATTTAATGTTACGTTTTGTCTGTTCTTTTCCACAACACTGTTATCTCCGGTCCTTTTGCCGAAACCAACCAATTGATATTCCTTCTGCTCCACCTACCGAAACCAAAGGAAAGAAACTAACAACAAAATGTGTGCAAAAGACAACGTCGCCAACAACCATTTATTTAAGGAAACAATCCTACTTAAGACTACTACTTCTTAAGACAACTAGTTCTATTCCATAAAAAAGAAGAGCCAGAGAATAGAACTTCCTATTTTCATGATCCCCATGACACCTATGGGTTTTAGTGGTTGGTTACACCGGTTTTACTATTGTTTCGACTGTAAGGGATGGCTTTGATTGTTTTTTTTTTTGTAGAAGGGTAGGGCAGACAGAATGAGCGGAGAAAGTCCGAATACCTGACATTTAAACACATCGTGCAAGTAAAGGCTACGCAGAAAGTGTTGTTGTATATAGCAATCAAATTAAACCATACAGTCAGGCAGAACTAGGTTATATTGAGTATAGCAGCAAATTAAAACACACAAAACAGAAATGAGCCATTTGGAGTACTATAGCTTATTAAGACTCAAGCTAGCTGACAAACAAAACCGAGAAAATAGAAAAAGTGGGAACTCCACTGATCGCTCAATATGACAAAAATGAAAACGTTGCTTGCTCGGTTTGATTGAGCCTGTTCATGGACGGCAGTGGAAAGGCAAGCTACCTTCCACGCCCTACAAAGCCCCGGGTTGAGCAGAACTCAACATTTACACATGTTACAAGTACCAAAAACAATTAAGAGACATCCACAGATGTGTTCATACGGCGGTGTGCATGGAAGCGTCAATGATATACTAGTGTGTAATTCTATGAAAAGCGGCATATGGTCCCCAATTAAAATAATGGGCTTGCCCTAAACGAGAAAAAAACTTGGTAATATGGAGTATGACAGCAAATGACAACACACAGCTATACTGACAAAACTGGACAATATGGTGTATTAGAGCAAATAAAAACAGAAAACATTGTTTGATTGTTTTGGGTTTAACGCCCATTTTTTCAACAGTATTTCAGTTATATAACGGTGGGCAGTAAACCTAACCAGTGTTTCTGGATTCTGTGCCAGTACAAACCTGTTCTCCACAAGTAACTACCAACTTCCCCACATCAGGTGCATGGCGAATGATTTTAGACACAATGTCTTTTATAAAATCGTCACACGGAACATACGCCTCGCCTAGGGATAGAACTCACGGCCCCGCAAATTGTAGATATGCGCTCGTCCTTTCTGAGCTAAGCGGACGGCTGACAGACAAGACAACAATACGGAATGCTCCAGTTATGTGCAGGTTCGAGTCTAACGTACACAAAGATTCAAATAAATAGCTGGAATAGATGCGATCATTCATATAGTTTGAACCTTACCAAAAGAGTTTCACACGGCCGGTTTTCTCTCTGTGAAGTTTTGTTTCATTTACCGAAAAAGAATTGTATAAATCGAGTTGAAATTATCCCATAATCCGAAACGTCATAATAGATAATGTTAAAACGTACTTATGTTCAGTACGCGCATACATGTATATTTCATATATTTTGTTCATTTAAAATCAAGAAAACAAAAACAATAAAGTAAACAATAAAATAAACGTTAAAATGAGCCACCTAATCATTACAGGTCCTGGTGCTGTTATTTCATCACTACGAGGCACTGGGATATTTCAGCATGATAATTCTGGATTAAAGCTATTTCGCCAGAAATGCGTTTTAACTCTAATTTTCAGGCTTATATCTTTCAGTTGTGGAATAAAAATATTATTATTATTATTATTATTATTATTATTATAAGGTTTCTTTAATAATTCGCTTTAAACACACGGACGCAACATGTTTATAAAGTTTAAACCACGCAATGCAATTCACTGAAAGGTAACCCTTACACGTTACACTGAACAAGATTTCAAAAGTTGTAGGACTTGGAGAAACACACAAGGAGTTCTGCATTTATTTCAGTGGTATATCTTGTTTTCTGTTATCCAAGTTCCTATCTCTCCAAAGAGGTCCCAGGGTGACCTTCAAACTATTTGAAGCGATCTGCAAACGATTTGATTTCGAACTCGATTTTTCTTTTCATTAATTGCAAAAAAAAATCGAATGCTTAAATAAGGTGCAATTCTTCCATTAAAGTAACAACCGCTTTGATGTTTGTCACGTTTCCGAACAGTTTTGTCATAACAATATCGTGTCAAGCGTATCGCACGATCGAAATACATGCATAATGGCACAAGAGACTCTCTGTATGGCATTCATGACATTCACGAAGCCCCTGTAGATACAGTACTTTGATTTTTATAAAAGAAAAAGGAATTCATATTGGATATTGTTTTTATTACGGGGACAATAAAAAATAAAAATATATTGAATTTCAGTATCGATATTTATTAACACCTTTTAGAATATCTAAGGTCTGATGCCAACAGAAGGCCTATTGAAAAAGAAACTAGCAGTTCAGTTGATTTTATTGGATTTGATTTGATTATTACGGCGCACTAGTATATGTTATATGGCGAAGGAAAGAATTATTTGCTTTTTACAACTCATTTATAACAAAATGAAAATATGAGGTATAGAATCAAATGTTTTATGCATGTCGGAATACAACAAAAGTTAGTATACAAGCCAGTTAAGTCGCCTCTTACGATCATGCCACTCTTGTATCCTTAACTCGCAAACTCTTTAACAACGCATGTAAGTTAATAATAAAAATCTTCTTCTTCTTCTTCTTATCGTTCGCGAAAATAATAAAAATAATAATGTTCATTTATTTTAGCATTAAGAGCACTCAGCATGTTCACATTTGTACGCAATTATATAGATGTTCACTTGTTTTCTAATGGTTATAATAAAGCGCATTTCAGACTTTCTGAAAATAAACTACCGTTACTCACAGCCAAAAATCATGGTTAACTAGATCAAGGGCAAGTCTTCCCAGAGTTTCCTTTACAGATATGTTTTTGATAATGAGTTTATTGGAAATCTATTTCACCATATCATAGATCATGTGTTTATTTACGACTGTGAGAGGTGTCATTAAAATCTACATTGCAGAACAATTTCTGCTCCTTAAAACGTTATCACAATTGTGACAATCCCATAGACTCCCATTATGAAAACTTGCGTGAGGTCCAAATTTTTCAAATCAGTTTAGCCAAAAATCAAGCACAAGTTCTATTTGCTGAATTTTCATAATATATCATGAAGTTTTAAAAAATCAGCTTTAAATTAAATTCTACAATTTAGAAAAAATAATCCGAACGCGCGGAACAACCCTAAGGTATCGAAAGATTACGCGACGTTTACTAAAAAAACATAGCAACCTAACTTGTTGCGTAACCTACACATACTGCAATATAATAACAAAAATAGAAATTTAACAAACGCCAAGAAACACAAGAAGAATAGTTCAAAATCAGTAATATTTATTCCCATGCTGCTGTCTGTTTAGGACCAATCGTAAAAGCTTAAGAACGCTAATGGTATGTGTAGAAAGAAGAAAAGAATCAATGGAGTTCATTGTAACCTACAATCGGAAATAAAATATGATGAAATTGCACCTATTTGCTGATGTAATAGACATGCACACATGTTGTTGACATTTGCAATGAATATTTCATCATACTTTCATTTGTAAGTTTGCATATACACAGATTCATTTTTTTGGTGTTATGAGGCAAATGGAAACAGTATCTAAGTGTAATGTACAACAGAAAATAAGAATATCATTCGAGATATGATAAAATGTAAAATCATGAAATAAAACACAATATGATTCACAAAATATGTTAGAAACCACTTATCAAAGCAGAGACAAAGATCGTGAATATTGGATGTAACTACATAATTTGAATTATGACAATGCATAATATTATTTTCACCAAATGGTGTCGTACGTACTTATTTAAAGCGTTTGCCGATTGCTTTGACAACTGTTGTGTAAAAATATAACATTTTATGATGTCTTTTTGTGTGTTTTTAATCATAGTTTTGCAAGTGTTTCATCACGTAAAATGTGGATAATTTAGGAATATTACCAGACGATCTTCAGACTAATTTCATTCGTTTATTTCAGTGGCTATGACTGCTTATGTATGATTGTTTCAGAACTTAAAAGTGAATACATACACGAGTTGTACTCAGTATATAATACAACTATTGCCATGAATAGTTTACATCAGATAATCCAGTGTTTATGACCCTATGATGTTTTCATGTCTTATAGTTTTATGATGGTTTTCTTTTGTATAACAACAAAACATGCAGGGGAAATCACTTACGAAGAGTTATAAAATATCTATCAAAATTCTAAAGTATTTAACAGATATGATTAGTCAGAAAACTGTTGATGCCATAACATTAACACTATATCACTGACTCTTATAAACATAAAATATACTGATAATTATCATTCAAATGTCACGACAACTTCTCATGCAAAAAGAATATTCTTGTGAGTTGGGGATGGTGTGGTTATCGGGAGGGGATGACGTATGTGATTTGTACGTCAAAGGTAAGGCCGGCTCCTAATTCGCAGAGAGGAACTACAGTTTCTCTGTGGTGTATTGCTTTACCTAATACCTACCAATATCATGATTTGTTGCAAATCTACAAATATACAGAGATTTGATACTGTTAGTTATAATGAAAGTGCATCGTGATAAAGGGAACCAAACCTGAATTTTGTTATGGTTTAGTAAAGTTTATTAAAAAGGAAATGTCTGCATGAAAAGCGCAACCCATCAGTAAAGCAGCGGCTTAATTGAATAAAGTACATGTATTTAGCAAATAACATATAATTGATTATTTTATCTACACTGACACAACAATATGATATATGTCAGCTAATTTCAGGCCGCTGTTATTGCCAGATCTATATAAGGGCAAAAGCTGATGTTTTAAGCTAATAATGAATACCATCTTTTTGCAGGAAATAATGGCTTGTTCGACCTTAAATCATTATAGTTATTATGTTTGTGTCTTCTTTGTTGATATCCTGTTGGTCCTCCTTTGACATTTATAAGGACCAACAGCATGTTGATGTTTTATTAAAGCACAATAAAAATACATCTAAATAGCTGCATTATTTAAACAGCACATGAACACAACATAACGGTTGCACCATCTTTATTCCTATAATTATTCTTCGTATTAAATGATGCGAGTGTTAATACTATGTCTTTATGACAGCGGAATTCATTTTCATTTATTTAACTGCAGTCAGGTTGGGATGATTAACTTCCCATAGATTAAAATTAAACCGGTTTTATCATTTATTTATCATTTTGTTTAGTTTAGTTCTACTGTTCCATAAAGAACCTTCTTTAAGTTTTTCCATACCTCATACCTCATAGTGTAGTCCTGTTTGGCGCCATATAACCTATACTGCGTTGGTGCGCCGCAAAACTCAAATAAATAAATAAACTTTAAGTTTTGTTAAACATTACATTAAATATCTATAATTAAATCACATAAAAATAATCGGTTCAGAATTTTAGCTTTCATGTATTTATGGATATGGACTACTGTAATGCAGCTGAATTATAAACTGTTTTAAATGTATTATAATTGACTTTCAGACAAACTTGAAATCATTAAAGATTTTCCATACAATCCATAATGAGCAAGTTTAGAAGTTTTGGATGGTTAACTGTTAAAATGAATATTCGTGGGTGTCTACTTTTTGTTGGGTTTGCGATTGCGCCAATTAAAGAAATTAAATTTCAATGAACAAGTCAAATTATTCTTCATTTATTCTGAAAGGAAATATATCCACGAAAGAGCAATATTTGCCCAAACTACGATGTTTTATGTTCGTGATAGTATATGATCTGAAACTATTCAACTTATAACGTTAGGTTTCCTACCAGGGTATCTGCACGAAAACAATAACATCTATTTCAAAAGCACAAATTGTAAATATCATCGTAAGTTGACTAAAGATGACGGCTATAACATAAGAGCGTGATATAATTTCCAAATAAATAGAGAAACACGCCATTAAGATAATCAATATAAAAAAGACTGAATGTAAAACCAGGCACGTGTAATGAACAAACAAACGATTTAAAAAGCACAGAAACCGACTTGGAATGGCCGGTGGCCATGGAAAGCAAAGATTCACCCCAAGGTTAATTTGCAGAACTAGTCCAAATGAGTAAAAGACTGAAATAATAATCCTACCTTGCATATACAACTGTATGACACAAGTTAAAGGGAACAACAAAGTAACTGTATGGTTAAAAACTTAGCGATAAGTATTTTCATTGCAATGTCAATTTTCATGGTAAATACTAAGCTTTGATGATGTGTGATATGGTATAAATAACTTTATATCTAAATTTCAGATTTAATAGTGGATCTGACTTTAATTTATTAGACTTGAAACATTTCATACAATATGCATGTATCTGACAACATTTTTGCATTGAGAAAAGTTCTTCCCGCATTAACCCATTTATTATCAATGGCTCGATTGCAAAAACGGCTACCGTAGTCTTAGACAACATGCTTCAAAATGGTCAAATCGAGACTTAAGTATTACACTTCTCTTAAATGTTATATATAAGCAATCAATATTATTTTTTAAATTGTTTCTCATAATTCACAATGTAAGGTACTACCTGTAAGTTAAGCTCTGACACTCGGCTGTATGAAATAAAACTACAGATGGTTTAAATCAAATAGAAATAAGTGATATCTCAAATATTTTAAGCACAAAAAGCAAAATTTTGGAGGACATGACAAGACATAGCGGAAAAGCCAACCGTTCATCATGTATCTGGTAAAGTGTTTTTTCTTCTTTTTTTCTTGGTATACTCAGTGTTTTTAGGACGTATGCTAGAATTTGGTGCGAAAATTTTCCAAATAACAGAATTTCTTCAAACTTTGGATATTGAAGGACAATCATCTAAGAAACAAAAAATGCAATAAAAATCATAGGTCACCGGTATCAAAAAAGAGTTATCTGCCCTTGAAAACGGCATTTCCACCAAAAATGACGTTTTCAAGGGCAGATAACTCTTTTTCGAATCTGGTGACCTATGATTTTTATTGCATTTTTTTTGTTTCTTAGATGATTGTCCTTCAATATCCAAAGTTTAAAGAAATTCTGTTATTGGGAAAATTTTCGCCCATCTCATATACAGGGAATTCTAGCGTACGCCTTTAAACAGTAATGATGTTTAAAATAAAGGAAAAAGACGCTGTTATACCCATAAAGATACCCAAATATTTCATTATGTTCCAACTAAAGTCTCAAGTGTTTTCTATTTATCTGAGACAGTATTCAAAGCTGTAAATTGGTGCTTTTCTACAAAAGAAACCAATGGGCTTTATTTTTACCCTAATTTTTATTCGTAGATTGACAGCTAAATATCTAAATGGCATACATGAGAAAGAATACTTCCGGTTTATTCAAAGCTAGCTTTTAGTTTTATCACAAAGGACAAACACTAATTCTACTTATCACGTCACTTAACACAATGATATTCATACGTCAGTGCCGTTTGCTTGAATTAGAAATGATTCCCACTGGAGCGCATTGATTCGTAAGTGTTGCGGGAGTTTCTGCAACGCCATCAATTAAATTTAATAATGTATGTTGTAGTCTATATTCCCATGGGTTAAACATGCTTCAGTTACATGGAAATGCTTTTGATAAATATAAAAGCAATTTTTAATGGAAACAGACTAAACTCCGTTTGAAGGGCTTTGGGAAAACTACAGTCTGAAAAAAAATGCATTGAAGTTAAATTACCTTACGCACTGTGTTTGCGACAAAACAATTCAAATCACAATGGTGCGTGTAATGAAATGACTGTGACTCAATGCAGACTTGGAGCGCCGGTATAAAGTACAGACTCCGGTACATACCGGATTAACTAAATTTGAACGAAAATATCTTAACTGTATATATTGTGTAACCATGGTGATACTAACCCTAACCTTTAGTCAGTATTTTATGCATATTGTACATTAAATCCATGCGGACATGCAAAAATATGCATATTTTTGCCGTGCGCTACAATTGATAATCACTTTCGGGCATGCGCAGAAGACCGCTCCAAGTCTGCAATGAGTTACATCGTAATGAAATATTAGAACTTATATATGTATAATCCGAAATGGGCCTTCATATTAACAACATTTGCAAAATAAAAAGCATGTTAAGCATGAGCTGTTTCCATCAATAGTACGGAGCATGCATGCTGTAGGAAAGTGAAATTTCATCAACGGTTCAATTACAATTTATTCATTGCTCCTGGGTAAATACAACAAAGTGTACTTAATAACAATTATACCCATTTGTGCAGGAATCTTGGTTTTGGTTAGATAAGTAGCCTGGTGTAGATTTAAAACTCGTAACTACAATTCATGTCGAAACACATATGAGCCGCACCATGAGAAAAATATCCGCGCAGTCTGGTCAGAATCCATGTTGTTCGCTAACGGCTTCTCTAATTGAAATAGGCTTTGAAAGCGAACAGCATGGATCCTGACCAGACTGCGCGGATGCGTAGGCTGGTCTGGATCCATGCTGGTTGCAAACGCACTATGTTGGTTTTCTCATGGTGCGGCTCATATTATATAACATTTGCGGCGGAATACAATCAATACAAAACTACTTTCGTACAAAAATGGCTTCTTTGTGGGTACATGCTATAGGTTAGCTGGATCTCAGTCCAGTTCGCTAATTGCTTATTGAACAGAAAGCAATTAAAAAAATATCCATGGCTCTCGAAAAATCCGAACTTTTTCTTTGTGTTTAAACAAATTATTTTGTACTACCGACCCGTCGAAACGGACAGGAACAAGATCAAATTGACCAAGCACAGTGATAGCCTATTCGATTCATGACAGGAAACCATATGGGAAAATTAGACCCGTCGTGAAAATCACCACAAAAAACCGATAATACGTTTGGCCAGGTAAATCGGCTGTCGAGACTTTTCGCTAGTTTTCGGCCTACTCCGTATTTCAGGCCGATGTCTAACCCTTCTTCGCCAATGTACCGTTACATTAATACTTTTGATCATATGGATTTAGGGATATTGTTAAGTCTAATTTACAGTGGTTGCAAAGATAGATTAGAAAATAGAAACCTAAATTGCTGTTGGTGGTTTAATCAGAATACCATTTTTAACGGTATTGTCAACAAACATATTATTGTAAAACCAAACAATGACTTTCCAAAAGTAATTTCTATTTTCTTACAATCAAATGGAAACTCGCTTTTATAATACTTTCTTTGATGTTCATGATTATGAAATAAAGATTTTAAGTAGTTTTTTTATGTAATCAAATAACTGCACATTTATGATTATGTCGTGAGCGGTGTCCAACTAGCTTAGAATTTTATGCCAGCTCGAAGATCGAAATTCAACTTCATAACTTATTGAATTGTGATCCTAAGTTACACCTGAAGATTGAAAAACGTCAAATTGCAAAATAGCTTTTAATTTCGGGCCAGCTCAATGATCGAAATTTATAATATTCCAAAAGCCAAATTTCGATTTCGTATTGAATGAACAGCCTGTTCCAAGATTGATATTGAAATGAAAAAGTCAAATATCGAGCAAGCAATTAGTGTCGAGCCATCTCGAAAATCGTACTTCAAATTTTAAAAAGCTGAATTTCAGTATAATACTGAAACTGCGATCTGGTCAAGATTCAAAGATTAAAAATCGTGCAAGATCGGATATATCGAAATTCAAGTTTTTATGCCCACGGCATCTACTGATGCGGGAGGAATATAGTGATTGTCCTGTCCGTCCGTTCGTTCGTCCGCCCGTCCGTCCGTCCATCCGTACGAGGTTAACCAAATGGGACCGTTTCGTCTAGCATCAATACCCCTTACTAGAATGACTTGATACTAATGCAGATATAACCTGTGACCATTCCTCATCTTCAGACATCACCTGACCTCAGTTTGACCTTGACCTTGAACTTGACCTCGTTTTGGACTTAGGTTGCTTTGTATCGACAAGGATGCCACCGGGGGCATCAAGCGTTTATTGAACACAGCTCCTTGTTAAAAATCTAAATAGATTATTCTCGGTATTATATTTCAAGCATGCTCGAATTTTCAAAGCAATCGAATTTAAAACTGGTATTGAATGTGAAACTATCTTTTAAACAGCCAGCTTCCGGGAAAACCCAGTACTGGTGTCATATGAGAAGTCATGGTCGTGACCCCTTTCACGGATGCTCGAACCCACGACCCCTGGGTTGAGCGGCCGACACATTATTCACTGGACGACCGCTCCCCTCAAAATATTTGAATTTCGGTCATCCTGCTGGATCTAATTTCAATTCTGCTTCGAAATTCGACGAATTCTTTTTATTTTAATTTCGATTTCCTAGTCTGTGCGAAATTCAATATAAGCGAAATTCAACATCATCCTTTCAAAATTTGAATTTTGATTTTCTACTTCTAACTTGCCCAAAATATGCCTCCTAAAGTTTATTTTTTTAAAGTTTGAACTTCGATCCTCAAGCTGTTTAAAATTGACTATTGGCTGTAAACAAATCATATTATGGAGCGTCCACTAATTTATAAATCCGTACATGTGTGCTGTTTAGCGGGTGAGAAGATATCAGTATTCCGTAAGAATTGACGGAAACATACGAGAATGTTCGAGTCTTTCCGATAAGGAAAAAAAAACCTATACTCATCTGCAAAATGCTTAAAAAAGACCATTTTCTTCTTCACCTAGAAAACTGAAATTAGTATGAAACAATAGCTAAATGAATACAGATTATTAAGTCGTTTGCAAAGGTCTTTAAGCACATATAAGAATCTATTTATTCTTTGTTAAACAGAAGAAATTTCAGCAAATTATCCATATTTTACTATATTTCTAATTGTAGATAGACAGACATAAAGTATACGCAAAAAAGTCCATTTTCTTTTAAATTCATTTTTAAAATAAAATATTCATAAGAAAGACAATGCATTGAATATTATCACATCGTTTGCAAAGCTAAAATACCTATAATACTTTTTCCATGAATTTAAATAAAGTAAAGGGCTCCTTCTTCGCGCTATATAAAATATTTTCACTCGTGTGAAAAATCGATGGGTCTAATTTTCCCATATGGGTATGTGTTCCTAGCCCCGGTTTTAGTGTGACGCTGACAGGGATGCCGACACTTGAATGAAAGTATGGAAAGACATTTAACAGCGTTGGATAGCTGTTTTGATAGTTAAACAGCCCGTAAAGAAAGAAAGCAACAATGCATATGTGTAAAGTCAGTGTAATGAAGTCCTTTTTCTCTAGCACTGACACAGGAGGCCTACCTATCTGAGGGATTAAGTGCGCCGGGCTCGAATAACTTGCCCCATGCCTCTATGGGGTTCAACTCTTAGTCGTTATGTGAGAAAGCCATCAATGAGGCTTGCGAAATACCGTCACCATTTAACCTTAAAGTCGCTTACGACCCGAAACATGTCTATGTAAAAAAAACAAACAAACACCGTCTTTAGCCGAACCTTTTATGTTTTGAAATTAATTAGACTCCATAATCCCAGTTTGCCAGAAATATATACAATGTTTTTTCCAAGGACAAACAACAACAATATCAGTATTGATGGTCGGTGAAGGCTGTTTTATTTTTTTCATGTTAAACTCAATATAAAAAGATCTTTTTCATAACACTCTCTAATTGTATTGAATTACCATTGACATCATAGTAAACACGTTTTCATCGCGTTATTTGCCACCTTATATCTTTGTTCGATGTCATTCACATGAAAAAATTAGTACAAGTTCCTTTAGATGTATTCTTAGGTCGCTCCTTTAGTAGAAAAACAATACATATCATTACTAGTGTGATGACTTTTCGAAAGTTCAATCAATTTTGTTGTTTTTCTCCGAAGCGAAAACGACATTTTTGTGTAATATATATTAAAATTTATGTACGTCAATAATTGTTTTAAAGATGAACGCCGTTGTTAACAACAACTCACTTTGAACGCATAATTTCAAAAAAATAAATTAAAAAGAGACTTATGAGGGCTGGTAGCTCTACTGGGCTAACTGGCTTTACGAGTATTTCGTTTATTTGTTACAAATAACATCAATACAAATAAGAAAATATAAACTAGAAAAAAGTACTTTAAAAATTTGAAAAGTATTCCGACAAATTCAGTTAAAGAAACCTTACCCTAGACCCTTCTTATCTTATACTGTTTTTATACTACTTGGCCGTATCCAGTACAATATATCAGTTCAAACTGAATCGCTTTTTCCTTGATATAAAACATAAATGAGCCATGCCATGAGAAAACCAGCATAGTGTATTTGCGCTGTCTAGTCAGGATCCATGCTGTTCGCTTTCAAAGCCTATTGCAATTAGGGAAACCGGTAGCGACCAGCATGGACCTTGACCAGACTGCGCGGATGCGCAGGCTGGTCTGGATCCATGCTGGTCGCAAACGCACTATGTTGGTTTTCTCATGGCGCGGCTAAAATATACTTCGGAAATCGGGCCAGTCATTCAGACAAAAATATCAAACAAAACCCCCAAAAACCATCCATCCTAGACAATGGAATTTTGAGATAAGCATGAAGGTTAACCGCAAAAGTAAGTAATTGTGACACTGACAACGAATCCACTGGCTTGGACACTATGAAAATATTATTGGATAACGCGACACTAATGTCGTATTTATGGCCGCGATATCACAGATGCCATAGCACGACAGCATGATGGCACAACATGACATTAACGCGATATTAATATCGTGCTGTTGCATCATGTTATTGTTCCATCGCATCGTGTTGTCTTGTTGTCGTATCGTGTAATCAAAGTGTCGCCATTACCTCTAAAGTGGTCGACAGTAAGAAAGTAAGATGGCCCAGTCGGAACAGCGTACTTAGTGTGTCCATTATACGATGTTTCAAACTATATCAAAACTTGTGGTATTGTGGTTTCAGAAAAGAACATTTTAAAAGTAATACAAGTGATCAAGGCAGTTAATAAGTATTGGTTTATTATGGTAGCGTATGAATTTACTCTTTCATTTATACATAACTGCATGACAGTCACCTTACAGCCAGCACTGTCAAAACACGTGAAAATTGCATGCTAGAAAATTTACTCGCTTTTCTCTGACCAGTCAGAGACCCCTTTTTACTACTTCTTCTTAGTTTGACTGAGTTATTACCACAAAATGTATGCTGAGGGTCACTTAATCAGTCATGTACTGTGTCAGACTGTCTTCGTTTTGAGAAGTCCAACTCATTAGTTTTAAAAAACAGGACATACAATTTTAATTGACGTTAATATCAAATTTTCATAAAATGTAAAAAATAAATGCCTCTGACGTTAATGTAAACACGTTGCCATTGCACAATTTGTTACTAACTAAATTGTTAGATAGTTTCCAAGAACTGTTCCAAGCATGAGTCCATTTGTTTTTAATTCTTTTTCAAAAGAAATATATAGAGCAATTTTAAATGAATCGATCTTTATTAGAATATTGTGAAGTTACTTTATTAAATTAATCCATCTATGTTAGTGTTTAAAAGTAATGTTTCAAGCATCATCTTTAGATTAATCCGTAAGGACAGTAATATGTTTTATTATCTAGCACGGTTGTTTTAAATACAGTCGAGTCCACTTAATACGAACTCGCTTGATACGAATTTTCGGATTAAACGAACAAAGTCCGAATTCCCCGGCCGAGTCCTTCTATTTTCTTTGTAAAATTATTTCGGTAATAGCGAACTCGCTTCATACGAATAATCGGTAGATACGAACACATTTTGGAAGTCCCAGTAAGCTTAAATATTATACTTTTCCATCTTTTGATACGAATTAATTTTAGCAGTCGGGGCCGTTATAAAGTTTCCGTGACAGACACAATTTTCGCACAATACTTTCTATTGATAAATTATCAAAACTCAAAATTGTTTAAACATGCGATTTACAGTTTTAATTTGGTGCATGTAAAGCAAAAACATTTTAAACGATGCATTATTCTAAAATTCTGGCGAAAAATGAAACAAAATGCTATTAATAAAATCTAGTAAAATTCTTGATTACCTTACTGCAAGTTGTATCATATCTTCCTGTACATGACCATTTGTTCTTGCTGTTTTCTTGATGGACATGTGTTCAGTTCATTTTCGACGCAGCTGTATGAAGCTCGTTTTGACCTACAATGCCATCATGTATCATAGGTACATTTAATAAAATCTGTAAAAAGATCCTTTGGAAGCAAAGAATGCACCCAAGAATAATAATAGCAGACTCGGTTTGATTGAGTCTGTTCACAGCTATACGAAAGTTTGCGCAACAATTCAGGAAACTTGCTGAAAGTGTTCATTCTTTTCAAGCTGTTTACAATTGTAAAGGTATGTGTCGATCAGTATATGAATTTGATAAGTATGCCTAATAAAGACAATAAAATCCCGTTAAAATAATTCTTTTTTATAAATTTACAGAAAGGGTCAAAAACTAGTACATACTGAACGATACATCAACAGGCGTGGTTTTCAGGCGCAATTGATTTGACTCTACAAGTCTTTAGATAGAAGCAATCTTTTCTCTTGCATGTGATAAACTACAGCTATTTTCATGCAAGATGTTTTTCTCTTTTGATGTTCAGCTGTAGACAGGAACCATTACATATTTTTTTAATCCCAAATACAGCATTCCTGGAGTAGATATGAAAGGTATGGCCAAAATAAAAGTAGGTATCCCGTGTCTGGTTGATTTGCGAAGAAAGAATTTTTTAATGGTTTTGTTTACATCAACTGTTTCAATTACGAATAACATCCCATTTTCGCCAGTGTTTCATTGCGGATAGATAGTGCATTCTGTTTCTGTTGGGTTTAACGTCACATCGACACAAATATAGGTCATATGCTGACTTCAAAGCTGGAAGACTCGAGGTGACCCTCCGGGCATTTTGTCTCCACGGGCGAGTACTTGGGGTAGAACCTACGACCTTCTGTAAGCAAGCTGGAGGACTTCCTCACATGAAGAACACTACGCCTCAAGTGAGGCCTGAATCAACATCTGTGAGGGGCAAGTGATTTGAAGTCAGCGACCTTAACCACTCGACCACGGAGGATCCCTGATAGATAGATCAAGTCATTCACATAGATGTATATACATTTCATCTTGACTTTCAAACACTTACCACGTTTACAAATTTTGGACATACCTTTTTCATTTCTTTAAGGATCAAGGGAAAATACTTACCAAGCTTATATTTCTAACAACACTTTGCAGACAATATCTCTTAAAAGATATAATTTGTTGCAAACGTTCTTAAATACATTGTATCACACATAAATTTATGACAGCTTACATCTGAAGGATTGAGTAAGTTCAAAACGAGCGGATAATCCTGACCAGGGTAACGGAATGGACAACACCCCTCAAGCTACGTAGCGCCGGTAAATGTAGTTTTCTATTATTATCTCACCTAAGCACAAAGTGCTCAAGGGTGAGCTTTTGTGGTCTGTGATTGTCCGGCGTCCATCGTCGTCCGTCAACACCTCTCAGCCTAAACCACCAGTCCAATTTTGATGAAACTTCACAAGGATGTTCCTTGCATGATTCTCATTATAATTGTTCAAAGAATTGAATTCCATACAGAACTCTGGTTGCCATGGCAACCGAAATAAAAAAAACTTTAAAAATCTTCTTGTCAAAAACCACAGTAGCTAGGGCTTTGCTATTTGGTATGTGGCATCATCTAATTGTCCTCTACCAAGTTTGTTCAAATTATCCCCCTAGGGTCAAATATGGCGGCGCCCTGGGTGGTGTTACATGGTTTACATAGATTTATACAGGGAAAAACTTTAAAAATCTTCTTGTCCAAAACCACAGGGCCTAGGGCTTTGATATTTGGTATGTAGCATCATCTAGTGGTCCTCTACCATAATTGTTTAAATTATTTCCCTAGAGTCAAATATGGCTCCGCCCCGGGGATCACATGGTTTATAGACTTATATAGGGAAAAACTTTGAAAATCTTCTTAATCAAAACCACAGGGCCTAGGGCTTTGATATTTTGTATATAACATCATCTAGTGGTTCTCTGCTAAGATTGTTCATATAAGGCCCCACCATGGGGGTCACATGGTTTACATAGACTTATATAGGGAAAAAATTTGAAACTTTTCTTGTCCAAAACCACAGGGCATAGGGCTTTGATATTTGTTATGTAGCATCATCTAGTGGTTCTCTACCAAGGTTGTTCAAATTATCCCCCTAGGGTCAAATATGGCCCTGCCCCGGGGGTCACATGGTTTATATAGACTTACATAGGGAAAAACTTTGAAAATCTTCTTAATCAAACCCACAGGGCCTAGGGCTTTGATATTTTGTATATGACATCATCTAGTGGTTCTCTGCTAAGATTGTTCATATAAGGCCCCACCCTGGGGGTCACATGGTTTACATAGACTTATATAGGGAAAAAAATTGAAACTTTTCTTGTCCAAAACCACAGGGCCTAGGGCTTTGATATTTGTACTGTAGCATCATCTAGTGGTTCTCTACCAAGATTGTTCAAATTATCCCCCTAGGGTCAAATATGGCCCTGCCCCGGGGGTCACATGGTTTATATAGACTTATATAGGGAAAAACTTTGAAAATTTTCTTGTACAAAACCACAGTAGCTAGGGCTTTGATATTTTGTATGTAACATCATCTAGTGGTCCTCTACTAAGAATGTTCAAATTATCCCCCTAGGGTCAAATATGGCCCGCCCAGGGATCACATGGTTTATATAGACTTGTATAGGAAAAAACTTTAAAAATCTTCTTGTCTGAAACCACAAGACCTAGGCCTTTGATATTTGGTAGCGTTGCCTTGTGGTTCTTTACCACGAATGTTCAAATTATTACCCTGGGGTGAAAAGAGGCTCTGTCCCTGGGGTCCCTAGTTTTACATAGACTTTTATTGGAAAATACTTTAAAAATCTTCTTGTCTGAAACTGCAAGGCCTAGGCTTTTGATGTTTGGTATGTTGCATTGCCTAGTGGTCTACTACCAAAAGTGTTCAAATTATGTCCCTGGGGAGAAAAGAGGCCCTGCCTGGGGTTCCAAGTTTTACATAGACATATTGGAAAAGACTTTAAGAATCTTTTTGTCTGGATGTTCAAGGTCTAGGTCTTTGATACTTTGTATGTATCATTGCCTAGTTGATCTGTAACAAGATTGTTCGAATTATATCCCTGGGGTTAAAAGAGGCTCCGCCCCGGGGATCACATGTTATGTGAGTTATATATGAAAAAATACTTCAAAACTTATCAGATCATATTTCCTAGGCTGTTTAATTATAATTACCTGATGACCCCAAGTGATTAGGGATTACCCAACTGTGACCTTGGCCTACTGACCCACGTTCTTGTTTATTAAGTTACAGCCTTGAAATTTGGATGACATGTACAGTTTTGCACACCGATTTTTAAACTGACTTTCATTGACCATGAATGTAACCTACTGACCTACTTTCTTGCTTTTTTTAAGATACAGCCTTGGATAGCATGTACAGCTTTGAACATCGATCTTAAAAACAAGGAAGAATATCCAACAGGGAAAGCCATGTTCCAAAAACGCAGCCTCCCCAAACGCGCACACGATCAACACACGCACACCACACACACACACAAAGCAAACATACAAGGACAAAACAAACAAATAAAGGAACACAGTGGGGCACCGCCTTGGAGCGGTCAATGGCAAAACCACCACTGGGGAGCTTAAACCGGTTTATGGTGCACCTAACCTCACTCTTAAAACTGACTTTCAGTGACCATGAATGTGACCTTCTGACCTACTTTCTTGTTTTTAAAGATACAGCCTTGAAATTTGGATTACATGTAAGATATTGCCTTGAAATTTGGCAATCTTAAAACTGACTTTCAGTGACCATGAATGTGATCTACTGACCTACTTTCTTGTTTTGTAAGACAAAGCCTTGAAATCTGAATGACATGTACAGTTTTACACACCGATCTTAAAACTGATTTTAAATGACCATGAATTTGATTTGTAGGGCCAACAGCCCCGGTTGAAAATAGTTCTTTGGAATTTATTAGAGCACCCTTTTGGTGAGGGGTGAATGCCCCCTGGCCAAAAATGGTATTGAAGTATTGTTACAGTGGCAGATTGTTCTTTGATTACCTGTTGTAATTGATTTTAGTGCCAAATGCATGTAATTTGTATGGTTTATTGTGACGTAACAAAATTGCACCGTTATACTGGTATGTTATTTTGGTGAAGTGTACATTAAGTCGCTTGAACAGAGAATTTTCATAAGATACTTGGGCTGTAATACTCTTTGATTCCATGCTTTGTGAATCTTATGTTGATTTAAATTTAAAATCTTGTGAATTTAAGTGTAAGGGCTTTTCTCGTGGCAAAATCTTAGCTTACATGTTGTCAACGTTGTAGTGTCAAATGCATGTAGTTTCTGTGATTTATTACGACCTCACAACATTGCACCATTTTTACACAGAAAAAAGGGATATATTATGTTATACCCTCGGTGTTCTTCTGACTGTCCGTTAGCAATTTCATATTCCCTCATAACTTTTGAACCCCATGAGGGATTTCAAAGAAACTTGACACAAATGTTCACCACATCGAATGACATGCAAACACATGTTTTGGATAGCTCGCTTCCAAGCCAAGGTCACACTTCCAGGTCAAACGTCATATTATTAGTGTGTTTCATTTCCGCTCTGTAGCTATTGAACTGCTGGAAAATTGTAGAAAAAGCTTGACATTAATGTTTACCACATCAAGACAATAACTCATATTCTGGATCGCTCGCTTCAACGTAAGGTCATACTTAGGAGTCAAAGATCATTGCTTTGTAACTGTTGAACACCTTGAAAGATTTCAAAGAAACATGACACAAATGTTCACCAGATCCAGACAATGTGTAAATCGCATATTCTACATGGCTAGCCAGAAGGTCAAGGTCACACTTAGATGTCAAAGGTCATACCTTCAGGCATATATTGCTCCGTATTTACTGCGCTTTTGTTATATCAGGTATATCTTTTAGTGCAGCTGTACATTGTGTCACTTATGCACTGCATATTTTTAAACACGTTTATTCGTCGCAAAGAAAAGTTGGAGCTTTTGCAGATTTGATCACTTTTCAAAACTTACTTCATTATAAGCTCAACTTAACAATATATTTGTCTTGTCTTGTTCAAAAACATGCTTTGATAATAATGTAACTGTTTTAACCTTTACCCTGCTAAATTTCTAAAATGGAATCGTCCATCATTCAATTTGGGTAGTACCATTTATTATTTGAAGGGGTGTTCACTGAAAAAATACTGACTGAATAGCGAACAGTGCAGACCATGATCAGCCTGTACGGAGGTGCAGGCTGATCTTGGTCTGCACTGGTCGCAAAAGCAAAATCACTTACCGCCAGCAGGCTAAAGGTTAGATTACAATATGAACCTGTGACCTGTGTTGTCATAGTATCTTATGTTACATCTTATCCATACTTGAGTGGCGACACATGAACCACTAGACAACAGCTTTTGTAAATTATTTAAAACATAAGTCTTAAAACACAGGTCAGGCCTTCATTATAATAATACAGCTATGTAACGTCCTATTCCGAGGCTCGGTACCAACGTAAAAGTCTGTCATAATGATACATACGGGTATTTTGGACCATTGCTCATCCTTTTCAGTAATCAATCAAATGAGTGATCGACTTTTCAAGCTACCACTGTGCGTAAAGCATCACAATAGCTCGTGCAACGTTTGATAACTGAAACGGTACTCAGACATGGAATCTCCTGTGAGAATTATGAATAGATTGATTTAGTTAACAGACTTTCACTATGGTATAATAATTAAAGGTGTTGAGAAATCTTTATTATTTTAACATATAGTCTCTTCAGGGGCATCATAACATAGAACTCGGATCTTAGGACCTTAGAAGGATGCCTGTACGAAATTAAGACCTGTTTTTGAAATTACAACTGTAAAAGACCTGTAAGTGGAAAATGACCAGACATACAGTTGAAATGTACAGGTGTAAAACATGCAGGGCTCAAACATACAGCTTGCTGTAAAAAATAAGAGTTGACAGTTACAGCTGTAAAATGGTTTTGTCCCAAAATTACAGCTGTAACTGTTTTGGAGGGACACATGAGTATTGTCAGCCATCTTTAATGCATTTTGGCGGGATATAACTAAAATACAGACACCACATCCTCTAAAATAGTGGAATTTTAACCGTTATGGAGTAAGTACACATGTTTGATTATCTAATACAGTTGTAAAAGGACATGTATAAGTACATACATTAACTATTTATACTATAATTATTTGAAGCTGTTAAGGTTAAAAGAAATAATTACAAGATTGTCATATGTTTTCATGACAAAGAAAGTTTTATAAACAAGATTTGATGAATAGTTTCTAATTTGTATCCTACTCTTGAATTTTGCAATTGCTATACTGTAAACATATTTCATATTGTTTTTTACTTACTAGAGCATTCATCTTGCCTTTTTTTTAGTAAATGCTATCCTTTCTAGAGAATTACAATTCATCCTTAACTTTTTGTACCCATGCTTTTGTCCCTTAAAACAAAGAGCTATAAAATATTGTATACTTCTTTGCTTAAAATAATGCTATTTTTTCCGCATTTCAACATTTCTACAGCTGTAACTTTTACGCGCATATTACAGCTGTAGCTTTATCATTTTTACAGCTGTAAGCTTTTTTTACAGTTGTATCTCATTTGCATAATTCGAACTGTTTTACAGTCGTTTTACAGCTGTAAATTGAAATATACAGCTATAAAGTCAGTGTTATTCTATAAAATCTACAGGTGTAAATTTGAAATAATCATGACTGTAATTTTGAACAAGAATACAGGTCTTTTACATCTGTAAAATTTCGTACAGGTGTTTGCAGGTATAATGTCATAAATAACGCATTTGACCTCCGATTGTTTGGATAGTATAGCATTAACAACAAAATTACCTTACAGTGAGCAGAGCAATACTGGGTGATATTTTAGTTACTGGCTATATCTGAATTACTTTCTTTCCACAAAAACCATAGTTTCATATACCAATACTAAGGGCATTGATATTCTCTAAACTGCCGTCCATTTAATTAAGTACCAAGTTTCTCCTCCGGGTCGTGATAAACGTTGATTAAGGACTAAGTTTTAAAACTCTGTGCTCGAATATATCCGATTAACTCAACATACATGTGTACACTCCTTCTAAAATCCGAAGCGTTCAATGTTTAATTGGCAGCCAAGGGACGAATGACCTTATCAACGTCTCAATAAATAACCAATTCAGTTCATACCAGTACCTCTAACACAATTATCCTCTGTAATAAAAGACTATCAGGCAGCACACATAAAGACAATTTGCCCTTAAAGCATAAACATTCTCGTATATCGGTATGAAACTATTCAATTTTATTTGTTTTTATTTGTTGAATTTGATACCATAGTGATCAGCTGAAACATTTTGATATTTGATACCTTAGCGATCAGTTAATATACTATTTTGCTTTTAGCTTGACGATAAGGGAGCAATTCTCATGCATTGTCCGACTTTTTATTACTTTAACTGAGAAGGTATTGGGGGAAATTTGAAACACATGATGCTCAACAACAAACTATGAAAAAGGATACAAACGCAGGATGATTTGTTCAATAATTTGAGCCGTGCCATGAGAAAACCAACATAGCCGGTTTGCGACCAGCGTGGATCCAGACCAGCCTGCGCATCCGCGCAGTCTGGTCAGGATCCATGCTGTTCGCTTTTAAAGCCTACTGCAATTAGAGAAACCGTTAGCGAACAACATGTATCCTGACCAGACTGCGCGGATCCATGCTATGTTGGTTTTCCCATGGCACGGCTCATTTCTGTTACTATCGGTTAAGGTAATGTTAAGTCAAGCAGTAATCGTACAAGACGAACTAGGAAAATTCCACTTACATCGACACACAAGACAAGAATCCTGGAATTAAGGCTTCTTTATCAAATCAATCTTTTCAGCATAAGATTAACTATAAATAACCTTTATTGCTAAATCGACATTAGTTTTGAGAAAATAGTTTGTAATAAATGAATGCAACACTTACAGAAATGCCAGTAGATGGATATTGTGTTTTTGTAGCTTAAAATATTATCAGCTGAGCTTTGATATTTGATATTCAGAAAAATTCGAGTGGGGGATGGGGCACCAGTTTAGAACGAAGGCGTCATCGGCGAGGCGCATAGGTGGTGGGAGGATAGGCACGAGAGGGGTTACTCCCCCTTTTGTAACGGAGGTCAAGCGGTCTTCCCCTCGAAATTTTTTAAATATAGGTGTGAACTGGTGGCCTCTGGTATGGTTTGGGTCAGAATTTTGACTACTGTCAATATTTTAATATGAAATGAAAACACTGCAATAATAACGTCACGTCGACATTATTTAGCGCCAAACATGCACCGAGGAAGAGTGCTACCACTTTTGATCTACTTTTTTTTATAAAAAAAAAGACATTTCAGAATCTAAATAATATAACAGAACAGCGTTACACTTAATTTCAAACACTGAATCGATTGTCAGACGCGAACTTCAGCGTCCATCCCGAGAACACTGCAAACAAAAGCTTGCTTGACATTATAGCTGAAGTTAAACGTCGATATACGTGATTTTTCATTTACAGAAACAGTACATTTGTAAAATAAAATCAGAGATTGCAAATATTCGTTTCCGTACTTCCGTAAAAATTCGGTAACCCATGTGAATGTTTACATTTTCGATTTCAAATTGCTCAACACCCCTTCAGATGACGTAGCGATTCAACTATATGATTGCCATTTCCAACTTAATATACACAATTATTGTTTTATATATTGCTTTATGTGTAGATTTTGAGTTTCACTGTCATCACCAATCTGATCGATAAAATATACTTCTCCGGAAATCTCAGCGTTGTCAATGTTCATATACAACCAATCTTTTAATTCGTTCATAATTTTCAAGCAACACAACATAAAAAGTAACATTCCTTGGTCAAACTGAACCTGCTTTTTATTATTTGTTTACGATTTAAGCATTCTCCTGGAAATTCAAATCGTTCGCAAAATTAACATGAAAACGCCATCAGTGATGTAAAACTTATTAAAAAAGTAAGGTAAAAGTACGGTATGGTGGCCTATCGTATGCATACACACTATGTAAAGTACCGTACTACTATAACGCATAGGATTTACATTTTCTTTAGTCAGAAATAAGATTTATTCCTTTGCCAAACTAGCAGTGTGCAACCTTGATTAGTAAAGGTCAACTTCTCAGCTAATATCTGCACAATCCATATCCCATGTTTAACTCTTAACCTGCATCCGTGCAGTCTGATCATGGTCTGCACTGTTCGCTATTCACTCAGTAAATTTTCAGTGAACACCCCTTCAAATGATAAATAGTATTGCCCAAATTGAATGTTGGACCAGCCCTTTTTTAAAAATTTAGCATGTTAAAGGTTAAAAACCCAGAAAAATTTCTATTCGCGAAAATGTTATGAAAGTTGTGATTTTCCCATAGACTCCCTCCCATTATGAAAAATTGCGTGAGGTCAAAAGTTTTCAAATCAGTCTAGCAAACAAGCACGCGATCCTGTCTTTTTTATTTGCTGAATTTTGTAAGTATATTCTGAAGTTTTGAAACATCAGGGTTTATTCGAATTTTACTTTGTAGAAACAAGTTCGATCCGAACGTCCAGAACTACCTTAACCATTTAAACTTAAAGTCGCTTACGACCTGAAATTTGTCTATGTAAACACAAACAAACAAACACCGTCTTTAGCCGATACTTTAATGTTTTGAAATTAATTAGACTCCATAATCCCAATTTTACAGAAATAACAACAACGTTCTTTCCAAGGTCATACAACAACAATATCAGTATTGATGGTCGGTGAAAGCTATTTCATTTTTTCATGTTAAACTCAATTTCAAAAGATCTTTTTCATAACACTCTCTAATTGTATTGAATTACCATTGACGTCATAGTAAACGCATTTTCACCGCGTTATTTGCCACCTTATATCTTTGTTCGATGTCATTGTGAAACATTCAAGTTCCTTCAGATGTATTCTTAGGTCGCTCCATTAGTAGAAAAACAATACATATCCTTTACTAGTATGATGACTTTCAAAAGTTCAATCAATTTTTGTTGTTTTTCTCCGAAACGAAAACAACCTTTGTGTGTAATATATATTAAGATTTATGTTCGTCAGTATTGACATTTAAAGTTATTTTAAGGATGAACGCCGTTGTTAACAACAACTAACTTTGAACGCATAATTTCCAAAACAATAAATTAACAAGAGACTCATGAGGGCTGGTAGCTCTACTGGGCTAACTGGCTTTATGAGTACTTCGTTTATTTCTGTATTTTTGCCCTTACAAATAATATCAATAAAAATAAGAACATATAAACTAGAAAAAATACTTAAAAATTTGAAAAGTATTCCCAAAACTTCAGTTAAGGAAACAGCGCCCTAGACCCTTCTTATCTTATATTGCTTTTATATACCACTTGGCCGTTTCCATAACAATATATCAGTTCAAACTGAATTGCTATTTCCTTCTTATAAAACATAAATGTACTTCGGAAATCGGGCCAGTCATTCAGACAAAAGTATCAAACAAAGACCCCAAAACCATCCTTTAGACAAAGGAATTTTAATATAAGCATGAAAGTTAACGGCAAAATTAAGTCATTGTGACCCTGACCACCAATCCACTGGCTTCGACACTACGAAAATATTATTAGATAACGCAAAACTAATACCGTATTTATGACCACGATATCACAATTTTACGATGCCATAGCACGACAACATGATGGTACAGCATGACAATAAGGCGATATTGCCGTGCTGTTGCATCATGTTATCGCACCATCGCATCGTGTTGTCTTGTTGCCGTATCGTGTAATCATAGTGTCGCCATTTCCTCTAAAGTGGTCGAGAGTAAGAAAGTAAGACGGCCCAGTCGGAACAGCGTACTTAGTGTGTCCATTATACGATGTTTCAAATTAGATCAAAGCTTGTGGTATTGTGGTTTCAGAAAAGAATTTGGTTTATTATTGTAGCGTATGAACTTACTCTTTCATTTATGCATAACTGCACGACAGTCACCTTACAACCAGCACTGTCCAAACACGTGAAAATTGCATGCTAGAAAATTTACTCGCTTTTCTCTCACCAGTCACAGACCCCTTTATTTTACTACGTCTTCTTAGTTTGACTGAGTTATTACCACAAAATGTATGCTGAAGGTCACTTAATCAGTCATGTACTGTGTCATATTGTCTTCGTTTTGAGAAGTCCAACTTTTTTTCTTGTCCGGTATGACTCTGTTATTATTTGCTTTGGAGTGGTATATGCTTCCAAAGGAACTTCTTACAAATTCTATCACAACAGCAGTCTTTAAGTGCTGTGTGGCGCCTGTAAAAGTCATCCCAATCCTTGGACTCAGTGTTGTTATTTCCTGGCCTATAGAATTATGTAGTCTATTCAATTCGACTGAAATAGAATTCCGCTTAGTCAGGTGCTAAAGGGCGTGAGTGGTACTGCATATTTTATTACCTCCTTCGAGTAGACTCAGTCAAACCGAGTCTGTGATTATTTTGTTTGGGTTCGTTCTATGGTCCAAAGTTATTTTCGTACGAATTTCATTTCAAATAATTAATGGGCAATACGTTTATATAAGTGATAAGAAAATGCTCTACCATACCAGTAAACATGTGGTTATATGGAAATCCAGTCCTCGGTTTGAGAGAATTCCGAACCGCGTGGTGAAATAATTAACTAAATAATCCGCTTTGGTTTTAAAATAAGCTAAAGACAGTGGCTAACAAAGAAAACAAAAGTGGCAAAACTTCGGGTAGCACTAAAAACCCTATCATGTCTCAGCATATGCAGGTGCTTCCATTAGTTTTGAAAAACAGGACATGCAATTTTTTATGCATCAGGATATTAGAAACGAATAGTATTTCATAATTGACGTAAAATGTAAAAATAAATGCTTCTGACGTTAATGTAAACACGTTGCCATTGCACAATTTGTTACCAACTAAATGTTATATTGTTTCCAAGAACTGTTCCAAGCAACTTATTTTAAATTAATCCATTTATTTTTTAATTCTTTACCACAAGAAATATGTCAAGCAACATTAAATGAATCCATCTCTATTAGACTATTGTGAAGTTACCTTATTGAATTAATCAATCTATGTTAGTGTTTAAGAGATATGTTTTGGACAATAATGTTTTATTATCTAGCATGGTTGTTTTAAATACTTCAGTTAGTCCATAGTAATGTCTGCAACACTGTTGCGTAATAACGTCTTCATTTTAACAATGCAACACGTTCCGTGTTCAGAATTTTAGTTCATCCTACATCTACTGTTTCTTAATATACATGTAAGTCCATGATTTTTCAGTGCATAGAAAAAAAAACAATATTTCTATCATAACTTTACCTCAAATTATGACGTAATTTAGAATAACACCATGTAGATGACCACTTGTTCCCGTTCATTTTTTGACGGACATGTGTTCAGTAAAGTTCGTTTTTGACCTAAAATGCCAAGTGACTAAGTTGGCAAATCAGATAAAATACCATAGGTACATTTAGCTGTACGAAAGATTTGTGCAACAGTTTAGGAAGTTTGATTAAAGTGTTGCTTCTTTGTTTTTACTCTGACCCTTATGCAACGCCGAGTGAAATGGCAAAGCGTTCTTCTTGAATGATGCTGTTTACAGTTTTAAAGGTATGTGTCGGCCAATATATGAATATGATAAGTATGCCTACTGAAATGATAAAAATCCAATGAAAACTCTACTGTTTTATGAATTTACAGAAAGAGCTGCGTACGGTCGTAAAACTAGTATTATACTACACGTAACATCAACAGATGTGGATTTCAGGTGCAATTGATTTAACTCTACAAGATAGAGAAGGGTTTTTGATGACAATAATTTCTCTTGTGCGTGATAAGCTACAGCCTTTTTCATGCCAGATGTTTCTCCCTTGTGATGTTCAGCTGTAGAAAGGAACCATTTGATATCATTTAAAACCCAAATACAGCATTCCTGGAGTAGATATGAAAGGTATGGCCACAATAAAAGTAGGTACCCCGTGTCTGGTTGATTTGTGGAAGAAAGTCTGGTTTTGTTTACATCAGCTGTTTCAGTCACGTGACCAGGACTTTCTTGCATTACGAATAACATCCCGTTCTCGCCAGTGTTTCATTGCGGATAGAGTTCATTCTGAGTTTGCTCGGTTTAACGTTACACCGGAACAATTAGAGATTTTTCAAGCTTTTCATAGTGGAGGAAGGCCCGAGGTGCCCCTCCAGGCATTTTGTCTTCACGGGCCAGTACTTGGGTAGAATAACCGACTTTCTTTGAGCCAGCTGGATGACTTACTGACGTGAAGAGCACTTCGCCTCAAGTGAGGCCCGAACCAACATTGGTGAGGGGCAAGTGATTTGAAGTCAGCGACCTTAACCACTAGACCTCGGAGGACCCCTGATACATCAAGTCATTCACATAGATGAATGTTCATCTTGATCTTCAAACACTTACCATATATTTAAATTTTAGAATTACCCTTTTCATTTCGTTTGGAGCAAGGGAAAATGCTTATCAAACTCATACATTGAATTTATTTTCTAACTACATTTTGCCTACAATATATTTTAAAAGATATTATTTGTTGCAAACGTTTCTTAAATCTTACACATAAATTTATGAGAGCTTACATCTGACATATTGAGAATGTTCAAAACAAGCGGACAATCCAAACCCCTGACGCTACGTAGCGCCGGTGTAATGAAGTATTTCGACCCCCATAGAATAATGACCCCCCGGTCATTATTCTATAGAAAAAGTGACCCCCCGGTCATAGTATTATGACCTCCAGATCATAGTACTATGACTCCCCCACGTGAAGTAAACTGAACCTCACGAAGAATATTGACTCCCATAAAAAAACGACCCCCGGTCATTTGGTCAAATTTAGTGATAACTCATGTACCTAAGGCCTAATTGCTGCATTTTATGCTCCCACTCGGGGTAGGGGGGCATATAGATTTGCCCTTGTCCGTCCGTCCTTCCGTTTGACCATTAGCCCCAGATACCATCACTTGACACAGAAATCAGAGCATTCCGCAACGGGAACAGGGATTCTATTTCTAGACGCTGTATCTTGGTGTATACAATTTTTTTTCAGGAAAATAACAATTCACAATACGTCCACAAAACACACAAGTGTCAATAATCCCTGCAAACTTCGGTATGAAGTAATTCTTCAGAAGAAAACTGCACAAGAAACTGCTAGCATAGAACTTAGTACTAATAGAAGTTGCAATATTTAGCAGTGGCAGTAAAGTACGGTAGCGGCAACAATAGAAAGTAGTAGTAGTAGTAGTAGTAGTAGTAGTAGTAGTGGCAGTGGTAGTGGCAGTTGCAGCAGCAGCAGCAGCTGCAGCAGCAGCAGCAGAGGAATAAGTGACAGCAATAACAGCAGCAGGAGAAGAAGAGGTAGATGTACAAGACGTATTAGTGGAAGCAGGTATAGTAGTATCAGTAGTAGCAGTTGTAGTAGTAGTAGAAGTAGTAGTAGTAGTAGTAGTAGAAGATGAAGTACATGTAGTAATACCAATAGAAGTAGCGGCACCAGTAGTAGTAGTACAATCAAAATGTTAACTATTGGCAATGGAGGGTATTAGATTTGTAGATCTAGTAAAATTGTCCGTTAGGTTTGGTGGGGATCACTTTTTAATAGATATTATCGTCGAAAGTCTTTTAAGGAGCCGGTGTTTTACACGGAAAGAGTAACTTTTTTAAATAAAATAATGTCCGGGAATCGATATTGTATGAGAGTTCGAATGTAGTAATTTCGGCAGTGAGTATTTTACATGGAAGGAGTCACTTTTTCTATAGAATAATAACCGGGGTCGTTATTCTATGATATTCGAAGGGAGTCATCTTTAGGGAGTCAGTATTTTACTTGAAGGGGTCAGTTTTACTATAAAATAATGACCGGGGGGTCGTTATTCTATAGAGTTTTCAAAGGGTGTCAGTTTTTTATAAGGGGAGTCAATATTTTACAGGAAAGGAGTCACATTTTCTATAGAATAATGACCGGGGGGTCGTTATTCTATGGGGGTCGAAATACTTCATTACACCGGTATAAGAGGAATTCTATTATAATACATTTAAAGGACTCCATGATCCCAAGGGACCAGAAAAGATAAGAACATTGAGTCTAAGGGTGAGTTTTACAGCCGTCATTCTACACTTAGAGACTGCTATTGTGAGAGTAAATTTCTGTTTTCACAATTGTAAATTTTGTATATATTGTTTATTTGAATTTGAGCGAAGTGTCCATACGTATGAACTTACATTTTTTCTAACTATGTTTACATGATTACACCATGTTCATATAGCTGTTTTCTTTGTAAGTTAAGCTTTTCTGGGATTCTACAACGCATTGCAAAATTTGTGGAATTCTGAAAATATTTTATAGAGGCTTCTGTAACAATATTAGAGTAAGTTAAATCTATGATGTGATGATAAAATAATTTCGAGCTGATGTAGTTTAATATGTTTTGATAAATTGATTGAATCAAAAATTTCCTAATATGAAGTTGTTTTCAAAATAAAACAACAGCTATTTTCCAACCGCTCCAATCCTACTACTTGCTAACAACTTTTAACAATTAAAGTTAACGACATTTCAAGCTACCACTGTGCGCAAAGAATCACAATAGCTTTTGCAACGTTTGATAACTGAAACGGTACACAGACCTGAAATCTCCTGTGGGAATTATGAATAGATTATTTTACATAGCATACTTTCACTATAGGGTAATAATTAAAGGTGTGGAGAAATGTTTATTATTTGAACATAAAACCATTACATAGAACTCGGACGTTAGAAGGATGTTTGCAGATGAAATGTCATAAATAACGCATTTGAGCCGCAACACAAGAAAACCAGCAGTGCATTTGCGGCCATTATGGATCCATCCGCGCAGTCTGATCAGGATCCATGCTGTCCTGCTAACGGTTTCTCTAATTGCAATAGGCTTTTAAAGCGAGCAACATGGATCCTGACCGGACTGCGTGGATGCGAAGGGTGGTCTGGACCTATGCCCAATGTTGGTTTTCTCGTGATGCGGCTCATTTTACCTCCATTTGTTAGGATAACTAGTAACCAATATAAGTAACAAGAAATGCCTTACAGTGAGGAGAGCAATACTGGAGGATACTTTAATTACTAGTACGTACTGGCTTTGAGACATGTGGCATAAGCTTTCTGTCATATCTGAATTACTTATTTTCACAATAACTATAGTTTTATAGGCCAATACTAAGGGTGTTGATAATCTCAAAAAACTACCGTCTATTCAAGTATACAGTTTCTCCTCTGGTTCGTAAAACATGTTGATTAATGACTAAGTATTGAAGAGCAATGCTCAAATATATTCGATTAAGTCAATATATATGTATACACCCCTTCAAAAATTCGAAGCGCTTAACCATTTTTCGTTATTCCAAGGGAGGGATAGTCTTCAGCACTCCTTAATCAACGTCACGATAAATAATCAATTCAATTCACAACCAAACGTTACACCTGTTTTTACTAGAATTTACCTCTAACACAATTATCCTCTGTAATAAAAGACTATCAGGCGACACACATAAAGACAATTTGCCCTAAAAGCATAAACATTCTCGTATATCGCAATGAAATTTTATATTTTATTTGTTATTATTTGTTGAATTTGATATCCTAATGCTAAACTTATACATGTTTTATACCTAAGTGATCAGTTTCAACAATTTCAAGCTTTTTAGCAGTTAATTGACGATAAGGGAGCAATTCTCATGCATTGTCGGAATTTTATTACTTAAATTGAGAAGGTATTGTTGAAATTTGAAACACATGATGATCGAGAACAAACTATGAAAAAGGATACAAACGCCGGATAGTGTGATCAATAATTTATGTTACTATCTGTTTATATGAAATATTAAAGGTAATGTTAAGTCAAGCAGTACTTCATAAACGACCATTGTTTTAATTTTTAATTCGTTCATAATTTTCAAACAATACAACACGAAAACATAACGTACCTGGGTCAGACTGAATCTGCTTTTTTCTTATTTGTTTACAATTTAAGCATTCTCCCGGAAATTCATGCGCAAAATTAACATGAAAACGGGATCAGTGACGTAAAGCTCTTAAAAAGGGAAAAGTACTGTATGATGGCCTGTCGTTCTACTATAACGTATAGAATTTACGTTTTCTTTTGTCAGAAATAAGATTTATTTCTTTGCCAAAACAGATGTGTGCAACCTTGATCAGTAAAGTCGTCAACTTCTCAGCTAATATCTGCACAATCCACACCCCATGTTGGTCCACTGCTGGTGGCAGGTGTTTCTCCCTTTGCGACCAGTGAAGACCAAGATCAGCCAGCACATCCGTGCAGTCTTATCATGGTCTGCACTGTTCGATATTCAGTCAGTATTTTTTTTTTTGGTAAGTACCTCTTTTTAACAGTTAATGGTACTGTCCAAATTGAAAGATGGACAAGTTCATTATAGAAATTTAGCATGGTTAGGGATAAAAAAACACCCGTCTCTCAAAACTATATTCTTCAACACAAACATAAATATATATTGATAATGCAGGTAGGATTGTATACGAACTGTCAGAATTCAGTAATAAATAGTAATCGAAATGATGGCAGAGAACGTTAGTTATTCGGAAAACAATGAATTATGCCTGGAAGTTTTGTACGGGTAGATATATATGTAGCCGGAAATCATTTATATCTGTTGTATTAAGTGTCAAACAGTAAAATTATTAATGCTACAAATAAATTGTGAAGCAAATTTATTCAAACTAAAATAATCATTTATATAAGGACTTCTGTTGAAACTTGTGAATAAATAGCATATATAATAAGATAATAATGAAAATGGATTAATTTAAAATAAACTAAGGAACATTTAATCAAAAAAGCAAGCCCATTGTGAAAATTGGCCGGAGGGCATATATTTTCAAATCTTTCTAATAAAAAAAAACCAAGCACACGACTTTATCTTTTCCGGCTGATTTTCCTGTTAAATACAGTGACAATTTAAAAAAAATATAGTTTAATAAAAGTCTACCTTATAGAAGAATGTTTGTTCTAAACGTGCAGACCTATTTTGAAATAGAACGCAAAAGTATGAGTAAACTATATAACAAATAGATAGTAAACTGTTATAATTTAAACGAACTTAACACTGAAATAAGCTTTTAAGAAAGGATGCCTTTCAGATGATCACCGGAATTAAATTGAAATAAAACGGATCGAAACTTATAAATAATTTCAAAATATATACATTAAATAAATATACAAATATAGTAAGGTGGTCATTTATGATTTTGATATAAAATATCGGCTTAATTAGGCTACTTACAATGATATGAAATAAAAAACAATGTCCTAACGTAAAAAATATTTTCATCCACGCAATTCGAATCTAAATATTGTTGATGGTCATTCATGATAAATTAATAACATAACGCGAAAAGGTGCGTTTTTCTGCTTAATGAAGCACGACAGTTGAAAGTATTTGTATTTTGAAATATTTAATTGAAACATTATACGGCTACAAGATGAAACCTCATTCTAAGTGTACCAGGCGGGTTGCTATCAATGATTCTGCGTGCGGCAACACCACTCCAATATTCGTATTACGACACGTTATCTACGTAATGATTCTTCGAAATGAAAATCACATCAACCCTTTATAATCGGAAATGTTGGTAAATTCATTTATCTTTAAACGGTGTCACGACTTATACGGACTCGTGATAATTATATCATTGTACTTATAACATGTGTAAATGTTGAGTTCTGCTCAACCCGAGGCTAGAGTAGCTTGCATCTCCACTACCGTCCATGAACAGGCTCAATCAAACCGAGCCTGCAACATTTTCGTTAATGTCATGTTGGATGACCTGTGGTTTTCCACTTTTTTTTATTTTATTACAAACGAACAAATATTAACATATCCGAATTAAACATATCCGATGCAATCTATAGTGACGCTTCTTATAGCATAGAACAAGTACTTTTACTCTGAATATATGATACATGTACAAACTAGATATGTTTTACTGAAACAAGTTCTTTCTAACATATATATATATTGCGTTTTTAATTCATGTAAGTATGCATCGAATTTCTTTTGCGTGACATATGCTTCTGATATTAAGGATAACGTGGTGTTATAGCCGTATTTCATATCTTGTAACTGGATGGTAATATTGAAATGAAATTTGGTCATTTTAAATACATTCAAAATTATAAACGTTTTACCAAGAGATTTTTCAAATATAATTTTTGGGGGGAGATAATCGGTATTTAAGTTACCATTGATGCCTTTGGGAAATATACAATTTCTTTGATTATGAGAATCTGAACTTGAGTTTCGAGAAAATTTTGCGGTAGAAAGCTGCATTATATGATTCTGATACAAATATCAAAAAGAAATCTAAAATTCCCTGTAGGGCAAAGGAGAAAGTTATTTTTTTCTAACTTTCAGGGAAATAACTCAAGAAAAGCCAAAATTATCAGGGGAGGTAATCTAAAGGAAATTTTGAGAACTTCTGTCACTAAATAAATTGTCAATATGTACCTTATTTCTATCGTTTGACATTTTCGAAACTTACATTATCAAGTTGTATGTACGCTTTTGGTGAAATTGAGGCCTATTACGGGTAGTCATCCTTAACAGACAACAAGAGTTGTGTAATGAATACTTACTGTCTAGAACTCACAGAATAACTTTATATTGACTTTTCATTTGTAGTCAATAACTGATGCAATTTCTTAATTTAAAAAGATGCATAGTATGTGCATTTTGTATTTTGACAGCTCTGGGTAAAACAAAGTCCGATTTCATTTAACAAAGTACTGTTAACGACGATGATTTTTTTTCAAAAACATATATACATAATATCACGCCGATCAACTTTTTTCTCGTAGATCTAATCTAATCTACATAATATCAAGCCAATCAACCTTTTTCTATGACAACTCGCTAAAACAATCATGATTTACTAGAGGATTTTGTTTGCTAATTAAACACCTTATATGAGTTTGTTTCCTTCATAATATAATACGTTGGCGTAAGATAAAGCACGTGTTACGTTTTTCTGATGACTTCAAGTTTTGAATACATTTGAGAGATTCTCATTCCGTAGCGAGAAGATGGCAACACATTAGTTTTCTTTATCTTATTAAGTGTAGTACATTTGCCTTATATTACCAGGCTCTTAAGTGTAAATGATCTTATTGTGATAAAAGCGGTTAAATAATTCGCCAAAGTGTTAGCTTTCTTATTTTAGTTTCCTCGTTTCCTTCAAATCTAAGAATAAACTGGGCTTTTTTTCTGATAATGAAATTATTTGAAATAAGACTTTACAAATTTACAAAATGGGAGAGTTCGGGAGGTCGTGGGTTTGATCCCCGGCCGCGTCAAACCAAAGACGTAAAAAATGGTACTAGTAGCTTACTCGCTTGGCGCTCAGCATTAAGAGGATAGTGCTAGGACTGGTCAGCCCGGTGTCAGTATAATGTGACTGGGTGGGGTATCATGCCACGTGTCTACGGCGTGATATTCCAGTCAGGCAGCACTATAAAGTTGGGCATTGTGCTCACTGCTACAAGTAGACACCGTCGTTTATATGACTGTAAAATTGTTGAAAAAGACGTTAAACCCGAACACACACATACACACACAAAATGGGAATTCGCAGATGTTTCAAGGATGATGCTTTGCACCTGTCTGACAAAAATAATATATTGTAATCAGTGCTGTCTGATACAAAGGCAGATAAAAGATCAGAGCTATGACATGTTTTATAGAAACAATATGAGTTTTTCTATGTGGAATATGGAAATATTTATGTCATGTCGAGTTTATTTGAAAACCCCGTTTTGAACTTCAAAATTTGAAAGGTTAAAAACCAATCAAAGATTAGATCCTTACAAATATCTTTGCAAATTTGCTTTTTCTAAATATGGTGTAAACATTCAGTAAAAGTGTCGTAGCCCACTTTGATAGTCATTTAGAGCATGTGCATGAAGGGAAATGTAATATATATGGTGAATCCATGATAAAACATTTATATAAAGGTAGGTCTGAACCTATACTACAGAACTATATATAGAATTGCCCATCATATATGCTAAAAATTATCAATTGATGGTCTTGTGGTAATATCAAGAGGTCCGGTGTTCTGGATCTACACTGATTGAGGATAAATTTCTCACCCTTGAGTGATGTTTATGCGCATGGAAGTATCTTCGAACAACTTTGTCAATAAAGATGTTGAATAGTAGAGATAGTATCTAAAATTTTAAGTTATGAATCACATTTAAAAAACTCTAACTTCGAATGCTTTTATATATCATTTAAGACCGAGTATGATACTTAAAGTATAAATTTGAGTATTTTGAAGCACGTCGTTTAAGATTTTCGGAACCTTCTTGTTTGATTTTCATATAGTTCTCTATACAAGTAGTCCTAACTACCAAGTCATTGATAAATATATAATCTCTAGTTATAACTGGATTTCTGTGGACAGAAATTACCTTACTGAGAAATAGTTGTCAAATACATTCATATTGCTTGACTTCAGATAATGTTTGGATTTTTATGAAACAAATTCAGATCCACTATTTAAGCTGAAATTTAGACATGCTGTTATGTGTACCACATCACCATCATATATATAAACAAGAGCACCGCCTTGCGGGTGCTGATGCTCATCTGATTTTTTTTGTATAATAGAAATATTATCCTACCCATGATTTTCTAAGTCTAAAAAGGGCCATCACTGTTGCAAAAAGCAGGATAGAGTTATGTTTCTTGATGTACAGTGTCCACTTATGATGGTGAAAAACTGTTGCAAGTTTTAAAGCAATAGCTTTGATAGTTTATGAGAAAAGTTGAGTTAAACATAATATTCAACCAAGAAAATGATTTTTCTAAGTCCAAAAGGGGCAATAATTATTGCAAAAAGCAGGATGGAGTTATGTTACTTGCTGTACAGGGTCAGCTTATGATGGTGAACAAGAGCTGCAAGTTTTAAAGCAATAGCTTTGATAGTTTAAGAGAAAAAGTTGACCTAAACATAAGACTTAACCAAGAAATCTGATATTTTCTAAGTCTAAATCTTGCAAAAAGCAGGATGGAGTTATGTTTCTTGCTGTACAGGGTCAGCTTATGATGGTGAACAAGTGTTGCAAGTTTTAAAGGAATAGCTTTGATAGTTTAGGATAAAAGCTGACCTAAACATAAAACTTAACCAAGAAAACTGATTTTCTAAGTTCAAAAGGGGCAATAATTCTTGCAGAAAGCAAGATGGAGTTATGTTTCTTGATGTACAGGGTCTGCTTATGATGGTGAACAAGTATTCCAAGTTCCAAAGCAATAGCTTTGATAGTTTAGGAGAAAAGTTGACCTAAACATAAAACTTAACCAAGAAATCTGATATTTTCTAAGTACAAAAGGGGCCAAAAATCTTGCAAAAAGCAAGATGGAGTTATGTTTCTTGCTATACAGGGTCAGCTTATGATGGTGAACAAGTATTCCAAGTTTCAAAGCAATAGCTTTGATAGTTTAGGAGAAAAGCTGACCTAAACATAAAACTTAACCAGGCAACGCCGACGTCGACGCCGACAACCGCTCAAGTGATGACAATAACTCATCATTTTTTTTTCAAAAAATCAGATGAGCTAAAAAAGGAAAAAAAATCAATATTTAGCTAGAAAATCTCCAGTACTGTATCTTAAAGTAGTAAGGTAATTTATATCAAGATGTAATATTAGTACATTTAACACATGATGTAATATTAGTACATTTAATACGAGATGTAATACAAGTACATTTACCGCACGATGTAATATTAGTACATTTAACACAAGATGTAATACAAGTACATTTACCGCACGATGTAATATTAGTACATTTAACACGAGATGTAATACAAGTACATTTACAGCATGATTAATATTAGTACATTTAACACGAGATTTAATACAAGTACATTTACAACATGATTAATATTAGTACATTTAACACGAGATGTAATACAAGTACATTTAACGCACGATGTAATATTAGTACATTTAATATCCTGTTCTTTACAATACTAATAAAAAGCAGACGAGCCATTCCCCGAGTTAAATGTAGTAAAGTAAGTAAAATTTTCATGTTTTTTTTATGTAGAACCTAGTTTACATAACACATATTTAACATCATAATTTATATTAATCATAATCTAGAAAACTTTCACAAAAATAAGTCTAAAAAGGAGGGGCCGAAAAGTGAGGGACAAAAATGACCAATTTGTGAAAACGTCATGGGACACGAAATGAACAGAATGGGGACGAGTTAACTGAGGAACGAATTGACATGGAGACGAGTGGACTGTAAATCGTGTACGGGAGATAGTCGAAATCTGCCGCAGTTTCACTACCGAGGGACGTAAGCTATTTCCACAGGAGTCTTGCAACTGATTATACTGTTTAATAATACAGCTCAGAGCACCTGCACACCCTTAAGAAAATATTATCTATTCCATTCCTGTGGAATTTTTTATCCGCCAATCAAAATGTACAGTTTTTATCAGCTGTTCAATGACCTTCACCCCATACGTTACAGGAGGTAAAGGTGAAAAAATTAATTGGCATTTATATGAGGATAATATATTTTATTGTTGTTGTCTTTTATCCTTGACATTCCTGCTGTGTATTTCTCAGTAAATTTTGTGAGGTATACAGCGACAATAGAATTAATTTTGGACATACAGGGAGGAAAGAACTCCAGGAAATATCTAAAAGTGTTAGAAAGCAGCAAGGTTAAAAAATCAAGATAGAGTTGCATTTCATAATTATGTTTAAATAGACTCTTAAAATTCAGAAGTGTGTTTTATGTATTTCGATATTCAAATGCATTGTTTTTCGTAAATATCAACTTGAAAATTAATAATGGAATCATTTTTAGGCCATTACTGCAAACAACTAAACTTCAGTAACCGTTAACGTTTAATGTAAATCTATTAAGGGGAATTTACCCTTTCATTTTTGGAATATGGACAACTCTTTTTTATATGCACTACATTGTAAACAAACTAAATACTTTGGTTTAGTTTACAGTATGCGAAAGGAAAATAAAACAAAATTAACTTATCCCACCGTTATCTTTACATTAGTAATTGTAACAAAGGGATAGTGCATGTTATTTTCAAAACAAAATTAATTACTAATCGTTGACTTTGAAAGTTCACAATGAGTCATATGTCAATCAGCAATAACTTTCTCATTTTTGCTTTTCTTCGTCTTTATGTAGGTGAGCATTCTTTTGTCTACAAATAACAGTTGAAATATATCATTTCATATATCGAAACCTTGTTTTTCTTTGCGGAAAGATTTTATCATACCCACTCTTTTCTAATTACAAAGTCTGCGTCCTCTTAACATGGGATGTTGTTCTAAATTTTAAAATATCCAATATAGTAAAAAATAAATCTGTATAGGTCACGTGATGCGAATTTAGTACGTTGATATGAAGAATAAGCAGATAAAGAACGATGTATTTAAAAGAAGTGCGAACACGACCATTAAATCTCTTAGACAAGTGCCTGATCTCAAGAGATTTTACTCGCTTAAGCTTAAATTAGATTATATGTAAATAAATTACCTCTGTGAGACTTAGCTGTATTCATAAATTACTGCGACAGAAACTATTTGAATCACTTAAAACCCTCTAAATACTCGTCTGACTAAACTGCAAGGCATGTTTTTTCAGGTGACAGATGAGAAAGAGCTAAACTAGTTATTAACGAGATTGTATAAGACTAATTTCACTTAAACGCCATCATTACTGAATTATTAACTGCACAAGTTTGGCCTTATCAATTTTGGTTCAAGTATGTGATACGGAAAACAATGATATTTTAGACTTGAAAAGTAATAAAACACAAAGTATAAGTATGACATTAAAAGCGCCGCTATTATCATATGTGGAATGAACACTACAACTAAAGAAAGTGTCCATTCATAAAACTTAGCCTGATCTGTTCTTGCTAAATTAAGCATGTATGTATATCAAACAGTACCGTTTGTCAAATTGAAAACAGTACACACAAACTACAAGAGTATAACTAGGCACCTTATTTATTATCACTAAAATCTGGAAGTTTCGTTTAGCACATGGCCGTTATACAGGGCATTAAATTGTGAATAGAGCTAAACACAGTAGTCATATACTTAGTTAAGTTATTTTGATCTGAATTTATTACCTCTACAGTAAGTATCTAAAAATAAACTATTTTAGTAAAGGATGATATCTTTAAAGAATTTGGATGAATATAATCTTAGGTAAGTACACTTTCCTAAGATTTATAACAAAATGGACATTCCAACAATTTATGAAATTCATCACCTAAACAAAGAAGATATGCGCTGGCGTATTTGAATATTGTAAAGTCTACCTATTTTCAATAGGGAATTTATGGTTCATAGATATAACTGCATGTTTGCAGTAACTTTCAAAATCTACCTCAGCATTTTACATTCTATAAACTAAACACTTTACAGTCTGCTCAACTCGACTATGTCAATCATGGCGAAAACAATCTCGTATCTTGTACAATCTTGTACAATAAAATAAACTGTTCATAAGACCAACAACTTGACAATATAGCCAAAACTTCCAACATGTTGCGGAAATAGGTAACGCATTGTGGTTTAACGGTAGTTTCATTGTAAATTTTCATAAAATCGTCTGCATTCATTTTAAATTTGTCAACAAAGAAAAATCAATCGTAAATCTTTGAAGTGTTCAAGAACATTTCGGTTTTCAGTAGTACAGGCTTGGGGCAGCGATGCTCCTCTGTAAAAAAATAAGTTAAACAAATTATTGCTTCAACACATGAGAGCAGGTCTCTAAAATAAAACCAAATATTTCATTGACACTTTGGTTGAAATAGACGATTAATCTGTATTTTTATTTAAGAAATAAACAAAGATTTTTTAACGTAATTCAAACATAGCACAAGACATGTATTCATCAACATGAGGTATTTTAAAATGCAGAATACACATTCATGCAAAGTTTCGTTAAAATCTGTTCCAATAAAGCATGAGAGAACAAGAAGAAATTTCAACATTTTAAAGTCTAAGTCAAAGTGTTTATGAGCACGGGCCAAATACTCAAGAAAAGATTGGCACTCAGGAAGGTCAATGATCTCTGTGACCAATGATAAAAAGCAATATATCTTACTAAAATAATCCGTCATCTCACTCGTGAGAAGATGTGAATTACTTTCGAACAAGACAAACTGGGTAGGTGGTCAGTCTTACAAGTATCAAACTAATTATCATTCTGCAATTTATCTTAGTTGTAACATGCTGTAACGGTAGTTTACGCCAAATAAATTTCACATAAGTTTCCAATTTCACCCAGACGAAAATATCTGAATGCGCTTTAATGATAAAAGCAAGTTTGCGGAAATAATATGGATTATTACCGCTTCATTTACTGAATTGTCTTCAATATAGCCGTAATATATTATTGTTGTTGGTCGACATAACACAAGTGATCTGTCAAAAACAAGGATGAATATCCAACAACGAAAGCCACGTTCCAACCACGCAGCCTCCATAAGCCGCAACGCACAACATGTGCTCGTGCACACGACTAGCACTAAAAATCCTCAAAACGCAACTCACAGCACGTGCACATGACTAGCACACAGATCACTACAATAATAGTAAAGAAATTTCTTTTTTTTTTCAAGAGTCTGTCAACAGTTTCTTGAAAAATCTTCTCCTTCAAAACCACTGTGCAGATTTACACCAAACTTCACAGGAATAATCCTTGAGTTGTCCCCATTCAGAATTGAGTTCCATACAGAACTCTGGTTGCCATGGCAACCGAAAGGAACAACTTTAAAAATATTCTTGTCCAAAACCGCAAGGTGTAGAGCCTTGATATTTAGTATGTGGCATCATCTATGATGACTGTTCAAATTATGCCCCTGGGATGAAAAGAGGCCACACCCCGGGGTCCCAAGTTTTACATAGACTTATATAAGAAAACACTTTAAAATCTTCTTTCCTGAAACCACAAGACTTAGGCCTTTGATATTTGGTATGTGGCATTGCCTTGTGGTCCTCTAACAAGACTTTTCAAATTATTACCCTGGGGTAAAAAGTTTTACATAGACTTATAACAAGAACAAGAACAAAGTTTATTTTGTAAATAAAGGCCTCCTGCCCATATAATACATTATATATGAAACAAACTTAAAAAATCTTCTTGTCTGAAACTGCAAGGCCTAGGCTTTTGATATTTGGTATGTTGCATTGCCCCCTTGTTCTTATTTGTTAATTGCATTCTTTTGTTTGTCGAATCGTTAAAAATGAGATCGTGAACATTTTAATGCCTCACAATACTGACATTGATTGTTAACATGAAGGATAAAAACAACTGCATGTGCATATACAAGTTTTGAAATCAAACTATAATGATCTTACATGCCTGCCTGTATAAGACCGTGTTTACCCAACCCGAAGGTCAGTATGGAATGAAAAACCAAGCGTTAGCGTGGTTTTTTTATCCAAGCTATTCTGAGGGTTGGGGAAACAGCAGACATGTAAGATCATTTTTCTTGCCTATCACGTTCAAAATAGATCGTGATGACAAATAGATTTGGGTATTTCCTTGCATTTTTTTTATAGTTTATGACGTCATAATAGTGCCAGTACTATGTGACGTCACCTGAATGCACGCTGTTTTAGACAAGAATTTTCCCTAGGGAAAGACAGGAATATCTATCCCTGACGCGTGCTCAGACAAATGTTTACTTTCTCCGCTAGTTAGGCAAGAAATGACGGGTAAGCATAGGTTTTAGTGATATATATAATCATCATATGGATTAACAGGCAAATGTTAAAACGGACTACTTTAAAATACAGATATATCAGTACACAGAGATCAAAAAGGCGTACCTTAGATTTTGCGTTTTATAAGTGTATTTAAAGATAATTCAAAGTAATTTAATAATGATCGTACATAATACGTCACACAGGTAGAGTGTTATTTAAATTATTGTTCTAAATGTACAGAGCAAAAATTATAAGACAGTTTCGATAAAATAATATTAATCATATAAAGCATATAAAACGCATAAACTCAAGGAGTAACTACAACGCTTTTAGAAACTTTAGCTATCTTTAATTACCATTGAAAGTGTCACTTAGATAACATGTAGGATAAAAACAAACATAATTATTCATTAGTGCAATAACAATGATTTTGGCCGCCCGTAACAACTATTGTCATTATATACAACTCTTATAGGAACATATCACTGCTGTTCCCTTTCCAAGTACTGACAATGTCTTTAATTTGTTTCCAATTTCCTTCTTTTTCATTGTTTGAGCTTTTTTATATTTCTCACATGTTGCTTTTTTTAAAGTGCGCATAACAATTCCGTTTACTTGTTTCCTGTTAAGTAAATCAAACAGCACATTTTTTCGTGAGACAGTTATATTGCATGCCTTCCGAGAAATATTGTCAGCCGAGGATTCACATCGCTTGACAGTATTGCCCTCGTGTAGACAATATTTCGAGGGCTTAGAGCAAAACTGGTCTATCTGCTTCTATTTCTATATACAGATAGACCAGTTTCGCTCTAAGCCCTCGATTTACAGTCCTGCTCAGATCAATGTGATATCTACCATAATACAGAATCATAAGAAAAAATAATTAGTTATTTTTATTCCTTTTTCTTTGTTTCTTTCTACAACTTTCAACAATGGTGTGTATTATGTAAGCATTCAAATAAAGTTCAAAGTCAGATCATTTAATAAATCAAACTATTTAAAACGGTCTGCACGTATAGCTCTGTAAGTACAAAATGAGGAGCAAAAGGAAGTTGAAAGAATGCGCTGATTATTGTAGGGATGTTGTCAATAAAGAGTGAGCAAGTTTATACTGGGACGGAATGTCTGAAAACTAATTATGTAAATAGCCTAAAAAGTATTGCAAATGGCGTTAAACCTTCATCAAACAGACTATTTTTATAAATATGCTAGACACTAATAGCCTTTCATAATCATGCTGGCTGACTGTTTAATATCTCGCTATTTACTATTTATCATCCCCTGCAGATTTGCTGAAATGGTCATGAATTAATTTTTTTACATGTTATAGATCTTTATGGAATTCTGTTTAATATTACCGTTACATAGTATTACTGTTGCTATCCTTTGGGAGGACGAAACACTAATGATGTGTAATAATATTCATAATGCTTTGCCCCTTGTCAAAAAGCCAAACTTCAAAGACAAATATGATAACAGGACAAAATGTTAATTCTACATATCATGAAATGTGCCAATGCATTATAAGTGAATCGTTGTCTAACTTAGAAAAACTTAGAAAAAACTCTAAATGCATTGCGACTCTAAAATTGGGTTTTTGAGCCTTGGCTTAAATAAAGTTAACGTTTCTTTTTTTTTTTTTTTTTTTGTTTTTTTTTGTTTTTTGTTTTTTTTGTTTGTTTGTTTTTTGTTATTGTTTTTTGTAAGAGGACTCGTGTTTTCAGTTATAAGCAATATAAGCAATGATAAAAGCAAAAGGACCGAAAATAACCACAAGGGTTAAAAATGGTAGTATTGAAATTTTGGAGGTCTTCTTGGATATTCTCGAGCAGTATTATGAGAGGATACCATAACCCTCGATTTTCTTTCACCTCAGACGTTCTTTTTTAATCATTTCCATAAAACTTTTCTCTGGACCTCTCTTGTATACAGACAACCCCAAAGGGATTGAACTAGTAATATAAACGTTTAACATGACTTGAGTTCTGAAAATGAAAAGCCATTTCTATTTAATTCCTCCTTGAGAGGTGCAAAGGCATAACCGTAGGCATGTCTACGTCGTATATATTTGATTTCTTAAAAGTGTTTGTATTCTCAGGCCATTCTGCGAGAGACGCGCTGCAAGCAATTTATACGTACGTTTTATGCACTTTCTTTTGTCTACAAAATAATTTGTTTCACAAAATGAAAACGATGTAAATGTTCAATGTTAAACTGGTTATTGTCTGCCTATTTGTGTTGCTCATCTAAATTCAAATTTGTTTAATTATCTTTAAACGCCATCGATATCAGAATTTGTTGCATTCTATCTGTAGCTAATAATTCGTTGAAACGAAATAATATAACATGTACCACACAGTATTACTTTGCAAAAATAGCTTTACAACTTCAGTGGATTCATTTATTGAAAATGTACTGTTTAATTATTATTTCTCATTTATTTATTACTTCTAATCCACAATCAAGCATTACATGTAGAGCATAAAGGATTGCACGGCTAAACTGACACTCCTGTGTTCAAAACAATGTTACAAACTGAAATGAATATGGGTATATCCAAATCCTGCTTATATATGCTCATCAAACTATATTTCGTTTCGGCTAAAACCCAGAATGTTTTTATACATTGCCTTTTCATCACAACTCATTCAATATTGTCAGGATACAAGTCATATGACCCAGGGAAGTGCCTACACCTTTAGTATCTTGGACAATAAAATGGGTCCAATCGCTAAGGTGACTATGTCTTAGACTAGCTGACAAACGATGTAGAATGTCCTTTGTTAAAACGTATAGCCGGTGAGACCCAATATCTCGCATATAAAGATTTCCTCTGGCTACCTTGCCTAAATGATTCGTGTACCAATGATTCGTTAATGATTTTAATTATGAGCTAGATAATTTTAGGGATCAGGCAAAAATCATCCAATGTTTCAACTATCAACTTTCAACTCAAAATCAGCAGCTTAAACTCCTATAGGCTGAAGATGCTATACTTGACTGGTCTTTGTATCGAAGTTCCCTTCAGACAATGTCTTTGAGCAACAACGTACGAGTCCTATCGCATAGATGATCAGCCTATGTTCTCTTAACTAAAGATGCAACTCAATAAGATTGCCCTGTCTCCTGGATACTCCGCGCTGATATGCTATCACTTAAATAGTATTCAACTACCATATAGGTATAACCCTGATGCCTTGGCTATACTTCGCCAATAACGCTGAACCTCGTCTATAAGTTGGAGCTCTCCTTCTGCCTCAGTAGATCACAAAACCGTAAGTCTCTGTCTCAGCTTTCCGATGCTCAGCCTATATTTGCTATCGTCTATAGCATTCAACTACCCTTAAGGTAAAACTCCTATGCGCTGGTCCTATAGCTCGAAACCTTGTTGAAATTTTGCAACTCTTCTTCAGTCTATGAACTTCAAACTTTTCTTTTTAATCATTTATCCGCCCTGACAGTGTAGTTGGAGTAACTTCCTCATCAAGGTACTGGGAATAAGTTGAATCCTCGATCTGTCTTCTTCAATCGCTGGATACCGAGTGATCTCTCTTTTTTTGTTGGATTTAATGTCGCACCGACACAATTATAGGTCATATGGCGACTTTCCAGCTTTAATGGTGGAGGAAGACCCCAGGTGCCCCTCCGTGCATTATTTCATCACGAGCGGGCACCTGGGTAGAATCACCGACCTTCCGTAAGCCAGCTGGATGGCTTCCTCACATGAAGAATTCAACGCCCCGCGTGAGGCTCGAACCCACATCGATGAGGGGCAAGTGATTTGAAGTCAGCGACCTTAACCACTCGGCCACGGAGGTCCCCGAATGATCTCTTTGTCATCCATCTACCTATTTATACCTAAGGAGACGTGACCTTTGATTAGTGCTATTTATAGAACTTGTTTCTGATTGGTCCAAATTTATACATAGTATTTTACAACGAGTACTTGCTCTATCAAATATCTGGTTCCCTTTAAGTATTGTATGTGACATAATGTGTGATGCTGGGATCCAGCTATCGACATAATGAACCCAAAAAAAAAAACAAAGACAAATATCAAACAGGGAATGCCACGTACCAAAATCGCAGCCTCCCCAAAACGAAACCTACAGCACGAATAACAATCCAATACCACGTCAGCAACAAATGACCAAATCCTATTGTTAACAGCAATTTAAAATAATTTTAGCAATGACAGAGAAAAGGGAGTCAAACACTATCTGTGCTTATGTTTTACTTTATCAATATATCAGATATATAAATTATTCTGACAAATATATTTCTAAACCTTTTCATCCGATAATATTTTGACAAATTGCCTTCTATCGTTATTCGGACCTTTTTCTGGCAACAAAATATATTCTAATTTATAGTGAAGAAAATTGTCAATGGGTTACTGTGTGAGGTTTAAGTACCTGACAAATTGTGATGAATGCCTGATCAATCATTTATAATCGTTTATGTGTTTGTTCTACACTTATGCTTTTAAATTAATTTTTAAATGTTTCGTTTACATGTTACCATTCCTTGTATGTTTATAATTAATTATTTTCAAAATGGGTTTGTCTACTTTGTGCACATGATTTTAACTTTTTGTCAAAAACTTTTTCCGTTAAAAGAGGACCGAATTATGCTTTTATACAACCTGTCAAACGTGTTAAATTGTACAATGGGCAATTAAATGGTAGATAAAGTAAGTAAAAGATATATCACTAAGGAAAGCGGTTTGTTCTCCTAAAGTAAGCAAACACTTTATTAGAACAGTATGTGTTTCATTTATATTTTATAAATGGAAAATCTTCTCATCAGAACAAACAAGATTTCATGGAGATAGATGTCTGGTCCTTAATCAAATTTGTAGCCATAGGTGGAACTAAGAGTATTTATTTCTACTTATACATCCGAGCAAAAGCTATTCCATAATGAAAATCTGTTTTAAAAATGCCCACTTTATTCGTTGTATGCATTACATTGACAGACAAATCTTTTTATAGTCCTCTCCGGTGCAGTTATGTTTGCTACAGACTAAAAATTATAAAATATTATGTACAGAATTTCTTAAAAATACATAAAATATATTTATCAACAGACACATTTAATTAAAAACAAAATACACAAAGGCATTATGAAAGAAGATATAAATATTTAAGATAATCTTTTTTGCATCAGTCAAACAAGTTAACAGTGTGCACTCTTATTTGGCAGTATTGAATTGAAGGCATTTGTTTGTAGAATTTGATAAAATAAAACAATTCCTACATGTGAATATATAAAACATAAATTCGTGGATTCTGCTCCTACTTTTAAAGTTCACAATACAGAATGTACATAGCTTTTGTTACCGACTTCATGCCAGTTATTAATATTTGTCATTTTATATTCCTATGATGTTTTTCGAAATATGTCACCAAAGTCGGAAATTATGTTGAAAAAATCATATAAAACCTGAAAAGAAAGGTCACACAAGATACTTTCTTCGACGACATGACTTGCCAATATAGTGTAGCTGTACTAAGATTTTATGATATTATTTTTCATTTGTTTTATTTTGTTACCATAAATCTTTCCTAGACATTGGGTCTGGATTGATAATCAGTGACATAAGCATATGTATTTCGTTTAAACATTTTTATTCTTAACAATATACATAATTATACTTATAAACTAACATTACAAGTACAATTGATGGAAACGAATAGAACGAAAGTCAAGTCTTACAGAGTTCGAACGTAGACAAAAGAATTAATTTTCCTAACTCAAACTCTTTTTTATTTATTTTCAGTTTTATAAGCATCCTGTTCATCATTTCCTTGCCTTGGGCATTGTATAATCACCCCTTGGATATGGCGCCTGCTTTTTAATTTTGTCTTTTGGCAGTTCCTGTGATATGCAGGCTCCATAACCTCAGATCCCCTTTCTAAATTCCAGTTTGTTTAGTTCTGCTCATTGTTTTCTCGTTTAGGGCAAACACATTATTTTAACTGGGGACCATACGCCGCTTTTCACGGAATTACACACTAGTGTAGCATTGAAGGTTCCATGTGCACCGCCGTATGAACACATCTGCGGATATCTGTTAATTAATTGGGTTTTTTTTTTTTTTTTTTTGGTACTTTTAACATGTGTAAATGTTGAGTTTTGCTCAGCCCGGGGCTAGAGGGCGTGGACGGTAGTATGCATTTCGACTACCGTCCATGAACAGGCTCAATCAAACCGAGCATGCAACATTTTCGTTTTTGTTGTGTTGAGCGACCTGTGGAGTTTCCACTTTTTCTATTTTATTTACTCATTAAATTATTGTTACCGCCAGTTACATTCGGACACATCAGGAGAAATCCGAATATACAAAGTACGACAACTACGAAAGATATTTTACTAATCAGAGGATTGTTTTTCTAGTTGAAAACAGTATCAAGAGCCGGGCCTAATTTCACTATATGTCGCCGGGCTGCTCAGTGGTAGTGATAACAACTGGGTCGACAGATTTTTAGTATATTGTCATGGACAGATACGCTCCTGTAGATATATTTATATATAACTACATAATTGGATGTTTAATGTTCAGCACAAATCGGCTTGTTTACATTTCAAAGTATGGCGGATATCAAAAGATCGAATGTGATTGGTTAATATCTCGTGCGGGGAAAATAGATATGTTAGATGGTGTAAGGGAAGCAAATATTGGTGAATAACTGATACGGCCTACGACTACAAATACAACTACTCTGCCTACGGTATGTAAACTGGTGTTCAGTTTTACCCTATGACATATTCCCCCCGGCTAAAAAATGTCGTCCCGACATTTTCAGACGAGTAAACAAGGTACAACTGAAGAATAACAATGTAAGTAAAATATTTAAGTTGACTGTTTGTAGCATCAACCTAAAATAAATAAAAGTATATTAGTAATCATGTATATAAAATGGTACATACATCTAATATATTTCAATCGAGCTTAATAAATCATATAGTTTTGATCAAGGGATTAGTTTTTTTTTCATTCATCAAATTCTTTGCACATATGGAGAGATTCCAGAAGTAAGTATCTCCTTGAAGAATTGTAAGCATGAATCCCTTGGAAACGCACATAGTAGGTATATGATTGCATTTCAGATACGTTTACATCCAACAAGATAGGTATATATCTTTTCAGGTAAGTATATAGTTTTCTTTTTCAATGTCATTATATTATATGTTTTCTTTCAGTCATATACTATATACACAAGATATAAACTGGGTAAGTATTCGAAGTCTTTAGACGCATACACACATAATAACAATGTTTTCTACATTTACAGGTAAGTAATTATACTTTCATTTTACACTTAAAATTCCAGGTAAGTATATACTCAGAAAATAATTCAGTTACATCTTTCAAGTTTCATGCTTTCCTATTTACACTGTACTGTTATTATATAACACTGTCTCTATTATACACTGTCTCTGAACACTGTTGTTAGTGTTATGCCATCATCCAATCGCCATTACGTTGCCATTTTGGTATCTGCCTTTGTCGCTTTGGTCTTCTGGAGCTGTTGATTTCGTTATCCGGAGGCTCTCTGTTATGTTGTCTTCTTTGAGGTATGATGTACTTCTCTGAACTTCTGCTGTTTCCTTCATTGTTGGTACTGTTTTCTGCTGTTGTTTTAATTGGAAGAAGAAGGTTTCTGTGTAGTGTTTTTGTTTTCTTAGTCGCTGAATTCTTTTTCTTGATGACATAGACCGGTGTATCTTTGTTTGGTTGTTCTAGGATGATATATGGTTCTGTCTCCCATTTGTCTGCAATCTTATGCTTTCCTCTAATGGTGACGTTTCTGGCTAAAACAATGTCGCCTGGTTCTAAAGTTGCTGCCCTTGATTTCCGGTCATAGAATTGTTTGTTAACGTTAGCTGTGTCTTCCGCAGATTCTTTTGCTTTTGCATATGCGTAGGTTAATCTGTCACGTAGCTTTCGGACGTATTCATTTCTAGATTTGGACTGTATTTCGTCAAAGTTTATTCCAAATAGGGCATCTATTGCTAATTTAGGATGTCTTCCAAACATAAGGAAATATGGAGAGAAACCAGTGCTGTTGTGTATGGTTACGTTGTACGCATGTACCAGAGGTCCAACATAAGTCTTCCAGTCACTTTTCTTGTTCTCTTCCAATGTCCCGAGCATCTTTAATAATGTCTGGTTAAATCGTTCTGTCATACCGTTGCCCATAGCATGATATGGCGTTGTGTGGGACTTAGTTGTGTCTCCTAGTTTGCACAGCTCTTGTATTAGTCCAGATTCGAAGTTGGCACCTTGATCGCTGTGTATTCTGGATGGAAACCCGTAATGGACTATGAATTGGTCGAACAGCACTCTTGCAGTCGTTTTGGCTGTTTGGTTCTTGGTGGGGTAGGCCTGTGCATATCTGGTAAAGTGATCTGTTACGACCAAGATATGTTCAAACCCACCCTTGGACCGCTCAAGGCTGAGAAAGTCAACACATATAATTTCCATCGGCGCACTGGACGATACGTTAACTAACGGGGCTACGGATGGTTGTGTCTTTCTGGCGATGCAACGTGGACAATTGCGGACCTTGTTTTCCATGTAGGAGTCCATACCAGACCAGAAGAACCTTTGTTTGAACAGCGACGTCGTCCTGTCTCGGCCCTGATGGCCTAGGTCATCATGTAAGGCACGAAAAACTTCTTCTCTGATTGCCTCCGGTAAAAGTAACTGTTTATAATGTTGACCTTTGTACTGGCTGAATCTGTAGAGGATACCATCTCTGAGTTCAAGATTGTCCCAATCTCTTAAGTATTTGACTGCTGGACTTATGTTTCCACCGACCCGCTTAGCTGACGGTCTGGTGCCTTTCTCCATGTGGTCGATAAGTTGAGATAGGACTGGGTCATCATGTTGAGCTTTCATCCAATCTTTTGAACTCAGTGATTCAGATTCTAGGACGTCAGATGGAATCTCTTGAGATGTTACTGGGTCAACTTTTTCTAGAGAGTCTGGATGTACGACAGAGAAAGCAAGCGGCGTTTCAGATGGTGGAGAAGTTGCTGCTATTGACATTGCTGATATGACTAAAGAATTAATGGTCTTTTCATTTGGCTCACTCTGTTCTATTCTTGAAAGGCCATCTGCGTCTGCATTGTTCTTTCCTGATCTGTATGTCGTCTTAAAGTTATAATTGGACAGTGCTGCCAGCCATCTATGTCCTGTTGCGTCCAGTTTGGCTGAGGTGGTGACATACGTCAAAGGATTATTGTCTGTAACAACCTCGAATACAGCGCCATAAAGATAGTCGTGAAACTTTTCAGTGACAGACCATTTTAAAGCAAGGTATTCCAGTTTGTGTGCAGGGTAGTTCTTCTCTGATGGTTTGAGGCTTCTGCTAGCATAGGCGATGACACGATCGATTCCCTCTTGACGCTGGTACAAGACTGCTCCAAGACCTATCGATGAGGCGTCTGTATGAAGTTTAAATGGGAGGTCGTAATCGGCATATGCAAGGATTGGTGGATTGATCAGCTTGGCTTTCAGTTCTTCAAATGCTGACTGTTGTTCTTTTCCCCATACAAATGGTTGTCTTTTGGTTTTCTTTTTAGATGGTTTATCAGATTTCAGTGAATGTCCTATCAACAAGTTGTTCAATGGTCGAGCGATGACAGCGAATCCCTTGATGAATCTTCTAAAATATCCAACGAATCCTAAAAATTTTCTCACTTCTTTCACAGATTTTGGTGTTGGCCAATTTTCGACGACTTTAGTCTTTTCTGGATCTGTCTGTATGCCTTGTTTTGAAACTACATGGCCTAGGTAAGTAATTCTGTCCTTAAAGAATTGGCATTTCTTAGGATTTATTGTCAGGTTGTTTGTTGACAAACGTTGAAATACGGCATCAAGGCGATTGATGTGTGTGTCAATGTCTTTGGAGAAAATGACGATGTCGTCCAGGTAGATTAGGCAGTCTCTCAAGTTTAGATCACCCATGCATCGTTCCATGAGGCGTTGGAATGTGGCTGGGGCGTTACAGAGCCCGAATGGCATTCTATTGCATTCGTAGAACCCAATTCCCCAAACTTGAAAGGCGGTCTTCTCTTTATCTGACTCTTCCATTTCGACTTGCCAGTATCCAGATTTTAAATCGAGTTTTGAAAAGTATTGTGAGCCTGCCAAAAGATGAAGTGTATCGTCAACTCTGGGAATAGGATATGCGTCTTTTTTCGTTCGAGAATTAATTTTCCTGTAGTCGATACAAAAGCGGATGGTTCCATCTTTCTTCTTGACGATTACTACGTTCGAGGACCAAGGACTATTTGATTCTTGTATTGCACCGATTTTCAACATTTCTTGAAGATGTTCTCGGACTTCATTATAACTTGCTGGTGGGACTCGTCTATAAGGTTCCTTGAACGGGGTATTATCTGTTAGCTCGATTTTGTGACGGACAGCTGTAGTATGTCCAAGATTATGCGGACCTTTCGGAAAGACTGATTTCCATTTATTGAAGAGATTGTCAACTTTTTGTTTTTGTTGAGTTGAAAGTTCCGATTCTTCTATGTCTACACCATAAGCTTGTTTGATATTGTATTCATCATTTAATGTGTTTTCTTTTTCTTTTTCAGGTACAGTCTGCTGATGTGACACTGGATGGTCTTTGAGATCAGGTAAGAAGTTTTCACTAATGTTGCTTTCGTTTTCTTTTTCAGGTTCTGATGTATCACTGCCAATGTCTGCGTGTCTAATAATTTTTACTTCATTCAGTTGACAGATTTCAGATTTAGCTGGAAGTTTAAGAATCTTTGCTGATATATTACATATTCTGACTGGAACTCGTGCGGTCTTTCCTGAGTTCGTGAGTTGTACAACACGAGGACAGACTATGGACTTCTGTTGAAAGTTGTCTTCTATAGGTTCAGTGACGGCTGCATCAACATTTCTTGTTTTGCGTACAAACCCACTTATTGTTCTACTTTCCATCGGCTTGAGTGTAACTGGTTGCGTAGATGTTACGATACCAACTGATGCAGAACCAACTGACATAAATGCTGACTTCCATACGTCTGGTGTATCTTCTGCTTCAATATTGTTTTCTTTGAGTTCCCGTATAACGTTTGTTCCTATCAACACAGGGACATTATGATGGTATTCGGTTGTAGGTACTACCAGAAACAGAGTTGTAACCGAGCCATGTGAAAATGTTTTGCTTTCTATTGTAGCTTCGATATACCCAAGGTAATTTACAAGTGTTCCATTTGCGGTTTTAACCTCCAATTCGAAGTCTTCTAAACTGTGTAGAACAGGTTTGCTGGGTAATTTGTCGTAAAACGTTTTAGAAATGGAACTGACCATGGAACCACTGTCTATTAAAGCTTTTGATGTAACGCCTTCAATTTGGATTGTTGTTTCATTGGACGACCCAACAAGTCTGTCTAAGATGGTACGTTTAGGGCAATTTTGATCTTTACTGCTCACATCATGCCCTGCGATGGAAGCATCTATTTGTTTAAATTGTCGTTCTTGGGTTCTGGATTCTTGTTTGGTTGTTTGGCATCTTTTGAAGCATCACTGGACTCTTCATCTTTCCTTTGGGGTGGACCGTTGTATCTATGACTTCTACTGTCATAGTAGTCTCTGTATGATTTATTTCTTGGTGGACCATAGTACTGGTTATAGTATGGTCTATATCCCCGTTGATATCTTCCTCTTCCTCTATATGAATAGCCTCGTTGTGTGTCTTGGTTACTCGGGATCTCAGATCTTTCGTGCTCTTTGTTTTCTTTCTTCATGTTAACTATCTCCTTTTCCAGCTCTTTCATTTTATCCATCAGTGATTGCATCATGTTCATTTGTTTGTCCATGTAATATGAAGCTGATTTCATATTCTGTTGTTGTAATTGTATTTCATCTTTCTGACCAGTTTGTATTTCTTTGTTAGTATCTAGTTCTGTATTCTGTGTGTTGACTGGCTTCATACTTCTTGCATCAGCTGACGTTCGTTTTATTTCATCTTCTTCAACTCTAGCTTTCTTCCGTAACACTTCGAATGTTGAGTCAGATTCGTAAGTTACTCTCGTATTATTTCGGAGCTTTTCACTTTTTAAACCCTTCCAAAATCTTTGTTTCAATAAGGCATTCTTTTTTCTTTCAGGTATTTCACCGGTCTCTACTGCCAACTGCATAATCGTTTCTAATCTTAAAGCCCAGTCAGATGTGGTCTCTTTGTCTTCTTGCTTAGCATTGAAGAAATCCTGCATGATTGAATCTTCAGTCTGTGTAGTGCCATATATATCTTCTAGTTTCTTCAGTATTACTGTAGAATCAGCCATTGGATCTATTGTCAGAAGAACTTTTCTAGTCTGACCCTTCAGTGAATTTCTCATTGTCTGAGCAATCAAATACTCTGGATATAGTCTACTCTTAATAATGCATTCGACCTCTATCTTCCAAACTTTGAAGTCACTTCCATCAAATGAAGGAATTTTTGGTTTTCCAAACCCACTTTGGTTAATGTTTCTGTCTAATGTTGGAAATTGTCTGACTTGACTCGCTGTGTTATCCTGAATATATTCTTTTCTATCTGTATCTGCTCTACGTTTGTCTGATAATTCTTCTTCCTGGCCCTTTAGTAACAAAATCTTCTGTGTTCTAAGCCTTTCGAGCTCCACCTTTTTCTGAATTTCCTTTTCAAGTCTTTCTCTTTCAACTCTCTTCTGATTCAATTCGTCCTTTGCTATTTGCAATCTACGAACTCTTTCTGCTATCTGCCTTTCTTCTTGTTCTTTGATTTCTGTCTGGTACTCTATTTGTCTGTTTTGCTCGTATAATCTTTGTAAGAGTATCCTTTCTCTTTCTGTCTCCAACCTTACTCTTTCTTCTTCCATTGTTTGTTGTTCTCTATAGTTATATTTTCTAAATTCATTTGGAATCATGGTATATGTTGCGTCACTAAGACCTTCAATCTTGGGCTTAACTGTATCAGTTCTATTCCCTCTGTAATCATCAAGTTTGATAGACTCGTAATGTCTTGTATATTCATTCCCGTGTTCATGCATGTCTACTAAATCTGGGACAACATTTCCTTCTTTATTCTGTCTATAGTATGTGGTATATTTCTCATTACTTTTATAAGTATCTCCTCCAAAATATGGTTTACTGCTGACGTTGCTATATCTGTGTTCTCTATTATCGACACCACTTCCTTGTCCAGTTTCATCTCGATAATGATATTGTTGCCTTTCATCTCTTCTATCATAGTCTTTCACACTATCGTGTATGTCAAATTCATAACACTTATTTTCAGCAGCAGCATACTGGCTTGTACTTTGTCTATTGCTTTGACTATATCTATTTTTGTCATATGTGTTGTCTCTATCTGGCACTTTATCTTTATATGTAGCACTGCTTGTATTAAACATACTTGTTCTATCTGAAACTTTCTTCAAGTTTGTGTTTTCGTTTATGTCTCTATTTTGCACTCCGCTTTCAATACTTTCACGGTAATCACACTCTTCATGTGAAGGATCTTTCCTTGTTACTTTATATGTATCAGTATTTCTTGACGAACCCGTCTTGGAATAGTCACTATGTATTCCTGCTTCTAAACCCTTGTTACTTGTGAGGGTGCTATTTTGGCTTAACAAGTCAGCATTTTCCTTTTTCAAAAGATCCAGCTTCTTGTCTAGATCCATCATTTCTTTTGACAAGTCTATGCTCTCATCATCAATATCCTGTATCTGAAATTCATCTCGAAGTATATCTGTTTGATCATCACCGACATTCTGTGTGTCCATTTCAAATGATACACTTTTTCTCCTTGCTGCTAGCCTTTCGTCTGAATATATAGTTTCTCTTCCTGTATTCATGTTTACTCTCCCTTGCACGATCCCTCTGTATCTATATTCATCGTTAGGAAGTCTCGATTCCAAATGGCTTTGTGGAATGCTATTTTGTATTCTATTTTGTTCAGTACTACTGTCTATCATTCTATATTCTTGAACATTTCTATCAACTGACTGTAATCTTCTATTGCCATTTTCATGTCTATCTCTATCACCACCTTCTACTGTATTTGTTCTATAACTATCTGCAGGAAATCTATCTTCCTGTTCATTTCTTTCTAGTAATTGCTCTCTTATAGCATCCCTTCTTAATTTTCTGCACTCCCTTTCAGATTTAGAACCTTCCATTTTTTTCTTTAAATACTGTCACAACAATGATAAAAGCTTGCAACTTCTTTCACTAAGTTGTATTTTCTTATTTCTCTGTTCAGTTCATTGCTTTATATTCAATATTCAATCTATGTTTCTACTGCACTGTATTAACTTGTATTATTACTTTTCACTATCAATCTATGAAGAATTCACTTCCGGTATTCTTCAATAGATATGAAGAATTCTTCAATTTAGTATTATTCTTCACAGTACTTCCTTTCACTAACTTACTTCACATCTAATTCAACAGTTCACACTCTTTCACATATGAAGTATCTCACTTCACAGTATATGACTTCATCAATTCACTTTCACCTATATTCTTTTCACTTTTATTTCAACAATTCACACTCTTTTCATATATAAAAATTCTCACTTCACAGCATATCACTTCATCAATTTCATAAATTTACTTTTCACTTCAAAATTCACACCCTTTTCACAAGTGAAGAATTTTTCAATGTAGTACTTCACTTCACACTATGTGAAATAACAAACTGACTTTTTTTTTTTTCACTTATATTCACTTCAGCAATTCACACAATTCATTCAATAATGAAGTATTTTCAATGTAGTAGTTCAACAAATCACAGTACTTCACTTCACATAATCACTTTCAATTCACCTGTGAAGAATTATTCAAATTATTCTATTATTGCAAAATTGCACTATACTCTTATATCCACCTAGACAATTCACACTATCTATGCACTACCAATGCATTAAGTATATTTTGTTAAGTAGTATTTCGCTTTCAAGTTGTTCTATCAATAAACTATTTAATTTGTTATTCTATTTTGCCTGGTTATCTCACAAACTTTTCTTATCAATTTCCCCTTTTGCAGTGTAGACTTTTTATTTCACAATTTTATTCAATTCAGTTGTGCAATATATATATAGCTATATTTCATGTACCCGACTCGAATACTTTTTATAACGTTTCTTGTGGTATTTCACTTTTCAATAATATTGGGTATATACCTTTAATTAATACATTATTTCAAAGTATAAATAAGATTCTTTTCAAAAAAAATAAGAAAAAAAATTTTGCTCCCAGCGAGGATCGAACCCGCAACTATGCGATCTGATGTCCAACGCGCTATCCGCTGAGCTACGATCACTATTGGTACATGTACGCTATTTTCTTATAGTGGTCAAAATTACCACTGTCCGCGGTCAGCGAAACGATATTTATGTTGCTAGTGTGTAACTAGATAGAAATCAATACCGATAACGCTCTATTTTACAGATGTATTGTAAAACTGTGTTTCACAAATTACCTGTAAAATTATTCTTTCAGTAAACGCGTTAACTAAATACCACGACGCGCGATGCAGCTGCAGTTTGTTTTCAGTTTCATGAAACCTTGAAACTTTTCAAAGCATCATGTATCTATACTTTTTATGTAGTACTTATTTTGGCACTTTTGAAGATAAAATATCTCCAAATTTGTCAAATGTGATAGCAATTTTTTTTTCAAATTATTTGCATAAGATGAACAAAATATGTGTGGTAATTCTTAGCAGTATTAATGTTTGCTGAAAGTTGATCTGAATGAATACTTCGCTAGCTGAACACCAGTAAACAAAATAACCAGATACTCTACTTCTCTAAGCTAACTGTCTATGCTAGATATTCACCTTTTATACTGTATTGGGGATGGCCAGTGTTAGTGTTGCTTATGCATTTTCATGCAGGGGTTAATTGCAAAGTGTGTATACTGGGTGGTCCTTGCACAAAAATTTAAATGTACTTTGCTGAAAACACTCAAACTATCATGACACACTTACAAAAAATACACATAGAATATACAAAAAATGTATACAGTTAAATCAATCACAATAATAATATGTATTATAAATATATTATAACACTTATATATTTTTATTTTTCAGTTCTGCAATGAGTGTGCACAGTTCAGTCTCCTTGGAAATTGGATGGATGATCCTCAGAATGAAATGTTCCTTTGGACAGCTCCCGGAGTGATGCATAGTTTGTTGTGTATGAACACTAGTGAAAAAGTTTGCGCATATACTTTACAGATTTTAAGGCCTTATGATAAATCTAAAGCGAGTGCACTCACGAAACCTTCACTGATCAGATGTCTGTTTGAAACACACTGCCAACGGTGGTAGGATGGTCCTACATCTCAGTCACTTGATGTGCTATGTACTCATCCATGATGTATCTTGTCTGCTTTGACGTGAAGTTGGGCGCCACTGTCGCCGGGCTGCTCAGTGGTAGTGATAACAACTGGGTCGACAGATTTTTAGTATATTGTCATGGACAGATACGCTCCTGTAGATATATTTATATATAACTACATAATTGGATGTTTAATGTTCAGCACAAATCGGCTTGTTTACATTTCAAAGTATGGCGGATATCAAAAGATCGAATGTGATTGGTTAATATCTCGTGCGGGGAAAATAGATATGTTAGATGGTGTAAGGGAAGCAAATATTGGTGAATAACTGATACGGCCTACGACTACAAATACAACTACTCTGCCTACGGTATGTAAACTGGTGTTCAGTTTTACCCTATGACATATAGTCTGGTTTGCAATTTGGTCTATGCATCATTCATCCTGACATACTTCTAAATAGAAAAGAAAGTAATAAAATGCATGTATATCAGTTCAGTTACTGCATCATTCATGAGTTGTTTACAAAGTACAGCTAATTCAATCGACATAATTTTTAACACTAAACACAATATATATATATATATATATATATATATATATATATATATATATATATATATATATATATATATATGTGTGTGTGCGTGCGTCAGTCCGTTCGTGTGTGTGTATGTGTGTGTTGGAATTTCAATTTATATAATTATGTTTAATCACTTACCTAAAAGTTGAAAATACTTAATATGGTAAAAGTTGTTAGTGAAATTAACGTTATCAAATTGTGTGTAATTCTAATGCAATCAATGCTTTGTTATGTTTTTGGTTTTTTTTTTGTATTTTAGTTCCTTAAATACACTTTTTAAAAAAAATTATTACCTCCCTTTAACGTTTGATGAAATGTGTATCACCCTTTTCATGAATAATTATTGAGCTTTCCCTCTTGAAGTATTTAGAATTCATTTTCAAACTATTATTACATGTAATTCAAGAATCCAAATTTTTATTCCTTAATATATATGCCGAGCAAAAATGAGGGTTTGCAATTATAATTAAATACCCTCTTAAAATGGTATGGTATCTGTTTCTGTCTGTTTCAGAAGTTTTCTGTGTATACACGGGGATATTCTCGAGATGCATATTACATAATTTTCATGAAATCTTCCTGCTTCTTGATTTGAAATCCGGTCCTCCCATACGTGAGTCCTACGCATTACCAAAAATGAATATAGCCAATGAAATAACTGATGAAACATCTGTTATAACTGCGTAAGTGTATATTATAAGAATTTATTCATTCCTTTTCCGATATTTGTTTTATTTCTTTGGAACATTTACTGACCTTAATGCCAAAGATTTCAGCATAAATTTTAGGTAAAGTTACCCGCATGTTTACACAGTAGTTTCCTGAGTGCGAAGCCATGCATTTAATGGGCATTATTGAAGAGAACTATGTACAAGATTTAGCTTACCAAAAGGTTCCTTCTAGCACATATTAAATATTCTTTTTAACGGATATTGTTTTAGAAATCTAGCATAATGTTACAAAAGTTTAATAATGCAATGTTTTGTCATTTTTGTGCAAACTTAACTAGATCTATTTTTGAACTAATCTTAAGTATTAACAGTTTTATCATAACCCAAAGCTGTTTTTTTAAATATGAGCAAGTGCAGTACATATTATGCTATTGGAAGCATTTGTCTTTCAGACTGTATTTCACTTCCGGATATTTTCATCACGCGACTACACCAGCAAGTATCACCCGCACACTTAACACAAAGAAATTTCGTACACGCGTTTACGATTCGAAAAACAAATCAGGAAGTAAAAAAATACGCAAAAGAAATTACTTGCAAATTTGAAACTTTAAAAGCTAAAGGAATCACGTGACCAGGGACAATTTTATTACGTAATTGTTTTGGCGGGAGTCTATTTTTAGATGATGCATATTCATTTCATTAATCTTGATTCTTTACTATGATATATTTAATCGAGGAGTTACATGATTTAAACTTTATTATTGTGTCTTCTTGTTCTGTTATTTGACGTAGTTGTATTGCACTATTTAAAGACTGGAATAAAGATTGATTATGCGTAAACACATATTGGGCTAGAGGCTGTCTGTAATGAATATGCATGAGCCTAATATGGCGGCGCCCTACGGGAAATCGGATTCCTTTGACGATACCCTTGTATCCATTACATGCTCAATCAAGTGTGACATGTTCACCATAAGTGTTCCTTCTCTTGAGAAGGGAACAATAATCTAGAGGAGATCCTAAAAAGATGAAAAGATTAAAAAGAAACAAGTTTACCTTTCAAGAAAAACTTTCAATATGAGTGCAAATATCTTCGCAAATTTTTTAATGAAAAATTCAAAACAACGAGTCAAGATAATCCAACATTTATTCAGCAGTTTGATTAAAATACGGAGTTTTCCAAACTTTAGGTCTATTCCTATGCCTTATATATGTTTCTTACAATTCTCCAAATTTGTCCCCAAAAAAAAGTGATTATGCTCTATTTTTTTTATTATTCTCCCTGTATTCTTCGTAACGTATGTTCCAAAATGAGAAACTATTCTCCTAAAATTGTTTCTGCTTGAACATACCATGGACAACAATAAAAATTAAACATTGTACTGAACGATCTGTTCAATATAGTAAAATACAGCAGTGATTTTGGGCAATTTCAGGGTGTGAACTTAAAATTTTTATTTTATTTTATTCGAGTATCACAAAACCAGATGACTTTTGTGGGGTTGTGTAGGTTTAATTCATTATTTTGGAACTCTTTTTTTATTTTCATTTTTAAATTGTTTTTTTTTTTTGTTTTTTTTTTTTTTTTTTTTTTTTTGTCTTTAAAAACGTACACTATTCTGGAGAAATCGTACACTAACTGAACGTTTATACACTCAAGTTACGTTTGTCTTCATAAACTGGAGTATCAGCAGTCTGTACATAAGTTTACAGTTTCTTTAGTAGAAAACAAAAGAACAATCTTTTCAATCACAGCTGTTATATTTCGATCTCGTCATAATTTTCAGCACGACATTTATGAAGTGTTAGTGTACTGCTTAATTTTTCGACTTGAACATTTTGGCCTGGGTGGTTCTCCTGCTTTAATCGATTTGGGTATTGTTAAATAACGCATAGGCTATGTTGCCTGCTTTTTAATTCTGTCTTTTGACAGTGGCGCCATAACGTCAGATCCTAGCTCTTAATTCTATTTTATTTAGTTCTGCCCTTTGTTTTCCCGTCTAGGATAAACCAGCTATTTTAAATGGGAACCATACGCCGCTTTGCATGGAATTGCACTCTGTGTATCATTGAAGGTTCCATTTACACCGAAACTGATTTGCAAAATTATTCTGATTATGTGCAGTCATTGATTTCAAATACGTAGCAGATGCTATTTATATTTTCTTAATTTCATTTATTGTTCGTTTTAAAGTGAATAGCAGTAATGTTTTTATCACCTGGAAGCTGTTATAATTGTGATTATTCTGTTAATGTTGAAAAGTCTCGTAAAATTCTATCTGGCAATGTACTTGTTTTAATGTGTTTTTACTCCTACTTTTAGAAATTTCAATCATATTTTGTTGTTTATTCAGATATTTTATAAACTGGAAAAAAACTTGTATCCTTTTAATACATGTATTTTGTACATTGTTCATTAAAATACCAGATTGTTTTTCTTATATATGTTTATATCTTTGTCTGGAAATACCTCCTGAGCTAACGTTACAATGTTATTATTACTTGATGTTAGATAAAGGTTCTTGTACCTTGTATCTTGTATTATGTAATGGAAACAAACGAGTATAAATCACAGAAGAAAAATGACATTATGTACGTAATGGACTTACATATTTTCAGCTTAATAATGTGTTTTGCATTACTGGCCCAAATAATGATGTATAGAACATTTTTCCATTTGTCAAAAGATCATTTTCTTCATATAGTCATGCAAATCAATGTATCATTAAGCTTGGTTAGACAAACATTTGTTCTTAATTTATTTGTTTCAGATCTCTAAAATTAGTTTTACTATCATGTTGTTAGTATTTATTGACACTCTTTGACATGTTCTAGATTGTATATTGAACTGTTTTAGCATCAAGTTATGGCATAACTTCTGTAGCACCGCAGCGTAAACAAGTAAAACGAATAAAACACAATAAAAACAAGGGCAAGTGGGGCATATCCCAAAGGCAGTTACTAAAAGGTAATATTCTATGCGGGAATAGGTTAGCTAAATGAAAATAACGATGAAAGTTTGACGCGAAAAAAAAAACAACAAAATAGCGACATCGGATCGTTTCACATGTCTTTGTCGGTAATCTGATACGGTTAGCGGCGATTATTTGATTCTACTGGATTATCTTTCCATCACGTTCTTTCATTTATTTAATAAATTCTCAAACAATATCTTGCTTTTAATATTTTCTTTTCAATTTTATTCTTTAAAACACGTTGGTTCGGGGCAAAATTTTAGGGTCGGTCGGGTAACCGTAAACATGTGTATTTTTTCTGACAGTATTGATTTTATGTGTTTGAATTGTTGTGTAATACACAATGAAATTTAATGGAGCAGTGTGTTTTTATGTCTGAATGTGTGAAATACCAAATTGTCATTAATTTCAGATCATTCACCACGGCATTTATGTTGTGTGAGTGGTACTGTTTCTTAGCTTTATGATTATTTAATCACCCCTTGGATATAGTGCTTTTTTTCTTTCTTTCTTCCTTTTAGCTTTTCCTGTGATATCCAGGCTCCATAACCTCAAATCCCCATGTAAATTCCAGTTTGTTTAGTTCTACTCATTGTTTTCTCGTTTAGGACAAGCACGTTATTTTTAGTTGGGACATTACGCCGTTTTTCACGGAATGGTACATTGTGTACTGTTGAGATTTGCTTCTCTCGAGGCTAGAGGACTGTAGCATGCGTTTCCATTACCGCCTACAAAAAGACCCAGTCAAACTAATCCTACACCATTTCATTCTTGTCTTGTTGGGGGGACCTGTGGAGTTTCCACTTTTACCATTGTACTTTAATTACGTCAACTAAGTTACGTTCAAAATATATAACTCAACAGATAGGAAATGAAATGATTTTCTGCTTGCCTTTACCCCTTCGATGAAAGTAGCCCTATTGCAAACTGGTCTTGCAGACTTGACGCACCTGCAGTTGACTTTTCAAAGTCGGTGTCCCTTTGTTTCTGCATTTGGAGATGCGTTTTTTTGTTGTTTCTGTTTGCTTTTTATCGTTTTTTTTTTTTTGGGGGGGGGGGGTTTCGTTTTTTTTTGTGTTGTTTTGTTTTTGTTGTTGTTTTGTTATTAAAATGAATGCAGGTTACCTCTCAAGGATAATAAGATAACATACTTTTGTGTATTGTTCAGAGTATACTGAAGTAATTGCTTATCAGCATTTTCTTTTCACGCTTAGCGTTTAGTTTTCATCATTTAATTTGAGTTTAAAACAAATTTGAATTATTAATTACACTCCCTTTGTATATACAGTTGAACTTTGTATCTCGAATTTTAAGGGATCGGGCGTTTTACTTCGAGATAATCAAAATCCGACTTAAAATGATATTTTGTGCACGTTTTTTTCGGACTGAACTTGGAAATGTCTTCGAGATAGCCGGAATTTTGAGATAAGCGAGTCCGAGATATCAGGTATCAACTGTATTTAATCGCTTTAACTTAATTCAAGATATCAACAAACAGTTTTACATAATAAGGATAACTATGTACTGAATATTATTCTAAAATTATGTATTAAGCGCGAAAAAAAACCATATTTCACTTATAAGCGATGACACTTCATATGTCTAATCAAACTGGACCGGAGTCGAAAGTCACTGATTCTTAGACTAACAACTGTTTAGAAAATATGAAAAGTAATGTTTTGAATTATGTGGTTAAAACGATCACAAATGATCAGAGTTTTGAAATCGTTTTATTCCGTTTCCAGATAAAACGTTCTATATAAATGTCTACGCGTATTTTACGGAGTGCTATTACGGCCATTGTTTGTTTGCTGCAAAACGTAACCTGCAATTGTCTGAAGGTACAAAGGGAAATTGAAAAATACCTTAGTGATTAACTTTTTACTGCTTAATCATACTCCTTTTTTATACATAGCCTTTTCATTTTTATTCTGATAAGAACGGAACGATCATTTGTCTTTTTAAAATACTGATTGTACTAGTAATGTTAGGTCCCTTAGCGTTAAGAAAATTAAATTTTAATCTAGTTTAAAGAATTTAATCGCAGGAGTAATGTTTTAGGCAAACTAATGGTGATTACTGAATATTCGGTTCGGTGCTGATCCAAAGGTTCAGTAAAGTTAGGCTATTTTCGTCTTAAAGTTTCTAATAAACTTTTCAATTGTTGTCTCAATACGTTTTAAAGAAAATATATGTTGTCAGCATAATTTTAGATATGTCAGCAATGTGAGGTTGTTTAGGACATTTAAAATTGCGTCGATGACTATATTCGCTTAATTACATGCTTAACATTATATTCGCTTAATTACATTCACCAATTAAAAGATAAAATAATATGCATTTCGAAATCAGCCTTGTCAATCTACACCGAAAGGCCTTGAACTACATTTATATTTTGTTATATATTTATATGTTTTAAAACATATAATACAGATTTATGGAATTTGTACATGTGGCATATCTGTTTGAACAAAATATTTTACCATATCCAAATAATGTTTTTGACTTTTGACTTTTTTTAAGTATTATAAATTTGAAACTCTTATTATCAATAATGTTTTACTTTTATCTACTTGGTTATACATTACCACTTATTTTTTCGTAATAATTAGAAATATTTTACAACTGATGTATGTGATGCTCTTATCTGTTATAACCACAACTTCTTTTTATAACACTTTGGACATAGACACTTCAAATGAAATATAACATCACATAGTTATATTTTCTATTTTAGTTACATTTTTTGGTAACGTACATTTGATAACGTAAGCACATACCTAAAATAGGCACTTTTACCTACAAAATATAAATATGTATATTCTGTCTTTATATATTGACATATTGTGTAGCTATAGTAAACCATTTATGGCTAACTGTAGGACCAGTCAGTATTTTCTAAAAAAAATATAAATGGTAACGTATAATGTAGGCTGTAACGTAAAAAGAACCCAACTGACAGGTGGCAGAATTTCTGGAATGATAGCTCATATTATATGCTTTAAGTAAATCATAGCATAGAAATATCCCTAGAGCGGGGAGTGGGAGGGAGGGGGAGGGGGTTATTGTCAAGTACATGACAAAATTGTGTGTTGCGTTGTGTTGAATTCACAGGAAACTAGATATTTTAGGTATCTTACGGAATTAGTAACTTTAGAACTTTAGATAATATAATTATGTTTAAAACCTAGTGAGACTGCCTGGAGTTTAATAGACAGTGGGATTTGGAAATTGGAAGTGCTCGTCTGTGTGCTTATTCCGGCCACGTCTCGACGGGTCTGTATTGCGATGGGGCTTTTGTAGCTTTCGAATTTTCGACAGGAGGCTTATTTCCCTTGATTACTGTGCGAAAAATTGGACTGTATTGACAAGCTGAGAACCAGCTATTGCAATATACAAGCCCAAAGAGACTCTTTCTAAATGAAAGTTATTTCCTTTTTGCGTGACTGGGCGATGGTATATTTGTATATGTATTTGTATATGTACTTAACAAACGTTTCAGTCTCAGTCATGTTGAACATTAGCATAACAAACGGGCCGCTAACTTGTTTTTACAAAAAGCTATACTTGTCGTCATGTTGTTCAATGGAAAGATTAAAGGAAAGGGTATGTATTATTTTCTTAATGTAATATTACAAAAATACGTTAAAAACAACAATGATTTTATGAGTTAAGAATTTCACTCTGATCAATAATAGAAAATACATTAGAACTTTGCTGTCAAAGTCATTTGGTGATAACCTTACTAATAGCACTTTGTAATCTTAAGACGAAATACATTTGAATCTAGCGTAAAGTTTTTGAGTTACTATTCCTGACAAAACTGTGGTAATTATCCAAATACTTGCTTTATTCTAGGAGATGAAAAGCAATTTCTTGTCTTAAAATTTCAAATACATTTTCATTTGTGTTCTCAATTTGTTTCACTGAAAATGTTTGTTGTCTACATAATTTCTGTTTCATACAAGATTTACCAGCACATTGTAGTGTTCTTTCAACTTAAACGTTGTGCTCAATGAATACACACTAAACAAAAATGATGTCAACATTGTATGATGCTTGCCCCCTAAAACACTTGATAGAATAACAAATACATGTATAGTTCACATTAGAGCCATAACTTGAGCAAAATGTCTTTATGCTCATGGTGCATAACAAGTTTCATTTAAACTGGAGTAGTTGAGTTACAAAATATGATGTTATTACACTACATTTGTATTTCAAAGTACAAAAAATGGCTATAACTAAATAGACTTGGACAGAAAAAACCCTGACATACACCACCATGTTGATATGTCAGTGACATCTAGACTGAAAGACTATCTTCGTACGATGGTTGCTTGTAGCCTGTTATCCTACAAGAAAAAACATGAGAAAACCAACATAGTGGCTTTGCGACCAGCATGGATCCAGTCCAGCCTGCGCATCCGCGCAGTCTGGTCAGGATCCATGCTGTTCGCTTTCAAAACCTATTGCAATTAGAGAAACCATTAGCGAACAGCATGGATCCTGACCAGACTGCGCGGATGCGCAGGCTGGACTGGATCCATGCTGGTCGCAAACGCACTTTGTTGGTTTTCTCATGGCGCGGCTTAAATTTGTTACGATATTCAAATTAATTGTGATGTGAAAATAATCTTGATAGTGTAGCAATTTGTATTTCGCTACCAAGTTTATACATAGAAGGCCAAACACTATTTACAAGTAATCTATAGCCGTTATAGAAGCCAAATTGAATGCATTAAATTGGTGGTGTGAAATCTTTTTATCGTAAAAATCATTTTCCACTGAGTCTCTTTTAACCAAACTTGTTCATTAATACCAGTAGTCGCTCGAAAGTAAAGCTTTAAAAACTCTATTTCACTACTCAAGTATCTTGAACAAGGAACCAACAGTAGCACTGAGTACGAGAAATACGTAAAAGGTAAAACTAGAGGTTTCTTGTTTAACGTGGGTAGTTGGCGAAAATCCTCCAACTGCTTATTTCCAGTCGTCAAGCATATGACAAGTGTCATATTTTCCTTCTCAGCATCCAGTCAAGGCCTATATTACTGCAAACAGTACCAATTTAAGTATTTCACCCAACACTGAAAACTGGTCGGGATATCAGCCGCGACCGGGAATTGAACCGGTATGGCCGATGTTGTTATCCAACCTGCTAGACTCTCTTTCCGTGTTTAGAATGCAGGTACACAGAGTACCTTTATTGCGACTATAACATTTATTGTCTTAAACATAGTCTTAAGTAAATACTTTATTTAGAAATATTACATACGTATCAAAGTTTTTGTAGCGTTTGTACAGATTATGCCATATTTATCTGAAAATACTTTTAGCTTACTTAAAATCTAGGACATTTCAAGATAGTTTACTCAAACTCGGTACATTTTAATGTTCGAAATTCTTGCCATTTTGCATCATCTGTTACAAAATGTATATAGTCTGGTTCTATAGATAATCCTGGTGTTCCTTAACATTATTTTGCTCAAATCCCAGTTCAGATAAAGCAACTTTGAAAGGAGACCTTACTTATGATAATAGGAGAAACGTTTAAGGAGGTAGGTTACCTTGATATGCGTATGTGCGCATGTCGAACCGGAAACTAACGTGACGATTTACGACGACGTTTACGACAATCTAAATGTGTTTGTATATTCATTCTCCTGAAAGAAAATCATGAACCTGCCTCCGGTCTGATGCTTAATTGTTTAATAATGCAGAAATAATGAATAAATTACTGCAGAAACGCTTCAAAACATTGTTGCCTTAAAATGACGTCATTACAGCCATTTTCAAATAAAAATTGGGCGGTTTGATTTTTAATACCTATTTTCCAGTTTTTGTTGATAATTTGTTACTTATATACTAAAGCTAAGCTCTGAAATTGTTAAAATTTCAGTAGAAAATTGTGGTTTCTTGAATTAAATTGATGTTACCATGGAAACGAAGCCCGTGACCTATATATCTAAATGTAAAATTCAATAGCGTTGACACTGGTATATTTAAGGAACACAGCTTTGGCTTTTTATTTTGATTTTAACAATATCCATAAGAATAATAGGGGCATGCAGAACAATTTTTCCATAAAAAATGTCAGACGAGGGGTACTACTATAAGTATTTTAAGCTGTGAATTTTTATTTTTTAATAAATGCAGATAACATGAAAACATTACTTACGCTAGGAATAAGATGTTTTAAAGCTACATTTATAAGCATTTACGATAAAAAGCAAGATATAAGCTATTTTAAACATCTCTGTTGCCATGGTTACTCTAAATTAAAAAAAATAGGGTACCATGTAAAGCTCTTGGTATTTTGCTAAATATATTACCCAAATATTCCATGTTGGTCATTATCAGAACGGCACTGAAGCCGTCGGAAAACCCGTGTTCATACATAATCTTTTAAAAATGAGAGAAAATGCGTTACCATGGAAACACGAGCCCCGCGATATATACATTTTAAGTTTTTATTAGAAAGCTAACGTGCATACTAGTAAAATTATTAATTATGCAGACTTCTACGGATAACAATGAAACCAAAATACATTGAAAAGTGTTAAATATCCATATTTCCTTTTTCTTTCAATATGAAATAGCTTTTGAGGGTCATGTACTTTAAACCTGGATAAAAATTGTACGTGAAGAGAAAGAGATAAACGAAATTGAGATTGTAGCAGTTAAAACATTAAATTACACGAAATACAAAAATTTTCTGGGGTTCAACTAATTTGAATTTACCCTGGTAACAAGGTAGCCTACCTCCTTAAGATATTTCAGACCTTAAAATAGGACATTTGCTAGTTTGCCTTGTGTTAAAAACCGAAGGGCAAATATAAAGTGCGAAAATATTTCATTTTGTAATATAGGAGTCCTTATTTCCCTTATTGTTGACGACGGAGTTTTTCTCAAAAAGTTTATAAAAGTGAAAAAAAAAATCATTGTCGATATTTTATTGACTTTTGAGATTAATATTGATGTTGTTAAGGTTCTATTCATACTGTTATTTTTTCTGCTTTTATATGATTTTTGTCACACCTACCGAGGAAATTAATTCCATATGATAATTTTCCAGGTTTTATGGTGGACGATCAGAAATGGATATATTCTACGCAGCAAAATACATGCCTTTTCAGCATTTATTGTAAGAATTAGATTTCTGTTTTTGAAGCTATGATTATTGTCTTAGTATCTTGATGTATAGAACATTTATTTGCTGTGACAACTGTTTACGATGGAGCATCCAATTTTCCTTCTTTTGTTGAAGACAAGGAATGCGGAAATTCTTAAATCGACAAAATGTTTGCCAATTATTTCACACAAATAAATATTTGATATACGTCAAATTTGTTTCACTGACTCCAGAGATATTAACCAAATACAGTTTATAAGAATCGGCGTCAGTGGATACAGTTGTGACTAAAATTTGGTTAGGAAACAAAGCTAGAAAATTCTTCTTGTCTACATCATATTTATACAAAAAACGTTTTGAACTTTCGAGTTCTTAACTGGTATAATGCCCGCTACCTACTATGGTTTTATTAAAGAATTTTCCATAAAAAATAGATCCCAGAGAAAATATGTGTATTTGTTTCTATGGTACTTATTTGTCAGTTTTGCAACATGTTTGATACAGCAAGAAACACAATATCAAGCTTCAAGAGAGTATGGGTTTTAAAGTTTACAAACCATTGTTCTCTATAGAAAACATTTCAAACTATTATTCAATATCCAGTGATTTTGTAAGTCTTAAAAAATGTTTCGTAACATAAAAGTTTCGTAACGTACAAATTTTACAAATACAAAAATCGTTTTTCTATCAATTTAATTTTTGTTACCTTAAAATAGCAAAAAAAAATGATATTTCGTTCTGTTGCTCAGTTGTGGCTTGTGGTGCTCTGTGCTTCCGAGAAATCTACCCTTACCTATTATCTTTTGTTTTTATTGTGAGTACAAATTCACGGTTTCGCTGAACTTACCATTGGCAATCACCAAACTATACGCTCTTTGAAAAAAATATGATTGTCAATTGTCCTAGCTCTAGCTGGTAAGACAGTATCAGTAATGCCAAGCTGTCTAATTTTCGTACTTTAAGTGGTTGCTTCAATCTAATTTAAATCCTAAATAACAAATATTATCTTCGGAAGTTTACATTTGCAAAACAACCAGCGCATCACAATATATTTTCAGGTACGACCGAACTGTTTAACTGTAATACGTATACTATAATTATATATTGTTTCTTGTGATTATCAAATGTGATATGTAAGAAAAACAGGGATAAGGTGTGGGTGAAACTTTGTATTGTAGATACAGAATATGTTTCATAGATTAAAATACAGATTTTATTTATTAAATTTGCAATGGTGTTAGTAATTAACACATCAATTTCCAGGAGTTGGTTCAAAGATTACAGTTCTTTTAAAAGTAAAAGGAATTCTGCTGAGGGATATATTTGAATGTTTAAATGTTTACTTTGTTTATTAGGTTAATAAGTTCCTAATGATTTTGAGACTATATGTATAGCAAAACAAAAAATTGTAAAAAGATCCTTTGTAATCAAGCAAAACTATAGCAGACTCGGTTTGATTTGTAATATTACTAAAGAGACATCTAAATAAACGGGATTTTTTTTCAGTTTGAGTTTAAATGAGCCCCATCTCTTAACTACCAGTTGTCTTGAAATTGGATAATGGTGGGAGATATGGAGTGGAGCAATTGATGCATTTTGGCCTATCATATCAAAATGTCAATTCTGCACGGATATAAATCAAGACCTTGCTGAGTTTTAAAATAGTTTGAAAAAAAAACGTAATAAACACTGGTTTTATGAATCTAGGTTCAGTTAACAGTTTAATACCTTTAATAATTATCTACGAAAGCTTATATGAGCCGTGCCATGGGAAAACCAACATAGTGGGTTTGCGACCAGCATGGATCCAGACCAGCCTGCGCATCCGCGCAGTCTGGTCAGGCTCCATGCTGTTCGCTTTTAAAGCCTATTGGAATTGGAGAAACTGTTAGCGAACAGCATGGATCCTGACCAGACTGCGCGGATGCGCAGGCTGGTCTGGATCCATGCTGGTCGCATACCCACTATGTTGGTTTTCTCATGGCACGGCTCATATAAATATTGTCATATATCAAGATTTTGCTGTCAAAAATTTCCGTTAAAGCCATTTTATTAAAATTTATCGCCTTCTGTGAAATTTATAGTGTATAAAAATTAGAGCTGTTCATTAATAGAACCGTAAATCTGTCATATATTATCTATATTTTTCCAGCAATATGAAAAGTTCTTGGAAGAAATGTAATATAAGTATCAGATTAATTTGCTGATCATAGGAGTCTTAATGATTTCGTGAAAACAATTGACCTTACGCCAGTGTTGATTGACAGGTTCCAACTGACCAACCAGATAACAGAACTGATAAGCCTTGTTGTTAGCCGCCATTTTGTCCGTCAAACTTAGTGCCGGACCTGCCAGTCAAAGAATATAAATACCACCGAAAAATCGTCCAAAATGGTAAAAAGGTGACGTTACGACACCTTTACATCAGACACAGGGAAGAGAGTGTAATACTAAAGCGCTTCCCTTTTCAAAATCCACTCTCAGTGGATGTATCAGGCTCTGTGGACGTCCTCAAGAATAGTTGAGTGATAATACAACAAATAATAAACATGATAAAAAAAGCTATGATTAATATAAGATTATTTTTAATGAGTCTAATCAACAATTTTCCAGGCGCTCAAAGTTTGACTTAGCACTCGGTGTGTGCTTTCGTTCTAAATTTCATTTTAATAGACAGCGTAAACTTCGTCTAAAATTCCAGAAAAAATAGCTTATTTCGTATAAAGAAGATATGTTCTTAAACAAAAAATTATACATTCATTCTGTATACTTTATAAAGAAATTTGGTAGGCTCAAACATTGTTTTAAGCTGCGATGCGCCGGTATATGTCTTGAAATATGAGTATGGACTATATCATCGCCTTGGACTATATCTTATTTATTTATCATTTACACGTTTTAATTCTAATAAGAGAACTTTCTTTACTTATACTTAAAACACATCATGTCTAAGTATTAGACATTAAATGCTATGTATCTGAATAATGTTGAACAATGATATGAGCTTCTTAAATGAGTTCCGGTATTTTGAAATGCGACGTTTCTTAAATGACACAAGTGACAATTTTTACATGTAAATTACCTTATTTAATTTATCTAATTATTTTGAAATAGGATTCAGAATCCACAGTCTGATTTCAACCTTAATTAATAAAAATCAATGTTCTAGTCTGCTTAATATAGTCATACCCTACATGATTTCGGGAGATCGAAATTTGACGTTTCTATAATGAAAAAGAAACGGACAATTAAAAAAAAAACACAAAATCAGCTATAATGGTTTCAGAGATTTCCGTCTTTTTTACGTGTTTTCCGCTCGGCCCCTGCCTTGTTTAGTTTTCCTCATACTCGGGTGCAGTTCCCGGCTTTTAACAACAACGTATCGTTGTTTTTTTTTTGTAGAATTTATGTTTCGCTACAGAGCATCCACTTTTTAACGATTGTGTTTTGTCTTTTCACTTTAGAAATACGTGTGAATTGAGGTAGCGTACGCCGAAATCAACTAGAATGTCCGGCAAAATATTTCTGCCGTCGCCATTTGATTCCTTTGTTTGTCGGGCCTAGCATGAATTGTTCCCCCTGAAAACTGGTAGGCGTGGCTACAGGCTATCTGGCGTAAGGTCAATTGTGCTCACGTTAATGTACAAAATAAGGTCGATACACCATTCTGTTTCCGATAAAAAAACTAGAAAATGCTTGATCTCCCAACAGTCAAACTTCATAGAATGGTAGGCCGCTTAATAACTAATGAACTCTAGTTTTTGAGGTCAGTGGGTCAAGGTGACAGTTGACCTCAAGGCTGAAAATGGTCTCTGCGAAATAACTAAAGAAGGCTACTATTTTCAAGGTCACAGTCACCTCTGTATTTAAAACTGCTTCCTCTAAATAATAAAAAAACGCTTTTTTTCAATCTTCATTGTATAGTTGCTTGTATTCAGTAGGTTTACCCTGTTGTCCTTGATGTTATCTGGTCAAATGTCAAAGTCACATGCAAAAGTACAGCCCATCAAAGTCACAACATGCAAAAGTACAGCCCATCAAAGTCACAACATGCAAAATTACAGCCCATCAAAGTCACAACATGCAAAAGTACAGCCCATCAAAGTCACAACATGCAAAAATACAGCCCATCAAAGTCACAACCTGCAAAATTACAGCCCATCAACGAGGAGAACATGCAAACAGCTCTTCATATTCGATGGAAGTGCAAAGAGTGAATTTGCAGAAAAATGAAAATAAAAAGGGTATTAAAATCTTACGCAGTCAGAATCTACTGGAATAAGAGTTTAGAGCCAGAAATGTGGGAAATATATATATATATTTTAACATTGGGATAGGTATTTTCGAACTGTTGACAATGGTTGATGCAGCACTGTTTATTCAGGGGATGAATTCTGTTAAAATGGATTTAGATGATTTTTAGAAAAGCTATATAACAGAAAGGTTACTTCTACTTTATCGCCATTTTTCATAAACCACAATATTCTATGTCCAGAAGTTAACTATCACCGAAAATATTACGTGAAATCGACCACTTTGACATCACTATTTGTCTTTACATGCAATAGAAATACAAAGTTCGCCAAAACCAACAGAATGCTTTAAAATACCATTTTGAGAAATGGAGCCAAGGCACTGTAAGATACAACGTCGAACTGCTGTATTACAGAAGATTCAATTTTCATTTTTCAATAGACAATAATGGCAGAATTTCTGAAAACGTTTGTAAGTTATTTCACTACAATAAATAATTGATCTTCGGCAAGTTTTTATTTAAGAAATAATAAATATGTGCCTATATTTTATCAGTTAATAAAATATGGGCAGGAGTTCGGATGCGTAATAATTAAATTTAATATTCGCATCCGAACGACTGCCCATATTTTATTAACTGATAAAATTATTGGTACTTATTTATTATTTCGATTCTAACCACGTAAATTCTTCGCATTTTACAGCACTACATTTTAGCGCGATTGTCATTCGGCTGGCCATATGCTATTATAAAAACCTCCCCACGAATTGAAAGCGTTGCATCAAACGTAATTTTCCGATATTCAGTAAATTTTAATTAAAGTATTAAGTAGTTATTGCGGTGAAAATGTTATTTTCAATAACATCAAAGGTCGGATATAGAAATCAGAGGTAAATACTTAATTCAAGGTTTATATATGCAGTTTCTAAAAATAGTACACGTCACCTACATGATGGCACTGAAACATACACGCCAGAACATTGCGGCGGCATGTAAACACGTAAAAACTTGAGTCTGGAAGATTGGAAAATTAATTATAATTTATTTACTGTCAAAGTAGAATCTAGTTGACATTTGTGGTGCCTACAACGCAGAAATTGTAAACTACACACACGACCAGACATAGATGCACTGGTGTTGAAGTTGAAACTTACCGGGCTGAAACATATTCTTACGGTAAAATATAAACAAATAAATTCATCAGTTAGATATTGTTTGTTTCAGAAAATTTGATGTACTTTTTATTACTACTACATAACACTGAAAAAGTCGAGTATTTAGTCGGTATATAACGGAAACAGAGTAGAATCTCAGTCGTGTTACAATCGTAGGGCGGAATGGAAGAGCTATATTTTATCGTAGATTCATGTATAGGCGATTTCGCTATATGTTTATATAGCAACTGCTGCGGATCGTGTTAGAATAATAATTCATATATGATGAACACATACAGTATGTAAAACAGGTGCCTAGTACGTTATAACTGAACGATTTGTCCACATCTTGTCTATATCGGCAACTCTGTCCTATCCACCTGCCAACGTTAAAAGAGTTTAAATCGATACAAAATAGAATGAGTCGAAACCTATTATTCATACTGAAAACTTTTGTCTATAATTTTCGGACAATATGATATTATCATGCATAATGATTCAAGTGTTCATTTAACATAAAAAATAACAAGTTAAACCTGCGAATATATATTTTCTAGCTTCGTTCCCTTTTGATTCGAAGACAATCCATAGGATCAATTTCAAATCAGCCTCACTCGGGGCGTAGAATTCTTCATATGCTGGCTTAAGGTACAAAAGTACTAAATAAGTAATCAAGCAGCACTTCCGGGCTAGTCGGATGATGGCGAAAAGTAAAATTCTCACTTTTTTTCCCAGTTAAAGAGGCAATTTCATGTTTTATGTAAGCCAGTTCCTGTTTTTATTTCATTGTTGATCTATATCTGACAATTTGGTAGCATTTTCAAGAAGATTTTTGCATTTATGGAAATGTAAACAAACCTTATTACTCATGTGTTCAAACCCACATTTTAGCTGCCAGTTTGGAAGATATTCCATAGTGTTTACCTGTTAGACAAAAAAATATGTCTTAGAAGATACATGATGCCTACTTTTCTTGGTGTTTTGGTGGTTTATATGTCATTTAAGAACAAATGGCCAAACTTTCTGTTTTAAAATGGGCCATCTGCTACTACTCTCAGATAGTTAATTTTATATAGAACATATAGCAAATTTGTTTACTACTGTAGAGCCTTAAGAAAGTCGGTGGTTCTACCCAGGTAACCGCCAGTGATCAAATAATGCTTAGAGGGGCATAATATAGGGGAATAATACTAGTACTAAGTTCCATAATAATGATATTTTTGATGTTTATATTCTTTCGGGAGAGTAACTATTTTGCAACAGTACACAATACAAATATAACTTAAGTTAACAGATCCGCATTTTCTAGCCCAATTTATAGCATTAAACAATATAAATATGACTTTTCGATAAGATAGAAAGCTGTCAACAGTTTTCAAACATTTCGTATATTAATTACTATCATAATCTACTTAAACCTCTGGATGATATTTTTTAACAAAGATACATAATTTTTTATATTCTACAGTATTGCAATTCATATTCATGACATATTCGTAGTGTAAAATATTTGGAAATCTATGAAACTTTTTATTTTATATACTTCTTTCTTTCAGCAAGAAGTGTTGGACGTTCTAATAGATAGTGGAATTCGTCACCAATATTTGAGTTACACAATTTAGTGGTACTCCTTTCCAATTACCAGTTTCAACAGGTAATTTATGGTTTCTTGTTCTGAATTTAATCATATATTTTAAAAAGATATGTTGAGTTTTAACTAAATTTTGTTCAAAACCAAAAGTACGCTTAAATATTCTATAGTTTCTACAGTTGCTGGAGTTCTCTAACAATGAAAACCATTCATTAATAAACTAATCTGACAATTTCTGTTTGACACTCATGGTAAGCCATTTTGTATTGGGAAATACCTGCGTTTCCCATACATTGACAAGTCCGCAGGACAGAAGAATATTTCTAACATTTACAATCCACGGTAAATTATTTGGGTTACTATGTTTAAAATGACTAAGCAAAATAGCATAAATACTACTTGTTAGTTTCATTCCTGTAGGCTGGACAAGTTTTGCCCAACGATACAATTCTTGTTTTAATATCAACAGACCAATCTGACTAAAGTACTTGATCTTCTAAACGAAGATCTGAGAACGACCCATTCACATTCGTCTTCTGTATATTTTGGATTTCCATTATTGCTATTTTTATGTTATCCAATCAGACGACTTGTTCGATTGTCAAAGGATAAGAAAAATATGGGGTTATTCCAGGACTCGAACCCGGGACCCCTCGCTTACAAAGCAAGTGGCCTACCGACTGAGCTAACCGGCTATTTGATACATTACGACATAAGAATTGTAGATATCAAAAGTCAATGCTACATGTAGATTTGCAAGATGCTGTAAGCTAGGCTCTGATTGGCTAGCGAAAGAGCCGTCAGAACGAGGCAATGAATAGGTCGTTTTCAGATCCTATGCGTAGCGTAATATAGGAGATGTACTTTAGTCAGATTGTCAACAGACAATGGTTGAACACCTGTTTCTCCATATATCATACAATTGGAAGTACAACGTTTTAGATTAAAAATGTGTTTTAAGAATTTTAATTGAACTCTTTCTATGACATCAATATTTCCATAGCCCCAGATTTCGCAGCTATACAATAAGATAGGTTTGACAGTTTTAGAAAAAAAGTTCAATTTGCATATCAATCGGTAAACACAATGCTTTTGCTTTTTTCAACAGACAATGTATAGCTTTAGTTCCTTGCTTAGCAATATGTTTTTTACCTTTAAAGAAAGAACCACTTCGACTAAAAAGAACTCCTAGATACTTGTACTCATCAACCAGAAGTGTGACTAAGACAAATTGTTGCTAATAATGTTTCTGTTAAATGCTCGTTCTAAGGCATCCTTAGGCAGCCTGTTTATTGGAAATGCAAGTGTTTGCAATAAATGAGTTATTTCGCAGTGCATAGGGATCTAATTGAAATAAAACAAATATAGTGTTGTTTTACCCATGTGACTCTGTATTTTGAAACTGCCGTTAGATGAAGGGAAATATTCTCTAATGATTGATGTGTAATTTGACTTTATTACATTTAATTTCACGTAAAATCGTGTATTTGTTTTATAATTATTTACTCTTTTCTGTTCAAGGCAGTGTGAACATAACCAGACTTTGCACTCAGTAAAAATGTACAGCGGTTGTGCATAGATAACGAAATATTTATCTTGTAGCTTACAGGAAGGAATTTTAGGACCTTTTAAAACATTTAATTTTCATAACAATATTAAAATTCAGTGCGTTTTTATGTCTGAAATTGTTGCCAATTTGTTTTGTTTGTTTTGGGTTTAAAGCCGTTTTTCAAAAGTTCAGTTATGAAATGGCGGACAGTTAACCTAAGCAGTGATCCTGAATTAGGTACCGGTACAAACCTGTTGCCAACTTCCACACATGAATAAGAGGCGGAGGACGAAGGATTTCAGACACAATATCTTTTATCAAATCGTCACGGAGAACATACGCCTCGCCCAGGGATCGAACTCCCGCCCCGTGGTCTGTAGACCTGCGCTATCCATGTTGAGCTAAACAATTTTTGCATTGTCTCTTACAGAATGTATACAGTGAAGTTTTGGTCGAGCTGCATAAATACTGGCTTAAGAGAGTTCTGTAAAACAAGCCTGTTCTATAGATTATCCTGGTGTTCCATAACATTATTTTGCTCAGACTCATACATGTTCAGAAAAGTTGGAAATTTCTTAATTGACAGTAAGAAAACCCATACTTTTAAGATATTTCAGACTTTAAGTAGGACATTTTGATAGTTTACCTCTAAGGGCAAATATAAAGTGCGAAACAATTTCAATTCAAAAGTTTATTAGCATAAATATACATATGTTTTTTTGCCATTTACAACATAATTATATACAATGACGATTCAATATTTACAGAAAAGTATAATAAATATAACGTAGCAAATTATACATAATACAATGAAATTAATGTATACATACGTAAATTATACACACATTTAACATTGTAACATTTATAGTGTATTTTAATGATAATGGCTCATGATTCTCTCTTTTTCATAGCTAAATAAACAAATTTTGCAAGTTTCATGAGTGAAACAGAATTTATTTTGTAATAAATAAGTTATTATTACCTTTATTGTTTCCTTTATAGATGACGATCAAGTTTTTTACACGATGTTTATAAATATAAAAGAACATTGACGATATTTAATCGACTTTTGAGATATAAGATTGATGCTTTTACGATTCTACTCATACTGTTTGTTTTGTTCCTTTTGTATGATTTTTGTCACACCAGTGAAATTAATTCTCCAGGTTCGTAGTGGAGGAAGATAGAAATAGATATATAATTTAAACGATAAAGACCTTCCGCGAGCAAAATAAATACCTTTGCAGGAATCGGATTTCTGCTTTTGAAGCAATGATTATATTCTTAGTAGTTTGATTTATAGAACATTTATTTGCTATGACAACTGTTTACAATGGAGCATCCAATTTTCTTTTTTTTTCTGAAGAACAAGGAGGACGGAAGTTCTCAAATCGGCATAATGCTTTCCAATTATTTCAACAAATAAACATTTGATATACGACGAAATTATTTTATTTTGACACTAGAAATATTAATCTATAAAATTTATAAGAAATATGGCGCCAACATTTACTGCTTTAACAAATATCTCTTTATATCAGGAGAAGCATGAAAATTCAACCTGCAAATAAAATCTATATGAAGCCTATATCATATTTGCATTAAAACACGATTGATAATGATGTCTTTTAATGTCGTACACTGTAGAACCGCCTGCTTAACTACCATGTTTTTAAAATATACTCCCTATAGCAATTAAATAGCAACGAAAATATCTATTTCTATGATACTTATTTATCAGGTTTGCTATAGTTGATTTTTACGGAAGCCTATTAGAGACATTTTGTCCTAGTTTTTAGCTCACCTGAGTTTTTGTGATCGTTCGATGTCCGGCGTCTGTCGTCTGTCTGTCTGCTGTCGTCTGGCGTCTGGCGTCTGTCGTCTGTCAACATTTAGCTTGTGTATGCAATATTTTTCAACTGATCTTCATGAAATTTTGTCAGAATGATTATCTTGATGTAATCTAGGCCAAGTTTGAAAATAGATCATCTGGGGTCAAAAACTAGGTCACTAGGTCAAATCAAAGGAAAACTTTGTGCATGCGATAGAGGCTGTATTTTTCAATTGATATTCATGAAATTTTGTCAGAATGATAATCTTGATAAAATCTAGCCCAAGTTTGAAAATGGGTCATCTGGTTCAAAAACTAGGTCACTAGATCAAATCAAAGGAAAACATTGTGTATGCGATAGAGGCTGTATTTTTTAACTGATCTTCATGAAATTCTGTCAGAATGATAACCTTGATGAAATTTAGATCAAGTTTGAAAATGGATTATCTGGGATTAAAAACTAGGTCACTAGGACAAATCAAAGAAAAACCTTGTGTATGCGATAGAGGCTGCATTTTTTAACTGAACTTCATGAAATTTTGTCAGAATGATAACCTTGATAAAATCTAGGCTATGTGTGAAAATATATTATCTGGGGTCAAAAACTAGGTCAGTAGGTCAAATCAAAAAAAAAATTGTGTATGCGATAGAGGTTGTATTTTTCAACGGATCTTCATGAAATTTTGTCAGAATGATAATCTTGATCAAATCTAGTCTAAATTTGAATATGGGTCATCTGGGGTCAAAAAATAGGTCACTAGGTCAAATCAAAGAAAAACCTTGTGTATTTAATAGAAGCTGTATTTTTCAATTGATTTTCATGAATTTTGGTCAGAATGATTGCCTTGATAAAATCTAGGTCAAGTTCGAATATGGGTCATCTTGGGTAAAAAACTAGGTCACAAGGTCATATCAAAGAAAAAGCTTGTGTATGCAATAGGGACTGCATTTTACACCGAATTTTCATGAAATTTGATCAGAATGTTTGTCTGGGTGAAATCTAGGTCAAGTTTGAATGTGGGTCATCTGGGGTCAAAAACTAGGTCACTAGCTCATATCAAAGAAAATACTTGTTTAAACTCAAGAGACCACAATCATTTTTAATCCAATCTTAATGAAAATTGGCTAGAATATTTGTTTCCATATCATCTCTAGGTCAAACATGTTTACGCTATTATGGTGTGTTTCTCAGGTGAACGACCTAGGGCCATCTTAGCCCTCTTGTTGTTACTTAAAAGGTGGGTACTTTCAGCAGTCACATAATTATGTAAGGCCTTAATTAAAAAAAATTGTTTGTAGTGCTCCGACCCTGATTTTTTGGGAATGGGTAAGTAGGTAGGGATTTTTTTTTCTTTTTCAATTGCCAGAAATAGATTTTCAGAGAGCAACAAGCATGTTCATGGTAGACATTCAGAAAAAATCTTCCAGGAATTTCAAGAGAGCACAAACTTGCATGCAGACATTCGTTGACCAGATCTATTAACAATTTTTGAAAAACTGAATGACACTATTGTGGAAATAACCCAGAATGCACCAGATGACATTCCCAACCGTAATCTCGCAAAACTTGTTACAAGACAGTAACTGTTGTTCTCACTCAAGATGCTTTCAGACCCTTGGTATGAAATGGTTTGCATATTTTAGGTCTAAATTTTGAGAACTCTAATGTCATTAATCTGGACACAGGAAGAGACAGGGGCAGTTATAATGATTTCACTGCCGACTTCATTCTGGCAGAAACCCAAATGTGCTGCTCAACCTTTTGATCGGGGAAGGGGTAGTTACAGAAGAATGTATGTTCTCCCCTGCAAGAAATATAGAAGTATGAAACGGTGACCTCTGTTGCATCTTTTTTGTCAAAATTCTGAATACCCAGATACGTATGTATTAGTAATCTGGACACAAACATTGTTAAAATCATTTTGGCAGAACCCCAAAGTTCAACATTGTGGGTTAGGTAGAGAAGAGGGTTTGGGATTGTTAGCTCACCTGAGCATGAAATGCTCAAGGTGAGCTTTTGTGATCGCCCTGTGTCCGTCGTCGTCCGTCAGTCGTCTGTCCGTCCGTTGTCAACAATTTGACTTTTAACACTCTAGAGGTCACAGTTTTGGCCTAATCTTAATGAAACTTGGTCAGAATGTTACCCTCAATTATATTTTGGACAATTTTGATATTGGGTTATCTGGGGTCAAAAACTAGGTCACCAGGTCAAATCAAAGGAAAAGCTTGTTAACATGCTAGAGGTCACAATTTTGACCCAATCTTAATGAAAGTCAGTCAGAATGTTACACTCAATAAAATCTTGGAGGACTTTGAAATTGGATTATCTTGGATCAAAAACTAGGTCACCAGGTCAAATCGAAGGAAAAGATTGTTAACACTATAGAGGTCACAATTTTGGCCTAATCTTAATGAAACTTGGTCAGAATGTTGCTTTTAATAAAATCTTAGATAAGTTCGAAATTGGGTCATCTGGGTTTAAAAACTAGGTCACCAGGTTAAATCAAAGGAAAAGGTTGTTAACAATGTAGATGCCACTTTCATGACTGTATCTTCATGAAACTTGGTCAGAATGTTAATCTTGATGATCTTAAGGTCATGTTTGAATCTTCAGGTTGAGTCCAAAACTAGGTCACTCTGTCAAATCAAAGGAAACGCTTGTTAACACTAGAGGTCACATTTTATTGATGATCTTTAGGTCAGCTTTGAATCTGGGTCATGTGGGGTCAAAAACTAGGTCACCAGGTCAACTCAAAGAAAAAGCTAGTTAACACTTTAGAGGTCACATTTATGATCATATCTTAATGAAACTTGGTCAGAATGTTAATCTTGATGATATTTAGGTCGTCAGATGAGCGATACAGGGCCTTCATGGTCCTCTTGTTATGCATTACCTCTTATGTATGACATATTATGTGTTACGTGTTATCAATTACCTCTTATATGTTATGCATTACCTTTTATGTATTATATCTTGTGTGTTACTTATTACACGTTAGATTGGCCTTGTTCTCAAAGAAGCAGGAAACAAAAGTGGCGTAACGATTACGGCTTGTGGCACTTGACCCCTTTGGTGACCAATAGAGCTAAAAACAGAAATAGCTTTAAATGACTTCTGCTACGAACAGCATGATGGGTCTTGATCAAACTTGGTCTGTAGCATCGTTATAAGATCATCTCCCAAATTTGTTCAAAAAAGCTCATTGCTAAAGCTAAACATAGAAATAAAAAAAATTCATGAAGTCCTTCCTGGATCTTCATCAAACTTGGTCTTTAGCATCATTTTAGGGTCCTTTCTGCATTTGTTAAAACTTGGGCACTTGGCTCCTTTTTGTGACCATTACATACAGAAAAAGAAATACCTTTAAACAACTTCTACATTAAAACATGAAGAAAGCATATCCTGAATTTGATATTTACCGTTTCAACAGTTTCTGCATAAGAATGGACTACTAGTATATTAAACCACTACGTTTTTGTGGCTCAGTTCTTTTTTGTCGTTGAAGGGGAGACTTTGTCATTGTCCGTACATCTATCCGTCTGTCCGAATATATGTCATACATATCTCAAAATAGTCATCAGATCTCACAGGATTGTTATTAAACATGTGACGCTGTACAACTGGTGTTTTGATTTGGAGTTCACAAAGCCAGACCATGGCTATGACTTAGCCAAAAATATGCTTACTGTAACAGAAAGTGGGGGCTTGAGTGTACCTAATGATAGAGAATGGCTTAAACTGGTGCAAGAGGTCATATGCAGTATTATATTGCTATGCTGGTTACAATACCCCACCCAATCATGAACGCTAGACAACCAAACTCTTGTCGTAAAATTCACAAAGCATAATTTTTATTAGTGTTTCATTTTAAATATGAGTAACAGTTAAATTATAAATATAAAATGTATCTTTTATTAAGGTGTTCATAATTAATTATTATAAATATTACTTGCATTTAGTCCAAATGAATGTAGCATGCACTGTGTACTGTCAACTTGTAATGGCCGCCATATCGGTTAAATCTGATTGGCGGATATTTATTCCGGGAAATACCTACTTTCATTTTTGTCGTCATGTATAGAATGTAAACATGTATATAAACCAAAAACTGTTTGCTTATAAAAGGCATTCCACCAAAAGAGCTCGATCGAAAGAGATATATAGAAATCCGAGAAAGATAGAAAATTTAGAAAAGAGCTCAGCTTTAAGAGAGAAAGATATGCAGGTATTGTTTAAAGAAATATAGAATAGACAATATAAAAGAGTATATATAAATTTGTGTCTATGGAAAAATAGATATTGAAGTTGAGTGAAGTTAAATATTGGCCGTCCTAACAATATATTTCATTACTGCCTATAAACAGACTCGATTAAACCCATTTCTTATTTTCTGTTTTTGTTTGTTTGTTTGTTGTCTTTGGATCTAAACAGCCTTGTTCATTCAGACTTTCGAACAGCCGACAATGGAAAAATACACAACTTTTGAATCTGACAGTTTTGTACAACATACTGTAAAATTATTGTGATATATTCATAGTTTTGGTTCAAGACAACAAACTTAGGTACGGGTATGGAAAGATTGTTGTTTTCAACCGATCATGACATGTATCTGGAAACAGTTTGACAACCCCTGAAAGGGGACATCATTTATGAGCTGGTTATTCTCTGCAGTTACAATCGTAACAATGTTACCAAAGTAAAACAATTGCGCCTAGCATTTTTCGAAACTTAATGGTCTATCTGATTAAAGTCTGAATAAGAAAAGAATAATGATGTGTAGCAGCTATTTCAGGAAATTAGGTTAAACATTGTTGCCTAAAGCTTCTAAATATTAGGCTTAACTTAGTAATAGACACTAAAAAGGGTTTTAGCAGGTTTGGTTCATTTTGATCACGGCCAAAAGAGATGTTACTTTCTTAACATTGGAAAAATTATTTGTCCGACAGACTAGTGGTAGATTTCTTTTATCCCAATGACGTTTGTCAGCCAGTGTAATTATTGTTGCTCTAGCCCATCAGTACCAGTTGTCAAAGTAACTGACACCTTGTTTTACAGGAGAAGGATTTTGTCCATTTCACACTAAACAACGCAATGTCCAGGATCAACACTACCCTCCTGCTGAAATCTAGTGTTGGAAAGATTTCAATTGTTAAAGTCCGTTTTGTCGCCTCTTACGATACACATAGGAATTGATATTCGCGAGGATACATGCAGGGCTATTCGGTGGTTATGATTCCTTCACTCTGCCATTAAAAGGGAGACTTCATGGGAAGTACAAAGATAAAAGTTAAAGTCTGTGCAAACATCAAATGCGCAGTTGTACTGATAGGGTTCTGGTAACGGATCTTGTGCATCGTCTTTTGTTAACTGCGCAGCTGCTGTTCCTTGCACTAACTTATGTCTGTAACTATATACTATATTTATACAGACTATATACTATATTTAAGACAAAAGACGATAGCCACAATAAAAAGTACACAAGTCCTTAGACATAAGATGTAAGATGAAATACCTCATGCAAAATTACGTATATGCAAGGGCTGATAAATAAGACGTTGGTAGTAAGTCGCAGTTCGCGCCGCACTAAGTACTGAAGTTTTCTTCCTGTGTATTTATAACTTCATCAGTATTAATAGGTACTCCAAACCTTACGCAAACATTTATAAACTTATATCACTTCGGCAGTTTAGTGTCCCTTTTTCAGCTAAGAATTTCGATGAAAATATTATAACAGCGTACTTGCGATTGTTGCTACAAATCAATGTTTTGCGTAAGCCCAGGTGAAATTTACATGCAGTTTCCCTGAGGCAGGAATTGGTTCAAACTTCATAGAAGTGTCCCCCAACCAAATCTGTATCATATCCAATATCTTTATTTTCACAGATTTATGTCCCTTTTCAAATCAAAAATGTTGATGTAATGACTATTGCTGCAAGTGAATGTTGTCAAACGTCACACAAGTGTTTCCCCATCCGAACATTTGCCACAAGTACCCATAAGTCTTGTCGTTACTTTGAAAGATTTATGCCCCTTTAAAAATATGTCGAAAGTAAAACGATAAAAAAGGCTGATACAAATGGCAGTTACATCAAACTTTGAACATTTTTTTTCGACACTTGCAACTTTTTGTTTGAATTTATGTCCCTTTGAATTTGACGTTTCCAAGCAGATACTATTATCACAAATTGCCATTTTTTGTTTACCACTCACGTTTCCCGCTTCACCTCTAACAGTAACGCGTATAACCTAAGAGGTAATTTATAATACGTAACACATAATACATCATACATAAGAGGTAAGGCTTAAAACTTAAGACAAAATGTCCCTAATAGGCTTCCGTAGATTTTTCTCTATGGAGTTCATTTTAAAATAATATTCAGTATTCAGAATTCCTTAAAGGGAATTCCTATAGTTTTTTATGCGCATCTTTCTGCGCAGCCGACACTTTCTATGGAAAACTGGACTGAAGTCAACATTTGCTGAAACATGTTACAGACAATCTTAAATATGAGGAATTTTGAATGAAATAACATTTTTGATAAGTTCTATCAGTTATATCAGTAATCAAATGTTGATACTGGTTTATGTTGTATTGACAAGTACCATGCCTGACAGGTATCTTGCTATTTTTGTGGTTGTGTTTTCACATCGCATTTTAGTACAAAGACAGTGTTGTTCATATAATGTAAGATAATTGACTTAGTATTGATAAGACAATATCACATGTCAGATTATTTAGTATTCAATTATAGAAAGAATTAAGAATTTCTAAAACTTTTTTTTAACTTTTAGCAGACATACATGTAATCAATTTGGCCAGGTTCGCGCTATTTCCGTCCGAACAGGTGTTGTATTCTAGCGGTCTTAACATAAAATTTAGCCTGGTGACCCATACATTTTTAGCCATTTTTATGCTCACAAAACAATTATCTATACACAAGGAGAAAAAGAAAAAATTCTATGAAAGAGTTTTCTCAAAATTTAAAAAAAAATCTTCACAATGGGTATTTTTCATTGAAAAAAGTTCATAAAAGTAAATATGAAACAATATTGTTTTTCATTTGTACCCATTATTGTAAGGATAGAGTATTACAAATATGACTATGATATCAAATAAGTATATAATAAAATCTGTAAAAAGAAAAAACCGTATTGTGCTGCCTGGATGTATATTTTTGTTGGTATTTATAAAAAAGCAGAAAATTTTGAAAATGTTGAAAAATCGCTGTCAGTTTCAGCAACAGTGGGTGTGTTCAAAACAATTTTTCACAAAAACAAGCCTGGTGACCTATTGTTTTTATTTGTTCATTGTTTTCAGCACAAATTTTCCTATCATATATGTGAATTTAAAAAAATTCTATGAAAGGAAAACAACTATAGGAATTCTCTTTAAGCCTTACGAATTGTTCATAATAATACACAATTTACAAATTCAAACACGTTTTCTCTAAATTTTCATTATCTTAGAAAGAGCAAAAGAATTTGACTTTTCATAATTATTGTTTTTGAACCGTGAGCAGTCTTTATTGTAAGTAAGGATTATGTACCTCTTTGTCATTGTTTCTTTGTACTTACCATTTAAGTAGGCGCCCAAAATACTACAGACTCTTTGAAAAAAAGAAAATATGATTATCAATTTTCCTAGCTGCCTAATTTTCGCGGAATTAGCGGTTAATTCAATCCACGAATTTAATTCCAAACTAACAATTATTATCATTCAGAAATTAAAATCAACGAATCTATATCCCCAAGAAAGAGTCATTCAAACCATGAAAAAGGAAAAAATTTCACAATAATTCTGATTCTGTTGCCATTTGCGTGAATATATAGGGACTCTCAATGGTTTTGCATCCTTTTCACTTTCTGACGAATATTTACTAACCATTTTCCAGAATGAAATAAAAAATGAGTCCTGGCTTAAATTGTTCATTACGTACCATATTTAAAATCGAACGTTCTTCTTACTTCATTAAACTTGGATGCAGTTTTACAGTGTGTTGCCAAAGCAAACACTCACATTTTGCATTCAATAGCACTGTTAATATTACCAAAAATACACTTTTCCACCTTCCACCATATATCATAAGAATAGAACAATTATGTGCCTTACACAGTTACCTTTTGTTACATAAATTATTTTTCATTTCACATATGTATGCATGAATTACCCTGTAACATATTTTCTGCAACTAATTTCCGTTATTTAGCATTGTCCATGAGACATGATTCTCTATGGAGGGCTATTTCAGCTGAAGTTTAAGGAATAGCATTTACCGCTTCAATTAAAACAATATTACTGCTTTGATTTTATTGAATGTAGGTGGACCGGCATTCTGTTTGATCTACTACTTGTGGTGTACATAACCTTCTGCTGTCATTTTGTTCGAATATTCTGGTGTATAATTTATGGTTTTTGGCAGATACAATTTACATCAAATAAATAAGATTCATACACATTTTTTTATTTCTGTATTCTTCTTTACATCTATAAGCATTACACACATCCTTATGTAAGAAAAAAGATGTCAATTTTGCAGATATGAAATAGAATAACCTCTTGGATTCATAGAGGTGCTGGTACATTTTTTATGATATTATATGCTAACAAATATTGATGATAATGTCTTCGTGAACAGACAATCTGCTGTTGTTTTGTTTGGTTGTTCTTTCAAATGATCTTAAAGATTTTGTTCAGCAACCTCAAACAATGTGTTTACTAAGAATAGTTTGACGAAAGGGAAATACTTTTCTAAAATTCCGCAATAACACCTGTTATGTAACCAGTCTCTATATATCAGGCAAGTTTCATGAAAATTTTAACATTTTTCGTAAAAATCAGATGAACTGATGCAGACAGCACACAACTGAACAAAATTCAATTAATAAATGGTTCACGTTAGTTCACTTAATAGCAAAGGGTACCACCAGGACCTGCGCACTAAGTAGTGCACTAAATAATTAACTGAAGGCACTGAGATGGAAAATTACTGTTTCAAGGGAAATACGTGTGATGTAAGAATTATTGCAAATACACGCACTCATAAACATGACATTTAAAGATACCGAGCTATCTTTCATTACCTTTTAAACGATTAGCCTTTTAAACACAAAGGCCCTATTTTGATTAGTTGTAGGCCCTCAACGTAGGCACTGTTAAAAAATGTAAGAGATCCTATCAACTTTAGTAAGACCATTACAGTCTATGTAAAAGAAAACGTCATCACATTGTAGATTTCCTAGAGTAAAATACCGCTTTAGATTAGTACAGACAACTCGGCAAAGGACGGGTAACATATAGCATGCAATGTCATATGTAAGTTATATAAGAAAATGATTTACAAATCCATTAATATTCTGGAAATTTGCATTTCGCTCGGTCATTGAAATATAAAAATGTCAAGCACTATTTGAAACTAATTTGAAGTCTTAAAGCTATTCTCCAATAGTTTGGATGGCATTTTGCAACATGTTCATTTTCACCATGTTTGGCATAGAATGTGTATATGGCACTGAAAAATGATAATGTGGATGAATATAAAAATAAGATATTAAGAATGTAAATTTTCTGCTGTTAACTACTGTTTGCACAATATATTTGGTTATTTATAAGAATATCTTGCAAAAATCTTACGTCAATAAGTTTGTACCACTAGTCACTTTCAGAGTACTCACATAATATGAATTTTTGAGAGAAATCATTTTTCGCCGAAGTGTGTGGGTTAGTCCCTTTGACTGAAAACATATCGTATGTGTTAAACTTATAGTACATCATACTTTGTGGCTTTATCGTTATTACCTCCCACTCAATAAGAGAATAGATAGAAATTTATCAGATACCAAGTATCTTTCCCATTTATGCCATTTTTTCTGTCGAAGTAATTATCTTCACTTTTTCAAGAATATTCAATTTGTTTTGCATACAAACGACTGTAGTTAAAGCTACAACACACCAACTGTTGTAACGTCAGTTACGGTCTAAAGTCATATACGACGAAATACTTTTACCGGTAACCCCGAAAATTGTTTTTATTCAAACACACTTCATTTGGCGTGGGACACCTTAAAATTTTCTGAATATTAAGATCGATCAAACGATAACAAAATGGTTTTATGAGTCGGAACTGGTACCACTGAGAAGTCTTAACAGCTCGGGAGATACCCTGACGTTCATTGGCGCAAGATCCGGACTGTATAGCGCAAATGGACAATTAGTTCAAACCCTAACTGATTGACCAGGACTTGTGGGACGTTATCCCGATGCACGAGTAAGTGCGTGAGCGAGTGAGTTGGATCTTACAGCGAATCGGCACAAAAAGGTCATATATAGTCGAAAAGAGTGAGTGAGTGAATTGGATTTTAGAAAGGTCATATATCGCCGAAAAGAGTGAGTGAGTGAGTGAATTGGATTTTAAGATGAATTACTTGTTGAATTGCTACATGAAGTGCTTGTTGAATTGATTGTTTAATTGTCAGTACGTTGTGGCTGTGGTTTGTAATTAGGGATGTTTTTGTATTGCAGATGTTGCTTTGGCTGGAAGGTTTTTCTATATATTTGTTGGTTGTTTGCTGGGTACCGAAACTGGAGTACGAACTTTTGCCGCAGAGTCCAACAAGGGAACATGTAAACAGAGCGGATATCTAGAGCATACATGTTAAAAGGTACTGTAGTGATATACACGGCAGGTATTTTGCAATCTTGTTTATATCACCAACTGTATTGCAAAAATGTAATACATGTACCTGGATTCAATGGATAGCACCCACACCCTGAAAAGGGACTGCACACATAAAACAAACATGCATCAACTCCCCGGGGTGCTGTGGGGTACCTCAACATGCAGGACCCTCCACTCCGGCTTCCGGGCCGCTACACACGGCAAACGGGCGGTTCCATTACCGGGGGGAGTCATACCCTTCTGCATGGAAAAACAGTCGGCATTTTCTATCCCCCCGCCGGCAAGGGTCTTGAATGTACGAATACACAGTCCCGGTCTTTTGTTGCGGCGGACGAAATTGCGGCTAAAGTTAATCACAGCTGAGATGAGTATTCAAATTGGTCGATGCCTTATATCACATTTTTGTCAATAAAATTGCGCGCTCTGTGTAGCGATACATGCGTTCCCACGGGAGCAAATGCTGTCTACATAAGTAAACATATATATCATTTTTGCATTCATTTATTAACATAAAACTTATTTGCAATCAAATAAAATAGCAAGCTTTCCATCATATGTTCCTTCAAAACTTACAAAGAAATTAACTCTAATATATATTAGAAGTCACGCGAAATTAAAGCTGTAAAACCTTCATTTTACCTTTTCAAACATTTGAACCAGGAGATATTTCATCAAATGTTACTAAAGATTTTAAATCTGTTCCCTGCTTTACCATTAAAAATTGGGAAGCCATTAGCTAGACTATTCAAAGAATAGGTAGAGCTATTGGATTTGGTTAAGTTTTTTAATGTAAGCTGGCATCTCAGTAACTACTTGTGGGAATGGATTGGAACTTGACACACTTATTCACTGTGATAAACTGACAAACATTGCACAAGTTACAAGACTCTATTTTGCTTTTTTAACAAAATCATTCCCCGTTTTCGACTTTTTAAAAAGGTTTATATGTAAGCTGGTATCTCAGTACCCTCCAATGGGAATGAATTGAAGCTTCACACACTTGTTCACTGTAATGATCTGACGTGCAGTGCATAGGTTCCATAACTCTACTTACTTTGCAATTTTACAAAATCATGCCCCTTATTCGACTTAGACATTTTTGGGTAAGGTTTTATACGTAAGCTGGTTTCTCAGTATCCTCTAATGGGAATGAATGGAAGCTTCACACTTGTTCACTGTAATGATCTGACATGCAATGCACAGGTTCCATAACTCTACTTCGCATTTTTTCAAAATTATGCCCCTTTTCTGTTAGCAGTAACTTTGGTTAAGTTTTTATATGTAAGCTGGTATCTCAATATCCTCTAATGGGAATGGATTGAAACTTTACACACTTGCTCACTGTAATGATCTGACATGCTATGCACAGGTTCCATAACTCTACTTTGCTTTTTTTTATAAATTATGCCCCTTTTTTGTTAGCAGTTTTATGGTTAAGTTTTTGTATGTAAGCTGGTATCTCAGTATCCTCTAATGGGAATGGATTGAAACTTCACACACTTGTTCACTGTCATCAGATGATATGCATTGTACAAGTTCCATAACCCTGTTTTGCAATTTTACAAAATTATGTCCCTTTTTGGACTGTAATGTTCATTCAATTGACAAGGCTGTTGAATAGTCGAGCGTTGCTGTCCTCCGACATCTCTTGTTTTATTTATGTACTTGGCATGTTCCGTAAATATCTACTTTTCTACTATGTTCTTCCAGAAGTGTGTATAAAGAAAATTATTGTTAACAACGTTTAATTCTAATCGCTCTTCTTTCTTTCTTCAAAATTCAGCCGAAACTGTTCTCTAAGGCAAACTGTTCATTAACGAGGCATACCCTATACTTGGTGCACCCGAAAACCGTCCGAAATTGATTTATTTACAGAGAGTTTATAATTTTACATCCATTGACGCCGGACCTTATCGTTCGCCCACAATTCTTGTTTTTCTGTCGCTTTGGTTTTGCGCCACCTCAACACCTACAGCGCGCTTATCCGGAAGCGGATAGGTAGCAAGCTATTAGCGGTACCGTTTGATAGATATTGGAGCGCTTTATTGTTCTTACAAAAAAACTTGTTTTTGTACAATAAAAGGATGGATAGCGATTTATTTTAAAATGTCACTATATTGATGTTTACGTTCCTAAAATGACATTTTTCGATGCAAGTTCTTCTGTGAAATTTCATTTATTTGTTATTTTAGATTCATTTTGCTGATAATATAGGTTCTCTGTATCTACTCCCCTCGATAAAGGGTATGCCCTTTTAAGAATAGATTTAAACTGCCGGAGAGAGTAGATTGTATGACTTAGATCTTTTGCATAGCCTCTGGATCTAATAGCAATTAGAAATTGAAATAGAAAAAAGTAATTTAGATTTATTTTACCCATGTGATTTTATATTTCAAAATTGACGTACGATGAAACAGACTCCATTGATAGATAAGCAGTTTGAATTTATTAGATTTTATCTCTCATAACACATTAAACATAAAATGGTGAAATCAAATGTAATTTGTTTAATTGCTTTTGTTCATATTTTTTCAATACTTTCAGACTACGCATTAGATCCTCTAATTATTATAAAAGTGTTACTGTACTTCATACTTAAATGGAATTTTGGCAATTCGTGTCGTGTTAAAAGCAAGAAGCGACAATAAATGAAGAAAGATTTTAAGGCTGATGTTGCATAAAAGGTCTCTTTTTTCGTTTATTTAATTTTGACTGATTTTCCCACAAAAAAAAAAAAACAACATAATATAAAGACTATTGGCAATGTTGCTTTATAGAATTTACCGTAATATAAAACGCATTAACTACTAGTGAATACTTTACGCAAAAGTAACTGACATTCATATAAAATGTGAAGTTCATTTTTATTTTATTCACGCTGTTTGTGTTTTTTTATTTCCTTTTGTAAAATTCATACCACACCCACACATTATACGTTATACAGCAATTTTCCGGGTTTATGGTGAGGGAAGATCCGATATGGCAGTTCGGATTAAATTGGCACCTGTAAGGGCCTTCCGCAAGTTGACTAGATACATATTCTTCTTTGCTTTAAAGAAATTCAATCAGTGGAAAGCAATTTTCTGCGTTGGGATGGTATGATTACAGTCTAGGTATATTGATGTATAGAATGTTTATCTGTTATGACAACTAAGGACGATGAAGCATCCAATTTTCAATTTCTTCTGGAGACAACGAGGGTGGATATTGTTAAGTAAGCAGAATGTTTGCCAATATTATTTGACGAAAATAAATATTTTATATTCAGCGAAATTATATTCCTGATTCTGGAAATGTTTACACATGCAGTATATAAGAAATGGCGCCAATGATAATGTTTCGGCAATTATTTGGCGAAAATTTATCTTTCTTTTGTTTCTTCATGTTGTTGGATTTGACGTCATGCCGACGCAACCATAGCTCATATCACGATTGGTGGATGAAAACGTCAGGTGTCCCTCCGGGCATTATACATCACAGGCGGGCATCTTGGTAGAACCAGCGACCTTCCGAGAGCTAGATGGATGACTTTCTCACATGAAGAATTCTACACCCTAAGTGAGGTTCGAACCATCATCGTTGAAAGGTGAGTGATTTGAAGTCAGCGGCTTTAATCACAGGCGCTTGAAGCTATATCAGTAAATGTATGCGTTATCATATCCCACCCACTTGATATACTATAAAATAGTATAATGAGCCGTGCCATGAGAAAACCAACATAGTGCGTTTGCGACCAGCATGGATCCAGACCAGGCTGCGCATCCGCGCAGTCTGGTCAGGCCCCATGCTGTTCGCTTTTAAAGCCTATTCGAATTGGCGAAACTGTTAGCGGATGCGCAGGCCGGTCTGGATCAAACCACTATGTTGGTTTTCTCATGGCACGACTCATATCTACGATCTCTTCAAGAGATTTAAACTGCATATAATTTTAATTAAGTACATTTTAAACTCTTTAATTCAACATCTTAAAGACTCCCTCTCACAGGTTCTGTAAGAATTGTTTATCGTGTACAAATTTACATAATTCAAACTTCATAATTTTAAGTTGAGTTTAAATATGATTTCTCACTCACATGTTGTAACAAATGATAGACCTAAATATATCTAATTTTCATGTTTGCATATATGTTCCCGGATTTTTTTTTTTTTTTTTTTTTTTTTTGGTTGGGTTTAACGTCTCACCGACACAATCACAAGTCATATGGCGACTTTAAAGGATTTCATGTCAGAGTAAGACCGTTCATTATATCATCACGGGCGGGCTGCGGGTTCCTGGGTAGAACCACCTATATTCTGTAAGCCAGCTGGATGGCTTCCTCACATGCTATCCCTGTGTAACTATACTATTAAGTTTTAAATATTATCTGTTACATTAAATCTAAATGTGTATTCGCTTCTTAAGCGGCTAGGCATTTTGTCGGCAATATTCAACATTATCTTTGCTACTTCTGTGTAACTGTAAAATGCTCCTTACAATGTTTGTGTATGCTAAAGACTAAAACCAACAAATGTATGAAAATTATATATTATTACTATATTGTGTTTTGTAGTCTTAGACTAGTACTTCTGCATATAAGTTCTTCTTAATATTTGGATACAAAATCTAAACGAATAATATCATGCAATCCTTCTGGTACAGACAGAAACATGAAAGCAGGCACCATTAACATGAGGAATTGTATGACTTGTCTGTGATTTTGTATTTTTTAGTTGTTTTAGACAAATAAATACCACCAAGCACAGATAATATTTACTTAGTTTTGCCTTACGGATTCATCAGAGTAAACATAATGATCTTTTTTCCATGTGTAACCTCATATAATTTAATCATAAAAGATTTGTAAATATTGTCCATTCTGGCAGGTTTTCAAATTCATCAGAATTGGCATGTGATTTTTTTAGAAAAGAAATGTAACATCAGTATTTGATACATATGAGATATAACACTGGGTTTTTATCATATTATTATGTGATTTATGATTCACATTACTTCAAGTCTTTAATTTGTTTATCAGTCCTTATGAAAATTCATACCTTCTATGAATTATCCCCCCCCCCCCCCCCCCCCCCCCATTATAAATCAAACATTGACCAAACATTTTCATAATATATTGCATTGTTCAAGTTGTCTTTACCTTTTTGTTTTAATATATCTAAAATCGATCGATAGTTTAATGATTGGGTTACTTATATGTTCAGCACGTATCATTTTATAAATTATTCTTTCATTTATGTATCTATGCATGATTTTACATTGTGGTATATTTTCATTATGTAGTTTCCGTTACGCGTTTTTCATTAGACAAGTCCCTATGGACACAAGGTTAGCGTAGACTAATTGCATGTATCTCTTCAATGAATATATCAACACTACTGCATTCATTTTGTTACATGTAGGAGGACCGGCATTCTGTTTGGTCTGCTTGCTGGAATATGCTGGTATATACTGTGGAAATAAATTAAATGTATTTGATTAAAATCTATTCTTTATCATTGTACTTTCTAGATGTGTTTGTAAGTATTAAACATTTTTCCGCTCAAGGTAAATGCATCATGATTTTATTGTGTTGAAAGAGCCTTTGAGAGTCGCTAGAAGTGCTAATCCTTTAACAACATTGCATTGATGATCAAGTATTCGGTAACCTCTAACTTACTTACTTACTTATTTAGGACACTTTTACAGTAGGTCTTTAGAGCTAACAGATTGAACTATGCGTTGTAACAACAATACATGCTTAGAATTACGGCTACAAGCTATTTATTGTTTTCAGTTTTTTGCATCCCGGAATGTAGTTTAGTGTATAGGAAAAGCCAGAAAACAAAGTCCAATCAAGGAGCAAAATATTAAACGATTGGTCAACGCTGCAGACCAAGGGATGGTTTCGCTTTCAACCAGGCATTAAATTTTGGTTTTCCCCGTGGAATAAAAGATCTAAAAATAACACAGTGTGTTCCCTAAATATAGAACACTACTTAGTCCCCAGTATAACTTAAATGAAATATTTCATTTTGCTTCAAATTCCTGTTTTTACAGTTCGCCAGCTTATTTCCAGTTGACGTTCAATGTTGCTGATCTGTGTTATCAAAATGAATATCAAAACAGAAACAGTAACAAAAAATGAGATTTGTCTGTGAGAAGAGTAATTATAAATGAAAGGGAGGCTTCCGATACATAGAAAGCATGACTGTTTCCTGATACTTATTAGATATGTTAAGTTTTTGAATTAAAAGTGGAAAAGATTTATTTTTGTCTATCAAATAATGGTAACTACCATTTAGCCTAAAAGGAACTTTGATATAAAAAACAATTGTTGACTTCTGAGCCATTGAATATAATGTGATTCATCAGAAAAAAAGACAATACTGACGGAAGCGATGAAGTAATGTAATCTGCCAAATGGGTTTTGTGGAGGAAATTTTGCCGCAAATTTCTGTGCTTATGTTGTGACCGATCCCATAAGTCTGTAAATGGGTTGTTAATCTATAAAGCTTGAGCAAATACGTTACAAAAAAATGATTCGAGATATCGTGTACATATACTACATTGTCAAGCATCGGACACTAACTACTTGGAACACCTGCCTTCTCTAGACTCTATTTTATCAACTATTAAAGTCATTCTGTTTTAGAAGTATACAGATGATTGTATCAGCATTTGCATATCGATGAATATACTTAAGTAGATCATTTATTGAAAAGTGTTACTTGGGCAATAAACCTGGCCATTCATTTTCGTATAAATAATTCATTTTGAATCCTCCTGATTATTATATGATATAGCATTTTTTCATTCCTAAAGAGCGTGAGAAAATAGACTTAGTGCTTTTAGGGAAATAAACCAGATGAAAGAAGATTTCATGGACTTTAAATCACGACATTTAATGGTATTTTCATTAGATTCGATATTTTATGTCTCTCGATAAATGAATATGCTTCATTGTAAATGATATTTCAAAAGGGAACCTCAAAGGAAATTTAAAGAAATGATTAAAGTTTAACAGATATTTTAAATATTAATGCATTCCATGGCTTTGAGCTAACTCAGTCTGACTGAGTCTGCTAATATGTCTCTTTGTTGTATGATATGCTTCAGTAAGATCTTTAACCGTTACGACTTTTCCAGTTTTATATCAATCCAACAATTATCCTAGTGCATCAGTGTCTAAGCGATTTCATAATTCAATTCTGCAAGGAGGTTGCACTAAGTTTTACATGGGTTCACACCCGCTCACACCCTAAAACAGTGCTTTTCTTTTCGAACTAGACAAGTAGCAAAAGCCTATTTCAAACAAAATTTCAGGATCGATAGATTGTCATTAGGTATCTTCTGGCTTTCACTAAGGACTTAAATGTCTACCCGAATCAGGTTGTCGCGATTTAGATTTTCGATGTTTTTTTTCTGTTATTTTAGTTCAAAAGTTTATGTAACAACGCTGAATCAAAAATCTTTAAAAAAGGCCGGACATTTTTTCCGACAAGTTTAAGAAAGATATAAGCAAGTTGGATCTGCGGTTCATTGAATAAGCCACCGTTTCCCTGTTTTAGATTTATCTTTAGGTTTCGTGGGAATGGAAGAAAAGATAAAGGCTTCATCTGGGTTTTCCAAATAAATAATCGGTTAACAATATCATGCTACCGGAATTTAGTTCTGTTCAATATATGAGCCGCGCCATGAGAAAACCAACATAGTGCGTTTGCTACCAGCATGGATCCAGAACAGCCTGCGCATCCTCTTATTTTCAGTTCCTTTTTGTGTTTTGTGAAAAAATGATGTTATATTAAGAGTTCGGTAACGTTAAGTGACTGTTCCCACCCTGTGTGGTCTGTTATCGCAAGTTGAACTGTACGGAACATGTGTCCATCTGGATATATTTGGTAGATGAAGAATTTCTATCTTCACAAGATGCATTTAAAACAAATATTTTGATGACTCCGCTTTTTCGTTGTTTTCAAGAATTGTGTGACGATAGTCGCCCGTTCAACAGCGGGTTTTTTTCATATATATATAGTATGGCTGTATCAGAAAGGTTTTTCGTGCAGGACAGCTTTAGGTTAGCTTGCACGATTCCACATTAAAGAAAAGTTATGGGTTATGGCAGACTTTTAATTTATACTCAGATACTTGATACTCTCCCGATTTGTACGTTGTACAGTGTGATGGCAATTCAGTCATTAGGGTATTTTGTCCTTCAATATAAAAACCTATTATAAAAAGAAAAATTTACCTAGTTGGCCAAAACATATAAAAGGTTTTTCTCGACCGGTAAGACAAGAAAAAATCTATAATTCTCAAGGTAAACACTGATCAGTCAGGCTTGTATCGTAATGAGCCGACTGGGAACGGTGGCTGAGAATTTTATGAAAAAAAGATACAGTTGTAATTTAAAATTATTTGACAGGTATATGTATTTTCGTTTCTTTTAAATACCAGATTTTTTACTGATCAAATTGAGTTTTCTTTATTTCATCTTCGTTTTAATTTCAATATTTGTTTCCTATTGATAATTTATGTGTATATTTTCAATTAATAAATCACATTTTATTTATTAGTAGATTTATTTCTTATCCAGGAGAAGGGCCCATTAACGTCATAGATATCATAAAATTCGTCCTTGATAGGAGCGTTTCCAAGAAATACACAAACACATCTAAGTTCTTGTAGTATAAAAATACACAAAAATAAACGTTCGAACCCACACTACAATACGTTGTAAGCGTCTGAGCTATTTTTGCTGTTGACAGAGAAGTATAAATATTCAGTTTTCGATAAATTATAAAAATATAAAATACCAGTTTTATTCGCGTTTTCGGGAGGATCCCTACCTGTACGTGCAACATTGAACTATACCGCTAAATAGTATACTTCTGGGCGTGTACGTTGCACCTTTTCCCGAGTCGAAAAGCTGCAGTAATAAAAAAAGTTACAAGACTTTTCTTACCTGATGCGGCGTTAATTTTTATGTGGACAACTCATATGCGCTGTCTTTTGATGACGTTGCAATCTACATTTCCCCACAGTGTCAAATGTCTAAAACTGGTATTAAACGCGTGCCGGAATTCATCAATTCTTAAGTCACAAATAATTAACGAAACATTATATCATGTGGGATACGGCCGTGCCTTTATGAAATTTTTTTAAATGAAAATTATGACACGTAGAAACATAACATGCTTTTTAATGTAACAAAACATCATGAAGGACGTTGTTTCAGCAAAGATGCGTGGATGCAACATAACAACGCAAAAATGTAAGGAATGACGATAAAAAGCGCAGAACGGAATTTCAAAGTACTAATTATTGTTTCTAAAACGTAAACAAGGCGAAAATGAGATTCCTTGACAAGATAGTAATAATTGAAAACGACAGTGACGTTATTCTTGTTAGTTTTGTTAATTAAATATTATTGCATTTTTACCGCTCCATACACACGATTATTTTACTTTTGCCATCTTGTGAAGTAGAATTCTTCATGTGAGGAACCAATCCAGCAGGCTTACGAAAGGTCGGCGGTTCTACCCAGCTACTCGCTCGTGATGAAATAGTCCGCGGAGGGGCATCTTGGTCTTCCTCTTAAAGCTGGAAAGTCGTCATGTCGTCATTTGACCTGTAACTGTGTCAGTTTGGCATTAAACCCAACTAAAAGTATTAACTCGTAAAATAATAGAGTCAATAATATTGAAAGATAATGGACAGTAACAAACATGTACGTTCAGAGGTAGGAGTATTTCTATCAATGAAATTTAAATATTTTATATACAAGTTTCGAAATATATATTGTAACATTTTACAGGTATTATTGTTCTGACGGGTTACCAATAATTTTGACAAAATCGGCCCTAACGTATCAGAAAAATGAAAATCAAAGAGTAGGCAGAAAGTAGTTTCAGAAAGCTAGTTTAAATATTCAGCTGTTAGAAAGTAGTAAACTATATTCTCTATATGCCCCTAAATAACTGTTGAAGAATATAACATAAATACAACTTCGGCCAAAAATAACTGAGCATTTTTACAGAAACGTGATTTCGAGACCGTACTAAATGATTTTTGTAATGGAAGGGGATTTATATGTACACCAGAAACGAGTAAAATGTAAACAGTGGACTTTATCAACATCAGTTACAAAGTATTGGTTTGCCTTTTAAATGGTTGAATCAGTCTGCTGGTTCCCCCAACAGTTTCAAATCAATTGCTAAAACAGGACTGAAGAAATGTTTTTTTTTTACAAAAATAGAATAGCAAACTACAAAATATGTTCAAGTGTTTGAATTATCGTATATAATAAAGAGTTTTGTTTGGAACAGTATTTGAATTTGTCACCCGCTAGCTTAGCTATTACTTTATGTCAATTCAGGTACTGTATTAACCATTAGTTGCCAATTGAAAAATGCCGTTTTATGTCATTAGATAGAGGTTTACGTGTTTGTCATCTTTGCAACTCTAATGAACAAAAAAGATAAAAATGCATTATTAAAGTTATCACTTTTTTTGTAAAATATTGTTATTTGCTTTTGGTTAATATGTACATCTATTCTCGACTATTTGATATGTATTAAATTTGTGCTGTCTTGCACATCACATGGCTTGTTTGCTTGTTTTGTTAATAAGTTTATGAGCCCTAATCGAAACAAATTCTTAAAAAATCTTCAATCAGTTCATATCTAGGAATGAATGAATGACAGTCGATGTTAATCATAATACTGATTGAGACTTAATGTGATGCAGAGAGGTGTAACTGTAATTTCCTATCATTTGATATCCTCTCGAAACTTAAAAAAAAATGCTGAAATTTGAACAAAGCTCGCTGTCTTCGCCGTTCCCCTGCTGATAAATCAGCAAATATAAATATTCGGTTGAAGTTATATATCACTGGTACTGCCAGTTAGTAAGTTTATACTCTAAAAACACGTCAGAGAAATTTATGCAGTTTTGACAGATTTTAAATGTTGCAACAATTAGATTATATTTTTGTTTACACGAAAATTCCCGCTAGCTGGCAAAGCCATTACATCGATAATCCGGGGTACTTCAAATATGTAATGCTGTCGGGTCTTACTATAGACCCTGCTGTTATAGCGAAGTGGTAGAGTGTCTGCCTTATGTGCGAGCGGTCCTGGGTTCGAGACCTGGTCAGAGTTTATAAATATTTGCATTCTGTTACAACGTATATTTGAGGGATTTCGGATGGTATATTTATAGCGAACAGTAAAATAGGCCTTCTGGATCACTGATGAATGTAAAATGAAATACACCCAAATAGAAAATATGAAATATATTGTGTCCCTTTGATATTTCAGCTCTACATGTCCAAGAAGAATTGATTTCCTTGAGCACAAAATGTTCTTTTATATGAAAATATTAAATGCTCATAACTACGCGTATTATTATAATTAGTTTGCATCTGAAGTCCAAACAATGATTTTATTCAACGAGAAATTACTGTTTCTTTAAAAAAGCATTAGTGGTATGAGCTTGAATTAACTATGAAACGGATTTAACGTGATTGTTTAAGTAAATAAGGAATCACATACATATTAGGAATTTAGACTTGCTGATCAGCTATGCAAAGTTATGAAGTAAGTAAGAACATTGGTTGATGTAATTAGTGACCAAATCCTGTTCAAAGAAAGGACCCAAGACGTAGGTTTCTTTGAGCTATAAAGTTACGTATCACATGAATGTAGTGTAGGCGTCAAATGAAGATGACATCAACGGCTTCCTAGTATGCTGGTACTAAGTGGAACTAAAACATACATAGAGAGAAATTATTGCGTTTCCTTTCAGATATGCCTGAAAGTAGGCTAAACTCAGGTTAAGGGTGTAGTATGTATTCATTGGATTTATCGATTTCACAGAACAATCGACATTTTCATGTATTTTCCTTTCAAACTGTTTATGTATGAGAATCAGCATCCTCTCGACTGTGTCATTCAACAAAAAAGTCCTTTGATTTCGCAATATGACTTTAGTGTCGGCGCATTAAGTCATAGAGAAAAAATGGTACAAGCGAGGGGTGCCCCATTTAATCGTAGACATTGAGAATAACATGGAAAATAACTGATATCAATTCAAAAGCTTTTCGCAGTTATTTGGCATATCATCAAGCAATACACTCGGAAAATAATAATGAAATTTGTTTCAAAATTATGAGTCTTCATGGTGTTAAGTTAAAGCAGAGAGTGGTGTCATTACCATAAGCCGCATATAGCGTGTTGTGCATCCTTTCTCAAATACTCCATTGTCTTGCATGCTCAATACACTTTCGAGGGCCGTAGTAAATCTGATATACCAATTAAAAACTATATCAGTGAAACATTTCCTTTGCAACTTTTTCAAGAGTATATGGAGAAGATATTCCGCATTTTACACAGAATCTGACGACTTTCCGTGCGCCGCGCGATGTATGACCACATTCGTATCAGATCGCATTTGTAACAAGTGTTACAAATGCGATCGCATATGTAACAGGAGTTACAAATGTGATCGCATATGTAACAGAAATCAAGCACATATGTAACAATTTTTGAGACGAATGTGATCGATGTCGATTTTTGATGTGACATTTGATCACATTTGTCACATCTCATTTTCGATTGGAAAAATGAACAAAAAAGAGCATTTTTACATCTGAAACATGTTTTAGCTCACTTGTACGAAGCTATTGTGATCACCCTTTGTACGTCGTCCGTCGTCCGACCGTCCGTCCGTTCACATTTTTCTTGTGATTACGAAGCAGACAACATTTGTTATTTGATTTTGACAAAACTTGCACAGAACTAATATATATCTATGATATCTCGGTTCCTTTCGAAAACCAGCCATATCACCTCATTCGTCTTGGAGTTATGGCCCCTGAGATGGCAATAATTACTGATTTTAACCCTGTGAACGCGACAGAGATCACATTTTTTGTTTATTTTGACTAACCTTGCACACACAATATATATATATAATATCTCGGTTCCTTTAAAAAACAACCGTATTGTACCATTTGACTTGAGATTTACGGCCCCTGAATTGGCATAAAAATGCTGATTTTATCATTGTCAACACAATGGAGACTACATTTATTATTTCATTTTTATTAAACTTATATAGGATCTCACTTCCTTTTAAAACAACGATAGCGCGCCATTTGTCTCGGAGTTAATATGGCTGAAATGGCAAAATTTGCTTATTTTAGTCTTGTGAACACAATAGAGACCATATTTTTTATTTCATTTTGACCAAACTTGTATAGAAGTTACATATCTATAACATCTCGGTTCCTTGCGAAAACCAGCTATATAGCACCATCTGTCCTGGAGATATATCATTAAGATCTCAAAATGTAGTCATATCACGCTATTTTTCTTAGAGTTAAGGCCCCTAAAATGGCAAAAAAATCGCAGATTTAATAACATGTATATTGTAATATTACTCACGTGAGCGATAGTTGGCCATGACGGGCCTCTTGTTAATTAGAGGGATATTTCCGGTCAGGTTAATATCTTGGTACTGGTTGTTATCTGACAATTAAACTTGGCAAGAATTTCGTTATCGTGATTGGTCTATTTATAGTAGTATGGTACTACATGTCACGTATAAATTTCCCATATCGGTTTAGGTTTGTAAGAGTTCATTTTTACTAAATGCATCAATGTATAAATATACATGATTTAAGGGGAAGATGTACATCACATGCAATCCCTGTTCAACTTATATAATCGGCAAATCGCTGGTTGTATCGCTTCAGCAACAAATAAAATACCAACAACAAGATCAAGGCAGTCTCTACAATACCCGTAGAAATCGGCATTTCTCGCCAGGTCGGGACCTGTAAGAAATTCGAGTTTTGGGGTGATTTATGCCATCCAGATGTTTTGCTTCCATTTCATCCTAGGATGGTCTTAGAATACCAAGCACTCACCCACTTTTAAATCTAAGTGCAGAAACGGCCAGAAACGCTACCCGTAGAAATCGGCATTTCTCGCCAGGTCGGGACCTGTAAGAAATTCGAGTTTTGGGGTGATTTTGGCCACCCGAATTTTTTGCTTCCATTGCATGCTAGGATGGTCCTAGAAGAGCAAGCAATCATCCATTTTCAAATCTAAGTGCAAAACGGCCAGAAACGCTACCCGTAGAAATCGGCAGATCTCGCCAGGTCGGGACCTGTAAGAAATTCGAGTTTTGGGGTGACTTTGGTCACTCGAATTTTTTGCTATTTTTTTAGCACTCATCCACTTTCAAATCTAAGTGAAGAAACGGCCAGAAAAGTTACCCGTAGAAATCGGCATTTCTCGCCAGATCGGGACCTGTAAGAAATTCGAGTTTTGGGGTGATTTAGGCAACCATATTTTTTGCTATTTTTTTAACACTCACCCACATTTAAACCTAAGTGCAGAAACGGCCAGAAATACTACCTGTAGAAACCGGCATTTCTCGCAAGGTCAGGATCTGTAGAACTCGATTTTCTTACAAGTCCCGACACGGCGAGAAATGCCGATTTCTACGGGTAGCGTTTCTGGCTGTTTCTGCTCTTAGATTTGAAAGTGGGTGAGTGCTTGCTCTTTTACGACCATCCTAGCATGAAATGCAAGTAAAAAATACGGGTGGCCAAAAGCACCCCAAAACTAGAATTTCTTACAGGTCCCAACCTGGCCAGAAATGCCGATTTCTACGGGCAGAGTTTCTGGCTGTTTCTGCACTTAGATTTGAAAGTGGGTGAGTGCTTTCTCTTCTAGGACCATCCTAGCATGAAATGCAATTAAAAAATCCGGTTGGCCAAAAGCACCTCAAAACTCGAATTTCTTACAGGTCCCGACCTGGTGAGAAATGCCGATTTCTACGGATAACGTTTCTGGCCGTTTCTGCACTTAGATTTGAAAGTGGGTGAGTGCTTGCTCTTCTAGGACCATCCTAGCATGAAATGCAAGTAACAAAATCTGGGTGGCCAAAAGCATTACAAAACTCGAATTTCTTACAGGTCCCGACTGATGCTAGGATGGCCAAGCACCAATTAACTTTTCGATATAGGCAGTGAAACTGACGGGAATAGGACCCTCCCAAATCGGCGAAATTTCCTACCAGGGGGGTCAGGAAAAATAGCAGTTTTGGGTCGAAATTTCGGACCCCGGTTTTTGGCATGCAACTGATGCTAGGATGGTCACCAATTAACTTTTCGATATAGGCAGTGAAACTGACGGGGAAAAGGACCCCTCCCAAATCGGCGAAATTTCCTACCAGGGGGTCAGGAAAAATAGCAGTTTTGGGTCGAATTTCGGACCCCGGTTTTGTAATATGTTGTAAAAACATCATTTATGCTATACACACGTGAAAAATGTGAATTTAGACTGATTCGGTATGTAAGAACACGTTAGATAACCTTGGTTTGTCAAAGTTTTGGTTAGACCAACAAGTTTTGTCTCCAACTTTGTTTAAGAATATTGTTAACTCCAGGCTTAAAGATCAGTTTGTTCAAAAATGGAGAAGTACATTAGAAAACTCCAGTAATTGTCTCAATTACCGTATTTATAAAGAAAATTTTGTTTTTGAAAAATATTTTAGCATTTTGTCATTGGACTTAGCTAATACTTTTTTGTAAATTTAGATGAATGAATCACAAATTACCCATTGAAAAAAAGAAGATTCTTTAACATTGATAGGAACCTTAGAACTTGTAATTTGTGTAATCAAAATGCTTTGAGTGATGAGTTTCATTATCTTTTTAAATGTAATCATTTTACAGTTGAAAGAAAGAAATATTTACAGGAGTACTATTATAAAAATCCAAATGCTGTCAAATTTTCAGTTAATGAACAGCATGGACAAAGTAGTATTAGTAAAACTCTCAATCTTTTGTAAACATATTATGTCTATATGCAAGTAACTTCTTTCACTTCTCTCATTCTCCGTTTATATTACACATATGTATACACATATATATAAAAGGGAAAGTTTGTTTGTTTGAGTGTGTAGGTGGGATGTCTCTTGCGTGCGAGCACCGGGTGCGGTATTTTCACAAGTGGCTTAGCTACGAGTGGGGATGCGGGATGTGGTGCTTGTTGGTAGGGATATCTGGGTCTCGCATGTAGAGCAGGCAGACTTCCTTTCCTTTTATTGCATGTTTTGTCTAAATTATCTATTTCAGTGAAAATTGCTTCGTTCTTTAGTTTTTTGTTTCCATTGTGAAAGTTACTGGTAATACACCATCCTATTTTCCAAACTTTCACTGAAAACATGCAATAATCAACAATAATTCTTGCTGTCACACTCAATTATCATGCCATCATTGTTGTTTTTTTTTGCCATTTTCATTATTTTGTTACTGTTTAACATTTCATGTTGTTGTTGTCAGATGCCCTTAAAGGGCCTTGACTTTACCAATAATAAACCTTGAATAAACTTTGAAACTTTGAAAGTTGCTGTAATTTTGTCTTCTTCTAAAAACAAGGTAAGTTGACAGTCTTTGTTGAAATAAATATCTGATAGCTGACACATGGGAGAATGTTTTGGTTTATATTCATTATAACAGATTTTTTGAAAATGAAGAGAAACAGGGGAAATTCTGTAAATTTTTTCTTATATGCAAATGAGCTGAAAATGCATTGGAATGACTAGATCAGAAGTGTATGCCTTCCCAGTAAGTTTTTCCCTACCTTTGACGATAGTTATTAAAAAGTATAGATATCAACCTCTTTGCTGATATTAGTACCTAAAATTTTCAGCCTGTGAATAGCTGTGGAAATTTGGGACTTCCTTTTTTTTGAAGATATAAATAGATTTAAGCTATATTTAGAGTCTAGACTAAAGTTTGTTTCAGTATAACAGTACCGAAGGAACCCTTACATACTCTCAAATATTCTTGAAATTGAAAGAAATACAAATGTATAATAAATTTTTCAAGTGCTTCCTGTTTCTTATCTTGTGCATACTTGATATAGGTCATTGTTAACTATCATTATACTGACATATAAAATTGTAACAATTTTTGAGACAAATGTGATCGATGCCGATTTTTGATGTGACATCAGGTCACATTTGTCACATGTCATTTTCGATCGGAAAAATGAACAAAAAAGTGCTTGTTTACATCTGAAACACATTTGTAACATGTTTTAGCTCCTTTGTACGATGTGCCAAAGTAAGCTATTGTGATCATCTTTTGTACGTCGTCCGTCGTCCGACCGTCCGTCCATTCACATTTGTCTTATGAATACGATAGAGACAACATTTTTATTTGATTTTGACAAAACTTGCACAGAACTTTTATATATCTATGATATCTCGGCCCCTTTCGAAAACCAGCCCTATCGTATTATTCGTCTTGGAGTTATGGCCCCTGAGATGGCAATAATTACTGATTTTAGCCTTGTGAACGCGATAGAGACCACATTTTTTTTTGTTTATTTTGACTAAACTTGCACACAACTTATATATCTATAAGATCTCGGTTCCTTTAAAAAAACAACAGTATTGCACCATTTGAATCGAAGTTACGGTCCCTGAATTGGCAAAAAATGCTGATTTTAATCTTGTCAACACAATGGATACTACATTTATTATTTTTATTAAACTTATATAGGATCTCACTTCTTTTTAAAACAGCCACATCGCGCCATTTGTCTCGGAGTTATGGCTGAAATGGCACAATTTGCTTATTTTAGTCTTGTGAACACAATAGAGACCATATTTTATTATTTCATTTTGACCAAACTTGTATAGAAGTTATATATCTATAACATCTCGGTTCCTTGCGAAAACTAGCTAGCTTCCATCGGTGAGGGTGGTGCAGGGGATAGTTTTGCAGATTACGAAACCGGCGGAGCGGGTTGAATTCACAGTCAGGCCGGAATTTCCAGAGATATTGTGTCTCTCATCCACCCAGTTAAGACCTAACGTGTATCGGTGCGTTTTACCAGACCCGTAAACGAACGGTGTGGGCTCTGATCAGACTTCGCGGATGCGCAGGCTGATCTGGGCCCACACTGGTCGCAAAGCCTCGAAGATTCCCGAAGGCCCATTTTCTCATGATGCGGCTCAAAAAATTTAATGACGTCATTGACGTCGACGACAACGACGCTGACTTGTGATGGCAACTTCCTGTTTGTCACCTAACTAGAAACAGCTCTTCATGACGAAATATAGCTACAAATGTATGTCGCCACCGGGTTCGAACCAGTGACCTGAGCAAGTGGGTCTACATGTAGCTGAAGTTGTAATCATGTTATATTGGTAGTGGCATTGGATGCAGAAATGATAATAAAAATTAAGCCACGTCACGGGAAAATTGGCATTCGGACATTTTCGTGAATTTCCGTAAAGTGTATATTTAGGTTGACCTGTGCATTTATGCATCTGAATTAGGGTCAGAAAATTTCATATTCAGGTAGAATATAAGCCTTCTTTGAAATAACAGCGAACGCTATGGGCCCTGATCAGACTGTGCGGAGGCGAAGGCTGATCTGGGTCCACACTTGTCGCAAAGCCTCGAAGATTCCCGAAGGCCCATTTTCTCATGATTCGGCTCAAATAATTCTATGACATCATTGACGTCGACGCTTGTGATGGTGCTTATGGTGATACTTATCAACTTGTGCTGGTGCTTATGGCAGTCATTTAATGATGTTGCGATGACAACCAACGGATTGTCATTTGCAGTATTAAACTTAACATGATACATATGTGCTTCTAATGTCAACCCCCATGTTGGACAAACACATTCGTAACACATTTCACCTGTTACTAATGCGATCGCGTGCGTACGAAATCTGTTACAAATGCGATCTGTTACGAATGTGGTCCTACAGCGCTATCTTTCAGTAAAAGCGTTATTATAAGAATGTACGATTTATTGGGTCAACCGTCGTAAATGTATTTAATTACGCTATTTGGAGATAGAAGTTAAGTTCTGTTTTATCCAACCTGCTGTACCATAAGAAAATTTGTCTTTCTTTGCCATTTTCTTACCTTTATGGATAATATTTTCCATTTTAAGCATAATATTTGTTTTCCAAAAGATACATTTATTCGCTTAAATAATTTCACCTCCACTTAATATAAAAATATTAAATTATAATATCGTTTCCGATGACGCTGTCACCTTCAATTATTCAGCAGCAATGGATTTCAGCCATTTTTTTTTAAACCTGCCATATTTATGACAGTCGCGTGCTCGCTAAGAGTTCAATATACAAAATTGAAATAGGTATCTCCAGTTACATGTAAATATTTTTTCTGAGGGCGGCACATATCCCCACAAACCGCTATGCACTATATTAAATTGTTTTTGAAAATAATATATTGTAAACAACATACCGTTAATGGACTAATCATTATATAAGCAGGTCTTTTGGAGACATTTTCGAAAACATCATTTCTCACAATAATCGTGTTAACTGATGCAGACAGCACACAACTGAACTTCAAAATTCAATTATAAAAAATTCACGATTGTTCATTTTATAGCCATGGGTACTATTACGTTTTGCTCACTAAGTGGTTTAAATGATTATTCACAGAAATCGTTAGGATGGAAATTATTGTTTCACGAGAAATATGTGCGATGTAAGAATTATGGCGACTGCACACACAATAAAGCATGGCATAGCTTTTACCTAAAGACCCGCGGCCCGTTTCACGAAACTTACTTTGGATAAAGTTTGAACTTAGAAGTAAGGTGTTTCATGAACATCATTTTAAGTAAATTCATTTTAACTATTTGGCTATTCTTGTACATGTGTATATGAGCCAAACCAGAATAAAACAGATCTGTGCTAAATTAAATTGACAACACATTTTTTAAAAAAAGACACAAGTTATACCCAATGAAATAAATGTGTGTAAACACAAGTATGAGGAGTGTCTTTACAACACCATTGGGAATTACTACATTCTTAAGACTTTGTTTTGTATACATTTTATATGTTTAGAACAATAAGAAAACTATTTTACAAAATTTCAGTAATTCTAACCTCATTCGGTGTTTTTTATAACAAAACAGGTTTTATACTATAACAGAATTGCGCTTAAGTCGCTGCTACGATGCGCGAAGGCTGTTGCACATTACTGCTCATGAACAGAGTCTGCTGTTGTGTTGCTTCGTTACGTTCTATGTTTTCAGAGGGTCTTTTCACAAATTTTATTAACCCTTACCCTGCTAAAATTCTATAATGAATTTGTCCATCTTCCAATTTCGACAGTACCATTAACTGTTAAAAAGGATACTTACCAAAAAGATACTGACTGAATGGCGAACAGTGCAGATCATGATCAGACTGCACGAATGCACAGGCTGATCATGATCTACACTGGTTGCAAAGGCAGAATCAGTCGTGTCCAGCATGATAAGGATTAAGAAGAGCTCTTCGGTTAAGACTGATCAACATCGTTTATTTGTTTCATAAGTTTTTTTTTTATTAATACACTTAAATGTTAAGTTAATATGCATGGACATAAGCTGTATCTATCTTGAAACTGCTTAACTGGCATCACCACGAACAAAGTTCTTTTGACGATTCGGTTCTGCTGATCTGCACCAAGTATCAGGTGAAAACCTGTTGAGTCATTTTGTGATTTTCGCCGCCGTGAGTCTTCCCTGACCACTGACCAATTCAAGCGCATGATAATGTGCTTCTTCTTGATGAAATTTTACACTTAGTAACTGTGACTTACAATGCTATAATCTAAATTTCACACTCAGTAATTGTGACTTACAATGCTATAATCTAAATTTCACACTCAGTAACTGTAACTTACAATGCTGTGCCTTACAATGCTATAATCTAAATTTCACACTCAGTAACTGTGCCTTACAATGCTATAATCTAAATTTCACACTTAGTAACTGTGACTTACAATGCTATAATCTAAATTTCACACTCAGTAACTGTGCCTTACAATGCTATAATCTAAATTTCACACTCAGTAACTGTGACTTACAATGCTATAATCTAAATTTCACACTCAGTAACTGTGCCTTACAATGCTATAATCTAAATTTCACACTCAGAAACTGTGACTTACAATGCTATAATCTAAATTTCACACTCAATAACTGTGCCTTAAAATGCTATAATCTAAATTTTACACTTAGTAACAGTGACTTACAACGCTGTGCCTTACAATGCTATAATCTAAATTTCACACTTAGTAACTGTGCCTTACAATGCTATAATCTAAATTTTACACTTAGTAACTGTGACTTACAATGCTATAATCTAAATTTCACACTCAGTAACTGTGACTTACAATGCTATAATTTAAATTTCAAGCTCACTTACTGTGCCTTACAATGCTATAATCTAAATTTCACACTTTGTAACTGTGACTTACAATGCTATAATCTAAATTTCACACTTAGTAACTGTGACTTACAATGCTGTACCTTACAATGCTATAATCTAAATTTCACACTTAGTAACTGTGCCTTACAATGCTATAATCTAAATTTCACACTCAGAAACTGTGACTTACAATGCTATAATCTAAATTTCACACTCAGAAACTGTGACTTACAATGCTATAATCTAAATTTTACACTTAGTAACTGTGACTTACAATGCTGTACCTTACAATGCTATAATCTAAATTTTACATTTAGTAACAGTGACTTACCATGCTGTGCCTTACAATGCTATAATCTAAATTTTACACTTAGTAACTGTGACTTACAATGCTGTGCCTTACAATGCTATAATCTAAATTTTACACTTAGTAACTGTGACTTACAATGCTGTGCCTTACAATGCTATAATCTAAATTTTACACTTAGTAACTGTGACTTACAATGCTGTGCCTTACAATGCTATAATCTAAATTTTACATTTAGTAACAGTGACTTACAATGCTGTGCCTTACAATGCTATAATCTAAATTTTACATTTAGTAACTGTGACTTACAATGCTATAATCTAAATTTTACATTTAGTAACAGTGACTTACAATGCTGTGCCTTACAATGCTATAATCTAAATTTTACATTTAGTAACTGTGACTTACAATGCTATAATCTAAATTTTACACTTAGTAACTGTGACTTACAATGCTATAATCTAAAATTTACACTTAGTAACAGTGACTTACAATGCTATAATCTAAATTTTACACTTAGTAACAGTGACTTACAATGCTATAATCTAAATTTTACACTTAGTAACTGTGCCTTACAATGCTATAATCTAACTTACAATGCTACAGCGGTTGTGAAAATATTACAATAAAACGTATTTATAACATTTAAATACTTGCGACAAATTGGTAGTTACGTTTTCCATCTATGAAATTCATACAATAACCAAAAGGTAGATTTCCATGGTTTTTGGTTATAAATGTATCTTTTGTAAGTTACTGCATTGTGTATTATGGTGTGCAAACAATCTTTATGCAGAACTTAACATTTTATGATATTTCTAATCAAGAAAACTTGCAAGACAAAAAGAATGACTGCAATCATTAATCAAACAGTATGTATTTATTAATCATAAGCATGTTAGATAAACAAACAGGATTATGTTTGGTTTGTTTGTTTTTCATTTGAATTCATGGGAAATTTCTTCTAGTGCAAATCTGAAATTCAGACTGAATACATTTTCAATAAATGTCATTATACTTTCATAATATTACTGAACATACCGTTGATACTCATGTAAAATGCGCAGTTTTATGACCCCAGGACCGACCCCGAATTGTTAGCACGTAGTATTCACAGGTATACACGATTTTTCAACTTCAAAATAAGTTTATTTACAATTTTCGACATTACATAAAAGGGAAACTACTCTCAGCACTAATTGTCTACACTAAAATTTAAGATTGCCGTTACATTCCGTAAAAGATCGAGTGTTTGTTTTGTTGTTATTTTTGTCCTTAACCAATTTGAATTTCATGTGAAGGAAATATAAAAATCATAGATATAACATTACTAAGTAATTAAAGATCGAGAATCATCTCCAACCGAGATCAAACTGTGAACAACAACACTGACACCTCGCTAAAATCATAATAAGAAACAGTATTACTCAAAATACGGCGGCAATTGAGAGAAAAGTTTGAAATAAATTAAAAATGTCGGATAATTATCGCAATTACCGTTAATATTATCTGATAATGTTAATCTCGATCTTTATATTTTTATAAAATTTTCGTAATCATTTTCTCTTTAGAAGACATATTCCACTTTCTTTATTTTGCATTTTGTTATTATCAGAATATATTTATGAAAATGGTAATAACATACAAGAGCATATGTGTGTGTATGTGTATATATGTTTACAGGTCTGAAACTACGTTTGTTATTTATCATTTTCATTTAAAAACGTTAAACTGATATTGATTTTTGAGTTTCTATATAGAGTGAGCATTAATTTGTGTGGCCGGGTGTTCTCTATTATTGTATATATGCCTGTTCATTATTATGTACGTAAACACAAGTCACTATAATAAAAGATTATCTTATCTTATCTTATCTTATCTTATCTTATCTTATCTTATCTTTCTTTCATCAAAATAATGTTAAATTTACATGAAATTCAAATTGTTTAGATAGCTTAAACCATTGTATATATTCACATTCAGTTGTGATTATAGAGAAAAAACTTTGAAATATCTTTCTTAATAAAAAATGCTATACCACCGGACTTTTTGGATGTTATTTGAGAACGAATTTTAAGAAAGCAATCATAATTGTCAATGGTAATTAGATCAAAATCATCACAATGGGTTTCAAAACAAGAAAAGATATCAACAGACTTTACATGACTGACAAATTCAGTCACAAACATTGTGGCAAGAGTATGAAAGTCCACCACGCCACCCCCCCCCCCCCCCCCCCCCCCCCACCACCACCTATAGGTGCGTGGGGTCGGTCGCATTTCCGGTGCCTGGTGACCGGTCGTATCCTTGGGGTTCAGCTCTACCGCCGGAAGGCTCAGATGGGGTCCACCGCTGTTGGGGTCGCCGATCGCCTCCGCGTCCGCCGCCTCTGCTTACGGCCGACGGTCCACGTGGCATTCTCTGCTCCTGGGAGATATCTACCAATCGATAATTGGATCAATTAAAATAACCATCAGCGGATACTTAAAAAATTTCCATAGATGTGCTTTCTTTAATAATTGATCAAAAGAACTTTGTTCGTGGTGATTTTTTGGAGCCACTTTAGTCAAAGTTTGAGCCAGTGGCTCCAAATGCGATAGGCAGCGGACGCCCTGATTATATAGAGGTCACTACATTCATGTCCTTTCATCTTTTCATATTGTATCAATTAAAAGAGTTGCATAAAGCATACAGCGAGGCTGTGCCGAGCATTTTATCATTTTTAATCAACGGGTTTAAGAATTAAATGCGGAAAGATACGAGTGTTGTATTCTTTTTATCACATGTTATCTTTACCTGTGGAAAAATTTCTTCTTTGTAAACAAAATCAATTCGACCAACGTCTCCTATATCTAAAATGACGTAAACGTCTAAGTTTTATTTCACTAGTATAATACCAAAAATATGTAATGGCTTTATTCCACTCTGACGAAGTCAAACATGTGAAAAATACACATAACGTTTCTAAAACCTTTTTACTTAAAGCTAGAATCACACTGCCCCGGTTGGGCTTGCGGATGAGTTCCGGATAGCACCCGTAACGCATCCGTTGAACTCCTAACTCATTCGTAAGTCATCCGGTGTATCCGTTCAGAAATCGGGGGCATCCGAGGACAAGAGTTCAAAGTTTTGAACATGCTCAAAATTTTGCCACGGATAATATATCCGTAAGGACTTCGAAAAGATCGTAACAGATCTTAAAAGATCGTAACAGTCCGAAAGACAATCGCTGTGGGCAAAAGTACGAGCAGTTACGGTTTTATTCCGGTTCTGATAAGGTTAATTTAGGTTCTGTTACGATTGCATTGGAGATTTATAACGTAACAAATTCGCAAAATCCATTTTTTTCTTACATATCCGGAGCAATCCGGGGATGGGAATTCGGGACTCATCCGCAAGCCCATCCGGGGCAGTGTGATTCTAGCTTAAGATAGATACTTTATGGTGGTACAATTCTGATAACAAAACTAAGCCAAGCATACAAATTTACAAATACGTTTACAGTTCGTTACATGAAAACAGTGGGATTGAAAATTGACGTTTTGTACAGGACTAATCCAGCTACTGAACGTTGGGACTAATGGGAGACTTTGGTCAGTTACCTCCCTTTCGTACTGGTCCTTTCATGCTTTCGTACTGGTCCTTTGGATTACTCTGTTGTTATCGCTATGGTATTTGTAACAATATGATGTAAATGATGCTAAGAGATATTGATCATCATGACTATTGATTTAATAATGCCTTCAACTACATACATGTATTCTATAAACACTCAAGTGTCTAATCTTGACGTTCCAGACATTTAATTTAACAAATATGCAAGACATCTCATACCTTAGAACTGAGATATCTCAAACAAAACTATGGAACAATATTAAGGCAAAAATTGTATGTTGCTTTCGTACTCATGTAAGCCATTATTTTACACAGTGGCATCAACATTTTGACATTTGAAAATGCATCTTGCATTCTTATATGCCCATATCTCTATATCATACTAGTATAGTTACATGTGACCTTCTGCATAAGTCTGCAATATTTATCTTGTTTTTGGACATGCTGCAGTGTGACATGCAACATTCGATGCATTGACTAGAGATGGTACCTAAAAAATTCAAATTCATCTTTATAGGTTTTTTTCAGAGTGAAATGATAGCTAAGTGCACCAATTTTCTAAATATATTTATGGTTTTCCTCTTCTCCATGTCAAAAATAGAAATATTTGATATCTAAAAATTGACTTTCTCAAAATATCTGAAGCAAAATGGACAACTCTTGTATTGACCGTTTTTCAAAGATTTTAGAACTTCCCCAGTTATAGTCTATATGAAAAGCTCCCACAGCTAAATAAATTCAATAGCGTATAAGGTAAGTTTACTCTACTTTCAACATTTTGAAAGAGCCGATACTGAACTTCCTTTTGTCTTTTAATAAAGTCAAATTCCAAGACTAGCCAAGAGTCTAAAACGCTTGAAAAAATTCTGAGTGAAAGAGAATGACATGCTCTTTATTATAAGCTTACCAAAACCATACCAAAAATGTACCTTAAAGAAGTTATTAAAGATTTTATATTGTAAACAAACCCCTACACCATTTTACTATCAATATTTTCCACTCATGAATGCACTCAATTCAGGTGATAATTGTTGATATATTTGTAAATGAGAGGCCCCAACAAAAACCATTTTTTCAAGTTGTGTAAACAGTATAAGTTTTAAATTAATGTTGATATCTGAAATTATCCGATTACTTTGTTTTCAAAAATAAATAAAACACCTTTTAGTTTGTTTAGGGTAGTTGACCGGTAACGAAAATCATCAAATAGAGTAATCTCCATATGCTTTTTCAGCATTTATTCGTTTTTCAAGGAAAGCAAAGGATCGTGCTAGTTGCCTCCAGAGAATGTTTAAATTGAGAATTGCTTAAAATACATTACCTGTCAGCTACGTTAACATGTAGTAATTACAATCACTACCTTAAAACATTGTAATTATATTTGACGACAATGAATTTTTGTGTTACCAATTTAACTTTTTTTGTTATTTCTCATTGTTGGATATATACATTTTACATTTTGATATATAAATGTTGTGTAAACCAATGTATCACCATTGAAAACAATAAATAAACAACTTTGGTTAAAAGATCAAAACTTAATAACGTTTCTTAATGTCGTTAATTTTCTTCAAAGGAATGTATGCATTATTCTATATAATCTTCATGCATTACAAAACTTTCTATCAGGGCCTCACTACAACTTACAAAATAACTGTCTGTGTAAGTCATGAGAAAAGCGTGCATATTGTATATTGAATACAAAGGGATTTAAACAAATGTAGGTCATATTTTGTCTGCCTGATAAGTTGTTTGAAAAAGGACCTATCTGATTTTTCTTTCACTTTTGATCAATGTTTAATGTTGGCTTCAGTTTATTGATCAATTCAGAGTTGCCCCCCTTTGATTTATTTGGGTAAGTACCATCTCTACATTGACAGGTGGTAAACTTACATCGTACATTATACATGCATTTATGTTGTATATTTGCAAACGATAAGAAATAAATTGGTTCCTGCATTGTGTGGATGAAACATTTTAACTTTGGCGAACGCGCTTACGTATTGCGATTTTTTCTACCTTTGCACTTCACATGTCGCTAAGCCGAATACAACATTATGAACATAGCATAACGCAGCATGCAATGTAGCATGCCACGTTCTCGCACCAGAGGGCGTTTCGTGTTCGGGAGCTTCCGCTAAACCACGGAAAAATACGACACTGCGTATCGTGGCTACGTGTCCGGTAACCGGACCTTTAAACCTGTTTGATTTGTCGAGGCGTCCATTAATCAAGTTTGAAAAGTTCGGTGTATCATCAAGCCTGTACACATGTTATTTTATTGCATAAAATAAAGATTCTTGTATGCTATAAGTCTTATACCGTTCTCTAAAAGAAGAATTAAAAGCTATAACAGATCCATCAACTTTTTTTTCATCATTGAAAGCCGCCCTTTAAATTGTAAATCATTTTATATATCTGTATTTCGCGATCTATAAATAGATTTAAAATCATAGTGTAGTGGATGCAATGCCCGTCTTGTAATCTGTATAGTGTGAGTTCGAACCGAGCTGACGACTCGCTTTTTTTTTTAGTTTTTTTTCCGGTTTCTTTTTAGTTCTAAAAAAAGATAAACATGATGGAAAATGAACATAAGGATTAAACATCTGGTAATGAACTACTGAAGGCTTGTCGGCGTTTGTCACATCTAAAAAGAGCAAAGATTTAGTTATTTGGTTCACATTACAGGTATACGTTAACATTAACTTAGGTTTGTAAATGATTAATTAATATTAAATAGGAAACCGTCATTAAAATGTACATGTATAGTCTATTGTCTCAAAAATTGAAAGGTCTTGATGATAAATGGGCTATATATGGAATGGAAATGCTTGTGTCTACATACATTTCTCTCTATACATAAATCAATGGCCTCATAACATTGTATGTTCGAGACCCGCTAGGATCGTCATATGAGGTAGCCGTCCAGATTACCTAGGACTTGTAAGCGACCGCCCGTGCTCGAGATATTGCCTGGCGGGGCACCTGCAGTGTGGTATTCCCCACCACTAGAAAGAAGTTGTCATATGGCATTAAAATAAAAGTTTAGTGATTTTACGGGACAGGGGGAGGGGAGTAATCATTTTGAAACTATTCAAGCTAGGGTCTTTAACTCTGTAAATTTTTCTTTTTACTATTTATCAGTGTGTAAGGAGTCTTGTTATTATTTATTCAACAAATAAAAAATTATGTAAAAGTACAGCGACGGGATATGATTCAAGAATGTTATGGCTTCAGCGGAGTGTTAAAACGTATTTTTCACATTAGTTGAAAAATAACTAGAGTACAATAAGGGAGATACTTCAAAACTAATAAGAGATTAGTTCTTACGCTTTGTACTTCACTTACTTTCTTGAATGCCCTTCAGATGTCGAAAGTTTTAAAAACGGGAAACAAGGACAAAATTCACACATTATTCAAGAGAGTTCTGCTTCTCGTGGTTAGACTTTCTCTCATTACATGTACTTTCTTTAAATTCCCTATATTTGTTGCAAATTAATCGTTCAGACAAAACAGCTAATATGTATGAAGTTTCTAAAACTATTTAAGACGAATTTACGGTTTTTGAGGTAAAATTATCTGACGGGCTGGAATTCGATATCTCCTTCCCGCTTTTCATTGAAGCAGTCTGAAAGACAGTTATATCCCCCACCGCTGCTATGGGTAGTGAAAAGGTTGATAGTATTGAATATCAAGTATATTTTATAACCTTGACCTTGAACATGAATGGTTGACCCATGGGCTTTGCGAATTATCTCAATAAGGTGAACACTTGGCTAAATTGCAAGAAAATCCTTCATGTGGCTTAGCAGAAAAGGAAGGGACAGTTAATTGAACATTTTAGTTGTGACCTTGACCTTGAGCTGGCACTGTTGAATTTTGAATTCTGCACATCGTATTGATAAGGTGAATATTACAGCCAAGTCATATTAAAATCCTTCAAGTTGTTAAGTAGATACAGAGCGAACACAAAACGGAAGGATCAAAACTTGATCTTAGAGTTGCGACCTTGATCTTGAGCTGACAGTGCTGACTCTGAGTTCTGCAGATCGTCTTGAAGACGTGATCAAATTTCATGAAAATCCTTCAAAGGGTTTAAGTAATAATGAGCGGACACGATTGTTACGGACGGACTGACGGACGGAGACCATTCCTATAGCCCGCACAGTCCCCAAACCCCCGGCACCACTCATGGTGGGGGGATTAAAAATGTCAACTAGCAATGGCTGCGTAGCTCTAGTGAGCCGTTTTGGAACCTACAAACAAAATAACTTAAAAGACATCGTGAAGGCGTTATTGCACAAAGCTTCATTCACTTGATAATGTTTCCACTTTTGCACATGTATCTGGGAACTTTAAGTAGACATTTAAGATTAAAGAATCTGGGGTTTCAATTGTCTTTTCCTTGTAATTCATCTTTTCAGAAGGTAAAGTTTGTTCTTGCCAGATTCTAGATTTGATGAAACAAAAAGTTAAGGAAATACGTCATCTTTATATTTTTATATTCATAATTGTTTATTATGCCAACACAAACAGATAGGTAACAAATAAAAGGAAACACATATAAATTCTCTTTGAAAATGACATAGCATAAATCTATTATTATACAGTATGATATAAATGAATAACTTCTTAAAATCTATCTTTTATTTGCAGACTGTTAAAGATATGCATGCTCATTTAAGCAACATTGCAGAACCTTTTTCGCGTACCATATAAAGGTCCATCACATAAAGTTAGATCTCGACGGAAATGTGTGTTGAATTGTCTTTTATAAAATTGAAAGCACTGTCCTCCAAAAATACTTTTCTTTACCGCGAGTAAAGCGTAACAAACGCTTTTCGGTTTTCATCGTAAAATTAGTAAAAACAACTATTTCTCACGTGTTTTCATGATAGTCTGTCAGAATTAAGTTTCAAAGCATTCTTCAGAAACATAGCATTAATTTCCAGATATCTAGCAAAAACAAGAGGGCCATGGCCCTATATATCGCTCAAAAGAGTTTATCTGGCCTACTGACCTAGTTTTTGACCCCACATGACAAGAGTTGAACTTGACCTAAAGATTGTCACAAACATATTGATTAAATTTCATTAAGATTTGGTTATAACTGTGGCCTCTAGAGATTTCACAAGCTTTTCCTTTGATTTGACCGGGTGACCTAGTTTTTGACCCCACATGACCCAGATTCGACCTTGACCTAGAAATGATTAAGACAAACATTCGACCCAGTTTCATAAAGATTGAGTTACAACTGTGGCCTACCGCCTCGGTATCCTAGTGGTAGAGCGTCCGCTTTGAGTGCGGGAGGTCGTGGGTTCAATCCCCGGCCGCGTCATACCAAAGACGTAAAAATGGTACTAGAAGCTTCTTTGCTTGACGTTCAGCATTAAGAGGATAGTGATGGGACTGGTCAGCCCGGTGTCAGTATAATGTGACTGGGTGGGGTAAGGCAGCACTTTAAAGTTAGGCATTGTGCTCCCTACTGCAAGTAGACCCTGTCGTTTATAGTTTTTGACCCCACATGACCTAGATTCAAATTTGACCTAGAAATCATCAAGTCAAACTTTCTGACTATGTTTCATAAATATTGGTACACAACTGTGGCCTTTAGAGTGTTTACAAACTTTTCATTTGATTTGACCAGGTGACCTAGTTTATGATCAAACATGACACAGTTTCGAAACTGACCTAGAGATCATCAAGACTAACATTCTAACAAAGTTTCATAAAGACTGGGTCATAAATGTGGTCTCTAGAGTGTTCACAAGGTTTTCCATTGATCTGACGTACTGACCTATTTTTTGATCTAACATGACCCAGATTCAATCTTGACCTAAAGATAATCAAGGCTAACATTCTGACCAAGTTTCAAAAACATTGGTACACAAATGTTGCTTTTCCTTTGATCTGACCTGGTGATCTAGTTTTTGATCCCACATGATCCAGTTTCAAACTTGACCTAGAGATCATCAAGACTAACATTCTGACCAAGTTTTATAAAGATTGGGTTAAAAATGTGGTCTCTAAAGTGTTAACAAGCGTTTTATTTGATCTTACCTACTGACCTAGGTTTTAACTCCTCATGACCCAATTTCAAACTTGACATAGAGATTATCAAGACTAACATTCTGACAAATTTTCATAAAGATTTGGTCAAAAATGTGGTCTCTAGAGTGTTCACAGGCATTTTCTTTGATCTAGCCTACTGACAGAGTTTTTGACCCCACATAACCCACTTTCAAACTTGACCTAGAGATCATCATGACTAACATTCTGACCAAGTTTCATAAAGATTGGGGCATAAATGTGGCCTCTAGAGTGTTCACAAGGCAAATGTTTACGCAAGACGCACGCCGACGGACGCCGGTCACTCACAATAGCTCACCTTAAGCAGTTTGTGCTATGGTGAGCTAAAAAAAAATTTTTTTTTCGTTGTTGTCGAACGGTCTGGAGCCCAGGGCCATGATTCAATATAATTTCACGTTGTTTTTATTTCATTTGTTTTTCATAGCTTTTTTGTTGTTTCTTGTACTCCTCAACATCTTTAGATTTGGGTAATCTCCAGTTCTGTTGCCGTCTGCTCTGAAGAAGAAAATAACAGGAAGGAGAGTTAATCAGAAAGCGACAACACAAAGTTTAAAAAAATTAACATGTCTTCATACTGAAAAAGGACAAACTTAAAGTCTCCCTCACATTGGCAATAACTCCAGAATAAATAACCGGACATAGAAGTGTCGATAATATGCAAATGTCCACTTCATGCTGATGGTGTATATGAAGATTCATTTCATTGGAGGAATAAAAAAAAATAAATGGGGCATGGTAATACGGAACATAAAGAAACATGTTTTGACGAACTGATTTCTTTATACCTGATATAATTATAAGTGACTTCGGTGTGTTCGTATCACATATAGTCATTAAGCCTCTACCTTTAATTCAGTTATGTTAGGAGCGAAGAACATTAAGTACCGGTACAGAACCCAGAAACACTGTTGAGTGAATAAATTTAATACAGACCCCTAGCTTTATTCTATTTTTTCGAAAGTTAGAAAATGCATGCGGGCTCTTCTAATGCAGTTCATGTTAAGAAACGAAGAACATCAAGAACCGGTACAGAAGCAAGAAACAGTGATTTCAGTTACATGCCTCCAGCTTTATTTCATTTTTTCGAAAGTTAGAAAAAGATTTCATTAAAAAACACTTCCACAGTGACGCCGTTCATATTTCAGAAGATTTTGTTTCACAAAACACTCTTTTGTGAATATAGAAACTTGTGGCGCTAGAACCGAAATGTGATAAAAATAGAAGAAATTAAGCTGTACATTTTTTTTTTCATTAACATTAAGATGTTTCAATGGTTAATCATTTTTATTTTCTCAATACTAGTTAAACATGAGAGCCAAACTGTCACAATATACACCCGTCACAAAAGATTACTTTTGACTTTTTGAGTACTAGTCCTATTCAGCAGACTATTTGTCAGTTTTCTAAATGTTGACGGATTCCAGAGCCACGAGGACTATTCTGTTTGTTATTGAACTTGGCCAATATAACATTATGACTAAGTTTGATTAAGATTGGATATGATAAACGAGGGACACTGCCAATATTGCGATTTTCTTGTTAAAGGGCTATTGTTCCAGAGTGCCTTAGAGTATTATTAGGTTATCGAATTTGTCTGAGATTTTATGCTCATTAACATTGGGGCAAGGTTGGTGAACATTGGATAAAAAGTACCTAAGTAACAGTTTACACTCAGTCTGTCAGATTTTTTTTAGTTTAGTTTAAGTAAACCATCGGCCGTGATACAACAGACACTGGGATAATCCAGCTGACTGTCAAACTTTACCGAGTTATGATACCAAGATACACTGTAACGTTGGATAAAGCGGACAACTTTAGTGATCACATAATACGTCCCGTTTCGAAGCGGGGGTATAAAATGATATTTTGATGTTATTCATCATTCAGTAAGGCCATTTTTAGTGGGGTTTTTTTTTCACCATAATAAAACTAAATGTTTTTAAAAATATTCATTTATAAAGCAATACTTAACAAACACATACTTAACAAATGCAAAATGCTTAGAACGTTCGTTTTTTTTAAGAATTATCTAAAGGCTTTAACATATTTATATAAAACATACACACCTTGTAGATATCAAAACACCAGCACTTTGTGATGAACATTCAGGTACAGTATCCAAATGTCTCCACAGTTCACGTGAGACAAATGCTGACCACAGTGCTCTGAAGAAAAAAAAAATCCTTCAAAATACATATCAGGTACTGCAAAACACCAAAATTCAAAGACACAAAGAAAGTTTGACAGATATTCATGGCAGGTTTCAGATAAGAAAATGTCCTACGGTAGCGAAATGTTAATCAAAATGTGCACACTGAATTTCTACATGTAGTTGTGTATGTTATATATTTTTATTAACACTAAAAAGACAGTGAAAATGTCCTTGTAATGCTAATCTGAAAATGCTGACTATTTTCTCTGAGACACTTTAGTAACATCCTTTGTCCTCACCAAGTTTCTTTCAAATCAAGCAGTTTCTCCCCAAAACTCACTCATTTAGTTCAATACACTCAACAAAATTCCTAATCGGCCATTTTATTTTTGTATTACTATTTTGTCAATAATGCAGGTATTTGCACGAAATTTTACATGCTGGCATTTTAATAGGTACTGCAGCTAATTACTAATTTATGTTTGGTGACTCATGGCCAAAGTAACCGCATTAGGCATTATTGGATATTTTGCACGTGCAGTGCATGCCGTGCAGTGCATGTGCACCAACATGCACGTGTTCGTTTACAATTTTGGCATTACTGACGAAAGTCCAACTAGAAAAACACATATTATGGTGAAACTGACACAAGAGCAATGGGATCGAGCTGTCAGAATGTTGCTAGCTGGGACATATTTACGGCAAGAGTGTTATTGTTTTTACAATTTCATAGAATTATGATGTTATTTGTTTGTAACTGTTACTTTGATGGTTATTTCCATTTGTAATCTTATTTCGTTTTACAAGAACCTTCACTCGTTGGTTATCTACCATCCGCGCTCTTTTTTCGAAATTTAACCAAAGTACAATTCATTGAAATGACCGATTTAAGATTTTGTTGTATAATTCCGACAGCCCGGGCGCGTTGCTCTTGTGTCAATTTAACGATGATATGTGTTTTTCTAGTAGGACTTTCGTCAGTAATGCCAAAAGTGCTCATTAACAGTGCATATTGGTGCACATGCTAAATTGGCCAAAACGCCTAAAGCAGTTACTTTGGCGGTGAGTCGTTAAAAAAAATAATTAGCTGCAGTACCTATTTAAATGTCATGTGAACTTTCATGTAAATACTTGCATTATTAACAAAATAGCAATGCAATAAAAACTGACCGATTAGGAATTTTGTTTAGTGTAGTAGGGATCATAGCACAAATCTAGGCTACTGATTTTGGGTTTTTGAGTCCGATCCCCAGGCGGGGCGTATGTTCTCCGTGACGATTTGATAAATGAACTGTCTGATATCATTCGTCCCCCATTTCTGATTCATGTGGGGAGGTTGGCAGTTACTTTTGGAGAACAGGTTTGTACTGGTACAGAATCCAGGAACTGGTTAGGTTAACTGTCCGCTGTTACTTAACTGAAATACTGCTGAAAAATGGCGTTGCAAACGAACATACACTTAAATATTTTGCACAAATCTATTTCGGAATTTCCTCTGAAACTCTGCAGCCAAGTGGAGGAAGGAGATGGGAGAGGGAAGGAGGTAGGACACGGGTTATCTAGCACTGGATCGGGCTTGCCACTCCGCCCCCCCCCCCCCCCCCCCCCTCCAAACCTCCCCTACTTAAACTCTCCAGAAAATGTAATGAATATTTGTGTTTAATCAGCCCCATATGCCCCATATGACAATAGGTTGTGTGAGGTCAAACGTTTGTTTACATTTGAAATTAACTGAATTATAATAGCTATTTTAAAAATGTACTCACATTTCTCAAAATCTTAGGTATCATGTCTCCTTTGAATAAGCAACTGTAGTCCAACTAATTTGACGCGATCCCAGGAAATATTGTGATTTTTTTTCATATGGGCAATATCCCCATTTAGATTGCCCGTCAGCGTCACAAATATAAAACAATACATGTATGAACGTGTAATTATTTCCACTAGTACTCAGGTGATGACATAATTCTGATCTGTAGGTTATTTATAGCGCGCTATTTATATACCCGATTAAAGGTAGAGTCTCGAAAAATATAGGCCTACTCATTTTACTTGGATTCAAATAGGAATATATGGTGTTTAGTGCGGTTACCGGACGTGTAGTCTTAACACTCTCGCTACAGTTCGTGTGTTTCCGTACAAAGGGTTATCTCCACCTGAACAAGAATTTAGGAATGCACTGAAATTATTTCATAACCCAGCTCCTTGCAATCACATAGTTAAGAAACTTCTAACACTAAGAAGTATACACCATTGACGCTCCAAGAAGGCACGATGTAAGTAACCACAAGTTGGGTATGATGAAGTAGTATGTCAGATTACAGCATGTCCGATAGCTAGATGTTATCTTCGTCAATAAGTATACACCATTGACGGTCCGAGAAGGCAAGATGTACGGAACTACTAGTCAGTATGATGAAGTAGTATATCAGATTACAGCATGTCCGAAAGCGAGACGAATATATGAAGCAGGCAAAATCAAATCAAACTGAATATCAAATAAAGGCATGTACATGTAAGAATGCAAGATGGGATTCCGAATGTCAAAATCAAACAGTCAACTTGTCAAATAGAGACACGTGTACACAAGAAGGCAATATGCAATTTTTGCCTTAATATTGTTCCATACAAAACAGCGATAAAGTCAGAGGATTCCAAGTGATGGGACCAACTTACAATTTTATTATCTTGGACATAATCCAATAAGGGAGACAATTTGAAACACACTAAAGTCCCTCATTCCTTCTTGTAGGATAAAGAACGGTTCAATTGGTGTAAATGATATACTCCATGACATCGCGACTGACGTCATTTAATTATGACTGCCCTAAATTAGGAAAACTATTTGTTTTATCTTATTTATTTATTACTTTTTTATACTGTATGAGATAAAGACAAAGTTTGTCACTGGGGGTAGATGCGGAAGAAAATATTCAGCTCTAGGATATCTGTTTTATGGTAACTATACAGAACCTTGTTTTTATTTACGCTTTTACTCTCTAGTTGGAAATTTGAAGCGCACATACAATTGAAATTGTTTATATGATATAGAAATGCTTATTTTACCTTCATCTATTGTAGACCTCAACTCTGTGTTTAGACACAGAATCCCCGTTTGCATAAATATGGTTTTATTTTTGGATATATACTTTGTTTTACATGGACCGGCCATTTTTCAATTATCAAGAAAGCTACGTCCAAAAATATCATCACATTGACAGTATCTTGAGTCCATATTCTCTAATGAGAAATCATTTTTTCTATTTATTTGAAAAATAACTTATACGTGGTCATTTATTGGGATTAATGGATTGAATTATTTGTTTACACAGAAGTATAAACTTAAAATACAGGCTAAGTTGATTCGGTTTGGATCCAATAATTTTTTAATAGCTTGACTCTTCAAAGAAAAAGTAGAGCTATTGCACTCACCCCGGTGTCGGTGTCGGAGTCGCCGTTGGTTAAATTTTGCTATTGCTTTAAAACTTGCAACACTTGTTCACCATCATAAGCTGACCCTGTACAGCAAGAAACATAGCTCCATCCTGCTTTTTGCAAGATTTACGGCCCCTTTTGGACTTGGAAAATATCAGATTTCTTGGTTAAGTTTTATGTTTAGGTCAACTTTCTTTCTTAAACTATCAAAGCTATTGCTTTGAAACTTGCAACACATGTCCACCATCATAAGCTGACCCAGTACAGCAAGCAACATAACTCCATCCTGCTTTTTGCAAGAATTACTGCCCCTTTTGGACTTAGAAAATCATTTTCTTGGTTGAGATTAAAACTTGCAACAGTTTTTCCCCGTCATAAGCGGACGCTGTACATCAAGAAACATAACTCCAGCCTGCTTTTTGCAAGAATTATTGCCCCTTTTGGACTTAGAAAATCAGTTTTCTTGGTTAAGTTTTATGTTTACATAACTTTATCCTGCTTTTTGCAAGAATGATGGCCCTTCTTAGACTTAGAACAATATTTCTATTATACAAAAAAATCAGATGAGCATCAGCACCCGCAAGGCGGTGCTATTGTTTAACTTAGAATTTTGTGTTAAATTTTTTTATAAAAGTCTAATATCTCTGTTACTATTAAAGCTTTTGACTTGGAACTTAAAATATAGTTATTTACTATCAAAGTCTACACCAGGAGAAACTATCCCCATTACTCTTATTTGAATTTTGACAGCGTTATGTCCCTTTTTAACTTGGAATTTTTTTTTACTGGCAAAGCTCTAATTCTGAGTCAAGCACTGAGAAAAGTTGAGTGTGCTGTCTTACGGACAGCTCTTGTTTAACAAGTTATTATGCCACCCCTTTTCGACTTAAATTTGACCAAAAATGCCTCGTCATCTACTGTGACATTTCTTGTTATATCCCAGGTACAGGTATTAATAATCAAGACAGCTTTTCCACTTTCTTGAAAAATTGTTTCTAAATGTTAGTAACGCTATGTTTGTAAACATGATTTGGTGTCAGCATTAATGTGTTTATATAATTATATCACTGAAAGGCTCTCAGTGAGTCAAGCACTGTTACCATTGAAAACTTAGACTACCTTGTGCAAAATAATGTTTTGCCTAAATGTGAGGGCTAGTCCCGATTGTCTTTGGATAATTGCTAATTGGCAAACACTGGTTGAAAAAAGCATTAAAAATCCAGACGGTCACTTTTTAGCTCATCTGTCGTGTCATTACGGTGAGCTTTTGTGATCACCCTTCGTCTGTCAGTCTGTCCGTCCACAATTTCTTGTGAACATGATAGAGACCACATTTTGCTAACAACTTTGATCAAACTGTACAAAACTTGTATTGGCATGATATCTCGGTTCTTGAAAACTGGCCAGATCCCATCTTGGGTTCTAGAGTTCTTGCCCCATAAAGGGCCAGAATTTGCTATTGTGCCTGCATCAACAATTTCTTGTCTGTACGATAGTGGATTCTTTTATCATTTTATTTTAACCAAATTTGCACACAACTTGTATCACCATAAGATCTTGGTTCGTTTCTTGAACTGGTCAGATCCCATTATGGGTTTCAGAGTTACGGCGCCTGAAAGGGCCAAAATAAGCTATTTTGACCTTGTCTGCACAATAGCAGCATTTTTTATGATTTGATTTTTATCAGACTTGCACACAATTTGTATCAACATAAGATCTTGGTTCCTTTCTTGAACTGGCCAGATTCCTTCAGGGTTTTTTTTCGACCGTTTTTATAGCCGTTATTGGGCTATATTCCCAATGCCAAAAAGTATGTTTTTTTCTCAAAATGAATGCAAAAATTCCCAATCTACATTCTGAGAACAAAAATCATCAAAATTGCACAAACATTGACCAAATTATGGACAATTTTGTAATGGCATTATGTTAAAGAGATTGTACAATGTGAAACAAGACTTTTTGAAGTGTATAATAAAGTGCCTAAACACATCCTTACTATATCCTACGGGACTAAATATTTCCCAGTCTGGAACATTTATGCATCAAAATTCCCAAGGTTGGGGGTATAGGCTATGTTCCCAAAACAGCAAGAAAAAACCCTGTCCAGAGTTATGACCCCTGATAGGGCCAGAATTAGCTATTTTGACCTTGTCTACACAATAGCAGCTTCATTTATGATTTGAATTTAATCAGACTTGCACAAAACTTGTGTCACCATAATATTTTGGTTCCTTTGTTGAACCGGCCTGATGCCATAATGGGTTCCAGAGTTATGGCCCCAGAAAGGTCAAAATTATCTGTTTTGACCTTGTCTGCACAATAGCAGCTTCATTTATGATTTTGTTTAACCAGACTTGCACACAACTTGTATCACCATAAGATCTCGATTCCTTTTTATACGCCCGAAGGGACCTATTATGTTATTGCCTCGGTGTCCGTCTGTCTGTCTGTCTGTTGGTTAGCAATTTCCTTTCCGCTCTGTAACTCTTGAACCTCTTGAAGGATTTCAAAGAAACCTGACACAAATGTTCACCTCATCGAAACGACGTGCAGAGCGCATGTTTCGGATGTCTCACTTCAAGGTCAAGGTAACACTTAGGGGTCCAAGGTCATATGACTTTGTTTTGTGTGTATATTGCTCTGCATTTGCTTTGCTTTGCAGTGCTCTTGTTTTTTTTTGGAAGATCCTTCTTTTGTTCACTAACAATAATTAGTTTTCAACTGTCCGTTCGTTCGTCACAACGTTAACTTTTTGCATGAAGGCACTTACTCGCGAACCACTGCACTCAGGACCTTCAGACTTAAAATGCTGATAGTACTTATTGATTACACGAACCCTACTGGCTTTGCGGTCACCAGGTCAAAGGTCAAGCCGCTGCGGGGGCATTTGTCACCATTAGTGACAGCTCTTGTTTAATTACTTCCCTTTTATTTTACTATAAATAGCTTATTTAGTAACTTTTTAGCTCACCTGTCACATAGTGACAGGGTGAGCTTTTGTGATCACCCTTTGTTCGTCGTCCGTCGTCAGTCCGTGCGTGCGTCAACAATTTCTTGTCTGCATGATAGTGGTTTCATTTATGATTTTATTTTAACCAAACTTGCACACAACTTGTATCACCATAAGATCTTGGTTCCTTTCTTGAACTGGCCAGATTCCATTATTGGTTCCAGAGTTATGGCCCCTGAAAGGGCCAAAATTAGCTATTTTTACCTTGTCTGTACAATAGCAGCTTCATTTATGATTTTATTTTAACCAAACTTGCACACAACTTGTATCACAATAAGATCTTGGTTCCTTTCTTGAACTGGCGAGATTCCTTTGTGGGTTCCAGAGTTATGGCCCCTGAAAGGGCCAGAATTAGCTATTTTGACCTTGTCTGCACAATAGCAGCTTCATTTATGATTTGAATTTAATCAAACTTGAACAAAACTTGTGTCACCATAAGATCTTGGTTCTTTTGTCGAACCGGCCAGATCCCTTAATGGGTTCCAGAGTTATGGCCCCTGAAAGGGCCAAAATTGGCTATTTTGACCTTGTCTGCACAATAGCAGCTTCATTTATGATTTGATTTTATCCAAACTTGCACACAACTTGTATCACCACAAGATCTTGTTTGCTTTCTTGAACTGGCCAGATTCCGTCATGGGTTCCAGAGTTATGGCCCCTTAAAGGTCCAAAATTGGCTATTTTAGTTTTTGCAGCCATATAGAGACTTCATTTATGGTTTTATTTGATACAAACTTCCAAAATATCTTCAACAACAATAAATCTTGGATTCCATGACAATCAGATCCAATCGTAGGTTCCAGAGTTATTTTATATCTGATTACCTCCCCTGATTGTAATCAAAATGGATTTATATCAGTTAGTACTTATAGGACTTATTTGAAATTTCATTATTGTCATTAGTTGGACTGAGCCAATCAGGGTAGATAACTATGGACTGATTTTATGTCAAATTACCTCTCTTTATTTCAAATTAAAATGGATATATATCTCCGTAACTAATGAAGATACTGATCTGAAATTTCATTTATGTCAACAGATTTATTTGGCAGATCCTTCTTTTGTTCACTTACAATAATGTTTTTTTTTTAATTACTTCCCTTTTACGTTACTATAAATAGCTTATTTTTAGTAACTTTTTTATTATTGGCCATAGGGAAAAACGGAGACGACTTTTCTGTGGTACAATATGGATGGTACCTCCAATTTTTAGGTGTATTTTGACATATCTGTACCTTGTAAGAATTTGTTTTTCTTTTTTGTTAAATTTCTTCCCTTTGTCCTTTGGACTTAGATATTTTTTCTGAGGACCTTCTTGTCCTCAAGTGCAATGATAACAGGTGAGCGATATAGGGCCATCATGGCCCTCTTGTTTTATTATTGTCTGTATAGTTAAACCGAGAAGACTTTTCTGTGGTACAACATGGATGGTACCTCCAATTTTAGGTGTATTTTGACATGTGTACCTTGTAAGATTTCTTTTTTCTTTTTGGTTAAATTTCTTCTCTTTGTTGTGCCTGTCCTTTGGACTTACGGCTATATAGAAAACTGATTTCAAAACAATTTTACACAAGACTAGTGTTCCTTGGGTGACCCTCTACTGTATTCCTTCAAATAATTTTGATTCAGCGAAAAACATGGCCCCCAAGAGGTTTTGCTTATTTCCCTATATGCCTCTATAGAACTTTGAAAATTTTTGGTCAGAAAGTGCTGGTCCATTTTCAAAATAATTTTACACAAATGTTTCTTGGGTGACCCTCTACCAAATTCCTTCAAATAATTTTGATTCATTGAAAAAGTGGCGGCCTGGGGGAGGGGCACATTTTCCCATATGGCTCTACAGAAAAATTCTTGTATGAAACTACTGGCCTGATTTGAAAATAATTTTATTTGAAGTAACTTTGAGAAAATTTTAACTATATTTTCACGTAATTCTTTTGATTGATATTGATTATGATTTTTTGACCTTCTTGTCCTTAAGTGCAACAATAACAGGTGAGCGATAAAGGGCCATTATGGTGCTCTTGTTTATAGTTTATGAAATGATGTTTGTTTGACAAAAAAAAAAGACCCATTTTCTTTTCACTTTTCACACTGGGACAAAGTAACTTAAGTTGATAGGTGAAGTGTAAGATACTTTAATTCTTTGTCTGCATGTTTGTGTGGAAAAAAGGACAAACAATGCGATATGTAATAAAAAACGACAGTGCACAAGAATAGTAACTCTGTTATCACTATTTTTGGAGTTATTGCCCTTTGGTATTGTACACTGTTTTTTTTTGTCCAGAGCAATACATGTACATAATAATACATGACATTCTTTTTTTAGGCAATATGTCAGTATGTTGTAACATATCTTTAAGCACAATTTAAATGCACTGTCTTTTGTTCCATGCAGATGTGGATTGGGAACAAGAGGGGGAAGGAGAAGAGGAAAGGGGAGAGCAGTGTGACCAAAAAGAAAAAGTCATACCGGTATACGAGTGGACCAAATGCGTTCAGCTTATTTTTAAGCAAGATGAAAAGAGGTATGTACTAACATGCAACACTTTATACTATACAATATTTTACTTTTGATTTCGGTGAACAGGAGATTTGATTGACCGGGTCAGTGAAGTCTCTGATTCACTGAACTGTAAACTTGGAGAGCGTATGAATCTTTCTTTGAGTTAATTTTCCCTGACATACCAGTAGCCAAAATTGACTTAATGTCCAGTGAAAGGTCAAACACTTAGCAAATTTTTCTATTTTGGACATAATTGCCTATAAATCATTTGTTTCATGATGAATCTCTACGTAACTCATACACATTACTCCCTGCAACAAGTCCTTTACATTGAATTATTGATATTTGACCTTGACCTTCAGGGTGACTTTTTTCAAATTTCCCAATTTTGGACATAACTTTTTCTTTTATTTTATAAATTTCTTCAATATTCATGCATACAATTCATTTGCCACAGGCCCTTCACATTGATGTATAAGCCAGTGTGACCTTTTTCAAGGTAAAGCACTTGGCAAATTTTTTATTTATTTTTTTGCCACCAAGGACATTGTGTTTTAAAAACACATCTTGTTATCTTTTGGATAGTGATATTGTTCATCTCTGTATCTATTTGAATTTCAGTTGGAATCAAATTAAATTCCTAAGTAAATGTTTTCAAATGAAGTCTTATTAGGCTAGAATATGTCCATTTAAAATGCTGAACAATTATTGCCATAGACGGTCACTATGGAAGGCATGTTTAACACATGGCAATATAGGGTCATGATGATCCTTTTTGTTCACTACCCTGAAGGTCAGGTTTTATTTAATAATAAAGATGAGATGATTATATCTTTCACTTCCATTTGCAGGAACAGAAGATAAAGCAGCATTTTTTACAAAGGCAGCAGCCAAATGGCGATTGATGCCTGAGAATGAAAAGCAACCGATTCAGGAGGAGGCAGCCAAGTTACGACAGGATCCGATGAAGGGCATGTCAAGGGAGAAATCAATTCATACGGAGCTGGCGATCATGTCAAAATGTGTAAGTCTTAGTTTTTGTTAAACTTGACTCCATAGCTTGATTAGTAGTGCTCTCCCTTTTCTAATCTGGGGTTATGGGTTCCATCCATGACAGAAGCTCAAGTCTCAGACAAACAGACTTCTGCAAGTACCAAACCTGTCAAACCCTGTATTGTATAATTGAGCCCTACTAAGTTTGTTCTGGCAATGACTCCTGGAGTCAAATTGGCCCTGCCCTGTGGTCAAATGTTTCTACATAGACTAAACTTTAAAAATCATTTACTTTGGAATCACAAGCACAGATTATTACTGTTTCAAGACTTAGTTGGTTTTCTGTGATTAAATCAAAATGAATAGTGAGTGACTTTATCGCCATCATGTCTCTTTTATTATCCCCTGCCAAAGGATTTCAGCGACGGGGATACAGTAATGGTAGGCGCCTTTCTGTGTGTCTGTGCATGCGTCCGTCACACTTTTCTTGTGGAACTACTACATTTCCCATGCGATTTTCATCAAACTTTCACAGAACTGTTATTATCAAGTGCCGCACCACATGTTGCCACACTTTCGTGATTCAGTCATTTTTGGCAGAGTTATTGCCCTTTGTTTAATTTAACTTATTAATGCTTCTGTGAGCAAATTTTCCTACATTTCTTATGCGATTTTTACCGAGCTTTCACAGAACTATTGTTATACTAAGTGCCGCAGTGCATTTTGTCAGGCATTCGCGATTAAGTCATTTTTGGCAGAGTTATTGCCCTTTGTTTAATTTTACTTATTAACACTTATATACATATATGACAGTTGAGACTAAAGATTGTGATGTTCTCAACGACTTTGTTTGGTAAAATACGAAGCGTTGTAACCTTGTTGCATTAACAATATCCTCAGTTTATACAATAATTAGGTAATACATTTTTTAAGCGATTTTCACAATTTTCACTGAACTATTGTTATCATAGCTGTCTGTGACTGCTTCTTGTTATAAATTGAATTGGTTAATTTGTTGTTTTTTCAGTGTGACAGGCTGAGCAGTTTTGGTTTTCATTTCGGTGGAATTGGTGTGGACACGGCTGAGAAGTGTCCACCAGTGGTTGTTGGCTCCCACCTTGGTGTTCAGTTCATGATCAAACCAGAACTGCAAGCACAATACACACGGCACTTCAGTAAGTGTTTTATTTCTTAACCTAGTTCAAATGTCAATTGAAACTCTATCCTGCTTCTAATGGTGTAATTTCTTGGTAAAAGTTTAAAGCTCATAGAGATGTCAATGCAAAATAAATTATCTTTAATTGGTCTCAAATTGATATATTTTAGAAATAATAATCGATATATATATTAAGTTTCCAAAACATATTTTATCAGTTGTTGCTTTATTTTTGTCAAGCCTGCTTGCCAAAGCGGAGATATAGTTGTCCAAATGGCTGTTCAGTGTATGTGCGTGCGTGCGTCCGTCCAGATTTGTTTGTCCAGACCATAATTTTGACATGCATGGAGCAATCTTGTTTATATTTGGCATGAATGTTAACCTGAGTGTCATGCGCAAACTGCAGGTTCCTATCTTAAAGGTCAAGATCACACTTGGAGGTCAAAGGTTAAATTCAATAATGATTGTCCGGAGCATTTCTTCTTCATGCATGGATGGATTTTGATCAAACATTTGTGCCAAGTTGATGTAACTTGGCTAAAATGTTCACAACCGTATGACAGAGTGTCATGTGCAAGAACCAGGACCCTAGGTCTAAGGTCAAGGTCACACTAGAGGTCAAAGGTCAGATACAAGAATGACTGTCCGGAGCATTTCTTTTTCATGCATGGAGGGATTTTGATGTAACTTGGCACAGTTGTTCACCATCATGAGACGGAGTGTCATGTGCAAGAACCTAGAATTACTTCCCCTTGTTGTTACTATAAATAGCTTATATTGTAACTTTTTTATTACTGGTCGTAGGAAAAAATCAAGACCACTTTTTTGTAGTACAATATGCATGTTACATCCAATTTTGAGGTGTATTTTGACCTATCTCTTTTGGTAAGGATTTTTGTGTGGACTTATATTTTTTAAAGATTTACTTCCCTTTGTTGTTACTATAAATAACTTATATTGTAACTTTTTGCAATCATTTTTTATTTGGCATAAATGTTTGGCTCAGTGAGACAGGGTGTTATGTGCAACTCCTAGTCCTTTTGACAGCTGATGGGCTCGACATGTTGCCCGTGGGCATCTAGTTGAATTTATACGCTTCAAAAAGTAAACTGCTTGTAATGCTTTACTAATTGTGGTATTAAACATATAGCAGTCAAAGGTAATTATGGCTGGCTTTTTTCAATGATCTGACATACATGTATTAAAGATCTTGCCACAAACATATTTAAGAAAACTGTACTGGTTGACGTCCTAGAATTTGGACAACCCCAAAAATAACCAAAATACTTCATTCAAAATGTCAATGTATTCTTTCAAAAATTTAAAGACATGTTTTACCACAAAAACCTGTGTGTTTATTTACCACATTGGAAGCAATTTCAAATTAGGATCACAGTTGATTGTTACCTGTCTTCAACTTAAATTTCAACTTGTACTTATTCTACTGTTGTGCTCATCACGTTGCCCCAGGTTAGAAATTAAAAAGCAATACCCTTGTGAACACATGAGTGGTTGAAACCAGTCATACTCAGGTCAGCTCATCCATACATTTCCTTTTTATATATTACTGTATCATAATTCTTTTATTTTTGTTTTATTTTCTAGTCTTCATGTTTGAAATTGGCTTACCATTTCGCAAGTGACATAAGTCGTTTCTGTGACAAAGTCTTTGAATAGTGGAGTACGCTGTCTTACGGACAGCTCTTGTTCTGTATCTTTTGGCACCTCCTTTTGGCACCTCTATTCTTAGTTGTCTTCATCTCCAAAGTACATGTTAACCAAATACTCTTCAGAAGTGTCCAGAACAGAAGTTGTAACAGTTAAAATTTTAAAGTGATCTGATAATTATTACCCAAGATACAGTCATAACCTCAAACTCATCCAAAACTAGGTCCTGCACCAGTACTGGCATTGAAGTTGAACATATTTGTGTCATAAAGAATTACATGTACAATACATGATATCCACTCTGCACCGACAGAATTTGACAATATTTCTGACAAGTACTAAAGTAGTTTCATGCCAACACTTGAGGTCATAAATTTTTTTTAAATGTAATTACAGATTTAGACCATATTGCTCCCAAAGCAATACAAACTCCTCAAGAAAAGAGAGAAGAGATGCGACAGAAAGTGCGCAGGAAGTTCCGAGATTGCTGGGGTTAGTATATAACATTTATTTGCTCATATCATGTTTTTATGCAGGGAGACATATAGTAAATAGGCAATCAGACACCTACAGACAGGCCAATCAGGCTATCCCTGGTGACCCTCTGCAGGCAAAGATCCAATGAAAGCAGAGAACCCCAAAGTTACAGCAAAGCTCCAGACTGGGTTTTATTCATGAATTCATTTATAAACATTTTTGCACCTGCCTCTCCCAAATTTCACACACACATAGAGGGCTATAATTATGTAGTCTTCTTTTTCTCTTGCTTCAATGTCAAGGTCACAAAGGTCAAAGGACAAAACAGGGGTCTTGATTTTTGTTCCTGCGATTTCTTGAAAACAATTACAGCTAGCTCTTTCAAATTTTTCACACACCTAGAGCGGCAATATTCAGTTTAAGTCTTGAGTTCTTCTGTATCCTTGCTAGAATATAAAGATCACACTTACAGTTCAAAGGTCAAAAATAGAAGTGAAAATATTTTTTGTTATTTCTTGAAGACTTTTACAGATAGCTCTCAAATTTAACTAAATTAGTCCATTAGTTTGTTTTTAGATATTAAAAATAGTTTCTTTATGACAAATAACTTAGACAATCACCAGTTACCTACCTGAGGATACTTTGCCGAATGTTGATGATTTCTGTGTCAGGTTTTAGATAGATCCGCTTCGATGGCAGTCATACCTCTTTTATTTTATGTTTATAGAGGAGGCAACTGGATCGAAGAAGGCGGTGCCTTATGGGAAAATAAAAGCTGGAGAGATTTCAGTGGAGTTGAGTGGCATGCAGAGTGGTGTCCCCTTTAAAGACCCAAGTACCTATCCTTTTGGTGTACTGGAGGAAATCTTAAGATGTCCAGTGAAACTGACAGTACAGTATGTACATATAAAGTTCTTAACATAATCTTTCACTGATTTGACTTTTTAGCCACCATTATGACTGATGATTAGCTTATAAAATCACTTCATGTACATGGTGTGTCTGTCATCCGACACACAAACTAAAGTTTCACATTTGCTGTATTTTCCTGCAAAATTTTAACATACAGCAATACATAGCAGTGGCACGACTAAGTTGTCACAATGGCGGTTCGGTGTATGTACCGGTACGTGTATCAGTTCATCCTTGCGAGTGGTCAGGGCCATAACTTCTTCGTGCCTTCAAAATAACTTGGCATAACTGTTCAAAATGATGAGTAGGTGTATAGGTCAAAGGTCACACTTAGCAATTAAAGGTCAAAATAAGGCTTGCCTGGGCCATAACTTCCTTCTGCCTTGGAACATTTCCAAATAAGTTGGCACAAATGTTCACAATGATAAGTAGGCATGCATGTCGCCCGCAAGACCCAGGTTTGTAGGTCAAAGGTCAAGGTCACACTTAGGGGTTAAAAGTAAAAAATTAGGATTGTAGACCTTGTCCGGGCTATAATTTCTTTGTGCCCGGGAACATTTCCAAATAACTTGGCACAGATGTTTACAAGGTTAAGTAGGCGTATTGGTCAAGGTCAGACTTAGACGTTGAATGTCAAAAATGGGGTGGCTGAACATATTGCCATTAGAGCTCTAGTATATTATAATGAATTATTCTATGTTTTGTAAAACACTGCTTTCAAAAATCCTCGTAAGTTTTTTAATAACACACTGAGTTACAGCCTTTGTATAGACTACATCTCACTTTTGCTTACATAGGAACTTCGACCCAAGTGAGAGAAAGAACTGTTACAGATACCAGTACACAACAACTAGTTGAAGAGGACCAACCTCCAGAATTGTCTAGTGAGAAAGGTTAGATTTCATGACTTTACTAAGCATATGCTCCTTAATTTTTATAACATTACTATAAAACTCATTATATTCTATCTTTGATGTCACTTGGTTTAGTTTATACTAGTTTATTTTAGCTAGATTGTAACGAAAGTTGGTAGCTTATAGAGTCACTCTTTTGTCGGCTCCCTGAAAAAACCAGTACTGGTGTCTTATGATGAGTTACGGTTGTGACCCCAGTGGGTCTCGAACCCACATCTCCCAGGTGAGAGGCCGACGCCTTAGCCCCTACACCACCGCTTTTCTTGATGTCACTTTGCCATATAGGTGGGGGTTTTGAGTCACTACCTCAGATAAAAATCTTTGTATGTAGATCCAAAAAATACGATAAGGCACATTTGTGCTTGATACATCTCATGTCTTATTTAAGTGTGCAACATGCTCTATTTTCTACGAAGTTCACCTGATGCTTTAATTAAGAAATAATAAATACTTTACCATGCTTAGTAGTGGATTAGAGCATGGTTAGGAGTTCAGATGCATAGTAATTAGATCACGAGTCCGTTTTTTGCCCTATTTACAGTGTGGTTCTACATTTTAATGAGCATATCTGTTGCAAGGAGTCACAAGATGTAAACAGGTTGGCTTGTAGAATGGCTTCCCTCGGGGAAAAATGGGATTTTCAAAAATACTTCCTTAATATGCAGAATTAAAGATCCCATTTGTTGTCAATAACAGTGAAGATTTCTTCAGTAGAAATAGTGAAAGTTTCTGATAACAATTTATTGCACATATTAAAATAACAACCAGGAAAACACATGTACCTGGTCTAAACATTGGGGAAGTTGTAACAGCCAAAAACTAGTCATCTGTCTTGCGTGATCTAACATAGGAATTGGGCAAGCTAAATTTCTTCTTAGTCTTTATGGGGCAAAAATACGGTTTGTGTTAGAATAATGCATACATATTTCTTATACACACTAAGGCATTTTTTAACCTTCAAGATTGCTATACCCATGGAGCTTCCGGGGGCCTTCGTCCCCCTGGACCCCTGACCAAAGCTTCACCCTGGACCTGACCAGGGGCCTTGCAGCCCCTATGCCCTCAGCTTTTTTTTTCAGGATTTTTTTAAATTTCAAACTTTTAGCCATCTTTCTATTGCATAAAGCACGTAAATACAATGCCTTTAGCAAACATAATTTAATTTGGAGCACTGATATCTATATATCTATAATGAAAATCACAGAGGGGATTATGATACCCCCTGCAAAAGTATGAAGGGGATTTTGTAACACCCAGTCATTTTTCAGTGGAGGGGATTTTGATCAAGGGGATTTTGATATACACTCCTTTATTCATGTTATGTTATTTAATTTAAGCTGCCATTGTACAAGGGGTGTTGGACATTATTGACACAAAAGAAAGCATGGAAGATGCACAGAATGAAACCACACTTGGTAAGTTGCTACTTTAAGTTCACCTACAGGCTTTCAGCTCGACTTGTTGAAGAAAAAGTAGAGCTATTGCACTTGCCCCAGTGTCTGCGTCGGGGCCGCCCTTGGTTAAAGTTTTTGATAAAGTCAAATATCTCTGTTGCTATCAAAGCTATTGACTTGAAACTTAAAATAGTTATTTATAGCTACTACACCAGGAGAAACAATCCCCATAACTCTGATTTAAATTTTGACAGAATTATGCCCCTTTTTAACATAGAATTTTTGGTTAAAGTTGTTGATAAAGTCAAATATCTCTGTTACTATCAAAGCTATTGACTTGAATCTTAAAATACTTATTTACCATAAAGGTCTACACCAGGAGAAACAATCCTCATAAATCTGATTTGAATTTTGACAGAATTATGCCCCTTTTTTAAATTACAATGTTTTGTTAAATTTTTTGATAAAGTCAAATATCTCAGTTACTATCAAAGCTTTTGACTTGAAAATTAAACTACTTATTTACCATCAAAGTCTGCAACAGGAGAAACAATCCCCATAACTCTGATTTTAATTTTGACAGAATTATGCCCCTTTTTAACTTAGAATTCTTTGGTTATTATAGTTACTATTAAAGTTTTTGACTTGAAACTTAAAATAGTTATTTACTATCAGAGTCTACAACCCAGGAGACACAATTCTTAGAACTCTGTTTTATTTTGACAGAATTATGCCCCTTTTTAACTTAGAATTCTTTGGTTATTATAGTTACTATTAAAGTTTTTGACTTGAAACTTAAAATAGTTATTTACTATCAGAGTCTACACCAGGAGACACAATTCTTAGAACTCTGTTCGTATTTTGACAGAGTTATGTCCCTTTTTAACTTGAAAGTTTTTTTTACTGGCAAAGCTCTAATTCTGAGTCAAGCACTGAGAAAGGTCGAGCGTGCTGTGTTACGGACAGCTCTTGCTAAGACAGGTAATAACTTATTTCTTTGGAACACAGAAATACAAATGTTAATTTATTAATGCAAACTTTGTCTTACAAATTTTAAAAAGTAAAGAATACAAAATATGAATACTGTTTTTAGCTTATTATTTCCCATACATTTTTGTCTGAAAATAATTCTATTATCATTTCCACATATAGATTTATGTCTTAGGACCGATATGTCTGCTGTTTTACGTGATCCTTCACATCCCTGACATGAAAAGCCTGAGGAGAACTATGTCTGTGAATGAATGCATGGACTCTGTAGTAAATTACTCCGCTACTACAAGCAAATAGTGTGGCATAAATTACAAATAGGATGCAATAGAAAAGGGTTATTATATATAGATATGCAAGAAAAAATATATACCCTGAGTTTTTAGTATGGCAGGTATTATTAGTAAATCATAGTCCTTTTACCATACAGCTGTTAAATATTTGCAGAACCTGAGAATAGAGTAACAGAAGTGATGGTGGAAGCACTCCAAAGACAAAAAAACAGTAAGTAAAAACAAGTTTTATCATCATGACCATTCAACCAGTGTTTGGTGATTTAATTAATTATATACATGTGTGAAATATACATGAGTGAATTAAAGTGTTTGGAAATCATCACTTATAAAGCATGATATTTCAGGGCTGCCCTGGGCCCCAGAAAGTTGAAGCAACTATTTGAGAGAAACTGTCATATTGAAGCTGAATTGCTAAAATTTGGCCTCATTTTAATCAGATTCCTTTAGCCACTTTCAAATATCTCTAGCCACTTTGAATTTGTAACATTGAACATCTGCCAGCAATATGGTCTTTTTTGGACTTAAAAAATACATAAGTTTTCTTACTGGTCAACTTATTGTATTTCAACTACTTGTAAAAACACAAAGACCATGTGTCTCACGCAAGGTCACAGAGGTCAGAGGTAAATAAAATGAATGAAATAAATATCTTATCTGGGCAATTAGTCAGTTACTTTCCTTGCACAATTAGATTCAGAAATAACCTAGCACAAATGTTCATCATCATGAAATGATGTGTCACGCACAAAATCCCCCTGTGTTCAGACATTGATTTTATGGGGGAGACGTGTAATTTTAGCTCCTCTGATATTTAGGGGGGAAAATGAGTTATTGTCATCACATGGTTGGCATCTGTGTGGGCGTTGGCGTTGCCTGGTTAAGTTTTATGTTTAGGTCAGCCTTTTTCTAAACTATCAAAGCTATTGCTTTAAAACTTTAAAAATTTATGTTTGGTACACAGGTAAAAATTAATAAAGTGCAGGTCAATTTTTAATTTTCACGGTCCAATAATTTTTGACAAAGTTATGGCCCTTTTTATTTTTCGTACACAGGTATATAACCGTAAAATGCCTGTCAAATGAAGTTCAATTTCGAGTTTTGTCAAATAATTTTGACGGACTTATAGCCCCTTTTCAACTAAAAATTTTAAAATTTGACAAAAATTTCACTCAATAACTTATTTGGGGGGTATTTGTCATCTACTGTGACATCAGGTTATTGTGAACTCATAACAGCAGTGTGAAGTGTCTGTGTGGCGGCAGTAAAAAGTGGCTTTAGCATTTAGTTTTGAAAATTGAGTTCCGCTTAAGCCAGTGCTTGGGGGGCGTGAGCAGTGTTGCAATTTCCATTACTGTTCATGAACAGACTCAGTCAACCAAGTCTGCAATTTTTATGTTCTCCGTATTAATAATAAGTTCACATATCTGTAAATACTATATATATACACACAATTGAAACTTCACATGTCTTCTGGGGTCTTTATTTAAAGTCACTGGCCAAGGCCCATAACTCAGACCTGCATGTTAGCAGAGTTATGCCCCGTATTATACTTTTAAAAAATCAGGTTAAAGGTTGTGTGCAAGGTCATATCTCTGTTACTACTACAGGTATTAAATTGAAACTTCACACACGTCTTTTGGGTCATTATGTTAGGTCACTGGCTAAGGCCCATAACTATATGACCTGCATTTTAGCAAACATTCTGTTCTTAGAAAAAATCAGGTTAAGTTTGTGGACAAGTTTATATCTCTGTAACTACTACTGATAATTCAATTGAAACTTCACACATGTATCTGGCGTCATTATTAAGGTCATCTTCCGAAAATGTATACTATCAAAACTATGGAATAGTCAAACGCGCTGTGCTACTAACAGCTCTTGTTATTTTGAAAACTATATTTATTGTTGTTCATCTTCTTCAGTTGCAACTAATGTTATGACGGCCACTGGTAAACAGTTAAGGAAAAGAAGTGCGGCCAAGAGACAAGGTAACTTTAAACTCAAAATTTTTGCTCAGATAACAAGAACTGACAGTCTGTCACTTTCTCATCTGCCAGACTGTCAGTTGGTCTGACTGTCTGTACATGGAATCACCCAACTGTGTGTTCAATACAGTGTGTCTGGTCTGTCAGTCGGTCTGGTGTGGTCTGTCTAGTCTGGTCTATCTGTCCAGCCAGTCAGTCTGTCTATCTTGTCTATGTATCTAGTTTATGTCTATCTAGTGTGTCTGTTATGTCCTGTCTGTCTGTCTTTTGTCTGTCTTTAAAATGTTCTTCTTCTTTAGATGCAAAATTCATAGAATTATTACCTCCTGTCTAATAGCTACATCGTTCAGACATGCGTCATAATGTCCAAATCAATGTTTACTTGTTAAGGGCCACATTTTCATTTGATTTTCATGGATCTTCGTCCGATATGACTCAGAGAAAAATGATGTTTGCTTCTTAATTTTTAGCTCATCTGAGCACAAAGTGCTCAAAGGTGAACTGTTGTGATCTTCTTTTGTCAGTCGTCAGTCTGTCCTCTGTCTGTCTGTTCATATTTACCTTGTGAACTCTCTAGAGGCCACAGTTAAAGTCCAATCTTCATGAAACTTGGTGAGAATGTTTGTCTTGATAAACTCTCAGCCAGGTTTGAAAATGGGTCATGTGGAGTCAAAAACCAGGTCAAATTACAGAAAAACCTTGTGATCACTCTAGAGGACACATTTAAAGTTCAATCAACTTAAAAATTACTCAGAACATTTATATTGATGATTTCTAGGTCTAGTTCGAATCTGGGATCAAAAAGTTGGTCACAAGCTTGAATCATAGAAAATCCTTGTGAACACACTAGAGTCTGCATGTAAAGGGGAGAAAATCAAAATCCCCTTGATCAAAATCCCCTTCACTGAAAAATGACAGGGTGTTACAAAATCTCCTTCATACTTTTGCAGGGGATATCATAATCCCCTCTGTGATTTTTACTTATTTCATCAAGTTCAAATACAACCCAGTATATACAACTTAAAACTATTGCATAAAGCACGTAAATACAATGCCTTTAGCAAACATAATATAATTTGGAGCACTGATATCTATATGTCTATAATGTTAATCACAGAGGGGATTATAATACCCTCTGCAAATGTGTGAAGGGGATTTTGTAACACCCAGTCATTTTTCAGAGGAGGGGATTTTGATACACACTTCATTTGAAGTCCAATCAAGTTGAAAATTACTCAGAATATTTATCTTGATGATTTCTAGGTCAAGTTTGAATCTTGGTCATCTAGATTAAAAAATCTGCTCAAAAGCTGAAATTATAGTTGAGTCACTTGAGCGACTTAGGGCCAAAATGGCCCCCACTTGTTATAGTTAAAGTGAGTAAGTTTATTTCTATTTCAATTGATTTAACTAAAAACCTATCACAGTTGTGCTGAGATCATTGATTTACTATTTCAGGCAAGCCCCAGGAAGGTTCAAGTGAAGTAAAGTCTAAACGCCAACGTCGTGTCCAAAATCAACTTGAACAATTGGAGAAAAAGCACAGAATAGAGAAAAAATAGATCTTGTGTTAGGCAAAAAAAAATAGGACTTGTTTCTAGTCACCCAACAGACCATAATTTTTGTTGCCGTGGTGGAGGGATTATAGGAATGGTCTGCGTCCATCCGTCCTTCCGTCCGTAACAAAATCGTGTCCGGTCCATATCTCCTAAACCCCTTGAAGGATTTTCATGAAACTTGGGTCAAATGATCACCTCATCAAGACGATGTGCAGAACCCATGAGTCAGCCTTGTCGGTTCAAGGTCAGGGTCACAACTCAAGGTCAAAGGTTTGAGCCTGCCATTTTCTGTCCACTCTATATCTCATAAACCCCTTGAAGGAATTTTATAAAACTTGGGTCAAATGATCACCTCATCAAGACGATGTGCAGAACCCATGAGTCAGCCATGCCGGCTCAAGGTCAAGGTCACAACTTAGGGACAAAGGTTTTGAGCCTTCCATTTTGTGTCCGCTCTATATCTTCTAAACTCCTTGAAGGATTTTCATGAAACTTGGGTCCAATGATCACCTCATCAAGACGATGTGCAGAACCCATGGGTCAGCCTTGTCGGCTCAAAGTCAAGGTCACAACTCAAGGTCAAAGGTTTGAGCTTTCCATTTTGTGTCCGTTCTATATCTCCTAAACCCCTTGAAGGAATTTTATCAAACTTTGGTCAAATGATCACCTTATCAAGACGATATGCAGAACCCATGAGTCAGTCATTCCAGCTCAAGGTCAAGGTCTCCTAAACCCCTTGAAGGGTTTTCATCAAACTTGGGTCAAATGATCACCTCATCAAGAACTCATGAGTCAGCCATTTCAGCTCAAGGTCAAGGTCACAACTGAAGGTCAAAGGTTTCAGCTCTGTATCTCCTAAACCCCTTCAAGGATTTTCATGAAACTTGGGTCAAATGATCATCTCATCAAGACGTTTTGCAGAATTCATGAGTCAGCCATGTCAGTTCAAGGTCAAGGTCACAGCTAAAATCAAAGGTTTACCCTTTCACTATCCATAGCAGTGGCGGGGGATTTAGTCTTTCAGACTGCCTTGTTAGCAGTTTAGAAATTGACTGTCTTGAATTATTCAAAGGAAGTGTCAGTATTATGTCCAAACAGTGAAACAAATCGTGTTTCATTATCAGCTTGCTCATTATTGACTTTATGGACAATAGTTCCTGTATTTCACCATGACAGACATAATTGGCAATAGATTTCAATGTAAAAATAAAATAAAATAAAAAATTTTTTTTTTTAAATCTGACCTACAGACCATGATAATTTTACGTGACCAGAAACAAGTCTAATTTTTTTAGGCATTGCGTTAAGTATCAGTCTGATTCAATAATAATAAAATAATGATTTGTTTTAATCACTAGTCAACTTTTATTAGTATTGTGAAGTTACGGGGATTTTGTTTTTACTTAAATAAATAATGTTTTATGTACTAGTAAAGTATTTTTGCTAATCAAACTACAGATAGGTAGATTTGTTATAATTTCCTACCAGTTTAACTGGAAGGGACTAAAATGTCTGGTGTATGGTAACATTCTTTTAAAGTAAAATTATACAAAGTTCTATCACTAAACCATCAATAAAGATTATTGTTCTGTAAGTAAATTCTAAGTGTTACTGGACCTTTAAGCTTTATTTTATGTATGAACTGTGATTAGCAAAGGTACAATGTATTTTCCTTTTTGCATGTGTAAATAGCTTAGAATAAGATCTGTCAGGCTTGATCTGGGATGTGGACATGGTCATGGAGGGAATATATGTCTATGCATTTTAGTAGTATCAGTATTGGTTACACCTTACTCCATGGGGTTGGATACCATCTGTGTTCAGGTGGGCATATTTGATCAATTTAGGAAGTTATATAATGTCATAAGTCTTTGTGATAGATATGTCTCTTATAGTTCTACTTAAAAAACGACCATTTGCTTGTGTTTATTGTCATATTTATGTATTTTATTAATGAGGCATAGGGATTATATACTACAATCATAGGTTATTGGCTAATTGTACGTAAAACAATATATACACATTACTCCTTGTCGCAATACCTTTACATTGATATATAGACATGTGACCTTGACCTTAAAGATGGTTTTTTTATGCCCCGGTAGGGAGTCATATAGTGATTGCACTGTCCAGCCGTTAGTCAGTTAATTCGTCTATTACAAAAACTTGTCCGCTCAGTAACTTCTGAATGGATTAATAGATTGAATTTATTTTTGGTACACAGGTATATATATTTTTGACATAGACTCAGGCTATTGTGCAATATCTTCATCCACAATTGGAGTCATTAAACACTCCAGAGACAGCTCCAATTTCCTCAGATGTGCCCAGTTTCACAACCCAGCATCAAAATAGTTTAGCACGCTGTCTCATGTGACAGCTCTTGTTTACATTCCAATAATTTTTAGTTCAGTTTCGACTTTGGTCCAATAATTTTTGACAGAGTTATGACCCCTTTTCAACTAAAAATTTAAAAATTTGACGAACATGCCTTTTCCACCCAGTAACTTATTCGGGGGCATTTGTCATCTACTGTGACATTTATTGTTGGTACAAAGGTATGTAACCATAAAATGCAGGTCAAGTTCAATTTTGGCTTTGGTCCAATATTTTTTGACAGACTTATGGGCAGTTTTTGACAAAAATGCCTTTTCCACTCAATAACTTATTCTGCGGCATTTTTCATCTACTGTGACATTTCTTGTTCTAAGTCAAATACTTAGCATTTTTTCCATTTTTTTAACATAATTGCTTAAGTGATTTGTTTGTACTTGGATCTTTTAAAAACTTGCATAATATCACTCCTTGTCACAATACCTTTACATTGATATGTACACATATTACCTTGACCTTCAAAGTGACTTTTTTCAATGTCAGATACTTGGCAAATTTTCCAGTTTTTGAACATAATTGCTAGTAAATGATTCGTTTTTGAAACTAACATATTACTCCTTGTCACAGTACCTTCACATGTGACATTGACCTTCGAGATGACCATTTCAATGTCAGACATGTAGCAGATTTCCCAGTTTTGGACATAACTTTTCCATTTTATGAATTTTTTTCATATTCGCACATACCATTTGTACATTGATTTACAAACATTTTCCATGACTTTCAATGTGACCGCTTTCAAGGTCAACCATTTTTTTAGCTGTCCAGAGCACAAAGTGCTCAAGTAGAGCTATTGTGACCAGTCATTGTCCGGCGTCAGTCATGCGTCATGCATCAACATTTGCCTTGTGAACACTCTAGAGGCCACATTTCGAGGGTTCAACACAATAAGGGCGTATCTACATATCTTTGTGAAACTTGGTCAGAATGTTAGTCTTGATGATCTTTAGGTCGAAACAGGGTCATGTTGGATTAAAAACTAGGTTAGCTGGTCAAATTAAAGGAAAAGCTTGTGAACCCTCTAGAGGTCACAGTTGTGACCCAATATTAATGAAACTTAGTCAGAAAGTTTGGCTTGGTGATTTCTAGGTCAAGTGTGAGTCTGGGTCATGTGGGATCAAAAACTAGGTCACCTGGCCGAATGAAAGGAAAAGCATATAAACATTTCATTTGTGACTCAATCGTTACGAAACTGGGTCAGAATGTTTGTCTTAATCATTTCTAGGTCAAGTTTGAATCTGGGTCATGTGGGTTCAAAAACTAGGTCACTAGGCCAGATCAAAGGAAAACCTTTTCAACACTCTAGAGACCACAATTTAAGTTTGAAACTCATGAGAATTAGTCAGAATGTTTGTTTTGATAATCTATAGGTCAGGTTCGAATCTGGGTCATATGGGGTCAAAAACTAGGTCACTGTTCAAATCAAAGGAATAGCTTGTAAACACTCTAGAGGTCACAGTTGTAACCAAATCTTTATGAAATTAAGTCAAAATGTTTGTCTTGATGATATTTAGGCCAAGTTCAACTCTTGATCACGTGGGGTCAAAAACTAGGTCAGTAGGCCAGATCAACTCTGGTGAGCAATATATAGGGCCATCATGGCCCGCTTGTTTACTACAGGGGCATTGGTGTCAAAACACATCTTGTTCTTTTTTAAATCCTGCTATTTTCTGTTCATGTATATTGATTTTTGAGTAAATCTGATGTTCACCATGACGTACTGACTTACATCCAGGATCTGAAGCTACATCGATGAAATTTGGACCACATGTACAGTTTTGCATGACGATTTAAACTTTGACCTCGGCTAATCTTGAACTTGACATACTTCCTTGTTTTGAAAACTTTTATCAACGAAATTTGCAAATGTTTGAATTTATATAGTAAAACATGTTTGTACTTGTAAACTTGAGTGTTCAAGTGGAATTTTAGTTCAGATGTTTTTGACTTTAATAAATGTGGTACATACTATGATCATATGTGATTTTTTGTTCAGTCGTAATGTCAAGATATTTCAGGTCTTGTTAATACAATAAATGTATTAAAGAAACTGCTGTTTTGATTTGTATTCACCTTTGAATGGAACGGGTTTATGTAAACTGTTAGTCACAAAACGATTTATCTTTGTCCCCAGTACATAAGCTGTTAGATGCTACTGCTCAAAGAAGTTGTAAATGTTATACAAAGCTACTGATCAATGACAGTACACTAGTCGGTGGAGTGAAATTTGTTTACTGTTCATTTAAAGTACGCTTGCATAAGTTTGTCTCGAACTGCAATGCCTATACGGACATTCACTAAATGTCACCCTGTTTAATGTCTAACACTGGAAGCCATTTCCTGAAACCGAGTATCAGAAAGATGACTCCTGTATACCCTGTTCAAACATTGGTTGGGGGGGTCTTTTTTCCATTCTCTGTGTCAAGTAAAATTGTGTCGGTTACATATCGTCAACTACTCGGAGGATTTCAAAATAACTGCAATATTCACCGGGCAAGACATGTCCATGTTCAGAGCGAAGGGGCTAGGTACATCCGTTCAAGGTCAAAGCGCATACTAACAGAAAATAAATATATAATAAAGACATGGTGGCCCTGAATCTTTCGCCTGAGTAACTCTCCCAAAATGACAGACACATGCTGCATCTGTAGCATAGAATTTTTTTTCTATGATCTGACCTAGTGATCTTTTTCACCCATCTGACCTATATTCAAATTTTAACTAGGGTTCATCTAAACAAACATTTTGGCATATTTTCATGAAGATCCAATGAAAAATGTAGCCTCAATATTGTAAACACAAGGTTTTTCTATGATTTGACCGTATAGGCATGTCTTGGCTTAAAGGTTTTAGTGTTTGCGTAATGGGCATCTCTTGGTCTAAAAGTCGGTAAATGTGCGCGTACTTAGGACCGCTGCATTCGGAAAACATCTGGGGGGAGGGGATTTTAATAAGGATCAAACATGTGTATCTACTCCATTTCCAAATAACTTTCTGGGCTGACGTAATATATTTTGGTGCCCGAGTGTCCCTAAGCCTTTTTATGCCCCCGAAGGGAGGCATATAGTTTTTGAACCGTCTGTCAGTCTGTCCGCAATTTTCGTGTCCGGTCCATATCTTTGTCATCCATGGATAGATTTTCAAATAACTTGGCATGAATGTGTACCACAGTAAGACGACGTGTCGCGCGCAAGACCCAGGTCCGTAGCTCAAAGGTCAATGTCACACTTAGACGTTAAAGGTCATTTTTCATGATAGTGCATTCGTGTCCGGTCCATATCTTTGTCATCCATGGATGGATTTTCCAAAAACTTGGCATGAATGTGTACCACAGTAAGACGACGTGTCGCGCGCAAGACCCAGGTCCGTAGCTCAAAGGTCAAGGTCACACTTAGACGTTAAAGGCCATTTTTCATGATAGTGCATTCGTGTCTGATCCATATCTTTGTCATTACTTTTGGGAAAAAAAATCGTGGGGCAATTTCTACAAGAACATATTGATTTTTTCAAGAACGACAATTTTTAACAAAAAATTATAATTTAAAGCTAGAAACATCAAAATAAAAGAGCAAATCTAGGTAGCATTTTGATAAAATGCTCGAGTGTGTAGGGGTGTTGAAATTTACAGTATCGCAGCGCTCTTTGGCTATATCACAATTTTCAAAAGCGTTTGTAATCCTTTATATATCAGGTATCATAACTTTTGTTTGGCCCGATAGATTTGGATTAAACTTAGGGCAGGTAACAGACCTTTGTCAACTCTACCGTAAAATGTTACATTTTCTCGGCCGGGCAAAGAACTATAAAATACATATTTTTATAGCTCTTTGGGCCGGGACAATTTCGAGAACCGCTACTAGCGGTAAGGTTTGACCTCTATAGACTCCGAAAACTAACCCGATCGGGATTTCTCGACGTCGCTGGCGATGTTTCGGGGTGTTTTATGTTAGGTATTGACCCGACCCCTAACCCTGCACCACGAAAGAAATTGGCCCGCGAAAAAAAAGTTGAAAATTCTTAGGTGCCAAAATATTGAGAGATTTCAAAGTTTCAGATTTCCCGGGCATCTTTTTTAGCTTCCCCAAATATGGACATAAAATCTTCGGGAAGGTCTTAAGTTAAGTATTTTATATGCCTGAGTAGGGTACCCTTTGTACTTAAAAAGATGTAATATATAGATATTATTATTTAAATCAGGGGAGGTAATCTGATATAAAAAGAACACAGTTATCTATCTTTATTTTCAGATTTAACATGACATAAATATACTTTTTTGTGGAATGTGTCCCCTACCCCCTCACAAGTCCTTTAACTTTTGTTTTACTCGATGGATACTGTTGAAACTTAATATATGAGCCATAAGGGAAAATGTGGCACTTTTGCAGTAAGGTTAGTTTCGTAAAACTCAGTGTACGGTACTGGGGGACATATTCCACGTAAATAATTACCACCCCCCCCCCCCACCCCGCCCCGGCCGCGATAAGGTCGGGTTATGGTCCCTACCGATTGACTTTGACCCGACCCATAACCCAGCCCGCAAAAATATTTTTGCCCGCGAAAAACGAAACCTCAAAATTATGGTTAGCTATAATCCTACCTAAGTTTCATTTTTTCACTTTTCTCTGGTCAATTTTTATAGCTTTGCTAAATATGGGTATAAATAATTAGTTAAGGTCTCAAAAGTTGCGCATCCATCAGGACTCAATGGCCCATGGGGTAGCCGACCTCATATCTCAAGGTCAAGGTCAGGATCAAACATCTTTATATGGGGTTGGGGTCCTGAAATGTGTAATATGTCCCCCAATTTGCCCCTGTTGTTATATCTTTGCCATTTATAGCTCGATTTTGCTAGGGTTGGTCTTGTTGGAAAGGGCTAGACAATATATATCGATTAAAACCATATTTAGAAAGATCGGTTGAATTCTTAGGTCAGGGGAGCCGACCAAAGGGATCAAAACCCTGTTTGTATTTGAGGAGCAAAATATGAAAAATAGCTTAACTTTAAACCTTAACATTTATTGTGGAATGAGTCCCCTGCCCCTTCCCAGGTCCCATAACTTTTGTTCTACTCGATCGAAATTGTTGAAACTTAAATAGTTATAGCCCCTGATAAGGACTACCAAAAAATGTTGCATTTTCGCGACTTAGTGTACGGTAGACATTAGGGGACAAATTTCACGTAAATAATGAACCCTCCCGGGATTATGCGGGCGGGACTGGTCGGGTTATGGTCCCTTATCATTGACCTTGACACGACCCATAACTCAGCCCCCTCCACCCCCCCCCCCCCCCCCCCCCCCCCCCCAAAAAAAAATAGTCTGCGAACAATAAAAGTTCTCAAAATTAGGGGTAGCTATAAACCTACCTAAGTTTCATTTTTTTTCACTTTTCTCAGGTTAACATTTCTAGCTTCGCCAAATATGACTATAGAAAACTGGTTTAGGTCTCAAAAGTTGCGCATCCATCAGGGATCAAGGCCCCAGAGAGTAGCCGGCCTCTGAGGTCAAGGTCCAGGTCCGGAGCGAACATTTTTATATGGGGTTGGGGCCCAGAAACGTTGATTATGTCCCCCCCCACAAAAAAAAAATGAAAAAATGATGATGTAAGAAATTTTCCATTTATGGCTCGATATAGCTCAGGTTGGTCTTGTTCGAAAGGGCTTGACAATATCTATCAATTAAAACCATATTTAGGAAGATTGGTTGGCTGCTTACGTCAGGGAAGCCTGCCAAAAGGCTCAAACCCCTGGTTCTGAAGGCCAAAGTATGAAAAATAGCTTAACTTTTAACCCTAACATTTTCTTAATGCATAAATATTTTCCTTAGCAATTAACATGTGCGTAAAGGTCTATTCTAGTACTATTTTTTAAAGGTATCACACAGCCTTAAGGGTGTGCTCCTTGGGTCGGACCGGCTCTAACTTCGGTACCGTTTCGCAGTCCCTGATTTAGCGGTAAAACCTCCATTTTTGGACAGAAAATATATCAACTAAGAGCTAGGAAAGCCTGAAACTGTAGCTAGACTTCACCTCTATCGAATACAATTATTTCGAACAAAACCTGTCCGTCCGTATGTGACCTACATAGAGCACAAGTACTGTAGAACACTAAATTATTGCGTTTCTTACTGTTTTTTGGTCAAATTTCATTAATTTCAATACGCTCTAAATAATTATCGAAGAGAGATATTGACATGAAATAACTTTTATAATATAGTCTAGACCTTTGCATGAAGGAATAAAATAGTCGGGGCTCTTATCAGACAACGGCGCCGGCGGAAACGTATGCCTATATATGGGTACTTTTGCCTTCTGAAAAAGCCCGTAAACTGTTTGGTTTTTTATTTCTGGACACTTAAATACATGTTATAACGTTTAAAATGCTTTATTCGTGTAGCCTATTATAGTAGCTAAAGATTCATGTATCATAAAGGGGTTATATATTCTTCTGTCTGTGCGTATCAAAGGTCAAAAGTCATTCGGGGGTATATTTTCTTAGCTTTTGCTTGTTTTTTGTTAACTTCTGCAGGCTGTATATAAATAGAGATATTAATATCAAATAACCTATGATTTATAGCTTAGGCCTTCGGGGAAAGGACCAAAAAAATTAGTTCGGATCCGCCGATCGGTCCGTCTGAAAATTAGGCCCGAACTTGGCACCTTCTTAACGCACTTAGAGCTATTGTGGTGACTATATAAAGATGAAGGGGCGACAATGTTGGGAGAGCTCTAACTTCACAACCGGTTGTGCTAGAGCTATGGTTGAGGTACTGTTGGACAGGGCTGAGTCCCAGCTACAAGTTTGTGGTCGACTCTGGGTCCGACCCGGTCGGTCGGCGTCAGAGGTCATGGGTCAAAGTCGCCAAAAATCCCTCAACTGGCTCGACCTAGTTAGACCCAAAAACCTTTTAGCGCACCCTAATACATATTAGTGACCCCTCAGGAGCCATCCTGGTTGGACCCAAGAGTCGGCTCAGAGGTTCGAACTTGGTCTCATCAGAGGCATACAATATAAGGAATGAAGGGTCATGTTTGGGGGTCTGTTTCTTACCAACCAGATGAACTACAGGCATGGTAGAGGAACCATTGGACAGAGTAGGGTCCGCACAAGACTGGCTCGAACCCGGCCGTTCCAACAAAGAAGTCATAGATCAAAGTACTAGTACTTTTGTCTTAGTGTTTGTTATTGATCAAAGGGGCATAACACTGCCCACAATTGAGGTAGGGACTCGAACTCAAAGAGTATCTAGTAGCCAGATACCCCCCTATCCATACACGTATAGAAGTCTATCCCTTATATTGGTCTATAGGGGTAGACAACCAATGTTGGTAACTAAAATATCGCTCATTTCTAAGTATTTTCTATTGATTTAAGGCCCATAACTAAACTAAGTGTTGACCTAAGGGATTTGAAATTTAAGTATATTGTATCCCTATACCCCCTCTACAGTAACATGTATCAACCATTAGTCTAGGTGAACTACTTTGGTCTAGGGAGGTAGACAACCAATGTCTACTGGCCAAAAATCGTCCCCGGGGACGATTTGTCCGCTGTTCTTTATTGATTTAAGGGGCATAACTTAGCTAAGAGTTGACCCAAGAGTTTGAAATTTAAGTATGCTGTACCCCTATACCACTTCTACAGTTACATATATCAACCATTAGTCTAGGTAGACCACATTGGTCTATACAGGTAGACAACCAATGTCTGTTGGGTAAAAACTTTTCTGTGAAATTTGGTACATACCATTTATTAAAGTCTATGTGTGACCTCATTACTTAAGCTAGGAGAGTGGTTAGGGTCTTAAACTGTTGGTATGACATAGCCCTACATAGATATGTATTTATATCTAACATATATGTTTAAATTGTGAGTGCATATATGGTAATTCAATGAAAAACAGCCAAAAACGGTTTTTTTAGGTAAAGGTTAAGGTCATCATAGGTGACCATGACTCAGAACCGATACAAGTCTTATTTTTGAGGTTAGGGTCTGGTCATTACAGTAAAGGGTTTCACATATCTTAAAATGGTAATTTGAGTGACATACAGACCCCCTAAACTTGAGGATCAAAGTATATGAATTTTATGAAAATGCCTGTCCCTGCCCCAAGAAAATGGTTATTTATTTTGTTTTAGACAATATATATTTGTTTTAAATGCATTTTCTGTCTCAGGAATGATTATTCTACGATTGCTGTATAAAAAAAAACAGAACTTTTTTTTTTTCAAAAATGAACTTTAGGGTACCCCCTTAACACATTTTCAGACAAATTTTTGGGGTGTCTAAAAGGGGGTCATATTATACATTCTTTTCTTCGTCTTAATGAGCAGATCACGAAAACGTATAATACTTACGGTGTATCTTCATTTTTGACCCCGCCAACCCCGTGACCTACTTTCAAACTTACTCCAAAACGGCACTTTGACCAAATTTGACCGCTTATTAATATCATAAACACATTAATATAAGTATTAAAATATATAGTTCCTGAAAGGTTACCTCCCAGACTACAACCTACTTTTAATTCGATGTAAATAAAATAATAAATGAATAAAATATTAAGGGTCAAAAATGACATTTTTTTTTCGAACTTGGAAATTTTTCAACTTGATTTTTTGCTAAATAAGGGGGTCATGCTATATACCATTTTGTTTGTCTTATTGAGTAGATTACGAAAATGTGTAATATTTGGGGGTCGAACTTTATTTTTTACAACACCCGCCCTCCACCCCAGTGACCTACATTTGAGAAATGTAAAAATAGCCGTTATGACCAACTTTGACCCTGTAGGGTTACTACTTGCGTCCAAACAAGGGCAAAACGTGATACATATTCTGAAAGGGGGGACCTCTGGCTACAACATACTTTTTATTCCATGAAAATAAAATAATAAATAAATAAAGTATTAAGAGTCAAAAATGACCAAAAACAAGTGAAAACAGCATTTTTTTCCATTTTTAAGGGGCGATAATATAATGATGAGTTATCAGGCCCGATATGTTGTAGCCCTAACCTAGGTTTCCCACCTGGGTAAGTTTGATCCCTGAGGGGGCAATAAAGAAAAAGATACTAGGATTGGATAAAATATTGTGGAATATGTCCCCAAATATCATTTTCCCTAAATTGGAGTTATTGAACTTTGATACCAAACATGGTCATATACTATCATGGGACACCTAAATAGACACACTGGTGAAAACTTCACCCTTTCAATCAATAAAAAATGGTGGCCATTTAATAAAAAATGTCGAGTTACTGTGCCGTTTTTTATTATGTAACATTCAGGGGAGGTAACTATGTTGGATTGTAGAGGTTATCGCACCTTACCCCAAGAACCATAAACTTTTTTGAAAAGGGCGGATAACTTAGTTTCTAAGGCCAATAACCAAAGTCAGGGACATATTTGACACTTTTCAGGGACAAATTCCACACCCAACTATTTAACAGGGACAAATTCCACAAAAAAAGTATAACCCTAACCCTAATTAAGTTTCAAACCAATCTAATCAGTAATTATCAAGCCCATTCTTATAAATTTAATCATTCATAGAGTACCAAATACTAGTATGACATAACAATCTTTTATTAAAAACAACAGATACACTGAAACTTCATCAACAATTGTTAACAAGCAAATTAGATTAATTGTTATCCACCACTGAAATGTATTTCACTCAACATGTTCTTCATGGTCTAGTGTCTGTAATAAGGTTTACTAATAACCAATTGTGTGAAAAGTTTCAAGGTCTGGTTATATCTATATTTTCACAACAGACCTGAGAAATGACATTGCTGTGGGAAAAACTTTGTGATTAAAAGTTTGAATACAAAGAAAAAGTATTAAAATTGAAATCTGCAAGTTCTTATCAAATAACTTATTACTGATTTGAACTTTTTCTTCATTTTTTAAAACTTAAAACAAAAAATTAAACTCGAAACAGGAACAATAATTCCAGAAAAACAAATCACATGGTTACCTGCCTTATTGTAATAAGGTACCCGTTTGATATTTAACAAGGATTCCAAGTTTCAATGGATATATTTAATAGTTTTTAGAAATGTTGACAAACAAAATATTTAACCAAAAAACCTATAGGTTTTCTAAAACATATATAGTACGTCTGAAAGTAACATGTTAATCATCACTGCTGCCACCACCGTACTCCATATCTTCATCTTGGTCATCATCCTTTTCTGCCTCGTCATCTTCTTCTTCTTCTTCCTCATCATCTTCATCCTCCTCCTCCTCCTCCTCATCGTCTTTATTCTCAGACATATTGTAAGATATTTCTGATATGTACTCAGCTACCTCTTCCTTGAAGTCAGAGTAGGTGATTTCATCTACTTTTGTCATACCAACCATAGAGGAAAACTCAGAGTGTTCTTCAAATTGAATATCTATGAAAGGTTGGTAAGATAATGACAGTACTTTTAACATCATTTCTGTATGCAGACCCTCTTTAACAAGAAACGCACATTCTACTTTTGAAGCTGTTTGTATCATTTCCAACAATGAATTATGCTGAAAGTGATACCACCCAATAGTTGAATGCATTTCCTGTTTGAGCATTTCCTGCTCTTCCAATGCTCTTTTTACCATACTATAATACTGCACTGCCTGCTGCTGAACTCGATGTGGAACTGCATCACTTGTTGCATGCAGCTGCAGTCCTGTCCATATAGCTGCATCAGTATCTTTCACATCATTAAAGTGAAGTTTTACTGGTAGGCCTGTCTGATGTCCCCCTAGTTCATTATATTCAACCAGATGACCTTTGATTTTCTTGTTGGTCTGTTTCAGCTGTTTGGACAACCTAGTTGCCACTGCCTGACCTCCTAAATGATAAAAGAATATTTGTAAATGAGAGCATACTGGTTCAGAACCGGTATCCGAAAACATGTTACAGACATTTCATTGATTACTAGCAATTTCAAATCAACTTTTAAGATACACTTAACAAACAAGAGTTGTCATAAGAACAACATAGCTCGCCTGGTGAAGATGTTGATGGTATCAAAGTATTTTAAGTTTCCAGTAAATACATGTACCTTTGATATTTTTCAAAATATTGGATTTTATGAAAAAAAAAACCCAAACATTTCTCAGTTAAAAAGGGGGAAAATCTGTTCAAAGAGTTATGAAGATTGATTTCCCTGGTGGAGATGCTGAATTATGTTTCTTCGATAGTAATTCAAGATACAGCATTTAAAAAATTAAAATAAAAAATTCTAAGTTAAAAATGGGCGATAAATCTGTCAAATAATCAAAACAGAGTTATGTGGGTTGCTCTCCCTGGTATCTCTTGATAGTATTCAAGATATTGGACTTAATGAAGATTTATACATAAAGTGTTAAAGTTGAAAAAGGGGAGATAATTCTGTCAAAAATAAAAACTTAGTTACTGAGAGAGTGATTTTAACATATAATGTTTATGCCAGACAACGACTATGCCAAACGACAATTATGACACGGGGGTATAGCATAAGCTCTTCCTGGCCAGCTTAAAATGCAATAATGCTGCTGTGATAACAGCATGGGGATGTATAATAGTTAAAATTTCACATACTAGCATATTTTTTCATCAGGTCGAGGAGAAAGTGTTCACTCTGCTACTAGTCTTACTGAATTTTGAAAGATAATCTGCATGTTTGTTCTTGGCCGCCTCAACAATGTGTTTTTTCATAGGCAGCATCACCATAAAAAACCACATCATGTTAAGCCTTTTTTAGTCTTTTATTCTTTATTTGTAGGGCGCAAGAAAATTAAAAACAACACATCAGACAAAACTAAGCTATCACATAAAAGTGTGAAATGTACCCCCCCATGCACACTACTGAGTTACATTGCAATTTGACACACAAGGACAGGGGATAAAATGTGGCACAGTATGTATATAACTGTATTTACAGTATAGTAACAAAAAAACAAAGTCCCATAACTATGCAAATTTTTTATCTAAAAGAATAACATGCACCATGCACAACTAGTTTGTACTGATCACTTGTGTGAAGTTTCATTAAATTGTGTCAAGGGTTTGGTAGATTTGGCACGCACAAGATTGCATATCAGATGTATGTACATAGTATGTAACAAAAAACAAAGTCCCATAACTCTGCAAATTTTTTGTCCTGAAAGAACCTAACATGCCCCATGCACAACTACTGTTGTTACTGATTACTTGTGTGAAGTTTCATTAAATTGTGTCAAGGGGAAGAGGAGAGATGGTGCGCACAAGATTGTGTCTATGTATATAGTATAGTAACAAAAAAACAAAGTCCCATAACTCTGCAAATTTTTTTTCTAAAAGAACCTAACATGCCCCATGCACAACTACTGTTGGTACTGATCACTTGTGTGAAGTTTCATTAAATTCTGTCAAGGGGATAAGGAGAGATGGTGCGCACGGACAGACAGACAGACAGACAACCTGAAACCAGTATACCCCCCTTACAACTTTGTTGTCGGGGGGGGGGTACAATTAAAGTTTCGCAATACTAAAAAGCATCAGAAGAGCACCATGTGCAATAGACATTATCCTAATAACTGGTAACTTAATTTCTTGGCTATCATGACTGGAAATTATTAACTAGTAGAAAGGATAACCATAACCAATCTACAGGAATATCACATTTCACAGTCAGCTGATCAAGAATGATATACCTATAATGCCAATATAGATTGTCATCTCTGTCCATCTTATGAATTTTTGTTGACTCTTACATAATTTAAAGTATTCATATTTCATACTTTGATCAGATTTTAAATTGGTGTAATGTTTAAAATTACCTATTCTAACAAAACACAAAACTTAAACCGAAAGTTTCTAAATCCAACAAGCATTTTCGTTGAAAAGATAACCCCTGCCAATGATAGCTTGTTTGTAAATGAAGGCCTTTATGTTGAATGTGCAACCGTATATTGGTTCATATTTATTTTAAGTTTCATGAAATTCAACCAACTAGTTACTAAGAAATGGCTGCAGACATGGAAGTTTCATTAAATCAAGGGCAATAACTCTAAAGAATTCGACCAATGAAAAAAAAAAAAAAAAAAAAGACAGGCATCATCACCATATATTGGTTCATATTTATTTAAAGTTTCATGAAATTCTACCAAATAGTTACTGAGAAATGGCTGCAGACATGGATTTTTCATTAAATCAAGGGCAATAACTCTATGGAAAATGGATCATAGATGTCGGGGGCATAAAAATGATGGGCATCATCGCAGTATGTTGGTGCATATTTATTTTATGTTTCATGAAATTCTACCTGCTAGTTACTGAGAAATGGCAGCGGACGGAGGGAAGGACATTTTCATTAAATCAAGGGCAATAACTTGGAGAAAAATTGACCAATCCAATAAAAACAAGAGCTGTCACCAGAGCTCCAGATAAGCTGCCTATTTGCGTATTTATGCAATTAAAATTGCAGAAAACCCAATTGAATTCATATAGTTTGCGAAATGAAACGCAAGTAAAATTCCTAATACCCAATTCATAAAAAAAAAGCTTGCGTATCGCATTTTCCTTATTACTAGAACGGGTACGAAACTTTAACGCTAGATTTGACTGACTGATTATTCAGTCGGCTGATCGGTGTTATTTGGATACTTTGTAAGCAATTTTACGCCGATAAAATGTAAAAGAGTTGAAGAATAAACATTGTTGCAGCACAAACTAATTAGTGGGATATCTTGCTGTTCAACAATGACAGCTATCTGTTTGTGACGATGTAGTGTCACCAATACTGGATGATATCTTTTGGGAGAATGCATATTGTGGTGACCAGGTGATCGGGATATTGTGGATGAACTGATCTCCGACTTCATTAAAAGTGAAAAAGAAAACAACAGTATGGAACATTCATTACAATTTTAAATACATTTTTGTATTAAACATTGAAGGGCGCCATTAAAGTACTTAGCTACTTAGTCAATCCTGTTCAATGATATATACCATGTATACTGAAAGCAAAAAATACTCAATTGTTAGTGCGAGACTGGTAAAATACCCAATTGGTTTTAGCAAATACCCAATTACTTCTGAAAAGGCTGGGTAAGATATTATTTTTACCCAATTCAAATTTCGAATACCCAATTCAGACAAAAAGTGATGGGTAAATACCCATTTGCACCAAAAGCTTATCTGGAGCTCTGTGTCACTAATGGTAACAAATGCCCCTGCAGCGCCTTGACCTTTGAATACCCCCTCCCCATTTCATCAGCAGAAGATAACTAGGCGCCAAATTATACCCCTGCTTCCACCATCATGGACTAATTCATATTGAAACAAGAGCACCGCCAAGCGGGGCAATATACGCCCGAAGGGTTACATCAGAGGATGGGAGTAAAATTTCAAGAACTTGACTGTTGAAGCCTAAAGGACAGGAACAACAAAAAGAAAAACTTCCAAAAATAAAAATTCTAAGTCCAAAAAAAAATTCTTACCATGTAAAGTTATGTCAAAATACATCTAAAAATTGGATGTACCATCCATGTTGTACCATAGAAAAGTGGTCTCAGTTTTTCCCTACTGCCAATAATAAAAAAGTTTCAAAATAAGCTATTTATAGTAACAAAAAAAGGGAAGTAATTCACAAAAAATTTTGTGGGAGAACAAAAAGGGATCTGCCAAATAAAAATAAGAGCACTGCAATGCCTAGCAATATACACAAAGCAAAGTCATATATGACCTTTGACCCCTAAGTGTGACCTTGACCTTGAAGCGAGTCATCCAAAACATGAGCTCTGCACGTCGCCTCAGTGTGGTGAACATTTGTGCCAAGTTTCTTTGAAATCCTTCAAGCAGTTCAAGAGTTACAGAGCGGACACAGCAAAGTCATATATGACCTTTCACTCCTAAGTGTGACCTTGACCTTGAAGCTAGTCATCCAAAACAAGCGCTCTGCATGTCGTCTCAGTATGGTGAACATATGTGCCAAGTTTCTTTGAAATCCTTCAAGCAGTTCAAGAGTTACAGAGCAGACACGAAACACACTCATATGACCTTTGACCCCTAAGTGTAACCTTGACCTTGAAATGAGACATCCAAAACATGCGCTCTGCACGTCATCTCAGTGTGGTGAACATTTGTGCCAAGTTTCTTTGAAATCCTTCAAGCAGTTCAAGAGTTACAGAGCGGACACAGCAAAGTCATATATGACCTTTCACTCCTAAGTGTGACCTTGACCTTGAAGCTAGTCATCCAAAACAAGCGCTCTGCATGTCGTCTCAGTATGGTGAACATATGTGCCAAGTTTCTTTGAAATCCTTCAAGCAGTTCAAGAGTTACAGAGCAGACACGAAACACACTCATATGACCTTTGACCCCTAAGTGTAACCTTGACCTTGAAATGAGACATCCAAAACATGCGCTCTGCACGTCATCTCAGTATGGTGAACATTTGTGTCAAGTTTCTTTGAAATCCTTCAAGGGGTTCAAGAGTTACAGAGAGGACACGAAATTGCTAACGGACGGACGGACAGACGGACACTGAGACCATAACATAATACGTCCCTTCGGGCGTGTAATAAAAAGTACCAATGGAGACAATGTTCAGTATATACAAGGGTCATCTAACATATAATATAATGGTGAATGTTTACACATAAAATCCACACACACGTCTCATGCTTTGAATTTTGTCTCCATGGAAACAATGTTCTTGCTAAGATACCTTTAATATGGTACCACATAAAAATTTGACTCATTTTTACCTTTGTCCTCTAAGTGACCTTGACCTTGGTGCTAGGGACCCGGCGTCATATGCGCGACACACTGACTCCTGATGGTGAACTTTAGTCAATAGTGCATAGTTTTTTTTCAGAACCCCCTTTATGCACAAGAAGTTATGGCCCGGACATAATAAATGGACCCTATTTTTGACCTTTAACATCTAAGTGTGACCCTGACCCTGGAACCTACACATTGTCGCATGATGGAGAACATTTGTGCCAAGTTATTTCCGAATCTCTTCATGTATTAAGAAGTTATTACCCGGACACAAAGAATAGACCTTTGAACTCTGTGACCTTGGAACTAGGGACCTGGGTTTTGTGTGTGACTCATGATGGCGAACATTTGTGCCATGTTATTTCCAAATCACTTCATGCAAGACAAAGCTATGGAGCGGACATGACCGGACAGACACATTAACTTCGTTTAGCGAGGGTATGAAAAGTGGGATAATTCAGGAGAAATGCTTCATAGATTTATGAGACTAGATGGTAGGACACTCTGTACTCACCCTAATACCAAGGATAAAGTTTCAACCTATTATCTGCAGTAGTATTGGAGATATTAACTTCCACACAAAACTTGAACCAAAGCATTACACCAATAGCGGCACTTGGGTGAGTAGGATAGCTCTCCTTATTATTCGAATAGTGGAGCTAAAAAGTGTGTTTTACCTTCTATGCTTTTGTCTTTCATTACCAGATCTCATAGAGCTGAAAGCCAATCTGAAAGTAAAGAGTGAAAATATAATGTGGACAATACAGAAGATTCTATACATGGGAAATTATCATTCCTTCTATATTTTTTTAAAGAGATTTCACAGAGCAGCATATTCATTCCTTCAATGCAGGTAGGTCACAGTCAACTCTTTGTTTGTTCAAGAAATAGCCCATTTAAATCATTCGAAGTCCAAATTAGGTCACGGTCAAGATCAAGCTGAGGTTGGGTGATATGAGTGGATAGGAATGGTCATAGGCAACAACTGTATAAGTATCCAAGTGTTCTAGTAAGCGGTGTTGGTGCTAGACGAAACAGTAAAATCTACTTAACCTTGTACAGATGGAATCACAGACGGACAGGACGATCACTATATACCTCCCGCAGCATAAGAAACATAGTGCCCGTGTGCAGATTCGCTATTTTTTTTTTTTACAGTCAGAATACCTTACCCATACCTCAACTCTGTTGAGCATTTTGTTTGGCTGAATAAGGCAAGCAATTAGATGGCGTGACGTCCAAAACATGCATGAATTGCAGCATGTAGTAAACGCTTGTAAGACCATTAATAATTTCTATGCAAAGTGTTTAGCTGTAGTGTGTGTGCGCGGTGAGATGGCTACACTCATTATTAAATCAATAAAATGTTGCATTAATTGAATCAAAAGTTAACCAGAGCTATCACTAAAGGTGATGAATGTACCCCCCGCATGCACTGACACAGTACATTGCAATTTGACGCACACAGGATTGCATAATTATGTGGACTGTATGTATATAGACTGTTTGTATACAGTATAGTAACAAACAAGGAGCTGCATTCAATAAATGCTTGATGTCCCCGGTGGCATCCTTGTTGATACAAAGCAGCCTAAGTCCAAAACGAGGTCAAGTTCAAGGTCAAGGTCAAACTGAGGTCAGGTGATGTCTGAAGATGAGGAATGGTCACAGGATACATCTGCATTAGTATCAAGTCTCTAGTTAAGGGTATTGATGATAGACGAAACGTGTCCACTTTTATTAACCTCGTACGGATGGATGAACAGACGCACGGACGGACAGGACAATCACTATATGCCTCCCGCATCAGTAGATGTCGGGGGCATAAAAACAAAGTCTCATAACTATGCAGAATATTTATCTAAAAGAACGTAACATGCATCATGCACAACTAGGGTTGGTACTGATCACTTGTGTGAAGTTTCATTAAATTCTGTGCAAGGGTTCGTAAGATTAGGCGCACACAAGATTGCATATGCAGACTGTATGTACATAGTATGTTAACAAGAAACAAAGTCCCATAACTCTGCAATTTTTGTTGTTGAAAGAACCCAACATGCCCCATGCACAACTACTGTTGTTACTGATCACTTGTGTGAAGTTTCATTAAACTGTGTCAAGGGGATGAGGAGAGATGGTGCGCACAAGATTGTGTCTATGTATATAGTAACAAAAAACAAAGTCCTGTAACTCTGCAATTTTTTTTTTTGAAAGAACCTAACATGCCCCATGCACAACTACTTTTGGTACTGATCGTTTAATTGTGTCAGGGGGGATGAGGAGAGATGGTGCGCACAAGACTGTGTCTACGGACAGACAAGCTGAAACCAGTATACTCTCCCCCCCCCCCACTAACAACTTTGTTGTCGGGGGGGGATACAAAAATATGATGAAACATTATGGTTGCTATACAGTTGTTTTACATTAATAAACCTTATTCTGTCATTTCAAAGTGTTTCTTTTTAACCCGTATCACAGCGAAATGTTTGCGATTTTTTGTACAATAGGGTTATGTTAAAAATTATCTAATTTTGCAAGAGTGCATGAAACAAATTTCTTGGAATTTTACCACATTATTACAAATACCCACATGCAGCAATCCTGCAAATTTCATGTAAATTATGCATTTTATTCTGAAGATATCTGCATATACATGCAAAAGGGCTTTGGAAATTCCGTTAAGTGCATCAATGCAGACAGCGTGAATGTCAGTCAGTACAGAGTAAAAGATTTAAGTTACCTTTGGACATTCATATCATCAAGTGCAACACAGTACTGTTCTTCCGGGGTTAAGTCAAAGGGTCCTGAAGGAAAAAAACACATTTGGCTGTATTAAATGAGACAAAAAGTCATGATCAAACAGTATGTTGGCACTGTTCACAATAATATTACTTTTGTACAACACATGTACATGTATATCAATGAAATTCCAATGTTATAAAGTAAGTACGATAAATGAAGAAATCCGCTAAATTAAGAATTCCGCTGACAATCCAATAATCACTGTCAGTTAAAGAGATACATGTACTAATGCGGATCCACATGCAACTTTGAACTTGAAAGAAGGAAATAGAAGGTGCATTTAAATCTATGACAAAAGCGACATCTTTTAAGACAGCTTTTTCCAGTAATCCTTATCTTATGTTATCTTAATTAACCAATATGGATTTTCCTTGAACATTACCTGCTATTTATAATATTTTCACATACAACTTATTGTGCCGAGTTTCCATACGAATATCTTTTAAGCAGGTTTTAACAGCTATTTCTTTCACATAACTCATAGAACCCATATTCAGGCATTATGCGACAAAAACCAGTGATAGTGACATCATGTATTTATTGCATAATAATGACACGAAAACAAGACAAAAATACAATGTCTTTTGAAGTATTAAGAGTTAGTTTTACGACATAGGACTACATCAAAGGTCTATGTTTCACATTTGAGTTACTTTGTAACATGTTCATTGTTGCTATGGAGACAGATTTTGGGCATATAGTCACAAAAATGATAGTTTTCTGTTGTTGTTTTTTTTATTTATTTATATTTTTTTTTATAAAAACTGCTGTTTCCAAAATATGTTGCAAAAAATTGAAATTTTTAAGTAAAGAAATGAAACTGAAAAATATATCTTAAACATGACAGTATTTTGATTATCCAGAATAATGAAATAGGCCTAAATAAGATTGTAATGAAGTTAACATAGGTGACGTTGTATAACGTTTTAATGATGTTCATTACGTCACAAACATAAACTGGTTATACCTGGTTGGCCAAAACCTGTATAACTTTGTGAATAATTGAGATTTCTTACTCAAATTTTCATGATTTATTGATGGTAAGGCAGTGTGTGCTCAATTTTCTTGTATGCATATATTTGTAATTATATTTAAATGTGTGCCTATTTACTTGATTCTATATCAATTTTTTTTCTAAATTCATTACGGTAATAAGTAATAAAAGCTTTACCATTATCTGACCCCGTTGAAGACTGTCTTGAGCATACGTCTTTTTCATCTTCCAACCATTTTCGGACAACTTCATCATCAACTCCTTTAGGATATATAAAATAAAAACATTTAAAAATTAAACTTACTTATTACTACTGAAATATGCAGGATAAGAAACACTTTTTCTCTGTCAGACTGATAAGACATAGTAACAGTAACCCATTCAATGAATTAATTTGTGCAGGCATCAAATTTTCATGTATTCATGCACAATAACAGATGATGAAGATCCTAAGAAAAATGCAGCTTCTGTTGCATACACAAGGATTTTATACAAGTTGACCTAGCAACCAACTTTTTTTACCCCAGATGACCCATATTCAAACTTGACCTAGAATTCATCTTGACATTCTGACCAATTTTCATGACGATCCCAAAAAGAGTTGTGGTCGCTACCAAGGCATGAACCCACGAACCGCCATCAGTGAGAGGTTTCTGAGATCACAAGTCTACGACTATTTCCCCTACATCACAGACCTGGGCGAAGATTTCAAAGAACATGTTTTAAATGTGTGAATGAACATAATATACTAGTACTAGCACCTACCAGTGTAAGATTCTAGCTGTTTGTTCAGGGCCTCTACACTCTTCTTTTCCATATCAATAGCTCTCTCTAGTTTCTCAGGCAAGCTTTTCACTGAAATATCATTCTCATGTTGTTATACTTAATTTTGCTATAATTAACCTACACAAAAGAAAAACAAAATACATGTACATTGAACCGTGAATGTACTTTGCCTTTTGGAACATTCCTTGAAGGTGTGCTATAAATTAAGACATTACAACTTAAGTTTAGTGTATCATACATCAAATGTTCGAATCCGAAATTTCTTTTTCTTTAATTCAATCTTTTTTTGTACCATTAAACAGGCAGGAAAAAAATGCCAGTAAATGAAAAGATTTTTTAAACAATATTTTATTGTATCGAAATTACAGATTTCAATAAATTATTAACTAAAAGAAAAAGATCCCTAAAGTATAGTTTAAACATAATTTATTTTAGCTCGGTTGTGAGGAAAGCTTGTAGCTTATCAAGTCACTCTTGAGTCTGCTTGCTGGAAAAACCATTACTGGTGTCTTTTGATCAGCACCTGTTGGGGTTCAAACCCTCACCCTGAGCAGTAAACAACATCCCCTATACCACTGCTCCCCTTAATTAAATAATCATTTTTTATCAAAAGAAGTTAAATCATATTTAACATTTAATCTCCTGAAATAGGCAGGTGTGGGAATCAAACCAACGCTGAAAAAATGACATCCAGTGTAACAGTTCAAATTTACACCCATAATTATATTATCCATTGAGCTAGTATTGCATTATCTGTCATGACTGTCCAATATATTGAACATGTTTACTTGTTTGCTCAATAATTTGTCAGAGGATATCCAAAATCCTTCTCCTCTAAAGGACTTAGGTGATATTTGATCCGTCAGACTATGTTGTTTTGCAATACTAACTTGTGGCTTTTGTTGCCAATTTTTTTTTGTCATTTTGTTGTTAAGTTCTTGTGATATTTCAAATGGTCTTAAGAAAGTATTATGTTTCAGATTCTTAAATAATGCTCACCAAGTTTATTACGTATCCGTCTTCCATAGTGCAGGAGGCAATCTACAAGAAGGTCAATACGATTTTCAGGGGTCATCTCTTTTGTTATTTTTGAAAACTTGCCTAGATATGACCATAACCGTTCCATACACTCCCCATCAGTTAACCCTAGGCCGTTCACTCTCCTGGGGCTATAAAGCACCTGAAAAGCAAACAAGAAATGTGGCAATAAAAATCCTCTTCATCCATAAGCAGGCATAGGGCTTCCACTACTGTCCTTCATCTGCTTCTGTCTTGTGCTTTGTGCTTAGCTTTCATAAATTTCCCTGACGTTTCAAGTGTGTTCGGCTCTCAAAATTTATTGTATCTTTTACAGTGTCAGACATCTTTTATACTTTTTTATAATGTTTGGGCATACTTCTGAGTTTAGTGAAGATTATACTAAACAAGAGCACTGCCCACTGGTGCTGGACACTTGATTTTCTCGTACTTGATAGTAAAGTGGAAGCAGTTTGAGAAATTTATATTAAAGTTGAAAATGGGCAATAATTCCATCAAAATCCTTGACAGAGTTACCTCCTCTTATCTACAGAATGCGGTCATCACTGTGATCAAGAATGTTGAGTTTAAAGTTAATAACAACTCTTACAGATCTGGAAAATTTGACCTAAAGTGAAAATTCTTAAGTTGAAAAGTATATTGAGTTTCAAATAAATATCTTTGATAGTTATTGAGAATTTTAATTCATTTTGCCTTGTTGTAATGGATTACCCTTTTGATAGTTAACAAGTATTGAATGTTTAAAAAAACCCTTAAAAACAGGGTCAGGTTATGGCAAACATATGAGCCGCACCACAAGAAAACCAACATAGTGCGTTTACATCTGCGCAGTCTGGTCAGGATTCATGCTGTTCGCTTTCAAACCCTATTGGAATTAGAGAAACTGTTAGCAAACAGCATGGATCCTGACCAGACTGTACGGATGCACATACTGGTCCGGATCCATGCTGGTCGCAAACGCACTATGTTGGTTTTTTCTTGGGGCGCCTCATATTTTTTAATGTGACCCAAACAAAATCCGAAGTACAAGTATTCCAACCTATACATGCATTTTCTAGAAAAAGGTTTTATGAACATTACCTGACATTCCATTTTGTGGCCGTATGCATGAAACACTGGTATGGCAAATTCCACTTGCTGTATGATATCTGTGCGGCCATGAATCTGAATTATACAAGAGGGTCATGAAGGCACTTATAGTAATGCAGTTAAATACATTTTTACAGGAGCGCCACCAAACTGTACATAATACGTCTGAGGCATTTTTTTTGTTTTCAGCTAGACATGTCTGTGAATCCCCCTAGCACACCAGAAGGGTCAATGTTGATCATCACTGCTAGTTTGAAGAAAATCTGTGTTATAATGAATATAGAGTTGAGATGACAAAATTTCTCTATCAAAAATAATCAAGGGCTATAATTCAGGAAAAAAGGTCACAATTTCAAGTCTGTCTTATAATGAATGAGGAGTTGAGGTGACAAAGTCCAAGCACTGGACTGATGGGACACCACTCCCATAATACAATCCTATTTACATTGGGCATATACAATGGGTGTATAAAGTTTGTTGCTATATGATTTGACACCTGGGGCTGATTTGACACTACCCCATTAGGTTATGCTATAGTCCGTGCATTGTATTTGCAGTTTTTTTTTTAATTTTTTACTTTTTTCATATATTTAGCTCAGTGCCTTGCAGTTTCAGAGAAAAAGATTTCTGCAGTTCTTACTATACAAGTCTATGTAAAACCATTTGATATGATATAAAGATCAAAGAATGGACTGAACTCAATTAGGAAATAAAATCATTTCAAATTAACAAGTATTGGACTGACTGACATTAAACTTACTAGTAAGTGACGCTTCAGACTGCATGCTATATCATACATTATACAGATTTTGTCATCACTTCCACATTCTTCCATCAATTTCTGCAGTAGGAAGATGGAGTAGCATAATCTGAAAAAGTGCACAAATGGAATTGCCAGTTAAAGTTACATTGCTCCCAACTGACTTGGTTAAAATTTCTTGGTGCTAAAACGTATCACATCAGTCGTTTCGTAAAGAAACAAAGAGCAAATAACCTTTTTGTAGTAGAACGTGATTAACAAACAAAACAAGATCTGGTTTAAAACCATACCCAAGCTGAAGTTTAATTGCCAGTAGAACATACTGAGACCTACTGAGACAGAGTCCACAGTAATAGATCACATAAACTTACAAAATGGTTGTCATTAAATAATGTTACCTAATAAAAGTAAAGATTAATTTCTGGCCTTTTTTGAAGAAAATATCAAATTGTATCCACAAACGTCAAGATGTTGCCTCATTTTAATAATAGTTTTGTCACCACTCTGATTATAATAGTGTTGCATACTTTGTCAACAGTAGCAATATGCTGAGTAAGCCCTGCAGGGTAACCGGTTGTGTTCATTTAAAAAATTAAATACTCAGTAAAACAGCTGGTGTGTACCTTTCGCCATGCTTCAAACTAAAGAAGTACTTCGGATATTCGTGTCTACATGCACTTCCAAACACAGCTGTCTCCGAAAGTTTCTTATTCTTGTTCTTGGCACGGATATTACTACCAGCTTGAAATTCAGAGCATCCCTAGAATAATATATGAACATTTCAGTAAACATTTAGATATAATTACATGTAATTGCAAATCTATGATCTGAAATGCTGAAAATATTCAGGTTTCACATTGGCAATGTCAAATAACCAAATACAATCTTTCAATCAGTAAACAAAAGAGTCAGTTGACCCTTAATCGCTCACCTGTTTAACTGCTTTTCTAGTTAATGTGAAAGTTTCTTGCTACATAACTCTATGTAAATCAATGTGATCCAAGGGCGGGTCAGTATGACCATTGGGTCATGATTTGAACAAACTAGGTAGAGGTCCTGTATGTGATGGTACCTACCAAACATAAAAGCTGGGTTGCCTGCAACTAAGACAAGCCAAATTCCCTGACTTTTCCTTACCAAATTAAGTTTTTCACCAACCAAAACTATTGAAATTTATCAAGCAGTCTTCCACACAGTCTGTTCATTATTGCCGATATAAATAATTTTATCAATAAAAAGGACTGGCCCTCACCTTTAGGTTAAACAATTATTTTGCATAAAAATTAGTACATTTTTGTATTTTGGCATATTATTTACATCAAAACATAATATTTTGTATTTAAATGTGTTTTAAAAAGCAAGATCAAGGAAGATCAATATAATGGAGTTGGTGCTGGGACTCGAACCCACGGACACATGAAACAGTCATCAACACAAAATTATAGCCAGTGTTGTTAACCACTGCTTTACAGAGGCATGTGTAATCACACGGGTAAATTTAGGATTATAAACGTATCAAGCTCTTCAACGGAGGAAGAACACTTTTTGTATCTATACCGTCACTGTCAGTATAGAAATTGGATTGTGAAAAAAGCAAAAACATATTTTTTCTGATGTTTTTCTAATGTGCCAATTTCTTAGTTTCAAAGCCCTCTTAACAAATACAACAAATATTTCCATGTTTATCAAATTTTCTTTTTTTGTAACCTGATTATGATGTGAGAACTAGTCCCTTAAAATAGGCATAAAAACAGAACTGCATGTAGAAGAGTTTGAATTTATTGGTGTATCACATTCTTCCCAAAAATAGCGCCTTGACCTATGGTGATTTGTTGGGGTTTGGGTCCTCCCCCCACGATAAAATTTTGAAATCTATTATTGAAAATGGTGAAATCAGATGCCTTTAAAGTATTACTTTAACAATAATTTTCCCAGACTTTTCACTGATTTTTGTGAAATTTCATTTATCACTGACCAATTTTCAAAATTCCCTGACAATTCACTAACACTGAAAATAGTTCTTTCAATTATTTAAGGTCCCTGGCAACCCTGAAAAGCTCTGGGTTGTGTGATTTCAGAGGATTACACTATGTAAAACCATGTGAGCCCGGGCCGAGGCAAATATGGCCCTACCATGATTTGAATAAACTTGAAAGATTTCCACTAGGTGACGGTACAAACTTAATATCAAAGCTCTGCGCTGACTGTGTGGTAGCAAAGAAGATTTGGTTAAAACCTGTCCAGTGGTTTATGAGGAGATGCCGTTTGAAGAAATTTTTGACACACACAGACAAAACGTGATCACGAAAGCTCAACTTGTGCCATGTGAGCTAAAACCATTGGCTACATCGCTGATAAGTCAATTTTGTTTCCAAAGTTCAAAACTATATTTATACATACCGAGTCAATTTTCTTTTTATCAGCATTGTAACTTTGTACAAAGTCATCAACTTCTGGCTGGTTTAAGAACACCTTGCTGTGTTTACGTTCAGTCCACTGTGTTCCTGATGATGCCTTGCGAACCAACTGGAAATCTGCATCAAAGCTGTATATTTTCGTAGTAGACTGAAAAAATACAACAAAACAAACCATTAAAGAAATCCAACATATGAAAAATATTTGCACCAACGAAATCATGTATGAATCTAGAGGGTGCAGACTGGGATTCCAGACATAACAAAAATTAAACAAGAGCTGTCAATAGGACAGCTTGCTCCACTGTTCTCAGTGCTTGCCAATAAAACTAACCTTTTGTCATCATAAACTTTAACCAATTATAGCAAAATTTCTAAGCATAAAAGAGGAATAATTCTGTGATAATAAAGGTCAGTTGCCTCGGCCAGTGACCTTACATAATGACCTCAATGACATGTGTGACGTTTCACTTCAGTTGAATATCTTTAGTAGTATTGGAAATATGAACTAGCAAACAAAAGTTTAACAAGAATTTTCTTCATATAAAAAAGGGGCATTTCTCTGCTAAAATGCAAAGTTATGGGAATAGGCGTGTGACCTAACATAAAGACCCCGAAGAGGTGTGAAATTTCAATGGAATATCTTTAGCAGTTCTTCGAATAGTCAAGCTAAAGAAGTATGTTTGTTTTTCCACTGAAAAATTTAAGCCTAACAATAGTTAATGACTCCTAGAATTTGTTTCTGCAACTGGAATCAACAGTGAAACCTCTAAGCTGACAAGGTCGGTGAATCTGTACCTGTTACAATAGCTGCTTGTAAAACATGTATTTTCTGAGGCAACATTTTGTGATTGGGAGAAGGATCAACCTGAAATTGTATCTCTAAGTGTGTAATTGACCTTGGTCCTATGAACCTGGGTCTTGCCCACAACACATCGTCTCCTGTGATTTTAATGAAACTTCTCACAGTTGTCAATAAACATATGGCCTATAATATGGTGAAATAAAATGTATAGGTCCATGTGCTTATTTTCTAGATATCTGGCTATGATTAAAGTGAACCGCCTATTTCAAGCTAATTTTAAGACATTATTTTGAATTATTTAACATGTTTTAATATCATATTTTAACTTCAGAAAGATAGCAACAGTGCCATTTCAATACATTTACTCACAGGTTGCCCTTAACTCATAAACTGATTTTCGTTTCCGTACGCCAAATCCAGGCAATATTCTACATTTTCCGGTTAAATGACGTTATGCCATCACTTCCAGTTTATATTAAGAACTACCTTAATGCATGAAAAAGTAATGGCTTGGACAAGAAAAATGGATCATATTCTTGACATCTAAATGTGACCTTGAACTTGGTGCTAATTCACTGTCTCATGATGGTGAGAATAAATATTACATGTCAATTTGTCAATAAGTATACCTCAAAACAAGCTGGACACTCTGTTCCATCATCAAGATTTTCAGCAACACTACTGGCATGCTCCGTCTTATACAGAAAATGGCGAAACTCAGATACAGACTCCAATATCAAAATCCTGTACAAGTTTTGAACCTGAAAATGAAATTTATAGGCCTAATCATTATTTTTAAAACCCAATTATAACAAGCAACTTCCATCAATTGATATCCCCTGCCCAACAGAGTGAAGTTTTGGCAAAAATTCATTGTTTATCATGGCATTTCTATATTGACTTGGATGGACAAATCATGCTATAATCCATACATTTGTGTATCTTGTGAGGAAATACTGGTGTTCAAAGTTTTGGTATCTTCACACGAAAATGACTAAAACAAGAACAGTCATTGAAGATGACAAATACCCACAAAACTGCACATTGGTACAACAGCATGCAATTTTTTATGTCATGCACTTCCCATAATAATGTGAACTTTGACGAGAATGCAGTGAAAACTGTAGAAGTAGTTCGCTCCACAAGGAAATTACAAAGTCTAAGTTGACCATCTTGCATCAAATCTAGAATTCTTTTAAGTCAGATACTGAACCTTAACATGTCAATCAATTCTGTGAAGTCTGAAGAAATGCAGCAAAAACTGTAGAAGCTGTTTGCTCCACAAGGAAATTATAAAATCTAAGATGGCCATCAGTCGGCCATCTTGCATCCTACCAAAAATGTTTTCATGTCATGCACTGCCCCTCAACATTTCAATCACTTCTGTGAAGTCTGAAGAAAATCCAGCAAAAACTGTAGAAGTAGTTCGCTCAACAAGGAAATTGCAAAATCTAAGATGCCCGCCTTTCGGCCATCCTCCATTTGATCAAAAAAAAATTCATGTCATGCTATGTCCCTGAACATATTGATCACTTTTGTGAAGTTTGAAGAAAATCGAGCAAAAACTGTAGAAGTATTTTTGTGAAAAAAATCTTAAGTTCAAGGGGATATTACTCTGGAATGCATTGATGAATACACATCAAAATATATCTTGCACATCTTTACTTGGTGGTGATAACATGTGCCAAGTTTGAATTCAATGCATTGGAAAATGAAATGGAAAATGAAAGAGTAGTTCGCACCACAAACTGCACATGTCAAACCAGACAGACCAACCGACCGACCAACATGGCGATTCCAGTAGACCCCCCACACACTTCGTTTGAGGGTATAAAGACTGTTCCAACCTTCTCCCTTTTAACTTTTTTTTTACACATTGCTCCTTTTCAGACCAACTGTGCCTTTGTTTTAGACCCAATTCTTCGATTTATCACGAAGTTCGCCATAATTTAGCTAGCTTTGTGTTGTTAAACAGCAACTAGTTTTGGATATAAACATGAATGTGTAATTATACTAACAACAAACCTGAGAATGAACATATCCTTGCGAGTGTTTTGAACAGCTGACTTTCACTGCCTCACAAAAACTTTTCACAGAAACATGGCTCTCAAGTAGTAGGGCATTTAACCAGCACAACAAATCAAAATGTATGGCTACCCTGGGGAATTTTGTAGAAGCTGGCCATAGCCGGTACCTCACCAGAGTTACAGCTTCTCTTTCACATTTACAAAATTCTACTGTTCTGTTGTGTTGTCTTCCTGCAAATAAAATAAACAAAGTATGGAAGCTTAATACACATGGGAAAAATTCTTAACCAAACACTTAAGAACCATGCAGAAAATTCTTGGTACAATTACCTCCCTTTGTAAATAACATTATTCTAAATAGTTTGATAGTGTATTTTCAACAAAAGTGACATTAAATAAAGGTGGGCAATCTTATATAATATATTGATTGTCTCGAGTTTATCAAAATAATTTGAATATAATACAAATTTTATCATTTACTATTAGTTGTAGGAAAATTTTACAAAATATATTTTATTTTTATTCCTGTTTTTTTCACCTTCCTAAAAGGGGTTTTCAATATTGGTTTAAAATTTTAAAAACCAAGATCGAACTGAAAATTCAAGTAGAAAATTGGCGAGGGAATTTAGTACACTCTCTAGCGCATGATCAAAAGAGGTTGTACATATACCATGAATTTAAACAAGACTCGCGTTTAATAAATGCAAATATGCCACCAGTGGCATGCTTGTCAAGAAATAGCCCATTTGATTCATTCTAAGTCCAAATTAGGTCAAGGTCATAGGCAGGCAACAACTATATAAGCATCTCAGTGTTCTAGTAAACCGTACCGGTACCAGACAAAAGCATAAAATCTACTTAACCTCGAACAGATAGACGGATGAACACGACAATCACTATATGCCTCTTGCATCAGTAGATACCAGGGGCATCTAAATTATTTGAATTTGGGAATCATATTAGATTACCAACCTTCAAATAAGGGTATCATGAATGATAATAATAAGCTCTACTTTCAGATGCACATCTTTCCAAAGTAATCACACTATGTGTGCCAATAATTGTGTTTCAATCTGAGTCTATCCTGTACATGTATGTATTGTGCTGTATGATTGCTTGTAAATTAGGCCATTAATAATTTTAGATTCTCATCCTTGTCTGCTCCCACATGATTCACCACAGCTTCCATAAATTTGATGAAAGTGAACTTATTAAAAAAACAAAATCTGCAAAATTAGTTGTTAGGAAGTTTTCAAGACAACTGGATGAGATTTTAATCATTTATTTACATTGGCCTTAGAAATAGACACTAAAGTAAACTAGAATGTGTCTGTAGGACATCGGGTATGCCACAATTGGTACATTATCAAAAATAAGGGGCAATAATTAAAATGTTTGCAGTCATAAGGGGGTAAAGCCTCGAAAAACATTTTATATATGAGTATATGAGTTTTATGAGCATCACAAAAAATCAACTATTTTGGCTATTTCAAGGGCCATAACTCTGTGATAAGTGCTACAATCTCAAGAATAATACCAGGTGTGCAAGTTCATAACATGATAAAGACTAATTCATGGTTACATCAATTTCTATCAAATAACTTTTGAGCTAAGGCAAGGTGTAATGTGCATTATTGACTTATTTCAGGGGCCACAACTCTGTAAATAGGTGGGGAAGCCAGACAAAATATAGAAGGTGCACAAGTTCATGTCATGATAAAAATATGCACAAGGTTTCATCAATCTATATCGAATATTTTTAGCTACATGCGACACAGGGCGAAAACTTGCACTTTTGGCTATTTCAAGGGCCATAACTCTGGAAATAGGAGGCAGAGCCTGAGCAAAAATAGGAAGTACACAAGTTCAAGTCATGATAAAGACTCATGCAAGGTTTCATTAATTTTTATCAAATACTTTTTAAGCTAGTTGCGTCACAAGGTGAAAATATGCATTTTGTAATATTTCAGGGGCAATCAATCTGGAAATAGGGAGTGTAGCCAAATTAAAATAGAAGGGGCACAAGATCATGTCATGATAAAGACATGTGCAAGGCTTTATAAAGTAAATATCCAATAGTTTTTGAGCTTGGCGTGTCATGAATTATTTTCGGACAGACGGATGGACGCACAGACAGACCAAATCTATATGCCCCCCACTGAGTTGTGGGGGTGGGGGGGGGGGGTGGAGAGGGGGAGAAAAAGATTGCAGCCAACTACACATATTGTCATTGAAAAGCACTAACCTTTACCATCTATGACAATTAATGGCTTCAAATACATTGAATCACAACGATGAAAGTAATTGTGCCAAACTGGTGTCTCCTCAGAGTAGCTAATGAAAGATACGTTCTGGAATAAATTCAAGATTGGTAATTTAACAATTTAATAACAATTTAAAAGTGAAGAACACATTGTGATAAAAATTCATCAAAATAAATTATTCAAAAAAAATTTTGAGTGATTTTGTGAAGAACTGTTCAGATGTCAATACATGTATTAAAGATCCGAGCCATCACGAACCACAGAAGATTTTTAATTTTTTACAGTCATGTTTTAAATGGTAATGTTTAACTTTTTTTTTAAACACAAGTGACCAACAGGACTGACTATGGTATTAAAGATTAGAAGCAGGTATAGTCTTGTATAACGATATTTACCTTCCATATCTCAAACATGTGCAAATGTGGATGTCCATGTCGCAAATGTAGACAGTCTTTACACAAAGACTGCCACTGCACACAGTCAACACATCTGAACATTTCAGCACACTCTTTCTGGCATTGTCCACACTGATTTTTCATCAAAACTTGCTCTTCTAGGAAAGCCTGAAGTATTGGCTTCCTTAATTCGTCCCAATCTTCTAGTCGGCCAACCTTCCTTCTGTCATACTGTGTAGGTAAATCTAAAATAAATATTAAACAACAGATGTCAAAGAAGATGACGAATGCCCCCAAATAAGCCGTTTTTGAAAGTAATTGAGCGAACAAGGCATTTTTTGTTGAACTGACCCAAGTCAAAAAGGGTTACTGTATCTCATAGTGTAGTAATAGGTGATAATTACCTGTGAAAACAACTTTGATTTAATCAGCTCAATGATATTAATCTGTTGAAACAATTAACAGTTATGTTTTTTTTTTCATTTTATATAAACATCTTGATATGAAATGACTATCAAAATAAGTAAAATACTGAATAAAATAGATAAGGGATATTAATAATATGGATAAGATATGGTTCTTAACTTCGTCTTTGAGGTAAGAATATGATAATCCACTATATATCATATATGTGGTACATAAGGTGTCCAAAGTGGTACATAAAGTGCTGGTACATAAAGTGCCACATTCACTAGGAACACAGTTTTCAGCAATTGTTTATTTTTATTTCTTTACAAATGGCATTCATTTTCAAAGGGGGACAACTTTTTCAAAATATTTTAAGTACAGGACAGTACGGCAGAACACGTAATGGTCAGGAAATGTATTGGTAACGATGTTGTTCGTTTATCAAAAATTTCTGTGTTTTGGTGATATACGCCTACAGTGTAGCCTACAGTAAACCTTAACCTTTTTTAAAATTTATATCACCAAAGTCATTTTTAGTTTCTTCCACTCTAAATTTTTATCACTACTGGTATATTCTTTCTCTTTTTGATTTTTGACGCGCAAAACGTCTACTGGGGATACGTTCCCGCAAAGGGTTTGACGTGAACGGAAGATAGATAGACCACACTGGCCACGTGACATTTTCTTACCTCCCAAACTTTCTTGTGCACATGGTCCCGGAATGCTTTGTCCTGTAGTGTCCGTACTTGAAGTGTGTCCCTGCTCTATCTTTGCTCTACCTCGCCATGGTCGCGAAACTATGTTTTTTCTCTTTTTTCCTCTTTGGTATTCGACATTCACATTATAAATTTTACGTTTCTTAGTAAAAACCATTGTTGTTGTTGTTGTTGCTGTTGTTGTTGTTGTGTTTAACCCAAATTCCAAGGGCCTTAATCCAAAGTCTGGACATCCTATTCTACGGCATTCCACGGCCCTCTCTGCGGCTCTATTTTATGGTGGCATATTTCTGCCAACCACATATCCACTTATTTATCTCGAAAATTCTCGTAAAAAATGTCACTTACGGTTTTCAGTTGTTACCTGGGAAGTTACAAAACTGCTTGTTATTCACTTAAGTATTTCAACAGTACAAAACTGCCTGTTAGTGCCCACTACTGCCATCCACATAGGCTATTCACTTGCGTTAACTAGATACTGTATCTTGATTTTTGTCAGTTAGTCAGTTATGATTGGCAATATCCCGTAATCATTCCCTATCATTACGGAACAAATGAAAATACATTTATAAAGGGGCCAAAGAGCTATAAAAATAATATATTTTAGGAAGTGGCTATTCCTACGGTCCCGTAAGAATAGCCTCACAGGCTATTCCTACGGCTCTCCCGTAAGAGTAGTGAAATAGCCCGCAGGTGGCTATTCCTACGGCTCTAAAAACAGTATTGTATGTCCATCTTGAACTGCATTGTACGGAATTAATTTAACTGGTATATTTTCGAACAAATTGTTTACTTTTCAGTAACACATCAAGAGAGAACTTTGCATGTCAATTTCCAAGAAAAAATAGTTATATATAAGGTGGTTTTGAAACGAAAAACGTATACGGGTGTTGATTTCACCCGATTCTACTGTATACGCAAATTTTAAGTGACAGGCAAAATCAAGATATAAAATTTAAAGTGATGATTTTTTAAAGAATCATTTTATATAATAAGGTTTTATTCACGAAAAATGTTTGAGAGTGATGATTTGGACAGAATTTATATGCGAAGAAATCTCAAGTGAAAGGCAAAATAAAATCTAAAGTGTTGAATACTTTTTAAAATCCTTTTAAGCTTTTATTAAGAATATATTTCTACGTGTGCATGCCAATTTTCAAGAAAAAAATACTTATACTAAAGTCTAAGTATTAATTAGAAACGAAAAGTATATACGGGTGTTGATTTTGCCAGATGGTTATCGACATGCAAAATTAAGTCATAAAGTCATAAAGATTACAGGGAGCACTTTGGTAAAAATTATTATCATTTCATTTTAAACCACAGTTTGTGGTTCCCATATCTTGCCATCTAAATTAATTGCCTTATTTTTTCAGTTCACTTGGAGATAATCGTCTTTAAGATATGTAAGTGCTATTTTGCATTGTTTTAAAGAAAAGGAAGTAATATTCAAATCACTGAACTTAGCGCAAATATCGGTTAAAAACCAATAATTACCGGTATGTTGTTAGTACCAGGTAAATAAATGGTTTATAGCGGTGGAAGAACAATTCATCAGATAATAGTTTGTACTGTTTTTCAAGGAATTTGTTTAATTTTTAAGAGTTTTACTTCAGTTTAGACCACAATTACTGCCTGTGCTTGTGAACATGTAGAAAATATTATAAGTCTTCTTATAAAACAATGCATTAGATAAGGAGTTTCACATTCTAAGTACATTTTCATATGTTTTTATTCAAAAGGGTGGTGATCAAATATTCATGCATTAAGGCTCTCATTGCCGGACAGTTACATATTGTGTGAAAATGCTTAACATAACATTGACAGGAAAATGTGTCATTTGATGGTTTTTCTAGCCTTTCTGGTACTAGAGGAAGAATCCAAGGGCTTGCCAGGCACGTAGGAAGCATTTTAGAGAGGGGGCGGGAGGCGGCGCACATTTTGAAAGTTTTTTTTAAATGGTTGTTAAAACCTCAAAAACAACTACAAAACTGCTGGACACAGCTAAAATTGACTCGTTGTCAAAAAATTGTTAAGAGAATTAACTTAATTGGTCAAATTATTGGGAGGGGTCGCTCTGGGTGTGAAACTGAAAAGTAAACAATTTGTTCGAAAATATACCAGTTGAATTAATTCAGTACAATGCAATTTTATTTATTGATTCATTTAAGTCTCATTCACATGCATACAAACATATATAAAACATAAAAACAATTTTTAAAAAGCATATGACTATTCTTGACATAGAATTATCTGAGACTGTCTTATCAAACATTAAATGACAACCGCAATACAAGGTGGACATACAAACTGTCTTTAGAGCTGTAGGAATAGCTACCTGAGGGCTATTTCACTATTCTTACGGGAGAGCCGTAGGAATAGCCTGTGAGGCTATTCTTACGGGACCGTAGGAATAGCCACTTCCTATATTTTATTACTTCTTTGAAGGGGCATAACAATTATGCAAATTTATAATTCCAAATCCTATCTATAGATAGGCATAAACCATTAGGGGTGATGGTAGATGATAAGGTGGATACACCCTGGCCCATTCATTCTGTCTAAGGGTGAGAAAAGCCAGACCGAGACTCGAACCCGAGGCCTAGGAATACGGGTCCGTCTGAGCTACCCGACCGCCTACACGTTTTCTCCCCGTTTCAATATTCAAGTTCTATACCGTGAGATAGGCCTATTTCACCATCATTATGAAATTCGAGGATTTCAGCAGGTACTTTATAAATCAAGCAATCACAGACGTCGGAGACTAACCAGTGTAATGCCGTCACGGCCCCATGTTGGGCGCCAAATGTCACAGGATAAGGAAAACGTGCAGCCAGATCTGGACTCGAACGAATATTAACTGGATATCATGAAAACTTTCACAGTAACCACTTAATTATATATAGTTATGTCAATAATTGGATGGCAGAAGTGGGCACTAACAGGCAGTTTTGTTCTGTTAACTTAATTATCTGGATAATACGCAATTTTGCCTCTTGCCAGATAATAACTGGATATGTCACATTTGTATAGAAAACTGTCTACATAAAAAAGTGGATATGTGGTTGGCAGAAATATGCCACCATACTATTTACAGCCCTTGATATGATTTTAAGAAACAAAAATATTTTTTTTGAAAACCCCGCACATCATGAAAAATTACGGCGATGAAAAATGACCAAGATTCGAACCTTGCTCTCTGACCTACCATGCCAGTGCTCTAAATTACTCATTGAGACAAGTAAAACCGCAATATAAAGTCGGCACCAAATACAGTAGACCTACGTACCGTTCAACTGCGCGCATAATGGAAGGATGCCGTATGATATACAAACCTTGTATTTTGTTAGTGCTACTAGCGCTAACAGCTATACTGTGGCATACAAAATCTGTCTTTTGTTAGTGCTACTAGCAGCCTAACAATACTAACAATTTTCTACTAGTAGCAGCTAATAAAGTACAATCGGGTGTTTCAGAATGTATCATTTTGCATTCTATCGAAATCGGCATGTTCCTATCGCATTCTGTGTAAAAATGGCGGTGTAAGAATCTAATGTTTTGAAAAGAGAAATTGAAATAAGCGAAAAGGAGTAAATTTAGCGGGTTGTATTTAGCAAACTGTAGTTTTCTTATATAAAAGTTAACACCCCCTTTTCTTTTTGTTTTTCTAAAGTAGCCATATAGTTCTTTATGGGAATATAAGTCTCTGAAAATCTGATATGCTAGAAAATGTTGAAACCCCGTTTTAAAGTGAGTGAGTTTTATATGAAATAAAAAACAGCCGGATTTAGTGGTGTTAAGCCTAGAAACGTAGTAATCCGTATCGATCCGTACCTGAGCCGTACCTTAAAATAGTAATCCGTATCAGTCCGTACCAATCCGTAAGGCTCACGTACGGATCGATACGGATTACTACGTTTGTATCCGTAGCTAGACGTAGCTATCCGCGCCGTATGTGTGACAGGGGTATAAAGGAAATGCGCAGAAAACCGTCACAGGTCTGCAATAAGCAGCGTTTTTGCTTCTATGTTTCTAAAATAGGTAGTGTCTGCTTGAAGTTTACATTTTTAGTTCCACTGCCTATACTTACTTCTAAATGCCAAATAGCTAATCATTATTGCCAAATGATAAATGCTAATGCATATTCTCTATGATCTGTATCTCTTTAAAGACCTGCCCCACGACTATTCAAATTCTATTGTGTGTATGCAAATCATGATTACAATAGGTAACAGTTAACGGCCACGCGCCATACTTTAGCACGAAAAACCACAGGTATTTTATATAGAATTTTATATAAAATAGACTATTTTTGACAGGCGCGATAATCAGCATTTTCCTGCTTTATTGGTGACAATTTAAGGTTAAAATGTAGGACTGGAGCAGGTCTTTAAGTAATGAATGTAACTTGAAAAGATATAAATAAATGTTTTATTTGTCTGATTTGAACCAATTGCTTGTTTTACGGTAATTGGAATATTGGGCCTTACATTTTATCGTAAAATGTTTTAAAAAAAGTTTTAAACAAGGACAAAGTTATGGAACGAAAGCCAAACACCATTCAAAACATGCATTTGGCCTTTGATATGTTCATCTCTTTATTTGAATAAGGACTTAGCATAATTAAGTGTTTCACTTTACACAATTAACGACCTGCATTTATAATTTGACATTTACCGCTTGATAGTCAATATTTGACATAAAACATTTATTGAATTATTAATATAAGGCAACATAATACTTTGACAATTGCTGAATGCATGAATAAAATGTACAATAAAATTAAATAAGATATCTGTTCCAAATAACAAAAGAGCAGTGATATTCATACTCCATATTCGTAAACATTTTCTGCGAAATTCTAAAATGAAATCATTTGCTGCTGTGTAGATAAGATGCGTTGCATTTCTGAGTTTATATATAGAGAGAAAAGGTTGAAGTTTTTACTTAATCATCTCAGTTCCCTGACGTAAACATATAAGAACGGTGACGTAATTATACGGTAACGTTATTGTTATTAATAAATGGCATTTCAATGGTGCAACTAGATGAGAAAAGTTCTTGGATATTTTCAAAAATGTTGAATTAATAGCAAAATTGATCATTTCGACAATTTGTTCGAAAATATTGTTACTTTTTTTTTTAAATTTTCAACTCTAAAATTCTCGTTCAAGCCAGGTGCGTATGATTAAAGCCATGAACATTTTCTGGATTTCGGACGTTTTGGTGTTAATGCTTCTTTGTCAGAAAAGTTTTGCATTTACTTATACCAGCAAAGATGGTGTCAAATTGAGCTATAACTTTAGATTCAAACAATCGTGCCGTGGTGAAAAGGATAGAATTAGCATATTGCCAGGAATTGCACTTCCGGAATGTGTAAAAGAATGCGGTATGCGTCTGAATTGCAGAGCTCTAAATTATAAAAGACGGTACAACGCTTGCTATCTTTATTCGTCGGAAGAAAAAGAAGACGACAGAAGTAAAGAAAGTTGCGTTGAGGTCAAGGCATCAGATATTAAAATTATAGAGGTAATTTTTTAGTATTTTAGGGTACATGTATAAGAATAATATAAACAAACATAATAGCATTTTAACAGACTGAATTTCAAAGCTCAATGTGTACGTCTATACGTCTGTACGTTATGGCAACCTTTCTATGAGCCGCGCCGTGGGAAAACCAACATAGTGGCTTTGAGACCAGCATAGATCCAGACCAGCCTGCGCATCCGCGCAGTCTGGTCAGGATCCGTGCTGTTCACTTTCAAAGCCTATTGCAATTAGAGAAACCGTTAGCGAACAGCATGGATTCTGACCAGACTGCGCGGATGCGCATGCTGGTCTGGATCAATGCTGGTCGCAAATGCACTATGTTGGTTTTCTCATGGCGCGGCTCATATATTGTACCAAGAAAAAGCGTCTAGTGAGAACACGTAAGATTTAAGATTGAGCTTTTGCGGACATGTTTTAAACGCTACGTGAGACTGACCTGTACAGACGTGTTTTAAATGTTGACATCTTGAACCCTTACTTGTGTGTAATAGCAGCATAATGAAAATTACCTGGGTGCACCCTTTTTTGAGAATTCCTAAATGCTTCTATTTTAATATTCGTAATACAGGGTGGTTGAACAACGTAACTTTCCGGTATCGCACAAACGTGGAAAATCGCTTGATTCACGTAACATTTCTGCTTATAAAGTATTTATTACTTGATAGATTTTAGTAAAATTAAAAAGCGTCGAGCACGGGAAATGCGACAAATGCTGATAATTTCTGAAACACCTCGCCCAAATATTTTTATCGGACCAAATGCATATGTAACGTACACATTGCATTTTGGGTGAAGCATTTGAAGAAGGTATTGATAAAGTCTGGCAGACGTTTTGTGCCGAGGAAATTTTTCTGCCTTCGACGCTTTTTATGTTGTTAAAATTTATCCAGTAACAGCAAACACAAATGTTGCATGAATGGAGCGATTTTCCTCATGTGTAGGATACCGAAGTCAAGTAAGCTCGCCATGCTGTGATAGATTTCCGACTTTCAGCATTGATAATTCACAATTGTAAGAAATGTTGTTGTTTTTTTAATTAACAATCTTAGATACGTGGTAAATTAACTATGATATATCTTATTTGAGCCGCTCCATGGCAAAACCAACATAGTGCATTTGTGACCAGCATGGATCCAGACCAGCCTGTGCATCTGTTCGCCAACGGTTTCTCAAATTGCAATAGGATTTGAAAGCGAACAGCATGGATCCTAACTACAAAAGCGCAGGTTGGTCGGAATTTTCCGTGCAGTTTGGTCTGGATCCATGCTGGTCGCAAATGTACTATATTGGTTTTCTCATGGTGCGGCTCATTTAATAAAAGGTTGCTTTCATGAGGATGTGAGGTTTTGAAAACCATATTAAACTATGGGATAAGTTGAGTTGACTTTAAAAAACACTTGCGGTATCTAGAATATAAGTAGATCGATCATTCATCAAATGATATCAAAATACTGAAAGACTGCATACTTACTGGATGGCTTGCCGTTCAATATACCAAAACTATTTGCCCAACGTCAAGATTATTACATGACATCAGAAATAAATTTCAAGGATCAGCAAACTTTTGTTATTTACAGACAAGTCAATAGTATAAACTATGGAACGTCGATTTATATAAAGATTCAATGTTTCCCAGGAGATTACTGAAATATAATGATTTATTATGTCCTGATTAACTCACTATTCTAAACATAAGCCTAAAATCTAGGAGATATACTCAAAATATACTCTTATATCAAACAATGAAAACAAAGCATAGGCGGTAGAGGTCTCTTTATTGTAAGGGACGACCACTTTGTAGGTGACTGACAGGAGACGACTGTCAGCCACGCTAAACAACCGTTTAACAAGAAAAAAAATATGTTTATGAAATACAAAAATAGAAAAATTAAAAATGAACTTATTGAATAAAATAAAAACAACGAATCAAAAATTTGACTTATATTGAAATATTTGGAAAAACAACATTTAAATCGAAAATGATTTTTTTTGTACTGTGATAACTCTAATACATACAATATATTGTTATTATCATCATCATTATTATCATTATATCAGATTTATATACATGTACTGAACTTAAGGGCATATCTTGCAAGTATAAAGGTTTGGTGAATACGTCTTTTTTCTTGTTTTCTCAGAAACCTGGCGACGCTTGTACTGCAGACAAGACACCCGACTCTGGCGAACAGTCGTGTAATAAATACACAGGTATATAGTTTACTTTTTCATCCTCTGAACACTCTATCTTTCCGGTAAATAAGCATATACTTATTTATATGATTGTCTTTTTTTCGATGTAAGAATCCCTGTATATAGTATTGTGATGTCTTCTTTTGAACCTTCACAACGTTGCAAGTCTTTCAAAATCAATATAAGTCTTTTAACTTTGACGCCAACATTGAGACGAGCTGTGAGAGAAAAGCGGCGTTTCTGAAATGTTTAAACTGTACAAGATATTGAAATTAAAATTATGTTCTGTTTTTCAATTGTCTCTTGATCTCGACGTACTTTGAAAACCTATGTTAAACTTAGGTGACTGATACACATGTTTTCAAGTCAGAGGACGTTGTCTTATATTTGCAAACTCGTCCAGCAAGTCATCTTTATTGTAAAAGTGAAAAATGCTAAAAATAAAAAGCATAAAAGTTTCCGACCTTCAGAGATAATGCACGCAGTAAATATAAAACAAATACTTAACTGATATCGTATTGATAAATTGTTTCATCCGACAACCTGTCTTCTTCGACATTTGCACTTGGTGCCTATCGATGTCGGTTTATACAGGTTCTCGTGGAAAGTGACTTTTCTCTTTTTCTGCACAATGCATGTACAATGAACTATCATTAAATGGTAAGATTATAGGAAACATGAACGGTTGGTGACAGCATAAATATAAATATAATTTATTTTCTCCTTTTATTCAGAATGCATGTGTAATTAACCAAAATTAAATGGTAAGATTATAGGAAACAGGAACGGTGTTGGTGACAGCATAAATATAAATGTAATTTATTTTCTCCATTTATTCAGAATGCATGTGTAATTAACCAAAATTAAATGGTAAGATAATAGGAAACTTGAACGGTGTTGGTGACAGCATAAATATAAATGTGATTTTTTCTCTTTATCTTCAGAATGCAAGTTCAATGAACCACCATTAAATGGTAAGATTGTAGGAAACATGAACCGTGTTGGTGACCGCATACAATATAAATGTGATTTCGGATATGAGGTACCAAAAGAATCTGAATATGCCGTTTGTCAACCTAACGGAAATTGGAGTGTGATCGTCGACGCATGCACAAAAAGTACGTAACCATGATGGTGGCAATTTTCTGCCGACCATATATTCGCTGAAAATAAATCAAGATAAATTATCATTTAACATAAGTGAATGTGTTGGTGGCAGTAACAGAAAGGGAAACTACCCGTTCTCGAAATAATTTTTTGGTTTTTTACTACTTCCCGAACGGGGATCTTGTTACTTAATATAGACCAGAAAGGGAAACTTCCCGTTCGTGAAATAATTATTTGGTTTTCCATACTTCCCAAACGGGGATCTTGTTACTAAATATACACGAGGAAGTGAAACTTCCCGTTCGTGAAATAATTATTTGGTTTTTCCCTTCTTCCCGAGCGGGGATCTTGTTTTTAAATATACTGGTACTGATGATAAACCCAGACAGACGATAAAGTCGACCGCTTTGGAAATATCTGATTGCAATCGGTTATTTATAAAATTGAACACACCATCTAATAGTTTTCATTTACAACACCAACTGGTGTAAATAAAAGCAAAATTGGTAAAAATTCTGTATAAATAAATGACTTACATTTATCTGTATAAAATATTTATCCAAAATTACTGGGGAAGAGGGTGTTTTTTGCGCATGCTCACTGTCGCCACATGAAGGCCTGACATTGGGTAACTTGTCATTACTTGATCAGGAATGACTGTTGCAGCTTTTTGGGGAAAGTTTCAATATAATACTACGAAGAAAATTTTGTAAATGACAAAGTGTTCGAATTTATCATCAGCCAACCTGCTTACAGTCCCCATTTTACAAACCCCTTCCAGGGCCTCACTTCGTGTGAGTTTGCTAACTAAATATAAATTTGAATCATGTAAAGTTTTCAGCAAATGTTAAGCTTTATTTTGAGACAGACCATTGATTACAAATTGCAAAAATAGAAAAAAGTTACAGGTAAAAACCTCATTTTCTGTTCGGGTTTATCATCAGTACCAGTATAACAGAAAGTGAAATTTCCCGTTCGTGAAATAATCATTTGGTGTTTCACAACTTGTTACTTAGTCTAAATATAGATCGCCATAAGAATATATAGTATATCATTGCATTTAAAGTGCGCTACTGTTAACCCAAACGATGCAACTAAAGTTCTACTGTTCAACATCCCAATAAAAATTGTAATGAAACAGTTAAACATTGTCCTGATTTCAAGGACAAAATAATTGTTATTTACAAATCTTTAACAGTTATTTAAGGAATTTCAATTATATTTATATTCCAACACATGCAGGTTTTGTTTTGTTTTTTCTCAAAATTTTACATGCCCTAATCCATTTCATACAATAGCAGGGGGTCAAACGTCTGCTAACTCAGGGACTTTTACTCTGGATAAACCGGTTCCAATCTGGGTAATGATCAAACTTGGCGAAAATAAATCGCTTTGACTTGCATGTAGTACATGTATATTAAAGACTAGCAGAAATAGCTTGAAAACGTGGCTGCTAGAAGTGGCTTACCAGAAGTATAGAAATATAAAGTTATAAACCGTATCATATAACCCAGCTCTGAAAAAAGTACGTTTGTACGAAATGGTGAAAATAGTCAAACGTATATGTCACATTTCTGATATGTGATATTTTCGGCCGTATTTGTAACAAATATGTGAAAGTCACGCACTTCTGTTTACGGAAATATTCAAAGTTTTAGTATTTTTGTTGTGAAACCCAATTTGTTATCATCTCGCTGAGGCAAACCAGCAAAATAAAAAGGGCAGACTGTCTATTTAATTCAGATATGATAAGTTTCTTAGCGCGGTTTATCATAGAATAACCCGTGTTTTGAGTTCTTATGCGTAATGATATATCACGGAAGCAAGATCCTTCGTCTATATTTTGGTTAGTATTGGCATCTACGCCTTTAGCTCCATCGTGACCGTTACGTACGCTTTTTTTTATTTCGTTTCTAACACGACATACTAGTATCAACAGTGTTAGAAATAAAGGTAACTACTTTTTACGACCGAGCTACGCACCTGGATCAGGGTGCGTCATTGCATGTGAGTGGTTTATTGCAGAATAACCCGAGATAGGTTTTGCTCTACATGTATGTATGCTATTTGCTTGTCGTGTTAGAATATGTTAAATACAGCCAGAATATAGAACAGCAGGTACCGGTACATTTGCACCAAACTGTATGTGAAATTTTAACGAAGTAATCTTCGGGAATTTAAAATTTGATAAAATTAGCGATAAACAAACAGTGTCAATCAAAAACACCTTTACATCAACGTTTAGGTCACCCACAAATTGATTTACTACGGCAAAACTAGCGTTAACAGCAATTATAGAACGCATCATTTAGAATAGATGCATGCAGCCAAAATATAATTTATATAAATTATGATTCGTCCATTGATGCAATGTAAAATGGCGATGGAAACCGAAAAGGCGATATGTGAAAACGCGACGAAATGTGAAAATGCGATGAAATACGATAAAATGCAATGAACTGTAAAAAGGCGATAACATGTGAAAATTCAAAGAAATATCAGGTTCGCGTAATCGTAATTTTTGAAGACATAACGATCAGCTTCAGATAAATCTGTAACGTCTCGATACTAGAAAGCAATTGAACATATACAGTAATCTCTTCTTTCTGACAGACATTTTACTTATGATTTCAGTTGAAGAGACAAATGTTGCCCTAGGGAAACAGACTGCCATGTCAAGCGTAAGTAACGGTCGCGATGGAGCTAAAGGCGTAGATGGCAATACTAACGAAGATATAGACGAAGGATCTTGCTTCCATACTGACACTGGCATAGAACACACTGGCACACTGAACCCATGGTGGCGAGTCGATCTTGAAGCTATGTTTCATATTGTTAATGTAACATTATTCAATCGCATTGATGGATGCGGGACTCTTGGATGCGGTAAGTTAGTCCCATTTTGGTTTCATTCAGTATATTATGGTCTAGTTTGATTACCTAATATGAAAACGACAATTTCATGTCGCATTTGCGTATCTTATAGAACGTAAATTTTTCCTTCACCTATTTTTTCATAAGAGTTCTAATAAATCAACGAAAACATGAACAGCAAATAAGGAGTTGAATAGTTCCTATTGAAATGCCAGTCAGTGGTGGCCTGCTACTCTAAAATGGGGCATATTTGCTCTTGTCAGCACAATACACCCCTAATTTCGACTTCGATCTGCAAAACTCACCATCGTTGGAGTATATACATGAAAACCGTCTCATTTCATGCAGAATGTATCCTAGCAATGAAAAAAAAAATAATCAAAGCAGTCGTTCAACATGAATGTGCGCAAAAAAATGGAAAATTAGGATCTAGATCTATTTACTCTGGACTCATTTCAACTTCACCACGTAAGCACATTTTCGACCGGATTACTAAGTAAACCTTATTCCTATAAGAAATATTTCTTATCAAATTTCATAACTTTTTCAGCTTTATTTTCAAGAAAGTTGTAATAGCAAACATATTACTAAGTTTCATTGTGAAAATTCTAGATTTTACAGAAATAATGACATTTAATTAAAGCCGCCTCTACCCATTTATTACTCAAAATTTAGGCTTTATGGTTGTTTTGCTGTAAATTTTAGTAAGTTTCAATTGTTTGCATTATGGTTTGCTTATATTCTGAAATATGATTAATTCTGTCGAGAATAAGGCCCGGTCAGGTTAACGACTACATACCTATCATTTCCCTGCGCGTCAAGCAATATATGTTCAAGTGACAATTATAGGACTAAACTTTTGTGCAAGTTTGGAGACTGAGGTAGTGAACCCGTGATGGATATCGGCAATTTCCGTGTGATTCGGTATTCTGGTATGCCTTTCGGCATCCTTCGGCTATAACAGAAAACTGCTTTTTCCTAACAACCGGATCATGCCGAAATAGCATACGGAGAAATACGTAACCGAACGGAAAATACCGACTGTCATTACGGGTCAACAACCTTAAATATTTTACAGGTTATCGGGCTAGTAACTTGAGGTTGAGTATGGGGACGACACTGGAGTCTATGAACATTGTTGACACTGTGCCAGATCAGATTAAGGATATTCATACGTTCAGTTTCCCTGAGGGTAAACAAGCAAGATACGTTCAAGTGACACTTGAAGGACAAAAAAAGATTCTACATCTTTGCGAAGTACAAGTGTTTGGATTTCAAAGTAAGAATTCCTTAGAGTTCCGCAGATATACTGAAAACTTTTAAAATGCAACAAATAAGCAACCAGTTGTCGTCGAAAAACTTTTCGTGTATCTCTCAATCGTAAATTGTTTTAGAATAACAGGAACCAACATTCATACTTATTGAACTTTATTTACAATCTAAGCTTTTTAAGCTTGTGTTTTATCCTTATTAAAAGGACGCTTAAAATATTTCACCAGAATATTTAAAAAACCGTTTCGTGTTGAATCTAAGAATATATGAGCCGTGCCATGAGAAAACCAACATAGTGGGTTTGCGACCTGCAAGGATCCAGATCAGGATCCATGCTGTTCGCTTTCAAAGCCTATTGCAATTAGAGAAACTGTTAGCAGACAACATTGATCCTGACCAGACTGCGCGGATGCGCAGGCTGGTCTGGATCCATGCTGGTCGCAAACCCACAATGTTGGTTTTCTCATGGCACGGCTCAATTATCTCCAAATTAACGCATTTCAGTTTATATTTTACAACCACTCCATATGTGCTTCAAAGTAGAAAAGTGTTGACATTACCCTTGTCAATACTTTAAATGAAATAAGGGTTTTCAGGACGGACAGTCGCAAGAAAAGTTATTCTTTATTATATCGAACAATGTGACAGAGCTTACCAGCTATAAAGGTATTTAATATTTATATCATTTTACGCAAAATAAAAGAACAAAAAGAGTGACTACGTAAATCTGTTAGCCCAGTTCAGCCAGTAGCTTGTGGTAAAATTAGACTAGCCTAGTAGGTCTAATACTTGCATAATAGATACCGAAACTTTTCTGGAAACGCAATTCATTTTGAGTTCTGGCAAACTTATCATTGGTATTCTAAGTAGCATTTGTCTTAATGTAAGAAAACGTATTATTTAAATGGTTTAAATCTAAAATATTTTATGCTTGAAAACGAAATAAAACATTTAGCGATAATATAATGTTTTCCGATCTGCGATGAATTAGGAACAATGTACTAAGAATGACATAAATACTTTAAAGTGGCATTAAACGCATCTTACTTCACATTCTGTGTTTTTGGTGAATGTTTTATAAAAGCAATTTTCGGTTGCTATGTATTTAAATGCGTTAAATTAACAATAATGCCTACGTATTTGAAGTTGATGTTTCAGAAATAAAGAAATCGGATTAATAAAATAAAAGTTCTTTTCTTCAATCTTCTACGCAGTGATCTCCCTTACCTATAGGAAAGGATTTCTGAAGTTGAAGCGAAGCAGCTCTTACGTGCAGTTTGACTTTTATTAAAATGACTGCCTCAGTCAAAATAAGAAAAGTCATATTTGGAAAGTTATTATTTCGTAATGGTAACAGGAAGACTTTCGGGTATTGGGTTAAAAGCTATAATTTCCTCCACTCTTGTTACACACACATCTATTTCAGCTGGAGTTTTACTTAAAAATGCGCATATTTCCACTTTAAGAAAAAAAAGAACAATAAAGAATGATTTAACGTCATGAATAACAAGAAAAAATCTTTAAAATCCAAATATGCGCATATGCATATTCCACACCGAGGATGAAGGCGTACTAAATCTCTTTAGATGAAAGGTGTGTAACTACAAGTCCATCGGGCCCTCTCTGGAATAATCAAATCAAAGAGAGTACTGACGGAGCTGTGGCCTCTCTAGAATAAGTATCAGAAGTGTTCAACTATAAAGGCAGTTGTTAAGTCATATACATGTACCTCTGACGGAAACTGTCCCTCGTCGAAAAAAATGACAAATTCAAAATAACATTAAAATTTTGCCTCATTAAATATAAAGTAATTTACTTAACGATTTGATTTTCAGGTTTTTATAGTGTTGAATTGTGAAGCATCAAAGTTAACATTTCCTTTTTTATATAAAAATTTAACTGTTTGGATAATTTTAATAGCATTACTTTTTTCTTTCTTTCAGTTCACTAAATTATTCAACGTACGATTCAAAAGTGGAGGAATTGGGGCAAGCGGAACTTAAACTGACTAACTACAGGCTATTCGACTTCTTTATAAAGCAACCGGATTTTTAAATGGACGTGTGGTTTTAAGCACTGAACCAGACATCTGACTTTGGGTATTGCACGAATTAGGACAGCCACATCCTGTAGTGTAATTCGAATATATAGAACTTACCTTGGAAAATAAAGTTGTAAATTACGTTATATGACTGCAATATGGAGTTCCTCAAATAAAACATTGTATAATCTGCGCTCTGTACCCTACGAAATTCTTATTTTCGTACAATACCTCGTATAAATTTACTTAAAGATTTGTTCATGTACTTCAGTGTTAATATTTGGAATAAAACACCTGCTGAAATTAAGGAATCCTGGACATAAAAAACATTCAAAAATTTCAAGCAACAATTGTTCGATCACTCCTCCTATCGCCTACATACTTGCCCCTTGCAATTTCGCTCCCTTGATATGGCATCCCCTCCACCTTTACTATGAGTAAGTTATCGTGCTCACCTTAATTGGGCTGCCCGAATCCTAAGGCGGTGCCCGATTGTTGTTTTATTCCTGCTTGTATGTGTGCGATTGTGTGCTTGTTCGTCTGTGTGTCTTTGGCGGTGCCCTACGGTGTTGTTATTCCTTACTTGTCTGATTATCTATGTAAGTTAGTTGTGTGTATGTGTTTGTCTTTTGTACATGAGTGTCTACGCTACTGTGGTTTACGTTGTAGTGTAGCTGTGATTAATGAACGTAGCATACCCTTTGTATATTCGTCTTTGTTCTACTTTCACATTCTACCCCTCCCCCACCCCTTGCTACCACGTACCCCTTCCCCTTCCTCCATCTGTAAATTGCACAAAATTAAAATGTATTTGTTGCATTTTTGAAGCAACTTGTCTGTAATATTTTTCGTTGCAGCTTCTTTTTATTGTGGGCCTTTTTTTGTATATGCGTGGCTCTGAGACTGTGTTTGGGGTGTTCTATGCTTCCGAGAGCCTATTATCTTTCGTGTTTCCTACAATTTCTAAATGTTAATGTTTGTATACATATAATGATTTTTGTTGTTTTTCTCTCTCTTACATATACGAGTGTCTGTCAAACGAATAAATGGGAAGCAGTATAGTATAATGATGTACTGTTGTTGTTTTTTGTTGTTGTTTGTTTTGTGTACTTTTTGCAAGTGATTCGTGTAACTGTAAATGTTCGTATTCGTGCATATTGTTGTTTTTGTCCTTGCTCTTCTGAGCTGAAGGCCTTTCTGGAGATAGTTTGTGTTTCATTTAAACGCTATGTACTCTCTGCATAACCTTTATTGGATTAAGATTTTACATTATTACTATCAATATTATTATCATTAAAAAGTGTACAAGAGCTTAATGTTCCTATAGACGTTAACTTTTATATGAAGAATAGATATAACAATTGTCTGAATAGATCTTACGCATAATTATATGGTTACACAAGAACTACTTTTAAAACTGCATGATAAACGTTAGCAGCCACATTTTCAACTATGGCATTATGTACATTTAAAACAATTAAATTATCTTATAGAGCTCACTGATATGCATTATTATTCTTTTAAAACAATTAAATTTTAATTATCCCACAGTTTTTTTTTTTTTTGTTTTTTTTTTTGTTTTTTTTTTTTATTGTTGTTGGTTTTAACGTAACATCAACATAATTATAAATCATATGGCGACTTTTCAGTCTTTGTGGTCACGGAAGACCCAAGGTGTCCCTCCACATTTTTGTCATCACGGGCGGGCACCTGAGTAGAACCAACGATCTTCCGTAAGCAATCACGGTGGCTTCCTCACATGAAATATTCTACACATGTGAGATTCGAACCCATATCGGTGATGGTCAAATGACTTAAAGTCAGCAACTACTCGCCAATGGATGTCTCTTAATATCTTATCGAGTTCACTGAAATGCATTTTGAGCCTTAAAAGCAAATTATCTTACAGAGAGCAATGTAAGGCTTATTGATTCTATCAATTCAATTTCAATAGTTTATTTGGCACAACATTTACAATGTTCATCGCTAGTCCTTTATGACCGTATTGTGAAAATGCAAAAAAAACATGAGCATTGCATGAATGTGTATGTATGCCAATACAAATACAAAATTGCAGCCAGCCTCTTATAGCAAATGCTTGATAATAATACTACCGTGACAATCGCTTAACAAAGGTTAAAACTTTAAAAAATAGGCCACTGACAATAAAAGTTTTGTTGGCAGGTATTTCGTATATCTCTGTAAAATGGACACACTAACAGAAAGGGATATTCATTCTTAATTGTTTTACATATCACACCACATGCTATAAAGCAATTAAATTAAAATTATTTGATATATCACATTGAAAGGCATTATGAGCCTTTAAAGCAATGAAATGAAAAATATCTTATAAAGATTATTGAAATATATTATGATTTGTTAAAGTTGTTAAATTTGAAGTATCTTACATAGCTCACTGAAAAGAAATATGAGTATTTAACGCAGTAGCACCTTATTCGACGCCGCCCAGAAGGCGGCGTCGAGTATATGGGATACACTTTTATTTCGGACCCTATAAAGATGGTAATGAATAGTTTCGGAGTGATAAACTGAACACAGCGAATAGTTTGTAAAAGGATCAACGATATTGTACAATAGATTTTAGTGAATAAACAAAAATTGGCAAAAAGAAAACATAAAAATGTATGTAATGCAACTTATTATGTGATTTAAAACAATGCTATCTGTCTTTCCTCTCCTTATTTGTAGAGCAGAAAATATTTTTTTTATTTACAATTTCGTCAAAATGTTGATCCGATTTATTGATAAGGGAGGTTACTCTGTAAGTCAAGTTTTCTATTTCTGATCTTAGCATGACCTACTTACCTATCTCATTTTCTATAAATAGAACACACCGCAGATATACTATACTGCTACGCGTGAATCGCCTGGACAAGGGAGCGAGAAAACGTATTAACAAACTAAGTAAAGGAATCAATAAGCATATATATGTTGAAATGAACGAAGGAAGTGCCGCTGTTAACTTATTTTTAACCTTTTGTCTTATTTTCTTTGTTGATAGGTACAGTGATGTTATTTCAGAATGCGCACATTTTTGCAAATTCCTATTTCTATTTGTTTTTTGTTTGTTTTTTTTTTTCTTTTGTTTTTTGCTTATGTGTCATATACTCATTGTTTACAGATATACACTGTCAACTAAGGTGTGCAATAGGCTAAAGTGCATTTGGCTGAATTTGTCAGTAACAAGTTAATACTTCTTTAAATGTGGTTAGATAGAAATATCAAAAGCCATAGGACCATAAATTATCAAAGCATCAGTGACTTTAAAATAGAATTCCTTGTTGAATTTATATTTTCATTGATTTTATTTGACTAGTCAGTTGCTCTGGTTGAATTATATATTGTTACTTGCTTCTTTTTTCCTATTCTTTTTTTTTTCTTTAATAGGTAGTTTTTGTATCTGTCCATTCCTGACTTAAAAAACATTTTCATTGACATATTTTCTACACTTTGGCAGTGGGTTATTATGCTTGCTAAATTTCTTGTAATATTACATTTGAATCTAGACACTGACATATTCCTAGTAACCTTACGGTTCAACTAGGACTTCACCTACTCGTAATGTCAATGTCATTGCAAGTAGAGGATTTACATTGCATGGTAATACTTTTCTATCATGTTTACTCTTCATGTTTTAAACAGTTTATAACATATATTGTTTTATGTGCTAATGTTGATAACTTGTAGCCAGTCAGACTAATAAAGTAATGATTAAGTGATTTCTCATATTGCAATTAATGTACTTCAGATACAACACTTGGCGGCGTCTTTGATGCTTGCATCAATGAATTTCCTTGTAGATTTCTTGTTTGTTTTGCGTTTTACGCCGTTTTTCAATAGTATTTCAGTCATGTAAAGGCGGACCTAACCTAACCAGTGTTCATGGATTCTGTATCAGTACAAACATGTGCACCTTATAGAGCTCATTGAAAGGTATTATGATTCTTCAAAGCAATTAACTTGAATGTATCTGATAGGGTTCATTGAAAGGCATTGTGAGTCTCTAAAGTAATTAGGTTGAACTGTTTGCCTTGTTCTCGGTGCTTCCGAGGATCTACTTTTCAGATTTTATCATCTTATTGCTTTCTAAATAAAAAAGACCATCTTGCAAAAATGAAATAAAAAGATGACTGTTATTAGAACATGAAAGATTAACTCTATGCTTTGTAAAAGACGGACTTAATACATTCAATGTTTTAATTTGTTTTCTTCTCACAGGCTTGTGGTACACATAACTGATTACACTATAGGATAAACATAAAAGTCTCAGCATTTGTTCTATATATAGTAATTACTATGAAAATATATTCCATTTGGCACATTATGCCCCGAACCCCACTTCTCCCTAAACAGAAACGGATCCGCCATTTCATACTACTAATTTCCCGCTGATTTTCCAATAAAAAATGTAAAAGTTTCAGCATGTACTGTTTCAACTTAAATTTCCATTTAATGAATTAAACTTTTAACAGGTTATACACAGTGAGACGCACCCTATCGCGCGATATGATGATTAAAAATGGCTCTTGAAATATTTATGATTTCCGATGAGGAACAGGGAATAATTTCTGTGAAATAATTCAACATAGACACGAGCTGTTTCATGATGTGATGCAGACAAATTTATTGCAATCAAAACCAGCAGAAAAACAAACTGTTTTATTAGAGGGGAAAAAACTCCTATATATGTAGCTTGATAGACTATCAAAGTATGATGAGATCAAGTAATCTGTAATAAAATTAACTTCTTTCTTCATGCTGTCACTGATACTTTCTCAGAATACCATTTTCTCTCTGGGGTCATCTCACCACCTGCAATATGATTAATGGAACTATTTCAAAATTACCTGTACCAGCTATTTAATTTTTCTCTAGAATAAGAGATAAGAGATATTATAATTTTTCAAGAAAGTGCTATCAAAGAGGATTTTATGGTAGCGATTAATATTTTCAAGAACTTAAACGACTGATGCCAGTCTAGTTGCATGATTGTTGTTCTGCTTCTAAAGCAAACATAACAATGAAAAAGACGTCAAGACCTCCTATTCTCGGGCGTTAAAATACTTATTTGGCCACCCAATAGTCAGCTATGAAATCATGGAACTTTTTTTCAAGATAAATTTTCTTTGTATATTAAGTCTCTAGAACCACATTCAATTTGACCAAAGTCCATACCATGATCTACGGCGTTGAAGATCCTTTAGCCGCGTCTTTCGAGTTTGCCGCGTCTTCCGAGACTCTTGTGTTCTATTGGTCAAGACCCGTGTGCTCTGTTGACTGAAACACTTATGCTGACAAAGATCTGTTTATTTGTCGTTAAGGTCGACAAAAACCATGTGCCGCGTTAACCAAGAATCCTATACCTGGGCGCTCAGGACCCTCGTTCCGAGACACATTTGCCTTGCCGACAAAGTGGGACTAAGACACCCTCGTCGTTTCGACTGCCCGTTTCAAACTTTTAAACATATGTGGATTCTAAGATTCCAATATAAAGTATTAATTATACCTTGGAGGTTTAAATGTTCGTTGGAACAACGAATGATGGCTGACTCGTAGGTGTTTTCTGGGTCGTAGGTGGCGAAATCGTAGATGCTGGAGTAATAGTTTGCTGGGTTATTGGAAGCTGAGTTGCTAATAGAGCAGTCGTTAAAGCTACTGTTTGTGTATGTTGGGAATGAGTTGTCTCTGGCAATATAACATTTATCTGCAGAGTTTCTAACATTATTAAATGTTTAAAATGCCACTGGCAATTAAACGCCGTATTTAATATGAATAATATTATTTATAGCTCAAGTTCCCCTATGTCATGTCAATGTCACTCATGTCTTCTGGTAAATGGACGCATGCAAATGGATAAAAATGCAAACGTCTGCTTGGAAGAGTCACAACAGAGCTTGGAGGACGGACGTTTTAACATACTTTATTGCATTCAACAAAATTTGTACGTTAACATTTTCACCTATATGGCGACTATCAATCTTATAACTTTCCGTATGGCAAGCAATGAATCATGAAGTTATAGTATGGAAACACAGATCATTCACAAGCTGTTTACTTACGTGTTAAATAAATGACCTATATTTTAGGTATTTGGCTACAAACCTATGCACTTGCAACCTAGACAACCGCGTGTGTCGGCAGTGATGCAGCTGTGTGGGCAACTTTCATTGAACTTGGACAGTTCGGTGTCGGCTATGTTGTTGCCTGTTAGACAATGTAATTGTAGAAATTCCGTGGAATGAAGATTTTCTTAACATTTCCTACTTTTAGTAACAATGACCTTGACCCAAGTAAACATATAGTTATTGTGTATTCACACAATCATTGAAAATATTATTGTTCGCTATGATGACAGACTAGATTTCTCACAATATTTCAAGCTTACATATAACACAAACACATTTCGTTTTCATCATTTAATATATTTTACTAATTTTTACACAATGGAAGTAACACTGAAAAAAATATTTTCATTTTGAATAACTAGATATATTTTACTAATATCTCAATAATACACTGAAAAACATGAAATGAAACATGTGACATTATATTGTCATAACTATTTTATATTCAACTGATATTAATGCTAGGCTCATTTGATATCTGTCGTGCGTCAGGAGGAGACATTTGTAATTTAAACACAGTTGTAATCTACTCTATAATTCATATCTTTGCAAGGCAACAGTCAAAGTAATTAACTGACTGTGAATTAATAAAATGTTTTGAAACTAAACAAAGCGGTTTGGTCTATAGTTTTCTGTCCATTTTTTTGGGTGAGTTGTTGAATATTTATTGCAAAACTAGCGTCCCATCCTAGTTGATCATTTTGTCAGCTGTTATTTCACTTTCAAATCAACAGGCTTATGTCATGCATTATTTACGTATACCAGGGACACTGCTTAAAGGCTTGTTCAAATATCTGTGTAATTTACAATTGGATTTTATATGTAATAAAACATGTTTTTCTGTTGTTTTAGAATATGGTAAACTGTTATTTGAAAATGCCAGGCCGGAGAGTTAAAATGGGACAGATTTGGTTGCTTTGCGGGCAAATCATTAAAGTACTTCTATTCTGATAATTCATATAGGTGTTTCTTAACATTTGGGCATTATTTCAGGACGGCAGGGTAGAACCAGCGACCTTCTGCAAGTCAGCTGAATGGCTTTTCCACATGAAAACCAGAGACGGGCACAAGCCCTCGGAGTCGTGGACAGGTGACCTTAACCACTCAGACACATAGGTCCTATGATCTAAATGGGTCAAAACTGAAAATGAGACTAAAACATTTCGTCACAAAACGGAATGGTTGACAGGTAATATATCCGAGATGAGGCTGCAAACTTAAATTATGAAGCAATTTTTAGATTCAGTTACATAATAGCTTACATTCTGATGAGGCTTTGTTTAAGCCAGAAATTCTTGGAACAGAGGCGAATTTGGTCAGGTTTTTTGTAAGAAAAAGTACATTATCGGCTAGTAAGTCTCATAATGCTGTTTTGTGCAAAATAATAATGTTCTGCTTGTTATGATTTTATTTACTTCACAACAGCGGGTGTTATGTGTTGTGTGGCGGCCGTAAAAAGTCGCCCCGACTTCATCTCAGTGTTTTTATATTTTCTGGTCCTTCGGAATCATCGATTTCAACTCATTTAGATTTGAAGATTGACTTCTGCTTAAGCCGGTACAAGGGGGCGTGGGCAGTGTTGCATTTTTCATTACTGCTCATGAACAGACTCAATCAAACCGAGTCTGCAATTTTCACTGTTTGTCTTGTTATCGGTGCTCCCGAGGGATCTACTTTCCAGATTTTATTTGGACTTCCTGGTATGTCGCGATATGACTTAATTTGTACTAGTGGGACTCCTTTAAACGAACGGGTCATAGAAAAGTATTTCCCTTGCCATAAACATAACACCTGTCGTCAGTATCTTTGTTTCCAAGGGCAACGGTGTTCTTGTGACTGGTGATGACGTTGCCACCTTTGGTAGTTCTATACATTAACTTGTTTATTTTCTGTGATCATTTATCAAGAGTCAACGCTGTATTTTCAATGGTTTTTCAGTCATGTTAAGACGGTCAATTAATCGGATCAGTACTCCTGTTTTATACCAGCAATGATTCTAACGCTCTACTAGGAACGTGCAACTTCCTCACATAAACCGATGTCGGAGAACGTTTGGCGTCAGACACATTTGTCGTCTGCTCTTGATTTTTCAACATTTACAACACACAACTGGTACAGGCTGCCAGAAGAGAAGCAAAAGTACGATATGTATCACTAAGGCAACCAGCCAGATGACGGCAGTTTTAATTGCTGCAAGAGTAACAATTGCACGTTAACAGCTTGTGTTTTCCTAGTATTATACACATATCCAATATTCCAAAAAATTTCAACAAAATTTTACAACCTAACTAATACCAATTAAGTTGTTTTTCCCTTATATATACATCACACACAAGTTGTATAGTGACTTAAATACACTGTATGACGGGCAAGATCGTACTTCCTAGTATTATACACATATCCAATATTCCAAACATTTTCAACCTAAATTTACAAGCTAAATAATACCAATTAACTTTTGTTTTATTTTATATATACACTACACCCAAGTTATATGGTGACTTCTCTACCATCTTTTAAAAAGAAATATAAAAAGTATATCATATCTTCCAGTTGACTGCTTAAAGAATCTCTTTTTTTATATCGGCTAAATTATAACTATGCTATTATAATATAATTAATTATTATGACTTATTGATTGCCTAAATATAAATTGTATAAATGGATACTTAAAGGCAATATCTACTTTTAGGGGTATCTGTCTAAGAATGAATGTGATATTAATAAGCATGAATGTGATATTAAAAAGGATGAATGTGATATTAATTTAGGCTATGTGATAGTGTAAATTGTATTTGGTTGTTGTTGTTTTGCAGAAGGCCACATTTAGAATGAAGGTGTATTTTTGTACTTTGTACTAATCTTTAGCTTCATGTGCTACCTTCTATAAATAAAGATGTTATTATTATTATTATTATTATTATTATTATTATCAAAACATAATTAATTCAATACCCAGCTGAACTGACTGAAGGTTAAACACTTTATCCAGAAAAAAATAACATTTTCACTTTACCACATGATCACATGATCAAGTGTTTAATCTATATAAAGGGTCGCCTTTGGATTGCTCGCTCTTTTTAATATTGATTTCTGCAAAAGAGGTAAACAATGACTTATACATTGATATGAATTTAATTTAGAAATACCCACCCACCCTGCCCTTTTTCCCGTGCTTATATTTTATATTTCTAGTGTATTATCCTTCGTCTTGACTAGGCAATGCAAGAAAAACAAAAGAGCAGTGCATAAACCGACTTTGACAGTTACAACATCAGTCACATTTGAAGGGGCAGAGAAGCTAGCATAAAACACTTGCTGTCGTCACCGATAAACGAAAATTCAGTCTGAATTTAAATTTACAATTATAATTATCTTATTAGTATATCTGAATCCAGCCATGATAAATTATATATACCAAAATTAAATAAATGAAATATAGTAAAATGTTTATATTCTTAGTCATTTTTCCGGCCGCAGGCCGGTATTGTATCCACCTTTTCTTCCTGTAATATCTGGGTTGAAATTTATTTAACAAATGATTAAAAACTTTACATTCCGCTTGGTGGATGAAAAATTCCACAGAGTTTCGAATGCAATAGAAAAAATTCTTAAGGGATGTGAAGGTGCTTTCAGCTGAACTTTTAGACAGTATAAACCGTTGCAAGACTCCTTTGAAAATAGCTTAGGTCATAAATCAGAATCCCATCGGTAGTGAAACTGTGGAAGAGTTCGACTACAAACCTTCGGATACAGAGTGATCTCTCGTAAACGATTTAGAAGTCAACTCGTCCCCTAGATAACTCATCCCCCACTCAACTCTACCCATATTTTGGTCATTTGGTATCCCTTGACGATTTCAAACTGGTCATTTCGTCCCCAACATTTCGGCCCCTCCTCTTTAGACTTATTTTTGTCAAGGTTTCCTAGATCGTGATTAATATAATTATGATGCAATTACGATGTAAAATATGTGTTCTGTAAAATGTGTTCTACATAAAAATAAAATACTTTAAAAACGTCCTTTTATTTAGCTTCATAAATATCCGATCGTATGTAAAAGTGCAGTGCATGCACGTTTCGTAGCTTAAAATATGCATTGGCTAATGAGGCCTTGTATCTTTTTTTAAATATCGATAAATCCAGTGTGAAACTGAGACATGCGCAAAAGTAATCTGTAGATGCAGACTGGACAAATCAGACAGTTTCATTCGCTCTAACATGGAAGCAACAACACTAGCGTACGCGTTCGTTCTTGTGATTATTTTCGGTAGATTTTGTTGCGTTCTTTCCGCCGTGGAATCAGTACGTCTTGCCAGAAACAAGGAGTTTGATGGTTTGACATGCCCGGTTTCTAACACGATTTTTAATGCAGATCGCGTGGACAATAAAATACGATGCGCCTCGCTGTGTACGGAAGCGTCCTCGTGTGTTGGAGTTTTTCACCATCCACAAGCAAAGGATTGTGTTGGTTGCAGTTCCTTTGAGAAAGACGACGCACCGGTATCGGAGGGTACGCAGTTTAACGCAAGATTCAAAAATTGTAAGTGTCTCGATTTAACTATATCAAATAGAATACTCTGTACGTAAACTTTAATGATCAGTTTTGATAAGTTTATTTTTCAAAATTCTATAAGGCCAAATGGCCCATGAGGACTAACAAAACATGATACATAACAATACAGTGTATAACTTATCAATACAATGATATAGTTAGGCGGAGAAGGTATACAATAAATTTACATTTACAAAAATAGCAAACATTTAAGAACACATGATAATATAATACTGATAATTTCAATAAAGTAATATCAGTCAGTGCTTAAGCAGAACTTATCACAATTTGAATATTAAACATGTCATAGATTTTTGTCTTTTTACTTATTTAATTGTTTAGTAATTAGTGGATACATGTAGAAGCATTTGACTATTAAATATGTTGGGGACCCCCGTTCCCGAGTGGTTAAGGTCGCTGACTTCAAATCACTTGCCCCTCACAGATGTGGGTTCTAGCCTCACTCGGGGCGTTGAATTCTTCATGTGAGGAAGCCATCAAGCTGGCTTACGGGAGGTCGGTGGTTCTACAAAGGTGCCCGCCCGTGACGAAATAATGCTTGGATGGGCACCTGGGGTCTTCCTCCACCATCAAAGCTGGAAAGTTGTCATATGACCAATAATTGTGTCGGCGCGACGTCAAACACAACAAAATAAATATCAAATATGTTATATTATTGTTTTATACTAAGAGGGTAAATGTGGTAGCATTTGAATATGATCAAACTCAAATAGGTACAGCTATAAGACTCAAATAGGTACAGCTATAAGACACAAATAGGTACAGCTATAAGACTCAGATAGGTACAGCTATAAGACTCAAATAGGTACAGCTATAAGACTCATCCGTGCGCTGACATCCCGACTTGGTTATGTTTTTGAATGTAAGCTTGTATTTCAGTAACTGCTTGCTTGAATGGAGTGAAACTTCCCACACTTATTCACTGTGATAAACTGACTTACATTGCATAGGTTTAATAACTGTATTTTGCTTTTCAACAAAAAATATGCCCCTTTTTCGGCTGTGCAGTGTTTGGTTAAGTTTTTACATGTAAGCTGGCATTTTAGTACAAACAAATGGGAATGGATTGAAATTCAACACACTTGTCCACTATTGCTGTGCAGGATCCATAACCCTGTTTTGTATTTTTACCAAATTATGCCCATATTTCGATCTTATATTCATTCAATTGACAAGGCAGTTGAATAGTCGAGCGTTTCTTTCCTCCGACAGCTCTTGTTCGTCATATTATTACCAAACACGACTTCGTTGGAATGTTGGAATTTTCCATTGAAAATAAGCCATTTTGGCAATGCATGTAGATTAGTTGCAATTAAGCATATTTCAAATAAGATATTTTGTTAAGCAGGAAAATACAGAAATAAGTCTGTATAATATAAACGGAATACATAATATATGAGCCGTGCCATGAGAAAACCAACATAGTGGCTTTGCGACCAGCATGGATCCAGACCAGCCTGCGCATCCGCGCAGTCTGGTCAGGATTCATGCTTGGCTTTCTCATGGCACGGCTCATATATCAAATATATTAGTTTTAATGGCTGCAAGGGACTATAAAAATACGGTTTTGAATGTTTTAACATGTTTGGATTTTACACATAATAAGACACCTAAATGCTAGAAAAGATTAAGTAAATCAAACATTATACATGTAGCTTTGACTATTAAACGATAATACGTGGCTTTATTTATTTTTAAACACCCTTGTGATATGTTATTTAGTTTCTTGTATAAATATACAAAACATGAATTGTGTTTAATTTTCAACCAAAATTATGTGCTTTATATAAGTTCAAATCTGTTCTGCAATCATTAACACTATTATCAATTAACTCAGACAAATGAAACTTAAAACTTTGATGCACTTGTAAGAAGACAGTGAAACTTATTCATGAGGCAACATAACATGAACTAAGCCTGTTTGCAACATCATGTTAGAATTTAATTTAAATGTGAGAAGATCGGTTAAGTTTAAGCATTTTATTCGTTATCAATTTGACAGCATGAACAGTTCTGCTACAAAAACTGGAAACACGCGAACTCAGTTTTGGAGAGGGCCATATTTACTAGATACACTTTATATATGATTATCGTTATCGTACCTTTCAAATGAACCTTTGGCAATCAAGTATTACTATAGACAGTGTCAACCGTTACGGGCACATAAAGCGATGGTCCATGAAAATGGAGCAGTGGTCTAGTGGTTAGGGTGTCGGTCGCTCAACCCGGGGGTCATGGTTCGAGCCCCACTGGGGTTGCGACCATGACTTCTCGTATGCCACCAGTACTGGTTTTCCAGGAAGCGGACTCGAGAGTGATTCAAAAAAGGTTTAAGCTTTCATCACAATCGAGCTAAAATAAATTAGTATAAACTTAACTGGCACATGTTTACCTTATATTACTTCGATGACAGCTTCATCAAAAACCAATATGGTATTCTGCTAAATCGAAGGTAATAACATCTCTGGTGGTTCTAGTCAGATTTCACCCATAACTGATGTGATGTTGCTCAATGCGGAGCTGGAACGGTCGTCTGCGCATGTCCGGAAGTGATTATCAACTGGAGCGCACGGCAAAAATTCGCAATTTATTGCATGTCTGCACACATTTAGTTTATTATATATATAATACACTGACTAAAGGTTAGGTGTAGTATTACTATCATTACAAACTATATACATTTAAGATACTTTTCATTCAAATTGCTTGAATCGGGTATATACCGGAGTCTGTAATTCATACATTGAGTCACAGTCTAATTGATGTAGACGGCCATCATATAGTCATACATAGTATGTCCGAATATTGACAAGATTGGTATAAACTTTAATGTATTTAGAGCGTTTACAAATTCAAAATACGGAGTCGTGATGGTGATATTCAAAATGTCACGTTTTGCCTTAGATTTCTTGCTAAATAAAATTTCTTTGACTGGGATTACTAGGACAGTCTGATTGAAGATCGAACTTGGCCTTCCTTTCGTAAGCATTCACACTCTATGAAAATACGTGTATGATTCAACAGACTGATCAATGATTGAATTATGTACCCCTAGAGTGTTTACAAAGTGTAATTTATGAAATTTTCAGCTAATTCAAGGCTTTTAGATAAACTGGTACGATCTGGTAAATAATAAAACTTTGCCGACAAAAATCGCTTGGTCATGCATTTATTACATGTATACTTTAGGCTGTAAGTGAGCTCTGAAAAATACGTTAGTACGAAATGGTAAAAATAGTCAAACGTATCTGTCACATTTCTGATATGTGATATTTTCGGCCGTATTTTCAAAAAATCTGTGAAAGCCACGCACTTCCTGCTTATAGAAATGTTCAGAGTTCTAGTACTTTTGTAGCACAATTATTAGTTACCGTCTCGCAAAGGCGAGTCAGAAAATATCGTGATGTACGCTACAGTCCGCAGAAGTTGTTAAATTTAGGATATCTATTTAGAATATATAACATACAGCCATAACATAGAACAGCGGGTACATATGCACCAAACTGCGTGTTCAACTTTAACAAAGTTGTCACAAGTCTTGAAAAATTGATACAATCAGCAATAAACAAACAGCGGCAGTCGCAAATACTTTTACATCAATGTTTTATGTCATCCACAGATAGCTTTATCTACTTCGACAAAGCTATCGTTAAAAGTAATTTTAGACCATTTCATTTAGAAGATATGCATGGAACAGAGAGATGATTTATAGAAATATGAGTAGGCCTTTGATAAAATGTAAAAAGGCGATGAATGTGAAAAGGCAATGAAATGCGATGAAATGTTTAAAGGCAATGAAATGTGAAAATTTAAAAAGATGTCAGGTTTTCATAATAGTATTTTTTGAAGACATAGATATTAGCTTCAGTAACATCTAGATGCTAGAAAGCAATTGAGCGTATATTGTAGAACAGAAGTCTCTACTTGCTGACAGACATTTTACTTTTAATTTTAGTTGATGAGAGAAATGTTGCCCTAGGGAAACAAACGACCGTGTCAAGTGTATATAACGGCTTCTATGGAACAAAAGGCGTAGATGGCAATACTAACCAAGATCATAACAAAGGATCTTGCTTTCATACTAGACCTGACACACTGAATCCATGGTGGCGAGTCGATCTTGGAGCTATGTATCATATTGTCAATGTAACATTATTCAATCGAATTGATAGTGATTGCTATATTGATGGATGCAGTAAGTTAACACCCCTTGTTCTGAAACAGTTGATTATATATTTGGTACATGTATTCACAAAGAACTTATATTTGGTAATTCCAAATCTGAGGCTCTAGCAACCTTTCCTTAGATTATGTTAAAAAGTCGCAATCAAAGGTGGGTATTTATAGAAATGTATAAAAGTGTTTTATTTGTTTTTGTAAGTATACTTTTGACATATTATACAAAAATAATTTAACTATGAAGGAAAACCTATGATTTTCTCGTTTAAAGGGCTTAAGTTTGCAATTGACGTTTCTTACAATTTATGCCGGTGTAATGAAGTATTTCGACCCCCATAGAATAACGACCCCCCGGTCATTATTCTATAGAAAATGTGACTCCTTTCCTGTAAAATATTGACTCCCCTTATAAAAAACTGACTCCCTTTGAAAACTCTATAGAATAACGACCCCCGGTCATTATTCTATAGAAAAACTGACCCCTCCAAGTAAAATACTGACTCCCTAAAGATGACTCCCTTCGAATCTCATAGAATAACGACTCCGGTTATTATTCTAAAGAAAAAGTGACTCCTTCCATGTAAAATACTCACTGTCGAAATTACTACATTCGAACTCTCATACAATATCGATTCCCGGACATTATTCTATTTAAAAAAGTTACTCTTTCCGTGTAAAACACCGGCTCCTAAAAAGACTTTCGACGATAATATCTATTAAAAAGTGATCCACACCAAACCTAACGGATAATTTTACTAGATCTACAACTCTAATACCCTCCATTGCCAATAGTTAACATTTTGATTGTACTACTACTGCTGGTGCCGCTACTTCTATTGCTATTACTACATGTACTTCTTCTTCTTCTACTACTACTACTACTACTACTACTTCTACTACTACTACTACAACTGCTACTACTGATACTACTATACCTGCTTCCACTAATACATCTTGTACATCTACCTCTTCTTCTCCTGCTGCTGTTGTTGCTGTCACTTATTCCTCTGCTGCTGCTGCTGCTGCTGCAACTGCCAATACCACTGCCACTACTACTACTACTACTTTCTATTGTTGCCGCTACCGTACTTTACTGCCACTGCTAAGTATTGCAACTTCTATTAATACTAAGTTCTATGCTAGCAGTTTCTTGTGCAGTTTTCTTCTGAAGAATTACTTCATACCGAAGTTTGCAGGGATTATTGACACTGGTCTGTTTTGTGAACGTATTGTGAATTGTTATTTTCCTGAAGAAAATGTATACACCAAGATACGGCGTCTAGAAATAGAATCCCTTTTCCCGTTGCGGAATGCTCTGATTTCTGTGTCAAGTGATGGTATCTGGGTCTAATGGTCAAACGGAAGGACGGACGGACAAGGGCAAATCTATATGCCCCCCTCCCCCGGGTATACACCAAATGTATATATAAAATGCAGCAATTAGGCCTTAGATACATGAGTTATCAATAAATTTGACCAAATGACCGGGGGTCGTTTTTTTATGGGAGTCAATATTCTTCGTGAGGTTCAGTTTACTTCACGTGGGGGAGTCATAGTACTATGATCTGGAGGTCATAATACTATGACCGGGGGGTCACTTTTTCTATAGAATAATGACCGGGGGGTCATTATTCTATGGGGGTCGAAATACTTTATTACACCGGCTGTAAATCAATAGAATTGTATGTTATATCAGACTAAGATGAAATGAAAGTGCTAACTAGACCAAGCTACGAGTTACAATAATATTCGGTTGTTAGCAATGTATATATACCTGGTGTCATGTTTGTAAAGGAAGATATTAAATAATCAGGGTCTTATCGTTGGGAAAACACAAAAGTTTATAGACATCGTTGGCTCTTTACAAAAGTTTATACACGCCACGTCAGGTTCATGACCACAAATCTATTACTTTCCGGCAAGAAATGTTGAAGCGGATACTGTAGGACTAAATTTTTGTACACGTTTCGAGTTTAAATGTTTTACAGATCGTCGGGCTAGTAACTTGAGGTTGAGTATGGGGACGTCACTGGAGTCTATGAATGTTGTTGACACTGTGCCAGGTCAGATTGAAGATATTCATACGTTCAGTTTCCCTGAGGGTAAACAAGCAAGATAAGTTCAAGTGGCACTTGAAGGACTGGAAAAAACTCTACATCTTTGCGAAGTACAAGTGTTTGGATTGCCAAGTAAGAATTTCATTTCTAGTTCGCCTAATCAGGAATAATTTGTTTCACTGTTCCTATATACGACACTGTCAGACACATTTCAGTACGATATTTCAAGAATGAAGCATTTGAAGCTCGATCAGTAATATGCAGGGGGTTTTTTTTGTTGAGATCGTTGGAATATGATAATGCGTGCATATATTTATTGATAGAACTGTGTAACTACAACTACAAGTCCATCGTGCCCTCTCTAGAAAATCAAAGCACTGAGAGTACTTATGCGGCGGTGGACTATAATACCTCGAAAATACTCTTTACCATTAATTACGACTTTCCTTAAAGCTTTGGTGTTTTATACAATATTTTGTTTTATTCATATTCAAGATTACGTAAAATCAAGCTGTGCCGCCTGCTTACATAAATGAACGAAAGCTATTAAGTCCCTTGCATAGGACAACATCCATTCCGATCCGAAAAAAACTCAGCTTTACGAAATATTTGTGCGTGCAAAATTCGGTGAAGGTCAAGATAAATGGTAATGCCAAGTTTCTAAAACCAATTACAATACAACTTCTATTGAGAGACATCCAAATAAATGGCAAAAAGTGTTCGCTTCACACAAATGTTCTCTTAATACAACATAGTTTGTTCTTCAACAGCGCAAAGACGTACTGAAAACGTAGTAAATTAATACAAATGGTCTGTTTTTACACGTGGACTCCTTAACAAGTCAGTTTGACTGTAATCCAAACTGAATAATATAAAATGATTTTTCTAGTAGAACACGACTGCACAATAATTTATACCGACACGTATAACGACCAATAACTTATTTCATATCTTTATTTAGCAAATAATCAAGGCCTTCGAGTTGTTTATCGTCTGATTTACCACGGTTCAGAGTTCAGATGCGTAGGAATTGAACCACGAGGGCGTTGGCCCGAGTGGTTAAATACTGAAGCATCTGAACGATGAACCGTGGTAAATTAGATGATAAATAACAAGAAGGCCTTGATTGTTTTCATCCTGACATGCTCATTGATATATTTTAATAGATATAATACTGGACTTCGTTTACGCGAGGAGTAATGTATCGAACGTCATGCGGCAATATGACGTCATAATTGACGTCATAATGCTCTCTTACCGGTCCGCGCGTCAACCGTTGTTTATCGCATGATATATAGAGCTTGATTTTCTTCTTTGTTTAACTGGAAATCAAATTGAGCCATGTTAGAATCATACTTATACGTAATTCCGTAAAACTATTAACAGCTGACGTTAAGTAAATAGTCTCAGACCAGCATGATATCGTTTTAGTTGTATTAATAAATCAAACTCAGAATATCATACATGCAAAGATGAAGAAGTGTGCCAAACTACTTTGATTGGTCGGGGCTTAGTAACTGACTTGCCTCATTCTTTGAACGGAGTTGTGTTTCTTGTATCGGCGTGAAGTTGGCAGTACAGAAGTAGCAGCAGCAGTAGGAGCAGTTTACTGCTGCTACTGCCAGCAGTTACAGCAGTTAACTGCTCCTACTGCTAGCAGTTACAGCAGTTCATTGCGTGTCGCAGCTATCTACCAGCAGTTACAACAATTGATCGTGTGTACTTACACCAGTTAACTGCTACCACTGCCAGCAGTTACAACAATAATAGAGCTGTATTACCAGTTATGATGAGAATGGAATAAGGTATTTATTTTGTCAGTGCCCTACATTTAATACTGCCAGCAGTTAAATTCTGTATCTAAAATCAGTTTTACCAGTTTCTTTCAGATGTATATTAGGCCGTCAGACCTACTCTTCCCGCTTATACATTTGTCCGTATCGTTTAAAGATCATTAAAGCGCTATAAATCTATTTATATCTTCAAACTTGTAAACCAAGTCTCGTATGCATTCAGATATTCACATTTCGTTACATAATTACTCAAAGGTCATTTCTTTTACGGGCATTGTCAAAGACTTGTTATGTTCTGTTGCTAAGTGTTATGTTCAATGATTTTACATCTGTGCTTCTTTCACGATAATGAGGCGGGAAAAGTGCCGAGTCGAGATTCGAACACACCTCAGCCCGTTACAGATGTTATCGCCAGCAAGTAAATGATGTTTCTACGACCACATTTTCATTTCTTTGGGTATGTCACTGCCAGCAGTTACATATTGTCACTTACTGCAGTTTGTGGGATTTCTATATGATATTGAAAGCTGTTGAAATACGAATTTTTGAGGATTTTGTTGTTCTATTTCCTATAGCAGTTATGACAATTTTTGGTATCAGGGTCAGATAGATGTTACTGTCAACAGCTACATCATGTTTCTACGATACGCTTCATACAGTTTCCTGTATATGTTACAATACGATTTTTCAAGGTGGGTGTGCGAGATATTTCTGGCAAACATTTATATCTTGTGTATTTTTAAGCTATTGGGAGATTATATATATATTTTCAAATTAGTTCAAATAAGTTTAACACTGCTTGTGTGATTATAGTCTGTGCCTGGATATACAATTATGATGATATATACAGGTGCGTAGAAGTTTGGGCTGGATGGGTTGGGGGTTCCAGACCCCAAGTGTCTGTGGTAGCAGGACTTCAGTTGATCATCTTCACTTGTGGTAGTACAAGCATTTAACTGTTCTAACTGCTGACAGTAACAGCAGTTAACAATTGTTACTGCTGACAGTAGCATTGTATATGCAAACACTATCCAAATTATAGACCGTTCCTTTATAAAAAGCATAACGCATCGCTAACTTTAAAACCGGACATTAACTCATGCCAGCACTTCACTTGTGGTAGTACAAGCAATTTAACTGTTGTAACTGCTGACAGTAGCAGCAGTTAACTGTTATAACTGCTCGCAGTAGCAGCACTACTTCTTCACTTGTGGTAGTACTAACATTTAATTGTTTAACTGATGGCAGTAGAAGCAGTTAACTGCTGTAACTGCTGGCAGTAGCAACAGTTAACTGCTCCTACTGCTGCTACTGTTGTACTGCCAACTTCACGCCGATACCGTCTAGGTATGTTTTCTGTTCTAAAAATTCCTTTTAAAAGTTTTGGGATTAAATCTGTCAACTTCCTTTGGCGCAAAAATCCACAGCAGCTTTTTAAAGGTGATTTTAACAATTGAAAATAACCAGGAAAACTCTCTTCGACTTAAGGTAAAAATAATGAAAAATAAATATATTACCTTGTTACGTTGTCGCCGACCAAAATGAACTGAACTGAACACTGTCCTAACATATTCCATTGTTTTAACTGAACGATATTTACAGTGGTAATATTTTTTTAAAACTTAAACAAAAACAGGATTCAGTTTCCGATTTAAAGTTTGGATTTCATACAACTGACTTCCACAGAGAGGACACGGGAAACTTCCTGATAAGAGTGTATTTTATGGGTTCTTTTTGCCTTCTAGGATCTTCAAATGTATTTAAGTATTTTCAAACGAATATGTTTAATGTTGTGTTATGCTGTAAATATATTTTTAGTCTTTACACTTTAATGTATTGAAATTAACATTACAGATTTTTTTTTATAGTTTAAACAACAAATTTCTGATTTTCTCAAAAACGAAAAAAAGTATTTAAATTATTTTTTCGCTCGCCGCCTCAATTTTTTTTTCAGAAAAAAATCCGATGAACAACTTTTCAGTTTGGTGTGGCCTTAATTTGAAATTAGATTACTACCTAGAAAAAAATACAGTAGATATTTAACATTTGACATATGTTTGTTTATCCTGATGAAGGTACGAACTACCGAACGCGTTGATAAACTGTATTATTTATTTTACGTGTTGTTGTTGTTCATTCCAAGATTACTACCTAGATTAATAATTAAATTATATTATACTGAGTAGTTATGTAGTTGTGAATTCTATTAAAAGTATTTATCACATAATGACATGATGCAAGTATTACTGTTTATAAATTTCCAGTTTTTCGCATGTTAAATATCAACATGTACATTGATTTTCAAAACGTATAAAATTTAAAGTGACGTGTAGGCTTAACGTGGCCGGATGTTGTAAAATGTAATTTATAATTATGTATTGGTGTAATACATAACACGATGTCACTTTAATATAAATTACTTACTAACTTATTAAGTCTTAACAGAAAAATATGAAGTAACAATTGTTTAGGTTTTGAAGCCTGATGTTAAAACGGGATGCCAACATTTCACTGGTTAATGTAAATTTGCATTTTTAGTTCATAAATGATTTTATTGGTAAAAAATGCTTGTATATTTTCAATATAACATTGTAGTGACTTTTTTTTAAAACAAAAACCAAGAGCTGTCACTATTGGTGACAAATGCCCCCGAAGCATGCCCAAGAATGCTACAGCTGTCTGCGCAAAAAAAATACACATTTCGTGACCTTGACCTTGACTCAAGCGACCCGGGTCATAAGCGTGACACACCTTTTCAATATGGTTAACATTTGTGTCAAATTATTTTCAAATCCCTTGATAAATGTCAGAGTTATTGACCAGACAAGAAGTACCTTTGACTTCTAAGTGTGACCTTGACATTGGAGCTAGGGGTCTGGGTCTTGTGCATGACACATCATCTCAATATAGGGAACATTTACTTCATCAATGGCAGAGTTATGGACCGGGCAAGAAACAGACCATGTTAACCTTTAACCTCTAAATGTGACCTTGATCTAAGAGCTAGGGGACTGGATCTTGCGCATGACAAGTCGTCTCATTGTGGGGAACATTTATGCCAAGTAATTTCAAAATCACTTCATCAATGGCAGAGTTATGGACCGGACACGAAACAGACCCTGTTAACCTTTGACCTCTAAGTGTGACCTTGACCTTGGAGCTAAGGGTCTGGGTCTTGCGCATGACACGTCGTCTCATTATGGTGAACATTTATGCCAAGTTATTTCAAAATCCCTTTATGGATGGCAGAGTTACAGTCCGGACAAGAATTTACACGGACGTACGCACGCACGCACGGACAGACTCACGGACGGACTGACAGAGCGATTTTAATATGCCCATCTTCGGAGGCATAAAAAGAAAGAAAGAAAGACTTGGTTCTCCAAGGTGTTTACATCAATGATTTTCCATTAGAATCATTAGCCAGTGTTTAAAGGTAATTTAATGGAGATGAAGCAGATATCCAAATAGATGTTGTGTATAATTACATGGTGAGAAAAGTGCTACATGTAGTTTTAATATTGCACATGAACTTTAAAAGTTAGAGCTATGAAGGGAGGTAATCAAAAAACAATAAATTCAATCAAACTTTCTGCAATATTCATCAATATTGAAACATTTTGACAGGTATTAGAGAAAACAATAATTAGCAATAGGCATTAACAAAAATTAATATATATTATACTCATAATGGAAAATGTGGCAGTCACATTTTAAACAAAGGCATTATGAGCCTTTAATATTTGTTTGGTTAACCAACATAGAATTATTAAATTGTTATTACTTTTGTCGGACTTTTTTATGGGGGTCCAACAATATACAACTAAGGACCACTAAGGAGGCACTAAGGACTACTAAGTGTGCACTAAGGACCACTTAGGGATCACCAACGGTAAAATAAGGACATTGAAGAAAAATCTAAGGAAAAAAATAATGCTAAATAAGAAAAATATGTAAATTTTTCCGAGCACTTTTCCCATTAATTTCCACTAAGGAGGCACTAAGGGCCACTAAAGAGGCACTATGGACCACTTAGGAGCACTTAGTGATTATATATTATATAATAATTATTTAAAGCAGTGCCAAAAGATTGTTAAACTTAAATTTCTAACTCATTCAGTGCCACTATGGACCACTAAGGAGCTACAAAGGTGCCGCTAAGAACATGTTTCACTTTGGAAATTGTAATTTTGACTATAAAATCCTTTTTATATATAATATGTTGCGCGTTAAAAAAAACAAAACGAAATTGAGGTAAGTGAAGTTTTGATTTGCTCAATATGTCACAAGGACTTCGGACACTATCATAAGCTTCTAGCCTACATTTTGAAGGCAAAATTCCCATTAAGTATTTAAACAATAACGAAATCGTTTCGAGTCAATGATAAACCAATGTGTTAGTTAATTTATTACAGCAGAAACTGGTTTGTATCTGTTCCTATCAAGATATTTTTCTTATTTTATCTAGGCCAGGATATATTTTCTTGAAAAAATAAAATCTTTAATTTCCGTAAAAATATAATGTCATCACTTTACGGAAGTTTTAAATATATGAATTCCAGTCGAATAAAGTGACAAAATCATTTTATTTAAGGAAAAAAAATAACATTTTAAGATTAAAATCCTATAAATAAATAAAAAATAGAACGATATTTTTGCAAACAACCTGTACTTGATTTATCTATACACTGTTTGTAATGTAAAGTTATTGATGCATTACATGTGTGAATAGGTATACATGTATAAGTGACCGGTCAGTTTTTACAGTGGTTCAGGTAGTTATTTAAGTACATGTACTTGTCTGTATAGTTCTGTTATAAGTGATGGCAGATAGTTGTGTGCTGCATAACATTAATACTAAGAAAAGGCAGCCGTATGGTTGTTTCTTGTTTGGGATAAGTACCAGTGGCGCAGATAACATTTGAGCCGCGCCATGAGAAAACCAACAGATGGCATATATAAATACGGCTTGACGCGAAAACGAACTAAAAGGTCCAGTCGAGTTTCAGGTGAATTTTTTATGCAGCGACCTGGATACATTTTTATTACATGTTTAAGCCAAATGAGCCGTGCCATGAGAAAACCAACATAATGCAATTGCAACCAGCATGGATCCAGACCAGCCTGCGCATCTGCGCAGACTAGTCAGGATCCATGCTGTTCGCTAACGGTTGGTTTAATTCCGAGAGGCTTTGAAAGCGAACAGCATGGATCCTGACCAGACTGCACAGATGCGCAGGCTAGTCTGGTACCATGCTGGTCGCAAAGCCTTTATGTTGGTTTTCCCATGGCACGGTTCATTTGGCTTAAACATGTAATAAAAATGTATCCAGGTCGCTGCATAAAAAAAATCCACCTGAAACTTTTCGCGTCTAGCCGTATTTATATATGCCATCTGCATGGAAAGCGACTTGACACATCACTTTCGTGGCATCACGTTGAATGTGAAACCGTCACTGATATGACCTGCCATGAAGCTATTGTTCTTGACCTATGCATCACAGGCATATCAATGCCAAGCGTTATTTCTGTTGGATAGACTATAGTCAGGATCAGATTAACTGCTGTGCACATATTGCCTCTTTTTGTATGGTATTTAGGCCTAGTCCGCCGCAAAGAACAGTCTTCAATTCAGTTTTTACAGAAGGAAGAACATGAAGTGATGAATGCGTGTGACATTTAGTATGTGTCTAAAAAGATAAATATAAACGCGCAGAAGATGAAAAAATAAAAAAATGAAAAATATATAAGAAATACAAAAAAATAATAAAAACAAAATGGAAAACAAATTACATCCTCATCGCTAGTGGCGTGAGCGTCCCGAGGTGGGGAGGGGTGGGGGCTTGCAGAAGATTACCTGGTGTGTTGCAAGTACGTTAAAGCAAATATTTGTCAATCTACTGCAACAAACAACCAGGATAAGCCAATGAAAATTTAACCCAACAAATAATAATGAATTCACTGTATTTGCTTCTTTCACTACTTTACATGTATAACATGCCTATAATACCCTTTCAAACATTTGTATAGTATTTGAGTTACAAACAGATGTAAAAATATGTGACTATCAATTTATTAAAAATGAATATAAAATGTATTGGTTACTTTACATTTGGGAACACCCTGTAGTTATATTTTTTTGTTTAAAAGTACTGTTCCACCCCTTGCATCAACATAATAGTCACAGAAAATGCGTATAATTAATATCTCCATATGCTGGCAAAATATGGTTTTGATGCACGGGTGGGAACAATGTTGTATCAAGCAAAACACTTTTTATATCTATATAACAGGGTACGTAATTCTATTTAGAACAAAAATCACTGTTCTATGAAACAAATATTGAAAATTTGACTTTAAGAAATAATCTCAAATATGTATTTTGATGGCATATGTAATTAAATGCTTATTTCTTAGTAGTTTATTTTTCATTCTTGGAGTAGGCAAATTCATATAGAAAGTGTCCGAAGTCCTTATAAATGTTCTCGAAAAAAAAGCCGACACAAATATGATAAAACATCATACGTGTGAAATAGTAATTGTAAGTTATGATTCGGCCCTGTTATCACAAAAACTCTGGCTATACGAAGCGTGAAGAAAAGTATGAAATCAACAAAAATGCTAGTTTCTGATAGCATGTGCCTCATTTAAGGACACCTGACGCCTCTAATGATAAAACAACCGTAAAACAGTGGCGAATATCACATTTACTTGCTTCAAATCCTGCATATGGGGACATAATTGACAAAAAACAAAACAAAAAAAAAGAAAAAAAAACACCCCCACCCCCCTGGAATCGAGCAGTGCCCCGGGATTGGAGTTGCTGGTACTGTATATATTATAATGTCAAACTTTTCTGTCACGTATGTGACTGCAAAACCAGTTTACGCCTACATAGGTATGTATTGTTTTAATGGATATAATTGCCTTAATTATATTTCGAGAAGTACGAGACCAGGATTTGAACAAAATCGGAGATAATGAAATACCCTGAACTGTTTCTACTTAGGCCGCGCGTATACGTAGCAGCAATAATAGGGATAGAGCAGATCGATGTATTGTAGGGTTCGTAAGTTCGATCCTCAGGCGAGGCGTATTGTCTCCGCTGTGATGAAAGACATCAGTTTTGAAATCATTTGTCCTCCACCTCTGCTTATTAGAGAAGTTGACACTTACGGAAAACAGGTAACTACGGGTACCGAAAATGTGGTTAGGTTAACTGTCCACACAAACATAACTGAAATACAATTAAAAACGGCGCTAAACCCATGTTTCCTGCTCTTGTGTCGATTAAGACCACATAAAGTTAAATTCCTTGAGGCAAATGTTTTATGTATTTTTAACCTCAGTATGAACTGCATTGATTGTATCTTGTTGCAAACGTTTGTCTTTCGTCGTTCCAAAGGATGATCTCATAATGTGTACTCTCAGCCTAGCGTTGGCCGTAAATTGCTAAGGATACTGGCTACAAACGAGTTTTCTTGCAAAAATAAATAAATAGATAAAAATAAATGTCACGGGTCGTAACTATGCCCCGACCCCTCCGAAAAAGGAGGGGTATATTGTTTTGTTGATGTCGGTCTGTCGGTCGGTCAGACCTGATAACTCAAGAACGCTTGGGCCTAGGAAAATGAATGGTCATGACCAGCAGATGACCCCTATTGATTAAGAGATCAGTATGTCAAAGGTCAAGGTCACAGTGACCCGGAATAGTTAAACGGCTTCCGGACAATAACTTGAAAACGCTTGGGCCTAGGATCACGAAATTTAACAGGCAAGTTGATCATGACCAGCAGATAGGCTCTACTGAGTTTGAGATCAGTAGGTTAAAGGTCAATGTCACAGTGACCCGGAACAGTTTAACGGTTTCCGGACGATAACTTGAGAATGCTTGGGCCTAGGATCACGAAACTTAATAGGGAGGTTGATCATGATCAGCAGATGACCTCTATTGATTTTGAGATTAGTAGGTCAAAGGTCAAGGTGTGTCCCCTTTTTATACGCCCGTGAAACTGGACGTATTATGGGAACACATGCGGCGGGCGAGCGTGCGAGCGTAGGGTGGGGGGGGGGGGAGGGGCATCGTCCACTAAAGTCCGCTCTCTTAACTTCTATTAACAAACAGTTCTTTACAATGTTCATGGTCACAATGTTTATTGGCATAATATCTCGGAAGAAAAGTTCGATAACCAGCCAGATACTCACAAACTCTCAAGTATTGACCCTTGAATTATTTAAAATTGTGTAAATTGACAGTGCCCACTAAACAGCTTAAGCAGTCTATCCAATGTTTACCAAACTAAGTCAGTATTCATTGGAATATTATCTTTGCCACGTTCAATAACCAGCCAGATCTCCCTTTGGTTAATTGAAATTGAGAAACTTGACAACTTATTTGCCCAATAAGTAGAGTAGTTTAAAAGTCAAAAGCAATAATCTGTGACGGTCGTATTTCGTGACTGTTTGCCACTCTTATTATTAGACCTGTTAGAAAACATACTATCATTTGCGTGTCTAGTATACTCTACTTTAGAATCATTGCATATGTTACTTTTACGTTTTGGTTTCATATCTTGTATCATTTAATCATTATTTTTATTTTTATTATTATTATTATTATTATTATTATTTACGGATGACGGTTTTACCAATAATGACACTTACATATTATATCATCACAATCACTTCATACACAGTTTGTAACAGTAGAAATTTGTTTACATCGCATCATAGGGAATGGAGTATTTGTCTTCGCTGTCCTATGTTCTTGTAAAGTCCCCTTTTCTGTACATTTCTCTGCCGTAGTTGTCTGATCCTGGGTGATTTTTACAGTTAATGTTAATTATTTGTTAAGCCACATTTTTGACAAGATCGTGTCAAATCTCGATGCGATTGTCTGTTTTTGTCTCAATTATCTTTTGCTATTATGCTCAATCTGAATGGTAAGCGCCCAGGAGATCTTTGCCGATGTTGCCGAAATGACTAACCTTCAGAGAAATGTTTCGTTGGTGGACTTGTGTAAGTATCAGGTCTTTGTAACAGAAGCCTATATATTCAAACACACAGGGAAACGTGTATAATTGTGTGTGTCAGTTTTCCGGTTCATCGTAGCGATTTCTATTACCCGTTAATGCTTACATCTATAATCAAAGCGCTGAAAGCACATAAAGGTTGAAACCTTTCGATTTATAATCTGAAGAAAAACATGTTGTTCTGGTAAGAACTTAGTTCAATAACATTAAACTTGCACAGGGCGCCTTTTAATATTTGGACGTTCAACATGTCCCTGTGTCAAGTTTATTCGAATGACAGCCATTTACATAGCAAAAATTTCAACGTTATTTTCTTGAAGTGTAATGTAGGAAAACTCTCAAACACGTGATATATTGGTTTACCGTAATTTTAACTGCACCATAAATTACTTCCCTCGGCACATTACACAGACTATTCTAGCGTAATTTAATTAAATATCATGAACAATACAACACTGAAAAAACATTTAGAATCAATTATACATGCTTAGACGTAAACAAATACGTTTTACCTACGGCACTAGTAAAATAATCTGCGGTCATCGTTTAACGCACTTGTACCACCGAATGCATGAAGACTAGCCTTTTAAACTGCTTTTATATGAACTTATAACTAAATGAAATAAATTTTAATCTAACACAACCAATAAATGCTGGTTACACCCATCGATTATAATCATATACACACTACATAGAAATACCGTAGTAAAGGGACGCATCTTTTTTATAAAATCCGACCATGAGAATATTTTTTTCTAAAATCATTTTTTATAATAAAGAGAATTTGACAGTTTCGTGTTGTGTTGCAAAAGTGAATGGATGTAAATTTCTCTTTCAAACTTAGGACAGGTCTTCGCTAATTTCAGTAAGACAGTGTGTTCAATGGATGTGTAAAAAAGGTTTCTTTGTCCGTTGTTGGTATTTACCTATCACTTTTTAGTCACTTCCACCGTGAACTTGTAAAACCTTCCGCAAGATATTTTGCGGAAAGCTCTACTGGGAAATTTACAACTTCGATAAAACGTCGGACTATATGACATGTCAAAATCGTAAAATATTGAAATCCGACGTTTATTTATAGAACTAGTAAGAAGTGTGTATGTAACCTTCACTTTCACAGGAGCTGGTATTTAAGGCATGAGGGTAGTTATTCGCCGGATATGCCACCGTAGTCTACTCGAATTTAGTCCATATTTAATTTAATAGTTTTTTCCCGACTAGTAAGGGCTATTTTCATGTCAAATATCAGCTTTATTTATGCTTGATTGTAAGGAAGAATGTCTGCTGATGTTTAAGCTACGTACGTTATATGCTTCAAAATGCTAGTCGAAGCTGTTTGGTAAAGTGAAAGTAAAGTCTGAATTTCCTGATGTCTACCTATACCATATTAGCGTTTCCAAACCATGTTTATTCAACAATAACTACAAACTCATTGTGTACATAAATGCGCTCCCCTTGTTTTCAAACTGCGCTTATCATTCAAGAAAGATAAAACAAACAAGTGTCATTGTGGTCCTACTGCTCACCAGGGTATCAAACGCTATTCTCCAAGTAATCAGATCTCCAATAGTTCAACTCCAATATTATTTATGTTTGCTAAGTGTCAAGTTTAGTTGTTTTTTCTATAATTGTAAGTTGAAGCATATTTCCAAGTATTGCTAAACTGTGGTGATAAATTAGTAAATAAAAAGAATTATCAAGCGTAAATTAGAAGGATATGAAAATAATATCGTTAAATCAGACGACTACAGGCAATGCACACCCTACAGTACCAGAATGCACTTACTGCAGGCACAACACCCAGAAAAGTTCAACTCCAAGAATTCAACACCTCAAAAGTTAAACTACAAGATCATTCTCCAAGTAATCAGATCACCAAGATTTTAAATTTGCTCACCTCCCATGACTGTCATTATTTGCTAGGTTTCAAGTTTGCTTTTTTTGTATAATTGCTAAATTATGAGGCTTAATATCAGGGCTGTTATATTTCGATCTTCTCAGATCGTTCAGCACGACTTTTATGTTGTGTTACTGGTACTGTTTAGTTTCTCAGCATGAACATTTCGGCCTAGGTGTTTCCAATACTCCCGCTTTCATAGCTTTGGGTATTGTTTAATCACCCCTTGGATATGGTGCCTGCTTTTTTAATTTTGTCTTTTGGCAGTTCCTGTGATATGCAGGCTCCATAACCTCAGATCCCCTTTCTAAATTCCTGTTTGTTAAGTTCTGCTCATTGTTTTCTCGTTTAGGGCAAACCCATTATTTTAACTGGGGACCATACGCCGCTTTTCCTGGAATTACACACTAATGTAGCATTGAAGGTTCTATGTGCACCGCCGTATGAACACATCTGCGGATGTCTCTAAATTGTTTTTGTACTTTTAGCATGTGTAAATGTTGAGTTCTGCTCAACCCGGGGCTAGAGGGCGTGGACGGTAGCATGCATTTTAACTACCGTCCATGAACAGGCTCAATCAAACCGAGCCTGCAACATTTTCGTTTTTGTTGTGTTGAGCGACCTGTGGAATTTCCACTTTTTCTATTTTAATAGATAAATTAAACGAGAATTATGATTTGTTCTAGCAGGACTGGCATATAAGTGAGAACTGTTCTGGAAAGGTTCAGAATTCAAAAGCTACACACGTATACCATCTTGGATGTACCTCTGCGTGTCGGTCTTTGGATTACAGTATGTTATAGCGTTTCGAACAAATCTACAGTTGGCAGCGGGCAATAACAAATAATATACATTCTTGACCTAAATCAATACTACTTTCTATGTTCACTAGTCTATTGTATAATGTTTGAGTGAATGTTTTCTTGACAAATCGTTATGTATTAAAAAATAAGGCTACTTATTAAGAAGAGCCATTGTGTCGACTTCCACAAATCAAAAACACAATTTTCAGATATAAAGAATAATGTTTTGACAAATAAGGATCATGGGTCCATTCTCTTATTCTTAACTTAGTCTTTAAGCTAGAAGATATACTTTTAAAAGTATTTCTATGCAGCTAGGTTCAAAGTATCGAGTAGAATAGAAAAATCAAAATTTAACACGATATCACATAAAACACCAACTTTCACAATTCTTGGAGCACGGGTTGTATAATTCTACACATTTCTGCGAAATCAACTTCTTGTTTAGCCGACCCTAGAAAATAAAATGTATTGATGTCACGACTTAATCGTGACACCAAAACATTAAAAATGTTGCAACCCTACTTATTTAATTCATGGGTTGTTGTCTTTAAACTCCGCTACCTTGTTTAAAAAAGTTTCTACAAACGACCGACCCTGCTAAAACAACAGTAGAAGTCAGTGGCGTCCACTAAGCTAGAAACTAGATCTATCGACCCCAAGATCCTGTTGTTTCGACTTCCGCGCAGTTTTGAGATAAGAGAAAGAACTATACACATGAAAATCCTTGCTATGCTTTGATTCAATTTTGCTTAAATGAAATCAAACAGTTTCATCAATCGGGGACACATATGTAGGCCAACATCGAGAAACTTCACATTATGCAAACACCCACATTTGATTTTCTAAGATAAGATAAAATTTATTGAGTCGGAAAGACAATTACAAATAACATAAGCTCTGATGAGCTTTTTAACCGACTATACATTCTCGTTATGTACTGCTTTGATTCTATTTTGCTTAACAATCTGTTTTAAAGACTCTGTAGATTTTACTCTGTTTTATTAACGTTTCGGTCTTATGGACTTTAACAAAATGATAACTTTCCTGTAAATTTTTCAATTCAACAACAATTAAAATACAAATCCGGAACTGATGTATTGCTGTTAAAAGTCATAGTCAAGTACCGCTAATATCTAGACATATTCAGAATTTACAATGAATATCAATTAATTATCTTGTAAGAAGTAAAATGGGTATATTTTACATTAAATATTGAGACAAATATGTAATCCCAGACGCGCACATGCAGCACGACCATTTATTACCGTGTTACCATGGATTAATGTAGCAATTTACATACTACAGTTGTATTTACTTAAAAAAAGGAAATCTTAAACATATATTTTGACTCAATTTTACATAAATCGTGAAAAAAATATCAAAAGATAAAATAAAATGTAAAAAATAAATAATATGAATCGGTAATTATAAAAGCTGTACAAAAATAGGGAAAAAAGAAGGATAAAGGGAAGTAATTCAGAAATCTAATCTATTTTTAGATGAAATAAAACAGTTTATCATATAGGCTATTTACCAATAAAAGAAATTGTTCTTTGTTTCATATAAAATTCAACTACTTCAGAACAAATTTGTTACAGTTTCTAGATTTTCACTTCGTCGTAGACCTATTTTCCACAAGATATCCATACAATTGTTTCGAGAAAACGAAAAGAAAAAGGGGTGTTGAATAGTATGCAGTGAAATGCAAGTCAACTGAAGTCAGGTACCCTCATATTGCCGCATTTCAGAAAGCGGTCCGCAGAATAAACACCCTACTTTCGTTTTCAAGTAAACAACTCGAAAACATGCGAATATTAGCATGATAAGTGTCCTATTTTATGTAAAATTCATTCCACGAGTGAAATAATGCCCATTTGGCCCCCGATTGACGCGCAAATGCGCGAAAAATGGAAAATTTAGGATCTATTTATTAGGGACTTCTTTCGACTACACCACGGAAGCACATTTTTGACCGAATTACTGCATTATAACCTATAGCTTACTCCTACACAGTGATCTCCCTTGCCATTCGAATCACTACGTAGAAATCGGGACAGGTAGAAAGAATCGCATGTAGATTTATATACAACTGCAAAAAATGATTCAGATCATATGCTGTTTCATTACTAACGAGTGCATTATGTATTAAGGCTAAATTAGAAAACTCTTTATAAAAAAGTTTTGTACTATTTTTTTTCACGGCATATTTTCATGCGCTTCGGTCACCTTTGGGGGTTTTCTGAAGTGTTTTAAAGGAATACACCTTCACTTTTCAACTTAGCTAGCTCGGTGGATCAACAGACCTAAAAACATAATTTTAATGCGAAATGACGCGTTCTTTAACCTTCTTGTATTTACATATGTATGAAAATATCAACGGACTGTAGAACAATGTTCAGAAAACAGTTTATATCAATAAGAATATCTGTCGATTAGCCTGAAAAAACGGGCAAAAACCTTACGGCGGATGAATCTGTCTTTCAGTGAAAACTGTTAGTCTGATATTTTTGCAAGCTCTGGAGTACGGTAATTATAGGTCTCACCGCTTCGCGGTTTCAACCTAAAAACGTTAGGGACTGAATTGATCAGACAGAATGGTTGTCTGTCAGCACCTCACGACACTTGTAGCCTACTTTGTGTAAAGACAGCTAAAGTTTTCACTGTATACCGATTATATCGAAGAAAGGGAAAATCACACACTAATATTACATTTTAAAAAGAAATTACCATATGTCTAGAAATGCTACATTTGTATATGTCCGCTCGTATAAAATATGCACAATTACTGTAGGCCCCAGAAATGCATAAATAAAACATGTGAAACGGCCGACTTTGTCGGCTAAAGTCAGCTAAATAGTCTTGTAAGTTGATATTTCTAGCGGTTTTGATGTGTTTTATGCAAAAGTAGAGATAACAAACGTTTGTATAATGTAACAACATCTGCAGAACCCATCGGGCTATGTTAGTGCACTCGCCCTACATGCTCCTGTACCAGCATAGCCCTAGGGATTCTGCAGATGTTGTTACATATAATAACCTTTGCTAACCCCACACTGGCGGAAATGACGTTGCCCGCGAGATCTGCCGCTCGATATAAAGGACATTGCCAGTAAATGTGCACGTTGCACCTGTGTGCGAAATCGATACACATTATTCGTATCACAAAGGCTGAACATCACTAAATCCGACTGTTCTTTATTTCATTTAAAATCCACTTACTTTATAACGTTTTTTTTTTCGACATTTTCTAGCAAATCAGATTTTCAGAGATTATATTCTCATTAAGACCTATATCGCTACTATAGAAAAACCAACAGAAAAGGGGGTGTTAACTTAAGAAAACTACAGTTCGTTAAATACAGCCCGCTTACTTTTAACTTGGTAGTGATCAGCCTCAAACTGAGTCTGCTATTATTCTGCTTGGTTGCATTCTTTGCTTCCAAAGGATCTTTTTTTACAGATTTTATTAACTATCACAACAGCAATCTTTAAGTGCTGTGTGGCGGCTGTAAAATGTCTCCCCGTACTTGGATTCAGTGTTGTTATATTTTCTGGTCCTTTGGGATCATGGAGTCCATTCAATTGCTGCGTAATAGAGTTCCGCTTAAGCCGGTGCTAGGGGGCGTGAGTGGTGTTTGCACCTTGCATTACCCCTCATGAACAGACTCGATCAAACCGAGTCTGCTATTATTCTGCTTGGTTGCATTCTTTGCTTCCAAAGGATCTTTTTACAGATTTTATTAAAAATGAACTCTCTAGGCATATTTATTTTGTAGCTCAACTTTGCTCCGTCTAGATCAAAGTTTGATAAACATAAAAAATTGAATTTTTTCAACATCGATATTATCAACTCAAATTGCGAATTATAAACTTAAACATGGTTGGTGAGATTTACAAATAAATAGAAAAATATCGAATAAATACCTCGTGTCCATCAAATGTTCAGTAACTATGGAAAATCCTTCAAACTTAAAAGTTTACAGCTCATATCCTTTCAGCTTTGTCCTGCTTATGTTTGGCATTACACATCAATAGACTACATAGATGTGTAAAGTAGATAGAAACATTTTTAAAAATTTTAGTGTACGTTAGATTTAAATTTAGAATGTTAATTTTCTCGACTAAAATTTAATTTAAATAACGAAATTGTTTGTTTTTCTTAAAGTTTTAGAAAGGCAATTATTGATAACATCGCGGCATAATTATCTTATTTTTGCTTACATGTATATATAAGGCCCGTTTATTTTCTGTCCAATCACGAACCCACAAATTGTAAAATACATATCCAGTACTGTCCATGGACGGCGGGCTCAGTCAATATTTACATTTGTGTCATGTTGGGTGACCTGAGGATTTCCACGTTCCTATGTTATTAGCTACGTGACCTCTGGTACAGTACAATGGTATGATACGGTGATTAGGAAGAGGTGTTGTGGACTGATTACACCAAATAGGAAGTGAATACTCAGTGTTACAGTGAAGTAGTCCAAAATGTAGTTCTATGCTGTTGATGAAATCTGGTATAATGAGTCATGTGAGGCTGTGGCAGTTATATTTTTGGCTTAGTTTTATAGACAGTTGGCTAACTGGGTTAACAAATCCTTAGGCATTTTTCGGCGACGCCGTCTAAATTCGTTTTCGTTACCTATGCCACGTGACTTCAGTTTGCAAATCAAACTACTTGATAACGCATTATAGATAATTTATCAAAATGGAAGATTTATGCAACACTCTGCCTGATTGGACGAGAGTGTCAATTTCTTTCACTCTGTTGATTGTGCTACGCTGAGAGAAATGTAGACAAAGCGTTTATCCTAAACGACGCTGTTCACAGTCTTAAAGCTAACTTTGGATCAGTATATTTAGCAAGAATATTGATATATCTCAAAATGATAAGTAAGTTTAATAAATATGATAAAAACCTGTTCAAATACCAACATATATCAAATTAAAGAAAGAGCTGAATACGGTCTGCGTATCACATGAATAAGGGTAAGTGCTTTTTAAAAGATTTTCCTTGTTACAATTGTCGTCTGTATATGAAAAGGTTTCTTGCTTTTGTGACTTATTCAGATTGCATATTAAAATGAGTACTTGTTTGCTTTGATATATTTGTTATAAATCATTTAACTTATTTATTATATATGAATATTTTTCTTTAGTATGGTATGCAAATATTGAACTCAGTTGAAATCTGTTTTATTACATATATGCTATATAATGACTGAATCTCATTACACTGATATGAAGGTACGCTGCATACAGTTTATCTATGTGATATGACTACGCTCAAACTTTGCTTATGAAACAGAAATATTGAAATAATTACAATTGTATGTTTTGCTTGACCTTCACTTTTTTATAGGTGTGACGTCATTGTCCAAAAATCCATGAATAGCGAATATGCATTTGTTAAAGCGGGATCAGTTGGCCTATTTTAGAAATAAATAAAAATAATAAATAAAAAAATCCTTTAATTGATTTTTTCTCATGTATTCTAATCAAACTCGATTTGTAGCATCTTTATTAGGCCCGCAGCCAACTTTGTTCAGCTGGGACATTTGACCCCTTTTAGGGGCAGTAAGAGCTAAAATTAGAAATGCCTTTATCCAGCGTCTCATAAACAGCTTGGTGGATCTTTGTCATACTTGGTCTGGAGCATCATTATAAGGTCCCCTTCCAAATTTATTTATATAGGAACTTGGGCCCTATTAGGGATCACTATAGCTAAAAGTACATTTGCCTTTCTTCGCATTAACCACTAAAATGTAATGGATTTTTATCAAACTCGATGTGTAACAATATCGTAAGGTCTCCTGCTATTTTGTTACAAATGGGGATAGGGACCAATTTAGCTAAAACTATAAACACGTTTAATGACCTCTTCTCATGAACCGCTTCATGAATCTTCATCAAACTACTGCTGTAATGATTCGTCTAAGGATAAACGAAACAAAATTGCAACCCTACGAAACTTTTGCGAATAATTAAAAGAAAACCATTTAAATTGTTATAGTGCGGTGTTTAGTTTTGCAATTTAAAAAATGTTAGATGAAAGATGAATGTTAGATGAAAAATTCATAAACTTCTTTTATTCAATGGTTACAATTCGCCGACCATCATTTTTAAAGATATTTCTTGTTAGTACAATATGGTATCATACCTTAAAACGTTCGTTATTCATTCTTCTATTCAACCAGGGTGGATACCAGGCTCAAAATCAATTTTTTATTTTTTTGTGAGGCCCCTAAAGGGGACAATTAGTTTTTGTTGTTTTTTTTTTTCAATTTTAAGGGAAATTAAAGAAAATTTTCATTTTTATCATTATTTGATGAAATGTGTATCTGTTTTAGATTGAATGTATTGTAATATGAATAAATATGTTCATCACACTAATTATTTTAGAATTTGAGGCCCATTACATGTTTTTTAAACAAAAAATATTTTGAAATTTTTGATAGGTAACGCATAATTTAGAAGTATATTGTTTTTACTCTGTTTGTGAAATCTCTACGATAGTAAGGTTGAGTATTTAAGGTTCAGGTATGTCTAATAGACATTCTAATACACAAAATAATAAAAAAAAAGGCACCACTATGGGGTCATGTTATTGTAGAATAATTGATAAGCAAATTTTAAAGTTTGTTGAAAAAGTTTGGTAAATTGCCCTCTTCTTTCATATGTTGTAAACCATAAAATTTACCAGAATATTTTCTTCACAGCAATTTAATATTTGTTCTTAGGTAGTTATTTTACCCCCTCCCCACAAAAAAAAAGATTTTGAGGCTCCAAAGGGGTTTAAATTACTCACATTTCATGATAATTTAGATTAATAAGTAGTTATTAGTTAACAGAATCATTGCTGAAATATATTTAGCATATGACGATTTATGATTCACCATTTATATGTATGGTGTATTCACATCTATTTAATAGGTTTGTAAGCGGAACTTTAACTAATATGCCATATTTATAAATATAGCTCAAAGACCAGATTTTTCCCTAAATGTATGCCCTCATTAAAACTCGTAGCAAGCCTACAATTATATTCATTGGCAATGTCACCTATACATGTTTCTTTATTCATCTGATCTCTTGTGACATTGGAATATACCCCGAACAACAATCAGATCACTTGATTCAGCTAGCCAGAGAGACACATTTTTAACCAATTTGGTATCAGCGGAGCAGTTGTCAAGTATTTAGCTTTCCGCTGCTCAATCTGGAGGTCAGCATTTCATGTACCACATGACACCAGTATGGTGTGTGTGTCCACTTCAGTGTGTCACAATGACACGCACAGCTGATAGTTACATTTTATTATATTGTAGTATTTCATACCTGAATAGGATCACTGATTTTTCATGGTTGAACATGTGGCACCTATTTTCCCAACCAGCTACGTTTTTGGTAGGTGGTGGTTATGAAGTAGCCACAAAGGGGCTAGAAAATTCTAATGTTTTAAAAAATGATGTAATCATTAGTATTTTGTGTAATTTTGTGCCTTGCAGATTGTAGATATCGGCTCTTCTTTGTCCTCATATACTCGCCTTTTATTTATGCTATAGGGAAAAAAGAATATCAAGGAAACTGTGAAATCTTTGTTTACAATTTTGATAATAGACTAAGAATGTATATTTTGTTGTTCGTTTTTAACGATACTTGTAAGGATTCCTGAGAGTAAGCATTTTTATGTACAGATGACTGCATGAAACGATTTTCCTGGCACCTTAGTGATGGTCATGGCTAGATTCCAACCCGAGGGCCCTCCATGTAGTTAACATTAAAAAATTGTTAATGGTCATTTTTTCAGTTTCTAGGCTTAATTATGCTTCAAGAAGCCCATTTTTTCTCAGGTTTAAAAGAACTGAGTACATGTCTTAATAGTTGTTAGGCTTACTTGTATCTAGATTTACAGAAACATTTCGTATTGTACATACTTTGCTATTACTAGTACGTCTTTTATTTACACTGTTTTGCAACTCTGAAAAGTTGGAAGGATTAGGAGAAAGGTTTACTTCACTTTTTAACTGGTTTAAAAAACTCCAAGTTGTGTTTTTGCAACTGACAGTTCCAAATCTGTCTTCCACTTTGTTCCTTTGGTGGGCCGTATCTTTCTCATTGTCTATATATTTTACTTTGTTCATGTATATGAAGTGTAAAGTTTATCGTGTACACACCCATACAATCACTAATATGGGGTTTTTGTTTGAGGGGAGAGGTTCTTTCTTCGAAAGTAGTTTTTTCTTAATGAATATTTGTCCTTGCGATTTGTTTTGTCTAGCCTTGTGCTTTGAAAAAAACTCTCAAAAAGTAAAAAGCAACATCCATTCTTTAGGACAGTCTAAGCAGACTTGTTTACATGGGGCATATGGCGCCTGTGTTGTAATTCATTTCACTACCACCTCAGAAACTCATATTAATTACATTTCGTATACAGAAATTTTGATCATCAGTAAGGAATGACATACCAAATTTCCGTAAAAGTCTTAATACTGTTAAATGATTAATAAATTGACCAAGAGTTTAAGTTTGATAAGTTTGAAGTTTTTACCTTGCAAAATACTTTTGTGGGGATGTAGACGCATTACAAACATTAACACGAGGGTTTTTCCCCAAAAGTAGTAGTATTATTACATCTGGGGACCCCACCATTTCATAACACTGAATGTCAATTGGTCTAATGGCGTACCACTGCTTCAACAAAATATTTTTGAAAAATGGCCTGTTCTGGCCATGGATATAGTCCGATAACGATTTAAATAACAAAAAACTGCCCAAAAGCCTTGCGCTCGACTATTCAACAACTTTTTAAGGTTAACAAGGACCATGACGGGCAAGACTTACAAAACTTATATTGGTTACTTCCGAGTTTTATGACGAAGCACTAGTGAAAATTTTTATCAAAGCAGTAGTTCTGAAATACACCTTGTTTTTTTAGGTACATGTTAAACTTTTACCAAATATTTTAGGTTGAAAAACATATTTGTATTTTAAAACTCAGTGAAGATTATTTCATTCAAAACGTTAGATGACACAAAAGTCTTATGTAAAGTTTAATAAAATGTTTTTGGTTGCTAAATATGGACTTACATGCAAAAATTACCAAAGGAGGATGTCGACAAAGCGACACCAACACCAAGTGAACAGAATACTCTCACTATTCCAAATGCAAAAAGGGAAATTTGAAAAGTTGGCAATTTATGGTGTATATCAATGTACAAAAAAATTTACACACAATTTTGAAAAAAAAAGAAATATTTGCCAGAAAGTGAATATTGCGTGTTACTTTTTGAAGGATTTTACGGTTAAAATTCCAATTGGACAATTTGACTATATGTGTCTCAAAAGTTAGTACAATAAACGAATTTTACGCACCTTATTGTTAACAATAAATGAAAATAAAGGAAATGAAATGCAGTGAAGTAACAGTATATGTAAAATGGGTACATTTTCTTGAAATTCTCAGAGTTACTTATCTATATGTATCAAAGTTTTGCGAAGGTCTCGTTTTAGTGTTCTCAGACCTCAATAGAAATGATGCTGCAATAAAAAAAATAAATTACTTTAAGAAAACTTTTAGTACAGTTAATGTTTTAAGAAGCGTGATATATCCACACACTTAACTGAATGTTACGTTGATGGCAAAAAATGAATGCAGCATGTCCGGTTAAATTGTTCATTTGAGTGTAAAATCCTTTGTGGCCTTTAAATATATGAAATTTCAAAGAAAAATTAATATGTTTTAGTTTTTTATATGCACTTGATACTATAAAGGATAAACATTTATTTCTTAATTACATGTTAATACCAATGTACCGAACTTTTAACAGATTGGATACGCCACATCATCATGTAAATGCCGTCTGACGGAAAACCCCCAATTTAGGGCCACTTAGTCTTTAATTTCACTTGAAAATTACATTTATACCTCAAATTATATTATATAATTGAATCTTTCCACTCTATTATATATCTAAGTCAGATTTACCTTAACCTGTAATTTAAACAACATTTTACTTTCATTATTATTTCTTATCACGTGCACCCCTTTTGGGAACTCACGAAAACTTGAATAGGGATATTTGAGCCTGGTATCCACCCTGGCTGAATTCCATATACCCCAACGAACATTTTGATGTATGATACCATATTGTACTAAAAAATGCCTACGGATTTTTTTCTCGGGGCTTTCGCCAACTGTCTATTATTGATAATTGCATTGAGAAAAGATCTAATAGACCATTTTCATAGTGAATTTCCATATTTTAGTTTTATTCATTGGGTCTACATACGCATAATTGCTAAACGGCAATTTTCATGCGAGCATTTTTAGAGGGTGGTGTTTTTAGAACAGATTATTTTTCTTATATGGTCATAGACCATCAATTCAAAATAGTACAGGACCTTACTGGGAATAAGATAATATTTGTTTTGTTCTCATTGGCCGGTCATGTATACAAACCCAAGAAGTGACTAGTGATCTTTTGTGACCGCTCGATGTCTGTCGTCCGCCGTCCGTCAACATTTTCTAAAAAAATCTTCTCCTTCAAAACCACTGGACAGATTTACACCAAACTTCACAGAAATGATTCTCTTGGGTGGCCCCTTTTCAAAATTGTTCAAAGAATTGAATTCTATACAGAACTCTGATTGCCATGGCAACCGAATGGAACAACTTAAAAAATCTTCTTTTCCAAAAACCACAGGTCCTAGGGCTTTGATATTTAGTATGTAGCTTAATCTAGTGGCTCTCTACCAAGAGTTTTCAAATCATCTCCTTAGGGTCAAATATAGCCCCGCCCTGGGGGGTCACATGGTTTTTATAGGGAAAACTTTGAAAATCTTCTTGTCTAAAACCACATGGTCTAGGGCTTTGATATTTTGTATGTAGTATCGTGTAGTAGTCCTTTACCAAGATTGTTCAAATCATCACCCCCTGGGTTTAAAACTGACCCCGCCCCGGGGGAATATGGTTTAAATAGACTGTATAGGGAAACCATTAAAATTCTTGTCTTAAGCCATAAGGCTCAGAGCTTAGATATTTAGTATGTGGCATGCTGTCTCTAACAAGATCAAATCGTGATCCTGGGGTCAATATATGCCACCCCCGAGGTCCTTTGTTTTACCTTGACTTATATAGGAAACTGTTTAAAAATCTTCTCGTCCAGAACCATAAGACCCAGAAAATAGATATTTGGTATCTAATATTGTCTAGTGGTCAACTATCAAATTTGTTCAAATGAAAATTGACTGCGCCCCGGGGTCAACAGACCTTAAAAAAATCTTTTCTGAAACCATAAGGCCCAAAGCTTAGATGTTTGGTATGTGGTTCTCTACCCAGATTGTTCAAATCATGACTCTGGGGTCAATATAGGCCATGCCCGGATGGTCCCTTGTTTTACATAGACTTATTGGTTTTTGAAGCAGTGACAAAGAAATTTGGACCACAAAGTATGTTTGATACAGATTTAAATACTCATCTTGAATAGTCTTAATCGTGACCTACTACCTTCTTTTTTCGTTTTTGAAGTTACCGCATAGAATTTTAGACCATATGTATATTTTTTTATATAGATAGTCTTAATCATGACCTACTGACCTACTTCCTTGTTTTTGAAGGTACAACATAGAAATTTGGATCAATTTTATAACTTTTGATACAGATTTCAATACTCATTTTTAATACTCTTAACCCTTACCTACTTTCTTGTTTTTGAAGCTACAGCAAAGAGATTTAGATCACCTGTATAATGTTTGATACAGATTTCAATATTCATCTTGAATAGTTTTAATCGAGACCTACTGAACTATTTTCTTGTTTTTGAAGTTACAGCAAAGAAATTTAGACCACATATATAATTTTGATACAGATTTCAACACTCATCTTTAATATTCTTAACCCTGACCTACTGACCTACTTTTTATGTGTATTAAAAATATTTTATCAAGCGATTTCCTCCCGTCATGCCAACTACGTAAACAGGGGTTATGGCACATTGTCCAATAATTACGTGAACCCAGGTTCACGATCGAAAAACTAGGATTAACGATCAATAAACTAGGTTCTATGATCTTAAAACCAGGTTTTTCAAATACTAACCAATTTTTTCGAGCGAAAACATAAGATAACGGGCGTAAACCATAGTTTACGCTCGTGAACCCGGGTTTACATTCGATAAACTAGGTTTATCGATTAAACTATGAATTTCGGTCGTTATTCTAAGTTTACGAGCGTAAACCTGGGTTCACGAGCGTAAACCACAGTTTATGATCGTGAACCTATGTTAACGTCCGTGAACCTAGGTTTAAGACCATTAACATGGGTTTACGACCGTAAACATAGGTTCACGCTCGTAAACATAGGATAACGACCGAAAATCATTGTTTTGTTCGAGAAACCTAGTTTATCGAACGCAAACCTAGGTTCACGTTCGTAAACTATGGTTCACGCTCGTAAACCTAAGTTCACGGTCGTAAACATAGGTTCACGGCAAGCAAATTATCCAGTAATTACGTTTTTGGTCGAAAAACTGGGATTATCGGATACTAACCTACATTTTCGAGCGAAAACATAGGATAACCGAAGTAAACCATAGTTAACGCTCTTGAACCCATGTTTACGTTCGATAAACTAGGTTTCTCGATTGTACTATAAATTTCGGTCGTTATTTTAAGCTTACGAGCATTAACCTATGTTTACGACCGTAAACTTGGGTTTACGAACGTGAACCTACGTTTACTGAAACTGTTTTATCTTTTTTTTTTTCTTTTTTTATTTTACGAGCGTAAACTATGGTTTACGACGTTATCCTATGTTTTCGCTCGAAAAAATAGGTTAACATGCTTTTACGTTCGAAAACCTAGTTTATCGATCGTTAATCCTAGTTTTTCCACCGTGAACCTAGGTTCACGTAATTATTGGACAATTGCCATACATGTCACGTCCGTAAACTATGTTTCACGGTCATAAACCTAGGCTCAAGGTCGTACTTAGGTTTACAAGCGTGAACCTACGTTTGCGAGCGTGAACTATGGTTTACGGCGTTATCCTATGTTTTCGCTCGAAAATATAGGTTAGTATTCGAAAAACCTGGTTTTACGTTCGAAAAACCTGGTTTATCGATCGTTAATCCTAGTTTTTCGACCGTGAACATAGGTTCACGTAATTATTGGACAATTGGCTTGCCATAAGGGGTGTGGTAGGGGTAATCTCATTCACACGTAAATTATTTAAATAAAGTATCACTATTCATATGTTTTTCGTCCGATATTTTGGTGGAACTAAGTTCTTGAAAACACTGTGATTAGATATACATGTTTCGATTTATGGAAGGCCGTACAAGTCATAATGTTATAATGGAAGTCTGTGGGAAAATAATTGGTGTTCTCTAACCATATGTTATATAACATCTCAATATGTATTTTCATTTTTGGTAAGAAGTTATGCTCATGACTATATATGGTTTTCATATCATTGAAATGCTTTAAAGTCACACTGAAGATTAGGTCTCAAGATTTCATTGTTTATTTGAAATAAAGAAGGAACTGAAATGGTAAAGTTTATCCACGTTGTGAAAATATTTGTTTTGCGGAAAGCCTGGAACTATTTTCAGGACTGCTAAAAAGATGGCCTTAAGAACTGTTATCTATCTCAAAGTTAGTATACTTTTTGACAATGGTGGCAGTAGCCACCAAAAATGATTATTTCACTGAAAAGGCAGATGAACCGATTTCATAAGTGTCGGACATTTCGGCTTCGGCCAAAACCGATTCGGGGTCCATTCTTTGTTTACGTTGGACCCGAAACAGCATACCCAAAACGTTCAACCACAGCTCGTGCTCACGAGAATCTCGTTTGTACACGTTTTCCCCTCTTTGTGTATGCCCGAAATCGGCAAAATAAAAGGGTTTTATGCAAGAATATATATAAACACGTTATATTATTTTGTCAAATCCGTATCTTGAAGTCGTTTTGACACATCTTAAACAGTCGCTCCACCTTCCCTGCTTATATACGTTGTTCTAGAGACCAGTATCTAACAGCCTTATTGCGGGTATTTGATATCGATTCATCATTGGATTTAGCATTTGTGATGTCTATATTTGCAGAGTCATGAACACTAGATGTTTCCTCCCTAGGGGCTGTTGTCTGGGTAGTGGTAACCAATTTTCCGCCAGTTGTATCTTGTAATGAGGTTGACTGTATGGATTTAAAAACATTAAAGATCTTTGCAAGTATTTGCCGCATTTCTTTTATATCAGTGCTTACTGTAGTGCTTTATCTTGTCTTCTATTCTGCTTCTTTCTTATCGGGTAGAATTAGTACGAAAATAAATCAGGTCGTGTCAGAATATTCCAGGAAAAGTTCCACTTTACCGAAACTCGGATACTAACTTTCCGTCACCTCTCATGATTAGACTCAGTCAACCGAGTTTGTTACTATTTTGCTTGATCGGGCAACATTGATTAGATAATGTCATTAAATCGGTCATGTATAATTCAATTGCCAGCTTAGTTATTAATGCTGATAGGCGCTCAGTTCTTCATGCATTTTATTCAACGAGTAGTTCTTAGGACTTACCCAGATCTTTACTTCTACGTGCACTTTTCAAGTTAAAACAATTAATTTTAGGTCGACTGATGAAAGCTTTACATAGTCGCAGACAATTATTGACTGCGTTTCTTCAGCAATATCTTAGCATATTTCTGTTACTTTTTACCCAGTGCTTTAGCAACTGGCTATGGCTCTAAATCAACTACCAAGTTTCAACCTCGCGTCGTTTGAGTTTTCCTTCTATCTCTATGTGACCGCATCACACAAATATTCTGGACGTGTAAATAATTTTTTATAATCTTGGTATTGTGTGAGTGTGTGAGCAACTGAGGACTACTGTTTTAAACAACAAAAAGAAGCAGCAACGGATTCTAGAATAACAATGAACTATATATTCACATTCGAAATATTTGGAATCATTCCGCTCTAAGGTTAGGTTTAGGGTTTAGGGTTAGGGTTGAAACTGGCTCCACCCTGGAGTAAATTTAGTTTTACATAGATTTGAATAGGGTAAACCTTTAAAAATCTTCTTGTCTTGAACCTTAGATATTTGGCATGTAACATTGTCTAGTGGACCTCTACCAACATTGTTCAAATCATGACCGGTCTATGCACAATGAAATGTTGATTCTTCAGGTATATCCGTTGAAATATCCCTCAATAAGCGCTGGCTATCAGTCCTTTTAGGGCTTTGATTATTATCTTGGTTTATTATATGTTTTTTTGTTGTTGTTTTTTTGCTGAAATCTTTTAAATGTGCCAGTTAGCCTGTCGATTATATAACCTCAGTAAATCTAAAAATATACTATTCACATTTCGTTCAGATAGGTAACACGATTTCTGCTAACCCGCCAGTATTTAGTTTTACAGATTGCATGATCTCAAAGATGATAATTCTTATCATACCACTACCTCTTTGTTTGCTGTTAGCTTTACTCATCATCTTGCCTTTACACGACAAGTTTGTTAAAACAATTTATTATGCCCCTTCTCCCTGACTGTCACCGTAAAATGAAAAATTATTCAATTCTATTCTATTCTATTCAACTTCAATTCATTTTTTTAAGTTTGAGTCAGTCTACCTTGCCCTTGTCAAAGTTTATATTTTGAAGCGTAAATCTTCATCTCTGGTTACAAATTGTGGCTTATTACCTGTTCAAGGCAGGCATTTATCTAAGTTGTTGGATCTAACTTCGTTACGGAAAGACATTCACTGAATTCTCACATTCATGTGTTTAAGGTAGAGACTGTGGACATTTGAATTCAATTCATTTTCGGCTGTAATTTTGTCATTGTTTTGTATATAGGCAAACTGTAAGGTAGGATTAATGCAGTTTTTGTAATATGTAAGCAATCGTATTTGACTGAGCCGAGCAATGGTGAAATTCTGGATCGAGGACTTTACAAATCAATAAATTGTGAATGAATTATTTTTGTATCGAAAGCCAGTTTTTATGAAATATTTTGCTCTTTACTATCATGATTTATTGGAAATAACATGATTTATTGGTTGAAGGATAAATAGAATATTAGGCTTCTGACTTTCCTGAACTTAAGTTTAACCAGCTTGTCATAAGATATTCATGAAAACCTTTCTAAAATAAATATGAGAGACTAGTATATTATAAAATAAAAATACAGGGACAAATAAAACATAAAATATTTACGTTTAGATGGCACTGTAATATAGGTATTAAAGGTTATCCTTTTCCAAACATCAAAGTAATGACTATTTCATATAAGATGTTTAAATGGTTTTACGGTTTTATATGACCTACAAAAGACATACTCATCAATCAGCGCGAGAATACTTCCCATTCTTACATTATAGAAGATCCACATACATTTTACTTTAATCTGCAAGAGTCTCTGGGGAAAAACTAGTTATTATCTGACTGCAGCTATTTAACTGTACATCAGCCTACTCTACGTGTAACGCCTATCTGACCCGATTTTCAATTTCGTTTTGCTTATCAAACCAATATCTCCGTTTACTTTTCTGAACACATTTATCAAATATCTTTCTTTGGGCCTTAAATTCTATACGCAGTTTCTGTCGGATAGAACCATTTGAATTCAACATCCGTTTCTCAGCCTTGTAAGTGATGTCCCAAAGCTCAGTCAAATCATCATTCCACCAAGGCTTTTTGATTTTACGTTTTTTTATTACCGGTATTACCTGATACACTTACTTCTACCGTTTTATGTGCTAATTTACTTTTCGTCTCAGTCTTAACACAGTTACAAAATTGGTCATAGTCATTATTAAGGTCCCGTTGGTTCGATACTTCCATCTCCAGTTTAGAGATTTAATTACATAACACTGTATAATTAGTATTCATAAAATCTACAGGAACATTCTATCTATTATTGAAATTTGTTGCTTGGGATTAAATATAAATCAAACACTAACTATATGATTTACAGTTTGCGTTTATTGAATTCAGTCAACTGTTTAGACATTGCAATTTCCGCAGTTGTTGTTGATCCAGTCATAGAAGGATGTGACACGAGCATACACACTGGGATGTGTGACTGTGCCGTCTACGTGACACCCAGAAAATCCCCATGATGTCACACCAACCAGTTCTGTTCCACAGACAAGAGGACCACCGCTGTCGCCCTTTAATGATAATAACTGCGATATTACGTAACATATGTAAATGGTATGGGAATGAGGCCTTGTTTGGAATAAACATGACTATCTATAACTGCCTGTACTGGTTCATATTTGAAGAGAGAAAACTTTTTTTTCTGGACATAACAGCTTGTATTAATTTTAGAATTTCATAGATTGGACATGACTCCACGAAAACTCTCACATTAAAATTACGTGAGTTCTTCCAGCATTTCCAAAATTTAGCGCAAATGGATGATGTGACAGAAAACGTAGAATGTATGGAATTCCTTTGGCAATTTGATAGTAACGGCATAAACGAGAGTACATTTTCCGAACTTGACTCACATATCACGAAAGAGGAAATTTTAAAAGCAGTGAAATCACTGTCTACAAATAAAGCATCTTCATTTGATGATATCATATATGAATACTTTAAATCAAGTATAGAAGTAATCGGTGAACCGATTCGGCTTTTATTCAATTATATTTTACAGCAAGGGAAGTTTCCGCCTAGCTGGTTGAAAGGAGTTGTTATACCATTATACAAAAAAACTGACTCCAGTGATCCAAATAATTATAGAGGTATAACTCTGATTAGCTGTTTTTCTAAGCTTTTTACTGTTATGTTAAATAATAGGCTAAAGAAGTGGGTAGATGAAAACGATATACTTACCGATGCTCAATTTGGATTTCGATCCAATTACAGTACTGTCGACGCTATTTTCATATTGAATTCTCTTATTGAAAAGCATTTGAAAGATAAATCCTATTTAATGTGCTGTTTTATAGATTATAAGAAGGCTTATGATTTAATAGATAGGAACTGTTTATGGTATAAACTGATAAAATCTGGTATTGATGGAAACTTATTGTCCGTTATTCGCTCAATGTACGAAAATGTCAAGTTATGTGTACGACACATGAATACGTTGTCAGACTTTTTCAATTGTTATCTTGGTTTATTACAAGGGGAGATAACCTCTCCGATTTTGTTCTCGCTGTTTTTAAACGACATTGAAGTACATAGGCAACAAAACTTAGATGCCGGTGTAGATCAGTTGTCAATTTATTTACTATTATTTGCAGACGATGCGGTGTTATTTTCTTTTACTAGAGAGGGGTTACAACAGTCATTGGACAATTTAGAAACTTATTGTAAGAAATGGAATTTAAATGTGAACGTGGAGAAAACAAAAATTGTCGTCTTCAGAAAAGGGGGCAGTTTAAGGGAAAACTTTAAATGGTATTATGCTGGTAGGGAAATAAAAATTGTTAGTACTTTCAGTTATTTAGGGGTTGTTTTTTCAAGCGGTGGGTCTTTTATTCATGCCACGAGAACATTGGCCGGAAAAGGTTTACGCGCTATGAATTCTCTATTTAGTGTTACTAGAAATATGGAAGTACCTGTAAATATAATGTTTAACTTGTTTGATTCATATGTTTTATCTGTGTTAAACTATGGTTGTGAAATATGGGGATTTTTAAAAGCAGACAACATAGAACGCATCCATAGAAAATTTTGCAAATGGCTGTTAAATGTAAAAAGATCAACTAATACATTGTCTTTATATGCTGAACTAGGTAGATTTCCACTATATGTTAATCGTTTGACTAGAATTATAAAATACTGGTTGAAACTATATGGTTGCAAACAAAATAATTGTACCATAAAAACTATTGTAGATAAACAAAGAATGAAAATACTTTCCGACCATAATGTTACAAATTGGTCGTCAAAGGTACGAAATATTTTGCAAACCTCAGGGTTTACAGATGTGTGGTTATTTCCAGAATCAGTTAATATGAATGTCTTTATACCTTTGTTTAATACTCGACTGAAAGATATATATATCAAACAGAATGGCATGTTGGAGTGGAAGCTTGTTCTTCATTGTTTCTTTATAGACATATCAGTACTGGCATATCCCGTGCTTATTACCTAAATATTATAGAAATCCCAAAGTTTAGAAATATTATTGCAAAAATAAGATTAAATTCTCATAACTTAAATATTGAAACTGGACGCCATAGAAATATAGAAAGGAAACAACGAATATGTATTTTATGCAACTTAATTGCTTTGGAAGATGAGTATCACTTCATATTAGAATGTCCATTGTATACCCAGATTAGAAATATGTATATTCCGAGGTTTTATACGACTCGATTAGTATGTACAAAATGGTATCTTTGTTAAACTCAGAAAACAAAAGTTTGTTGACAAAACTGGCACTATATTGTAACAAAAGCTTTAAACTCAGAAATGATACTTTGAATATGTAAGAACGCTTGGCTTATGTTTGTTCTGTATATGATCACTCTCGATTTGTATTATCTATTATCATTTTGAATGTGATTGTAATTATTACATGCACCTATATTTATGATTTATACATGATTTATTGTGACTGTCATATTGATGTTATGATGATGAGCTTGTATGCTTAAATCAATAAATTCTGTCCTGTTCTGTTCTGTTCTGTATTAAAATACTCACATTACATGATCCACTTCCTTCTGTTGTGTCATAACCTTTGACACAGATATGTTGATCAAGAATGTTTTGGGATCCCCAGTAGCCCACGCATTGCGTCTTCGTCAACACTGTAACATCGGCTTTCTTCAGTTTTGAAGCACCGGATCCGTCAACTGTAAACTCAGTATTATTTAGTAATTTCTAGTTTAACTAAAACATAAATATTGTTAATTGCATTATGTGTATTTGTATTGTTGTGAAATGATATATCAAAGACTTGTTATATCTGGTCCATTATTTTAATTGCCTGTTAATTGTGAGATTAACAAACTCGACCTCTATATTAAGTTGTATGGCTCCAGTTTTACACAGCTGATTTGTATGAAGCATATTTCACAAGCATAATATTCGGTGTTTTCTTCTCAAGAGGAAAAAGAGGGTAGATCTCCAGAAAACAGTCCAACAATCCATTATACTTCAAATTCAAACATTCAATGCCATATTTAATACATTAAGGAAATAGTCACATATTGCGTAAAATATAAACACTACTAGTAGAGATAGTACCTAAGTTTTTCAAATCATAGGTTTGAAGTTAAAAAGCTTTGAAATGAAGAGAAATGTCCATAATTTTCTCAAAAACAGAAATATAGACAATATTTTAACCAGAAGTGCGGAGTTATGAGCATTTAATATTTTCATGATAACGAAAATTTTGTGATCAAGGAAATGTAACTCTTCTTGAACATGGAGAGCATAAACATCAAAGGGACATAATATAGTCAATATTTTCTAATTGGGTGCATTTGATTTAACATTCAACTTTGATCTGGATTGCTAAATACTGATCCATGATACTGTGTGCTAAAAATTTAGAACATCTGGAACAGTCTATTAACAGCAAAACTATGCTTTAGCAGAATCTAAATAGAGTTAAGCTCTAACTGGGACTCTCACCCCTAAGGCAGACACTCTACCACTTCCCTATAACAGCAGTAGCTAATAGCTATGCAGTTTAATTGCTGGATTACATTGCGTGAACTGGAACAATAATCGGTGAACTCCGGATTATCGGCGTATTCGCTTTGTTACCTAACGGCAATTTTTGTGTAAAGAAAAAATATAATCTAATGCTGCCAACGTCATAACTGGTCAAATCTGCCCAAATTTCTCTGACGTGTTGTTCAGACTATGAACTTACTAACTGGCAGTACCAGTGAAATATTACTTACACTGAATCTTTTATATTTGCCCTTTTTGCAGCTGCCGAACGGCAAAGACGATGAGATTTGTCCAAATATAAGTAATTATTTTACCAGTTTTGAGAGGATTTCAATTGATGGGAAATTACAGTTACAAACTAAATACCTTTCTGCAACACATGGAGTCATTAGCATTCACTGTCAATCAGTATTGTGACTGAGATCGACTGTCATTCATTCATTTCAAAGTTTCATAGACAGAGTCCGTTGTTTACATTTTTATCGTAACCGGTGCACTTGTAAAAATCACTTTAGTTTGAAAAATCAAAGTATGCGAAGAAATATGGTACGGTCTCTACTACTAGTATTACGGAAACCGCTAATCGAAACATACTGAAATTTGAACACTTTTCTTCAACGATATATCGATATTTCCACATGTAATGAAAATTTCAGTTTGTTTCGGCATATCTAATATTAATATAGTTTCTTAAAATGATCGTTCAAACATTTATGTCAAACCAATTGCACTTAACAATTCTTATAAAATCAGTCGATATATTTATCTAAAATTAGAACAATATTATTATAAATTGAGATTATAGTATGAGGTAAAACCTTTGACTCCCCAGCCGCTGATGGTACAGATCTGACCGGCATAGTCTTCTGTTCCTTTAGCTATGGTGATAATGTTCTTTGTAATGTCGACTCCGTTTTGTCTCAGTCTTAGCAGAGCAACATCATTTGGAAATGCTCCAGGGCCTTGGCCGTAGCTTTCGTGCTGTAAGAAAAAGTAAATAACGCGCAATCATATAAAATGTTTGTCTGTGTTCTGATAATTATGTTTACACTGAGTATTTACCGCTGACAGTCCGATATAGAAATATCGGCTTTACCCCGAGTTTAATAATTGGCAGTCCTAGCTAGAAATATTGGCTTTAACCCGAGTTTAATTATTGGCAGTCCTAGCTAGAAATATTGGCTTTACCCCGAGTTTAATTATTGACAGTCCTAGCTAGAAATATTGGCTTTACCCCGAGTTTAATTATTGGCAGTCCTAGCTAGAAATATTGGCTTTACTCCGAGTTTAATTATTGGCAGTCCTAGCTAGAAATATTGGCTTTAACCCGAGTTTAATTATTGGCAGTCCTAGCTAGAAATATTGGCTTTAAGCCGAGTTTAATTATTAGCAGTCCTAGCTAGAAATATCGGCTTTACTCCGAGTTTAATTATTGACAGTCCTAGCTAGAAATATTGGCTTTAACCCGAGTTTAATTATTGGCAGTCCTAGCTAGAAATATTGGCTTTAACCCGAGTTTAATTATTGGCAGTCCTAGCTAGAAATATTGGCTTTACTCCGAGTTTAATTATTAGCAGTCCTAGCTAGAAATATTGGCTTTAACCCGAGTTTAATTATTGGCAGTCCTTGTTAGAAATATTGGCTTTAAGCCGAGTTTAATTACTGGCAGCCCTAGCTAGAAATATCGGCTTTACTCCGAGTTTAATTATTAGCAGTCCTAGCTAGAAATATCGGCTTTACGCCGAGTTTAAATTTTAGCAGTCCTAGCTAGAAATATCGGCTTTAACCCGAGTTTAATTATTGGCAGTCCTAGCTAGAAATATTGGCTTTAACCCGAGTTTAATTATTGGCAGTCCTAGCTAGAAATATTGGCTTTAAGCCGAGTTTAATTATTATCAGCTCTAGCTAGAAATATCGGCTTTACTCCGAGTTTAATTATTGGCAGTCCTAGCTAGAAATATTGGCTTTAAGCCGAGTTTTATAAATGAAAGTTCTAGCTAAAAATACTGTCGCTACAAGAACATTGGTAATGGTGATCGACTACGTGTACGTGTTACTTACCAGTGTGGAAATATGTGACTTGTAAAAGAAGCCATTATTAATCATAACATATGGATACATACCATGATAATTTCGTCTATGTTAAACCAGGTGTAGTTGTTTCCATGATTGTTGAAATCATGCAGGTCAATTACTATTGCCAGGTTTGTTGCAGTCCTAACAAAAATACATAACGATTATGCCTCTATATGAATCACATTACTTGCTCTTTATAAGATAGATACCATTATTTCCAGTGCTCAAATTGTGTTTCAAAGTAAATTTACTTCTTTTCGATGATAAGATAGGTATTGTCAAAATCAGTTTAAATCTCTATACAGATACAAGTGAAAATCTGGAGAAATATTTTTTGATATAAAACTATTAAAAAATAATAAACTTGATTAGATATTTCTCTGTGAATTATCGAAATATTAGAGTGAGATATATCTGATATTTTCGCAGTGAAAAATGTTAAAATATAATTTTTAATGGTAAGAAACATACATTATAAGATTTAAATAATTTTCAATCATGAAAAACACATCCTATATTTTCATCCGTGGCTTTGCCTCTCGTTAAAATATTGCATCGGGTGTTCATTTTAGCTAGTGAAAGATACCAGGTTCTGAGTTTATCAATAAGATGTTATTTATAATTTTGCAATCGTCTTACAGTACAGTTTTTATGTCTGTGTTAGGCAAGTTATTCATTGATTCTGATTGGTTTTGTATGATAAGATAAACGTATACATACTGTCCATCCACGCAATGGGCCGCAGTGAGTGCGAAGTCTTGAGCAATTATAGAAGCACCGCATGTGTGATATCCACCATTGAGAAGCGTCGCCTGATGAGGAAATTCGTACGGGTCAGCTTCAACCCCGTTGATAATCCTGGAGGATCCCAGTGGTTTGCTGAGAAATCGGGTCTCAGCTTGTTCAGAAGCAACACAGGCTAAAATGGTTAAATAATTCATGAAAGATATTATATCGCAGTAACATGACATCTATCAGTTTGGTATAAAACTTAAGGACGGTTGCGGCAGTTTTGGGTAAGAAATCCCAATAATAGAATTGGTTCAAACTTTCAACACAGTGTCATGTTAGCAACAGAATGATGAAGAAAGATGAAGGTCACCATGCTTGTTCAAAAGTTATCTACCCTTGTATATGCAAATTTGAAGAAAAATTCAGTTTTAAGGGCAGATAACTCCTAAGCAAGCACGGTGACCTATGATTGTTTTTGCATTTTTCTGTTTCTAACAATGAGACTGTGTTCATATAGAAAAACATATCAATATTTAAAAAAACGTATTAACATGAGAAACATATTTCTAATTCAAGTAGAATGTATAAAGATTAAGTTCATTATAAGAGTAAATAAAAAGAAATTCACTCACCAATCGCTGCAAGCAGTAACGTAAGCACGAACATCCTCAATTTTTGCCGATATGACAAATGTGCCGACAACGATATTTTAATCTTTTATACTTTAGCCAGCCAAACATCGTGTTAAGCAGCATGAAACATTCAGCAGGTGAAGAAACTTAAGTCTTGCTGCCAATGGTCGTTGAAATGGTTTTCATGACACTTAAAACAATCTAGAATGCATGCTTAACAGATGTTATATTGCGGACAGCTGTTTGGTGACGTCTAAGAGAATGATCTTCAGTTTATATGATATAAAATTGTTGAATTCTCAACAATTAGCCATGTAAGTCTTTTGAATGCGCCAAAAGACATCCCTGAATTACCCACATTATAGCTATTTTTGCCACATTTAGGAGAAAATGGTCGACGTAATTTTAACTCAAGTTTCTTCACTCTGTACATTATTTTTCATTTCGTATAATTTTAAAGCACTATAAACCCAGACGAAAGTGTCGAAAATTTTAAACTTTATTTTTTTTCATCTATTTTCTGCTCGGCATAAATCTTGTAACTTGGGGATATTTTGCACGCGCTTCACAGCGAGATAGATTTTGTCATTTACCGACAAGTAAAGAATAATTTAATATTCAGGAAACTTGTTTGCCCTTCTTTGGAGATTTTTTATATTTCTTCATCTAATGGTAACCTGTTTCAACCTTTCCTCTTTGTAAAGCCATTGGGAAAATGTGCAATTTCAGTACGATTTTCAATTATTAGCATTTATCCCCAATGTATCGGTTGCGATTTACACACGCGAAAAACGTTAAAAACATGTTAATATTTTTTAAGTTGGCAAATGTAAACAGTTGTACTATAAAAAAATCAGTAAAAACAGATACACTGAGCAATGTTTGAAATTGACCACTCACATTTACGAATATTTTTATCAGTTCTTCCAGATATCAGAGTAAAAGTTCATTTCATAATACCTTAATATTAACACATTTAAACACTATATATGTCACAATAACAATAATGACAATAATAACACAAGATATTAAGATAATTTATTTTGCATTTTCTGCTGTTACTGTACATAAACTGAAATTTGAAACATATTTTTTTTTATAAAAACAGAAGCAATTTTGAAAATTTAGCACTATTAAAATGTTCCAGTAAACTGTCTAAGTAATGTTTTAGTAAAATATTTTTTCTTTCGATTTTGATAAATGATAAATTTTACATTACGACTTCAAACGCATTTAAAGAAATGACATAAAATTTGCTTCTTTGCCCCCCACCCTCTCCCAAAAAGTGCTATTTCTATATTGGTACTTCTTTCGGCCACGCCACAGAAGCTTACAATAGAATTACTGCTATAGTATCTTGAAGCGTACACACTCATTTACATTGATTGCAAAGGTCCCAAAACTCTGTTTGCATTTTTACAAAGTTATGCCCCTTTTCAACTTAGCAATATTTAGTGTAATCTGTTATCTCATTAAGTTGGTGAAAGATATATGACTCAAAACTGTTGCCCAATTTTTTTCAAAGGTGTGAAGTCGTAGCGAGTAGACGTGTTTTTTTCTGCTCTCGAGTTATTGGTTTTTAACGATTAACTTGGATTGATTTGGGTTTACTTGGATATTTTGGTTTCTTTTGGACATAATAAGAATTTAAATAGTATGAAATATAATGAAGAATAAGAAAAGATACAGAAGCAGTGGAAGTGATAATTTGAATTCTAGTAAAATTCAGAAAAAGAGAGGCCCGCCAGATGGTTCGGAGGACTTAAGTGAAAATATCAGTGAAAATAACAGTAGTCAGTGAAGTATTAAAGTGGACCATTAGTGTGTTATACGATCCGGTAGACAAGGAAGTTGAGCAAGTGATAGATTCACCAAGTGAGTCAAGTAGCATGATGACGTCACATGAAAAGTGTGAAGAAAGTAGGTCTGAGTGTACCAATCAATCTAACAGAGATATCATGAACATGTTACAAACTATATGTCAGAGAATTAGTGTAGTTGAGGAGAAGTTAAGTACGTTGGATAATCTAGAGAAGAAAGTCGAAAGTGTCGAACGTGAACTGAAAATGATTTGGTGTTCCATAGAAGATAGACAAAAGAAGACTGACAATAGACTGACAAATGTAGAAGAGAAATCAGAGAGTATAGAGTTCTCTGTAGGTCAGGTGCAAAGTAAAATATCCGAACTTCAAAACATGAAAGATAAAGTAACCGATGATTTAGTATATCTGCAGTCGCAGTCTATGCGGAACAACTTGTTGTTTACAAATATTCCCGAGTCTACAACAGAGGGCACGGACGAGACCGAGGCAAAGTTAAGGGCTCACTTACACGAGAGAATGCGTATTGCTAAAGATCAAGTGGACAAGATAAGCTTTGAAAGGGTCCACAGAACAGGCGTCAAACAAGCAGGTAGAGATAGAAACGTTGTAGCGAAATTCACGTTGTTCAAAGAACGCGAATTAGTACGTCGCCAATGGAAATCGTTGCAGGGAACAAAATATAACGTATTCGGACAATTTCCAAAGGAGATCGTAGAGAAGAGAAAGAGGCTCCAACCTAAACTGAGGGAGCATAGAAGCAAAGGTGATACTGCCTGGATTGCCTATGACACGTTGTATGTCAATGGGAAGCAAGTAAAAGAGTGAGGGGTACGAAGGGGGTGAGCTAAAACTATTATCCTGGAATGTTAATGGTCTAACGAGGGATAAAAAAAGACTAAGGATTTTGTAAATATTCTTTCCAAAAATGATATTTGTTTTTTGTATGAGTCTTGGACATGCGCCTCAAGTGACGTTTCGTTAAATGGGTATATATCCCATAACTTTTACAGGAAATTCCAACACAGACATGCAAGACGGGCTAGCGGGGGTATTGTGCTTTATTACAGAGAAGAGCTTAGAGAAGGTATATCTGTTATTAAAAACCAGTCGGACACATTAATTTGGATTAAACTTGATAGATTTTTTTTTTAATTTAGACGATGATGTATATATTTGTGGTGCTTATGTCTGGTGCCAGGATTCTCCCGCATATAATGTTTTAAATATTGATTTATTTGATTGTTTGGAAGAAGATGTTATAAACTTTCAAAGCCTTGGGTCAGTATATGTAGTTGGTGATTTCAACAGCAGGGTTGGTATGAAAGCAGACTTTATTGTTTGTGATCGTTTGAATACATTTATAGATGATGATCACTATGTTCCAGATTTGACCATGTATCGGGCCTCACCAGATCGCTCAAGTAATAGTCATGGTACTAAATTACTTGACCTTTGCAAATCTACAAACATGAGAATTGTTAACGGTAGACTCGGTCACTCAGATAATTATACATATATATCGAGAATGGGTTCGTCAGTTATTGATTACTTGTTAACTAGTGAACAAAATTTTAAAAATGTGTATGATTTTACAGTTGAATCCGTTAATGAGTGGAGCGATCACGCACCGCTGATCTTATCTTTACATTGTAATAAGATTTATGAATGTCACGACGACCAGTCTTACTCTAATGTTAAATGGAATAATTTACATCGAGATGAATTTAGATCGGCTTCAATCTCAAAATTACCCGAATTGAACAGCATTGTTAGAAATATAAACTGTAATAGTCGTGAATCTGTGAACGAAGCCCTTTGTAATCTAACTTCGGTTGTACGCAATGTTGCAGACCCTCTTTTAACTAAATCGTATACGAGACAGTCGTATGTTTATTTTAACGATAATTTACAGGTTAATAACGCTGAGTGGTTCGACAATGAATGTACTATGGCAAGAAAACGTTATTTAGAAGCACGGAATGATTTTAGTATGTGCAAAACTGATACTAGCAGAACACATTTTTGTAACTGTAAAACTGAGTATAAAAAACTTGTTAAAAGGAAAAAGTTTGCATTTATGTGCAAAAAATTGTCTGACACTGAAAACCTACGTAAAAGTAAGCCTAAGCAGTTCTGGCGGTATTTTAAGCGTAATAAAAAAAAACACTTCCCGTATTTCATTGGAAGATTTTCGTGTATATTTTGAAAACTTAAGTAATGACATTTCTGTATCTACAAATGATGATGCTGAAGATTTTGTTAATAACCATGATTTTAATAATACTAATACTTGTTTTCCAGAGTTAGATGAACCTATTACTGTTTCAGAAATAAATGATGCTGTTAAGTGTTTAAAACCTGGTAAAGCCACTGGTAATGATTTATTGTTAAACGAATATTTTATCGAAAGCATCGACATTTTATCTTCTCATTTATGTGATGTATTTAATGCAGTTTTAAATTCCGGTTTCTTCCCGGAACATTGGGCAGACGGTGTTATTGTTCCTGTACACAAAAAGGGGAATTATGATAATGTACAAAACTATAGAGGAATTACACTAGTTAGTTGCCTGTCTAAATTATTTACGACTATTTTAAATAAGAGAATTACCAAGTTATGTGATAAACACAATATTATAACAGATTCACAATTCGGTTTTAGAAAGGGTAAATCCAAAGTGGATGCTATTTTTGTTCTCATGTCTATTTTACAAAAGTATATTTATGAAAATAAAAGGTTGTATGTAGTCTTCGTTGATCTAATGAAGTGTTACGATAGTATTAACTATAATATACTTTGGTTCAAATTGTTTAAATTGGGAATTCAAGGAAAGTTTTTACGCATAATTAAAGATATGTACCGCAAGGTTAAGTCTTGTGTAAAGTCTTTGAATAGCATTTCTGATTATTTTGAATATGCAATCGGTTTGCGACAAGGCGAGGTCATGTCACCAATTATGTTTTCTCTCTTTATTGAAGATCTCGAGTTATTTTTACAAGGTGATGTTAACTCTGGGTTAAATATTGACGACATTATTTTGATTCTATTACTATTTGCTGACGATATAGATATTTTGGCGAAATCTCCTCAAGAACTACAAAACCATCTTGATACTTTATTTACCTATTGTGAAAATTGGAGTTTAAAAGTTAATGTTAACAAAACAAAGATAATGGTACAGTCAAACTCGCTTTATACGAACTCATCGGGACCTAAGAAATATGTTCGTATCAAACGAAATTCGTATTAATGAATGTATGACCAGATAATTTGTCCGAGCAATTTGGGCAGTATCATCGGTAAATAGATTCCGATATATGAAAATAGCTAAAAGTTTTAAACTAATTAAGTCAGTTTATTCAGATAACATTGAAATTACTCAAGAAAAGTCATACTTAAACAGGTAAAACTGTATTAATTTAAATTTTAAGGTGCGGTCAATTACATCCACCGCCAACATTGAAGCTTGTACTTTATAACAATCAGAGGTATAAAAGTTTGTATATTTTGTAAGACACAGCCTACCTGTATCGACACTAGAACGTCAATAATGTGTTTAAAATTATTTACACCTCATTACATCTTGACCTGTCAATTGATTAAATTGTTTTATATTGACATGATACACAAAGGACCGAGTGTTTGTTTTTGAATAAGTGTGAACTACTCCGTTGTCCAACTGCCACTCGTCACAAGCTTGACCATATTATTATTTTGTATTTAGAAAGCGTGGGGGCTTGTTACCTGATGAACAATGGACTTATAATGGAAATATTATCGAAGTTGTCAATAATTTTAACTATTTGGGAACAGTCTTCAATTGCACGAGTAATTTTAATCTAAATCAAGAACACCTAGCAAGTAAAGCTCTTAAAGCATTAAATATACTATTAGTGAATTTTATAAAGATACCTTTAACGCCTAAAACATTATGTCAATTGTTTGATGCTTTTGTTGGTTCAATCCTTGGATATGCTAGTGTAATTTGGGGCTACACGAAATCAAAAGAAATTGAAAGAATTCATTTAAAATTTTGCAAATGTATTCTAAATGTAAAGTTAAATTGTAGCAATGTAAGCATTTATGGTGAATTAGGTCGATATCCTCTTTATGTAGCACGTTATGTACGAATTGTAAAATACTGGTGTAAAATGCAGAGTTCAGATAATATTTTGATAAAAACGATGTATGATGAAAGCTTGCAATTGTGCAATAGAGGTTGTAGAAATTGGGTTTATAATGTTAAGAAAATGTTAAGTGAATATGGTTTTATGTATGTATTTGATGACGACTTTGTAGACTTTACCAAATTTATTTAAACAAAGAGTTATGGATTGTTTTATTCAAGAGTGGCATAGTAGTTTAGATAGAAATCAAGTTCTCTTAAATTACAAGTATTTGAAAACTAATTTTGGCTATGAGAATTACTTAAACATTTTGTCATACAATCTCCGCTATTATTTTTGTATATTAAGAATTTCTGTCTTACCGTTAAGAATCCAAACTGGCCGATATGCAAGAAATAATACCCCTAGAGACCAAAGGAAATGTTTATGATGTAATTCTGATGTCGACATTGAAGACGAGTTTCATGTTATTTTTATATGCCCATGTTATAATGATTTGAGAAGTAAATATATTACACGATATTTTAGAAATAGACCTTCTATGTATAAATTTTTAGAATTATTAAACTCAACAGATAAACGCATTCAAGTAAACTTATCGAAATTTGTTAAAGAAATGTTAACAATTAGGAATTCTATTCTTAATATGTAATATGTTCATCCTCTGTTTAACTATTAATGTTATGTATAATGATGAAGTATTTGTACCATATATGATTATCTCGCTATGACTGTCAACTATTCGTTTATTTATTTGAATTTATAATGACTATGTACCATGTACACGTCTATGAAATAAACGTCTGTTCTGTTCTTCTGTTCTGTATTTGTTTTTGTCTATGCATTCATGTTTTTAATTTGTTTCAACGACAAACTTTTTGAAAAGTCGAGCGTCGCTGAGGATAGTTAATTTTCATATTATACTCACTGCTGCACGAAGCCAAATTTATTTATATTCAAATTCTAAAATTATACATGTATATTTTATCAGTTTTTTTCGTAACTTCTACATAAAAATGATGTGTATGTCTCATATTGCTTTTTAAACAAACGTAAGTATAAACTAATTGTCATAGATATTTATATGTCCATGTTAATTACCAATTCATTACGATACAAACCAGCATGCTGTGTATATTCCTCGAAATATAACAACCTTTCACATTTGGCGCTTTGATTTCATTTTTTTTTTTTCATAAGGAATAATGTTCATTGTATATAATGAAGATTTTAACATTTTTCATTCTTGACGGAATTAGTAACTTTGATAAATTAAAAAAAGAGACACAATAACACGTCTTTGCGAACAGAAATCTTTGACACCAACCGTTAAGAAAAGTTTGACGACAGCAATATATAGGCCATCTTTTATACTTTACCTGGTCAAATTTCGTGTTAAGAAGCATGAGATTTTTAGCAGATGATCCTTATTGTATGTTGTGGTCAGTGGTCAGTTTGGCTTAAGTTATGACACTTGACCATCTTTGGGACAATCAATTTTACTGAAGTGTTTTACAGCCGTCTCTGTCGTATGAACATGGTATTTGTCCAAAGTGGCAGCAACAATTTTTAGTTACCATCTTCTACGTCCTAACATTTTCAGATATTGAGGGAAAAAAATGAAAGCATAAAGCATCATCATTAAATAAAGACAATTAAACTGTTCTGCCAAAAAAAACCGATTAAAAATACAAAAAAAAAACAACAACAAAAAACAGAAACAACAACAACCACAAAAATACCCAGAAAAAATAATATATTATGACTAAGGCCCTGGAAGCCTATCCTCAGTCAGTCATTTCTTTCAAATTTTCAAATTTGCTAGTATCTGAATTGATTTCGTTTAGCCGACTACGCAACAAATTATCATTCAAAAATTCAAAAAAGAAATCGCTACCATGCACCATTTACAGTACGATCTTCAATTTTACAGCAAGTTTAGCAAAGAAACACAAAAAAGAAAAGTTATACGACCAAGCTTATTTTGTGTTCGAAACTGGCACTTACCCTTATTTTGGGGAAATAGTTTTAATACGCGGACACACAGTTTAGCACATGTACATGTTGACTATAGTTTAAGACAGAGTATTCAAGTTTGAACAGAGTGGGAAAGATATGATACAAAAATTTCATTTTGTGTTCTACTAACAAATAATAATATTTGCTAAAGTTTCGTTATTCCACTTTCTGTTATGTATGAACTCTGGAATGATAATCAGAATATACACATATCGAAAGTTTGCCAAATTTAGATTGGTGCGCAGGGATGTCAGGGGTCGTGTATTGTTAAATAACGAAAAAGCGGTAATGGTGAATATTCGAGTTTAACGATTAGCTTAAGGTATTAGATCACTAATAGAAAACCTCCTTTTTAAAGAGTATTCAATTCCTTTCATAAATCTACTTTTACTGCAATTCTTAGAGGGGAGTAGGTTCAAGTCCTTATTTTCCTATTTTTCTAGTAAGTTTTTATTTCTTTCAAGACCTATTATTGATTTCTTGTACAAAAATGGAAAAAGATGAATCTTATAAGCGATTTCTTGGTGTTCAAAGTGAATTTACTACTTAAACAGAAGGGGTAGAGTTACACATCTTTAAAAATATTGAGATACACACGGTGAAAGTTCTCTGTTTTGCTTTCACTCTTAGATTATATGTTGTGGAAGAAATTTAGGTAGCTTTTACGTCTGCCCTAAGGTTATTCTTTTAAATGGAGTAAGCAAAATTCAAAACAGAAACACAGCATTCGACCTTATTTTTTCAATGTTGAAGTATGAATTCTGTCTCATTAAATCCGTTTACTTGAGGCACCATAGAAAAAATGATATTGACATTTTCATTTTGTGTTTTATAATTGTTTACCAATAGTTTGATGTCTCTTTTATTAAAATTAATGGTAAAATGAGTTCTCTGCAAACGTTTTGGATAGTGGCTATCACTTTGAAATTTGTCTCTACTTGAGCTTGAGGAGATACCATAACTTACACAAAATTTATAAAAAACGGCACCGTAAAAGTTGTTTAAAAATTGCAAAATAGTGCAAAACACGGTTACCTTTCAGAATATACCAAAGGCCATTTTGTAAACATTACTATTAGTGATCTAATACCTTAAGTGGAAACAGAGTGTTTTGCGATGGTACTTGATATAGAAGTAAGAAATTAAAACTGAACAATCACAGAATAGATATTGTAGCTTTCCTACTGTTTACATTTTGAATACTTAAAGACATATCATTCCAAACGTTTATGCTGTTATATGAAAATTTGTCTTTAAGTTTGTGTTAGGTCTTCTACATATATCGTAATGTCTTTACGTGAACCTGATTTAAAAGTGTATACTTTACTAGTATTGTTTGAAGTGGTCATCAAGTCCGACATACAACTTGAACAGAGACTCGTCCTTCAGAACCTCTAACTTTGAATAAAAGAGACGACAAAAATATATCTTAGGAAAGGGGAAAAGAACATAACTTTGTGACGTTGTGGCTTAAATCTTCATCTACTTTTGCGTCTTTATTCCTCCTTTTTTTAAAGCTGTTACTGATTTGATTTCGCCTTTATTATAAGACTGGTACGGAAAGAGTTTACTGTGACGGTTAATGCTATTAATTTGGTGATATCCAAAGGATGCTATTATATCATTTTGTTATCAAAATAATTATTTCTCCAGTCTGTTAGTGAATAGAAGTATATTTTTTTAGAAAAGGATTTATTTTCAGTCTAGTTATGTAACAGCCGCAAGGTTTTTGTACCTTGTTTATACTTGTCTGCATATGTTATTTTACCTAATATTTACATGTACCATATATTGGGTGAATAATAAAAAATATTGTTTATCTGCTTTGGGTTTAACGCCGTTTTTCAACAGTATTTCAGTTATGTAACTATGGGCAGTTAACCTAACCAGTGTTCCTGGATTCTGTACCAGTACAAACTTGTTTTCCGCAAGTAACTGCCAACTTCCCCACATGTATGAGTCAGAGTTGGAGGACGAATGATATCAGACACAATGTCTTTTATCAAATCGTCATGGAGAGCATACGCCCCGCCCGAGGATCGAACTCATGACCCCGCGATCCGTAGATCAGCGCTCTCCCTATTGAGATATGCGGGCGGGTAAAATTTTGTTAATCTTGATAACCAAAGAAAATATATACATGCAGAGGCTATTGGTTGTTTTCAATTATGTCTTGGGAGTAAAGTATTAATTTCGTGTTCTCTGTTTTCAACAAAATTTTACCCATTTCACCTGCTAGTCACGGTTTAAGTCGTTTTGAAGGAAACTAGAAGTTTCAAATTTTAAAATAAACGGGCGTATTTTTTTTTATTTATTTACGAATAAGAGAAACTGTCAATAACATATGAAGTAAAGGTGAATAATTTCTCAAGTACCTTTTACTTAACTTCAATGACAAATGAAGTACAGGGCCAAGCATCTGCCAACTGGCCATATTACAGAATTAACATCAACAATATTTTTGATGAAGAGTACTCGTCAACCTAAATGTAGAACGATACTCATATAAAATTTAATTTATCCACTTAATTTCATTGAATCATTAATTTGAGCTCACTTGTTCATTTATTCATCTGTTTGTTGTCACAAGGGATATAGTAAATTACAATTTTAGATTCTATCGGCCGCTACTTACAGATACGTCTTAAGTTTTCTTGTTTATTTCAATGCAAATGTCTGCGCGAGCGCGTTTCACGCGTCTATTATATTTTCATTATAACTGGAAGGAAAATTTTCTCTTACATTGTTTAACTTCTTTCGCTTTTTAATCAGATTGAAGTTTCCTCCTGCTGTTGTTTGTGGTGTTGTTTTGATTCATACAAATAAGAAACTATTGGTAGTTTTCCTCCATTCAACGGTAGAGTTTAAATTATTAAAAAAAACCTTTTTATGTTCCTTAAAAAATGCACATTTCCTAGATTTGACAAATGAACTCCATTAGACATATATAAGTCGTAAGAAAATGGTTGCAAATTCATGTGACGTAAATAAAAAAACCACTGACTAAAGCCAGCTTCCCTGCTAAACTGTTCACTCTCTTGCGAAGCTTCTCAAGGCTGTACATATCTCTTCCCCAGTCCCTCGGGAGGATCTCTGACCAAACCACCCGAGTTCCTGAGAAGTTTTGACTTATGAAATTCAACAATTCCCTAATTTTTAATCTTAACTCCTTTAAAGGAATCCGACCAAGGTCGTTACCACCACAATGAATTATCATGTAACTGGGGACCTCCTGCACCTGGAGTAGAGTAGTAAGTTTTGCTTCGGCTGTCCTAAGTGACAGACCTCCGTAGCCTTGCCACCAAAGCTGAGCTGGCAGACCGAGGCCTAAACCCTCTGGATGAAGGAATGCAGCAAGGAACGCCTTCTTCACTATCGAACTGCCAAATAATCATACCAATGGGGGACCTGAAACAACTTAAATGTTGTTACGGTTGGGCAACCACATGATACAAAATAACATTTTAAACCCAAACTTTCAGCTTTATCGCAGATGAATTACCTTAATGCAAGTTTAACAAATTCCTACCACAGTCAGAAACTAGGATATATGACCTGTAGGCATTGGAAGACCACCTACCGGCTTCTTTAATTTGATCCACTGAAAAACCTAACTTAGCCGCAGCTGTCGCTGCCCCTATACGAAACGAATGGGCTTTATAACCGGATAGGTTTGGGTTTACTGCCCGCAATGCTTTTTGGAGAACAGCGGAAAACTGGAACCGTGTTAAAGGCCTACCATCATAATGACAAAACAAAGGACCCGGTACCCTAGGCCTAACCGACAAATAATGTTCCATTAACTTAAGGGGGCATAATGCGGCATTAAGTCTGGGCATTCGCAGTGTAGTGCTATTTCCGTATTGGTCAGCCTTTGAAAATCTAACTAAAATAATCAAAAACTCATGATCGGCAGACCAACTGATATCGTGAAAACTCACCACCTTACTTAACTCGCCCATTTTGGACACAGTTATTTCCCCTACCCTGAAAAAAAACCAAAGAAAGCAAACGAAAATACAGCTGCAAAAAGATTAGCCTCATATTGGTCCCGGCAAACTGCTGAGAGCACAGTCAGAATGTCCGTTAACAACCCCAATGTAATCGGCAGTCTAACCAACTTCTCCTTATTATCTCTCCTAAAGCCCTCCATGACTTTGTTCACTAGAAAATGCTTGGTGCTGTCACTCTTATCCAACATTTTGCATTGATAACTGGTGGCGCAAATATATGATCGGACAGTATCAAAACTTAGTTTTTGGATAGAAAAGTATGACACAAACAGCAGTACTTGGTCCAGTGAAGGAGGCCAAATAGCTGGCATAAGATAAATAGCCCTGAAATTATTGAATTGTGACAACCCCACCCTATATGCATTGGTTGTGTTAGCGGACACCGCTCCCCTTAACAATCTGTAAGCTTCATCTCGGAGACCAGTGATAGGAATTGCTGGGGAACCATTTCCGGGTAATTCTCTGCCTCTGAAACTAGCTGTCGAAAACGTGACCACTGTTGGCGAGAAATAGCATCAGCAATTGCATTATTTTTTGATGAAATGTGTACAGCCTTAAACCAGATATTATATCGCATGGCAAGCGTGACAAATGGTCGGACTAACTGCATGACCCTTTTTGATTTAGAAGTCTGTTTATTCAGGACTAACACCAAAGCTTCGTTATCTATTCTCAATGTAATATTTTTGTTCATCAAATCTCTGCCCCATAAAAACATGGCTAAAATCACGGGCACCATCTCCAGAAAAGTTAAATCTTTAAGGACGCCCCCAAACTTCAAAGATTCGGGCCATGGAAAAAGTGACCATCTGCCCTCAAAATAACATGCTGCCTCCATATCAGCCGAACCAGCACTATCCGAAAACAGCTGTAATTGATCGCTTGTATACCAAAAATTTTCCGGTATATATGAAACTCCATTAAACTCTTGCAAAAAAGACAACCAGACCTTAACATCCTCCCTAATTTCTTCTGTAACCCTTAACAGGTAAAATTGTTTCCTAAGGCCAGACATAGCATCATAAAACCGCCTAGTGAACGCCCTGCTAGATCTAATAGCCTGACCAAAAGAATTCAGCTTACCAACCAGACGTTGTAGCTCTTTCAAACTGACTTTCTTTCTATTCATTATCCCCTTGTGCAAGCCAACTAATTCATCAACCTTATGTATGGGAATTCTCACTAGCATTTCATTAGTGTCAATTTCCAACCCCAAAAATAACATAATTGTTGTTGGACCGACTGATTTATCATCTGCAATTGGGACACCTAGAGTATTACATAACCCGGTAAATGCTGATACTAAAGTATGACAGTCATTAGACCCTTTACTGCCAGCAAAAATAAAATCATCTAACATGTGATCAACGGTATCTATTCGAGTTGTAGCACACACTAGCCAATTCAAAAATGTTGAAAACTTTTCAAAAAGGTTCGCACTCTGACTCAGGCCCATAGGCAAAAATTTATCGACATAGAAACAATCCCCTACTTTCAAACCAAACAGCGGGAAATCACTAACAGCCAATGGCAGAATTCTATATGCTGACTTCAAATCGCGCTTTGCAATCAACGCTGATTTCCCTAACTTCATGATCATATTAGTTACTTTATCCAAAGAAGTATAAAATACACAGAATGGCAACTGGCTGTAATCTCGCGTGAGCTCGTGTCAGAGCGTGATTCGGCGTTATCTTACTTAAAAACAAACATCGGCGAGCATGGAGTTACAATTTGTACCTTTAAAACTACATTTAAAATACATGTTAGCTTCTAAAACAAAATTAGTTTAATGTGAAATGGTCTTAAGACCCGAAGTACACGTTTTTTTTTTGCCATCGAAAGAAGCGTGGTCATACGGTGATAATTATTTTACCGATGAATAATTGCTTCCGCATACAAAATGGCGCGTGGAGAAAGCACCACTTTCGGTAAACGAGATCTCGTTTTTTTTGTCACGGGAGGTTGGCGAGATTTGCTCTATATGCCTTTCAAGTTGCCAATCTATTTATTTTTATAGCTCTTTGCTTAATCAAATGATGTATAGTGAACACTACACAGAGACTTTTCAATTCCATCGTTTACACTAGTGCCTCTGGGGAAAGAGAGGTGAGTGATCAATCTCCATCCCCCATCCAATTTTGGGACCAAACCGACTGGGGAAGTCCTAAAATTTGGCAGTGGTGGGTCCCGGAAAGGGCCTGCTATACGTCCTAATGCAACTTCCCTATCTATTTTCTCTTGAAGAGCTACCGGTTGAGCATATGCTGACTTTAAATTCTTGCATACCATGGCAGCCCTAGGGCCAGTGTAACCTATTTTAAACCCATAAAAAAATCCATTCTTTAAAACATTGGCATCACTAGCTGTATTGATCATATAAATCTAAGTCTTGAACTAACTTTGTAACATTAACAGGAGAAACCCCCAATTCTAAAGATTTAGAATCTATTGCGGGGACCGAAGAAATTGTGTCTGAAACCTGATCTTGGACGGAATGTACGGACTTGATTGAATTGCCGTGGTACGCCCTGAGGGAATGCAGTGGCTCGCACTTGACCCGGGAATATATTGCCATTGCCTGGTCTTCTACACAACTTTACAGGGTGGTTACCGCTACAATATAAGCAAACATGTCTAAAAGTACAGAAGTTTTTAAAACAAGACCTATGATTGTAGTCAAAACATTTTTTCTGACTGCTGATGTTACTAGTCATGTTGGACGGCCCCATTAACAGGAGCCATAACTCCTGATCTATGTTACCAAATGACATTTCACCTGGGCTTGCAGCCATACGTAGCCTAAACTGCACGTCATAGCTCTTCCACCCAGAGCCAATATGCCTTTTTGCTGCCGTTCGAATGATATTAAAATATTTAAATAGTTCCTGTGTTTGACCAGGGTGAGCGGCCAAATACAGACTATTAAATATGAGGAAGGCATCGGACCACTCCTCAGTTGTGTAGATTTGCTTGACATTTGTTTGTTGGTTAAGTATTAACTCACCATTCTGGCTTACTGAAAGGTTACGGTTGACCTCCGCCTCAGGCCGCGCTGGGTGCAGCAGCAAGCTAGCGAGACTGACATATTGACCCTCTATAGTCTTATTTTTTATTGCTGTAGACACATGCAGTCCCAGCCCAGCCCGAGCCGTGGGTACCATTTGTGGTTGGTCATTTGCCATTGCATCAAAATGTAGTAACCTAATACCAGTACCTGGATCAAACACCTCTTGCGGGTGTTCAATACCAACAGGTGCTGGTACCACTGCTGCTGGATCTGGTTGGGGTGCTGGAACTGGCTGAGGCAACACCGGAGCTGGTTGTGGTACTGGAGCCTGTTGGGGTGCAGGTGCCGGTTGGGGTGGCGCCCCTGCAGCATCTGGGTCGAAGTGAGTGGGCGCTTTCCTCTTTCTCGTAGAACGGCGCATGCCGATTGAGTATGAAAAAGAAATATAGAAATAAATAAAGTGAACATAATAACAATATTCGTGTTCATTCCGCCAGCGTCTCTTTTTTAAGTTCAAAACTTCACGCACCATCCTCCATCTCTAAATTAACAACATTATATTTTATTATAACAATATGACATTTAAATTGATATTATTTATTGAGCCAGTCCAACAACAGCTTATATAAATTAATTTTTTGAAACGTATACGGTGTAGTGAAATTAATGACAAATACGGACTGTTAATCAACACAAACTAAAACCTTTGGGTATAATAAAGCTTGCCACTGCTTAATCATAATTAACACTTGGGTTATAAAAATTAATACATTTTATCATGAAAACACAATACTGATCTGCCAAATGTAAGCAATAAAGTTCGAGAACACGAAACCTTCGCCAGTCAGAAACACTAAAAATTCTGAATTAACACTGCTATTACAGGAACAACAATCCAGGAAACAGTGCTAGTATCTACCTGTACGGAAAACACACATCTCCATACACATTGTCCATCAAGAGGAAAGTAAGCAATTCCTTGTTGGAATAAGTCATAAGGCATTTACTGGTTATCCTGAGTATTATATATATCAGAGTAGGACACTAGTCACAAAAATATGTCTGTAATATAAAACTATGTTTTAATTATGTATATTGTATAATTAAGTGATATTTATTTTAACTGTATGACTTGTATATTCCACAAATCTATCTAGCTAAATGTTTTACACCAATAAACATTGAAGAGTGGTACGGGTCCAATAATGCAATAATTGGTAGAACTAATTCATGCTGTAAACCGTGACTACATTTGCAATATTAAGCGTGAATAACTAATAATGTAGTTTTACAGCTCCCAGCCGCACCGGAGACAATACAGAAAATAAACATGGGAGTATGCCCCCAGATCCCCTATAAACTTGGGCACACAACCGCAGACATCTAGCTATGCCTCTGTCAGGCACTTTGCGATAGCCGAAACAACCCCACACCAAAGACTGGAATAGTGCATCGCGACCCCGGCAAAGCCCAGACGTGGCTTGCAAGCAACTAGCGCCACTAGGCCCCCGCATGCCACTCTTCAACATGTTGTTATATTTTTAAAAAAAAAATATATATATATATATATATACACTTGTGATTTACTGTTAATACATTAACATTGCTGCACATCGACAAATCCTTGATCTTGATTTGGAAGCCTTCTGCATCCGATGGACTTTTCTACTGTTACAGCGGTCAGGGATTAAATAAGCAGGGGCCCAGTAGCTCACGACCCTTACATCGTTGGGGAAATTGCCCATCTACCTATGTTAAAAAAATTTTTTGACAGTCTGGGCCCCTAAATAAAAAGAGCTAGTTTATATCCCTGCCGGTTATGATTATAAATAAAGTAGATGCGGTTATAAATAATATGTACGACCGACTACGCCCTGCCAGGTGTTAGACCTAAGAGAAACTTGAAGATAGCTTGGCTTTTTAATTAAAATAAAACAAAAAGACTTTTTCTTGTGGAAAAATACCGTATAAATTATCGTCTTATTCACCGTCCCGATAAATTCAACAAAATCACCCATTTAGCCTCTTAATCTACTGCAATGCATTTAACATATGATTCAAAACATCCTAGTTTACAATTTCAATATGATATTTAAGCTGCCAATTGATAAAATTTAACACATTTTATGAGAAACATCTCTACCAAAATTGTACAACCTTTCAGTTAGATAGTTGGTTCCAAGAGGGTTAACGTAACTTTAAGCAATCGTGATTAAAACTTTTTCATAGGCTACTCAACACTAATAAAATGGGTATAGTCCCCAAACAACCAGCCCCATTCTTTAGTGAATGGCACCCAATATCTAAGGACGCGATGCGTTGCGTGTTGATATATTTTATTTAAGACCAAGTAAAACATTGAAATTTTGCTTTCATCTTCTGTAAGTTTATTGTTTAAACTTCTCTGAAGCTTCTTATCTAATTTTAATGTTTTTCCACTTGCAAATAGTCCTACCTATCAAGCCACTGATAAATATGTTATCCCCAGTTATAATTGGATTATTGCAGTAAAAACTTATCAGACTGAGAAATTGTTGTCAAATACATGCATACTGTAAGACATCAGAAAAATTAATATGGTGGCTGTTTTGTGCCATTTCGTTATTTCGTTCTGTCGCAACGTCGTTATGGCTCCCAGCCGAACGTCGCCTCGCCGAATGTCGCCCTGCCGGACGTCGCCCCACCAAAGGTCGCCCCGCCGAACGTCGCCCCACCGGACGTCGCCTCGCCAAACGTCGTCTTTTCGCCTTCCAGAATGATGATAGTATTAATCAAGTTAGAGATATAAGGCAGTAAGACTTTTTTTATATTTATGTTATCTTTATTCGTCCCTTATGAAGTGTAACCAGAGAAAATTGCTCATTTTTACCCCCCACCGTCCCCGCCCCCTCACTCCACCCCATCCAGTGACATTCAATCTATAAGTGTTATTCAATTCAATAACTCGATGTGAAAATTTAATATTGCAAGATTTGTTTCAGTAAATATAGATAGATAATGGACAATATGCGTGCGTGCGTGCGTCCGTCCGCCCGTCTGTTCGTCCGTCCAATTCATGTCCAAATTATAACTTTGTTATACATTGGGAAAAATACTTTATGCCTGCCTCAGTGAGATGGATGGTCGGAAGCAAACATCAGATCCCTATTTGAAAGGTCAATGTCACAATTTGCCGAGGGGGTTGGGCGAGGCTTATATCAGATCTTATTGAGCAGTTACTTTAACACTCGTAGAGAAATCTTTTTTTTATTTTCTATAGAGGATGATTTGTGCCATTGTCCTCTATCTATCTATATGTCATGAAAAGAATCTTGCTATTTTAAAGTTACTCATCGTACAATTGATGGTCTCACTGATGAATTAAAGAAAATTAGGGGTAGGGGTGAGTCGGGGTACAGTTTGAATAATACTAACATGTCATTTCGGAAGGCGAAAAGACGACGTTTGGCGGGGCGACTTTCGACGGGGTGACGTTCGGCGGGTCGACATTCAGCGTGGTGACATTCGGCGGGACAACGTTTGGCGGGCCGACATTCGGTAGGGTAACGTTTGGCGGGGCGCCATAACGAAATAAGGAAATGGCACAAACCCGCCACCATAAGAAAATGTTTTACAGTCTAAATAATAAATGTTAAGTGTTTCTTACGATTAAATGCATTTCCTTTACCTTCCTACGAACAAGTAAATATTATTCATATGATATTACCATCGTATTGATGAAATGGGACATTGAACTGTGATGCACCGATCCGTATCAAGGAGCTTTTTAATTTTCAAAACGTGACTTTAAACGTTATAGTTTTCTGACGTCTGGATTGCAGGTCATCAGCAATATTCACCTGATTACTTTTACTAATAGAATGTTGCTTTCTTCAGGACATTGCCTCTTAAACCTTATACAGCATAACATTTGTTTTCAAAGCGATGACTAACGAAATATGCCTGCCAAACATTTTGATGATGTCACATAAATAATTTAACTTTATTGGCGGCGTAATGCTACATTTCACGTTAATATTCATCCGATTTAAGAAAAGGTAGCTTGAAAAATAGGTAAATGGCAAGTAATGTTTTAGCAAATGCAAAACAGAAAAAGACACAAAATTGGACCGGATGACATCACATGACGTTGCTATTGGGACTAGCATTTACTTATTAATTGTCCAAAGAAAATACCAAGTATTCCATTAGCTACATTATGCAACAGTTTTATTGTCTTTTTTATGATACATGAAGAAATGGCATCACTTTTTCGGGTATTTATTGAACACCCCTCGTATAACAAAACTCAAAGGCAACAATTAAAGCAATGTTTAAAATCTTATCGAATGAACATTGGATTATTTCTTTTATTTTGTATACTAAAGGCAATTAATGTATGATTCATAATTTTTAATTTTTCAACCTTCAGTATGGAACGCCACAGCTGTCTTATGTCGGCAAATTTCATGTTATCATGTCAAGGTATTTTGTTTACTGTCAAAACAGTGTCTTATTATGTTAACTAGTCATTTTGTCTTCTCAATGTGTGCTGTTTACTTGTCAAACAGTGTGTTATTCTGTTAACAAGCCATGTTATCATGTCAAAGTGTGATGTTAACTTGTCCAAATAATGTCTTATTATGTCAAAAAGCGATGCTATCATGTCAAAGTACAGTATGATCTGGTCTACAGAGAGTGCTATAATGTCATGTTAAAAGCTAGACAAGATCAAATGATACTTTAACAAGATAGCATACTGTTTTGACAAGTTAACATCTCACTTTTATATGATAACATAGCATATTAATATAATAAGCAACTGTTTTGACGAGTTAACAACACACCTGCTCAATGTTAATGTTTCATAACATTGCAATCTTCTCTTGATATTTGCTGCAAAGTGTTTTTGTTAATGTTTCATATCATTGCAATCTTCTTTTGATATTTGCTGCAAAGTATTTGGTTAATGTTTCATATAACTGCAATCTTTACTTGATATTTGCTGCAAAGTATTTTTTTAATATTTCATATCACTGCAATCTTCACTTGATATTTGCTGCAAAGTATTTTGTTGATGTTTCATATCACTGCAACCTTCTCTTGATATTTGTTTCAAAGTATTTTTTAATGTTTCATATCACTACAAATTTTCTCTTGATATTTGCTGCAAAGTATTTTTGTTAATGTTTCATATCACTACAAATCTTCTCTTGATATTTGCTGCAAAGTATTTGGTTAATCTTTCATATCACTGCAATCTTCTCTTGATATTTGCTGCAAAGTATTTTGTTAATATTACATATCACTGCAATCTTCACTTGATATTTGCTGCAAAGTATCTTTTGTTGATGTTTCATATCACTGCAATCTTCTCTTGATATTTGCTGCAAAGTATTTGGTTAATGTTTCATATCACTGCAATCTTCTCTTGATATTTACTGCAAAGTATTTTGTTAATATTTCATATCACTGCAATCTTCACTTGACATTTGCTGCAAAGAATTTTGTTGATGTTTCATATCACTGCAATCTTCTCTTGATATTTGCTGCAAAGTATTTTTCCATGTTTTATATCACTACAAATCTTCTCTTGATATTTGCAGCAAAGTATCTTTGTTAATGTTTCATATCATTACAAATCTTCTCTTGATGTTTGCTGCAAAGTATTTTTGTTTATGTTTCATGTCCCTACAATCTTCTCTTGATATTTGCTGCAAAGTATTTTTGTTAATGTTTCAAATCATTGCAATCTTCTTTGGATATTTGCTCTAAAGTATTTGGTTAGTGTTTCATATCACTGCAATCTTCACTTGATATTTGCTGCAAAGTATTTTGTTGATGTATCATATCACTGCAACCTTCTCTTGATATTTGCTGCAAAGTATTATTAAACGTTTCATATCACTACAAATTTTCTCTTCATATTTGCTGCAAAGTATTTTTGTTAATGTTTCATATCATTACAAATCTTCTCTTGATATTTGCTGCAAAGTTTTTTGTAAATATTTCATAATACTGCAATCTTCACTTGATATTTGCTGCAAAGTATTTTTGTTGATGTTTCATATCACTGCAATCTTTTCTTGATATTTGCTGCAAAGTATTTTTGTTCATGTTTCATATCACTACAAATTTTCTCTTGATATTTGCTGCAAAGCGTTTTTGTTAATGTTTCATATCATTGCAATCTTCTTTTGATACTTGCTGTAAAGTATTTGGTTAATGTTTCATATTACTGCAATCTTCACTTGATATTTGCTGCAAAGTATTTTTTAATATTTCATATCACTGCAATCTTCACTTGATATTTGCTGTAAAGTATTTTTTAAATATTTCATATCACTGAAATCTTCACTTGATATTTGCTGCAAAGTATTTTGTTGATGTTTTATATCACTGAAACCTTCTCTTGATATTTGCTTCGAAGTATTTTATCATGTTTCATATCACTACAAATTTTCTCTTGATATTTGCTGCAAAGTATTTTTGTTAATGTTTCATCTCATTACAAATCTTCTCTTTATATTTGCTGCAAAGTATTTGGTTAATGTTTCATATCACTGCAATCTTCTCTTGATATTTGCTGCAAAGTATTTTGTTCATATTTCATATCACTGCAATCTTCACTTGATATTTGCTGCAAAGTATTTTTGTTGATGTTTCATATCACTGCAATCTACTCTTCATTTTTGCTGCACAGTATTTTTTCATGTTTCATATCACTACAAATCTTCTCTTGATATTTGCTGCAAAGTGTCTTTGTTAATGTTTCATATCATTACAAATCTTCTCTTGATGTTTGTTGCAAAGTATTTTTGTTAATGTTTCATGTCCCTAAAATCTTCTCTTGATATTTGCTGCAAAGTATTTTTGTTAATGTTTCATATCACTGCAATCTTCACTTGATATTTGCTGCCAAGTATTATGTTAATGGTTCATGTCACTGCAAATCTTCTCTAGATATTTGCTGCAAAGTATTTGGTTAATGTTTCATATCACTGCAATCTTCTCTTGATATTTGCTGCAAAGTATTTTATTAATATTTCATATCACTGCAATCTTCACTTGATATTTGCTGCAAAGTATTTTTGTTGATGTTTCATATCACTGCAATCTTCTCTTTTGATTTTTGCTGCACATTATTTTTTCATGTTTCATATCACTACAAATCTTCTCTTGATATTTGCTGCAAAGTGTCTTTGTTATTGTTTCATATCATTACAAATCTTCTCTTGATGTTTGCTGCAAAGTATTTTGTTAATGTTTCATGTCACTACAATCTTCTCTTGATATTTGCTGCAAAGTATTTTTGTTAATGTTTCATATCACTGCAATCTTCACTTGATATTTGCTGCAAAGTATTATGTTAATGGTTCATGTCACTGCAAATCTTCTCTTGATATTTGCTGCAAAGTATTTTTGTTGATGTTTCATATCACTACAATCTTTCCTTGATATTTGCTTAAAAGGATTTTTTTAATGTTTCATATCACTACAAATCTTCTCTTGATATTTGCTGCAAAGTATCTTTGTTAATGTTTCATGTCACTAATATCTTCTCTTGATATTTGCTGCAAAGTATTTTGATAATATTTCATATCACTGCAATCTTCACTTGATATTTGCTGCACAGTATTTTTGTTGATGTTTCATATCACTGCAATCTTCTCTTGATATTTGCTGCAAAGTATTTTTTCATGTTTCATATCACTACAATCTTCTCTTGATATTTGCTGCAAAGTATGTTTTCATGTTTCATATCACTACAAATCTTCTCTTGATATTTGCTGCAAAGTATCTTTGTTAATGTCTCATATCATTACAAATCTTCTCTTGATATTTGCTGCACAGTATCTTTGTTAATGTTTCATGTCACTACAGTCTTCTCTTGATATTTGCTGCAAAGTATTTTTGTTAATATTTCATATCACTGCAATCTTCTCTTGATATTTGCTGCAAAGTATTTTGTTAATATTTCATATCACTGCAATCTTCTCTTGATATTTGCTGCAAAGTATTTTGTTAATATTTCATATCACTGCAATCTTCACTTGATTTTTGCTGTAAAGTTTTCTTTGTTGATGTTTCATATCACTGCAATCTTCTCTTGATATTTGCTGCAAAGTATTTGTTCATGTTTCATATCACTACAATCTTCTCTTGGTATTTGCTGCAAAGTATCTTTGTTAATGTTTCATATCATTACAAATCTTCTCTTGATATTTGCTGCACAGTATCTTTGTTAATGTTTCATGTCACTACAGTCTTCTCTTGATATTTGCTACAAAGTATTTTTGTTAATGTTTCATATCACTGCAATCTTCTCTTGATATTTGCTGCAAAGTATTTTGTTAATATTTCATATCACTGCAATCTTCTCTTGATATTTGCTGCAAAGTATTTTGTTAATATTTCATATCACTGCAATCTTCACTTGATATTTGCTGCAAGTATCTTTGTTAAGGTTTCATATCACTGCAATCTTCACTTGATATTTGCTGCAAAGTATTTTTGTTGATGTTTCATATCACTGCAATCTTCTCTTGATATTTGCTTCAAAGTATTTTTTTAATGTTTCATATCACTACAAATCTTCTCTTGATATTTGCTGCAAAGTATTTTTTAAATATTTCATATCACTGTAATCTTCACTTGATATTTGCTGCAAAGTATTTTGTTGATGTTTTATATCACTGCAATCTTCTCTTGATGTTTGCTTCAAAGTATTTTTTAATGTTTCGTATCACTACAAATTTTCTCTTGATATTTGCTGCAAATTATTTTTGTTAATGTTTCATATCATTACAAATCTTCTCTTTATATTTGCTGCAAAGTATTTGGTTAATGTTTCATATCACTGCAATCTTCTCTTGATATTTGCTGCAAAGTATTTTGTTAATATTTCATATTACTGCAATCTTCACTTGATATTTGCTGCAAAGTATTTTTGTTGATGTTTCATATCACTGCAATCTACTCTTGATTTTTGCTGCACAGTATTTTTTCATGTTTCATATCACTACAAATCTTCTCTCGATATTTGCTGTAAAGTGTCTTTGTTAATGTTTCATATCATTACAAATCTTCTCTTGATGTTTGTTGCAAAGTATTTTTGTTAATATTTCATGTCCCTACAATCTTCTCTTGATATTTGCTTCGAAGTATTTTTGTTAATGTTTCATATCACTGCAATCTTCACTTGATATTTGCTGCCAAGTATTATGTTAATGGTTCATGTCACTGCAAGTCTTTTCTTGATATTTGCTGCAAAGTATTTGGTTAATGTTTCATATCACTGCAGTCTTCTCTTGATATTTGCTGCAAAGTATTTTATTAATATTTCATATCACTGCAATCTTCACTTGATATTTGCTGCAAAGTATTTTTGTTGATGTTTCATATCACTGCAATCTTCTCTTGATTTTTGCTGCACAGTATTTTTTCATGTTTCATATCACTACAAATCTTCTCTTGATATTTGCTGTAAAGTGTCTTTGTTAATGTTTCATATCATTACAAATCTTCTCTTGATGTTTGCTGCAAAGTATTTTTGTTAATGTTTCATGTCCCTACAATCTTCTCTTGATATTTGCTGCAAAGTATTTTTGTTAATTTTTCATGTCACTGCAATCTTCACTTGATATTTGCTGCAAAGTATTATGTTAATGGTTCATGTCACTGCAAATCTTCTCTTGATATTTGCTGCAAAGTATTTTTGTTGATGTTTCATATCACTACAATCTTTTCTTGATATTTGCTTCAAAGGATTTTTTTAATATTTCATATCACTACAAATCTTCTCTTGATATTTGCTGCAAAGTATCTTTGTTAATGTTTCATGTCACTACAATCTTCTCTTGATATTTGCTGCAAAGTATTTTGATAATATTTCATATCACTGCAATCTTCACTTGATATTTGCTTCAAAGTATTTTTGTTGATGTTTCATATCACTGCAATCTTCTCTTGATATTTGCTGCAAAGTATTTTTTCATGTTTCATATCACTACAATCTTCTCTTGATATTTGCTGCAAAGTATTTTTTCATGTTTCATATCACTACAAATCTTCTCTTGATATTTGCTGCAAAGTATCTTTGTTAATGTTTCGTGTCACTACAATCTTCTCTTGATATTTGCTGCAAAGTATTTTGTTAATATTTCATATCACTGCAATCTTCACTTGATATTTACTGTAAAGTTTTCTTTGTTGGTGTTTCATATCACTGCAATCTTCTCTTGATATTTGCTGCAAAGTATTTGTTCATGTTTCATATCACTACAATCTTCTCTTGATATTTGCTGCAAAGTATCTTTGTTAATGTTTCATATCACTGCAATCTTCACTTGATATTTGCTGCAAAGTATTTTTGTTGATGTTTCATATCACTGCAATCTTCTCTTGATATTTGCTTCAAAGTATTTTTTTAATGTTTCATATCACTACAAATCTTCTCTTGATATTTGCTGCAAAGTATTTTTGTTAATGTTTCATGTCACTACAATCTTCTCTTGATATTTGCTGCAAAGTATTACGTTAATGGTTCATGACACTGCAAATCTTCTCTTGATATTTTCTGCAAAGTATTTTGTTAATGTTTCATATCACTGCAGTCCTTTCTTGATATGTTTCAGTTTATATATTCAACGGATCAAAATCCTAATTTCATGAAAGTTATATAATTTTGCAATAACAGTAGTATAAACGTCATGTATGTGGGAAGTTGTTTGTTTAGCTCAGTGTATTATGTTTGCTAGAATCATGTAATGAGAATAAAAGTTTTCTCAATAACAAGACTATATTAACGTGTTTAAGCAAAGATTTGGTTCATTCCTGTAAAGGATTTAAAAAGTATTTTTTTAAATAATTCACTCAGTGACTTGGCATACGTGTGTATATCATTTCCAGAGGCGTCAAGTTTCACATGAGACAAACAGTCAAGTATGACATAAAATTTAGCTTGCAGTGAAAACAATATAATACTTAACAATCATCGACTTATGATCAAGCATCGACTTATGATTAATCTAATACTTACCTTATAGGTTGTATAGATTCTTTCTTTACAATATAAATTTAACAGGGCAAATGTAAGACATAAAACAATGTACCTCCCGTTTGTGATGGTCCATAACTCCTGCACCCATATTACAAAAGTTATGCCTATTTTAGTACAGCCATTCGAAGAAAATGTAGAGCTATTGCACTCACTCCTTCGCCGGCGTTGGCACTCCGATTTTGTTTCAGTTGTGTATATGAACTGGTATATATGGGATCAACTGAAACCTCACACAGTTGTGTTCACTGTAATAACTCCTATAATCCTGTGTTAGTCTAATATGCAATGCATAGGTTCCACAAGCATATTTGCTGCTTTACTAGTAAGTCATTGCTCCCTTTTCGGCGTACTGATTTTTTTGTGTAATCTCTTATCTCATTAGACATCATAAAAGGAGAAAGTTCTCTCTCTCCCCTCAGAAATGTTGTCCCTTTTTATTGTTAGATAGTTGAGTGTTGCTGTCTTCGGAGAACTCTTGTTAAACAAAAACGGAGCACGATGTTTGAAAGATGTCAATGAGCTGTTTTGTTCGCCATTTTGTTGGATCTAGATTACAATGTTCTTCTTGACTCATTCATTGGATACCTTATATATTTAGAAGTTCTCACGAAACTTAGGGGTTGATTGCAATAAGTTCCCTGTAAACTTTGATAGGGGGCAACCGTGACCGAGTGGTTAAGGTCGCTGACTTCAAATCACCTGCCCCTCATCGATGTGGGTTCGAGCCTCACTCGGGGCGTTGAATTCTTCATGTGAGGAAGCCATCCAGCTGGCTTACGGAAGGTCGGTGGTTCTACCCAGGTGCCAGCTCGTGATGAAATAATGCACGGAGGGGCACCTGGGGTCTTCCTCTACCATTAAAGCTGGAAAGTCGCCATATGACCTATCATGTGTCGGTGCGACGTTAAATAAAATTTAAAAAAACTTTGATAGTGGACACGATTGCTTTAGTAACAATACAGTGATGACTAAGAACCAGTAAAAAAATTCATATTTCAGACATCACGTAATAGGTTACATATTTTCAACAGTCTTCATTAAACTTACATATAGTTCTCAAAAATGCTTTGTCTTGATTTAGTTTTTTAAACAAGTGATCAGATGAGCGATATTACACCATTATGGACCTCCTGTACATAGAATTTGAATTTAAATATTTGTTGTTTTTGGACTGTTACTTTGGCAAAAAGTCATTTGTATGCTTTGGATATACTGTATGGGATGTTTTACCCAAAAATATTAGAAACATGACGTGTTGAAATATAAGGCGACTGGAAGGCAATTTGATGAATCTCATTTTATTGCTCCACAGTCCGCAAATATGTATAACTTCAATGACTTTTCTTTGATATCATATGTATCAGGTACTTTGATCCTATAGCCTGTATTTCAGTTTAAAATGTAGCTTTATAGTGTCCAGAAATATGTTAGTACATTTAAGATACAATTAAAGCTTTGATGTTCTTTCCTGTCAATATTTGTGATGAAAAACTATAAAGTGAAGCTAATTTGTACTTGTTCATCATCAATAACAGTAAACATCATGTCCATCTGTGTTGAACCATTAATACAGAGGACCGCAAAATAATTAAAGGATATACTTCCTTTTTGTATTAACTGCGAAACTCTCACTAAACTGGTAAAAGTACACTTTCTTATGCATTCACGCATCAATGTAAATTTCAATTAGAATAAGTTAATATAGGCATGTAAAAAGGCAGTTTTAAAAACATGATGTTTTTTGCAATCTTTTTATATCAGCTGTCAATTAGTTTTAAAAAAGAGGACAGTGTATTTATCCGTATATTCAAGATTTTGATAATCCTTACACTAAAAACAAATATTTCCCGTCCAGTTTACCCAGTACATTATATAGAACATCCTGTACAGTCCAGGAAAACGTCGAAGATGTGGTGGGTTTACTAGAAGATACAGCCTAAAGAAGTAGGAAACTTAGAACAAAGAAGTATAATTTTATAGCTCTTTTCTTAGAATTAGAAACGAATGCATGTTTTAATCATATTTGTGTACATTAGTATTTGAGATATTACAGGGGTGTAAAATTCCACTCGCCCGCTCGCATTGGCGAGTTAAAATCTTAGTAGGACGAGTGGACCTCGCTGTATACTCGACCGATCGGGCGAGTGGTTTTTAACGTCCTTACTTTACCAAAATTCAGAAATTACAACTCCAAAACGTCAACAAACTTTGAGATGGTTCAGCCGCTACCTGGATTGACTGGAATTTACCCGCGAATCGTTAAGATATCAAAACGTCATGCCGGTAATTTTCCATTCCACAAGCACGTGCGACCTATCGTATTAAATATCTAATTTACGTCGACAAGTACACAAAAACCGTGCGTAGTGCATTCATTTTTTAACATTTTCGCTTCAAGTTTTCAACACCTCTTGAGAAATAATACTATTTGAATTCTATAATGATTTTAATAAGATACCGACAGAAATGTAGGCAAAATTCTATAAAAATGGTCGAATTTTTATATAATCATTTGTAAAAATTCAAACAGCGCGATCTCAGTTACTTATTTCTTTCTAAAAGTAAATAAATGATGAATACTCTGGGCGTAAAATTCAGACTTTTGACCATAAAGAACAAAAAACAGAATAAAAAATCTTAAATAATAAAAAAGCCGCAGCAATTACAATACATGGAGTAAAACGATTTTTGGTAAACAGATTTCTGTTAGTGCGGCAGAAAAGGTTACGTGACCTCGTGAACGTAAATAGAAACGCGATTTTAAAATGAAGCAATGTGATGTCATTGCGGTTTTTAATAAGTTTTAAATGAATCTTTGTACATGTATTTTTTGACAACAATTTAAAAGTTTTTTTTTGTCAAACAATAATGTAAATTCCTTGATGGCAAACAGGTCACAGAGGTAGGATATCCACTATAGTAACTATCGTTTGAGACATATACGTTTTATACGGGATATAGCACATTCGCTTTTGATAACAAATTAAAGAAGAAACTTTTTATTGATTTCTATTTCTCAGCAATTTTAAGAACCGATGCGGTACGATCAGACAGTGATGTGTTACATGGCGCGAAAACACGACGTAATGTCATGACAATCCCGAGCAAAAATACCGCTTTGATCTCCACTTCAGATGTCAAGATACTGACTCACTTCTTTTAGCTCTTTGAGGGGGTGTAAATTGATCATGAAAACAAGGTCAATTACTTAGTTTATTAATTGAATAATTACCAATAATCTTTAACGTTTTTTCCCCTCTCTTTCAACACGGGTGGATGGACGATGATTATTGTGTCCAAATTTTTTAGACACTTTTCAAAATAAATATTTTTCGGAAAATAATACTATTGCACATAATACTCCTTTCATATAAGTGACAGTATTAAAAGTGTCAATTATTAGGGCGAGTGGCTGTTCACTAAGGGCGAGTAGATATTACTGGCTACTAGTCCTGCAGGGCGAGTGGTATGAAAAAATTTTTTACACCCCTGTATTATATTTAGTTTTAAAGGGATGAAGTACTCAATTTTACCGTTTTTATAAACATGACCATATACTAATACAAACAAACCACTTTAAGATGAACACAAACCTTTTCCAATTTCTTCAAATCGAAGTTCCCGATCTTTAAAATCTCTTCCAAAGACTGTCTTTAGATCTGCAGCTATAGGAGCCCAAGGAACTGATGTCAGATCAACAGAATCGTCATCCTCGGTATCTACAACATCGACATAAAACGTTGCTTGCATCATATTTATATTTAAAAATATATGGAAAGAAATGCGCCAAAGTCGGAATTAGTAATGTGTTAATTGATATATGTATTTATCTAGTGGCAGGTAAATTTGTCTCAGGATTTTTTCATTCTGTTTTTTTTTTTAATAAGAAATGAAACAATTGAATGCTTATGTATGAACTTTCATATCTGAAAATTACTACATATATATTTTTACTCACTGATGCGTCTGTCGGTTTTTACCACAAGGTCAATGAAGTATCCACCTTCACACACTCCAGCCTCGTTTTGATCATAGCATATTTCCCGCCAAAAGTACTTGTTTAAATCCTGACTGTAAGCACTTTCCTCACTTGTTCCATTTACTGATGGAGAACATAATATGTATGTGGTGTTAATGGGAACACTTCAATATTTGTTACACTGTGAACATATCAATAATATTGATTTCTGATAAAAAAACTTTTTCAAATCTTTTCTTTTCTGAACGAAATTAAAGGGACTGGTCTCCAGATCGTTCGACAACAACAACAAATTTTTTTTTAGATAACTCGAAATAAATGCTATATACTTAAGAAGGCTTTAAAACTTAATTACTGGCAAACTATATGTTACGGAAACACATGAGACTTTGCTGTTTTTACTTCTTTTTACGATGAAAATTGAAAAGCGTTTCACCAGGTTAACTGTCTAGATTATAAATATTTATATTTAGAAGTCATAGTTACAACGATTATTGCCGCGGTGGTCCGGGGTTCGATTCACGACGCGGTCATCTTTTTTTCTTGTTTTGGATTTTTTAAAAATATTTTAGAAAAAAAAACTTATATTCTAATGGTCATAATATGACCAAACTTCAATTTGAGAGAAAGATCATTTTAGCCAAATCTGGAGGTCGGTGTCTTTAATATATCTCTAAGGATTATTATAATCACATCCCAAACTACCGTAATTATTCACATTTTGGACAGGTTATCTAACAGGCACATGTTGTCTCATAAAACTTCACAATCATGTACAATTTCACATTCATATCGACCATGTTGCTAACGCATCTTTGTATGATCATGTTCATAATGAAGAACTCGTATAAGTTTTTGTAAACGTGTTTCTTAATCCATGCATGTACAAAGTGCATGCATATTATCATATATGCAGTTTTCGAAATAAAAACTGTTTAAACCAAAGCATTTATCTCATATAAGAACAACAAAAAACAACTGACGAGTTATTGTCGCTACTAAAGCGTCGGCGTTCATTAAAGAATTTTGTTTAAGTTCGCCTTTTTAAGAAAAAGGAAATACAACTACGAAATCAAGTTATAGGTAAGTAAGTATGTCGTCACGAGATAAGTAAGTAGGCTTAGAACCTAAACTCTGTCTTAAATATTCAGAGTCATGTCACTTTTTGTGTCTTGATTGTTTTACAGTATCATTATTTTCTTGAAAATAATCATGGTTGCAAATCTTGAAGCTTATTAAAACAGTTGTTTGTCATCATTAAGTAAATTAAGAACACCATACTTCGCATTTCATCAAAAATATAATTTTTTTTTTGTACTTCCTTGAATCAGTTCATTTATTGGCAGGTTTTGTTACTTTGCAGAACTGTTATGCTTCATAAAGAAATGCTGTACATAAATAACCACAAAAGCATATTATATACGGATTAAATACCCTATGTAGACTGATTTATTACGTGAATTACGAACATGTTAGTGTTAACCGGCTGCAGAACCTCCCTTGGGGACTGAAAATGCTGGTATTTGTGAAAACATTTTTTTTCCAAGACAGGTGACGTGTGACCATAGTAAGCAGGTTATATGTATTTGGAGGTTGTCTACAGTACGGGTCTGACTGCATAAGGAAGTTCATCGGTTCTTAAGACAAGGGTGAATGTACCAAGTAATGTAGCAAAAACAAAACAAGATTATGTGGGATAAGGCCGTGACTTTATTATAATTTTTTAAATGAAAATTATGGCATATTTTAAATATATAGCATGGTATATAGGAAAATGATGAGAAAATATGAAAGACAAAGCTCCAGCTAAAATGCCTGGAAGCAACATTGCAACGCGAAGGTGCAGAAAACTATGAAAATAAGCGCAGAACATACCAGACCTAATAGGAAATAGTAGGTTCTAGTAAATCGCACTAATGAGAAACGAGGCAAAGATGCTCTCAGAGATCTCTATGACATAACATGATATATCAACAAAAATATTCTTCCTAAGTTAAGTTAATACGAAATGAAACATAACACTAAAATCAAAATAAAATCCGATGTGAGTTAAGAAAGTCTTCAGCAAACAAACGCACAAAAATAATAAAATATTGAAAAATATGTTTTAATGTAATATCTGAACAAACGGACAAACTATGCTACAATAATAATATAATCCATCCAAGCGATTGACTGAGCTAACCGGCAGACTGGAAACATAAGAAAACAGGGGGGATTTACATGTCTGTTTCAATATAACACATGTGTTAGAGGTTTGTAGCAAAGTGATCCACAAATTATAATAATATGTACGGACCTACACGTACATATAATAAATGCAACTTTCGACTGATCACTAATAATCGTATGGCCGATAAGTTCAATAACCCTGTTTATATAAGACACAGTCAATCCATGGACCTTGTGAATGGCCGACCACATGGTCAAGGCCCCCTCTAACGGTTAAAGGGCGCTCGCCCAGTAACACCAATAATAAGAGATGACCTACCGAGCGCGAGGTTGCAGATACGAGAAGGTCAACCTAGACAAGTGAGCTTTTATTTTGATACTGCCGTAGTATACAAGAATAAAATATTTTGTGGATCACTAAATATTGCTCACAACACGGTCAAAAATTAAAATGAAATTAGAATTGACTTGAGCCAATTGAGCAGATTGCGATTCGAATTGAAAACCACCAACTGTTTTGCAGTTTGCGATTCGAATTGCAAAATGAATTTTTATTTTGCAATTCAAGAATTGTTTCCGAGAAAGCTGTTATTGTTTTGGGCTTTTTTGGATTGAAACTTAACAATTCAATCTAATTTGTACATTGTAATATGAATTGCAAACTGCAAAACATTTTGCATTTTGCAGTTCGAATTGCAAAATGAATTTTTATTTTGCTATTCAAGACTTATATAAACCACGATCGCTTTCTGAGAAATATTTTTATGGTTTTAGGCTTTTAAGGATTAAAAATTAAACATTTCAATCTAATTTGCACATTATAATAGGAATTGGAAACTGCAAAATATTTCGCAATTGCAGTTCGAATTGCAAAATAAATTTTTATTTTGCGGTTCACAATATATATAAACAGTGATTCGCTTTCCGAGAAAGATGTTATTGTAATTTGCTTTTCAGGCTTTGAAATTTAACATTTCAATCTAATTTTTACTTTGAAATTTCAATTGCAAAGTGCAAAACATTTTGCATTTTACAGTTCGAATTACAAAATGAATCTTATTTTGCGGTCCAAGATATATGAACGGCGATTCTCTTTCTAATTTAAGAAAGATTTTATTGTATTTTGCCTTTCAGGCCTTATTAATAAAGATTTCAATCTAATTTGCACTTTGTAATTTGAATTGCAAACTGCAAAATATTTTGCATTTTGCACTTTGCAGTTCAAATTGCAAAAATGAACTTTTATTTTGCAGTTCGAGAGATATATATCCGCGATTCGCTATCCATGAAAAATGTTAATATTTTGAGCAACTCGGGCTTTAACATTTTTCAGTCACGTTCGCGCTTTGTATTTTGAATTGCAAACTGTTTTTCTTTTCTGCGATTTGCGATTCGAATGGCAAAATGAAGTTGTACTTATTATTCATGATATATATGAATTGTGAAGTTTTGAGTTTTTCAGTATTTAAAAATGAATATATTTCAGGCTTTAAAATCGAACATTTCAGTCACTTATGCGCTTTGTATTTTTAATTGCTAACTGCAACATATTTTGCCCTTTGCTATTCAAGTTGAAAGTGATTTTTTTTTCGCCGTTTAAGATATAAATTAATCGCGATTCGCTTTCCGAGAAAGTTGTTAATATTTTGAGCTTTTCATAATTTTTTAAACATTTCATTCTCATTTGCGCTACATATTTTGCAGTTTGCATTTCAAAATGAATGTATGGATAACGCACGTTTTTTCCTTGTTATAACATCTGCAGAATCCGGAGGGATCGGTTGGTGCCCAAGCTCGGTAGAGCGAGAGTACCAATGTATCCCGATGGATATCTGAAGATGTTATAACACGAAATGAACATGCGTTAACGCAATTAATTCTAGCATAAAACGCGCATATATATATTAAAAAAACTGTTTTAATAGCACGTGAACACGAGAACACGTTTACTCTTCTGTTAAAACATCCTCGAAACGTGTCAAGAACAGCAGTTTTATGCTAGATTTTAATTTTGCGGTTCAAGAAATATATACCGCGATTTGATTTCCGAGAAAATGATTTTCAGGCTTTAAAATTTAACATTTCACTCACTTCTGTGCTTGTAATTTGAATTGCAAACCGAGAAATATTTTCCATTTTGCAGTTCGAATTTCAAATGCGTTTTTTCCAATTCCGGTTAAGATTCAACAAGTTGTCTTTTTGGCGATGCTAGGAAAAGAATATGGGCTGAGTACTAGTACACTGACCTCAGATCACAATCAATGTCAGTAGGTAAGGTTAGTTTAGTTTACTCGGCAAAAAGAAGTATGAACGGAAAAATTGTGAAAAATGTATTTCCACATTGGGACTATATTATGTGCAGAAACACAAGCATCAAGAGTTTCTAATAACAATGTACCCCCAGTATGCTGGAAACCGTATAAATAAGTCAGTTGCACAAAGCTATGCCATTTCTGACTCCACTTCAATACCAAGGCAACAGAAATCAAGATCCCCGCCATCGAACCGTGGTTAGCGCCGGCGAGCTCCCACTCGGTACGATCAAAAAAGAATGTCTGGATACGAAATCAAGCGTCCGAGGTCTCACGAAAAACAATCTCAGTCGATGTAGCAGATTTTAGCAAAATCCCAACAGGACAATAGGGATGGGGGATGTCTAAAGTATTACGAATGACTGTAATTTGACATTTGCCTCACTGAATGTCAGTTACTTGAAACAGAATCTCTTTTTTTTTCTGTATCAGAAACAAATATAAATCTGTATGATATTATAGATATTGATGGTTATATGCGATATTTTGCGTATATTTTGAAATATTTTGCAGTTTGCAATTCAAATTACAAAGCGAAAATAAGATTGAAACGTTATTTTTTTAAGCCTGAAAAGCCCTAAATAATACCATGTTTCTGAGAAATTTCATCGCGGTTCAATATATATATTGAATCTAATGTAAAAATTCATTTTGCAATTCGAAGTGCAAAATGCAAAATATTTTGCAGTTTGCAATTCAAATTTCAATGCGCAATTGACATTGAAATCTTGAATTCTGAAACGCAAAACAAAAATTCATTTTGCAATTGGAATTGCAAAATGCAAAATATATAATAAAATTGCTAAATTATAAAACGCAGCTAAAATTGAAACGTTAAATTTTCTAGTCAGAAAATCACAAACAATACCATCTTTCTGAGCAACTTCATCGCAGTTCAATACATATATTGAATCGAAAATTAAAATCATTTTGCAATTCGAACTACAAAATGCAAAATGCAAAATATTTTGCAGTTTGCTATTCAAATTACAAAGCTCAATTGATATTGAAATCTTCAATTCTGAAACGCAAAATACAAATTCATTTTGCAATTCGAACTGCAAAATGCAAAATATTTTGAAGTTTGCAATTCAAATTACGAAACGCAATTTTAAAATTTGAAGCCTGAAAAGCCCCCAAAAATACCATGTTTCTGAGAAACTTCATCGTAATTCGATACATATATTGAATCGAAAATAAAAATGCATTTTGCAATTCAAACTACAAAATGCAAAATATTTTAGAGTTTGAAGTTCGAAATACAAAGCGCAATGGACATTGAAATCCTGAATTCTGAAACGCAAAATAAAACTTTTGCAATTCGAACTGTAAAATGCAAAATATTTTGCAGTTTGCAATTCAAATTACAAAGCGCAAAGGAGACTAAAAGGTGAAACTTTAATGTTTCAAACCCGTCATTAACATCTTTCTTGGAAAGCAAATCATGGATCATATACATCTTGTATTGCAGATTAAAAATCCATTTTGCAATTCGATCTGCAAAATGCAAAACTGTTTGCGGTTTGCAATTCGAACTGCAAAATGCAAAACAGTTTGCGGTTTGCAATTCGAATTGCGAACTGCAAACTGCAAACTGCAAACCAGCTTAAAGCCTATTTTTAAAACTTGGACTTACACACCCGGTATACTATGGATATGTAGTTTATAAAATTCGGAAAATTAAACATAGTCCTTATTTTAATCAGATATTTGTAAAATGTGTTAAAAAGTTGATCCAAAGAGGATACGATGCGAAAATCGTGAAGCACAATTCATGTTTAGTGTATGACCCCTGTACAGTTAATCGCTACGCTTTCCTATTTGATGGTGCGATGACTAATAAAGTGTAAGACTCCGTGATGCTTTTCTCCTAAATCCTACATACAACGGACGGAGGGAGTGGAATTTTGTCTTGCAGTTTTCTTAGTCGTGCCCTTAAATGTTAGGCTCTTGGTGCTCTGACTTCAGACAAGTTGTTGAGTACACTGGTGTAATTATACCTTATATTTACCTTAATTTTATGTTTTACTTAACTAATCTGGTATTTTTTCGCTAAGTAATAGTTATAGTATTTGTGAGAGTGTGTTACCAGGATATATCAGAGCTAGGGGTACATCAAGGGTATTTTTCTCTGCACATATCGTCGAGGCCGGTAGGCCGAGACAGATAGGTGCAGAGAAAAATACAGAGATGTACCCCTAGCTCTGATATATCCTCATAACACACGAGCATTACATATTATAACTGTTTTATCGCATAGTTCTATCATTAAAATTTAGATATTATTTTCATTTAAATTTGTTTATTATTATTTTCACTCTTTTGATTCACTTTCTGCGCCTCGCTGACTGAAACACTAAAACTTCTGTTTTAGAAATTGTGTTCCCCAGATAGAAGTATCCAACAGATTTCTGCATTGGTTTTAAATCTTTGCATTTCATTGGCCAACCATATTGTAAAACTTGTTGTTTTGTTTGTAAAAAACAATCAAAGAAAAAGAAACATTTGAGAAATCTCGGAATTTCATAATTATATTTCATGTATTTCTGAATTTGGCGATAACTATCGAGTTTTTGAAATATTCTAGTTTATTTATTCTTTTACTATATAAATGTAGGTGTTTGTGATAATTCTTTCTCTGTCAACTGTAAATTGGAGCTAAAATCATCTTTTCTTTGAAAGGAAAAAAATTATACTCCCTCGATAGGACCTCGATAGAGAAAAAGTGTTGCGATATATATCGGAACAGTTTTACTGTACTGATATATATCACAACAGTTTTTTTTCTAATGAAACTCTACAGAGATTTCTGTGTTGATATATATCGTAACAGTTTTGTAAAATATCAGCACAGATTTTGTAGTATTAATGTGTGTTACCATGTTTAACATACTGCAAAGATCAAAGGAAAACTGCCGCACTATGCGATAATGTTAGAGAATTTCTCAGCGGGGATTTTATTTACATTGTGTTGTCTAACTTGTTGAAAATAGGCTAAGTGCGAGGTTGACATGCCTTAAACGCGTTTAAACCCCCGGTTTCCTTTATATAGGTTACTGACCGTTCCAAGGCGGTGCCCCCATTTTCAACTGGTTTTCTGTCTGTCTTGTATTTTCTGTTGCGTATTTTGTCTTGTTTGTTGTAAGCGTTTTTCCTCCTTCTCTTCACTCCCCCTATCGCCTCACCCCCCCCCCCTCTTTCCCCTTGCATTTGCGCTCCCCCCGTTTTTTTTTTTTTTTTTGTGGGGGGGGGGGGCATCCCCTCCCCCTTTACTATTAGTTAGTTTTCGTGCCCCCTTTATTTTGGCTGCCGGAATCCTAAGGCGGTACATGATTGTTTTTTCCTGCTTATAGGTGTGTGTTTGTGTGCTTGTGTGTCTAAAGCGGTGCCCTAGAGTGATGTTGTATCTTACTTGTCTGTTTTCCTATGTTAGTTAGTTGGGTGTGGTTGTGTGTTTATCTTTGGTACATGAATGTCTGCGCTATTGTGGTTTACGTTGTAGTGTATTATTCTTCTTGGTTGCATTCTTTGCTTCCAAAGGATCTTTTTACAGATTTCTTTCGACAAAGTATGAATAAGATTTAAAATCTACGTATTTCTGGCCCCGACATAATTGACATAAAACTGGGTGAAGACTGTCGTATGGCGGTACGCTCTACGGATTAACTGAGCTAAAGTAATGTTTCGCTGTAACAAAAATGACTGTATTTCAAACTGAAAGTATAAGTGCTAAAATAATGTTTGACCGGTAAGGGGGCTTTTGCTTTACATTTCACAAAATGAATGCGTAGTGCTGTGGCGCAAATCCTACTTTTAGCGCCGTTGCATTTATCGTCGAACAAAAGGTTTTACAATAGGTGTTCTGGTAAAATGTTTACAAATAAATGCCTTGATGGTATGAATGCCCTTTCTTGTTCATATGTCTATTCACACAAAAAAAATGGTTCTACTTTAACCGCTACTTTCTTTTACCGTAAGCCCTTTCTTGACAGAGTGAAAACACATTAAGCACATTTAGTTTGACTGTAAACGTATGTTGATCAAAGCGGTTTTGTTTTTAGTATATTCCTGTAATTCCCAGTGATGATTATTTATCATTTCAATTTCATTTTATTAACTGCTAGTGGTATCTAGGAAAAGGCCCAATGTCTATCTAAAAACGTCTACTAGATATTTTGTCTAAGATCAAATGTTGCATTAGAAAGTCAAACTTCCTACCGGTACGGGTCTTCTCTACAGCAATTCGTCGGATCCTTATAAGCATGTTTTGCGTCAATGTTCTTAATGTTCCATTTTATTAATCAGGATTATATATTATGCACATTATGGTACTGTTGAATGCGGTACTAGTACTATCCCAGTACAATCTTACTTTATCATTTCTACCTTTAGAAAAAAAGCAAGTTTTTCGTGAGCGCTGACTATAGTCTAAAACAAAATTTTGATTGTCATGCAGCTCGCTGACCCAATTATAAATACACATGATACAAACAAAAATGTATTTACACTAACGTTAACATATACCGTTTCTTGTACATGCATTCAGTGCGTGAGGTTGAAACTCAAAGTATGTAATTATAGATTTGAAGGGAGTAGGCATTTCTTTCGTAGGAAACAACATAACATGTAACATATCTGGATACTATATGTGGACAATATTTTAAGTAAGAAATTAACATAGTATGAATCATTATCTGCATATTGTATTTTTAAACGATTTATTCTCTTAAGATACTATAGTTATCTTCATGGGTTATTTTCTGAATGAAAACATCTACCAACTGGCGGTACTGGCGGTACTGACGGTACTGGTAATGATTGTAGATATGACTTCTTTTAAATGCAGGATAATATAACAGTTTGTGTTTTACTTTGCTTCTTGGTTTAAGTGCATAAATCATATTTCAAAAAGATTTGCGAGGATTTATAGACACTATGATGCGTAGTACGTATGGCAAGATTAGCAAGATTAGATTCTAGACGCTGGATAAAGAGGTTCAAAACTTCATAGGTAAGTATTGAATTTTGTGACGCCAAAATACGTATAGAAAATAGAAGATTTACTGTCGTGAGACACATCACAGCACGCAGATGTGAACACTACCAACAACCACACTCTCGCATAAAATGCAAACACACGAGGACAAAACGAACAAACAAAGGAACACAATGGGGCACCGCCTTGGAACGGTCAGTGGCAAAAACACCACTGGGGAGCTTAAACCGGTTTATGGGGCACACCCAACCTCACTCTTACCCCCATCATGTTCCAAAGACAGAGGACAGTGTAAATAAAAGTAATCTCTAATACACGTAATGGAAATAAAAAGGCATGACATTTAAAAACACACAAATGCTCCTGTATAATTATGCAAAAAGCAAACCTTAAGAACCAAAAACGTATGTACTCAATGCCTTCTTTGCAGAAAACAGAGCATCAAGAGAAACACCTTTAAGGGTCCAACGAAACAGGCCAGAAAACAAATATGAAAACAGTTCAGTCCTGACGGGATTTAAAAACTGCTTATCACAGAGTCCTCCCCCTCTTCCGTCATACACAATCAAAGAGGGAAGCGTAGTGTCCAACTGTAAACGGGTTGAAAACTAAACATGTGGTATGTCTCAAAAAAGTTGGGTCGTAACCTCTTTTAATAAAACGTTTTATAATTTTACCAAATACCGTTGAAAAATTACCGTGATCCAAGATATTACGAAGTTTGTAAACCACATCCCCATAAAAACGGGTTTTGAAATACAAGCAGGACCGCCAAGGTGTTTCGACTGCCCGTAGAATTGCTGAACTCGGTGTATTTGACAATGTCGTTTATCAAATAGTCACGGAGAACATACGCCCCGCCCGAGGATCGAACTCGCGACCCCGCGATCCGTAGACCAACGCTCTTACCTACTGAGCTAAGCGGGCGGGCTCAAAATGGTTTAATAATATGTATAAAGTAAAAAAAAAAATATGTTTACAGAAAAAATGAAGAAAACAAATAAGTAAAAAAAAAATCAATTAAATGGAATGAAGAAAAATCTATTCGTGACACTTAACAAATTACAAATGAAAAGATATAACAGGGATTAGATCTGATGACGTTGTGCGTATTGCCACTATGATGGTTTACCACTAGTATGAGGACAGAATCAGAAGCCCTAAATGCCATCACGGGAAATTTGTATTACAGTGAAATTACAGGAAGAACAGTGTAAACTACGACAGTTGAAATAAAAAAAAACAGTTGCGGTCAAAGTGACAATAATAAAGATAAAACTCATGTTTAATTTAGTTTTAAGCGATTTCCGTACATTCCGAAATTATCAAGACTCGACAATTTTTTTAATGGATGTGCAATATGGAGATTAAGGCCAGTTTCCTTTGGCTACTAAGAAAGTTTTACACATACTGAAAGTCAATGGATTGAAAAACGGTAGAGTTCTGGAATGTTTAGAATCTATGCGGACTGTTCTAGATAAAATCTGGTGCAGAAAATACAGTCACTTAATAAATACTTATATGGAAATTGGATCTTAAACTAGAAGATCATTTCAGTAAGGCCGGACACCAGATTTGAACAGTGCACTACGGTTTGGCAAAAATCAGAAGACTACTCTGAAATTTCAAAACACTGTTCAAAATAGTCCAAGGAATATAGCCAACGTTGTTACAGTTAAATTCACTGGAAACACGACAAAACAACCTAAACCCAACCGACAGGGAGAAAATCTCTTTGAAATCGACAGAATATTTAAGAATAAATACTGTCTAAATATTTATATTTCAAAATTAACTTAAGAATGTTTAAATCATGTACATATAAATATTCATTACATGCAATAGTTCATTGTCAGTTCGTAAAGGTAGCTGAGAGCATAATAAAATGTAGATAAATTTATTGCTATGTAAAAACCCCGAAAGCTGGCCAATTAGTTATTATTATCTTGTAGATACATGCATTTAAACAGATATAATGATGTGATCACATTTTAAACCTTTTGTCTGCATATGTAAACCGTATGTTAATTTATTTCGAAAAGGTATACAGACACTAAATAAGAAAATGACCCAAAATTTTGGATCGCACAATGGCGGATTCAAATATTTTTCGTTTTTTCTTTCTTTTTTGCTCTACAGAGCTCTTTTCCTTATTTTCTTTGCAATGTTTGCTGAAATCACAGGTCAGATGAAATGATAGCATAACAGAATTTGTCATGGAAACTAACTTAGATCATACACTACCACTACAGTTTGGTGTCTCATTTTAGCTGATTTTGCAGTTTGTGCGTTCAGACATATGACCCCCTCATATTTCTTTTGATTTTTATTCAGCATTGACAATATCTTCTACTTCTACTCCTTTTGGATACTCGTATGCAGATCCACTGAGTAGACATCACCGACGAGGTGCGGGTGTGTGAATTGTGCTCCATTTAAAACGCGGGCTTACTTGACTCCCATACGCGGCTTCAGGCGTTCCAAGATAAAACTTTAAAAAGTGAATTTTGTGAGTACCAATGGATGGCAGTCCATCACTCATTGGTTTGTTAAAATCCAACATGTATTTATACTATACAGGTGATATCTATTTGCATTGTGACATGGGTGTAGTCGACAGCTGTTTTGAAATTGTTCAGGCTGTCCACTGTTGTGATGTTAACTGGAAGATTGTGCCACTGGACCGCAGTTCGTGGGAAGAGAACGGTAAAGGTAAAGTTTCTTGTTTAACGTGGATAGTCGACGAAAGTCCCCACCTGGAATGGATGGAACAACTTATTTCCAGCCGAGTCCACGGCAGGCGTCATAGTTACCTCCCAAGCATCCAGTCTAGGCCGCTACTGCTGGAAACAGTACCAGTTTAAGTTAATCATCCAGGTTTGTTAAAATCCAACATGTATTTATACTATACAGGTGATATCTATTTGCATTGTGACATGGGTGTAGTCGACAGCTGTTTTGAAATTGTTCAGGCTGTCCACTGTTGTGATGTTAACTGGAAGATTGTGCCACTGGACCGCAGTTCGTGGGAAGAGAACGGTAAAGGTAAAGTTTCTTGTTTAACGTGGATAGTCGACGAAAGTCCCCACCTGGAATGGATGGAACAACTTATTTCCAGCCGAGTCCACGGCAGGCGTCATAGTTACCTCCCAAGCATCCAGTCTAGGCCGCTACTGCTGGAAACAGTACCAATTTAAGTTAATCATCCAGCACTGAACACTAGTCGGGATATCAGCCGCGACCGGGAATCGAACCCGGACCGCTGGCGTTGTAGTTCAACCTGCTAACCACTGCGACACTCACTTCCTCTATGAATATTTGTAAATGTCGAGTCTGCAGTGGTATGTCACAAATTTTATACAGTCTGTGTATCTTGTCGACAGAAGTGGATGGTATTCAGCTGGAACTGCAACTAGGTTGTTAATAACTTTGTACATAAGGATTACGTCAGCACATTGTCGACGTTGAGGCCATTTCCAGATGTTGTGGGAGAGATGTTACACTTCCCGGGTTATTATAGTTAAAAGGCCGGTTCATTACAAAACGTGCTGCGTTCATTTGTATTTGTTCAAAGAAGTTTACTTTATTTTTATAGCTCTTTGATTTGTTCAATCTTTTTATGTTCGATATTTGTTGGTGGTTCCATATTGATAGGACATTGTTTTAGGTTTCTTTTTTAAATATAAATCCAAATGTTCTTGTAGCTGTTGATGTTATCGAATCAATGTGATGGTTAAATTTCAAACTGCCTTGAAGAAAAAGTAAGTTACATACATTTAAAGTGGGTTCTGATTTGTGCTGCAGCCACTAGAAAATTGTCGATTTTATATACCATAAAGAATTTTAGTATGGTCATACCAAAGACCTATAAAAATAAAATTATACTTCTTTGATTCATACCAAACAACGAAAAGTAAGATTTAGTGTATAAACTCCTATGTGCCGCTCAATTTAGTTGTTTATTACCTCTCTTACGGAAGTTGCTTCCCTTGAAGATATTTGGATGAATTTGGTTTTTTACCACATGTGCTGTAGGAGAAAATAACGAAATGTCAAAACTAACGCCGATGGTAGCTGTGGGCCAGGTTATAAAGCATAGAATTTGGCGCGATAATAGACTTGTAAAAGTCAGATTACAAAGGATGTCACTTGACACAAATTTACTCATGGTAATCACTGCGTTTCCTTTAAATGCAGACACTTGAAGTTGAGGTCAGACCCTCCCCCCCACCCCTGCTAAATGTCAGCTAATCATATATCTCCATCAATTCAACATGTTTTAAAAATTACCATTTTACATCAACATTGACACAGTCACTATTTGGCAATGGGTGGTTCTGACTCATTAAAAGAAAGCAAGTGGCTAGAGCTCCGGTAACCGGACCTCTAGGTAATCAGTATGAATACTAAGAACGGTATTTACAAAGAGCTATAGGAGACTATATATTTTATCTGTTATTTAAAGATGGGAGATGATTTCAAATATTTGTTTTCGTATTTTTAGCTCGCCTATTCGACTCACCCTCGGGGCCCACGCTGTCGTTCGCCACTTGAGCCATTTGGCGAATCTGCGGTGAAAGTGGCAGAGAAAAATCGCAAGTGGCGAAAATGAAAAAATCTTCGTAATTTGGACCGCCATTTTGTTTTGTACGTTCTAAATCGTAAGCTCCGAGAAATTATGGGGAAAAACAGTTGACTGGTTCCGATAATTTTACCCTATAAAATTAACTTATTTCGTGATAGTAATACCCAGTCTGCTTTCACTTTACACATTTAATACTGTGTAATAAACATCTTGACACGCGAGAAGATGCAGTTTGCAATCAATTAGCAACCAATTATCGGGTAAGAATAATCGTTTTGTTTTGCTGTCATTATGGCAGATTAAATGTTTGGTGCCTTTAATTTCCATGGAACAATCAGTAAACAAATTGGTGAAATAATGAACGGTTTGATGAATTTTAGAACATTGTCGCCACCGTCAAATCTTAGTAAGTAATCAGTGAAGTTGTTTGTGAAATATATTTTTTGAATGTTATTAGCAAGATCAAAAGGAAAAGTCGTGAAAAATAAGATTTCATGACTTCGACAATAAAAAGGTACAGAAACTTGTCCAAATCACCACTTGTCAACACTTGTTACAATGGCTTCTTTAGACTCAGACTGTAAGAAACGTCCGCTCGACGATTCTTTTCAAACACCACCTTAAAAAAAAGAAGCTAAAATCAGACATGAAATGACTGATTTTTTAAATTTCTTCTGAATTTTCTTAGGGTTGCACCAACACAGGACTACATTTTAAAATACAATACTTGTTTTAAAGATATACACACTTTCATTCAAAAGTCCCCCTATATATAGCTGGAATATCACCATTTGCTTATGGAAAGTGAAAAAAAAATTCAACGCGCCGCAGGAAGGAAAACCCCTCCAGTACCCTCCCCACCGTTCTCGAGAAAAAGGACCTGGTGGCTCCAACTTTTTTCAGCCCAGTGTGGGCCCTGACCCTGGCGTCGGCGTCACACCTTTGTTAACGTTTTGCATGCAAGTACATACAGCTATCATTTAAAGGCATATAGCTTTGAAACTTATTTTTTCTTTTTCTAGGTCAGTTACATTTTTTCTTTTTCTAGGTCAATTACCAACCACACTGTGTCAAGTTCCATAACTCTGACATGTATTTAAAGCAAATTATGCCAAGTTTTGGACTTAGAAAATCCTGGTTGAAGTTTCACATGCCAGTTACTATCTCCAAAACTAATGCAGATATTGAATTGAAACTTCACATGTGTCTTCGGGATTATAAAACTAGTTGATAACATTAAGTCCCATAACTCTGACCTGCATTTTGGTCAAATTATGCCCCCTTTGGACTTAGAAAATCCTGGTTAAAGTTTTGTGTGCAAGTACATACAGGTATTACTTAAAGGCATATAGATTTGAAACTTATTTTTTCTTTTTTTAGATTAATTACCAACCTCACTGGATCAAGTCCCATAGCTCCGACAGTATTTTGGGCAAATTATGCCCCCTTTTGGACTTAGAAAATCCTTGTTAAAAGTTCTACATGCAAGTTACTATCTCCAAAACTAATGCAGATATTGAATTGAAACTTCACGTGTCTTCGGGGTTATAAAACTAGCTGATAGCATCAAGTCCCATAACTCTGACCTGCATTTTGTCTAAATTATGCCCCCTTTTGGACTTAGAAAATTCTGGTTTAAGTTTTGCATGCAAGTACACACTGCTATTACTTAACAAGCCCCATAACTCCGACATGTATTTTTGGCAAATTATGCCTCCTTTTAGACTTATAAAATTCTGGTTATTAATAAAGTTTTGCGGGCAAGTTACTATCTGCAGAACAAATGCAGATATTGAATTGAAACTTCACATGTGTCTTCGGGGTTATTAACCTAGTTGATTGCATCAAATCCCATAACTCTGACATGATTTTGGTCAAATTATGTCCCCTTTTGAACATAAAACTTCTGGTTAAAGTTTTGCATGCAAGTTACTATCTCCAAAACTAATGCAGATACTGGATTGAAACTCTATAAATATTTCAACATTTAGAGTAACATTTTCCTGCTTCTGGGACAATAATTCGAATAGTCGGGCATTGGCTGTCTTATCGACAGCTCTTGCTCTTGTTTTAAGTACATGGTAAGTCAAAGGAAACAGAAGTATTTATAAACACGATCGCAAATTTGACAGGTAACAGTAATTTGTATGCCGTAATAGGAAGCTTTTTATTGTTTTTCTTGTATTTCTCGGGACTGATGAATTAAAATAATTAACTTAAAAAAAAAAACAATAAAAGCATAAAAGCGTACTAATTACTATTAATTATCTGTCGAATTTGCAATCGTATTTTTTCCCGGGTTTATAGAATTATAAATACTTCTGTTCCCTGTGACTAAACCATGTATTTAAAACATCAAGAAAAATATTAGAACAAACTTTTGAAATCATCTCCCGATATTATAGATAAAATATAGTCTGCTCTTTGTAATACAATTCTTAGTATTCATATTGATTACCGGACCTCTAGCCTGCCCTGTACGGGTTGTCTAGAAGTCCGGTTACCGGACCCCTAGCCACTGCCTAAAAGAAAATGGAAAAATAGAAAGATTCAAACTTTCAAAGAAGAGCTGATTGGACAGCATAACCCTTATGGAAATATAGTTTACCGCGAACACTTGTTGTGATCTTGCCACGAATATCAGGCGAATAATGCGCGAACACTTTTGATACAATTAATGCAATATTCGCGGGATGTTTGTTTGGTGTTCACTTTTCACATGCAAATTAAGATTTGCCACGAACTTCCCGCAAACAAGTAGCTGTGAGCTTCCCGCAAACAAGTTGCTGGGATCATCCCGCGAACTAGTTGCTGCAAATATGCCGCAAACTAGCTGAAAACTATGACTACCAAAATGGCATGCACAGAAAAAGTGCGAAAACAAATAAATCAACAGGAATCAGGGATATAAGTTAATTGAGAAAAACTTTAGCACTGAGGCTGTAACAAATTCAAATTGTCCTTGTCTGAACTTTTTCATATCATGACACTTGGTATATTTTGAATTTTAATGATAAAATATACATGTATGAATTCTTACTGTTAATTGTAATTTAAATAAGGCCGGAGAAAATAAATGTTTACATTCTCATCCGAATTTTGGGTAAAAATGGGGCAGGTGGGCACTTTTTATTTTTTACCATAATTTGGAAATAAGGGAGACCTTAGGTCAATTTGACAAATTAGATTTTTAAAAATCGCTGTATTGATAATACTAGTGTATGTTGTTGTGTCTTAAATTATTTGTGTATATAAACTCTTTTTAAAATGTATATGAAAAAAGTAATTTCACATCGTAAACTTTAATTTTACTTACAATGTGATAGTAAATCATTTTTTCTGATGGCTGTCAGACTGTATCCTGTACGGAATACACGACAAATAAATATTTGTTTGTTCAGTGTATTTGCAAATTCAAAATATGTAGTTCTGTCAAAGTACAAACAAGTTCTGTAAAGATTCTAAAGAATAAAATCAATCTGTCATTCCTGTCACTGAGCATGTGCCAAAAGCTATACTGGAACTGATGATGATGCTGTGGATCTTCTACCTTAAACAATAAACATACCAAATGTGTAGAATACACAAGTTTGACACTTGAAAAAAACTTCAGATGTTTGTTAAATGCACTTGCAAACGTAGGCTAACATGTTTTAGTCCTACTGCCAAATCTATGAAACAAATAGCGCAGGCGTGCCGCCTGCTTTGCATGTGAAAATGGCTTGTTGGGCTTCCTAACGGAGGTACATGTCAGTGTTAAATACAATTGAAATATTGAAATCTAGACAACAGATATTTAATTCTATAAATCAACAGAAATCAAATGCAATCAAATTAAGATAAGGAAATACATTGGCTTTACCTTTTTCTGAAAAAAATTGAAATCAAAAGTAGGTTGTCAGAACGAAGGGGCGGGCGGGGATGAGAATCTAACAATTAATTTTCCATTGCCTAACAGTGTCTCAGTGCATGTAGGCTATTCATTTCATCCCAATGTTTTTTCTTTACAGTGCATGCTTTTAAGCAGTGCAAGCTTTTAAGTATGACTACAAATATGTCATAGTTTTACATCTTATCAAACTTATGAAGCTAAAATTGTCATTTTTAGCTCGACTATTCGAAGAATAGGGGAGCTATCCTACTCGCCCTGGCGTCGGCGATAGTGCGAGCATCACAAATGTTAAAGTTTGCGTACCACCCCAAATATTTTCAAAGTTTATTGAGATATTGCTTTCATATTTTGCATACTTGTTTACCATCATGACCCCAGTCTGTAAAAAGGAGGAGGCAACACTATCAAGCATTTTGACTGAATTATGGCCTCTTTTCGACTAAGAATATGCTTATTATACCCCCCTTCGAAGAAGGTGGGGTACAGTATATTGTTTTGCAGATGTCGGTCGGTCGGAATGTAGACCAATCCGTTTCTGGATGATAACTCAAGAACGCTTGGGCCTAGGATCATGAAAGTTGATAGGGAGGTTGGTCATCACCAGCAGATGACCCCTATTGATTTTGAGGTCTGTATGTCAAAGGTCAAGGTCACAGTGACCCTGAATAGTAAAACGGTTTCCGGACGATAACTGAAGAATTCCTGGGCCTAGGATCATGAAAGTTGATAGGGAGGTTGATCATGACCAGCAGATGACCCCTATTGATTTTGAGGTCAATATGTTAAAGATCAAGGTCACAGTGATCCTGAACAGTTAAACGGTTTCCAGATGATAACTCAAGAACGCATAGGCCTAGGGTCACAAAAGTTGATAGGGAGGTTGGTCATGACCAGCAGCAGGGGTTTGGAATTCCTATGTCCGACTTGTCCGACTCGGGACTTTTTGACGGCGGACAAGTGAGTTTTCACATTCCGTTTGTCCGCGGACAAGCACAAATTTTGTGGTTTGAAATGAAAAAGGAAAGAATAATTTAGAAACGCTGAACAGTGCTTCAAGTGTATGGAGTTTATAAAAGAATTTGACGTACGACCAGCCGAGCGGCCTCTCGATTTCTCAAGTTTTGGGAAAACCAAACTGCGTCTAAATTTAGTATCTCTTTCTCTGCATTCTGATTGGTTCCCTGTCACGATCTCGCGTGATTTTTGCACACGATAACTCGGCGAATAGAAACCGGAAACGTAAACAAATATCACAAAGTTTTGGACAACTTCGTCTGCCAACAAAATTGGAAGTCAACAGTCAAAGCACAAAGCGCTCGCTAGTACGAGTCAGGAAGTATGATGTTTTCTGACAGTCAGAAAGTTTCATGCGTTCTCACGTGGCTTCGCATTGCATGATGGGCAGTCTTTTAGGCCTCGCGGACGAACACAAGCTAAAGTGTCAAAAGCTTTTTTTACACTTTATTATGTTTGCTTTTGTAACTATTGTAGATTATTGTCCAAAATAAAGAATTATTTGCATGCTAAAATGTTGAAAATCTGGGCAAGTAAGTTTTGACTGCAGACAAGTAGATTTTTAAGTTGCACTTGTCCGTGGACAAGTGAAAAATATTGGGATTTCCACACCCCTGAGCAGATGACCCCTATTGATTTTGAGGTCAGTATGTCAAAGGTCAAGGTCACATTGACCAGGAACAGTAAAATGGTTTCCGGGCAGTAACTCAAGAACGCATAGGCCTAGTGTCAGGAAAATTGATAGTTATGTTAGTCATGATCAGTAGATGATCCCTATTGATTTTTAGGTCATTAGGTCAAAGGTCAAGGTCACATTGGCCAGGAACAGTTAAAATGGTTTCTGATCTTCTTGTCTAACACAGAGCCTAGGGCTTTGATATTTAGTATGAAGCATCATCTAGTGGTCCTCTACCAAGATGATTCAAATTATTTCCCTGGGGTCTAATATGGCCCCGCCCCGGGGGTCACATGGTTTATATAGACTTATATAGGGAAAAACTTTGAAAAACCTCTTGTCTAAAACCACAGGGCCTAGGGCTTTGATACTTTGTATGTGACATCATCTAGTGGGCTTCTTCTAAGATTGTTCAAATTATCCCCCTAGGGTCAAATATGGCCCCGCCCCGGGGGTCACATAGTTTACATAGACTTGTATAGGGAAAAACTTTGAAAATCTTCTTGTTCAAACCACAAAGACTAGGGCTTTGATATTTGTAATGTACGATCATCTAGCGATTCTCTACCAAGTTTGTTCAAATAATCCCCCTAGGGTCAAATATGGCCCCGCCCTGGGGGTCACATGGTTCATATAGACTTATATAGGGAAAAGTTTTTAAAATCTTCTTGTCAATAACATACAACATTTAAATTTTGATCACATGTATGGTTTTGAGTGGCAAGATGAACCTTGACACGAGTTTACCTTGACCTTGTGACCTACTTTCACATTTCTGTAGCTACAGCCTTCAAATTTGGACCACATGCATAGTTTTGTGCACCGAAAAAAATTTTGACCTTGACATTGACCTAGTGACCTACTTCCACATTTTTGAAGCACATGCATATTTCCGTCTACCGAAATGAACTTTTACCTTGATATTGATCTAGTGACCTACTTACACATTTCTCAAGCGACAGCTTTCAAATTTGGACCGCATACACATTATTTTGTACCAAAATGAAATTTGACCTTGATTTTGACCTTGAGCTAGTCTTGAAATTTGGAACATTCAAAAATGGCTCAGTGGATGGCACCAAGATCACATTGTAATCTCTTGTTAGGTTAAAGGTCAAGGTGAGATTAAACCAGAATGGTAGAACTTTTGTTTACAGAGAGCATATAATTTCTGTTCCTTGTACAATTACTAAATGCATCAAGGGGGGCATTTCATGTTCGACGAGCTCTTGTTGTAATGTTAAAGTTTGCGTACCACCCCAAATATTTTCAAAGTCCATTGAGATATTGCTTTTATATTTTGGATACTTGTTTACCATCATGACCCCAGTCTGTAAAAAGGAGGAGGCAACTCTATCAAACATTTTGACTGAATTATGGCCCTTTTCGACTAAGAATATGCTTATTGTAATGTTAAAGTTTGCATACCACCCCAAATATTTTCAAAGTCCATTGAGATATTGCTTTCATATTTTGGATACTTGTTTACCATCATGACCCCAGTCTGTAAAAAGGAGGAGGCAACTCTATCAAACATTTTGACTGAATTATGGCCCCTTTTCGACTAAGAATATGCTTATTGTAATGTTAAAGTTTGCATACCACCCCAAATATTTTCAAAGTCCATTGAGATATTGCTTTCATATTTTGGATACTTGTTTACCATCATGACCCCAGTCTGTAAAAAGGAGGAGGCAACTCTATCAAACATTTTGACTGAATTATGGCCCCTTTTCGACTAAGAATATGCTTATTGTAATGTTAAAGTTTGCATACCACCCCAAATATTTTCGAAGTCCATTGAGATATTGCTTTCATATTTTGCATACTTGTTTACCATCATGACCCCAGTCTGTAAAAAGGAGGAGGCAACTCTATCAAGCATTTTGACTGAATTATGACCCCTTTTCGACTTAGAATATGCTTATTGCAATGTTAAAGTTTTACTCATAGCTTATATTTAATTATACCATCAAGCACTGAGGATAGTCGAGCGCGCTGTCCACTGACAGCTCTTGTTATATTTCCTTTTAGATAATCTGATTCAGCTCTGCAAAAGTTAAAGCATCTATTTCATTTTCAAAATTCCTCATGTTTATACAGATATATAAGTATAGATATTAAACATAAATATCAGAGATCATGTAATACATGAAATATATATTTTACAAGCTTTAATATGTTTTTGTTTATTCCAGTATTTCCCAAAACAAAAGGACAAGTGGTCAGTAGATATTAAAAATGAAACTAAAGTAGGGGATATTGTTGTGATAAGAAACTTGGACGAAACATTGGGACTGGATATATACAGCAAGGTTGACAATATATTGTACCAAGTTGGTGCAACAGTGGATCCAGTCACAGGCCGACCTTGTCGCGGAACCGAGTTCCTTGATGAGGATAGAAGGAAAGTGGAACAATCAAAGAGAAATGTTGAAGATCTGAGAGTTAAAAAAACTGTGGAAAAAGCGTCTTGATAGAGCTTGCATTCCTTTGGATCTTGTCAGTGATAAAAATGTGTTGGTGAAAAAAAATTCAATTTTGATTTGTGCTTCAAAACATATTATCACCAAGAGGAACTGCTTCTTGTCTAGCTCCAGTCAAGGATTCTTGCATTTAGACAACATTTAATGACTTCAAAGGGAGTATAGTTATAAGCAGATCAACAGAATGCCTTTTTGTGGTGTAGATTTAGTAAAATTATGGACATTATCTTTAGAACTGTTAAAGAATTAAAACGAGAAGTAACTTTCTTCTTACTTTGATGATAAGATAGATATCTAATGATTTTATTATATAAAATAACTTGTATATCTGTTCATAAAATTAATCATTTGTCTTCAAAATGAGCCTCAGAGTTGTTATGCACTTTGCTCATGGGCAATACATGACCCCTGAAGATTTTGAGGTCAGTGGGTCAAATGAGCAGGTCACAGTGCTTGTTAGTACAAAAGCTGTTGAATGACTTGATTTGCTATCCTCAAAGTTAACATTAATAACCTCGAATGATTTTGAGGGCAATGGGTCAAAGGTTATGGTCACTTTGACCATAACAAAAAGAACATTCACCTTGGACCCCTTTTGATTTTGTGTTTCCTAAGTCAAAAGTTATGGTCACCGTCACGCAAAGTTACCTCTTAATGGATTTGCTTCAGAGTTAAAATAGTTATTCCTCATCATAACCCACTCAAAAGGCACAAGAGCCATAACTCTTGCACTAATATTTCATGAAGTATGCCCCATTTTTACTTCAGGTTAAAGTTTTGGTGCACTTGCATTGTATATCTTTATTATTGAATTGATTTGATTCAGACTTAAACTAGTTGTTCCTCATAATCACCTACATCATATGACACAAGGGCAGTAATTCTGGCAGTACATATTGTTGTAATATTTCATGAGTTATGTTCCCTTTTTACAAAGAATTTTTGATTAATTTTGATGCACTTTCACTGTACCTTTGAGTTAGTTATTTCTGAATGTTAGTCGTTCCACATCATCACCATTATCATATGACATAAGGTCTATAGCTCTTCCACCAGAATTTCATAATTCTTGTTCTATATCATTATCCACATCATAAGACACAAGGTTCATAACTTTAGCGCCAATATTTTATAAATTATGCCCCTTTTTACTTCAAATTTCAGGTTGAAGTTGTGATGCACTTTAGCACTACATCAGCCAAAATGGCCCAATACTAAATGGATTTGACTCAAACTTAACGTAGTTGTTCAACATTATTGGTCACATAGTACGACACATGGTGCATTAGCCTTGCAGAAATATTACATGAATTATGTCCCTTTAAAACTTAATGTTTTGATACTCTTTCATTCTGTCTCTGTTATTACTAAATACATTTGACTCAGACTTAAACTACATTCCAATATTGCCATCCACATTGGACTCATTAAACACTCCAGTGATAGCTCAAGCTTCCTCAGATGTGCCCTGTTTCACTATCTAGTGCCAATATTGTTGAGTTTGCTGTCTCCTGTGAAAGCTTTTTGATGCCGCTGGTGTTGAAGCATGGGAGTCATATAGTGTGGGACTGTCCCTCCATCTGTCCTAATCATACTTCCATAATGTACTCCAATCCAATTTTTATCCTATTTAAATAAAACCAGCATGAAGAAATTGACCACTATTAAGTAAATTTATTACTTACTTAGTCTTTTACTTATTTGTGAAAAAAAAGACTTTAAAATATAATTTGACTACCAGCCAGTCTACTTCTGCTTTGTCAGTAAGAGGCATTCTAACCAGAGCATTTTTTTAATGTACATTTTTTGTAGCAACTCTTACTTGAAACGGGGTTGCCTTTGTGTATAACTGAAGTCATTATATGTCTAATTATGAACATTCGAAAATATGCTGTTTCATATATTTGAAAGTTAACAAGAGCACCAACTGCAGGTGCAAATGCTCCCAATATACAGGCCAGACATTAGACCATACGCATGGCACACTTATGGTTCTTGGCCTACTTTCCTCAGGTTTAGTTTCAAAGCTATAGCTCATAGCAGTCAAGCAGAATTGACCAAACAAAAGACACCAAATTGCTAAATATATAAATTGCCATAATTCTATTAAATGCAGGCTAGAGTTATGCTTCTTAGCAAACACCTGATAATGTTTCCGAGTCTCTCTTTCATAAAGAGGGAAAGAAATCTGCCCCTGCCATTTGTTGATAAACAAGGCAGTCTGAAGGACAGCTAAATCCCCCGCCACTGCTATGGATAGTGAAAGGATAAACCTTTGATTTTGGCTGTGACCTTGACCTTGAACTGACATGGCTGACTCATGAATTCTGCACAACGTCTTGATGAGGTGATCATTTGACCCAAGTTTCATGAAAATCCTTCAAGGGGTTTAGGAGATACAGAGCTGAAACCTTTGACCTTCAGTTGTGACCTTGACCTTGAGTTGACATGGCTGACTCATGAGTTCTTGATGAGGTGATCCTTTGACCCAAGTTTGATGAAAATCCTTCAAGGGGTTTAGGAGATACAGAGTGGACACAAAATGGAAGGCTCAAACCTTCGACCCTTAGTTGTGACCTTGACCTTGAGCTGGCATGGTTGACTCATAATTTCTGCACATCGTTTTGATGAGGTAATCATTTTACCCAAGTTTTATAAAATTCCTTTAAGGGGTTTAGCGGACACGAAATGGAAGGCTCAAACCTTTGACCTTCAGTTGTGACCTTGACCTTGAGCCGACATGGCTGACTCATAAGTTCTGCACATCGCCTTGATGAGGTGATCGTTTGACCCAAGTTTGATGAAAATCCTTCAAGGAGTTTAGGAGATATAGAGCGGACACAAAATGGAAGGCTCAAACATTTGACCCTAAGTTGTGACCTTGACCTTGAGCCGGCATGACTGACTCATGGGTTCTGCACATCATCTTGATGAGGTGATCATTTGACCCAAGTTTGATAAAATTCCTTCAAGGGGTTTAGGAGATATGGAGCGGACACAAAATGGAAGGCTCAAACCTTTGACCTTGAGTTGTGACCTTGACCTTGAGCCGACAAGGCTGACCCATGGGTTCTGCACATTGTCTTGATGAGTTGATCATTTGACTCAAGTTTTATAAAATTCCTTCAAGGGGTTTATGAGATATAGAGCGGACACAAAATGGCAGGCTCAAACCTTTGACCTCGAATTGTGACCTTGACCTTGAACCGACAAGGCTGACTCATGGGTTCTGCACATCGTCTTGATGAGGTGATCATTTGACCCAAGTTTCATGAAAATCCTTCAAGGGGTTTAGGAGATATGGACCGAACACGATTTTGTTACGGACGGAAGGACAGACGGAAGGACGGACGCAGACCATTCCTATAATCCCTCCGCCACGGCGGGGGATTAACAAGTGACTGAGTACTGAAGTGGCAATACAAAAGTCCCCTACCAGTGGAAAACTTTCAGTAGTGACCTTGACCTTTGACCGACAGTCATAATTCATGTGCGTGACACATAGTCTAATCATGGGGAACATTTCTGTTTAGTAATACAAGAGATCACAGAGTGATCTTGGCACCCACCATTGAGCCATTTTTGAATGTTCCAAATTTCAAGACTAGCTCAAGGTCAAAATCAAGGTCAAATTTTATTTTGGTACACAACACTTTGGTTTAAACAATATTTTATTCATATATATTTACAACATGAAACGTTACATAGTTTCAGCATGAAGGATTGAGTAGAAAGCCAAGCTTATTTGAAACTCTCTCCTTTAACACAACACTTTGCAATTGGTCCATGCATGTGGTCCAAATTTGAAAGCTGTAGCTTGAGAAATGTGAAAGTAGGTCACTAGATCAATTTCAAGGTCAAAGTTCATTTCAGTATACAAAACTATGCATGTGCTTCAGATTTGGAGGCTGTAGCTTGAGAAATGTGAAAGTAGGTACTAGGTAAAAATCAACGTCAAATTTCATTTCAGAACACAAAAATATGCGTGTGGTCATAATTTGAAGCCTGTAGCTTCAGAAATGTGAAAGTAGGTCACTAGGTCAGTCTCAGGATCAAAGTTCATTTCGGTACACAAAACTATGCATGTGGTCCAAATTTGAAGGTTGTAGTTTGAGAAATGTGCAAGTAGGTCACTAGGTCAAATTCAAGGTCAAATTTCATTTCGGAAAACAACACTATGTATGTGGTCCAAATTTGAAGCCTGTACCTTCAAAAATGTGAAATTAGGTCACTAGGTCAGTGTCAAGGTCAAAGTTTTTTTCGGAGCACAAAACTATGCATGTGGTCCAAATTTGAAGGCTGTAGCTACAGAAATGTGAAAGTAGGTCACTAGGTCAAAATCAAGGTCAAATTTCATTACTGAACACAAAACTATGCATGTGGTTCAAATTTGAAGGCTGTAGCTACAGAAATGTTAAAAGTAGGTCACTAGGTCAAAATCAAGGTCAACTCATGTCAAGGTTCATCTTGCCACTCAAAACTATACATATGGTCCAAATTTGAATGTTGTAGGTTATTGACAAGAAGATTTTAAAAGATTTTCCCTATACAAGTCTATATGAAACATGTGACCCTGGGGCGGGGCCATATTTGACCCTAGGGGGATAATTTGAACAAACTTGGTAGAGAATCACTAGATGATGCTACATTACAAATATCAAAGCCCTAGGCTTTGTGGTTTGACAAGATTTTCAAAGCTTTTCCCTATATAAGTCTATGTAAACCATGTGACCCCAAGGGCGGGGCAGTATTTGACCCTAGGGTAATAATTTGAACAATCTTAATAGAAGACCACTAGATGATGTCACATACAAAATGTCAAAGCCCTAGGCCCTGTGGTTTTGGACAAGAGGTTTTTCAAAGTTTTTCCCTATATAAGTCTATATAAACCATGTGACCCCCGGGGTGGGGCCATATTTGACCCCAGGGAAATAATTTAAATCATCTTGGTAGAGGACCACTATATGATGCTACATACCAAATATCAAAGCCCTAGGCTCTGTGGTTTTGGACAAGAAGATTTTCATACTTTTTCCCTATATAAATCTATGTAAATTATAAAAATAAACAAAGGGCCATAACTCACTCAAAAATTGTTGAACCAGTCTGATTTTCAGAGGGACACAACTAGGGTACCAATACATCATTCTGACAAAGTTTGGTCAAAATCCCCCCCCCCCCCCCCCCAGTAGTTTCTGAGGAGATGCGGTAACGAGAAATTGTTAATGGAAGGACGGATGGACCACGGACGCAGTGATTTGAATAGCCCACCATCTGATGATGGTGGGCTAATAAAAAACATTCAATGCAATTAAAAATGGAGTGGATACAAATTTTTACTTGACCTTAAACATGACATTGACCATTAACCCACAAGCATAGATCATGTGTTGACACATTGTCTCATCATGGGGAACATTTGTGTTTAGCACCAAGATAATCCATCAATGCATATAAAAGTTATGAAGCAGAAACAATTTTTACTTGACCTTCAGTAGTGACCTTGGCCTTTGACCTACAAGCGGAAGTCATGTAGTGCATAACCTACATTTTGCCCTCTATTCACACACCAAGTTTTATGGACCTAGCTTGAATACTTTTAGAGTAGTTGCAGGATACAGATTTGCTGACGGATGGTTTAGTCCCCTCCGGTGTTCCACTGGTAGGAGAATAATAACTTTGACATTTTTGGACAATGGGGAATAAAAATTTTAATGTACCATCAATGTTAGGGGAAAACTGAATTGATTTGCACCCGTGTTCCAATTCAGTCAAAGTCATTTTTTTAATTCACTACTTTAACCACAACACAGTCTAGGAATGGATTTACTGAAAATCACTATCTTTTGTTTAACTGACGGAGGAAAATTCTAGTGAATAACAACCAACTTTTATTGTTAAAAAGTTTATTTTGATGACTATTTGCCAACATAGTGACAGCTTCATGCAGAATGTTTTAAACAAAAATAACAATGTATATCAGAAATGATCTGATGATACTTAACAGAACAGTCTTTGCTAATGCTCATTCTAACTCCCTAAAGCTGTTCAAGTTATAGAATGAAGAAACATCCTCGACATGAATAACACAAAAATGTTACTTTTTGAAGAGGTACCGTCAAACTTTGTTCATTCAAAATTGGATAATTCGTATACCCCACTTCGTTGAAACTCATCGTCGGGTCTCAACAAAATATCGACATAATGTATATTTTTTTATGGTTCAAACTACTGCTAACTTGAACAAATTTTGCTTCTCCCTTCGACTTTGAGCAAACAAAGTTAAACTGTATGTAGTTTGCCTATGGACGTTTTCAGTAAGATCAAAGTACTTGCAGTTTTGTTTTTAGTTTCTGCAGATAATACTATGAAGCGTCTGCCAGTACACCAATAGGAATTAAAACAATAAAATCAAGGCCCTCAAAAGGGTGAACATTTTGGAGCAAGCTCAATTTTCCTTGATATACATGTGTAATACTGTTACAATATGCACAACTGAACTTTGAAAAGATATGTTTTTAATTACTGTTACATCAATGTCACAAATTAATACTAACAGCAGCTATTTTACATGTAATGCACATGAAAACTGAATGTTTATCTTCTTAAGGTGTTGGTTATTGTAAACCAGAAATTTTAATGAAACTGTGATATTTGTCAATATGAAAATGTAAGTTTATTTGGTCAATTAAAGACACACTTGTCACTTTATTAAAGTAGGTTAATCAGATTTTGATCAAAGTAACAAATTTGTTCAGAAGTTCAACAACTGTTTTCATTTACACTTGTACTTGTTCCCCAAGTTTGGTTCTTAATACAAGTTAGATTTTCAATAGAGGTATTTTTAAAATTTGACTTTCCTATCCTGTTTGCAAACGTACTTTGCCTATGGAATGATATGAATATCATATCTACCGTTTTACATTTGTCAAAGATTTACCCCGACATATATATATATGAAATTCATTAGAAATGCAAGTTTGTAAAATTATTATTACCTTCCTTTACCTTTCTTGGTTGCACAACCAGGATAGATTGGAAAATAAATGCATTACAAACAGTTTTTAAACTTGCCTTTTGGTTCAAATTGCTGAAATATCCATCATTATCAAATACATAATTATGTAAAACTAGAAGTTATATTGAAATAAAAAAAAAAATAGTCCATTTCTTGAATACTTTCATATTAAAGGGGAGTTATTACAAATTTTCCAAAAAAAAAATGTAATAAAATATGTATTTCTAATAAGGAACTTACTCTATGTTATGTCATTTTGTTTGTTACTGTTAAATAAATCTCTAACAGAATTTACTAAAAATGAAAAATGTTACAAAATTTGCTTAAAAATCTTTAAAAGTACTGACATTGACAGAAATATCAGTAAGTAGTCATGATTTCTTTTTCTGTAAAAATTAACAAAAGGTTTATACACTCCAGAAAACACATCTACTCCTGTCACATTTCTTGCTTGTAAAACAGACGGAGAATCTACAAGTCCGTTCATACCGAATTTTTTTAAGAAGTTGAACAAATTAAAATGCCGGAATCTGGCGAGCATTTTATCATTTCTGTTTAACATGTATACTAAATTCAATGTTGAAACCTTTTTTGATCACATATTGCCTTTTCTGAATTTCTTCTTTCTTTACCTGTTTTAGAGGGTCAATTTGATCAGAGTCTAATATACTTGAAAAAATGATGTTAACATCAAAATGTTATTATAGTAGGGTAATATGAAAAAATATGACATGGCTTTATTTCACTGCCCTACATAAAACATGTGATGAAACAATTTTTACACTGTTACATAACCTGATATGCGTTATGAAATGCATTCAAACTACTTGCCTTAATTCATGGTATAAAAAATATGTAGTACATTAAAGGTATATTAAACCGAAGTTTCATATTTGAAAAAAGGAACAATAACTACATATAGTTTATGTAAACATAAAATTTAACAAGTTAATATGTATTAACAGAAGTATGCATTAGGTTTAAAATAATACATACCTAATACATGTATATATAAACATAGTATAAATGTGTACTAACAGTAAAAAACGGAAGTTTTTTTATCAATTGACGGTTACTGCCTAACATTTATGAATAAAGCTCTACATTCACAATGAATTTATGTATTTAGGAAAGTCCAATACATCTGATGATGATTTTCTTCATTTGAAGTAAATAACTTAACATAAATATCTTAGTGAAAGATGGGCACTCGATATCTTTAACCCTTAGCCTGCTGGCGACAAGTGATTCTGCCTTTGCGACCACTGAGGACCAAGATTAGCCTGCACGTCCTGGCAGTCTGATCATGGTCTGCACTGTTCGCTATTCAGTCAGTAAATTTTCAGTAAACACCCTCTTTGAATAAGAAGTGGTACTGCCCAAACTGAATAATGGACCAGTCCATTTTAGAAATTTAGCAGGGTTAAGGTTAAGATACAATATGTCTTAACAACTCGTGATAAAACACATTTACCGTAACTTAGAATGAACAATGTAAATAAAAATGTATATTTACTATATACAGAGAACATTTACAAAATTATGTACAAATATATCACAGGGAAGGAAAACCTCTTGTCAGTTCCTGAGAGCTTGTAACCTGAAAATCAGAGAGAGAAAAATATAGTCGAGTACATGTATATAAAATATCATCAACAGTTGTGAACTTGGAACGAAACAGCTTCTAAAATGTCAACTTGTCCAACATTTACAACAACGAGATCACCTATGACTTTAACTTACTAAACAGCTTCTTATCAATGATTTTAAAAAATATGTTAAGGTCTGACATGCTGAAAAATGACAAAAATATTTTTATTTTCATTGACTATCATTAGAAAAGCATTGTGAAAATTCTGTCTAAGATGTCTCCGTTCACTAACAAATCTATACTACTCTTACTGGACTTTTTGATTGGGGTTTTAAGAGAGGAAACCCCTTTAGTCAAATACCCTGCATTTAATATCTAGTAATGAAATATGTTTAAATGAACCATTTAATATGACTGAATCATCATTCAGGCAACATGATTAAATTATTTCTTTAGAATTTAGCTAAGAAGACCTTTAATATGCCCTTGAAATGGGATGTATAATGGGATCACAAGGACAGCATCCAGAGTTGTCCATCGTTCAACTTAACATTTTTTATCCAACGTTCACTAAACTTGATCACAATGTTTATGGGATACTATCTTGGCCAAGTTTGATAACCAGTTAGATAGTCCTAGTCACGTTATGTAGTCTGCAAATCAAGTAGTTGATTTCAAAAGTCGAAACTAATCTGCGTATTTTGCGACAATCTGAACTCTTGTGTTTGATTTATTAATAAGCCAACCTAAATACAATTTTAATTGACGTAATTACTGTAACACAAACCTTCTAGATAGATCATCTTCACGTTTTGCATCGGCAGATTCTCGTACAGAGGCTGTGGAAGGGTTGATGTCTTTCAGTTGGTCCATCACTTCTAGACCACTCTCCTCGGCGACTTCAACTATTAAAGCTTCCACCTGATCTTGAGGTGTGGACAAGGTTGTTGCTGTACCCATTGCACTTTCTAATGTCTAAATAATTTATTTATACATTGTATTACATTAAATAAATATCTCCATGTATCATACCTTGCTGAAATTTCTATTGTTTGAGTAATTTTTGTAACCTATTCATGGAAAAATTCAGCAGAAGACTAGTCTATGTACTTTCCCCGACTCTTTTTAAACAGTTCCAGAAGTGTCTATCTGCTCCTATTAAGCTCCAACTACTTTCTTCTCAATTTTGTGCATAATCTCATTCTTGTGCATAATAGTGGAAAAATGAATTTGAAATTTTAGGTCCTAGCTCTCCGTTCTCTTGCCAAGCTAGGGCCAAGCAATTTATTAAATAATTCTTTTATATTTTCCTGATGTGACTAAGATACTATAAAATACATTCAATTTGGTCCTTTAGGTGAAAATGATAGGCTGATAAGTTAATGCATACAATCTACTACAAAACACTACACAGACGTTACTGTCAAGTCACAGAAGATGACCCATTAGCAGCATCAGTTTATTATAGAATAATGTAGAACTACAAAATATTATATTTTTAAACTGAAACTGAATAAACTTACATGCTTAACATGTACACCAGTCATTGAAAATATTTCCTTCAACTGTATATATGCATTAAAAAACCACTATGCCATATATACTTACTGAAGTACGGACATCTATATCTTCAAACTGCTTTTCAAATTTCTCCATAATTTTTCCCACCTAAAAATGAAAAATACCTACAGTTTAACTAACACTAGGAAACCAACAAAAGAATAAACATGTCTTATATTTCAGCAGAAGTAGGAAAATATTCAAAATACTATATATAACATGCAATTACTGCTAGTACAAAGTTAACAGTTACTGCAAATAGGCTAGTGATAAAAAAAAACTGCCATGTTGTAACAGGATTTCTTTTCTGATTTGCAATATTTTGTGGTTCTCCCTCTAATTAAGCAACCTAACAGGGCAGATATAGCAATGTATGATTATATCACACATCATGCTTGAATGTCCTCTAAAATAGCGTTATCCCCATCAAAATGGGTTAGAACCAAGGAAGATCAATACCAGTAAAGGTATGTATGAAAATATCTGCTGGAGTTAGTTCCACTGACTTAATATGATGAATCATTATTCAAAGCATTTTACTAAATAATACCTTTTCTAAATCCATTGAACTCATTGCTTTGTCAAGGGCTTTTGTAACATCTCCGATACTTTTGGTAATCTGCAAAATGTTTTAAAGATAATTATTCATCAAGAAAGAAACAATTCTATACTGTATACATACTCATTTTGGCAGTAATTTAGTTTTGTCTATACTGAGGGTTTTGCTCGAGAGCCATAAATTTAATCCATTGCCAAAATTATGGACAAATTATTAATCAAAAAGTTCTACCACTGATTTCTGTTTCCTAAAATGGTGTTTTTTTATGGAAATGAGTAATAAAACTGATCTAATTTTCAGTGTGTACCATAGGGCAAGCAAATATGAACAGAAAATTTCAGGAACTATAATTTTTTTCAATGAGTAAACTGATATTGTCTATTCACATAATATTCATACTTTAATTTAGCATACTAGTATACTACTACTTCTGCATTGCATAACTATACACTGAATGCAAAAGTCTTACTCAATATACAACATTTTTGTAAAGTAGGTTTTTCTATTTACTAATTTTCTCAAATTTAAACTTAGGTAGTATTTAAACAAAAATCTCTGTAAAAGCTACACAGGAAAACTGAGATATTAAAATTCTTGTCTTGCTATCTCATCAGGCCTGTTTATCACCACAGCATAACCTCTGTTCTTGGCACATCTGTACAGAAAACTCATCTACAAGACATCATATAAGTTTCACCCCATTTGATAAAATTTTTGTCTCCAGAGCAACAACTTTTGCACTATAATAAGATCTCAATGCCTGCAGTAAGCCTTTCAACTCGGACCTCAGTCCTCCTATTTTCTGTGTCACAATTCAAGTTGTTCTTTTCCAAAACTTGTAGTCATGCAGAGTCTAAGGTTAACCAGGCTGTTTCTAAGACTCCTTATCTCGAAAGTAATAGGTAGAAAAAATGCAACAGAATACCTTACTGATTTCATAAGACTAAGGGCAGTCTGTACTTTAGAGGCGACAGCATCAACTCCAGCAGCAAATCTGAGGTATTTACTGATTTCATAGTAAGAGCAGTCTGTACTTTAGAGGCGACAGCATCAACTCGCGCAGCCAACCGGAGGTACTTACTGATTTCATAGTAACAGCAGCCTGTACCTTAGAGGCGACAGCATCAACTCGAGCAGCAAACCTGAGGTACTTACTGATTTCATAGTAACAGCAGTCTGTACTTTAGAGGCGACAGCATCAACTCCAGCAGCAAAACGGAGGTACTTACTGATTTCATAGTAACAGCAGTCTGTACCTTAGAGGCGACAGCATCAACTCGAGCAGCCAACCGGAGGTACTTACTGATTTCATAGTAACAGCAGTCTGTACTTTAGAGGCGACAGCATCAACTCCAGCAGCAAACCGGAGGTACTTACTGATTTCATAGTAACAGCAGTCTGTACCTTAGAGGCGACAGCATCAACTCGAGCAGCCAACCAGAGGTACTTACTGATTTCATAGTAACAGCAGTCTGTACTTTAGAGGCGACAGCATCAACTCGAGCAGCAAACCCGAGGTACTTACTGATTTCATAGTAACAGCAGTCTGTACTTTAGAGGCGACAGCATCAACTCGAGCAGCAAACCGGAGGTACTTACTGATTTCATAGTAACAGCAGGCTACTTTAGAGGCGACAGCATCAACTCCAGCAGCAAACCGGAGGTACTTACTGATTTCATAGTAACAGCAGCCTGTACCTTAGAGGCGACAGCATCAACTCGAGCAGCCAACCGGAGGTACTTACTGATTTCATAGTAACAACAGTCTGTACTTTAGAGGCGACAGCATCAACTCCAGCAGCAAACCCGAGGTACTTACTGATTTCATAGTAACAGCAGTCTGTACTTTAGAGGCGACAGCATCAACTCAAGCAGCAAACCTGAGGTACTTACTGATTTCATAGTAACAGCAGTCTGTACTTTAGAGGCGACAGCATCAACTCTGGCAGCAAACCTGAGGTAATTGAGACCTTCATTCTTCTTCCTTATTGCATTCTCGGCATATATTCTTGCACCTTCTATATTCTTCTGTTGTATAGCCTACAACAATAACAGTAATACAATATCTAACATTATCACCCACAGTAAATCAGTAATGATATTATTATAGCAAAGTAATTTTATCAATCATGTTGCATTTAAGTATTCTATAAGAAACTTAAAAATTCCTTCTGATTAAAGTAGGATGGATAGACAGACCTAGATATTCTCTTGAGCTTTCTGAAATTTGAAGACTTCAGATTTTCATAGCTCAAACAGGTATAATTTTGCAAGAGTCATCCAAGAAAAATTTCAAAGCAGGCCAACAGATTGACAGAACTTATGTAGCAATTTCAGTCCAATGTCCTGCTGGAAACACTAATGAATTAAGATAGTTTTAACAACTTCAGTAGTGGGTCAACAAAATTTCTATGAAATTATTTCACTATATTCACACATGGCAAAGTGACCAAGCCTCCATGGGAGCCTCTTAATCATTTGAATGTGTATGTTTAAGATTCTGATACCTCAATTTTGTTTGAGATGTTCATGTGTCAGATGGAATAATATTTTGTCTGATTTAATCCAAACTGATCAATCTAAAGAACATTTTTACTTTCTTTTACAAATGTCTATTCCAATGTTATATCATATAAAACATGAAAATGTCACCACAGTTATGCTATATTACCAAAGTTTTATTGGGTTAAAGAGTTAAGAATCACACTAACACAACTGAGTTTATATGGAGACTTTTCAAGCTTCTGATGGTGGAGGAAGACCTCTACTGGCTCTAGTGCCCCTCCAGACATTTTTTTCAGGTACAGGCTGCCACCCCGAGTAGAACCGCTGACCTTCCTAACAAGGAGAATTATATACCTCAAGCCAGGTTCTGCACATACACTGGTCATGGGTAAGTAATTCAAATTCAAAACTAAAGCATCAACATCTTAGTTAAGCTTGCTCATATTCTTTCATTTTCCTATATTCATAATATCTAAAAATACCTTTTTGACTTTAGCTTGCTCTTTCTTTTGTTCCTTTTCCGCTTTGTTGGCTAACCTTTCCAACTGTTTTGTTGTAAACTGAAGAAAGAAAACAGAAAACATATGTATAATAGACAGAGTAGTAGGTACAGTAGTTTACCTAGCAATAAATTTTAAGAGGTGACAAACACGACTTCAGCCATAGATTTCTCATCGAAACCTTGACACAGACATTGTAGCCAATCTACCCCCTGTCATTTTAAGGTGTCGGCCGTCATGACCATGACTTCTAACATGTCACCAGTAATGGTTTTTCCAGGAAGCGGACTCCAGAGTGATTCAAAATAAGCTTGAAGCTTTCTTCACAATCGAACTAAAATAAATTAGTATAAACTAAATCCCTCCAAGTCTGTTCTGGTAGAGGACAAATTTGTCACCATGAGTGACTGTCTTTGTATGCTTTGAATGTTCCATGATTTTCTTCATGATATTTGATATTTTCAGTGCTAATTTGAGATCTCTGCTTCACTTTGATACAAAAACTTTTTAAAGTCATGCTGATAAAACAGCTTTGAACTTTAGGATCATACAAATCAGATTTCATTCGAAACAGAACAAAAATATAAATATCAGAACTGACATTTTTATGGACAAAATTTTAACTGCCCTTTACTGTGGCTTAAGTACTCACCTTTAACTGGAAAAGTGTATCTGAAATTAGAGAAACAAAAATATTTGAGCATCAGATAAATGTTAACTTGCACACATGAAAATACAACTTAAACTATTGTACCAACTAGTTGTTTGGTGCCTGATAATTGGTCGTCATAACAAGAGCTGAATGTTGAGAGTGCGCTAGACTATGCGAAGAATTGATGTAACTATGGGGTCAAAATATTACCAGAGATTTTCAGACAAAAGAAGAGAAAAAGATAAGATGGCTTTGTCAAAATGTGGACTGGTAAGAAAAACCTATTATTAAGGAATGTGTGGAGAAGTTATCGTTTCTGAGAAATGGGATCTTGGTAGTAAATTGTAGCAGAAACTGCAGAGTTCTGGATTTAAATGCAACTTGTAATTACAAGAGGAAATAAATGAATAAAAAAATTCTTAACATCTCTATAGCAGACCAAATAATTGGACTACTCTCCAGGTGCGATCATCACCAAGGTTGGCTACCATAACTTTTAATACTGACTTTATTTCCACTTAAAAATTTCTGATGGCCATGTCCATTAAGATATGGCTTAACACATTTGTTCACATAGCCAGTGTTTAACCGCAACATCTGATCACTAGCTCGCGTGAGAAACTGATGAGTTCACATTAACTTTGTTGAACGGGGATAATTTTGAACATTAAGATCAAAACTTTTTATATTTATGAATTTAATTCAAATATAAACTTTCATATTTCCAACAAAGTTCATAAAAACATACCACAGCCAGTTCAATTACCAAAAGATAACCATTCCGTACAATCTATTTGTTTTCCATGTGAAGAGTACCTGGATCACATGACAACTACAATGGTTGGACAACTATTGCAGACAGCTGTACCAGTTTAAAGATTCTTGGTATTCCATTGTCTTACAAAAAAAAAAAACGTCTGCATGGTTTATTTATGTTAAGGCAAGTCCATAACATTTGAATATATATAATTATAGCCCGACTGATTTCTTGCTCAATAACCTGTTAGGTTTTAATACCAATTGTTTTCAGGGCAGACATCCTTACAGTCCATAAACACACTGATTTGTTTTAGTTTTAAAGTGTTAACTGTTAGTAGGAGGTTACAATTTGCTGAGTGCATCATTGGATGCACATTATGTCGGTCAATAGCTATAGCTATACAAAGCTTATGTTGACTATATATGTAACACTGACTTTAAATAAAATTTGTATCTTGTATTGATGCACTGGTCGAGAGGCCTAGGACGTTTTCCTATGGAGGAGAAGCCCATGGGTTCCATTCCTGGTTTATCCAATCGCAGTGTGTCCTTGGGCAAGGCGCTTTATCATGATTGCCTCAGTCGACCCAGCTGTAAATGGGTACCAGCAATTTTCATATATGGCAAGTTTTTTATCCTGGTTAGGGTCGATCAAAAGATCTACACAGCTTATGTCCGTTGTTTCACAAAGCGACGGTAAATAAAAAATACCTTTACCTTTTACCCTGTCATTTTTGCATTGAGCTGTTAACGACCCACAAAGATCTCTGCTGAAGAGCTGTTACATAGTATCTTAAACCGTACCCCACCCACAAAAATCAAACAGAAAATATAAAGTAAGTTGCATTTTTCCTGGTTTGTAGAATAAAATGCCAATTATTTCCTCTAACATCGTTTTAAATCTAAAGTATACCAACTTACCATCCATGATTTATAAACTTCCGTAAATGTCTTCTTCTAGAAAAGCTGTTATTTCTCAAATCTGAGAAATGATTAACTCTCATACAGGTAGTGACGTCACAAACATGATTTTTGTAACATAAATTTTGATTGGTTTATTTACAACGTAAACAAATAAGTGTGTTTTTCCGTGTTACTAATTTTAGAAAAGCACGTGCAATTAAAATTTTTAAAAATTGATTTTTTTGATCTTGGTTAAAATAGAGTTGTTTGTTGTATGAGTATAAATTTGATCTATACAAAACCGGACATACAGATACGTAACTAAGTACAGTATACTGTAGGCTATTACAGGAATGATTTAAAAAAAAAATAAAATTACAAATTGTCTACAGGCAATAGGCTACTTCTAGGGTGTATATCCTAATCATTAGTTTTGACGCCTTTAAGCAGTCTAACATATATTTCATTAGTAATATAGATAAATTAAACAAATAAATAGTGTTGTTATAAACTATGGCATGTCTCCCTTTATTTTATTCTTGTTTTGTGAATTCTGTGGGCAAAAAGGTGTCAATATTTGTATTATTGCTGACTGACCATCGAGGCATCCATACTTTTAAGGCTCTTGAGAAATGACGCCTTTTGATTGGCTGGCTCTCTTAACCAAAACTTCACTTTTCTGGAGCCTATATGGCCAAAATCATATTTGGCTGGTATATTTCTATGTGAATGCAGTCGAGACCTGAAACTTAAAAGGACAATAAACAAATTAATATTAATCTTTTTAAGTGACCTTTTTACTATTTCTTTGTAAAATGTGATCTTTTTTATTCACTTTACATATTGTTAATAGCAGTCATTCATTATCAAAACAGTGAGGACACAAAAATATATAACCCTTTCTAACAGCTCTAACTTTGGTACTTTCAGTGAAAACTTATTAGAAGCATGACCTTCTTTATTTACAACAAGATTTGCCAAAGAGCAGCAAAACCATATTCAATTAAATTAATTTAATGTTTTCAAATGATACAAGGTGTATGGGTACTGGAGAGTGAAAAATCTAAAATTTATTCAAAATTTCAGTCAAAGAACTGTCTTGTGACTATGAAAAATAGCTGGGTGAAAGAGAAAACCAAGATCTGAATTCCTGACCAGTTGCTTCTGTAAGAATTAGGTTTTTAAAGGATTGGAGATTTTTGCATTATTAAAAAGACATAAAAATACACCAAAGTACGAAAAAATAATATAATCTTACTGTAAATCTGTTGAATGCATTAATGTTTTATTTGAGCAAGGTAAAATATTGCCTGCTTTGCAAACGTGTGTAATTTGGCATCATAAAGGGTCACTTATACCTATTTGACCGCAAAATAAATAAGGGCGTCAAAACTCATGAGCGTCAAAACAGATGATCGAAGGATACAAAGTGAGTGGGTTAATAGATATAATTATTGTTAGAGCTTCAAGCGCCTGTGCATCAACTGAGCCCAGGGACTTATAACTACGAAGGAAAGCCTCTTAGTCCTCTACAAAACCGTTATTTTTGCAGAACTACATGTAACGCTAACGAATATATTCTTGCGTTTTCAATATCGGCATCTATAGTGACTTATGCATTTAATTGTGCATTTTTTGCTCCAAATTGTTGAAAGTATCAAAATATCAACACCCTGATAACAAATTCAAAACTACACAGGATATATTTTTAAAAGGAGGCCTATAAGATGATGTATTATAACTATTAATGATATTGTCTAGCATTCTAAGAACGACCATTTCCGCAAAGTGATACTTGGACACTTCAGTATGGTGGCTGATTTCTGCCATTTCGTGTTTTCGTGTTGGCGGGGCGAAAACACGACAACACGAAAACTCCACAAAAACCTAATTTGTCGAGTTTTCGTGTTGTCGTGTCGGCAGGGCAAAAACACAAAAACACGACAAATTTTACTCGGAAACTCGATGTTTAAAGGGCGCCGACACGACAGATTTATTTGTCGAGTTTTCGTTTTGGCGGGTATAAATATGTGGTGTCGGCGCCCTTTATTTGTCGTGTTTTTGTGTCGCCCTTTATTTGTCGTGTTTTCGTGTCGCGGCGAAAACACGACAACACGAAAACTCGACATCGTGTTTTCGTGTCGGCGGGGCGAAAACACGAAAACTCGACAAATTAGGTATTTGTCCAGTTTTCGTGTTGTCGTGTTTTCGCTCCACCGACACGAAAACACGACAAATTATTTTCAGACATCTTTTATTAAATATAGAGTAATAGGAAGTGTATGTATAACTGACCCGGTTCCAGAAATATTTCATTGGGCGCGAGGAGCGGCAACGGTTAAAGAATGAAGGCGGCATCGGCTGGCCGAGTGGGGTTAGGTACGGAAGGGGGTGACCCCTCATGTTAGGTGGGTCAGGGCGTTTTTGCCTCTAAATGTTTGAAATATAGGTATAAAATAGTGGCCTCTGCTGCATTTTTGAAGACAAATTTTGAGGTACGAGGGTTGGGTATTTCGTGTGAATAAGTTAATCTTCATTGAGGCCCATGCATATACGTAATTATTTTTCTATTTGTACAGGCTCGAGTCCTGGGTCGGTGCCGATGGCCGTGCCCCCCCCCCCCCCCACACCCCACCCCAACCCCCAAAGTGCCCTGTGCTCGTCATAGTTGCACCCAACCCAACTATTTTGGCAAACTGGAATAATATTTTTTTCACAATTTAGACCCAAAAATGCAACAGAGGCCATCATTCCATTCCTATATTTCAAAAATGTCTGTGAGGATACCCTCTGACCCCTTAAATAGGAGGACATGACCCCCTAACGTATATCAAATTTTGAGGGAAAATGCAGCAGGGACCACCATTTCATACCTATATTTAAAAAATGACAAGAGAAAGACCCTATGACTCCACTGTCAGGATGGGGTTAACCCCCGTACCTCAAAATTTGCAGCAGAGGCCACTATTTTACATATATATTTCAAACGTTTAAAGGCAGACACGCCCTGACCCTCCTAACATGAGGGGTTACCCCCTTCCGTACCTAACCCCACTCGGCTAGCCGATGCCGCCTTCATTCTTTAACTGTTGCCGCTCCCCGCACCCCAATGAAATATTTCTTGAACCGGGTCAGTAGTAAATACCCTTCGTTTCTTAAAACGATAACTGGTATCTGACATTTTATTGTACTGTGTTATAATCTCAAATCTCGAAATGCAGCTTTAGTGAATATAAATAAATTTTGAATTGGCGGTTCGTTCGAATAGAAAGAAAAATGCTTCTAAAACCCTTTGCCACTGGCTTCAGAATAACTCTACATTTTATAAGAGATGTCTGAAAAGAATTTGTCGTGTTGTCGTGTCGGCGGGGCGAAAACATATTTATACCCGCCAACACGAAAACTCGACAGATAAATCTGTCGTGTCAGCGCCCTTTAAACGTCGAGTTTTCGCGTAAAATTTGTCGTGTTTTCGCCCCGCCGACACAACAAGAAAACTCGACAAATTAGGTTTTTGTCGAGTTTTCGTGTCGTCGTGTTTCCGCCTCGCCAACGCGAAATGGCAGAAATCAGCCACCATACTTCGGTGCAAGTTGCTTTAATATTTTGTGACGCAAAAAAAAAAACCCACCAAAAATAATGAATATATATTGTGTGCAATTGTTTGTTGTTTCCTGTCACTATCTCTATAGATGTAACAGAGACACATAGATATTGTATATAGGTGACTGAAATCATTTTTTTCTGATCACTTGTTTAACTTAAGTTATTTATACATAAACTTTGCGTAAGTTTATAATTAAGATTTACGTTTAAAATGTCACCAAATCGCTATTGTGAGAAATGTACTGAGGAGGGTAGTGCTGAATTCCTTTTTAGAGTTCTGTCTGGTTTTGTTTTACTTTCTCAGTTTTGTCAACGTCTGGAGCTATTGCAACTGAATGCAATCAGGTAGCATTCAGTTAAATACGTGTATCAACAGAACCTAAAACGGCTGGATGTCCCATCGTTTTCCATCTCCATTCCCCGAAAGAGCTCAGGCTGCTCGTGATATTTTTCATTGGTCTTATCACGTGGTGCTTATATATTTCTGTTTAACTCGGAAAACCACATTCCTTGCAATACGATTGTTTAAAAGCGCTGAAAACAACCATTGTTGAAAATATACAATGTTCAATGGTGTTTTAAACACGCTTAAATTATTCAATCAAAGGTCGTGCTTGTTTCACGCTGGGTACAATTTAGTATCGAGTCTATCGACATGAGAACAGAGACCTGACCGCAACGTTTTCTTATTGTTTAACATGTGAAGTGAGATTCTATTTTAAAACATTTCGTATGTAAATGAACTACGAATATGTACGTTCATCGCATTGCGCTTTGGCCTGTGTCAGTATCTCTGCTTGAACACCTATTCACATAATACGAGATCAAACTATTTTTAAAAGAAAATAAATACTTCAATTTCCGGCCCTTAAAGGTCCATTACTAAGGGAAAGTGAGTTGGCAATTTTTTTCATAGCCAGTGCATAGACTTCTGCAAGACACTAAATAATGAAGATTGGCAGGTCAAAATTTACAGAAGGTCTTTGGAATTCAAAGAAATGCATGTGTATTATGTTGAAATTTCAATGAATCGACAGAATGACCCCCAGGTCTTTTTAACTTTCTTCATACTTCATAGAAAAATAATTGTACATATACTGCGATTTATTTCGAATTTCTACATACCAACTTTCATTTTCCAATAAAATGAAATAGTTTCTGTGCTTTTTAAAAGAAATTAAAATGTTCACTTTCCTTAGTATTGGACCTTTAATACTTCAATACACATCACATGACATTTCAAACATATTTATCGATATTTTTCTTGTTACATGAACGTACGTGTTTCTCGTGCTCATTCTCCCTCCTCTCCATATTAATTTTTCGCACGTTCTTATCGGCTCCCTATCATAATGCTCTGAAGCCGCGATTTTATTGATCAAACTGTAATGAACGTGAGTCACGGAGGCTTTGTCCCTCTCGATAAATGACAGCGACAGATTGGGGATACTGCTATTTTCCTGAACAGATGTACAAATGTAGCTGACCTTAAAAGGGAAAAGAAAGACTCATAATTTCACAGTAAGTTATTTCATTGTTTCATGTAACTCTATTGAAGAATTATTTTTTAACCAAACGTGCCATTTTATGGTAAAAAGAATCTTATCTTTTCTCAGATGATCCGTTGTCTAAGCAGTTTGTTGCATTCTGGTTAGAAACGAGTGGAAAATAATGGAAATGACATTTTTGGTTTAGTATTTTATAAGGTTAGCGAACTATAGAGACTACCTTTGACCACTTTGGAACGTTGGACGTGCAGAACGAATGTCAGATTGAGTGGCGTCAGACTATCCAACTGCCTGACGTACTTATTTTTGAAAGAATCGCTTTAATTACTAGTTACATGTTAAATTACCGGTTAACGGGCTATCTTTCATAATGGTTTAATACTGTAGGTAATTAAGATAATGATTAATTGTTTTACATCTTTTTCTCTTTTCTTGTTTTCCTATCATGAAACGGTAAAACATTTCCGATCGCAGGCCTTCATTAAGCCACGCGAGTTATAACAGACAATAATATACATATAGATAAGTCTAGCAAGTCAGAAAAATAGATAAGTTAAAACAGAATAAAGAAACCACTTTTATCTCTGAAATGTACGGTGGTATGTTTAGGACATGCATTTATTCTTAAATTTTAAGATTAAATTATCTCGAGCGCACGACATCTTATTTCGAGCACTCGACATCTTATCTCGGGCGCACGACATCTTATCTGAAACGCTTTAATGATATAACTGTTTATCATTTATAATTGTCACTATTTTCACTATACTGTATTAAACTTAATTATAATTCCTTCTTTGTTTGCTACGAATTTCCATGAATCTAAACATAAACCAATTTTCCTGTTCTTATTTTACACAGTCGATCCCCAACTTTACATAATTTAATAGTTTATTTATGTCTCATCCATGCATATTTACATATTACAAAACATTTAATAAATACATCAATAAAAAGCATGGCCAATCTACTATAGATTTATAGGAGACTAACATTACTACATAACTTAAAATTACTTATTAAAAACAGTTGATCCATTTTATTGTCAGTGTATATTACTAGGTTTTTATTTATATCTACAAAAGTATAAATATATATCCATCCACAATTACAGTTGATCACATAAGCAATAAATAAATATGGACATTGCAATGAATGAATGAATGAATGAACGAACGAACGAACGAACGAACAAATGTATTAATGAAATGAATGAATTAATGAATGAATGAATGGATCGATGGATAGGTGGATGAATGAATATAATGAACGACTAGACCCATGAATATCTTAAAACAATTAAGGATTAAGATATGTAACAAATTCTAACATAGAAACCATGATAAATTGTGATATTGTAATATATGATGTATGAACAGTAACAATTACCGGTACTAAATTTTTCATGTTTAAAAATTAGATTACCATTGCTAATCCATACTTAAAGATCTGCCATAAAATAATAAAGATTAAGATACTGAAAAGAGAAAAATTGTGGCACTACTGCGCATAATAAGAAATGTTCTAAAAAACCATTTATCAACCCTGATCAGATCATAGGTGAACTGATTAGCAATGATTATCTACAATTAACTACAAACATAAAAGTAGTTACCTTAAAACAATGATAGAGCATTTATATACAATAAAAGGGATACTACATTTGAATAAAATGCAGATTGGTAAATGTAACCTTACCCATTTTAATGATATAAAGTATCAAAACGTGTAAGAAGTATATTATAGCAGGTTTTGGCAGTTAATTTGGCAATATCGGTGTTTGAGAGTACAAACATACTTTTTTGTTCATCATTCATATTAACAAAATCATCATTGATATCATTAGCTTTATCAAATAAAACAGTTCTAAGAGGTTGGTAAGCAGGACATTGTGTTAACACATGTATTTCAGTTTCAACATTTTGTTTACAAATTGTTTAGTGTCCGAAGTTCAAGCGTATTCATTAAAATGAATAAGCATGCCAGTATGACTTGAGACCGTTGCGTCATCTCATTGTAATGATTGAAAACAATGTAATATTAGCAAATATAAAAGACCTAAGAGTCATTGTTAATTGATCAATTAGTTCCTTTGTTATGTCAATGACACGTTAGAGGTTATAAATGATATTTTTCCTTCTTCATTTCCGAGTATATTTTCCGTCCTGGTTAAGTTTCAGAAGCCATTGTTTTATTTTTGTCATACGTTGTATATATTTATTATCTAGTGATATTGATAAAGACAACATATGTTATTTTATTTATAGACTTTGGATTCAAGGAATACTAACAGGTAACATGTTGATTCGTATTTTATGTGATCTCTAATATTTGAAATTATCTTAACGTAGTAATAGCTGCTTGGAAAATGAAAAACAGTATTTTGGCAATTGAACATTAAAATCGAAAAGAAAATTTATGTTTTTTTTTTGACAAACTTATGCATTTCCTACATCCTTAAAGATCTTGTTTGCAATTCGTGTTACAATTCATATTACAGGATAACACTCATTACATTTGACTTTCTATGTAATTTCATGCAAAATGCATTGTATATATAGTGTCAAATTACACCCCATATAATATGACTAAGCAATAAATAGACAATAATAAGTTTGTATGAGTAAACTGTTCACTATTATCTATAAATCACAACATTTTGATGCTAGAATACAATCATTTGACAAACGGCGTTAAGAAACCATTATGAATGTCAGTTTCAAGTGATAATATCAAATGAAATGAATTCTCACGATTTGTAATAAAAGAAAATGTTGCTCAGTAAAGTACCTCATCTATCAAACTATAAAACCTATTCACTGTTGTGAATTCTACTTCCTGGATTTCACTTGCGCGGGTGGACATCCATATAGACTGGCATCAGTCGTTAGAATCATTGAATGTAAAACACCTGGCCATAAAATCAATCCTCTCTGATACCACTATCTAAAAGAATTTACAATATCTCTTGCCTCTGTCTCTAACTTGAGATGAGCCTAGAGAGAAAATGTTTTTCTGAGAAAATAATTTAATGTCAGTATGAAGAAATTAATATTATTACAGACTATTTGATCTCAACAGACTTGGTAAGTCTAGTGGACATACTATATTTTTCCCCCAAAAAATGTTCTTTTTTCTACTTTTCAAGCATCATTTTTTTCATCGGAACAAAGAACTATCTACGATGAATTAAGAGATAAAAGATCATACAACAAGTAGAAAAATATAAATCATAAAACAAAAATATAAGGAGTTTTTTTCTATAACGACTAAAGTATGTTCTATATAAAGTTTTGCACGTGTATCCGTTTAAACAACCAATTTCCGTGTTCTTAATTTCTGACTATTACCTATTTGATAAGAATTAACCTTTAGCATGCTAGATAAATTGTCGTCTGCTGGAAATGTCGTCTGCTAAAATTGTAAAGTTCATTCAATTTGCTCCAAAATTTGAAGAAATATTGTCAGAGTAGCAAACAGCTTGGAACCTGATCAGAGGCCGATTTATCGGCGTCTGATCTGGTTCCAAGCTGTTTGCAAAGGCTGTTAAATTCGCCTGCAGCAGGCTAAGGGTTAAAGCAGTTGAAATATGTAGCAATGACATTTATTGTCATAGTATGTAAGTATGCAATATTGTAGTACTATCATTTCAAAACTTAACATTTACTTTATGAGAAAATTGTATTTAACACAATTTTAACAAAGAATAACATTATTGAATCGAAAAGAATAAGATATGATTTTTATTTCAATGACAAAACAATAATTTTCAACATCCTGAAGATCCTCTATGCACTTGTACTGTCGCTTTTCGGCATACGTTTGATGACACCACGAATATTCAAGTATTTATAAGTACGTTCATTAGAACACTAACTATAAAACCGGGCACAGTTGAAATGGATTTAAGTGCTTTAGATTTGTATCTGTAAAGTGTAATTTAACTTTAATCACGGGATTTTGACTCTTTGTCATGATTGGTCACGTTGTCAGTTGTAAGCAAAGGCCAGAATTATAGGGTATATATTAAGTTTAATTGGTAAATGTGGTTTAAAAGGCGGGAGATAGCCCGTGGGAGGTTAATTATTCGAACTCGTGCCGTACCGTACTTAAACTGCGCTTTTCAGAAAATAAGTAAATACTGTAAGATCGCAACATTAAATGATGTTTTCCTCTTTGTTTGCTGTGTGGTAAGTCTGTTTTTTTTATATATTGTAGCTGTAGCATGTTTTATCTTTGCAATAGGAAGCACTTTTGTTTATTTGTTCATTTACTTATCTGTTAAATAGATAGATATTTATTTATATATTTATTTATTGCTATATTTAGCTTTCAAGTTTTTTTTCTTTTTAGCAATTCCAACAGGTTTAAAGCTAATGAAGACATAAACATACAGAACTTGGTGGATTTCTTTACACTTACGGACTTCTTGATTGCCTTTGATGGTTTTAATGTCATTACTTATAACTCGGTGTTTAGTTAAAGAATGAATTGCCGTGCAGATATAAAATTGTATTTGAAAAGGGTTGATAGTAAATGGAAGAGCTGCTACAAAAATAAGCACGTTTTTTTTTTTTTTTTTTTTCTTTTTTTTTTTAAAAAAAATCCTTAATCAAACGCTATTTAGCTTTATCTATCATTATGTGTCGGTAAAAATTCTGATATTTTGCAGTAATAGGCTTTATACATAAAAATCCACACACCCTTTAAAAAGCGTATATTTGAGCCGTGCCATGAGAAAACCAACATAGTGGGTATGCGACCAGCATGGATCCAGACCAGCCTGCGCATCCGCGCAGTCTGGTCAGGCTCCATGCTGTTCGCTTTTAAAGCCTATTGGAATTGGAGAAACTATTAGCGAACAGCATGGATCCTGACAAGACTGCGCGGATGCGCAGGCTGGTCTGGATCCATACTGGTCGCATACCCACTATGTTGGTTTTCCCATGGCACGGCTCATTTGGCTATACAATTCTTTTATGAGAATTTAACTTCAATACAATTTTATTTATGTATTAACCAATTTTATGCTATATTTACAAATAAGCGACCTTCATAGTACAAACATAACATAACATTACAAGTTTTAGATAAAATTTAGATCAAATAACAATATCCAATATGAAAAACAAAAATCACCAGAAACAAGAGCACTTTTACGGATATAAAAGAGTTTTTATTGCTTATAGAAAAAGGCGTCGGTGTTGGCACATCTTATTTTATTACAAACATGATGCTAATTGAAGTCAATGTTTACAATTTAATTTCTGAATAACAATACAAACTTGTTCAACATATTTACTGATTTTTTATTTTTTTATTTTTTTTTGTGGTGGGGGGGGGGGGGGGGGGGGGCAACAACATAAAAAGTTGTTGTTTTTTTCATGTATTTATTGTTGGTGCTTTGGTGGATATCTAGACTGGCACCCGTCCCTATGTTTGTTCTTATTTACATATATAAGTTTTCTTCATTAAGTAACTCCAGCAGGACATTTTTATTGCCTCCGGCTCCGAACATGTATGGTTCAGCCATCAGATAAAATTGTGCTATTTTAGAGGCTTAAAATTTTCTTATAAAATGTTTGCAGTGTTTATATATATATATATATAAATAACAATGCAGCCAGGGAGCCAGGGAGCCAGGCTAGCGCGTATCAGGAAATAGTGAAATTCGTTATATAGAAAGATAATGCTAGATTAGAAGTAAATGTATATATACATATATATATATTCAGTTTGTGGGCGAGTCGTAATGAAGTTTTCGTTAAAAATCGCTTTCTTATCAAATGATCATATCTGACAAATACGGAAACGTTTGTTCGCGTGTTTGTATCTTAATTCATAGAGGAATAGATTAAGTTCTCAAAAAAAGTAACCATGTCATTGGAATAGTGGTGGTCTGTTATAACGTTGAGATCTGTATACAATTGGTGCTGGAGAGGTGAAAAACGATGTAATAATGAACGACATCGCCTTTGTTCTTTTTAACCATTTTAGTCACTCGTGCACTCTTTGTATGAAAGTTATGAAGTTAAACATAGCCCAGGTAAGGGTAAAGATAATGAATATGCTGATTTATTTAAAACCACGTTATTTGATATACTGAACACTGACCGTTACACATATGGAATAAAGGTAAAGTCACCTGTGATGTGGTCACCGTCGGCATGTCAAAGGCGACCAGCATCGTAAATACGCATGCTTCTAACTCTCGTTTTGTTACTTATGTATCAGATGAAATGTTTTTGGCTTGAGCAAAATACACGTCATCTCAATTTCATGTATAAATGTAATACAGAACTAATTTTGAAAGAAAAAAAAAACGTTTCCTATACTCTGGAAAATAATAAGACATAACCGAAAATATGATTAAGGGGACGCATATTGCTACATTCACAGTTCATATAGCAATGCGGAAGGGGTGCATATTCAAGAAATCGATGGTGGGAAAATAAAAAACATATTCCTAAACTGATATAATACTGATGGACACCTGTAATATTCAGTATTCTGTAGAAAAGGATGTGGTACTATGAATGTAATAGGAAAACAGAGGTCTTTGTGAAAGTACATTCAACACAAAATATTAAGCTTTTGTATAAGGAAAAAACAGGTTTTTTACAATAACAGTGTTCCAAATAATGTTGAAGGGATGAGATTTTCTTTCTAACACACCAGGTTTGCTTAAACATGTAAAAAATTAACGCCACGTCTGTTCATCTCGGGATGGACGCCATATTTGTCATTGATAAGAAATGTAAACAAAAAAATCAGAGTGGGATTAGCATTGCAAGGGCATAACATGACATTCTACACAATGAATACCTTAGAACAGATATCTAAGATGCTACACAGGTCAGGCGGGTTAAATGCATAATGTCGATCACTTGAAATTCATCTTGAAAAGGTGGTTAATTTTAGTTTGTTTACATGGTTTTTAATTTTCCCACGACTTCTCGGCGATTCACTGCAAATGTATTACTGCGCCGGACGAAAGGTAACTCTAATAGGAGAGATCGCCGTGACGTCACGCGTTAACACCTGTTTATCTGGTGGTTGGCAAAACAAGTGTTTTTAACACCATTTGCGTATTGAATCAGAATTTTTAATTTTTAATAACTTTTTTGCTCATTTATGGATTTTAAAAATTCAAAAAGATTTGAAATACTAACAATCTTCATATTTTTGTATCCAAATATCTTTTTTCAATGAATAACCGTTTTAAATGACATATAATTTTAAAAGCGGCGTAGTGATTTTCACAACCTTTAGTAAAACAGTGTAAGTTAAGCGTTCATAACTAATCCATTTTATTTCGAAATAACAATTAAAAGTAATCAATAAATTGCTTGTTTTATAACCTTTCCATTGATCAAAAAATTATTTATGTAATTTGTGTTTTAAGAAAGTTTAGACCGTTAGAAAAGCATCACTGTTTACAAAAAACATGGACGATCGGCTTCTGCCCACCCGATCACTGTCTTATCAGTTCTAAAAATAGAAAATACACCGGATTTGTATACAAACACGATCTCTCCTATAAACAACGGAGACAACTTAGGTGTCAGCACGTGTACGATTTTTAAAAAAACATGTCGATGATTATAATTTCTTATCAAATAATGAATCCTATTCAGATATTCGTCTTTAATATTAGAAAATTATTAATTTCTGTGGACATTTGTCAAATAATATTACTTACAGTGGACTACTTTGCGCATCAAACTGGTTTCCGCTTCAGTTGTGAGGCACTTCCGTTATACTTTTTGACAACAATAACAAAACACAAAATGAATCAATAAAGTCACTTATAAACCGACTGCTACTTAAATCAGTGTAAGTAAAGTTGTTGTTACAACATTATACATGTTCGTTACGTTATGATATAAAGTTTATCTTGAACTGCCAAATCCATTAATTACGTTTAGATGATATTGCATTTACAACTTATTTGACCCCGTTTTTTACGTGAATGACAGCATTCTCGTGCAACTCGTGCAAACAGAATTATGAAAAGTATGGTGGAGAATTCAAGGACAAATTATAAATGACATTAAAGTGAGGATAACTGTATATTCGTCCAGTTTTGATCATTGACATTCCTGCTGTGTATTAGTAACTTTTGTGAACAAGATTAGAATGTTGCTTTTGCACATATACACATTCACTGTGGGGAACCACATGATCAAAATAATCTCTAAACCAAAGTTATATTTTGAAGAACATGAATAAATTTCCTATCATGATAAGAGATGAAATTTAAACATAGCCTATCATATGACTAATGAAAATTGTTAAATTATCATGTAGTTGACAATAATGATAGATATCCTGTAATTACAAACACTAAGGAAAATAAGAAGTATCAGTTTCTTGAAGTGTTCCAGATAATCAGAAGGTGATTGTGATTGAAATATATGTAGTTTTATGATACATATGTGTTGCCATATGATAGGCTGTATTTTAGATTTACAGCAAAAGCTGTTTCAATATTTTCCCATATTATTCATATATTTATTTTGGTTTAGAGATTATTTTGATCATGTGATTCCCCACAGTGACATTGATTGGACCTCTCAACCAAATTTCATACCTTATTTTTGGGATTTTTAAGACAATACAATTCAAAAGTTTGTTGAATGTGTTTTGATATTTAAGTGCATTGTAGTTCATGAATACCAAGTTAAAAATTAATAATGGCAACATTTCTAGGCCTTTATTGTAAGCCACTAGACTTCTGTAATGATAAATGTTTAATGTATTAAGGGGAATATACTCTTTTAGTTTTGTAATGTGGCATTCCTTGACCACCGTATCTTTTCTTATGCACTACTTTGTAAACAAACTAAATAATGTATTTTAGCTCACATATGCGAAATGAAAAGCAAGACAGTGAACTTATTTCACATTCTTTCTTTAAATTAGAATCTGTAAGACATTGATAAATGTTTGGACAAAGTGAAGCACTATTATTTTCGCACCAGAAAGTCTTAATTGTTGACTTTGAATGTACACAAGAAGTCTTATGTAATTCAACAATAACTTTCTTGTTTATTTTAGTGAGCAATCCTTTGTGTACTTATAACAGTTGAAACAGTATTCATTTCATTAACCAAAACCTTGCACTTTTTTGCAGGTAAATTTTATAATACCCCACCCACTTTTTTCTAATTTCAAAGTATGCGTCCCCTTAAAACGTGAAGAAAAATATACCGTGAACGTACTGAAACAAAAAAAATATTGATACCGTAGTATTCTTTTAATACTGACCTTCAACTGTTTTTGGCATTAACAGGAGGTTATTTTGTAGAGTAATGTGTTTATTATTATTATTATTATTACTACTATTATTATTATTATTATTATTATATTGTCAGCTGGGATGAAATGATACAAAACTTAAATTAAAGTAAAAAAAATTAAGATCTAACCATAATCAGTGCAACGAACAAATTAATTAAGCGCTGTCCAGGCAAGACCAAGATGCGAAAGAGAGAGGGGGTGACTCGGTGTATTCCGAGTAAGGATTATTTATTCTAAAATCGGATATTTATAATGGCCTATTAACTTGAACAGATCAAGCTGTCACAAAACTAGCCATCTTATGAAATATTAAATAGTATCAATACACTATCAATGGTCTCGTTTTATTGATTTAACCTCGAGTTTTCAATATTTTTACAATGAATTGCCCATCTTACGCTAAATTTCGTCAAGTTACGTCGAAACATTAACAAGGGGTTTAAGCTTGTCACAAAGGTCTGAATTCAACAGTTTATTAGAAAATGAACTCCAATTACAGAATGTGTTCTTTTAAACTTTCCAACAGTCAAAAGCATTAATCGTTGACCTATCTATTGGCCTAGTCAGGATTATGCAAATGAAATCAATGACAAGATATACGGGCTTATTGAAGCAAAATAATTTAAAATGGATAATGTTCGGTTCTCAGTCCTGCTCTCTGTTGGATGATCATTTGTGGACGACGGCGCTTTGTTCGCTAGCCTAAGTGTATTCATACTGGATTTTTTTCTGTCTTTTTTTTATTTCAAGTTGTAAGTACTTATTGCTTTTCTTTATTTTTCACGCTTGTTTTCAGACAAGACGATGTGCTTCTTTTCTGGTTGTAATGTTGTTACTAGTATAAGGATACGCATTTATATTTTAAAGGGACTGATTCTCTAGATTTTGGCAGAAAAGGTCTTTCTTTATAACTGATATTTGGTCATATTATGAGCATTAGAACGTGACTTTTTGTTTCTAAACTATTTTTAAAAAATGCTAAATCAAGACAAATCATGTTTGAGTCGGGAATCGGACCTGGGTTACCTCGGCAATAGATACTTTACTACCATCTTGACCAAAACACAAGGGAGGAATTCTACTTTACAACCAGGGGCGTCGGAAGGTGTTTGATATTGGGGCCGCGAGGGCGAGGGGAGGGGGGGGCTAGGTACGGGAGGGGGCATCCCTCCCGTAAGGGGGGGTAAGGGGGACCTCCCCCTGAAATTTTTTTAAAACAGGATCATAAATGGCGAGTTCTGTTTGCTTTTTAAGGGTGCTGAATCGAATCTCAAGTCTCCGTATTTTCTTACTATTTACTGACTATAAGCAAATTAAAGTTTAATAAACTCTTTTAATTAAATAATGTATAACGCAATACAAGAATGCTGTTTGTTTTTTTTTTTTTTTTTTTGTATTTAATGTATTAAACAATAATCATTCTTGTGACATTCATTTCTTATTTTTGTTTGAAATATCATTTTTTGAGAAAAACCAATTTATGAAATTTAATTCCTTACATCTTAGCGATGTGTAAATCTTAACACTTACCTCTTTTATTAAATAAAAACATAATTATTTTTCTGAATTTTATAAGCTTTGCGGCTGGGTATAGCTTAAACGTTATATTGACTAAAGACATGCCACTTAAAAACATGCTGATTTGTTCATGCGTGATTAAGCCCAATCACGGACACGTGTGTATGACTCCAATTAACACCCCGATGTGTCACCGTCACCACGGAAAACCACTAATCTGGACAGCGTGTACAAAATATTGGGTCCGCGGACCTGGGGACTCCAACTTATGAATTTACAAAAAATCGTTTTTGGGCAAATTATTGGGGCCGCGGTCGCGGCTCCTGCGGCCCCACTTCCGACGCCCCTGACAACCGTTTATATGTAAAGCTTTATAATTAAGGTAGTTTACTAAAAACGTTCTTCAAGTTTTTAAATTTTGAATGAAAAAAAAGTAACAATAAGTACTTCTCATGTTTTTCCACAATATTATAATCTGTATGTACCTAAGTTTCAAAGCCTTCTTAAAGAAATGTAAAAAAAATCCGGATATCTAAATATTTTTTTCTTTTTTTGTTTGTTTAAAAGTACGTGTTTTTCAGTACAAAAATTGTAAGAATCCATGATGTGTAATATTTTGGTAAGTTTCTCACTTTCCGAGACATGTTTGTTATACGTACGTGCTATTTTCTCTGTGATTGCCTTTTCTGGTTCTAATGGCGCTTTTTTTTTCTTTTTTATGTTGTTAAAACAAAGAAGTATTGTTTTTATAGCTCTTCGGTTGAAAGAATGGAAATTTATAACAAATTCACGTACAAGGATGTATGAATCGCGCATTTGGATGCAATTTATGTAAAGGGCTTGAACCCGGATGCCCAGCTATAGCCGCACCCCAAAGTCTTACTGAACGATTTTTCATTGAAAAAGAGAACAAGGGGAATTTTCTGTTTAAACCTAAATATAGCTCAACACGCAAAAGACTTCGTAATGTGGAGAATGCCGCAATCGGACACGGAAAATGCGTAATTTGTCATTACGGACCCAATACCTTAATTACTTTCGACGTTTCTCACATTTTCAGGACTTTGGGACAAATGAATATAGGCAAATTGTACGTGACATTTCTACAATACATTTGCGTAGTACTAGTCTAATGCATAAACTTAAATGCATGAAATGTTTGGTAACAAGGTTATTTGTTAAGTTGATTTTAAAAACCAGATACTAGCAATATCTTTCCTGTTACCTCCCTTTTAGTGTTTTAGACATAATTTCTCAAAGGAACTTCTTAAAAGGTTGTGATAAAAATTTGATGTGTTATAAAAATCCAGTACGTTTGATGGGTGTATTTCTCGTGATCACAAAAATACTGTTTCGGAATTACATAATTCTAATAAAAATTAGAATAAGTCAGGGAAAATGCTCTCGTTTCTGATCGAGATTAAAAAAATAAATATCAAAAGGTGAGTTAGTTTACGAGCTGAAACCAATTTGCTTGGAAGATATAAATATTTCGCATGAAATTCATGAACTCATTGAGAAATGATAGCGCGATAATTTCCTGATGTTTTTACTGAACAAGCGAAGGCTTATGAATGACTGCCAATACGGTGTTAGATAGTGAAGACTGCAGACTTCTTGTGTATATGCAATTATTACCTATCTCGTACCTGAACAATTACCATATTTACCACAAAACGCTCCACAATATAAAAATCTCCAAAGATTTAATAAAAATACCAATAAGCATAAACGAACTTAATTGGAAGCAAATCATATTACCAAAAGTTTTTTTTTATATAAAATAACTTCTAAACTACCTGTACTGTTATTGCCTGCATTATACACGTAATGGCATGGGTAATTTATCGTTTATTTTTGTTTTCCTGATAAGCATATAAAGAAAAAACAAATTCGTATTCCAAGAAGTTTGAACAACCTTTGGACCTTATAAACTTGAAATACAAGACACAATGATCATTTTTAATGTATATCTGAAGAAGAGTTTTCAGTAATTTATTTGGGCAGCGCATTTTGTTATTAAATCTATCCTTTAATTTGAGACATTACGGTACCACGATATTTCTTTGTTTTAATGAACCACTGAGAATTTTCTACGCAATGATTTAGCAGGTATATATATACTGTCAGAATCAAAACATAAACATTGGGGAATCTGTAAATGATAGAAAATTGTATGTGGAACAGTGCATTAATGTCTTGTGTGTGATTTTTGAATTTTCGCTGGGAGGTAACGACTTCTGTTAAATTTAAAATACATGATTAGATTTTCTAAATAGTGTATATACGTCTTCGGAAATTTCAGTGATGTTCGAATAAAACATATAACTGATAAAAGGCGCAAATACTTCACATGTATTTCTTGGAATTACTAAATAGGTATGTTTTAAAACGGATAACATAACACGTGATTTTTGGGATTCGGTTTCAAGAATGAAACTAGTCTTCGAAAACGCGACGTAGAAAATGAAAGATTGGATCATCCGTTTCCATCCAGGTGTATATATTTATTCAAATATTTCAATGTCATGTTACACGATATTGCGGATATCGAGCGCCGACATCATCACCCTTGTTTCGTTACGTTTTATATAGAGGTATTGATAACGAATGCAAGGAAAATCATGAATACAAATGGTTTGATGGCAACTGAGGAATTTCTAATTCCACGAATATTGCAAACTTTATTTTTACCGAAGAATGAGAGATTATAACGTAAATTTTGTGTGCTTTATCGGGTATTCATGTTTACATTCTTTATAACACTCTTTAACTGAAATACAGACTCGAACTGTTAGAAAAAAATACGGTTTGAAAAATGGCATCTGAAATCTAATGTACGCAATATCCATTTTAAAAAAACGTCGAATTATTCATGAAAGTGTCGAGAAATTATTATTTTAAAAAAATTCTATAACCAGCCCCGAAGATAGGTATGCGCACTGAAACATCCATTTTAAAGAGCATACGGTGAAAAAACATGAGATCCTACAATAAATGTTATATTATATCAAGCTAAGTTATTCAGGTGCGATTTATCGAAATATCAAAGCACTATGAATCATTGGTGGGGGGGGGGGGGGGGGGGGGGGGACACATCGTGCTGGTATCATTTGTGGAGGCATAATCGTGATCCAGCCGGGACTTGAACCATGCACGATTCTCACAGGTCTTGTTCTACAAGCCATCTCTTATAACGATAACGATTGCAAGGTATCAAAATGTTTGTAAGCGTAAGATCATCAATCTATCCTAAAAATACATCTTTATTGAAGTTGATATCATGGCTATGCGGATGGTATCTCAAAACCATAATTGCTTCCAATTAAAGAGAATCTGCTAATCGAACGCTGTAATCGCTTAAGTGACTGGTTTATCGCGAAATCGTTGATAAATGCCAAGATAAGGTAAAATATACATGTATATCTTACCTGCAAAATCTACGTTTTATCAGTGCTTGCTGTAACTACACGCATTAATTACTTTGCTTCGCTTTCGGTTGCAGCTTTATGAACCTCGAAAAGCGAAAAAAAAAGTATGTCCTTTGGAGAAGAATTCGGGCAAAGCTTTATAATTATAAATTACGAAACGACGGTATAAATTTTTATTGTTGAAAATTTTCAGGGTTGTTAACTGATCAAGTACCGATAAGATCTTAATATCAATTTGCTTTGATAAATGTTTTTTCAAAAAAAAGAAGTAGCAATCATGAGCAAGATAACGTTTTCTTTTAAACATTTTCACAACAAACGGCTATATCTAAAAACATTACAAAATGCATTTTTGCCAATATATTCAAATTTGTATTTATACATTTTTTTTCTTCGAAAACTACATCAATACCTAGAATATGCGTTTTTTTTTGTGTGCGAGTCAACTTGAACCCGTACTTCCATTAAATATTGCTGGTATTAGCTATCATTGCTTGATCAATGACTACGATATAAAATTCATTACTGCTTCGTGTGTATCCGTAAAACGCATTCTCATCCATCAGAGGTTCGTCAAAATCCCTAGACGAACTAGGGAACCATGGTATGCGAGAATGGTAACATGAGGTACAGTTGAATCAACTGCTAGGATTTCTGACAAAAATGCGTATCACCTCAAAAAAAAAAATCCAAAAAAAATCAACGTTTACAACACAACAAAGAATCCTTGTAGATCTATATTTCTCTCAAATGTTTTTCTTTTTCTTTTCAGACTAGCCAGGAAGAAAGGAATCCGTTCCACATTTACACTGCGTAGAAACAGACGCAGTTTTCTGAAGTTATTTCGAACGCAATATAGCTAGCATTCATAGATTACCTTGATAACAAGTTGAAATCGCAAAATCACATGGAGATCTGCCATATTGCGTTATGAACTAGTCATATAGACCGAGAGAAAAGTAACACCGCCCATGATTTTGCATTTCGTTTTTGAAATGCATTTTTGCAATCTGGAGTAAGAGTTCACTGCAAAGAAAACCTTTCCAGATCCAGATCTTGTGAGAACAGCTCAACACATGTTTAAGCGTTTTATGCCATGTGTTTGAGCGAAGCAGATACCGTACCGAAGAAAGTTTTTATTCCTTCTATTAATTCATAGAGATATTCATAAACTATCAGATATAACTCACCAAAACAGTAGGCGAAAGATAAACATTGAAAATCGCTCCGTTGCTGAATGATTCAGTAATCTATAAAGATTGGTATAACGATAAACGATCTAATAACTTTAACTTACTTTCTTAGAAAGTTTTAGTTCAGCTGTGTTATCTTCACTGATCTTCTCGATTGGAAAAGATTTACAAACGTCTAGACGTGTTTAGTAATCAATAACGTAATCACTAATTACTAATGGATTACACCTCCATAATCACTTAATGGGAGCTACGTTACAAGTTCTAAGATTACTCTTCACGTTAAAAGATAAACTGGATTAACAAGTGCATTTCTTAAATCTGAACAAAATTGGAATATATAAGATTTTTCAAGATGATGGAGGTACGAGCAAGCACGTCAACGTCTTTCAGTAATGGACCAAGTTGCTCAAGTGGTACGAGTGGGCCTCCGCCTATTTTGCCGAGAGGTCCAACAAAACGATTGTGTCTTTCAGAACGTATATTATTTACAAAGGCTAGACTAAATAGATTGTCTCAACGAAAGAAGTTATTGTATAAAGAAGCTCACGAGGATAGATTCGCTGAAAATACGGACCTTAATGAAAATGAATTACTTATGGAGGCAGCTAAGGCCGGAAAGGATTCTAAGGTAAAAGCGTTGTTAGGGGATGGAATTTCTACAGACCATGTTGATGAAAATGGTCGTTCTGCGCTTCATTGGGCGGCAGAATATGGATATATTAGGGTCGTTTATACCTTGATCGAGGCAGGCTGGGATGTCAACTTGATGGACAGTAAAAACCATACACCGTTACACGTGGCGTGTGATCACCATAACGGTAACGTAGCTGCGTGTATGATTGCGCATGCTTGTAAGATTCGAACACAGGACTTAAACGGTTGTACACCGTTGCATAGAGCGATACACTCAAATCTAGAAACTATAGCGTGCATGTTGTGTAACCTTGGCGCAGACGTCAATACCAAGACGAAAACCGGATGGACGCCCTTACACGAAGCTGCGCGTATTGGGAATGAGTACGTAGTAAGAAAACTTATCAAAGATGGAGCCGACGTCAACGCAATAGCTGAAAACAACGCATCCGCCTTTCTAACTGCGGTTTTCTACTACCGCATCGCGCATAGATCTTCCTATATATGTTTGGAACCGATCCTTAGTATGCTCATTGACAGCGGTTGTCAACTTAGCTTTACTGATGGCCAATGGTCCCCTCTAACCGCCGCCATTTCTGTGTATAACAGCCGAATTGCGGGAAAACTTATTTATCATGGCTGTCTGCTACCAGAATCTCAGGGATACCGGCGAAGTATTCTCGTCGATGCATTTACAAAATGTGATAATTACGTCGTGAAATTACTTATTCATGCCGGGTATAGAGTTACCCCAGACGAAGTTGACCAATGTGCCAAAAGGATACCGACATTTTCTCTTTCATTTTTGAAGCTTGCCTTTCCTGGGTATGACACTAGAGGGCGCCAGGAAATAGAAATACTGAAGTTCCTACGGCACAGAGCTAGCCAACCTCTAACTTTACAAGAACTTTGCCGGAAGTCAATACGCGTAGGAATAAATGCCGCATCGCGTGATTCTTCTATTTTAGGAAGGATTCCATTGCTTCCACTTCCGGAGACACTGAAAAATTTCATTGCCTTACGAGACTATGCAATAAGATACATTTAGACTTCCGGTTTTTAATATCGTGCAATATACAACATGCAGTATGTGCAATCTGTGATTTAATCGCATCTTTCAGCATTTACCAAGGTTCAAGTCATATTTAGCTGCAGTATTATGTTGACCGGGGTGTAGATATGGACTCACTATTATCTATGTCGTCTTAGAGAATGTGTTCAAACGTTTAGACGTTAGTAATATAAAGACTCGCATGCATTATGTATCTTTAGATTGTATTCATCTCTTAAAAATTGTCACCACCGATTTTGCTTAACTGGTTGTATGTATGTTTAATGTTTATACAGGGGTCTTTTTACATCAGTCACTTGCCTTTCGCCGTTCTGCGTTCTAAACTCAATTTTAAATGTAGAATTGCTCCATGTGAGGAATTCATCCAGCTGGCCTATGAAAACTTCAGAAGTTCTACCGATGGATCCGCCCATGCTTATATATGATCTTCCTCAATTATGCGTTAAAGGTGGATAATCAGATTTTGGCCATGTAACGGATTTGCTCGAAACTTTAGCATCTGATCATTTACACTCATTTATGTTCACTTAACACTTAATACAAATTAGATTTTCACTGGAGGTATTTTTAAAATTTCATTTTCCTATCCTGGTTGCCCAACCAAGATAGAGTTATTTTATCATAAGTATAAATTTGATAAACATACTTTGCCTAAGGAAATGTATAAATATTAGACATATTGTAATATATTTGTAAAATATTTGCATTAAAAATTATGTATTTAGATGGAATTGATCAGAAACACAAGTTTGAAAAATTATTATTACCTCCCTTTGCCTATCTTGGTTGCGCAACCAAGATAGATTGGAAATAAATGAATTTAGAAGCTACACACAGCTTTAAAACTTGCATTTTGGTTCAGATTGTTCAATAGTTGTTATGTCTATCAAATGCAAATGTAAAACTAGACATTGTATCGAAATAAAAAGAAATACCCAGCTTTTTATATACTTTCATATTAAAGGGGAGTAATTACAAAATTTTATAAAAATAATAAAATATACATTTCAAATAGAAATCTAACTCTGTGTAAATCGGTCTTTTTGTTCCTTAAATAATTCTCTACCAGAATATACAAAAAGTAAAAAATGTCATTAAATGTTGAATAAATGTGATTGACCACCTTTAAGGGCTGGAAAGTCACCGTATATTCTAAATGTTGTCGGTATGTCTTAGACAAAGCATAAATGTACAAAATGGAAAACGATTCAGGTAAACGTTGGGAAAAAAGAGAACCGTCTTCCATATGCAGCCAAACTTTTTATGCATATTGCGGAAACCAACTTTTCGGTTTTAATTGACTGCATTAACTTTCTGTACCGTTGACTTTTTCTCATGGTTACTGTATATTTGCATTATATTTTACATATACCATATGACTTCTGTTGTTGTTTATTTTTCTGATCGTTGTGACGTGTCTATATGGTGTGCCGTTGTGCACGTCTGGGTTGAAGAAAAATCACTATCTGAGAGTAGAAGTGTACTATATTCTTTATAAAACTGATATCTTTTTAATTTCTTCAAGGTAGATTAATTGCTGTGCTCAAAGTCGTCAAAGATTTCAGAGTCTGAAATGTTGCCAGGAATTCAAATCATGCATAGTATTTCGGCAAATACGCTGACTATTTATCTTCAAGCAAGGTTTCATGAAAAAAATGTATGTCATTTAATAGAATTGGTGTGAATCGAAAATTTTGCATTTTAAGTTTAAAATTTTAGGCTGGATTAGCGCACTAAACAAACCGATCAAAAGAATTATAGCGTTTTTCTCTGCTGATAACTATTGCAGTCAACCATCTGCGTGCAGTTTAATGAGTTGGGTTTAGTGTCGTTCTTCAACAATATTTCTTCAGGCTGTGTCGAAACCCCAGTATTTTCATTTTTGAGAAAAAAAAAAAGAAAATATTTTTCAACCATTTAGAATTTAGCTATCAGACAGCTGTTGTCATACGAGAAATTCATATAAATTCTTTGGACCATTTTTTTTTGTACTTCTAAATCCTCAAATATCTTAAAGTTTAGTTTCAGGCAGGCATTTTATCACCAAACAAGAGAAAAGAAATGAATTAAATTTTTACCTTGAAAATAAACCAATTTTCTGCGTAGGTATTGAAAAATGTTAATACATAATGTTCTGCGAAAATATGCGGAAGTTCGTTTCTTCAATTTGTATTCGAAACAGTTGCCTATATTTTATATAAGCAGTATATCTATAATTTCAATATTTTACGATTATGTCATTCTAAAATCTCGATAAATGCGATATTGAAGACACTAGAAACACAAAGTGTTTCAAGTCGAGAGTTTAAGCAAGAAAAGGTTGGCACCCTTTTATTTCTTTATCATGAAAACAAAATGTTTTTGTCTCTAAAATGAAAATACGGGGCTTTTGAGACCGGTTGACGATTTCTGTTACAGAAGAGCACGATTCCTGTTACAGAAGAGCGGTGAATTACCCACAACCAGTTATTTTGCACACTGACTACTAATTTTTCTCTTCAAGTCCCCATGAGTCAGGGATGGAGGACGAACTACGTTAGACAGAATGTTTTCTGTCAAATCGTGACCAGTCTGTTCTGTTATATGCTACTTGAACTTTGTGGTTCTCAGTGCATCCCGACGAAGTTCGATTATCAGTCATTGATGTTTTCAGACTGCTATCCAGATCTTGATAAAATTCATGAAAAAACAAGGCTCCATGTCATTACAATATTGAAATTTTAAAGAATGATTTACACCGGATATCATACATATAACCTACGTTATAATTATTCGAATAAGTGGGCTCAATTCATACAACACCGGGCTATCCTGATACGTAATGCGCCGAGAAGTTCAGCACGTCCTGAAACGAATGCATATCAGGCGAAATCGGGGTACCAGGCAAAAGCGGGGTACACAATTTAATACACCAAATATCTATGTCTATTCGTAACTAGCCTGTTAGGTCAAAGATCAGTGACCAGTGAAACTAAACAAGTGAGCAAGTGAGCCAGTGTTGTCCCAAGCACAGACACTAGAGGTATGGAAATCTTGGCCCCCACTCCCCGCCCAAACTACTACGCGCCTGTGTAACACTTTTTTCGTCATCATTGTATATATATTGCGATGCAGACACTTATCATACAACAGACTGAGAGGTAAAACTTGTTTCAGCTAGTTAAAAAAACATGATTTTTTTTTCAATCTGCCCCCTGTTGTATGATTAGCGTTTGCGTCGGGATATACAATGACGATGAAAAAAAGGTTATGCGACACTCACAGGCGCCCGATTTTTGGACTACGTACCTGCGCATGCCGATTATATATTATCGTACGAACTCAACCTACATATATAAAGGTTGAAAATTCCGCAAATCTCTCCTTTGAAAAATACCAAATTTTCTACTGTTACGAAAAATGTCGGTGCGCAAAAACCGGGCGCCTGTGGTTTGATGAAGAATGCTAAAAAAATAAGTTTATTTATTTTTTTATTTTTTGTTGTTGCTAATTTAGTGGACATAATTAATTATGGTGTAACTAACTGATCATGAATTTCGTTTCACCATTTTTCAACAGTATTTAAGTTATGCAAAAACAGTAAGTTAACCTAAGTAGTATTTCTGGATCAGCACAAGTACCAGACTGTTCTCAAGTAACTGACACCTTCAGGGGGCTGTGTTTTTGGTATTTAAACAAAAGGACTCTGCTTTTTAACTGGGGGCATTACTCTAGTGTTACTGTGTGTGTGTGTGATTCCGTTTATTTATCCTCGCCACCGGGTATTCCCATATGGGCGAGCATTCGTCTAATATCATTATGTTCATCTAAAGTTATTTTCTTCTAAGGTTGTTATCATCTAATGTTGTTATCGTCTAATGTTGTTATCGTCTAAGGTTGTTGTCTAATGTTGTTTACTTCTAAAGTTGTAGTCATCTAATGTTGTTAAATTCTCAAGTCATCTCACGGTAGCCTTGAAGGTCCGACTTTTGATGACGTCATTATGCTGACTTCAGTTCGGTCTTCTAACTTATGATGGTGTACTACGCCTTCTAGTGCTAAATTTCGCCTCGCCGCCGCCCTCATGATGTTAAAACGTAATGGCCGATGAAATGCCATCTCGTTGAAGCTATCTCCGTTGTCCCTGCAGCCTGCTCATCGTCGTTACAGCCGGAACGCCAGTCTTCTGCTCTCCCGTAGGTCAATCCGTAGGTCAATCCGAGCATAATCGAACCAGCCGATCATGCTATTCTAAATACTGTTAGTTCTTCCACATCCATCGGTAGTTGATAAAAGCGTCGGATGAAAAGTCGCACACCTCGTACGACTCATCCTGCCAGATGAACACGCCCGTGTACCATATATAGTCATGGACATCCAGCTCGGGTAAAAACAAAAGTAAAAGCCGGTAGACGTCGAAGGTGGAGAACGATGGTAACGAAGCCCCGGCAACAGGATGTGTAGTCGACAGTGGTAGCTCAACGAGATGATCTAACTTCGGTTGCTGTACTCTTTTTAGGGCCACTACCGCCGATGTCAGTCATGTGTCCCTAACTAGGCCGTATGACAAATATACGTGACAATATACATGTTGACCTAGTTTATAGCGACATATGTTCCCTCTCCACGACGTGAACGTCTCGGCGGCCCAGGAGAAGTAGTGTTACTGATCCGATTTTACCTATTCTTTAACTGATTCTTGTTTGTGGTAATATAAAGTCAGACCGCGACGCACGACAATGCGACACGACATCGCGACAATGCAACACGACAATGCGACACGACACACGACAATGCGACGTGACAATGCGAAATATCGCGCTTTTGAAAGGCGACAATGTGACACAACACTACGATATTATTGTCGTGTGTCGTGTCGCATTGTCGCGATGTCGCGTCGCATTGTCGCGATGTCGTGTCGGATTGCCATGTGTCGACCTCAAAGCGCGACGGACGACATACGACATGGTCCAAACAGGAGTCCGTAACTGCACTGTGGAGCGAAGTCCGCACAGTCGAAAAGTAAGCGGTGTTTGACATGGTGCACATTCAGATTGATCTCTGTTCAGAAGATAAGAATGAGTTAAACGGGTATGATCTATTCGACAACGAGAAAGAACAACTTCCTCCCTGAGAACTGATCTGTTTCCTTGGTTCCATTCACCTAAAGTCTGTTTTATACCATGGAGTTTATTGAATGAAGCATTGTTCCATGACAATTGCCATTAAGATAAAATGTATTTATTTATATTTGGTTTAAAATCCGTATATGGTAATTTTAAATTAGACTTTCGTTACATGCGGTAGAAGTTCTCTATTTTGCCTTCATTCTTTAGATTACATATTGTGGAAGAAATGCAGGTAGGTTTTACTTCTGCCCCAAGGTTATTTTTGAATGAAGTGAGCAAAATTCAAAACAGACCCACAGGATTAGACCTTAATTTTTCAATGTTGGAGTTAGAATTCTGTCTCATTAAATCTGTTTACTTGAGGCACCCTAGAAAAATGATATTTACAGCTTTATTTTGTGTTTTATAATTGTTTAACAATAGTTTGATGTTTCTTTTATCATAATTAATGCTGTAATGAATTCTCTGCAAACGTTTTAGATAGTGGCCATCACATTGAAATTTGTCTCTACTTGAGCTTGAGGAAACACAATAAATTATACAAAATTTACAAAAAACGGCACGGTAAAAGTTGTTTAAAATTTGCAACACAGTGCGAAACATGGTCAACTTTAAGAATATACCAAGCAAATGCCATTTTTTAAACTTTACTGTTAGGGGTCCAATACCTTAATACCAACATGACTTGGAATCCAACAGAATACGTTAGACTTTTTGAAAGATAGTACATGAACCCTGGGAAGAATATTTTGAATTTTAGGATTTTCCATATTTCGGTTTCGAACTGACTGTAAAACTGATAGTGAGTCGGAAAAGATAATAAACATTTCTTTTCTATATTCTGATACAAAATTTAGGGCTAAATCAGTAGCTTTTGCCTCGATTGAAAATATTGTTGCGTTATTTGGCAAACGTAATTTTGATCGATGAAGGTGGCAGATAACAACTTTCTCTATTAAGAAATAAAGACCGTAGCTGACTGTTATACCGTACAAGAGGACCTGACCCATACTAGAGTATGCATCCCCAGCATGGGACCCACACACCCAGGTCGTTACATCCAACATTTGGAAGCTTTTCAACGCAGAGCAGCCCGCTACATCAAAGGCTACTACAGGACAACTAGCAGTACCAGCCAGATGTTAGCAGAGCTCCAACTACAACCCCTACAGGAACGCAGACAGGCTGCCAAGCTTACAACGGCATATAGAATCACCCATGGACTAGTTGATATTCCTGCTCCAGCCTACTTCCACCAAGTCACCTCCTCTACGAGAGGCCATAACCTTCGTTACCTGGTCCCTTCTTGTAGAACGGGCAGGTATCGTCATTCCATCTTCCCTTCTAACATAAGACTGTGGAACCAGCTCCCAGAACAGCTAACCGCATCCCAAACTCTAGAGGACTTCAGAGATTGAATGACAGACCAGTAGTAGGACAGGCACATGTGCATATGTTTTACCGCTTTTATCATCACTTGCTGTTGCGCCTCGCGCTTAACCCACCTACATTGTACGACAATATTCCAGAGGGATAATATACTGTATTATAAGAACAAGAAGAAGACAGCAGCACAGTCAATTTTCAAATCATCTTTCGAACCGTCTGTGTAAATTAGGAAATAATCCTTGAAAGTTGACTTGATTTCATTATATTTGGATTTGAATATCTAAGGGTTTGTTCCAGACTTTTTAAAAAAAGTTTTCAAATCAAAAAGAACTGTAGACGAAGTAATTTAAGGGTCCATGGTGATGTATCTGGAATTGGATTTTCTTTTATAGCTTCGAATTCAAAGTCAGTTTCATTCATAGAAGATTTTATGGGAAATCTATTAAGATTTGATTTTTTTCTCATAAGACTCGAAGTATTTGGGTTTAAAATGATTTTATGAGCAGGGTTACGTTTGTTTGCAGCCCCCATAAGGCATATTGCAATGAGTTTTTTCGGCGTCAGTCCCATCTTCTACGCCCTTGCGTCTCTATAGAAGTACACGGAACGGTTGTGCTGTGCAGTGCAGTGCAGTAGAATCGGAACTGAATAGAATAATTTTAGTTTTCTCTGGCCTTGGAAGTGAAATGCATGTGATATTTTCTTCCTGCACCGGCTAAAATATGACCTTGACCTTCGCATGTTAGGTAATTTTGCGTTCGAATGTTATTTAACATGATATTTAACGCGTTAGATAACACTTACAGAGGTTGTTCGAAATCATTTAGTTGACAGATTATTTTGTTTGGTCGCTGGTGAGTTTAAAGTAAGTATTTTTGGTTGTTTTAAACGCAAAGTTAGCTGTTGTCATACGTTTTCGCTATGAACTGTTTATTTTGCGTCTTGTGAAACTCAGCTCATTTCTTTCATCCAAAACATTAGTAAGTCTCATAACTTCAACGTCCAGATGGATATTATAAATTAAAATTAGGTGCTACCATAAAGGCAGAGCTCCCTTAAAAAATCACCAGTGCCACATAAAAAACAAAGGAAGTGGTGATATTGCAGTCCAAATAATAGGACGTTTATAAATACTTACTGATTCCGATTCGGAAGATAAGTCGATTAACTATAAATCAAACTTTCAAACATCAGAATGAAATTGTATATGAATTTCAATGTGAAAGTAATCCCAAACAGAATTTTATGCCTAAAAATATATATTCCCGTACTTTAACACTTTGGCAGAGGCTATTCGCACGACGGTTGTGCCGATAATTTTCCTTATCCGCACGACCGTCGTGCCGATTATTTTCGTTATTCGCACGATGGTCGTGACTGAAAGTTATGTCGATTATTTTCGTTACTGATACAACTGAAAATACTGGATACATATGTGAAATTTTTTCTGAAGTTTTCCGATAAATTAAAATTATTCCTTGGAGATTTTTTTTGAACAACTCTTTTACAAAAAGTTGCAAAACTGCACTTTTTATGCTTTAAACATGGTCAGTGATGTTAGAAATCAACTTGCTGATGTCTCTTAAAAAATCATTTTAAAAAATCGGATGACCTACCCTATTTTTTTTAGCATGCTACCGGGAACAATTTTTTAAAGACTGATCAGATCTCCATAAAGTACAATTTTTGCATGCACCTGCCATCATTATGTTGAATCACTTGCACACGATTTATTTAATTAAAAACATAATATGAAAAGTAAAATAACGGCATAAAGGTATGCTAACTAACTGTTATTAATTATGCAAGAATATGTGTTTTTTGCATTCTTTTGACTTATTTGCAATTGATGAATTAATCATGATGCTATAACAGCTAGTATTTTTAACTAAGATATACCTTACGCCAAAAATAGAAACGCTACCGAAACACCCGTCGTGCGGATAAGAATACTAATCGGCACGTCCATCGTGCGAATAAGAAAAATAATCGGCACGACGGTCGTGCCGATAGACACTTCCTAACACTTTATATCTTCGAAACTCAAAGAGAAACTACAGTAAAGTTTCATCGGAAAGAGAATTTAAATTGCTATAAACTTTATATTGACAAAAATAATGTCAAACTTTAAAAATATATTAAAATAATGACATTTTTAACATAAGTGTGTGTAATCACAAAATAATGCCGCCACCTCTGTTCAGATAAGACCGTCACCTTTATCAGCCATATACCGATTATTGATTATCACTTATCAGTGTTATGTTAAAGAGGTTACTTTGGCTTCAGTTCTGTGTGGTAAAGGGTTAAGAGCAGGATTACGTTTGTTTGCAGCCCCCATAATTCATATTGCAATGAGTTTTTTTCGGCGTCTCTTATTTTATACTTCTTTGGAATTGTGGATCCATTTTAAAAAGTTTATGTTCTATTATTAAAGTTAACTGTATTAATGATAATCAACAATTTCTGAATGCAATACATGATGTATCAGCTTGTTATGTCTTAGACTGCATTAAAATTAAATCTTAAGGTTTCGATGGAGGCCTTGAGAAACAAAAATCAAACAACACAATTTGTAAAGAAATAAAGATAAACAATTGCTGAAAACTGTGTTCCACCTTGTTATGCGAAATTTCACCACTCGCACGCTATTGCAAATGCATCAAAACGAACATGTGTAACTGTTCTTTGAAAATGGTGAGTTTTTAAAGGCGTTTAACTGTCCGGAAGTGGAGCCCCTTAAGGCAGCCCTTTTCCGGAATTCAATGTTTATATCAGTATACTGACACTTGTTTCGTAAAGTAATATTCATGTTTTACATGCTGTTCAATTTTCATGTCAAACAACTCTTTCTTTCTATGATTTGGTGTTGTTTGATTTTTGTTTCTCAATGCCTCCATCGAAACCTTAACATGTGAACACTTGACAAATATTCTAAACAAAAGAATGTACAGTATAGATATACATCTGCACCAAGATGAAGAGAAAAACGTATTTGAATAATTTCTCTTATTCATATTGAAACATGCTGTGTCAACAATTTTACATAAATTATTATCATAGTTCTAAACCAGTCACTAATGATAAATGCTTCAAATTAAAAGCTTGGCCTGTGAATGTTTTTAACCTAATAGGATCGCGTTAGGCCTATAGTCTAATTTAAAAAATTGTGTCTCTTTTCGGGTGACTGTTTGGAAATGAAGACCTAATGTAAATGTTTGATGTTCCAATTCAAATGTTTATAGAAATCAGAATTTACGTAATCCTGGAATCATAGACAGTGACTAATGTAATTCTTTTTAATGTCATTATTGTCAAGTTACGTTCTTTTTGGAAGGAAGAATGGGATCAAATTTCTGCAAAAAATTCTGCCATAGTAGACATCTGGTATGGGAGAATGACAAACATCCATTTACATGTACAATGTTTGTTTTAGATTCAAAAGACAAACCATTTTTAAAAATTGCTGATTAGAATTTTACTCAGAGAAAAACACTGTTTGCCAAAATTCTAGAAAACCTCTGATTAATTTACTGAACTCTTAAAAATCTAGTGCTTTTTAACCCTTAGCCTGCTAAATTTCTATAATGGACTGGTCCATCATTCAATTTGGGCAATAGCATTTATTATTCGAAAGGGTGTTTACTGAAAATTTACTGACTGAATAGAAAACAGTGCAGACCATGATCAGACTCAGGCCCTTCCCCAGAAATTTTTTAAGGCGCTGGGGTAAAGTTTGTGTGGCGGGATAAGGGGTGGGTGCGGGAGGGGTACCCCCTCCCGTGTTTGATTTTTTTTAAAAAATCGAACCCAAATGGTGCTTTTTTAAGTATACCATATGCAAAAAAACACAACAACATGTATTTCATTACTTCTACATTTTCACATAATGATATAACCATCAATATATCATATAGTGTTATTTCTAGAGCTCAAAAAGGGCAGGGTGCTGCCAAAATGGGACAGAGTGCTGTCTGAAAGGGGCAGTGTGCTCTTTTCGACCTGAAAGTTATCATAGCAGTAGTTGCATTTCTAGATGTCTATAGTTAATATGTATTCCATTTATCTTTATTGCACACTTAAAGGAAATGTCACAGAATAAATTTAAGCGGTAAATCTTCCCAAAATCAGTAACAAAGTTTACAAAGCCTTTTTACTTACTTTATAGTTTAGGCTTAACCATTCAAGCCTTTCTCTTAAAAAATGTCACCAAGAATGTCAACTTATTCATATGAATTTATAATATATTAAGGCCCTCCACTATTTCATATTGAATATGAAATAGTGGAGGGCCTTAATATATTAGCTTAATCTTGAACCAAGATCATGTTTGTAAACAACATAGTTAAAGGCCTGTTTACAGGTCACACTGTAAACTATAATTTATCACAATCATGTTGTATTGATCAGGTCTTTCATCAATATTTCATTAACAGAAAAGTACTATTACAGTTAGGTTAAAGTTTACTAAAACGCATATCCAAAATATACTATTCCGGATACCGGTACACTTTCGGAATGTTGTCTGAAAGTTAGTTTTTACTCAGTTACATGAACCTACATGGGTAAACCAGAGATAGTTCCTCGAATTTTGATGTTTCATCCTTAAAAAAATACACCGACTGTCAGCTTTTTTTGAAGGAAATATGGAAAATTGCATACGACATCGGGAGTAATAAGACTCGTGAACGGACATTCTAAACGTACTTTTACTTTCGATATTCATTAAAATTTGTGCATTTTCTAGTTTAAATTACGTAGAATCAAACTGCATTGATATATACTTGTTATTATACTAACACGGTCTAATTTAAATTTTGCGCAAAGAAATCTAGGGCACTTTTCACGTGCTTGGTAATCAGCTGGCCGCTTACGCACCCCTTTTTGACATTTCACAAGATCCATACTATTTATCAATTAGTTTTAAGACTTCATTGATTCTCATTACCTGTGTGCACTCGCCGTGATGTAATTTGCTGATCAAAAAAATCGTCGAGGCATGTCAACAGGGAAATTACATATACACTACACATGAGGTATCTCACGGAGATGAAATCGCTTACTGATTTAAGACGCCGCGCTAATAATTGAGGCACCGCGCGGGATATTTAAGCGCTGCGGGAAGCTGTATTTCGTGTTTTAAGCGCCGCGGTAGCGCGGCGCCTTATGCGGCTGGGGAAGGGCCTGAGACTGCACGGATGTGCAGGCTGATCTTGGTCTGCACTGGTCGCAAAGGCAGAATTACTGCCGCCAGCAGGCAAAGGGTTAAGTTAATCTTTTAGCTCAATTTTGATGTTAATTCGCATTTGTATAGCAAACAGTTTTTTTCCAAGTGTAAAACTCTGGTCAGTGATTTTTAAGAGTGTGGATGAAATATATGTGAAAGGGGAGAAGAGCAGTGTGTGCATTTCCAAAATTCAATGCCTGTTAATTTGGACCCCAAAACTTTTTAAAAGTTATATCTGCTGTACAGGCAGTATACAATGGGGTTCAAGGCTACATTGGAACCTGACATCAAAACAAAACATTTGGTTAAATTTCACATAAATGATTATTTGTTTACAATATTTGAAACATTCATGATAAATGCAATAAAAAAAATAGAACTAGTGAAATCTAAATAAAAATGAAAAAAAGTCTGGCGCTGGTAGGGATCAAACTCCCGACCTTGATAGTAAGACGGGTATGTTACCTTTGCACCAAACCAATTTTATGACGTCATAATGCTAAATTAGATGTATATATACAAAACCTACTGCAGCGGGATGAAAATTGTTTCACATTGCTGAAATTTATGTATTACAGCTTTTCTTTGTAGAAAAATTTATTTGGCGCTAATTTCTTATTGTCAGTTTGCACAAACACCCATATTGTTATTCAATGTTCATAGCAGTAAGCGGGACACTTTTAAAATCCGTAAACAGCAAGCGTCTCTTGACCCCAATAATTATTATGCGCATAAAACCGAACAGCACTGATTCCAATATAAAATACCACAAATTTTCAACTCTATAGTATACACTAAAGATCTGTATCTGTTTTCTTTTTTCTCACGTTTAACTGTAACTCTGCTATAAGGGATTTTGCCAAAGCATTTGACAAGGCGTCACATAAACATCTATTGTATAAATCAAAATACAGTGCTTTAGGATATAGGGGTTAGCTATCTAATTTTTCCTGCATTCCAATTCAAAGAAATAAAATTTAGCTTGTTTTTTTCTGTATATCAGACAGAAAACGGCTATATTTTTCAAAACATTTAGCTTTTAATTAAGGAATAATTTATAAAATAGCAAAAGAGTTCTTTTAAATTAACACTATTTATGCACGATGGGTGGTTATATATATCGGGCGTAATAATTTCACAAGGGCACAGCCAGAGTGAAATTATTTAACAACGTATTACCACCTGAGTGTTTAAATAGTGTTAAAACATGCTTGTGCTATAAGTTATTTTGATTCTAATATGCCCTTACTCTGAGTCTCAAACACTCGATAAAATATAGAAGCGCTCTTTCTTGGTCGTAACAAAAACTTTGACGTCACTGCACGTTAACGTGACGTCATTCTAGCCTAAGAGTGTTTTAACAGAGACAAGCATATTAGAACAGAAATTCATGTGCTTTTTCTCTCCATGCCAGTGTTTTTAGGGTGTACAGGATAGCTTTGGTCATTTTTTTCCATTATTAGTTTAAAATCCACATCTAAACAAACTTCCCAAGATTTTTATTCTATAAATCAGAATAATAATGTATTCTCTTTTCAAAAACATTCAGCTTTTAGATTTCTATCAAATACTTTTCATTCACTGATATTTTTTACATACACACTGATTTAATCAGTAGAGGATAGCTTCAATTTTCATTTGATGACATATGAAAAAAAACCAACACAACCAGCAAACATTTAAAATGTATGTCAGAATGTCTGTCTGCATGCCATGGAAATTTATACAATAATTCAAGTCGAGATATAAAATTTATCAACTTATCCTCCATACCCTAAAATCCGCTATACCCTAAAGCACTGTAATATGAAATTAGGTACTACCAAAAAGGCAGAGCTCCCTTGAAAAGTCGCAAGTGCCCCATAAAAAAATTAAAGAAGTGGTGTTATTACAATTGGTTGTAAATAGATCTGGAATTATGGATCCATTTTAGGAAGTTTATGTTCTATTAGGTCTATTTCAGTTATTTGTGTTAATGATAATTCCTGATTTCTGAATGCAATATAAGTTCGTGCAGGCTGGTCATGGTCTGCTCTGTTCGTATTCTGTCAGTAATTTTCATTGAACTCCCCTTTGAATAATAAATGGTACTGCCCAAATTTGAATGATAGACAGTCCATTTTAGAAATTTAGCAGGCTGAAGGTTGATGAAAATGTCGTCACCTTAGTGCAAAAAGTGAATAAGTCCTTTTTTAAGTCAATGCAGTTATCCACTTTTTGCACTGAGGTGACGATGTGTAGCTTTTTTTAAATCACAATTTGTATAATAGCTAGTCATCAAGTGCTTCAATACAATTTCAAACACATATTCTTTGATATTTCCAGATCCAGTTGGAACTTTTACAAGAATTTACATAGAACAAAATGTCAGCAGCAAGGTACAGACAAGCATTGCGCATTCTAGAAAGATGGCCGACAGATCCGAGCAAGGGAGAACATCGTGATATAGGCATCTTACTGAGGCAGAGGATTGGCGCGAGTTTCAAAAATGGAGAACAGACAGAGATTTCAGATCCTAAGAAATGTGATAAAATGTTGTCAAGTCTAGATAACATAAGTGTTGATAAATACAGAAAACAGTATTCATTCACACCAGAGCTGAAAGTTGGGGCACTGTTGATGGAGCCAGAGGAATGTCAGTATTTTACTTCAGAAGAAGGTGTTCAGTATTTGAGACAGGAAGAAGAACAGGGTGTATTACAGAGAACATACACTAAATGGTTTGGCTCTAAAACTGAAGACACTGAAGAGAAAAAAGTAGTGTCTTAGCATTGAAAAATTAGATATTTGGTTAATACTGATGTGTTAAGTTATTTCAAACCTTTATTTTACATGTTTATTTAAATGATAGTCATCTAGAGTGGACATTCATGTCGAAAAGGGTTTCCAGCATTCCAGCAATTTCTTGGGAAAAAATGCACATGAGAAATGAAGGAGACATAAAAGTGTATTTTGAATGTGTGTTTGGTTAAGAGGTTTAACTGGAATATGGACAAAATCCACCCGTTAACTCCGTGCTAAAAGGGAAGACATCCCCATTTAGATTTTATTTCTATATTGTAAATATCCAAATATTTACTTCATTCTGTTTAGAAATTGGTAATCATTGTTTATTTTTTTTTAAATCTATAGATTTTTTTTATTCTGAAGTTTGAAATAAAAAAAGTTTTAAGGGTGTTTTTTGTAGGAGTTGGGAATTATGCCCTACTTTGTTTTACTCTTTCCTTGTTGTGTAATCCCATAAATGCAGGCTTTATTAAGGTAGTTCTGCATGTTCATTTATCCAAATAAGAGCAAAATCTGAACTCGGCATATGGAAATGGCAATCTGTGAATTTATTTATTCAAATGCCAGCATTATTATCCTATTAAATCAAAACATTTACATGTTGAATACTTTAAAATTATGTCTATTTAACATTCAGCTCGAAATTTTAGGATCTCTGTAATCATTGACCAGGGGTTTTTTTTACCAGGAGGGGAAGGGGCCCAGGCCTCTGATTTGGGGAAAAAAGCAACTCGGTATTTGGGCAAAGGGGAATAAAAAACCTGATGTAAAGTCAATTTTTGGGGAAAACTGCATGATTTTAAAGAAATTTTCTGAGGGGAAGGGGCCTATAAACGGCCCCTATTATAAAGGAAAAAAAAACCTATTGACAAATATATCTCACAAGCAAGCACATGGACCTATATATTTTTATTTCACAATAACACAGACCTATATTTATGACTGTGAGATGTTTCATTACAATCTAGATGGAAGATAAATTTCTATCAAAATTGTGATGTTCCCTTAAGGTATTGTACCCCTAATAGTAATGTTTAAAAAATGGCATTTGCGTGGTATATTCTTAAAGTTGACCATGTTTGCATGTTGCACTGTGTTGCAAATTTTAAACAACTTTTACCGTACCGTTTTTTGTAAATTTTGTATAATTTATTGTATTTCCTCAAGCTCAAGTAGAGACAAATTTCAATGTGATGGCCACTATCTAAAACGTTTGCAGAGAATTCATTACAGTATTAATTTTGATAAAAGAAACATCAAACTATTGTTAAACAATTATAAAACACAAAATAAAACTAGCCCGCCCGCTTAGCTCAGTAGGTAAGAGCGTTGGTCTACGGATCTCGGGGTCGCGAGTTTGATCCTCGGGCGGGGCGTATGTTCTCCGTGACTATTTGATAAACGACATTGTGTCTGAAATCATTAGTCCTCCACCGCTGATTCATGTGGGTAAGTTGGCAGTTACTTGCGGAGAGCAGGTTTGTACTGGTACAGAATCCAGGAATACTGGTTAGGTTAACTGCCCGCCGTTACATAACTGAAATACTGTTGAAAAACGGCGTTAAACCCAAAACAAATAAACAAACAAACAAAATAAAACTATAAATATCTTTTTTTTCTAGGGTGCCTCAGGTAAACAGATTTAATGAGACAGAATTCTAACTCCAACATTGAAAAATTAAGGTCAAATCTTGTGGGTCTGTTTTGAATTTTGCTCACTTCATTCAAAAATAATCTTGGGGCAGAAGTAAAACCTACCTGCATTTCTTCCACAATATGTAATCTAAAGAATGAAGGCAAAATAGGGAACTTTTACCGCATGTAACTCGGTATTTTTAAAGATATCTAACCTTAACCCCTCCTGATTCAGAGGTAAATTCACAAAAAGGAGGTACTCTATTACGGGTCCAATACCTTAAACTTCCATAATGACAACTTGGACAAGGTCCAAATTCTTAAAGTTGCCAAATTTTCTTGATCAAATTGTATATCATTGAAAAAAAAAATGATCTGAACTTGCTGAACTACCGTAAGTAAGTATATAATAAATGATCTGCAGGGGTTCCACTAGACCTGAAAACCCAAGAGTCCCAGGACCCTTGGGTCCAAATTTTGATGAGTCCTTTTCCAAAATATAGGAGTCCCTGTCCCAACATGGCAGTATTATAGACTTAAGTTTCTTTTATAGTAATAAGCATATGGTGGTACAGGAGTATTAACAAAAAGTTGTTTTATTAATTATTATTTCATAATAATAATTCTTATTATATAGTAATAAACTATTGCAAGAATGTACATTTGTATCACATATATTTGATAAATATAGTTTTACAACACAACTTTATCAGCATGAATTAAAGCCAAGTGTTAACAGAACTTGATATTTCTTGAATACCAATAACAACAAAATTATCATGTTGAGCATATGGGCATAGTATATCTACCCACAATTTAACATACATAAAGCATTTTGACACTATTAATTATATAGTAAATTAATGAACTATTACAAGAATGTATCACATATATTAAATAAATATAATTGCACAAACACAAATTTACTAGCAAAGATTAAAACAGGGTATTAACAGAACTTGATATTTTTATGCCCCCAGCATCTACTGATGCGGGAAGCATATAGTGATTGTCCTGTCCGTTTGTCAGTCCGTACAATGTTAACCAAATGGGACCGTTTCGTCTAGCATCAATACCCCTAACTAGAATGACTTGATACTAATGCAGATGTAACCTGTGACCATTCCTCATCTTCAGACATAAACTAACCTCAGTTTGACCTTGACCTTGACCTCGTTTTGGACTTTGGTTGCTTTGTATCAACAAGGATGCCACCGGGGGCATCAAGCGTTTATTGAACGCAGCTCCTTGTTTTTAATAACTATGACATCATGTTGAGCATAGCATATCTACCCACAATTTCACATACATAAAGCATTTTGACGCTATTATTCATGTACTGCACTTTGATAGCACTTTCACAACCAAACATGGTTTACATTCTTCTTTTTTTCATTTGGTCAAACTTTGCTAGCACTGGCTGGGTATCAAACATGGCGACTGCTGGACCATCTTCCATAAACCGAATCAATTTAGACACATTAGTACTTTCAAGCCTAGCTCTGAGCTTAGTTTTTAGTCTGTTTTGGAATGAAAATCCCCTTTCACATGCAACACTGCTCAGTGGTGCAGTCAACACATACTTTGCTACGACAGTAAAGTCAGGAAAAGACTCACTGTACCTCTGTATTAGAATCTCACACACATTTTTCAGTGATTTTCCCTGCAGTTTTTTAACACAAGTTTGAATTGTAGATAGTCATTCTTCATGTTGGTTGGGTCGATCAGGCCTGGGTAGTTGTCAAGTGGCCCAAGCCACTCAATAATTTTTGCTAGGTCTTCAGTACCATAGGCTGGTAAGAACTTTCATTGACTCCTCAAAGCGGTTGTCAAGATTATCCAGTAGATTGTTGAGATACTTCACTGATGATGACTGGAAACCCATCCTTAGTTGCAGTGTGTCTGCGACTTTGACCAAGTCTTTGTAGTTACCATTTGAAATGTCCTTGTAAGTTTCTTCCAGTGTCGATCCACTTACAGCTTTGAAGGTTTGGCGAGTTTCCCGAGTAGAACACAACATATTGTTAATTTGTTCTTTGTTCTATGTCCAGATCATACAGGGGGCCTCCGTGGCCGAGTGGTTAAGGTCGCTGACTTCAAATCACTTGCCCCTCATCGTTGTGGGTTTGAGCCTCACTCGGAGCTTTGAATTCTTCATGTGAGGAAGCCATCCAGCTGGCTTACGGAAGGTCGGTGCTTCTACCCAGGTGCCCGCTCGTGATGAAATAGTGCACGGAGGGCCACCTGGGGTCTTCCTCCACCATTAAAGCTGGAAAGTCGCCATATGACCTATCATGTGTCGGTGCGACGTTAAATCCAACAAAAAAAAAAAAATAAATAAAAATGTCCAGTTCATCTCGTTGAAACACCTTACACAGTTTGTTAACAACAGCAAGTATGTCCACCAGGAAGGCTGTATTCAATAGAAACTGAACACTTTTCACACTTTTTAATACTTCCTTGGCTTCACTGCTCCCAGTTGCAACCTCATTGTTAAGGGCCATCACAAAGGCTGGGTACACGTCAAACACAGTTTTAACATCGTTCTGTAAGGATAGCCATTGGAAGCTGGCAGGTTCCTTTAGTGTTACATGATTGGTGTCCTTGTTTTCATCAGTCAACAGATTTTCAATCTCCCGTAATAACGGTAATTCATTGTATCTAACTGCTGAATTATGAAAAAATCTGTACACATTTTTCAGAGTGCGCTGGTAATTCGCAAACACAGGCACATTTTGGCAGGCTTGGCTGGCACACAGATTCTGAACAGCTCTACTAGAGTATGTTATATATTCGAATAGCCTGCATGTATGCGGATTCTGAAATCAGGAATACCTAGTCTTAAGCAAACCATTATATTGATTCAAAAACCAACTTAGTATGTGTACAGAAATAAAACCTTTTTTGACATACATGTATACTAGAACATTCTATAAAAGATGATACATTTGGGGAAGATCTTCCAGCAGAGTACACAAGAGGAAATCCATGTTTTGATCAGTTTGTAATGAAAGACATGATTCTAACAGGATATTAGACATTTTATTTACTAGTATGAAGTAACATACAATAATTTGGTAGGAACGGAATGGACTTCTTTTGAAATGAACTGAGAGGAGTCTCTTCTAAACACATTTTCAGCTTGACTGTTCGAAGAATAGGTGGAGCTATTTCATTCTCCCATTGCCATCAGTGTCCCGATTTGGTCAAGCTTTTGTGTTTGCTGATACAATGTATCTAGGTTACCACGTGTGGGAATATATTGAAACTTCATACCCTTATTCACTGTGGTGAACTGACATTAAGTGTGCAGGTTTCAAAAGCTTGTTTGTTTAATGTTTACAAAATGATGTCCCTTAGACTCAAATATCCATTTCATTTAACCTTCTTTTGTAACAAGGCTGTTGAATAGTTTTAGTGTTGCTGTCCAGTGACAACTTTTGTTAGCTTGACAGTCGTCAAGTGTTTCCTCCAGGCCCTTTAAAGGTCAGAGTGCGTTCCCAGAAAAAAGGGTCACATTTAGCACACACTTTGGCATTGAAAGGGCGTTTGTCAAAGTGTGCTTACCAGAATCATTTACTCCGAAAGTCATTCATATCTCATAGGAAGATATTTAGTATTTCTCACCAAATAATGCCAATCCTGAAATTTAAGAAATAATTTATAGCAAAAGAGTGTTTTAACACTATTTATGCACAATGGGCAGTTATAAGTCGGGCGTAAAAATTTCATGAGGGCGCAGCCCGAGTGAAATTATTTGTTCGACGTATTACCGCCCGAGTGTATAAATAGTGTTAAAACATGGTTTTGTATAAATTATTTCGATTCTAATTTGCCCTTAATTTAAAACAGTAGATAAAATATAGAAGCGCTCTTTCTTAGTCGCAACAAAAACATTGACGTCACCGCACGTTAATGTGACATCATTCTAGCATATAAGCATGTTTTAACAGAGACAAGGATATTAGAATGAGCTTTCCTTATTTTTGTTCAAAGATAAAAGGTTTTTAAATGCCACTGATGATTCATTCTTTCAAACATTCTCTTTCTGTTACCATCTTAAAGTGTTGGCTTACATTTGTCAAAGACAGATAACAACTGATCATCTTGAATGAAAATTAATAAGCAACAAGTTTTATTCAACAACTTTAAATTAACTGCAAAGTAATTGAACAAATATTTAACAAATGCATAAGTTTGAGTTTATACATTTTCTATGCTGTTCAATCTCACATTAACATTCTTTTCATTTCTGTTTTCTGTGCCAAGTGAAGTTGCCATGCTGTTTTCCTTGGACAGGTAGGGTCCTGGGCATCTTTTCATTTTCTCAATGTCGTAGATTGTGGATTGTACTTGAGGATAGACACATGACAAGTCAACATTGTCTTGTTTAATTAGTAGGGTCAGTCGAGCAAGGGTAGCACACGTCACACAAGAGAAGAATATAATATAGACCCGGTAATTTCACATACTGTTTCATCATTTTCAGTAATCCAGCTGCAGAGGTACCTGATTTCTGGCCTGACTTTGTGTCTCATCCAGAGGTGACAGTGTCTTCTAGATCTTTACAAATTGGATCGTACGTTTTCCCGATACTTTGAAGTACATTCTCGTAGCTGAGCCAGGGGGCAAGGATGGCTTTTTTCAGTGTTAGATTGCTGTCAGAGTCTTTAAGTGCCCATTAAATGCATTAAGTCCAGTAATGCATTAAAACTCCATGATTTCACTCTGCTGTAGTGGTAATACTTTCACAAGCTTGTCAGTAATTTGTCAATATTGTCTATCTCTTTGACTCTCCAGCTAACTGCAGACGGTGATTCATGCAGTCTCAGGGATGACCTTTGTGTTGTCTCTTTCAGCAGAGCGGCAACTCTGTTTTTCTTGCCTGTCATCACTGACAGCAAATCACTGGTGAGTGAAGTCATATTCTCTATACTCAATTCTGAAGGGGTTGAGGTACTCAAGGAGGGAGTTGTAGATAACAATGAAGTTAGGTCTCCCACCCCACTGGGGGAGACATATTGTTTTTGCCCTGTCCATCCTTCCATCTGTCCGTCACACTTCATTTCCAGTCAGTAAACCTAGAACCTTCAAACTTCATAGGGTGGCAGGGCTTTTAGAGTAGATGACCCCTATTGTTTTTTGTGTCACTCAATCAAAGGTCAAGGTCACAGAGGCCAAAACCATTTTCGATCAATATAGACCCACTTGACCTAGAATTTTGAAACTTCATAAGATGATTGGACATGCAGAATAGTTGACCCCTATTGATTTTGGGGTCACTCTATTAAAGGTCAAGGTCACAGCGGACAGAACATGGATATCCATTTCCGGTCAGTAACTTGAGAACCATTTGACCTAGAACCTTCAAACTTCATACAGCAGCAGGGCTTTTGGAGTAGATGCCCACTATTGATTTTGGGGTAACTCTGTTAAAGGTCAAGGTCACTGGGGCCTGAACATGGAAAACTATTTCCGATCAATAACTTGAGAATCATTTGACCCATAATGTTGAAACTTAGGATGATTGGACATGCAGAGTAGATGACCCCTATTGATTTTAGGGTCACTCTATTAAAGGTCAATGTCACAGCGGACAGTGGGACAGAACATGGAAATCTATTTCCAGTAAGTAACTTGAGAACCATTTGACCTAGAGCCCTTCAAACTTCATAGGGTGGTAGGACTTAAGTGTAGATGACCACATTTACTGTAGAGTAGATGACCCTTATTGCTTTTTGGGTCACTTGATCAAAAGTCGAGGTCACAGGGACCAGAGCATTGAAAATGGTTTCTGACCAATAACTTGAGAACCTTCTGACCCCGAACCTTCAAACTTCATAGGATGATGGATCACTTGATCAAAAGTCAAGGTCACAGGGGCCTGAACATGCAAAATCGTATCCAATTAATAACTTGAGAACCACTGGGCCTAGAATGTTGAAACTTTGTGGGATGATTGGACATGTCAAGTAGATGATCCCTATTGCAGCCAACCATCAGTTTCCCTTTGACTTTCGCTCCTGTCCCCTATTGACTTGTTGCCTGAACGACTATGCATTGGGGGAGACATGTGCTTTTCTACAAAAACATCCTAGTTTGTGCATTGCTGTAAAAAGCTGAATGTCTTGGAGGAATGCAAGTTGACTCCACTACTGATGTACTTCCATACAATGGCAAGATGTTTTCTCACACTAAGTAACATCCATATACTCATCAGCCATTGTTCCATTCTCTTCTCTGCCCTTTAATTTTTTCACAACATTCTCCTCAAACATTTCAGCTTGACAATTCAAGACCTTATTGATGTTTGTAGCAGTGTAGGTCCGCCAGTAGGCCGGTAGATATGTCAGTCAGTCAGTATGTCGGCCGGTCCATAGACCAATCCATTTCTGGATGGTAACTCAAGAATGCGTGGGCCTAGTGCCAAGAAAGTTGATAGAGAGGTTGGTCATGACCAGCAGATGACCCCTATTGATTTTTTGAGGTCAGTAGTTAAAGGTCAATGTTACAGTGACCCCGAACAGTTAAATAGTTTCCGGATGATAACTCAAGAAGGCTTGGACCTAGGATCATGAAACTTTATAGGGAGGTTGGTCATGAAAAGCAGATAACCTATATTGATATTGAGGTTATTAATGTCAAAGTTAAGGTCATAGTATCCTGGAACAGTTGAACTGTTTCCGGATGATATCTCAAGAACGCTTGTACCTAGGATCATGAAAGTTGATAGTGAGGTTGGTCATGACCAGTAGATGACCCCTATTGATATTGAGGTCAAAGGTCAAGGTCACAGTGTCCCGGAACAGTTAAACTGTTTCCGGATGATATCTCGAGAATGTTTGGGCCTGGGATCATGAAAGTTGATAGGGAGGTTGATCATGTCCAGCAGATTACCCCTATTGGTTTTGAGATCAGTAGCGTCATGGTCAACATTGAATCTGGAATAGTTAAATGGTTTCCGGATGATGACTTAAAAATGCTTAGGCATAGGATCACAAAACTAGGTAGGGAGATTGATCATGACCAGCAGATGACCCATACAGATTTTGAGATCAGTAGGTCAAAGGTCAAGGTCACAGTGACCCAGAACAGTAGAACTTTTTTGCCAAATAACTAGAGAATGCTTTGGTCTTATATATTATTCATACGAAGGTCACTCAATATGAACCATAATTATTGATTTGATGTCGGTACATCAAACGTCCGGTTCACAGTGACCAAATATTATTATAATTCCTGTTCCTTATGCAGTTACTGAATGCATCAAGGGGGGCATTTCGTGTTCTACGAGCTTAAATTGTTTAGATAATGTAGATTTGTTGCACCTAACTTGACACAGAGATCAGCTAGGGGTTTGAAAAGTGTGGTGCGAGGCAGGTTTTGCTGGATTAGCATGTATAAAACCTTCTGTGTGTCGATTTGATGGTTTCTTTTGAATGTAAGTCAAGTTTGACTGCTTGCATCAACTTGGGACCATCAGACAGAGTGCCCTGGTGTCTAGCTGTGTCAACGTGATTGTTGATAGTATGGAGTCGTGTTTGTGTGCATCCTGTCCCGACCCATTGCCCTGTCATACTCTCTACTGGGTACACAAGGTACAGAACATGGCTTCATATGGAATTCCATTATTGCTCAACTGTACTCCACGTTTAAGCCATGGACGATCTTTTTCCAGTCAATTCAAACGTTGTCCTGTGCCCAGAAGTCTTTTTAGCTCACCTGTCACAAAGTGACAAGGTGAGCTATTGTGACCGCTTGATGTCCGTCGTGCGTTGTGCATCAACAATTTCTAAAAAAATCTTCTTCTTGAAAACCACTGGGCAGAATTACACCAAACTTCACAGGAATGATCCTTGGGTGGCCCCCTTTCAAAATTGTTCAAAGAATTGAATTCCATGCAGGCCCCGTGTTCACAAAACATTTTTCGATCTCAGCTGAGTTTGAGTTTGATATTTTAATATCAGTTTTACTAAAACTTCAAGGTTAAATTCAATCTGAGACAGACCATCAATATTGAAGAGCCACTTGAAAATAATGTTGAGCATAAAATTAAGTTTTAAACATACTCTTTTGATATAAATGAGGATTTAAGTTTCATTATCAAACTCAGCTGAGACTGAAAACGTTTTGTGAACACGGGGCCTGAACTCTGGTTGCCATGGCAACAGAAAGGAAAAACTTTAAAACTCTTCTCCTCAAAAACCAGAAGCCCTAGAGCTTAGATATTTGGTGTGAAGCATTGCCTAGTGGACCTCTACCAATTTTGTTCAAATCATGACCCCAGGGTCAAAATTGACCCCGCCCCAGGGGTCACTTGATTTTACATAGGAAAATCTTCAAAAATTTTCTAAAAATAAACCAGAAGACCTAGAGCTTAGATATATATTACATGTAGCATTGCCTAGTGGACATCTACAAAATTTGTTCAAATCATGAGCCCCGGGGTCAAAATTGACCCCGCCTCAGGGGTCACTTGATTTTACATAGGAAAATCTTCAAAAATTTTCTAAAAATAAACCAGAAGACCTAGAGCTTAGATATGTCACATGTAGCATTGCCTAGTAGACAGCTACAAAATTTGTTCAAATCATGACCCCCGGGGTCAAAATTGACCCCGCCCCAGGGGTCACTTGATTTTACATAGGAAAATATTTAAAAATCCTCTTCTCAAAAACCAGCAGCCCTAGAGCTTAGATATTTGACATGTAACATTGCCTAGTGGACATCTACTAAAATTGTTCAAATCATGACCCCGGGGTCAAAATTGACCCCGCCCCAGGGGTCACTTTATTTTACGTAGGAAAATGTTCAAAAATTTTCTAAAAATAAACCAGAAAGCCTAGAGCTTAGATATTTCACATGTACTATTGCCTGGTGGACCTCTACAACATTTGTTCAAATCATGACCCCCAGGGTCAAAATTGACCCCTCCCCAGGGGTCACTTGATTTTACATAGGAAAATCTTCAAAAATTTTCTAAAAATAAACCATAAGGCCTAGAGCTTAGATATTTGACATGAAGCATTGCCTATTGGACCTCTACAAAATTTGTTTAGATCATGACCCCAGGGGTCAAAATTGACCCTGCCCCAGGGGTCACTTGATTTTACATACGAAAATCTTCAAAAATTTTCTAAAAATAAACCAGAAGGACTAGAGCTTAGATATTTGACATGTAGCATTGCGTAGTGGACATCTACAAAATTTATTCAAATCATGACCCCCGGGATCAAGATTGACCCCGCCCCAGGGGTCACTTGATTTTACATAGGAAAATCTTCAAAAATTTTCTAAAAATAAACCAGAAGGCCTAGATCTTAGATATTTGACATGTAGCATTGCCTAGTAGACTTCTACAAAATTTATTCAAATCATGACCCCCGGGGTCAAATTGACCCCGCCCCATGGGGTTACTTGATTGTAGATAGAAAAATCTTCAAAATTTTCTAAAAATAAACCAGAAGGCCTAGATCTTAGATATTTGACATGTAGCATTGCCTAGTGGACCTCTACAAAATTTGTTCAAATCTTGTTAAAATGTGTATGCCTATGTGCTCTATGTCAAAACTTGATCATATCATTTTGAGCAATGGTACTCAGGTGAGCGATACAGGGCCATCATGGCCCTCTTGTTTTCATTTGTCTAGATCAGGATAAGCAGGTGTGCTGTTTGTTTTATTGGCTGAACTGGAGCGGAAATGAAAATTATAAATAACTCAAAATATGAATTTTTAGAGCTTTACATTAATGTATGTATCATCATTATCGGACATGAAAATATGTTTAAAAAAAATGAGGAAATAAAAATGTTGGTCCTTTTTCTATTTGAAAAACAGACTTTCTGCATTGCCAAAATTGCCACCTAAGATAACTGACAAAGATTTAATTACATCAAATGGGAAGTATATATTGACAATATTTCATAGATTTACTTTAATCAGAACTCAAAAAGCAAATGCACTTGTCAAATTATGTGTAATCAATGAAATTAAATATATGTATCACTTATTCAACCCTTTTTAGCTCACCTGAGCCAAAGGCTCATGGTGAGCTTTTGTGACCGCTCAATGTCCGTCATGCGTCGTGTGTCGTCAGTCGTGCGTCCGCCAACATTTTCTAAAAAAATCTTCTTGAAAACCACATGGCAGAATTACACCAAACTTCACAGGAATGATCCTTGGGTTCTCCTTTCAAAATTGTTCAAAGAATTCAATTCCATGCAGAACTTTGGTTGCCATGGCAACCAAAAGGAAAAACTTAAAAAATCTTCTTGTCCAAAATATTTGGTATGGGACATCATCTTATGGTCCTCTATCAAGATTGTTCAAATTATGCCCCTGGGGTGAGAAGAAACCCAGCCTTGGGGGTCACAAGTTTTACATAGACTTATATAGTAAAAAACTTTAAAAATCTTCTTGTCTAAAACCAAATGACCTAGGCCTTTGATATTTTGTTTGTAGCATTGCCTTGTGGTCCTCTACCAAAATTGTTCAAATTATGCCCCTGGGACGAAAAGGGGCCCTGCCCCGGGGGTCTCGTATTTTACATAGCTTTATGTAGGAAAAAAACTTTAGAAATCTTCTTGCCTGAAACTGCAAGGCCTAGGCTTTTGATATTAAGTATGTTGCCTTTCCTAGTGTTTCTCTACCAAAATTGTTCAAATTATGTCCCTAGGGTGAAAAGAGGCCCTGCCCTGGGGTACCAAGTTTAACATAGACTTATATTGGAAAAAAATTAAAGATCTTCTTGTCAGAAAGTTCAAGGCCTAGGCATTTGATATTTGGTATGTAACATTGCCTGGTGGATCTCTAACAAGTTTGTTCAAATTATGCCCCTGGGGTGAAAAGAGGCCCCTCTCTCGGGGTCACTTGTTATGATTTTGAGTTATATAGAAAAAAATACTTCAAAAATTATCAGGTCATATTTCCTAGACTGTTTAATTATAATTATCAGATGACCCAAGTGATTAAGGATCACTTGACTTTGACCTTGACCTACTGACCTACTTTCTTGTTTTTTAAGATACAGCCTTGAAATTTGGATGACATGGACAGTTTTGCACACCAATCTTAAAACTGTCTTTCAGTGACCATGAATGTGACCTACTGACCTACTTTCTAATATTTTAACGTCAGTTTTCCGTTTGAAACATGTGGCTCATATTACTCAGGTGAGCGATTCAGGGTCATCATGATCCTCTTATTTCTTCATTGTCAGTTATGATAGAAGATGGAGAAGGGCTATTGTACTTGCCCTGGCATTGAGGTTCAGTGTCCAGGTTGATTAAGATTTTTATGAAGTCCAATATTCTCTTCATTTCATTAACTTCCTGTACTTGCTCATACTGACAGCATAAATGAGTGTGACAAGATGTGTAACTACTTTCAATATTTCAGGAAAATCTTCTAGTACTTTTAAGTAATCTAACATTACTTGCATTTAACCATTCAGATGTCAAAAACTTTTTTTCTTTTATCTGATTGAACATAATCCCAGACGAAGTAAACTTAAAATGATGTGTTCCATTGTAGTTTTTAGGTTTTTCATTTAAAGAGCATGTTTACCATTCTAAATACAATGTTTACCACACAATCACCCATATGCTTCCTCTTCTCAAATTATCATTATTTTTATAAATGACAGATTACCTTTGTTTCCTTTTATGATTGTGGGGGAAAAGGTCTTCTGACGTTTAACGTGCTTGTTCTTAAGATTTTTTGAATCCTTCCCCTTTGTGGTTTTGAAGTTTAATGTAAAATTCCAAGTACTTTACAATACATAACACTACTTGTTGCATAATTTAAATTACTTTAGAAGAGCATTAAGTTTCCATAGCTCGTCACTACACATACTGACTGAATATGTGCAAGGCACTAAAAATGAGCCGTGCCATGGGAAAACCAACATAGTGGGTATGCGACCAGCATGGATCCAGACCAGCCTGCACATCCGCGCAGTCTGGTCAGGATCCATGCTGTTCGCTAATAGTTTCTCCAATTCCAATAGGCTTTAAAAGCGAACAGCATGGAGCCTGACCAGACTGCGCAGATGCGCAGGCTGGTCTGGATCCATGCTGGTCGCATACCCACTATGTTGGTTTTCTCATGGCACGGCTCAAATGTATTTATATATGCATCTTTTGATGTCTGTAAGGTCAGTTTGGAAGATACTCTGCATACTCCTGCTAGTAACATGTCTGAGGGGAGCTTTGTTATAAAATTCAGCTGTTTCTTTCCTGTATTCCTTTGGTTTAAAAAGAATTTCTGTAATACTGTTCAGGAATACAACTTTACCATGTTGAATATTTAACCACTCTAAAACAACCTATTGCACTGAAATATTTTAAGTATTTTTTCCTTTAAAAAACAATTTGGTTTATATTTTTATGTTCCATGGAATTATTTGTTTTATTTGTATAGAACTTTCTTGTTGGATTCTACTGTTTTAACTTTTGTTGTTTGTTCATTCACTGGTAAATTAAAATGTCCTTGAACAAACTGGCACATAGCTGTGTAGTCTTCTTCATGCATAACTTTTCCAACTCCGTCTAGTTCCAAAACTAATACACTGACTTCAAGAACAGGGTATATGAAACAAGAGTAAAAAGAAATCATAAAACAGGTTAGGATTGGGGAAGAAATTAAGTATACACATTTATTATATATTTTAAAGGGATCATTACTCAATGCCAAATGGTCTGATTTTGTCTGAGCTCAGCTTAGACTTTATTGATATAATGTGGAAATCATTAATTGCTCAGAAATTGCCAAACTGAAAATACTGGTTTTTTTACATTGCGATTTGTCTAAAATGAAAAATCAGAATAATTCAGGCTCTATCGCAATCTTTAATAATGCATAAAATCTTCACTTAAATAGAATGTTGTAAAAAGTGATGAACATCTTTGGATTGACAAAGAAATGAAGTGCTCTAGACCTGCAATCAACTTACTTGACAGATTTTATTTATATACACCTTATGTGCAAATATAGGAAATTAAGGTGTTAAAATAGCAAAAAATAGCAGACATAACTCTCGGCCTTCAGTTCCAATTTTACCCATAATGCAATTAAAAGGATCTTACATTCTTTGTAAAGATGGCTAGAATTGTTGTTGAAAGAAAGGCTGCAAGAATGTGAACATGGCCTTTGCAATTAAAAAGGGCACATAACGCTAGACCTACTGATCAATACTAGCCCAGTATCAAAATTGACTGCAATTTATAGGCATTCATCTCCCTTGCAAATATAATTAATATCAGTTAAGGAATAAAGGTGTTTGATGGATGTGCAGGCTGGTCATGATCTACACTGGTCACATGAAGGCAGAATCAAGCGTGTCCAGCATGTTAAGGCCAAAGCAGTATTTTGTCAATTTGACTGATACAAGAATGGCAAGAATAAAGGTAAATATTCATTAAAATGTTCTGACTTACTTTTTAGCTTACCTGAGGCAAAGGCTCATGGTGAGCTATTGGGATCGATGAATGTCTGTCTGTATGTTTGTCCACAATTAGTTTGTTTACACTCTTATCATCCACAATTTTGAAGAAATCTTAATCAAACTTGGTCACAATTTGTTTGGTCACAAGACTTTGGATGAGTTCGATTATGGACTAGATCAGATCAGTATGTCTAGAGTTACGTGCCCTTGATTGACAAAATTTGCTATACTGTATTTCACATTATTTACAATTTGTACATCTTCATTTCTCCACCAATCCTAATCATGTTTATATAGAATGTGTATGACTTCAAGATCTTGGATGAGTTAGGGTATTAGCGAAATTGGGCTGGTAGGACAAAAGTTATTTGCCCTTAATTGACAAAATCTGCTGTATTTCACCTTGCTTACACTATAGCATCTTCATTTTTTCACCAATCCTAATCATATTTACACAGTATGTGCATGACCTCAAGATCTTGGATGAGTTCAATTATGTGCAAAATCGGGCTGGTAGGATCAGAGTTATGTGCCCTTGATTTACAAAAATTACTATATTTTACGTTGTTTACACTCTATCACCTCCATTTCTTCACCAGTCAAAAACAATCTGAAACATATTTACATAGTATATGTATTGCCATAAGATCTTTGATGAGTTCAATTTTGAAGTAGGACACGAGTTATATGGACACGAGTTATATGGGCCCTTGATTTTGCAATAATCCCTATATACCTTGTTTATGCTATAACATCTTCATTCCTTCAATAATCCAAATCGTATTTATACAGAATGTGTATATTAAGCATAAGATTTCAGATGAGTTCGATTGTAGAGAACAAGTTTGTACTGGTACAGAATTGCTCACCAGTACATAACTGAAAGACTGTTGAAAAACTGTGTTAAACCCAAAACAAAATAAACTGCTGGTCTGATTTGTAAAGTTTACTGAAATGTTGCTTGGGTGACATTCCATCACTGTCCAAGATGTTCAAATTGTTTTGATTCACGAAAAAAAACAACTTTATTTCACATAACTGGACTTTCCTAACTCGCTACCAAGACAATTGAAATTAGTTATATAGATTCATAAAAAACAAGATCGATGTGGTATAGTTATTTTTCCCTAAATGTATCCAGATTTTGAATTTCACAAAAATGACCCTTTGGTAACCCTCTACCAGCATTGTTCATATTATTTTAATTTTTCTTAAAGTTGCCACCAGTGAACTGGGTGAGTTTTCCTACAGGTGTAATGTATAAAGTTGAATCTTTCAAAGAAATTCATCTTGCCAGGTACTTCTTACTTGAATTAAAAATTAAAAACAATTTCCAAAAAATACTTTCAGATGACCCTTGACCAGAGTGTTAAAAGTTGTGAATGTAAAAATAAGGCAACCAGAGCTGAAAATAAAGAAAATAAATCTCAGAAAAAACATCTCCAACACCTGGACCAAATTTGAAGTAATTTCACAGACCCTTAACCAAGTATGTTCATTTCTTTTATTCATCAAAAACTGTAAAGGACCAAAGTCATTTTTCAAATATGTTTACTGTGAAAAACATTAAAACTCTTCTTGTTTGAGATTTCCAATTTTTTCGGCAGAAATGTTTCTTGATAATTATTTGCAAACTCTTTACCTTTTTGAGCTGTGATGGTCAGATAAGACATTCAGGGCCATCATGAGGTCGGCATTAATTCTCCCACATAGTGTGTATGCAGGCATTGAATGTACACTATTAACCCTATGTGTGTTAAACTTAACCCTGACCTTTAGTGCGTACATCAAGTAGGGGCGATTTAATGTTGGCAGCCATCATGACTTTCTGGTTGTTCAAAGTTTCTTAAAAATACATTAAGTTACAGATATACCCGCTGTACATTATTGTGTTACAGTCAACTCGCCAATAGAGAATCACTGCCAATAGCGGGTCACTTGAAAATAAAATGTGAATCTCTCTTATACATATTAGAGTATACAATGTTTAAGTATCCAGTAATGTAAACCTATCACTTAGCAATTATTACACAAAAGAAGATGGATCTGATCTAATGAGTTTGAGTTTCATTAGTAGATAACTCTTGCAACCATGTTTCCTGACTTGGATTTTAGCACTCTTGAATTCTTCGAAGTAGGATATTTTTGAGCATACCTCACAGTTTCTTAGATAAAACCACACAAATTTGGTACCATTTTGAAGAGTGAGACACACACTTTCATAGGAATAATATGATTATGAATTTTAGATTGACTTTGACGAAAAAAAGTGCCATCAAGCAAAGCAGCCATTTAGCCAATAAAGAATCACCTATATCAGGGATAATCAAAAGATTATTTTTATTTAATAAAGAATCACCTATATCAGGGATAATCAAAAGATTATTTTTATTTAATAAAGAATCACCTATATCAGGGATAATCAAAAGATTATTAAATTTATTCTGCTTAAAAATACAAATCAATGGTTGATTTGATGTAATAATGGTTTGAACTGGCAAATTTAGATAAATAAATAAGGTTCTGTGCATCAATATTTTGATTTTAGTTTTAGATATAGCTGGTGCTAATTATGCTTAGAAATACAACTGTGAAAACTAGCGCTTTATTCCTTTTACCTAGTATCTCCCGTTTGAAATGTAAACATACTGATTCTCATTATATTCTGCCTTGAAATGTATATTTCCAATACCACAGTCATGTTTTGTCAGAAAAAAAGGCCACTTTAAATGGATAGAAAATATGATAAACTAGGTGACCCCCTATTGGCAAAAGTGACCCCCTATTGGTGAATCGGACAGGTTTAAATATTTCATCATAACTTCAGACATAAAAGATAGATTCAAATAAATCAAACATTTAAATGAATGTGAGCAATAGTTTTAAGTGTTAGTAAGTTTAGATATCATGAAAGTCTAAACATTCTTCGCCACATGCTAAAAGTGTTGATAGTGACCCGCTATTGGCGAGTTATCTGTGTATATATATATATATATAACCTTTTATCCATCCCATATATTGCTAATCATGAACAATCTGCATAACAGTGATACTCAGTTTTGTCATTTTGTAACGGAATATGATGAATCACCCTCTCTTTAATCAAGAAATGTCATAGATACTGGTCAATTTGTCATAATGAATTAAATTGTTAATTGAATTTATGATGATATGGACAAGATGCAGCTTCTTATTTCAGATACATCTGGACTGCAGTTTTATCTGGCTGGAAAATGCTAATACTGAATGCACACTTTTTAGGTAAATATAGTTCAATTATAATTATACATTTGTAGTTCTAAAACATTTACCAGATAGTTTTGTAACTTGGTCAGGAATTTTGTAACCTGGTCAGCAGTAGATAGTCAATATTTCTTGGGTTCCTTCACTTAAATGTTTCTATGCATTTGTGCTTGTTTAAAATGTAAGTTGGAACTCAAAGTCCTCTAACCATGTATTGACAATTGATAATCATTTTTACCTCAGTTACTTCCCTTGTATATATGTAAATTTTGCACTGTCTTCAAGTTAATCTAACAGTCATTACTGGGGGGGGGGGGGTTTATGCAGTATATGCATGTTTATGCAGTATAGAAAGATGTTTAACTTTGATAATTCATTATTCAGCAACATCTACCAGTATGTTTTGAACAACTTCCTCTCTGAAAGAGCTAGTTGAGCCGAGCATTGCCATTAGGTAGGTAGTTGCTAAACATTCTCAGACTAAGTTAGATAGCCCTCTGGTTTGGTCTGCATTGTCATTGAAAAGTCTTTTTTTTAGTCAGTAGAAAGAATTTTTAAAGCGATCATGTGCCTTTTAGGAACATTTAATCTACCGGTACTCTAACAATCTTTTTAGTTGATAAAATATGAAGGTAATTCCCTAAAATTTAGCAGTTCGTACACATTAAAATATTATACAAACCCGCTGGTTTTTCTGTTTTGATAATGTAATATCAGTTGCTATCTGTCTTGAACAAATGAGCCACGCCATGAGAAAACCAACATAGTGCGTTTGCGACCGGCATGGATCCAGACCAGCCTGCGCATCCACGCAGTCTGGTCAGGATCCATGTTGTTCGCTAACAGTTTCTCTAATTGCAGTAGGCTTTGAAAGCGAACAGCATGGATCCTGACCAGATTGCGTGGATGCGCAGGCTGGTCTGGATCCATGCCGGTCGCAAACGCACTATGTTGGTTTTCTCATGGCACGGCTCAAATAAATTTGATTTTGATCTTGATGCATGTCCCTTTAATTTAAGAATGAAAAAAATCAATGTTCGGAGTAATGTCACTGTAGACCTGAGACATCATTTATTATTTTTGTTGCCTAAGGTTACTTAATTAAAGACATGATAGGTGTCTGAAAGTGTATCATGAAGGCTTGTGATAATAATGATTTTATTGTTTGTCTTTGGGCTATAAATTGTCATGAGATGCGCAGATAATGTGCACTAAAATTATGCGAGTTTTATATGACCTGTTTGCCTTTAATGTAGATTGTACCTAGCTAATGAGAATTTTTGTTCGGTAAATTGTTTCACTTTAGTTTATCATTAAGATCTATTTTAACTTTTACCCTGCTAAATTTTTAAAATGGACTGGTCCAACATCAATTTGGACAGTACCACTTATTATTCAAAGGGGTGTTCTCTGAAAATTTACTGACTGAATAGCGAAAAGCGCAGACCATGATCAACCTGCATGAATGGTGGGCTGATCATGGTCAGCACTGGTCGCATTAAGGCAAAATCGCTTGTCGCCATCAGGCTGAAGGTTAAACACATAAAATGAAACTCTTGTCAAATCATTCAGAACTAATTTGCTAACAAATACATGAATTGCTGTTGGCTTACTTTCATGGTGCACCTATCTTAGCTGTAGCAGTTACACCCTTTTTTAATGGCTTAAATGATTGATAAAAAACATTGTTACATAGAGGATATTTTGTTTGTATCAGTGTAAGTTGGAAGTATCTTTCAGGAGTTAAAGCACCAGATGCAATATTTTCAGGAGTGACATAGCCACAAGTGAAAATGTAAGATCATTTTATGTCTTCAGTGTCAGAGTGAAAGATATTTTGATCTTATCCGAAAACAACAACAAAAAAAATCTTTTTATTTCATGTTTTGAAAAATTTATTCAATTTTAGCTTGACTATTCGAAGAATATGGAGAGCTATACTACTCGCCCTGGCATCGATGTTTGTTAAAGTTTTTAGCTCGACTATTCAAAGAATAGGGGAGCTATCCTACTCGCCCCGGCGTCAGTGTGAGTGTTAGCGTGAGCGTGAGCGTCACACAAATGTTAAAGTTTGCGTACCACCCCAAATATTTTCAAAGTCCATTGAGATATTGCTTTAATATTTTGCATACTTGTTTACCATCATGACCCCAGTCTGTAAAAAGGAGGAGGCAACTCTATCAAGCATTTTGACTGAATTATGGCCCCTTTTCTACTTAGAATAAATGTTAAAGTTTGCGTACCACCCCAAATATTTTCAAAGTCCATTGAGATATTGCTTTCATATTTTGCATACTTGTTTACCATCATGACCCCAGTCTGTAAAAAAGAGGAGGCAACTCTATCAAGCATTTTGACTGAATTATGGCCCCTTTTCGACTTAGAATAAATGTTAAAGTTTGCGTACCAACCCAAATATTTTCAAAGTCCATTGAGATATTGCTTTCATATTTTGCATACTTGTTTACCATCATGACCCCAGTCTGTAAAAAAGAGGAGGCAACTCTATCAAGCATTTTGACTGAATTACTTGCTTGTTGTCATGATCTCCATCTGTAGGCGAGAGTAGACAACTCTGTTGAGTATTTTGGCTGAATTATGCCCCCTGAAGGTTGGCATATTAAATTCACACTGCCCGTGCATGCATGCATTTAAGTCCAAGCAACTTAAACGAAAGAGAGGGCCATCTAACAGTAAAGAGAACAAAAGAGAATAATAGCTTTAATCCGTTAACAATAGATCATAGGACCAGGGCCCCCTATTCAAACAAAAGAAAATAACAAAAGAAATGGCCTCCTCCTTCATTTCGGTGGGACGTCTGTTTGTGTGTCTGTGTAAATTCTTGTCCAGGCTGTAACTCTGCCATCAATGAAAGGATTTTGAAATAACTTGGCATAAATGTTCACCATAATAAGACGACATATCATGCACAAGACCCAGACCCCTAGCTCTAAGGTCAAGGTCACACTTAGAGGTTAAAGGTTAACAGGGTTTGTTTTGTGTCCGGTCCATAACTCTGCCATCCAATAAGAGATTTTGAAATTACTTGGCATAAATGTTTACCCAAGACCGAGACCCCTAGCTCCAAGGTCACAGTTAACAGGTCCTAAATACGAGGTATATTTCACTCTTAATATTTCAACAATTTACTGGGGAACATGTAATATAAAAGATAAATATTAATTTCAGCATGTGCATTTAATTTTGATTTTCTAAAATGGATGGTAAGTTTTTCTAATTTAGCACAGTTTAAAGATTAATGACTGATCCCTTCATTTTGGTTGGGAAATTATATAATGGTGGAGTTATCAAGTGCAATGTTGCTATTTTTGCCAGTCATTTTAAATCGGGCTTTCTTATCCATTGCAAAAAAATGTTATTCATAAAGCTTTCTGTATTAGCAGTATTTTTTGGCTGTTTTATAATTCAACTGAGCGTCTTGGTATTGTATTTTAATTTCTTAGATATCAATAAATTAATAAAAACAAGCAGATGTTTGCCATGTCAATAATAGATGTTTTATCAGATAAAATGGATACTTTTCTCACAATTGACTTTTCTCGCCTCAAGGTCATAACTATACATAAATGCAAGCATAAGAAAATAGGACCTGAAGATCTGAAAAGATAACTATGGCTGTATTGTAAATGTATGTGTATTGTTTGAAATTATCACATTGACATATTTTTGCTATGAATAAGGAAAGAAAGCATTCTTTATTCCTTAAGTAGTGAGGTTGAATAGTAAGAAATACTTGTGAGAGCATTAGATTAAATTTACATTATGTGAATTAAGCCGGATTAAGGAGTAAATATTTCCTTTTGTTTAAAGACTGTCTTGGTTTTAAGTGGATAAAGTAATTGTGTGTTTAACTTTATGGAATTTGTAGATGAAAATACAATTTGTATATCTCTTAACCACCTAATATTGTAAGTTGTTTTTTTCTGAATTTCAGTCTCAATAATAAATGTTGTAAATTTTATACTAGTTTGGAATGTTTTAAATTGGTTTACTAAGTCTATACAGTGTTTTAATGATGGACTTTGGGCCGATTTAAACTGTATAAAAGTTTTCACACCTATACTGCATTCAAAGTCTAGCACAATGGTCTCCAAAGTCATATTGCAATTACACTGATTTTTATTAAGTTTCCTCAAACTTAACATTGCTGCATGTAGTTCAAACTTAACGATTGATTCTGCCTTTGTGACCAGTGTAGATCTGCACTGTTCGCCATTCAGTCAGTATCTTTTTTGGCAAGCACCCCTTTTAACAGTCAATGGTACTGTCCAAATTGAAAGATGGACAAATTCATTATAGAAATTCAGCAGAGTAATTAAGGGTTGATTTAGACGAGTGTTCTCCACTTGCCGTACATGAAACATACCATTACAATGTAAGCTGTTTACAATATATGCTACAGGACCTACACTTATCTACCCTTACTCTTCAGTCAAAGCAAGCCCACTAGCTCAATATGGATAGAGAGTGCAGATATATGCATCAAGGGGTCATGAGTTTGATCCCGTGTATGGCGTAATGTTCTCCATGACGACTTGACAAAAAGACATTATGTCTGAAATCATTTGTCTTACACCCCTGATACATGTGGGGTAGTTGGCAGTTACTTGTGGAGAACAGGCTTGTACTGGTACAGAATCCAAGAACACTGCATGATTAAGTTAACTGCTCGACATAACGTACATCGATGGGTCAGTGCAACATGGTCGTAACTTGATTTTTTTACCAAATACACTTTTTTACATAATTTGCCTTATTTAACAGAAATACATCACTTGTTAAAATATCTAAATCACATTCTTAAAATAAAAGTGAAAAAAGTAAAATTGTCAAAAGGTTGTATCTCAGGAAGACACTTTCAGTCAGTGCAACATGGTCGTAACTCAACATACGTCTTTGTTGCACACAGTAAATATGCTATTTCACTTTGAAATTTCTGTGCAACATGGTTGTAACTCACAAAGTGTAACATATTACAATAGTTAAATGATAAATAAGGATGATTTTTGTTTTTAAACAACTTAGAAAAGGTATTTATACTACAAAATTAATATTATTACCATATTTCATATTTTATCAATGCAAAGTGATGTTAAGAATTTATTGACCAACATGTTTAGAATTTTACCAAAACATTAAAAAGGTTACTCTGTTAAAAAAATACTCTGTTAACTATTTCTCAGCAAAACCTCTTCCAAATTCAGCAGTTTTTAGCATCAGAAGCCCTTTTCATAATGTCTTGACTTAATTTTAAGAGGAAAAAATGCACCTTTTTCAAACCTGTCAAGACACACGCATTTCGGCCCTAGATCACGCTCACACGCCTTCTATTCAAGGTCACACGCATTTTAAAGAAATAAAGAAATCAATTGTTGTTTTTTTCGTAGAAAATTTATAATAATACTGAATCAAACATGCGAGGCAACATTGACACGGTGTTTCCATACCGTATAATACAGCTTTTACATTCACCGGTGCAATGTGTTATTTCTACCGCATGAATAAACGTCACAAAAAGTAAACACGGAGGGAGACTATTCAAAACCAGATATATTTTGTGTTAAAAATCTATATTTTCCATGTGAGGGCGTTTCCGGCTTTTAGGGATCATCGCCCTCTAGACCCCCACCGGGGAAAACCTTCCCTTTGAACCCCGATCACACTCGTGGCCTTTGTGGAGCCTTGACAGCTATGCTTTTTATACTTGTAATTATTAAATAAACTTTCCTTTATGCAAGTTTCATGTAAAACTGTGAAAGGATAACAATGAACATTTTTACTTCTGTATGCATATTTCCATGAACTGTGTAAAATACAAAATGGTATTAAAGGTGGAAATTTTTCTGTGCTATAAGTGAAGCAGGACTTCTGCTTGTAAAGCTCGTTTTCCGATAAGTTTTATTTGGATATACAGAAGATTTTGTTAAGTATATCGAATATTTGTATAAGTCGTTAAACCACTAAAACATAAATGATCAGCATTAATAATTTTACATTTAAATTTAATGAATGATTTTACTTGATTTTTATGTTGCAAAACACCAACATAAAGGCCTGGCTGATCAAGGGCCATGGCCAAGAGAGCCCATGCTCCCCCTATATCCCCCACCCCACAGTGACTTAAACTCATCGAAGTTGCATGCAAACAAAATAATATTTTCTCAATATATAGACCCAAAACTGCACCAGAGGCCACCATTTCATGCCTGCATTTCAAAATTTCCGGGAGGGGAGATGCTCCCGAGCCCATAACAGGAGGGAAGTATCCCCTCTATACCTCAACATATAGACCGATGCAAATGCACTAGAGGCCATTATTATGTCTCCCACACCACTGTGTGGTGGGAGACATATTGATTAACTCCTGTCTGTCCATCCATCTGTCTATCACAAATCTTGTCCACACTCTTAAGTCGAACAGTTCTCATCCAATTTTCCCCAAACTTGAAAAAATGTGTTTGCCAATAAGTCCTCATCCAAGTTTGATAACTAGCCAAATCAACCCAGGCACTTTGGGAGTATGGCCCTTGAAACATTGGTTTTTGATAAACAAAGCACTGAAAGTCTGATTGGATTGTATTTGATAATCAAAGTTCTGGAAGTCTGATTAGGTTGTATCAAAGCTCTGAAAGTCTGATTGGGTTGTTTTTGATAATCAAAGAACTGGAAGTCTGATTGGGAATTAAGAATATATAGGGAGAAGGGTTTACGCTTGAACATTTCTCATCCGATCTCATACTACTATTCTGATGACTTGGCAGTTGTGGGAGACATGTGCTGTTCTCAAAAGCAGCTCTAGTTTCATACCTAATTTTCAAAAACTTCCAGAGGAGACACATTCCCCCTCCCAAAATAGGAAGGAGGTATTATACCAAACAGGAAGGCGTTTTCCCCTCCTGTACTTCAAAATTTAGGCCCAGAAATGCACAAGAGGCAACCATTTCATACCTAAATTACAGAAATTTCCAGGGGAGAGCCCTTCCCCTCTCTCCTCACTTGAGTCTTACTAACAGTAGGGAGGGCTAACCTCTTGTACCTCAAAATTCAGACCCAAAAATGCACAAGAAACCAGTATTTCATAACTATGTTTAAAATATTTCTAGGGGGAAAACCCTCTGAACCCCTTCTATACCTTTACATTTAAACCCAATCACACCTGAGGCCACCATTTCATACCTATATTAAAAAAGAAAATCCAGGGAGAGAACCACCTGACCCCCTTAACAGGAGGGTGGTATCCCATCATGTACCTCAAAGTTGTGACCCAAAAAGGCACTAGAGGCTTCCATTTTATACCTATATTCCAGAGGGAGACCTCCCTGACCAACCTAATAGGAAGTGGGGACCCTCTAAATACCTGAAAATTTAGACAAAAAATATGCATCAGAGGCTGCCACTTCATACATATAATACAAAATTTTCCAGGAACAGACCATACTGACTTTCAAATTTTACATCAGGTGTATGGCATTTTTTTTATGTTAGTTTCATGTGACTGTGTTGTTGTGTTTATCATGTTCTTTAATTATAACATTTTCAGTTTTACTCAAGCTAAAGAACAAATTTATACCATTGATAATTGTTTAAGTGTAGATTTTTATGTAATAAAAAGACATTTAGACTTGTATCTAGAAGCATGCACATGTTTTGTTTTTTTTGCAGAATAGTATTTTGCTCCTGGGGCATGCGTTATTCATGCTGCAGAACCGGTGCATATTTCTTGATGAAAATCTAATAACTAAACACAGACATATTCAAATACCTTAGACCTTAAAGGCTCATAATGCCTATATTCTATAAAATATGCAAATATCTTGTACTTTAAAGACACTCAGTGTCTACATACTGTAAAATATTCAAGTACCTTGGACCAGTCAAGCACTTATTGTCCATTTACTGTAAAATACTGAAATAACTTTGACCATAAAAGCTCTCAGAGCCTATATTCAGTAAAATATGTAAATATTTTGGACCAGTCAAGCTTCTATTGTCCATTTACTGTAAAATAATGAAATAAGTTTGACCATAAAGGCTCCCAGTGCCTATATTCAGTAAAATATTCAAGTACCTTTGATCAGTCAAGCTCTTATATTATGTCCATTTACTGTAAAATACTGAAATAACTTTGAATATTAAAACTCTCAGTGCCTACATTCAGTAAAATATGCAAATATCTTGGACCAAGTCAAGCTCTTATTGTCTTTTTACTGTAAAATACTTTTAATAATTTAAAATGTGTTTTTGTAGTAGTACATTTTTATTTCTACATATTATATGATTTTTTTTGGACATTTTTGCGAGTAAAACAAGTCAATGAAAGTACAGAAAAAGATAAATGGATATGCTTAAAAATATTGAATTAATAGTCTTTTGAATAAACATCTCTGTTATGAATTATCTCCAATAAATTATTTGTTATCATTTAGTTACGACCTTGTTGCACTAAGTTTTTGACAAAATTTCCACACATTTCAGCACAACATAGTCGTAACTGGAAAACTTTCAAATAACTCCTCAGTGAACATTTTTTTGACATTTTTTCCCATAGTATTGTAGTTATTATTGTTATTTGATAAAAATAATATAGATTGTATTGTTTTTCATTACATCATTTGAATACAAAAATGTTTTTTGCTTCTCCTGTAAAGTTTTCAAAAAATGAGTTACGACCGTGTTGCACTGACCCATCGACATGTAGCTGGAACTCTGGTTATGTTAACTGCAAGCCGTTATGTAACTGAAATACTGTTGAGAAATGGCGTTAAACCCAAAACAAATGAACAAACAAACAGTCAAAGCAAGGGGCGTAAAGTTTTGTGTTGAAGGGTATTGAGACAGACTTGTAATCTCTAAAGTAGCCTTTTTCCACACTGTTTATTTAATTTCTATAGCATTATTTCAGTTTCTATATTTATGTTATCTTAATTTCAATTTCCTTTATATTTATTGCTTTGAGAATGTTCAGGTGTTTGACATATAGATGAGATCTACTTATGGTCACTTAGCTTGTTTTCAGCATTTGCTTTCAAAGTTAAGATAAAATCCATATTTCAATTTAGTTTAAATTGTGATCAATACAGCTTCAGAAGAACAAATTTTACCACCTGTATTAAATCAATGTAATTCAATTACATGTACATGTAAGTAACAAGAAGGAAATTGATTTTCAGATGTTCTTATTTTATTACTGTAAGCCATAAGCCAGCTGTTTTGTGGCTATAGCTTTCTTTAGTTACCCGTATATGTAATGTTATTCTTAAGTTTTTTTTGTTTTTGTTTTTTTTTCTCATTGTACCTAATAAAACGAAGTTGTGAAGGGAAATATGAGAATTTAAAGATCTTGAGATGAAGCAGGTAATATATAATGCCATATGTTGGAAGTTAATGTACCAATACATATACCGGTACCCAGTTATCATTTGTTCACTGAATATTACCTGAATATTACTTCTGCAATGTACATGTTTCCGGATTAAAATGTGAATCATGCATACATATAGCAACACTAAAATTAAATTTTTACTTACATCTATTAAAAAAAAAAAAAAACACACAAAATTAATATTACTGTAAGCTATATAATTTATACCTTATCACACCAATAAAGAAAGCAATGTTTTTGAGGACAATATATTCTACCTGCATATAACAATTTTTTCTATACCCATAACTAGTTCAATAATATGACCACAGTTACTGCTCATGACCGCACTCAGGTGTGTCACAATTTAATTTCAAAATTTTCAACATTCATCTTATACTGAATTTTTTTGTATTGTACAAAGATATCATAATTATATAGATAAGTTATATTTGCAGATTTATTCCAGTTCATGTGCATTAATTAATTGAAGTTACAGCTAGATCTATATACATGTTTGAACTATTATCCCTTTTAAGATATAATTTTTGCCCATTATTACTTTAGTACTTTAATATTGGTTACAAAGTTTTGTTCAACTTTGAACTTAGAATATATTAGGTAAATGAATTTTGAACAATCATTTGTGAACAATATATTAATTGAATAAAGACAGACAGATAAATAAACAAAAAAATGCGATAATGGTAGAGACAGTCTCGTGAATTGCACTACTTTATAGGTCCTGTTATTTTATACCTCCAATTTTTATTTTGCGGTAAAATTTCATACACTACTGAACCACAAAATTTTGTTGCATTTTACATTTGACTAAGTTTGAGTATCATTTTATGTATTCAGTGACATTTTGTATGAGAAGGAGATTTAAACCTAGTACAGTAATACAGACATTAATTATGATGATTACACGAATTAATTACATTGTACATAAATTACTATCATCAAACAAACAAAAGAAAAGCGATGTAGCCACGTGTGCTTGTACCCGCAAAGAGATATAATTTATCTCTGATTAACGTTTTTGCCTTTAGGGGTAGCATTTAGTGTCACCGAATGATCAAAGTAAATGTCGTGTTTATATTGTCCGTATGATACGCTCAGGGGATTGTAACAATATGGTGTGTAAAGTCAGGGGATTAAAGTTTTGAACGAGAATTTTGTGTTATATTGTTGACACACACATTTTCAAATTTTCAGGCTAAGATTGAGAAAACCATGTGATTAAAAAGTCAAGATTAAAGAACAAGTGGGATTATAATGTTGAAGATTAAGAAAAAAATGAAAGCACAGGAAATAATGGTTTAAATGAAAGCAGGTGAGATTTTGTTTTATAGAAATATGATTCTGTTAGATCCGAATAACTCTATTCTGGTAATAGAAAAGTATATGACCATTGTCCTGTTAACACAAGGTGAATTGTTAACATAATTTTATACCAAAGAGCTATAAATTGTATTTTAAACTTCTTTGTTTATATATACTTAACAAGGATTTGGTTTTATTCTCGATCATATTATAGATCTACATTTTACCTGTAGTCGTAGCTTAATTTTTACAGTTTGTGTGGCTTTATTGTACAGGTGTGCTGGTATTTTTAAGGCTGCTGCCCTTGGCCTTTAACCCTTACCCTGCTAAATTTCTAAAATGGACTGGTCCATCATTCAATTTAGGCAATATCATTTATTATTTGAAGGGGTGTTTACTGAAAATTTACTGACTGAATAGCGAACAGTGCATACCATGATCAGCCTGCACGGATCTTGGTCGGCACTGGTCGCAAAGGTTACATAATAATCACTTGCCACCAGTAGGCTAAAGGTTAAGGGATTGTGCATCCATTATATGAGTCAGTTATGTCATAATCCTACAATGATGTCAGGCATGAAAACTTGAAAATGTAGATCTATTTATAAACTGTAAGAATGATACAGTTTCTTCCTGGTTTCAGTCACTTGTCTGGAATGTAAAGTAAGGAATGTTACCCCATTAGATTACTTCAACAATATCACCTTACATAATTATGTCGGACCCATCACACAGTGGTGTGGGAGACATATTGATTTACTCCTGTCTGTGTGTGTGTCTGTCACAAATCTTGTCCGCACTCTAACTTAGTCTAAGTCGAAAATTTCTCATCTGATCTTCACCAAACTTGATCAAAATGTGTTTGCCAATAAGTCCTCGGCCAAGTTCGATAACTAGCCAAATCGGCTCAGGCACTTTTGAATTATGGCCCTTGAATTACTGATCGGAAAAAATGTTCGGATTACTTAAAATGTGAAGAAAATATACCAGTTCTCTGCTGTGCAATTTTATATTATTTTGTGTGTAGACCAAGAACTATAACTCTGATATGTATTTTGTCAGAATGATGGGCCTTTTTGTCCTTAGAAATTCTGAACTGTAACTCATTTCTTACATACTGTCCAGCACTTGCAGACGAGAGATGGCACCCGTAGGCGGTGCTCTTGTCTATCATGCATGCATCTGACAGTATAAGCAACATAACATTGACCACCTAACTAATAATCATTCATGACAATAATTTTATTTCATTGCACTAAGCACAGAAACATCCTCTTTAAATTTTCTACAGAAATTTCTCGTCTAGATGTTACAATTTTTCTTTCATTAACCCTTACCCTGCTGTATTTCTATAATGGACTGGTCCATCTTTCAATTTGGACCATACCATTTATTATTCAAAGGGGTTTGCACTGAAAATTTACTGACTGAATAGCGAACAGTGCAGACCATGATCAGACTGCACGGATGTGCAGGCTGATCTTGGTCTGCACTGGTCACAAAGGCAGAATCATCTGCCGCCAGCAAGCTAAGGGTTAAAGACCTATAATAGATCTGTCATCTACAGTTCAAACATTGCTTGTAACTTTTTAGCTGCTATTCTTGGACAGCAAATTTCCACTTGTATAATTCTGCTGCAATTTTTAATCAAATGTCGAAACTGTTTACATAGCATTTTCTCTTCTTACTTTAAAACTTAACCTTACATTTTGAGAAGAAAAAAACCCAAACAACACCAAATCATAGAAAGAAAAGTTTTCACATGAAAATTGAACAGCATATAAAACGTCTAATTATAACGTATCTACACAACAACTGTCAGTTTACTGATATAAACATTGAATTCCGGAAAAGGGATGCACACTTTCGGACAGTTCAGCACCTTTGAAAACACCAGTTTCAAAAAACTGTTACATATCTTCGTTTTGATGCATTTGCAATAATGTCCCTGTGCTGAAATTTCACATAACTATGTTGAACCTAGTGTTCAGCAATTGTTTATTTTTATTTCTTTTACAAATAGTATTCATCTTCAAAGGGCACAACTTTTTCAGAATATTTCAAGTATCCATGGTACGTTACAGTATGACAGAACATGTAAAGGTCAGGTAGTTTGTTGGTAAAGATGTTGTTCATTTATCAAATATTTCTGTGTTTTGAAGATACACTCCTAAACCTGAAATGGATATGCGCAATGAAATTTGAACAGTTAAGTCACGATTGTTCAGTTAGAAATTATATCAAATATAACATTCATATAAAATAATTTTCCTGAATGGTTATTATTTAGGTGGTCTTTTTTAGCTCCACTATTTGAAATTTTCGAGATAAAAAATGTAAGAGCTTCTGTTGCCATTTTACAGTATGGGTATCTGCATCTGTATCACAAAAGTTTGCGTGAATAAAACTTCTAAGCAAAACTTCACACATGTATTCGGTGTCATGAGGTGACCTCACAGGAAAAGTTACATAACAATAGTTTTTATTTTGACAGAATTATGCCCCATTTTAACTCAGAAATTTTGGTGAAAGTTTTGCATGTAAGCAGGCTTCATACTTCACGCATGTCTTTGGCATTGTGTTAAAGATGACCTTCCAGGGCAAGTTACATAATCTTAGCTGAAATTTTGTGTAAATTATGCCCCTTTTTTATATAGAAATTTTGTGAAAGTTTTGCCTGTAAGCATGTTTCCCAGAAAAAAACTGGACCAAATGTTTTCAAATTCTAGACATATCTTTAACATTGTGAGCTGAACCCAAATGGCAAGTTTAATTTCTGGCTTACATTTTGACAAAATTGACTTAGATTTTGACAAAATTATGCCCTGTTTTCAACTTAGAAAATCTTGTTAAAGCTTTTAACTTTAAGCTTGTATCAGGGGAAAGACATTAAATAGTTGAACTCACTGTCATTAGGCAGCTCTTGTTGATTTAACTATTTTGAATTTTAGCTTAAAGTACAATATTATTGCAGAAAAATACTTCTAAATTTAAAAACAAAATAAATTAATACGTATTGTGAAAAAAAAAGTTTTGAGAATAACAAGAGCGTATTTCAAAGCTCAGATGCCATATTCTGCATTGTGTTTGAGATTGAAGTGCAGATGCCTTATTCTGGCATTTTTTGTGAGATTGAAGTGCAGATGCCATATTCTGGCATTGTGTTGTGAGATTGAAGTGCAGATGCCATATTCTGGCATTGTGTTGTGAGATTGAAGTGCAGATGCCATATTCTGGCATTGTGTTGTGATATTGAAGTGCAGATGCCATATTCTGGCATTGTGTTGTGAAAAGAAAGCCCAGATGCCTTATTCTTTCATAGTGTTGTGAGATATATGCTTTTTCTGGCATTGTGTTGTGAGATTGTAGCATATGGTTGCCTTATTCTGGCCTAAAACCCTGATGCCATACTCTGTCATTTTTTGTGAGACTGAAGCTTGTTTGTCTTATTGTACCCCCCGACAACAAAGTTGTAATTGTACACCCGACAACAAAGTTGTAAGGGGGGATATACTGGTTTCAGGTTGTCTGTCTGTCTGTCCGTCTGGCCGTCTGGCTGTCTGTCCGTAGACGCAATCTTGTGCGCACCTTATCCCCTTGACAGAATTTAATGAAACTTCACACAAGTGATCAGTACCAACAGTAGTTGTGCATGGGGCATGTTAGGTTCTTTTAGAAAAAAAAATTGCAGAGTTATGGGACTTTGTTTTTTTGTTACTATACTATATACATAGACACAATCTTGTGCGCACCATCTCTCCTCATCCCCTTGACACAATTTAATGAAACTTCACACAAGTGATCAGTAACAACAGTAGTTGTGCATGGGGCATATTAGGTTCTTTCAGCGACAAAAATTGCAGAGTTATGGGACTTTGTTTCTTGTTAACATACTATGTACATACAGTCTGCATATGCAATCTTGTGCGTGCCTAATCTACCAAACCCTTACACACAATTTAATGAAACTTCACAAAAGCGATCAGTACCAACCCTAGTTGTGCATGGTGCATGTTACATTCTTTTAGATAAATATTCTGCATAGTTATGGGACTTTGTTTTTTGTTACTATACTGTATACATACAGTCTATATACATACAGTCCACATAATTATGCAATCTTGTGTGCGTCAGATTGCAATGTACTGTGTCAGTGCATGCGGGGGGTACATTCATCACCTTTAGTGATAGTTCTAGTTCTGGCATTGTGTTGTGAGGTGTCTTTTCTGGCATTATGTTTTCAGACATGTTATTCTGGCATGTTGCTTTGAGACTTCAAGCCCAATCAAGTGCCTTATTCTGGCGTTGTATTGTGAGATTGTGGCATGGATGCCTTATTCTGGGAAGGTGTTGTGAGACTGAAGCCCTGATGCCATATTCTGCCATTTTTTGTGAGACTGAAACCCGCATACCTTATTTTGGCACTTTGTTGTGAGTTTCTTTTTCTGGCATTATGTTTTCAGACATGTTATTCTAGCATGTTGCTGTGAGACTTCAGGCCCAGTTTAGTGCCTTTTTCTGGCATTGGGCTGTGAGACTTCACAGGCCCAGTTTCAGTGCCAGGCAGTATAATTGCAGAGCATTGAACAATTTTCTTAGCATTTGCTGTAAAACCAATGTTCTGTTAGAAAAAAATTTATGACATACTCGCTGAAATATATAATTATAAGGGGAAGATAAATGAACAAGTTGGTCTCGTTAGATATGACGTATTTCGTGTAGCGTACAGATACTTACAAACATTAGCAAGTTTACAGTAATGTCAATTAACATTGATACATTGTCCATACCTTCTAATTAGGCTAATGGAAAAATTAATTAGCAAATTGTATGTTTTCCACAGAGACAATGGTGTACTGCTTTAGACAGGAACATGTGTATACTGTACTACAAACATCCAGGAAGTATGACTGTTATGTTATCAGTACAGATATGATGATTTTGTTTGACAAGTTACAGATAAATGATAAAGGGATGATATTGTCTACTCATGATGATGTTCATGATAATTTTAAGGTATAGGTCCAGGTTTCGGAGAAAAAAGTTCGAACGTCATCAAATCATAGAAAGAAAGCATTGTTTTACATGAAAATTTAACAGCGTATAAAACATTTATATTATTCTACAAAAACATTGTCAATTTACTGATATATGTATTGAATTCTGGAAAGGGACTGCATGAAGGGGCCACACTTCTGGACAGTTCAGCGCCTTTAAAAACTCACCATTTTTTAAAAGCTGTTACATGTCTTCGTTTTGATGCATTTGCAACATCGTGCGAGAGTTTAAACTTTACATAACTAGGTAAAACATCGTTTTTGACAATTGTTTACATTTATTTCCTTACAAATGGCATTCTTATTTAAAGGGGGACAACTCATTTAGAATATTTTAAGTATCCAACTCTGTGGGACAGAACAGTAAAACATGTATTGGACAGATAAGTGGTGTGTCAAGATGCTGTTCATTTACTAAAAAAAATCTATTTTTTTGTGATATACTGCTAAACTTTAAGACATGTTTTGAATTTGAACAAGAATTTGAGTAAGAAACTTATTGATAATGCCATCAGTGTACTCTGTGTCAAATCCTGTTACAGTACTTGCTTGATTACAGCACAATTATCTAACCGGTATTAGAAACCTAATGATGTAATGAACATCTAATCCCAATAACACTATTACTTGTTTTTACTTTAAAGCTTAGTGACATATATTTACCTTCCTTTCACACTATAAACTTGCCTTAATTTTAGTATATCATCCCCATTGAATCTGCCTTTATTTTAGCATTATTATAATCGTCCCTATTGAATTTGCCTTTAATCATCCCCATTGCCCCCAAATTAACCTCTTAAACATTATCTCCCCTTATATAGTCTGCCTCTTAAAGGTTATCTCCCCTGATATAGTCTGCCTCTTAAACATTATCTCCCCTTATATAGTCTGCTTCTTAAAAGTTATCTCCCCTTATATAGTCTGCTGTAATCAGGCTAACCAGTTAAACTTGTGCAACATCTATAAATTTTAAGGATTATAAAATTGAATGATTAGGTGTAAAAAAAAATTGCTTGTTTCCGGTATCCCGACCTACCCTAAATTTTTGGCCCGATCCTAAATGTTTTTATGGCCTTGGAGAATATTTTTTTTCAACTTTTTAGCAAAAAGTTGCAAAACTGCACTTTGATGCTTTAAACATGGCCAGTGATGTTAGAAATCAACTTACTGATGCTCTGAAAGCATAACCACCTTATTTGTATTCATTTTTAGCTCATCTGATTTTTTGAAAAAAAATGATGAGTTATTGTCATCACTTGATGGGCATCGGCGTTGCCTGGTTAAGTTTTATGTTTAGGTCAACTTTTCTCCTAAACTATCAAAGCTATTGCTTTGAAACTTGCAACGCTTGTTCACCATCAGAAGCGGACTCTGTACAACAAGAAACATAACTCCATCTTGCTTTTTGCAAGAATTATGGCCCCTTTTGGACTTAGAAAATCAGATTTCTTGGTTAAGATTTATGTTTAGGTCAACTTTTCTCCTAAACTGTCAAAGCTATTGCTTTGAAACTTGCAACGCTTGTTCACCATCAGAAGCTGACTCTGTACAACAAGAAACCTTACTCCATCTTGCTTTTGCAAGAATTATGGCCCCTTTTGGACTTAGAAAATCAGATTTCTTGGTTAAGTTTTATGTTTAAGTCAGCTTTTCTCATAAACTATCAAAGCTATTGCTTTCAAACTTGCAACACTTGTTCACCATTCAAAGTGGACTCTGTACAGCAAGAAACATAACTCCATCCTGCTTTTTGTAAGAATTATGGCCCCTTTTGGACTTTGAAAATATCAGATTTCTTGGTTAAGTTTTATGTTAAGGTCAACTTTTCTCTTTAACGGTCAAATCTATTGCTATAAAACTTGAAGCAGTCATTTGCTGTTAAAAGCTTACTCTGCACAACAAGTACCATAACTCTACATTGCTTTTTGCAAAAATTATGGCCCTTTTTGGATAAGAAAATCATGGTAGGACGATATACAGAGAAAAAAAAATCAGATGAGCGTCTGCACCTGCAAGGTGATGCTCTTGTTTGACACAAAAATAATTTCCGAAAAATCTCCCTTAATAAAAAAAAAATCACCCCCCCCCCCCCCCCCCCCCCCCCCCACAAAAAAAAATGTTTTTCCGACATACCTACCTTAATTTTTTTGAGCATGTTACCGGAAACAAAGAATTTTTTTTAAGCCTTATATGGTACTCCACCATTGTTAAATATGGCTTGAAAGTTGAGCCGTGTTGTTATTGTATAGTTATCAGCGGACTTCTTGAGGAAAATGAAATCTGTCATTTTCAGATATTATTGTATCTCTATTTTCTTCAAGACTCAGACTATCTAGGTGGCATTATTACATTATTAAGACAGAATGCTGCAAAATTTCAAGATAAATACAGGATAAATATAAATATTTATGGACTGTACAGAAACAGAATTTGAGATGCTTCAGAGTTTGCTTGCAACATGTGGAAGTCTTCTCATGCAAAATATCAATATGGAAATGGATGAGGAGACAGGGCTAGACATGATCAAGATTCGTTTAGGCAGTAACATCATATAAGTTGTTATATTTATGTGTTTTGCTACCAAGTTTGATATTTAATGAGTTGGACATGGTAACTCTTACAAATAACATGAACTTTTATTGATATCGGATAGGTCAGCAGTGTTCCTAGTGTAAGTTAAGAGTGTTAGGTTAATACTACATAAAGATAGAGTATAAATCTTGACAAGTTGATGGATTTTTCCTGGTATTATATTAAACCAACACACTATATACAAGGGTAGATTTTCTTCACATGATATTATACCAGTGCTGTCAAGGTACGACAAGTGGATGGATTTTTCCTCACTTGACATTATACCAGTGCTGTCAAGGTATGACAAATGGATGGATTTTTCCTCACATCACATTAGACCAGTGCTATCAAGGATCTACAGAATGATATAGTTGATGTGAACTGCAAATGTGAAATATGTAGATGATGGATTTTATGATGTCTATACAAGCAGACAAATCTTTACTAGGGGAAATATTGCAGAACAATTTAGTAATGATGTAATGAACCAGTGTCAGAAACATGTGACAGATGTAGGAGGATTTCCAGAAACAATTCATTTCCAGCAGGGATATCTTCCACATTGTTATGCTACCTGGATATATCCACAGTGACATGTTTACAGACACTTAGAAGACTTCCAGAAGCCAAGACATAGAAGGAATATTTCAGTTAAATATTGAATGATAATTTCCAGTGATAGGAATTATTTCCAGTTATATTTTCTCCATTATTTCCAGTGAAATATTAAGTGTTATTATATTTCAATAGTTATTACAATTACATCTATCATTTGTAGAAGGAACACTTTTATATCAAGGAGAGTAATTTTGCAGGAACGTTGCCAGCATTTTAAATAGAGAGATATTGATCAAGGCATTAAAACCATGATCTTCAGCAATAGCGTAGACCTGCTTTTGATTTGTTTGAATTAGTACTGATGGAAAAACAAACTCTATTTTCCTCAAACTTTTAATTCAACGATATCCGGAAATGAAATATTTACTTTTGTGTAAAAGAATGATAACACCGGGCCGACACAGGTGGACCTCGATTTCTATTGTGTAATGACAAGGTATATTTTTCGACAAAAAGTGAATTATCAGAATACATGTTGTCAGTTTCCAAACAAATTATCAGACAAGTTTCCAGGTAACTTTTAGTTTTACTAGCATCAATAAAATTTGACTGTTGTAGAAAAACAGCAACAATAACAAAATTTCATAGAAAGAGAATGGATGCCAGAGGGACACAACTGCTAAGATTGATGTGTTAAATTTAATACCGGCCGAGTATAGTAGCATAGAAGAAGGAGAAACAAAAAAAGAGTTTGTTTTTGGATGTTCTTGTATAATCACAGACCTATAATGGAGAAACGCCAAGATCTGCTCTGACTGCTGATAAGCATACTGGCTGGCTGATCTCAAGAATGGGGAATGTGCATAGTTAGTACTTTGTTGCTCTTTAATTCAAATTTTATAGAAGTCTTCATGTACTTCGATTGTTTGTTGCATTGTTCAGATTTTTGTTATCTCAGAATCTGAAATTTAAGGATAAACTCAGTCTTGCTTAAGATCTATAAAAAACATTGTAAAATTTAAAAAAAAAGATGATCTTAAAATTGATTTAAACATATTTTATTAGTCTATATACAGCTATATGTAACATGAAAAAAATATTGTACACAACAAAAATGAATAGGATTTAGGTGAAAGCAAACTAATGCTTATTGAAGCTTTTTCCAGAAAAAATACACTCAAGTTACACTTCATGTAAAGATTTCCCATACAAATAATTAAGATGTGAATTCATGAAAATTGAAAATAGGTGAGCCCATGTCCTACAGACACATTCTAGCGTGTTATGTTAAATGAATCTGTGTATTAAAGAAATTGCTTGCCAAAAAGATGCAAATTTGAACCCATGACCCATTCTTTGCAATAAATATCATTCATATAATATTTCATATTTGTTGTTCAACAAGGAAACTTTGTTTGTTTTGTACTCCTTCAAATTTGATTACAGGGGTTGTTGTACTTTAGTATGTCCCAGATTGTTTTATGGCTATTTTATGAAGATTGTTTCCTTTGTTCATGTGGCATGGTAGATCATCAAAGGTTCACGAGGTCCCGACAAACATTTGTCAGGTGTCAGGGTGGATAAGCTGTTTAGCATGTTCGGTCATTCACACAGAATATAACATCCATTTATAACCAGCTCAGCCTTGCTTTCACCCATATGGTTTGGTATTGGCGAGGGTAAATGCAAACATACACAAGTTTAAGGTTCCAAAAACTTGTGTGACGTTTGTCTTGAAAGAAAATATTTCTGGTCCATTTATCAAGGGATTTGAAAATAATTTGACACAAATGTTAACCATATTGAGAAGATGCGTCGCACTTATGACCCGGGTCTCTCAGGTAAAGGTCAAGGTCACAAAATGATTCATACCTAAACTATTCTGGCATATTTTACGCAGACAACTGTAGCATTCTTGGGCATGCTTCGGGGGCATTTGTCACCAATAATGACAGCGTTTGTTTCAAATATTTATACTGATTAGTATAGCCAACAATATAACTGAATCCATTGTTTTTATTACCTCCCTTTATGGTTCTAACCGTTAGTTCATGTGTAGTATTGAAAGCAGTGCCTATCTTACCATGTAGTAATGCATAGCATCAATTCTGACAGCTGCTTTATTTGTTTTTAACTTAAAATTAAAAGCCTTTTGGAACTTTCACATGAATGTACATTTTATGGTCAAGTAAGTGTAATCATATATTTCTTTTATGCATGTACATTTTTCATCTCGACAACAAGATCTGAAAGATATAAGTTTGATTAAATCTACGTACAAGTATACAAGCACAGCCATATATAGTAATTGGTGTCGTACTTTGCTTAATGGACCTTTGATCTGGGGGTCTAGAGTTAATTTAAAACCCTAGACCATAATTGATCTCTTTGTTTCGCTGCTGATTTTGATGAAAAATATTGATTGTAGCTGTTTAGTAATTGCATCAGGAGATGGACGTGTAAAATGGAAATTATAACATTTAGAATATAAATAGTAAATTGTTCAGTTGCCTCCTGTTTCTGGATTTCTGTGTTCTGTGTAAGTAGCTTACAACTACCTCACTTGTGGAGGATTAAGGACTCTTAATAATGTTTAACTTTTCATTGAAAATAAGAACATCATACTTGCCGGTGAAGTGTCAAGGGTTAGTATGGGCAAGGCATTCAATAAGTGTTTGATTACATACTGTCAGAAATTAATTCTTACAATTATATTTTTAAATTTTTGTGTGATGCAAACTCTGTTGAATATAGCCCAGTTATATAGCACATTTAAGTATGGACAGGTGATTTATAAAAATTAACCTCTACCCTGCTAAATTTCTAAAATGGATTTGTCCATCATTCAGTTTGGGCAATACCATTTATTATTTGAAGGGGTGTTCACTGAAAATTTACTGACTGAATAGCAAATGTGCAGACCATGATCAGCCTGCATGGACGTGCAGGCTGATCATGGTCTGCACTGGTTGCAAAGGCAAACTTGCTGCCAGCAGGCTAAGGGTTAAAGGAGTTGAGTAATCATTAATTTTGTTTTGCTTGTGATTCAAGGGCCTGTTTGCATTAACATTGGTTTTCTGTGCTGATTTTTAGCTCGACTATACGAAGTATGGAGAGCTGTCCTACTCGACCCAGCGTCGGCGTCCTTCCACGTCCTCACCTTGGTTAAAGTTTTGATGCACTTTCTCTTTATCTCTGTAATTACTTGATGGATTTTTTTCAAACTTAAAATAAATATTCCTCATCATCACCTATATCATATGACACAAGGTCCATAACTCTGGTACCAATATTTAATGAATTTTCCCACTTTTACTTAGAATTTCAGGTTAAAGTTTTGATGCACTTTCACTCTGTCTCAGTTATTACTAAATGGATTTTATTTAAACATAAATAGTTGTTCCACCTTATCACCCATATCATATGACACAAGGTTCATAACTCTTGCACCAATTGTTCATGAATTATACCCCCTTTTACTTAGAATTTAAGGTAAATTTTGATGCATTTTCACTATATCTTAGTTATTACTAGATGGGTTTGATTCAGACTTTAAGTACCGTAGTTGTTCAACATCATCACCTACATCATATGACACAAGGTGCATAACTCTTGCATCAATATTTTATGAATTATGCCACCTTTTTGCTTAGAATTATACTGATTTATTGTGTTTTGATACACTTTATCTTTATCTCTCTTATTTCTTAATATTTTTGTCACAGACTCATGCTATTGTGCAATATCTTCATCCACCATTGGAGTCATTAAACAATCCAGCTTCCTCAGATGTGCCCAGTTTCACTATCCAGCATCGAAATAGTCGAGCGTGCTGTCTCCTGTGACAGCTCTTGTTGTAATACTTATTTCCCATGACAAAACTAGTGGCCGTCTTGTGGGTCAAAATTTTACATATCTAATAGAGATAATTTACAATTGCAGCAATAAAAGTAAATGCAGAAGGAAATTTGTCATAATCCTTCACACATGAAAATATATACATAGCAACAATAATACAACAAAAGATTTTTTATCAGTATTAAAACAGATTTTCATGACACAGAGAAATTTTTGTCTAATTTCATGTCAGGAATGACCCCTGGCAGCCAAGGGAGATAATGTGTGCTATGTGAAAACTTCTATTTTAGCAAAGAAATACAGATATTATGTAGGTACTAAAATGAAAGAAATAAATGTAAATAAAAAAAAACTCATTTTAATTCAGACAGCCATAGCAGGATATTTGTTTAAGGGCATTTGTTTATACAAAGGGAAGTAATTGAAGTAGTAAGTTTGGAAGCACTATTTACATTGTATCTGTTACTACTGTGAATAGGCTTGAAATTTTGGACTTTAAAATAAAAACGCTAGGTATCATCCTGTCCCCCTGTGATCCCCATTTTTTTCTGATTTAGTTTATTTAGGTTCTAGTGAAGATAAAGTACGGTATGTAAGTGGACATGATTCGTGGACTCAGACCATTGAGTCATGTGACCACAGCCAAAATTCCTTTTTCACTTGGACTCGAATTTTTGATCTCCATGTTCTTCATTTTATAATATATTGCTTTTGTATACATTAAATAGTCCAAAATGAAATATGAATTGTAATTTTGAAATATAGATTAAATGTCCATTGTTCAAATATAGACAAGATTGTAGATATTGGTTATATAGGTATTTAATTATTGATCATATTTTGGTTAAAATATTGCACTGATTCCTTACAGAGCAGAACTGTTACTGTCTGTATATATATATGGAGAGGAGTTCCAAAGGATTTCTTATAGAGGAATTAATTGAATGGTAACTTTTTGCAATCGGTCTGTCTCTATCAAAATTAAATATTTAAGTATGTGAAAAACTTTCTTGTATACAAGTTTAAGTTGGAGGGAAACTCTTCTGTTTTTAGGTAGAGGGGTGTTACATTCATTTGAGTTTTGTAGAGTTTGAATTGGTAACAGTCATGTTCTCAAAGAGGAAATGAGCATAGTGTTCCTAATTCGCTCAAAATCGGCAAACTTTAAACACATATACAATGAAATGACTCAGTTGTGTTCTGTAAAGAGTGAAATTACACTGTGAAGTTACTTTTTTGAAGAAATAAATGATTTTTACTTTCAGAGAACATTGATTTTAAATACAACACCGGAGAGTCTATGACATTCATTCATATAGCGGCTTAATTCAATACAACATTTACATTTTTTCGTAATTTGCCAAAACTTAATGATGAAGATTCTTTAAATAGATTATTTTATGCTTTTCAGAATTACAAAATACTTAATGTATGATTTAAAAGATTTCTATCAGTGGATTTAGTTTAAACCTATTTATTTCAAAATCAACACCACGTCAAACTTTTACAAGTATATATATAATATACAAATACGAAAGGGATTAGAACGTAAGAAAACTTGTATAGTTCCTCTCCCTGGATTTAGGGTATAATATTATTACCACATTTCAAAAAGGTATGTTCAAACTTAAACAGTGAAACTTCTAAAAAGCTCAAAATGCAGTGCAACCGTGATGTACTTACTTTTCAGACTTTGTGACAGTTCAGCTAAAACTATGCCTAATATTCATATTTGAGCCACGCCATGAGAAAACCAACATAGTGGGTTTGCGACCAGCATGGATCCAGACCAGCCTGCGCATCCGCGCAGTCTGGTCAGGATCCATCCTGTTCGCTAACAATTTTTCCAATTCCATGCAATAGGCTGTAAAAGCAAACAGCATGGATCCTGATCAGACTGCGCAGATGCGCAGGCTGGTCTGGATCCATGCTGGTCGCAAACCCACTATGTTGGTTTTCCCATGGCACAGCTCATATATTCATGCATAACCCATATATATATATCTATGGTACAATCAGTAGGTTTATTGTGCTGTGGTTATTCTACTGCTGAAAAAAATTGAATAATTGATACAGATAATGTTCATATAACACCAGTCTGGTGCTGTATCAATACAGCCATCGCCAATATCCTAAGTAAAGGGTTGAAAGTTTTATACATGTATACATGTAAGCACCTTCTTTAAATTTAATTAAAAGTTCTTAAACAATTACCTTTTGATATATAATTTTTTATTTTTAGCTCACCTGTCTCATAGTGATAAGGTGAGCTTTTGTGATCACCCTTCGTCTGTCATTTGTACGTGCGTGCGTCCGTCCGTCCGTCCGTCCATCAACAATTTCTTGTCTGCACGATAGTGGTTTCATTTATGATTTTATTTTAATCAAACTTGCACACAACTTCTATCACCATAAGATCTCAGTTCCTTTCTTGAACTGGCCAAATCCCATTGTGGGTACCAGAGTTATGGCCGCTGAAAGGGCCAAAATCAGCTATTTTGACCTTGTCTGCACAATAACATTTTTATTTATGATTTGATTTTTACCAAACTGGCACACAACTTGTATCACCATAAGATCTTGGTTCCTTTCTTAAACTGTCCAGATTCCAGTATGGGTTCCAGTGTTATGGCCCCTGAATGGACCAGAATTAGCTATTTTGCCCTTGTCTGCACAATAGCAGCTTCATTTATGATTTGATTTTAACCAAACTTGCACACAACTTGTATCACCACAAGATCTTGGTTCCTTTCTTAAACTGGCCAGGTTCCATCATGGATTCCAGAGTTATGGCCCCTTAAATGTCCAAAATTGGCTATTTTGGCTTTTGCAGCCATATAGAGACTTCATTTATGGTTTTATTTGATACAAACTTCCAAAATATCTTCAACAACAATAAATCTTGGATTCCATGACAAATCAGATCCAATCGTGGTTTCCAGAGATATTTTATATCTGATTACCTCCCTGATTGTAATCAAAATGGATTTATATCAGTAAGTACCAACAGGACTTATTTGGAATTTCATTATTGTCATTAGTTGGACCGAGCCAATCAGGGTAGATAACTATGGACTGATTTTATGTCAAATTACCTCCCTTTATTTCAAATTAAAATGGGTATATCTCCGTAACTAATGAAGATACTGATCTGAAATTTCATTTATGTCAACAGATTTATTTGGCAGATCCTTCTTTTGTTAACTTACAATAATTTTCTTTTGAATTACTTCCCTTTTACGTTACTATAAATAGTCTATTTTTAGTAACTTTTTTATTATTGGCCGTAGGGAAAAACCGAGACCACTTTTCTGTGGTACAACATGGATGGTACCTCCAATTTTTAGGTGTATTTTGACATATCTGTACCTTGTAAGAATTTTGTTTTTCTTTTTGGTTAAATTTCTTTCCTTTGTTGTTCCTGTCCTTTGGACTTAGATATTTTTTCTGAGGACCTTCTTGTCCTCAAGTGCAATGATAACAGGTGAGCGATATAGGGCCATCATGGCCCTCTTGTATGTATATTGACACATTTTGTTCAAAGACTCAGCAAATAAGTAATTACTGGTAGTTAAAACGTCTGTTACAGTTAGCTTAACAAATCTTGTGACACAACAAAAATGTTATAATAATAATATCTTTACAATGAGTGCAGATATAGTTTTGAACTTTGGCATACATTTAGAAAATTATGTTAATTACAGTCGGGTTGAAATGTTTTTAAAATCACAAATTGGAATGATATAATTGTGATCATTTTACATTCTCCGCCCATTTTTAGCTTGACTATTCAAAGAATAGTAAAGCTATTCTTAACTCACCCTGGGGTTGGCGTCGGCGTCACACCATGGTTAAAGTTTTGCATGCAAGTGCATATGTTAAAGGCATATAGCTTTGAAACTTACTCTTTCTTTTTCTAGGTCACTAAACCTCACTAGGTCAAGTCCCATAACTCTGACATGTATTTAAGGCAGAATCTGACAAGCAAATACCAATATTTAAGGCAGAATCTGATGAGCCAGACAGAATCTGACAAGCAATCACCAATATTTTAGGCAGAATCTAAAAACCAAAACTTTATTTGAAATGTAGTCTGACTAGCAAACACCTGTCTTTCAGATATAATCTGACTAGCAACTAACACCTATGTTTAAGATATAGCCTGGCTAGCAAACAACTGTATTTGAAAACTATATAAAAACACACCAAAGTGTATTTGAAATATTCTAAGTCTGACCTAGCAAACACCTACATACAAGGCAGGAGTCTGCCTAGCAATCACCTATATATATAAGAGACAGAGTCTGACTAGCAAAATGTAACACCTATATTTAAGGAAAAATCTCATTAGCAAACATCTAGGGCATTATTTCTTTTATTTCTAGATAGACAAATCTCTTTTGAATAATTAACTTCTCCAGGGCAACAGCATCAGTACATTCCCAATGGTAGGGTGAGTGTTTAATTTATGTAAATGTAAACACTTTGTCTGAAAGCTATTAAAGGTTGCAAGTCCTCCTGGGTAAATGAAAATATTAAAGCATGAAAGCAAAATATGAGCCGCGCCATGGGAAAACCAACATAGTGGCTTTGCGACCAGCATGGATCCAGACCAGCCTGCGCATCTGCGCAGTCTGGTCAGGATCCATGCTATTTGCTTTCAAAGCCTATTGGAATTAGAGAAACTGTTAGCGAACAGCATGGATCCTGACAGGACTGCGCGGATGCGCAGGCTGGTCTGGATCCATGCTGGTCGCAAAGCCACTATGTTGGTTTTCCCATGGCCCAGCTCATATGTCGATTTACCAATAATTATATAAAACAGGCTTTCACCTGTGTTTCATGAACTATTGGCATCTGATTTGTTACTGCTATTATATTGCCACTGGATCAGTGTCATTTCTATAAGCATCTGTTGTGTATGATTTATAGTGTAATTTTGATATCAGTTTTGTTAGTAGTAGAAGTGGAGTCTTAGAGAACTAATTGGTACATAAAAACCATGAGGTTTTTCACTTATTTGTAATGTATATACTTGTAAATAAAAAGGGAAATGCCACATTTCTTGGATTGAGTAGGAAGGGATGCAGTGCTGTTCAGAATTGATGTATTAATCGTTGAGTATAACATCATGTGTTTGCATGTCAACTCTTTTGGAAATATGGAAGTACAAGAGGTATACATTATTTTATAGGGGTTCATTATTTTATTTAAGGTAACCGGGACCTATTGATGAATGGCAATTTCCAAGTGCACAGAAATTACCGATTGTCATTACAGGTCCGCTACCTTAACAAGAACAGTTGGAATGAGTACAAGTAGGGTAGTGGAATGAAAATAGTTCCATCTTTCGTTTTAAGAATAACCACAGGAAAAATAACACTTCAGTAGTATGCTGGTACCTGTGTGATGAGCAGGGTAGTGGTATCATTAATGTTGTAAGGAGAAATAAGGAAAGAAACTACATCACGCGAAAGATAATGTCTGAAAGATGTCATCTGCAACAAGATACAGTATAATTTTCATGACAATTATCATTTAAGGATACTTTAACTGGAATTTTTTTTATTTTATTAATTTTGTCTTGTTCTTATCTTTTCAGACTTGAGTGTTAAAAGTCATAGCCATCACTCGACTACAATGGAAGAGGAGCTGACATGTCCAGTATGTCTAGAACTGTATGCTGACCCCCTCCTCCTGCCTTGCTCTCACAGCATCTGTAAAAAATGCCTACAGGATATTGTTGACAACAGATACAAGTCTGGAAAAGATGGTAGTACATTGATAAATTATACTTGTATCAGTTAGAGTAGGGCTTATAGCGAATTGCTTCTCCTCAGTTGAAAAATATTACAGATAGAAGTTAACAGTTATAATGACACTGCAGGTAAACCATGATACAATAAACAGAAAGCGTAGGGGCCACTCAAATAATGAGGTTATTCTCGTGAATCCCTACTCTTTCTATTAGTTAGTCTTCATTTAAAGCAACTCATCTACAAAGTTTAACCCTTAGCCTGCTGCAGGCGAATTTAACAGCCTATGCAAACAGCTTGGAACCAGATCAGACGCCGATTAAATCGGCGTCTGATCAGGTTCCAAGCTGTTTGCTACTCTGACAATATTTCTTCCAATTTTGGAGCAAATTGAATGAACTTTACAATTTTAGCAGACGACATTTCCAGCAGACGACAATTTATCTAGCATGCTAAAGGTTAAGCGAAACATTTTTTCTCTTAAAAATCCATATAATGTGGATCAGCAGTATAAACTTATTGGCATAATACTTGTGCAAGGTATCCTAATAAATAACCAAATATATTGTGCAGTTTTAGGGAGTAAACTGTCACAAAACTTTTGGAATAATGGAAAATACCAACACCCTTGTCTTTTTAACAATATTAACATTTGTCATATGCATTTTATGCCAAACTTGTTGAAAAAGAACTTGTTGTAAAATTTAATCCCAACTATGGGAGAGTAGGTTTAAAAAATCTTACTTTGGGCCTGGTTAGATTGGAGTATTTTAATTCTTGCCAACCTAGCAGGAATAGACAAGATTATTTGCATAGGTGATCAATCTTATATTTCCTCTAGGGAAAAGGCAAGCCACATGTGCGCATATTGACTTCATTTGATGCCATATTATGACAGTTTATAACATCTTGAAACTATTGCAATTATATCAACAGTAAGCAAGAAAAATGTTCTAACGTGACTGCCCGAGTAAGACAGGTGTTTTCCAACCCTCGGGACTGTGGGGGGGAAAAGACTCGGTTTTCCACTCATTGCTGGCCCTTGGGTTTGGGAAAACCCTGTCTTACACGTGCAGTCACATAAGATCCTGATAATGTCAAGGTGTGTGTTAAATGAGCTTAAGGTAATGGACACATAATGAATATTGGCAGTTTCATGCAATTGCAATTTTGCGGTAACGAAGATCAGTATTCTCAGTCTGGTTGATCAATTGAGCTACATTAGCAGTCGATAAATGCCTTAGCAGCATTTGGAGAATACCTACCTTATGTAAGATAAATTGCCGATATTCATTATGGGTCCATTACCTTAAATTCAAAAAATGGAACCAACATTTATTCAAAAATACAGGCTGGTGCATGGTAAATAATCAAGCTTGGCCATTTTGTATGTTTTAAATTGTACAGATTATCACATAGTTATAGGCTACATAATTATGTGCACATGTTCTGCAGCGGAAAGGAGCACAATATTATTCCGCTGAAAAGCGAGTACATATTTCTTGATGCAAAGATAATATCCTTTTAATTACATATATATCTACACGTATAAATGTATTATAATATATATAAATATTATAAATTTGTTCAATAGCCTGAATAAAATTGACAATACTGAACTAAATAAAAGAATTAATGCAACGATACAAATTTAATTACGTCATGCACCCGATATGAAATTCAGTATATAGAAAAATATTGACGTTTCCCGTTCTATTGTAACTTAAAGGGGAATAGAAATGCGTATGTAATAGTGATAGATTCTTATTGATTATCCTGTGATACATTATTTCATATAAATTGAAATTTCGCTGCCAAGGTGACTTTTTGTGACGCAAGTTATGATGTACATCTCTGTCATTCACATGCGCCTTTAACAGTTAAAATCTAATTGTTTAGATAGGATTAATACAATATTGTTAAAATAGCAAATATTTTCAGTGTACAAACTTTAATGTAGTATTGATATAATTTCACAGTTGTAAATATTTGAACTGTCTGATGTTTAAGGTTAATACAAACAAACAATACAGATAGTTGGTCAGACAATTACAACTTCCGATATTTGTTCAAGGACACACGTACACCATGATTGTTAAATCTATAAGAAAATGTGCAAGAACATAAAGTCTAAAAATTGAAGCAAAAATTGAAATTGCATCCATGGCAGTCTGCCTGTTCAGTCCCATGTCATCTAAGTGTCCACATTTATACAGATTGTTTTATCATTTGATTCACTAAACATGTAACATTGTGCTTCATGAAAGCCTAACTGATTATGCAAAATGCAGATGTGAGTTATTACTCTTCAAATATGAAAAAATTCTCTTCAAATATAAAAAAATTGCAGGAATTTTTATTGTGACACTTTCTTGAGTTGGTTTTATTTAATGACTCTGTAATTAAGGAAAATTTCAAAACTACCTGTTTACAAAGTTTTACATTATTACATGAAATGCTTGCTCTCATGTACATCTAGGTCTCCTTGGCTGAGTGGTTAAGGTCACTGACTATGAATAATGTGCCCCTAACTGATGCAGGTTTGAACCTTCATTTGGAGTGTAGAATTCTTTGTGTGAGGAAAGCATTATGCTAGCTTGCTTGTGGAAGGTGGTGGTTCTACCCAGGTTCCCACCCATGCCTGGAAGAAAGCTCGGAGGGGCACCTGGGCTCTTCCCCTGCCATCAGAAGCTGGAAAAGTCACCATATGACCTAAATTATGTCGATTAAGGTCTAAAATGAACCAAAATAAAACCCTGCTGACTGACAGCTGTGTAAGGGTTGAAAAATTTCAAAGCTATTCATATGTTCCTTGTAAATTGTAAGAAATGTCTTATTGTGTCTTTTTTCAGGGCTAGACTGTCCATCATGTCGGAAATCTCATCCAGTCAGCAGAACTAAAGTTGGAAAACTTCCTCGAAATTTAGCGCTTGAAAATATTGTGTTTCGATATCAGGAGATACAGAGTCAGAATATGACAAGGTCGCGTAAAAGTCTCGACCTCACGTTAGATTTTCCATCACCTAGCTCACCTAGTCAGTGTGCAAGCCCTCTTTCACCTGAGGTTGAAAACATTGTTTTCAGTGAAGATGTATTAGAAATGTGTGGCCTTTGTGAGGAAAACTCAGGTAAAAAAGCGTCATGGTACTGTGAACAGTGCTGCGTTGCATATTGTCAATCATGCCTAGACAATTTTCATCCAAAACGTGGACCTCTAGCGCATCACAAACTGAGAAAACCGGTTAAAGACAGTTCTTCGGGAAAACAGGCATTTTGTTGTGATCACGAGGCGGAGGTTGCAGCAATTTTCTGTGATAAGTGCCAACTTTTGGTTTGTCATTTGTGTGTATGTGAGGGCGTGGGAAAACATTCACAACACAAAATCCTATCACTGGATACAGCATTAGTTCAAACCAAGGTAGGTTATGTGTATGACTGTAAGCACATGATAAAAAAATAAATACTGACAAACATAAAAATTAATGATCTTTTGAATATCATTAAATTCATATTTGGATTTTAGGTACATTAACTTGTCCAAGCATATGAATTTTGTTACCTATAACTTTTTGATGTACTTATATATAGTAATAGATGGTTATCAGATGTGAAGACCACCCTATAATTTTTTTTCTCAATTTCTGAACCCCATGCTTTTACAGCAGGAATTGTTAATATGCCTGCTAAATTTCTTTAATGGACTGGTCCATCATTCAATTTGGGCAGTACCATTTATCATTTGAAGGGGTGTTTACTGAAAACTTACTGACTGAATAGCGAACAGTGCAGACCATGATCACACTGCACGGATGTGCAGGCTGATCTTGGTCTGCACTGGTCGCAAAGGCGACAGCGCCAAGGTAAACACCTTCCTAATTATGACTTAAAACTTTTCTCAGTTAAAAACCTCTTGATTATTTTATTAAAATGTATATGTATTCTCAGTTATAAAAAAACCTCTGTGATTATTTTAATTAAAAGGGGTTCCCATGTCCAATAGGTTAAGGATGCTGACTTTGAATCAATTGCCCGTCACTGATGTCGGTTTGAGCCTCACTCAGGGTGTTGAATTCTTCATGTGAGGAAACCATCGACCTGGCTTGTGCAAGATTGAGAGTTCTACCAAGGTGGCTGCCCATGCCTGGAACAATACCTGATGCGGCACCTGGGGTCTTCCCCCACCATCAAATGCCTCATTGAAATGAACATCTTAAGATCCTAAAAATGATACTTAAACATAAACAAGCATAGTCACAATTTTATAATCAACTGAATACTTTCCAGATATTTTTCTATCAAAAAAAGCTTTTAGTTAATGGAATATCTGAGTTTATGCTCTGAAATAAGCTAAGTTGAAACATCCAGCTACAATCAGAGAGCCATTTGGGGTAAATCAGAATAACACATACTTCCATTAATTTCTAATTTTCTTATAATATAGTTGTTAGGAATGTATCTGGCCATCAGATAAAAATGCTTTTCACACACTTGTGTTAAAAGGGAGTAAGTAAGTAATGACTCTGAAAGTTAACATTTTGCACACAGAACCAGTAAGACCTGTAATCATATATTTCAAATTTTGGTTATTACTGAGAAAATTGCAAAAACAAATTTGAGATTAATATTGAAAGAGAGCAGTTTGACAGACCATATAAATTATTGTGAAAGTATGGTTATTAAGTTGATATTATATGTTTGTTACATGTACATGTCAATTGATTATAGGAGACAGTATCACATACCAAGGAGAGGCTGGAAAACATGGTGGCCACTCTGTCAGACCAAAGTGCTAAAATGGCAGAAATCTCCGAGGATATTGAGGTATTATTAAACTTCTATATTATTTTCTGTATTGGTGAAAGGTTCTTAATACACTTTGTTACATGATTCCATATATAAATCGACAGTCAGTAGTTCGCGCTATTGACCTGTCAAATAAATTTGCAGGGGTAAAGTTAAAATTAAAGAAATGTAACTCTGAATTTTATTTTTGATGTCATGTATTAAAACACTGAATGACTTACTAGTTACAGTCAGAGCTATTTACCATTTGTCCTTTGGACTGCAAGGGGATTAGTTTTGACTATTGAATGGCAAAATTTTTAGTAAGTGTAAAATGTACACTGAAAAATAGGTATATACAGAAGAGGTAGCAGAATTCAGGCGACACAATTTGAGATAAACATGAAATTGTATCTCGCGAGTAATGTAGAGTTTTGGTAAATTGTAAATTATAAATTACTGACATAGTTTGTCAATCTTCTATAAGTAAAGGACTTCACTGACTTGGGTTCTGAAAGAAAAAATGTAAATGTACACTTGTAAAATCTTTCTAGGGTGTAGGGATTTTAAATGTTATCTGGATGTTAATTTCTGTTTCTGTATCAAAGGACTCCTGTACCACTGTGTCTCCCAGAAATGAACTACTAATCTAGGCCTCATCATACACTTAACTTTTGTGATTTCAAATAAATATCCCGTAGTAAAAATATCCCATTAAGTGTATCTCCACAATCCATGTAAGATAGCCATTTTGTTCAGAACCACAAAATTTCATCACACGTAAATAAAACGATTTCAAAATACATTTATATATTCTTTTACCTATTGTTTCAGAGTATACATGCACAAGCTAGTCAAAAAATTGATCTGCAATATCAGAGACTGATAGATGACATCACATCCAGTCTACGTCAACATCGTCATGCCACACTTCACCGTTTGTCTGAGAGCAAGTCAAAAATACTAGCTAAACTAAGAACACAGATTGAGGAAAATAGGTGAGAATATATTCTTTAAACTGATACACTTGATTAATATTCAAGTAATACAAACTAGGTAATAAATTTCAGAAGTTGTAAACTGAACAGACTGATTTTTTTTTAACTTTTAGGGAAAGGGGTTAGTATCTCTACCTTAAAATTTTATGCGAAATCATGACATATTATTCATTCATTGAATATCTGCTAGCGTAAAGGGTTAATTGTATCTCTGAAGAGGAAAATCTTGATATTCTAGAGGGGCTGTAGGCTATATTCCAAGATATTTCACATTAAGAATCAGTGTAATGTCTTGAAAAAGGTTTTATGTGTCAGTAAAACAAATTAAATACTATACTAATTGTTCATCCCACCATCATATATATTATACTTCAATAAGTATGCCATGGGCCAAAACATATGTTAATACTGAATACTTGGTTTTACAGACAACAGTTGAAGACTATGGAAAACCTGATGGAGTCCTGTAAGAAGCTCCTGGATGAGGATCATACCAAGGGTTTACTAATGAGAGCCTCAGATGTGGCACCACTGGTACAGAAACAAGAGGCAGTGTCAGACAGGTATTTAGCTAGTACTGGATTTGGCTAAATGAAATTAATAAAACTTAAGGGAGTTTTCTCTTCTTCTTCATAACTTCTGACAAAAACTTGAAACTTAGACCTCGACAGATTTAAAAAAGTGGTTTATTGTCGTCTTTACCTAGAACCTGTTGAAAGTAGTGACTGTAATTATGTTATTTGACAGTTGCCAAAATGTTAAGTGACAAGCACATATTTAAGAATTTTCCAGCTTTGTAGGTATGGGTTATAATCACAAAGTCATGAAAACACTGAATTATTTACTTATTGTAAAGAAATTTTCTATAATTAGGCTAGCTACGGTACATAGGAGGGCTGCTCTGTTTAAGCCAATTAAGAATTAAAGACATCATTTTATGATTGGTTTAGAGTTTATTCATTATATTGTTGAGAATAATCTATTTAGCATTTAGTCTGTGATTTTTAGCCCACCATCATCAGATGGTGGGCTATTCAAATCACTCTGCGTCCGTGGTCCGTCGTCCTTCCGTCCGTCCGTCCGTCATTCCGTCCGTCCGTCCTTCCGTTAACAATTTCTCGTTATCGCATCTCCTCAGAAACTACCAAGGGGATTTTGACCAAACTTTGTCAGAATGATGTATTGGTACCCTAGTTGTGTCCCGCTGAAAATCAGACTGGTTCAACAATTTTTGAATGAGTTATAGCCCTTTGTTTATTTCTATAATTTACATAGATTATATAGGGAAAAACTTTGAAAATCTTCTTGTCCAAAAACCCAAGACCCAGGCTTTGATTTTTGGGTAGAACATCATCTAGGGGTCCTCTCCCAAGATGATTCAAAGTTTTCCCCCGGTCTAATAGGCCCCCCCGGGGGGCACTGGTTTATTGGACTTATATGGGAAAAAAAACTTTGAAAACCCTTGTTAAAAACCCGGGACCTAGGCTTTGTATTTTTTAGGGACTCATTTAGTGATTTTCCTAAGATTTTTAAAATTACCCCCTGGTCAAATAGGGCCCGCCCCGGGGGGTCACAGGGTTTACATAACTTATATAGGGAAAATTTAAAAATTTCTTGCCCAAAACCCACAAAGACTAGGCTTTGGGATTTGAATGTAGCATCATCTAGTGGTTCCCAAACCCAATTTGTTTAAAATTACCCCCTAGGTCAATATGGCCCCGCCCTGGGGGTCACATTGGGTTTATATAGACTTTTAAAGGGAAAAGCTTTTTTAAAATCTTTTTGTCAATAACCTACAAAATCGATTTGACCCCATTATGGGGTTTTTAGTGGCAAAATGAACCTTGCAAAATTTACCTTTATTTTGACCTAGTGACCTACTTCACTTCTGTAGCACAGCCTTCAATTTGGACCAATCATATTTTGTGCACTGAAAAACCTTGACCCTTTACATTGACCATGCCTCTTCCCATTTTTGAAGGGAAGGCCCAAATTTGACCCCATGCATATTTTCGTGTTCTGAATGAAATTTTACCTTTTATTTTTGACCTAGTGAACACTTTCCCCATTTCTCAGCTACAGCCGTCAAATTTGGGCCTTAGGCATAGTTTTGTGTACCCAAAAAACCCTTGCCTTTACATTGACCTAGTACCTACTTTTACATTTTTGAAGGTACAGGCTTCAAAATTGGACCACATGCATAGTTTTTTGGTTTTTAGAAATAAAAAATTTTACCTTTATTTGACCTATTCCTACTTTCACATTTTTCCGGGCTACAGCCTTCAAATTTTGACAACTTGCTAGTTTTGTGTCCGAAAAGAACTTTGCCCTTAAAATTACCAGTGACCTACTTTCACATTTCTGTACTACGGTTTCAAAATTTTGACCACACGGGGTTTGTACCGGAACAAAAATTTGACCTTTACATTGCCTAGTGCCTACTTTCACATTTTTTTAAGTTACAGGGTTTTAAAATTTGGGCTACATGCAAAAAATTTGTTCTGAAGTGTAATTTTACCTTTTTGGCCTAGTGACCAACTTTCACATTTCCAAGTACGCCTCAAATTTGGACCCCCTTGCATAGTTTTGTGTCCGAAAAAACCTTTGACCTTAAATTGCCATGACCTACTTCAAATTTCCAAAAACAGCCTGCAACTTGGCCAGCATATTTTGGGACCAAGAATTTGTCCTTGAAATTGATCTAGTGCCACTTTTACATTTCCAAGCTACACTTTCGAATTTGGGCCACAGCACAGTGTTGGGGAGGGAAAAGAAAATTTACCTTAACTATTTATTAAGACTTTAAATTTGGGGAAAACCCAAAAAAGGCACATTTGGGGGGCCCAAGACACTCGTATCTCTTTTCTTTTTTTAAATTCAATTCCTGGGTTCATACATTTGCTTATTCCTAGGGTTCAAACAATAAACAGGTTTTCCAGGAGTTATGTCAACAAAGTTGCCAACAGGACATAAGAAGCGGGGGGTTGGGGGAGTTTAAAACTTCCTCCCTGTCCTTCTTAAATATGCAGGGATGGAAATAGTGTTTGTTTCTAGGTATTTGACTGGCCATGAAAAACCAACATAGTGGGTTTGCGACCCGCTACCAGACCAGCCTCCTCCCGCATCTGGTCAGGATCCTGCTGTTCGCTTTTTAAAACCTACTCAATTAGAGAAACCATTTGGGAAAACAGGATCCTGACCAGACCCGCCAGATCCAGGGTGGGCTGGATCCATGCTGGTCGCAAACCCATTACGTTGGTTTTCTCATGGCACGGCTCATTTATTATACATGTTTATTAACACTACCTCAAAACAAAGGACACAGATGTAAAACTTGTATCAAAAGCTTGATTTATTCTTTCTGTTAACCCTTTTCATGATAGACACGATTGATTCTTTCTTTGCGATCAGTATAGAATGATCAGAATGCATGGAAGATCTGTACTGTTTGCCATTCAGTCCGTACCTTTTTAGTAAGCACCCCTTCTAAGAGTTAACGGTACTGTCCAAATTGAAAAATGGACAGGTTCATTATAGAAATTTAGCATGTTAAGGGTTAAAACATATATGCAGTTTTTTTACCTGTTTTGTATGACCACCTGTAAACAAAGACCAGTTCATTTTCCATTTTGCAAGCATGGGCTTCAAGGATACAGTTAATTATAATTAAGATTAATAGATATTTTTCGTTATAATCAGATGTGTTACTCTTATTCTTAAAACTCAGTTGTATTGATTGGCACAAAATATTTCTATGAAATGAATTTGGTATCTTTCTTAAAATAAATACTGACAGAATGTTTCCACGGCAACAGTTATTCAACTCAACTATTCAGAATTGTATGAATCTTGAGAAAAAGAAAACTTAAACATCTGATTTGAGCCACACCATGAGAAAACCAACATAGTGGCTTTGCGACCAGCATGGATCCAGACCAGCCTGCGCATCCGCGGAGTCTGGTCAGGATCCATGCTGTTCGTTAACAGTTTCTCTAATTGCAATAGGCTTTGAAAGCAAACAGTATGGATACTGACCAGACTGCGCAGATGCACAGGCTGGTCTGGATCCATGCTGGTCGCAAAGCCACTATGTTGGTTTTCTCATGGCACGCCTCGGCATATTCAGTTTTACATACTGAACAAGATACAGTGTCATTGTCACATATAATTTCATGAGTTGTCAAAGCTGTTATTTGTGGGGGTTTCAGGGATTTCCTAATGCCATTTTCTGTGTATTTTGTCTTTGAAATTTCCAGTTTTCACCTCTCTTTAATATAATTGTTTTTGACAAAACCACAAAATGAAATGGCCACATAGTTTAATGATTTTGCAGTGTTTCACTATTGTTGTGTCATTAAGATCAATTATTATGATTTTGTAATTTAGATTGTAGTATTAACCCGTATCATGGTGGACACGATTGAATCTGCCTTTGCGACCAGTGTAGGTCTTGATCAGCCTGCACATCTGTGCAGTCTGATCAAGATCTGCACTGTTCGCTATTCAGTCAGTATCTTTTTAGTAAGCACCCCTTTTAACAGCTAATGGTACTGTCCAAATTGAAAGACAGACAAGTTCATTTTAGAAATTTAGCAGGGTAAGGGTTAATGAATTATTAATCCTGAAATGATATTTCATTACAGCTGACGAGGCTGAACAGTGTCAGAGCATTATTCCAGTGATAAAATCACCTGCCTCACCGGGAAAAGATGCTCCAAGGGTCGGCAACAAGTGCTTAACTACATGGGGCTTCAACTCTTCAAGTTTTACAGCTGAACCGCTTAGCTTTAATGCCATGTGGTCAGTGACAGTGGAAAAGAATGCAAGTCAGATGGGAGATTTGAAAAATGGATATATATTTGGAGTTGGAATCTCTTTCGATAAACTAAGCTTAAAGGATCAAGTTGGATTGAACAGTTTATCCCATGGTATAGTTTGCACTGGTGGGAATCTTGTGTATTCACACAATGGTAAAATAGAACAACTAATGCCATTGGATGGTTTACCTCTATCTGTGACAATCTACTGCACAATAGACCAATCAGAGGGAATTTTACTTGCATATACAATCACAGATGCATCATGGGGTGACACACTACATGGGAAGAAAATTCTAGTTGACCAGTTTTCTAGGAAAGAAGTATTTCCTGTTTTTACTGTCAGCCAAAGGGTGAAGATGCAATTTCCAACTTATGTTTAAGTGCAATGTCTTGTTTTTTTTCACTGATAGTCAAAAATGTTCTTGCTAAGTCATGAGATTATAACTGTTCTTGTTTTCCTGTTAGAATCGGTGTCTTACCTCGTTAATTATTAAGTGTTTATGGGGTGAAATACCTAAGAATGTTTCGAATATGGCATCAAAAAAATGGGGACATTCTCCGCCAATTTTGGATAACTCATTTTAATTCACCGCAACAGTCTATGTCAGTTTTGAATGAATATGGTTTATCTACATGTAAAGGGAGACAACTTATTTAAACTGTAAGGCAAGAAATAAACACAGAAATGAGGGAGTCAGTGCTTCATGTTTTTCACAGTAATTATTATGTTAGTTATTATTATTTATGTACTAGTTAGGGCAATACAGAGTCTGAAATTAGCTGTGACAACATTTAGATATCATTTTACCACAGATTTTTTTCCAGAAATAATTTTTTTAGTTTCCATTGTCTGAAATGTGGTTAACAAATTATTTTCAGATGAACTATCATGGCTTTTAATTCGAAAATTAGCCTTTTTACTTCTATTTAAATGGTCATATATTGATAATAAACACATTAATTATCTTTCTGCTGTTTAAATATCTCTGCAGAGAACCAAGGAAGTTCCGTTAATCTTACAATTTATATTAATTTTCTGATTTTCAAAAAAAGGTACAAAAAGGTGTAACATAGAGTCGTGCTTGTTGGACTTGTATTTTGAATTGAAAATGGCATTTCTTTAAGATAAAAAGTTTAGGGATTTTTTTGTCAGTTTGAGAAATATCTATTGAAAAAAAGTTTGTATCTGCCATTTACGAACTTGTAAAATGGTATATTATATGCTGTTAGATACAAAAATTATATGGTAAAAAACAAGGTGATAAGTAGCAGATATGACCTTTCATTATTATAAATGGTTGTGCAAAAGACATATGAGCCGTGCCATGAGAAAACCAACATAGTGGCTTTGCGACCAGCATGGATCCAGATCAGCCTGCGCGTTCGCGCAGTCTGGTCAGGATCCATGCTGTTCGCTAACAGTTTCTCTAATTGCAATAGGCTTTGAAAGCGAACAGCATGGATCCTGACCAGTCTGCGTGGACGCAAACCACTATGTTGGTTTTCTCATGACATGGCTCATATTTCAAAGTTCCTTAATAACTTCAGCTCAATAAATATATCGATGCCTTAGAAATATAAGGCTGTAAGTGCTATATAATTTCTTCAGACTTACAGCCTTACATTTCAAAACAGTCTATATGATAGTTGGTACATTTAGTATTTAAAAGCATTAGGTATGAGGTTTCAAAATGGAGAGGAACATTTAAGTGAGAAATTTGTAAAACAAAATTAGCAGGGTTTTTTTCTTCAGTTTTCTACAGTTTTTCACTTGCACTCTACTATTTCTGGGAGGTCAGCATGCATATGCTATAATTGGTTTAGTAAGACTATTACATTTAAAGAAACTATCACTCCAGATCAAGACAAAAACTTTTCTTATTCTACATAGTTCCACAGATTTAGATATGTTATTGAGTTTGTGTAACATATTCGTGTAACATACTGTAAAATCATTTAATTTCATGGGCATGAAATTTCGTGGTTTTGTTCAAAATGGCAATTTCCTGGGGATATGAATTCGTGGCTTTCAACTTTTGAACATAAAAAGAATGGGAATTTTATTTGTTCGTTGGGATTAAATTTTGTGGATTGACTCAACCACGAAATCCACGAAAATTAGTCCCCCACGAATATTAATGATTTCGCAGTAATGAAATTGGTATAGTAATATAATTAAAACAGACAATCTGCTACATGATTGTACTAGTAATGGTATTAGAAACAGGTTCCGTGGAATTTACATGTTAATCTCTTTTACTGTATAACATTATGTCACATGATATCTAAGATGGCATTCTGCCTTGACTGTTTTTGAACTGCCAAATTCTTGTTTCTGTCAGATACTGTAAAGTGGGGAATTTTTGCACTGATTTTTTTAACTATATTCTGTAACCATTTGTAATCACCAATAGGTAAAAACTTGCAGAAGTTATTCTTGTTATAAAATGCCCTATATTGTCACTAGTTGGTCATATAGTGTGATTACTATACAACACAAATCAGTAAAAGTATATATCATAACAAACTTTTATCCTTGCAGATATATCTGGTTTACAGTATTCATTTGTGCTATATTTATACTTGTTCTTTTTTCATTTGGCCTGTATGCATTTTTGTGAATAAATATGTACAAAGTTGAAGACACATTTTCTTTATGATTTATAAGACAGAATCAAGTCCTATATTTATACAAGCTCCTAAATTACATTTCCTTTATGCGAGTACTAAGGAGTTGTTTTCCTTTTTAGCTCGACTATACGAAGTATGGAGAGCTATCCTACACGACTCATCGTCAGAGTCATTCCGCGTCCGCATTTTGGTTAAAGTTTGATGCACTTTCCGTCTTTCTTTTTATCTTTGTTATTACTTGATGGATTTCATTCAATCTTAAAATAGTTGTTCTTCATCATCACCCACATCATATGGCATAAGGGTCATAACTCTGGCACCATTTTTAGCTCATCTGATTTTTTGAAAAAAAATGATGAGTTATTGTCATCACTTGAGCGGTTGTCGGCGTCGGCGTCGGCGTTGCCTGGTTAAGTTTTATGTTTAGGTCAGCTTTTCTCCTAAACTATCAAAGCTATTGCTTTGAAACTTGGAATACTTGTTCACCATCATAAGCTGACCCTGTATAGCAAGAAACATAACTCCATCTTGCTTTTTGCAAGATTTATGGCCCCTTTTGTACTTAGAAAATATCAGATTTCTTGGTTAAGTTTTATGTTTAGGTCAACTTTTCTCCTAAACTATCAAAGCTATTGCTTTGAAACTTGGAATACTTGTTCACCATCATAAGCTGACCCTGTACATCAAGAAACATAACTCCATCTTGCTTTTTGCAAGATTTATTGCCCCTTTTGGACTTAGAAAATCAGTTTTTTTTGGTTAAGTTTTATGTTTAGGTCAGCTTTTATCCTAAACTATCAAAGCTATTGCTTTGAAACTTGCAACACTTGTTCACCATCATAAGTTGACCCTGTACAGCAAGAAACATAACTCTGTCCTGCTTTTTGCAAGATTTATGGCCCCTTTTGGACTTAGAAAATATCAGATTTCTTGGTTAAGTTTTATGTTTAGGTCAACTTTTTCTCTTAAACTATCAAAGCTATTGCTTTGAAACTTGCAACACTTGTTCACCATCATAAGCTGACCCTGTACAGCAAGCAACATAACTCCATCCTGCTTTTTGCAATAATTATTGCCCCTTTTGGACTTAGAAAATCATTTTCTTGGTTGAGTATTATGTTTAAGTCAACTTTTCTCATAAACTATCAAAGCAATTGCTTTAAAACTTGCAACAGTTTTTCACCATCATAAGTGGACACTGTACATCAAGAAACATAACTCTATCCTGCTTTTTGCAAGAATGATGGCCCTTTTTAGACTTAGAAAATCATGGGTAGGACAATATTTCTATTACACTAAAAAAAATCAGATGAGCGTCAGCACCCGCAAGGCGGTGCTCTTGTTAGCTCATCTGATTTTTTGAAAAAAAATGATGAGTTATTGTCATCACTTGAGCGGTTATCGGCGTCGGCGTCGGCGTTGCCTGGTTAAGTTTTATGTTTAGGTCAGCTTTTCTCCTAAACTATCAAAGCTATTGCTTTGAAACTTGGAATACTTGTTCACCATCATAAGCTGACCCTGTATAGCAAGAAACATCACTCCATCTTGCTTTTTGCAAGATTTATGGCCCCTTTTGTACTTAGAAAATATCAGATTTCTTGGTTAAGTTTTATGTTTAGGTCAACTTTTCTCCTAAACTATCAAAGCTATTGCTTTGAAACTTGGAATACTTGTTCACCATCATAAGCAGACCCTGTACATCAAGAAACATAACTCCATCTTGCTTTTTGCAAGATTTATTGCCCCTTTTGGACTTAGAAAATCAGTTTTCTTGGTTAAGTTTTATGTTTAGGTCAGCTTTTATCCTAAACTATCAAAGCTATTGCTTTAAAACTTGCAACACTTGTTCACCATCATAAGCTGACCCTGTACAGCAAGGAACATAACTCCATCCTGCTTTTTGCAAGATTTATGGCCCCTTTTGGACTTAGAAAATATCAGATTTCTTGGTTAAGTTTTATGTTTAGGTCAACTTTTTCTCTTAAACTATCAAAGCTATTGCTTTGAAACTTGCAACACTTGTTCACCATCATAAGCTGACCCTGTATAGCAAGCAACATAACTCCATCCTGCTTTTTGCAATAATTATTGCCCCTTTTGGACTTAGAAAATCATTTTCTTGGTTGAGTATTATGTTTAAGTTGACTTTTCTCATAAACTATCAAAGCTATTGCTTTAAAACTTGCAACAGTTTTTCACCATCATAAGTGGACACTGTACATCAAGAAACATAACTCTATCCTGCTTTTTGCAAGAATGATGGCCCATTTTATACTTAGAAAATCGTGGGTAGGACAATATTTCTATTACACAAAAAAAATCAGATGAGCGTCAGCACCCGCAAGGCGGTGCTCTTGTTTTATGAAGTAACCCCCTCACCAACCCACTCTTTTTACTTAGAATTTCAGGTTAAAGTTTTGATACACTTTCACTCTATCTCATTTATTCCTAAATTGATTTGATTCAAACTGAATTTAGTATTCTTACAATATGTAGGTTCCTGGCAAACTGGACAGAAAATGGGCCATATATCAATTGTCCACCTTTTTACTTTGAATTTCAGGTTAAAGTTTTGATGCACTTCCACTCTATCTCAGTTATCCCTAAATTGATTTGATTCAAACTTAAAATATTTGTTCAAAATCATTACTCACATCATATGACACAAGGGTCATAACTTTTGCACTAATATGTCATGAATTATCCCCCCTTTTTACTTAGAATTTCAGGTTAATGTTTTGATACACTTTCACTCTATCTCAGTTATTACTAAATGGATTTGATTCAAACTTGAAATAGTTGTTCTGCCTTATCACCCGCATCATATGACAAATGGTGCATAACTCTGGTGCTATTTTTTCATGAATTATGCCCCCTTTTACATAGAATTTAAGGTTAATTTTGATGCATTTTCACTATGTTATTACGAAATGCATTTGAACTTGAAGTAATTGTTCCACATCATCACCCACATCATATGACACAAACTGCATAGCTCTTGCACCAATATTTTATGAATTATGCCCTTTTTCAACATAGAATTATACTTATATAGTGTTATAATACACTTTGTCTTTACCTCTCTTATTACTTTATATTTTTGACACAGACTCGAGTAATTGTGCAATATCTTCATCCACTAGGCTATTGGAGTTATTAAACACTCAGTGACAGCTCCAGTTTTCTCAGATGTGCCCAGTTTTACTATCTAGCATGAAATAGTTGAGCGCGCTGTCTCCTGTGACAACTCTTGTTTAGTTTCTGATGAGTTTTCTTTTCTCTTATATTTATGAAGGCATATAGTGCTTGAATTGTTCCTCTGTCTTCCATTCTGCCGTTCCTCGCACTCTCTTATATACTGAACTTCCAGTTTCCATTCAGTTCAAATGAAACTTGATATACAAAATGATGTAGTGTACTATGCCTGTACCTCGAAGGTCAAGGACACACTTGAAGGTCTAAGGTTAATGGGGTCTATGATAACTGCCATAACTCTGCCATCCGTTTAGTGACTTTAACATTACTTAGTGCAAATTATTGTCTGAATAATACAATGTGTCATGTATAAAACCAAGACTATAAGCTGAAATGTCAAGGTCACTGTTAAAGGTCACAGTTACTTTCATTAGCTGGACTATTTGAAGAATAGGTAGAGCTAATGTAGCTCACCTTTTCATCTGCATCCACATCTTAATTTGGTTAAATTTCTGCAGTAGACTGGTACATGTATCTTGGTACTCACTAGCTGCAATGAATTAAAACTTAATTAAATCATTTATGGTGATTATGTAAAAACAGTGAACAGGTTCCATAATTCTGTTATGCATTTTGATAAGGTTTTATCCTATTTTTGACTAAGCTATTTTGGGTTATGTTTTTGTATGTAAGCTTGTATCTCACCATAAATCACCAGTGGGAATGAATTGAAAACTTCACACACTTGCTCACTGCAAAGATTTGACATGTAGTGCACAGGTTCTGTAACTGTTTTGCATTTTGACAATGTTCCCTCCTTTCTCTACTTAGCTATTTTATTATATTTTTGTTTGTATGCTGATGTCGCAGTATCCTCCAGTGGGAATTGCTGCTTTTCAGTCTTATTGTCTGACTTGCAATATTCTGGTTCTATAACTCTTATTTTGCTTTTTCTCAATCTGACTTAAGTACTTGATCTTCTAAACGAAGATCTGAAAACGACACATTCACATTCGTCTTCTGTATATTTTGGATTTCCAGTATTGCTATTTTTATTTTATCCAATCAGACGACTTGTTCGAATGTCAAAGAGTAAGAAAAATGTGCAATCATTTTCAGGGCTCGAACCCGGGACCTCTATCTTCCAAAGCAAGTGGCCTACCGACTGAGCTAACCGGCTATCTGATACATTATGATATAAGAATTGTAAATATCAAAAGTCAAGGCTACAGGTAGATTTGCAAGATGTTGTAAGTTAGGCTCTGATTGGTTAGCGAAAGGGTCGTCAGAACGAGGCAATGAATAGGTCGTTCTCAGATCCTATGCGTAGCGTTATAGGATATGTACTTTAGTCAGATTGGCTTTTTCTAAACGTTATTCCACTTTTTAGCTTGACTATACGAAGTATATGTAGAGCTATCCCATTCAACCCGGCGTCGGCGTCCTTCTGCGTCACCACCTTGGATAAAAAAATTACACTTTTTCTTCTCCTTATCTCTGTAATTACTTGATGGATTTGTTTCCAACTTAAAATAGTTATTCCTCATCATCACCCACATCATATGGCACAAGGGCCATAACTCTCACATCAGTATTTCATGAATTATCCCCCTTTTTTTCTTAGAATTTCAGGTTAAAGTTTTGATGCACTTTCACTCTATCTTAATTATTACTAAATGGATTTGATTTAAACTGAAAGTAGTTGTTCCACATCATCATCCACATATGACACAAGGTGTATAACTCTTGCACCAATATTTTATAAATTATGCCCCCTTTTTGCTTAGAATTATACAGTTGAACTTCAATGGCTCGAACTCGGATCTTTCGAACACCCGGGATCGCTCGAACTCTTCGACCGGTCCCGAATTTATTCCTTCTTTATTCTATATAGTTCTACCTCGGATCGCTCGAACTTCGAAAATTCGAACTCTCGAACACATTTGGTGGCCCCCTTGGCTTAATTACAGTGATAATTACACCTATTCTGTCGAACAGAAAATTTGTCGCCGGAATGGCTTGTGTTTACAAAGTTTTTCACACCTATGCCTTACATTCGCCAAGCTTCCCCTTTAACCGGCGCGTGCGTAATTTTCACACGCTTATGTAATTAGCGTCGGCTTAGCATGTCTGAACAACTTAGTAAAGGACCTGGAAACGGGCGGATAGCTAAGTCGGCTACTGGAAAGCAATATATTTGATAATATTTGTACTGAACTATGATTCATAAATGTTTGCTATTCATGTCTTTCTTATTTGATGCTGTCTTCACCAAATTCTTATAATTATATTAGTGTTTTATCTGTGTTTTATTTTCGTATCTATGTCATGTTTGTAAATAAATAATAAAGCATATTGCAGCGTTTGTTTTTTATTTATTATCACATCATACACATATTTAGGTACAATATGACAATATATTACGACGTAAAATTTGTAACATATCATGCCCTCGAATTCCCGAATTCAAAATGGCCGCCATTTGGATGGCTCGAACAACGGAAAACTCGAACTAATTTCCACTGGACACTCGAGTTCGAGCCATCGAAGTTCGACTGTACTTATTTAGTGTTTTGATACACTTTATCTTTATCTCTCTTATAACTTCATATTTTTGACACAGAATCAAGCTATTGTGCCGAGTATCTTCATCCACCATTAAACACTCCATTGACATCTCCAGCTTCCCCAGATGTGCCCAGTTTCACTATCCAGCATCGAAATAGTCGTGCGCGCAGTCTCCTGTGACCTTGTGACAGCTCTTGTTACTTTTGGTGTTCATAAATTTCGTTCGCGGGTAAACCTTTTGAAGTGGTCGAACGATGCAGTCTTCTGACAGCTCCTTTTTTTCTTGGAAATAAGAATGGTAAACATATTGTGTGGGGTGGATTGGAGGTGATAATTTACTGGATCTAGTTAATTTGTAAATTGTAATGATCTCTAAAAGTAGGTATAAAAGTCACTCCCTCTGGCTTCTGTCAGGCCTTTGACTTCGGAATCCAATATAGTTATGATCTTTTTCTTTCAATGCATCCTGTTCCTTCTAGCGATGTGCATGCACCGGATGACTGTATAAGACCACTGTCCGCCCGCTGTAGATCTACTAGGAATCAGCCAAAGGGGTATCATCTTAATACGGCGTGATAAGCAGTCCTAAGCTATGGGTCAAAGCATATGTAACTGTGATATATGCATTGACCCAGTGGCTTAGGACTATTTATTATGCTGTATTAAAGTGGCCCACACGTGCCAGACCCCTTTGGAATCAGCATGGGAACCATTTGGTCTCTTCTGATGAATGACCCGGGTCAACATTTAATATACTTAGTATGGGCGTATTTCATCAGCATGGTAATGTTTGTGAGTAATAAAAAAGGACATATTTGTGCAAACTTACACAGAATGTTACATTGAAAACTAGGGAAATATATTCGGATTACAGTGACGTCGCGGGAGTGAAATAAAGCCATTACATAAAAATGATAATTACACTAGTTTATTTTATGTTTTCCAGTGAATTATAGAGTTTTCTCAGTGAAATAAAAGTGATAATCCACAGTTTTGAAACAGTAGATTATCATTTTTATTTTTCACTGTTTTTGCCGAACTAATTCCGGTCCTCCGCCGCGACTGAAGTCAAATTGTATACCGAGCGTTATGAATACCGGGGACCATAATGACGATGACGTCGTTAGGATGACGTCATTTGTGTTATGCTTTCTGTTGATTTTTCTCGTGAGCATCAAAAAAAAGCCATTTTCACTCGTGGCTACGCAATCATTAAACACACTATTTATATACAAAATATTCGTTGTGCAATGTCGGGGTGAGCCGTAGCATGGTGGATAAAACTGAATCTTACTTCAACTGAGACAAAAGCAGCTTGATCTCTGTCGTGCGGAGGTACTTCGGTTAATCCGCCGGCAGAACCACTGTGCTAATTTGACACTCATCCTTTTGCTCGTTTCTTTTAATCAAACTAATACTTCTATTTTCATGCAAGATTTTGCTTCATGATTTCACGATTAAACGTTCGCTATACATTTTATATGTGTGTGTAGCATTGGTTCGAATCCCGCACATGGGTCTTTATTTTTTCCTTCCTTTTTTCTTTTGAAATAATGAACGTTTGTAAATTAAAAACACTGACTTCGAACATTATAACTGCATAACATCCGTATTAAATTTGTTTCTTAAACATAGTGTGTTAGGCAAAGTTGCTGTAAAATCAGTAATGCATTTATTTTTCAGGTTTGGCAATTCTAATATTATACACTTATTGAATGGTTTGTTGGTCAATAGTTAGAACTATTGTCCGAGGTCCGACCGAAAGACTGTCGGCAAATAGTTTTGACTATTCGCCGGAAAAACCAATTCAATAAGAGTTTAATAACATGACATCAGAAATACCTTTCATAAAAATTATTTTGTTCAAGTTTTCACATTACTCCACTGAACTGTAGACCAGCCAATAGCGCAAAATATGGACTGGCGTCATGTGATAGAATTAGGATAGATGTATAGTCTTGTGATAATGTCTCGGTAATCGTGACATGGTATGATGCTCATCTCTGGCAGAAAACCGTTCGAACTTGGAGGCCGTCAAACACATTTATATGAGTTAAATAAATCGGGTCTGCAACCTAGAAATGATGCATGTTTTTCGGTTAGAACAATGTCGGAGCTAATGTTAAATCTGTGAACTTAAACCGACTGCTTCGGTTACTGACAGCAAAGTTGGCAGATATGAACTATTTTCTCATTTCAGTAGAATGTTTCAGTCTTTGTACATGCAGAAAACATTTATAAATCATTTAAAATAAACTTTTCATTTTTTTATTGACACATCTTATTTCTGATGCCGTTTTCTTTGTTTATAGAGTAAGATACAGATCTTCAGTGTCCAAGAATGTATATAGTGGTGACGAGAACAAGTAATAAATATAGGTTTTGACAAGTTTGGCCCATTATGAAAAATGTTCTCTATCCGCTCCGCGTAAGAAAACATTAAGTTTTAGAGAAATAAATGATGCGAGGGCATATAAAATAATAAAAGGGTGAGTATCAAATTAACATAGTGGTTCTACCGACGGATCAACCGAAGTATTCCCGACGGCAGAGTCCATGCTGCTTTAGGCTCAGATGAAAGAGTAGGTTTATCCACTACGCCACGGCTCACCCCGGCATTGCACAATACATTTTGAATATATAACATTAATGAAAGGCTATTTTTAGAAATTATCAAATAGACAGGACTGATTCGGAATTCTTGGTCATTTAACAAATTTGTAGTTCAACATTTCCGGCTTGGGTCTGGCATATAGTACTAGGCTACCTGTAATTTTCATTGGTCGTGTGTCTCAGAATTTGTCCTTAAGAATAATTTTCGCCATTCATATACAAACCATGAAATCAATACAGGTGAAAGTTTCAAGGGCGGTTTCCGGTGGAGAGGGGTGGTGGCTAAGCTATCGCGTATCCCTTCACCCTAAAACCTTTTGATAGCGTTCTATTTAGATATCAGTCATTTTTACGCTCGCTTACCTCGCAAAAACTTTATTTTATTAGTATTTAGGATTGCGAAAGTGCTGGGAGAAGTTGTTCTAGAAAGCTATAAAATTAGCGAAATTGCTTTTTCAGACAGATTTTTAAAAAAGACATTGTGCTCAAATTCTCAACGAAACGTCAGACTGCACCGATTGAGGTGAGGTATAATTGCCAAAAAGTTTGCGAGTGCGCATGCCCCTGCACCTCCTAGTCACTCCGCACCTTCATTTCTAAATCAAAAACCTGGATCCACTCCCGAGTTTAACTGCTTTAAAGTATGACTTTAACTCAAAATATATCTGCAAATGTTTTTTTAAATCTACAGCAATGAGAACTGAAATAAAAAAATCACCCAAAGATTGTCCAGCATTCACCCGCGAACCTGCCGCTCGTGTATGTGAAACAGAGATATATAACAGTGTGAGCACGATCGTTCATTTCTGCAGGGTCGTTCGGAGTCTCTGCAGAAATGATGATTTCATTGGTTTCTAAGCAATGGGAGGCCGTAAACCTAACGATTTTCATCTCCATCCAAAGTAATCCGAACACAATCGATAACACCTAAAAATAGACACAATCACATTTATATACAAAATATTCGTTGTGCAATGTCGGGGTGAGCCGTAGCATGGTGGATAAAACTGAATCTTACTTCAACTGAGACAAAAGCAGCTTGATCTCTGTCGTGCGGAGGTACTTCGGTTAATCCGCCGGCAGAACCACTGTGCTAATTTGACACTCATCCTTTTGCTCGTTTCTTTTAATCAAACTAATACTTCTATTTTCATGCAAGATTTTGCTTCATGATTTCACGATTAAACGTTCGCTATACATTTTATATGTGTGTGTAGCATTGGTTCGAATCCCGCACATGGGTCTTTATTTTTTCCTTCCTTTTTTCTTCTGAAATAATGAACGTTTGTAAATTAAAACACTGATTCGACATTATAACTGCATAACATCCGTATTAAATTTGTTTCTAAACAAGTGTGTTAGGCAAAGTTGCTGTAAAAACAGTAATGCATTATTTTTCAGGTTGGCAATCTAATATTTACACTATGATGGTTTGTTGTCAATAGTTAGAACTATTGTCCGAGGTCCGACCGAAAGACTGTCGGCAAATAGTTTTGACTATTCGCCGGAAAAACCAATTCAATAAGAGTTTAATAACATGACATCAGAAATACCTTTCATAAAAATTATTTTGTTCAAGTTTTCACATTACTCCACTGAACTGTAGACCAGCCAATAGCGCAAAATATGGACTGGCGTCATGTGATAGAATTAGGATAGATGTATAGTCTTGTGATAATGTCTCGGTAATCGTGACATGGTATGATGCTCATCTCTGGCAGAAAACCGTTCGAACTTGGAGGCCGTCAAACACATTTATATGAGTTAAATAAATCGGGTCTGCAACCTAGAAATGATGCATGTTTTTCGGTTAGAACAATGTCGGAGCTAATGTTAAATCTGTGAACTTAAACCGACTGCTTCGGTTACTGACAGCAAAGTTGCAGATATGAATTTTCTCATTTCAGTAGAATGTTCAGTCTTGTACATGCAGAAAACATTTATAAATCATTTAAATAAACTTTTCATTTTTTTATTGACACATCTTATTTCTGATGCCGTTTTCTTTGTTTATAGAGTAAGATACAGGTCTTCAGTGTCCAAGAATGTATATAGTGGTGACGAGAACAAGTAATAAATATAGGTTTTGACAAGTTTGGCCCATTATGAAAAATGTTCTCTATCCGCTCCGCGTAAGAAAACATTAAGTTTTAGAGAAATAAATGATGCGAGGGCATATAAAATAAAAAGGGTGAGTATCAATTAACATAGTGGTTCTACCGACGGATCAACGAAGTATTCCCGACGGCAGAGTCCATGCTGCTTTGGCTCAGATGAAAGAGTAGTTATCCACTACGCCACGGCTCACCGGCATTGCACAATACATTTTGAATATATAACATAATGAAAGGCTATTTTTAGAAATTATCAAATAGACAGACTGATTCGGAATTCTTGTATTAACAATTTGTAGTTCAACATTTCCGGCTTGGGCTGGCATATAGTACTAGGCTACCTGAATTTCATTGGTCTGTGTCTCAGAATTGTCCTTAAGAAAAATTTTCGCCATCATATACAAACCTGAAATCAATACAGGTAAAGTTTCAAGGGCGGTTTCCGTGGAGAGGGGTGGTGGCTAAGCTATCGGTATCCCTTCCCCTAAAACCTTTTGATAGCGTCTATTAGATATCAGTCATTTTTACGCCGCTTACCTCGCAAAACTTTATTTTATTAGTATTTAGGATTGCGAAAGTGCTGGGAGAAGTTGTTCTAGAAAGCTATAAAATTAGCGAAATTGCTTTTTCAGACAGATTTTTAAAAAAGACATTGTGCTCAAATTCTCAACGAAACGTCAGACTGCACCGATTGAGTGAGTATATTGCCAAAAAGTTTGCGAGGGCGCATGCCCCTGACCTCTAGTCCTCCGCACCTTCATTTCTAAATCAAAAACCTGGATCCACTCCCGAGTTTAACTGCTTTAAAGTATGACTTTAACTCAAAATATATCTGCAAATGTTTTTTTAAATCTACAGCAATGAGAACTGAAATAAAAAAATCACCCAAAGATTGTCCAGCATTCACCCGCGAACCTGCCGCTCGTGTATGTGAAACAGAGATATATACACAGTGTGAGCATCGATCGTTCATTTCTGCAGGGTCGTTCGGAGTCTCTGCAGAAATGACTGGATTTCATTTCGGTTTCTAAGCAATGGGAGGCCGTAAAACCTAACGATTTTCATCTCCATCCAAAGTAATCCGAACACAATCGATAACACCTAAAAATAGACACAATCACATTTATATACAAAATATTCGTTGTGCAATGTCGGGGTGAGCCGTAGCATGGTGGATAAAACTGAATCTTACTTCAACTGAGACAAAAGCAGCTTGATCTCTGTCGTGCGGAGGTACTTCGGTTAATCCGCCGGCAGAACCACTGTGCTAATTTGACACTCATCCTTTTGCTCGTTTCTTTTAATCAAACTAATACTTCTATTTTCATGCAAGATTTTGCTTCATGATTTCACGATTAAACGTTCGCTATACATTTTATATGTGTGTGTAGCATTGGTTCGAATCCCGCACATGGGTCTTTATTTTTTCCTTCCTTTTTTCTTTTGAAATAATGAACGTTTGTAAATTAAAAACACTGACTTCGAACATTATAACTGCATAACATCCGTATTAAATTTGTTTCTTAAACATAGTGTGTTAGGCAAAGTTGCTGTAAAATCAGTAATGCATTTATTTTTCAGGTTTGGCAATTCTAATATTATACACTTATTGAATGGTTTGTTGGTCAATAGTTAGAACTATTGTCCGAGGTCCGACCGAAAGACTGTCGGCAAATAGTTTTGACTATTCGCCGGAAAAACCAATTCAATAAGAGTTTAATAACATGACATCAGAAATACCTTTCATAAAAATTATTTTGTTCAAGTTTTCACATTACTCCACTGAACTGTAGACCAGCCAATAGCGCAAAATATGGACTGGCGTCATGTGATAGAATTAGGATAGATGTATAGTCTTGTGATAATGTCTCGGTAATCGTGACATGGTATGATGCTCATCTCTGGCAGAAAACCGTTCGAACTTGGAGGCCGTCAAACACATTTATATGAGTTAAATAAATCGGGTCTGCAACCTAGAAATGATGCATGTTTTTCGGTTAGAACAATGTCGGAGCTAATGTTAAATCTGTGAACTTAAACGACTGCTTCGGTTACGACAGCAAAGTTGCAGATATGAACTATTTTCTCATTCATAGAATGTTTCATCTTTGTACATGCGAAAACATTTATAAATCATTTAAAATAAACTTTTCATTTTTTTGACACATCTATTTCTGATGCCGTTTTCTTTGTTTATAGAGTAAGATACAGATCTTCAGTGTCCAAGAATGTATATAGTGGTGACGAGAACAAGTAATAAATATAGGTTTTGACAAGTTTGGCCCATTATGAAAAATGTTCTCTATCCGCTCCGCGTAAGAAAACATTAAGTTTTAGAGAAATAAATGATGCGAGGGCATATAAAATAATAAAAGGGTGAGTATCAAATTAACATAGTGGTTCTACCGACGGATCAACCGAAGTATTCCCGACGGCAGAGTCCATGCTGCTTTAGGCTCAGATGAAAGAGTAGGTTTATCCACTACGCCACGGCTCACCCCGGCATTGCACAATACATTTTGAATATATAACATTAATGAAAGGCTATTTTTAGAAATTATCAAATAGACAGGACTGATTCGGAATTCTTGGTCATTTAACAAATTTGTAGTTCAACATTTCCGGCTTGGGTCTGGCATATAGTACTAGGCTACCTGTAATTTTCATTGGTCGTGTGTCTCAGAATTTGTCCTTAAGAATAATTTTCGCCATTCATATACAAACCATGAAATCAATACAGGTGAAAGTTTCAAGGGCGGTTTCCGGTGGAGAGGGGTGGTGGCTAAGCTATCGCGTATCCCTTCACCCTAAAACCTTTTGATAGCGTTCTATTTAGATATCAGTCATTTTTACGCTCGCTTACCTCGCAAAAACTTTATTTTATTAGTATTTAGGATTGCGAAAGTGCTGGGAGAAGTTGTTCTAGAAAGCTATAAAATTAGCGAAATTGCTTTTTCAGACAGATTTTTAAAAAAGACATTGTGCTCAAATTCTCAACGAAACGTCAGACTGCACCGATTGAGGTGAGGTATAATTGCCAAAAAGTTTGCGAGTGCGCATGCCCCTGCACCTCCTAGTCACTCCGCACCTTCATTTCTAAATCAAAAACCTGGATCCACTCCCGAGTTTAACTGCTTTAAAGTATGACTTTAACTCAAAATATATCTGCAAATGTTTTTTAAATCTACAGCAATGAGAACTGAAATAAAAAAATCACCCAAAGATTGTCCAGCATTCACCCGCGAACCTGCCGCTCGTGTATGTGAAACAGAGATATATACACAGTGTGAGCATCGATCGTTCATTTCTGCAGGGTCGTTCGGAGTCTCTGCAGAAATGACTGGATTTCATTTCGGTTTCTAAGCAATGGGAGGCCGTAAAACCTAACGATTTTCATCTCCATCCAAAGTAATCCGAACACAATCGATAACACCTAAAAATAGACACAATCACATTTATATACAAAATATTCGTTGTGCAATGTCGGGGTGAGCCGTAGCATGGTGGATAAAACTGAATCTTACTTCAACTGAGACAAAAGCAGCTTGATCTCTGTCGTGCGGAGGTACTTCGGTTAATCCGCCGGCAGAACCACTGTGCTAATTTGACACTCATCCTTTTGCTCGTTTCTTTTAATCAAACTAATACTTCTATTTTCATGCAAGATTTTTCTTCATAATTTCGCTACACATACTTAGGCGAAGTCACAAACCCTATAAGCATATATTTTCAGACTGACCGTCTAACATATGTATTTACAAAAGCTTTTGGTCAAAGCAGAACATTGCCCAGGTCAAAAGCCGGGGGGAAATAGTTTTGACATTCCCCGGCAAAAAATACAGTATGGTTTTAAAAAACATGAGATCAGAAATAAAACAAAATTTATTTTTTAAATTTTTTCACTTCACACCAGCGAATTTAGTGCAAAATTTTAGACCGATAAATAGGAAAAATTTGGACTGCCGTGATTAAAAAAAGTAAAAGAAAATTTTTTTGTGAGTGTTTCGTAAGTGACAAGAATTTTTCAATCACAAAACCACCCGATTTTGAAAGCCGCCCCACCATTTAATAATTTTATTTCACAGTTTTGCAACCTAGAATGTTTAGAAAGTTCGGGTGAGTTAAATAAGAAATTTTGAACAAACTTTTTGGTTGTGATAAAAATTTGCATGATAAAATTTTCTCATGGTAAAGAATTTTCTCTTTGTGTACAGCGAAAAATTTTTAAAACTTTTCAAACAAACTTTTCATTTTTTAATAACAATCTATTTTTGATGCGTTCCTTTTGTTTACAGTAAGAACTTCCTATTTTAAAGAATGTATATATGGTAGAGAAAAAGTAATGAATAAGGCTTTTACAAGCTTGCGCAAAAAGAAAAAAGTTCCTAACCGCAAAATTAAGAAAACATAATTTGAAAAAAAATGATTAGGGGGCATGCAAAATGACAAAAGGGGTGACCAAAAAACATAGGGTTTTTCCCGACGATCAACCGAATTTCCCGACGACAGATTTCATGCTGTTTTGGGCCAAGAAAGAGTGGGTTTTAATCCACTACGCTACGGCTCACCCCGGCATGCACCTTTAAATTTGAATATATAAACATAATCAAGATATTTTTAAAATATAAAATGATAATTATAGATTTTTTTGGGTTTCCCAAAAAAATTTTTTTGATATAAAGGAGGGGGGGGTCGGGACAAGTTTAAACTACTTGTTTTTTCCCTTTGGCAAAACTAAAATTTTCCCTTGGGAAAAATTTTCGCATTCAATGCACCCCAGAAATTTTCAAGGGCGGGTTTCGGGTGTAAGAGGGGCCACCGGCGAAACCTTTTCCCCCAAAAAATAGTCGAGAAAATTTGTAAGTATATTGGGGAAAACACCATCATTTTAGCCATTTTTAACGCTCGCTTACCTCGCAAAACTTATTTAACTATTTTTAGGTTTTCCCCAAAGGCTGGACAAGTCTTTTTAAAAAACGAAACTATAAATTAAAAAAATTGTTTTTAAAAATGTCTTTGCCTCAAACTCACAAAGTCAGACGCGAGCCTGAGGGGGTGAAATTTTAAATGCGTTTGCGAGGGGAATGCCCTAACCCCCCTAGTCACTTCGCCCCTTTTATTTCATAAAAACCCAGAACCACTCATGAGTTTGATTTGACTCAAACTAGCGAAATTTTAGTCCAGTAATCAAAATAAAAATTTTCACCAAATGATCGCCACATTCACCCCGAATTCCTTCAGGTGTGAATAGAGAACCAGTAACGACCCCATCTTATTTTGCAAGTCGGTGGGATCCGGGAAGATTCGTTTCTTTTCCTTTTCTAAAAGAGGGAGGTCGAAAATGGGGGCAAGGGACAGATTTTTGAAAATTCCACAAAAGCTTTGATCCCATCGAAAAAAGCTAAAAATCCAAATTAGAATTCCCAGGTAAATTTTGGCGGATTATTAAAATTTTTAAACTGTATAAGAGATTTTTTTAGCCGGTTCTGGTTTCTATGAAAAAAGGGGTAAAACTCCTTTTTCAGGACCCCAAAATTTTTGAGGAAAAAAAGGCGCAAAATAACACCTTGCGCGCCTTACTGCATTACTCGTAGATGCCCTAAAACACATGTATATTTTAAAGCAGTGATCAGACGAAAAAAAAGGTGGGAAAAAAAATGCTCAAAAACCGAAATTTTTTCCGCAAATTTGAGCAAAACAGGAGGGAGGATGGGGGCCCGTTTCCCCGTCGACTCGTTACCCCAGGAAGTTTTTTGGGCCCCGGGGCGCACACGACTGGAAAATAAATTCAAGACATATTTATTTCCCAAAAAAACACGCGTACGGGGAACCCCTCATTCTAAAAAAAACATAAAAACCCTTGAAATAAACCTTTAAAGTGCATTTCAAATTTAAAATTTAAAAAAACACCCGGGCCAAATACAAACGGGCCCCTGCACTAAAACAAATTTTTCATTTTATACGGGCGTATCAAAGCAATCCGAACACATTTGGGAAAAACCTAAAATTAGACACAGTCAAAATTTATATACGAAATTTTCGTGTGAAGTCGGGGGGGCCGTAGCGTGGTGTAAAAGGATTTTATTAACTGAGCTAAACAGTTTGATCTTGTCGGCGGAGGTACTTCAGAAAATTCGCCGGCAGAACCACGTGCAACAAAAACCTTTTCTTTTACTTTTTTTTAATCAAACCAATAAATTCACGTGCAAGTTCTTTTTCATAATTTCACGAAAAACTTCTCAACCCATACTGCTTTTTTTTCTGGAACATTGTCGAATTTTGCACATGGGCTTTATTTTTCCTTTTTCCCTTTTTTGTGAAAAAGAACGTCTGTAAAGAAAAAACATTTCTTAACATTTAACCGACAACATCTTTAAAAAGTTTATTCTTAAACAGGGAGTTAAGCAATTTGCTTAAGTCCCAAAAACTCGAAATGCATATATTTTTCATTTTGACCTTTCAAAAAAGATCACAAATTGAATGGCTTTTGGCAATAGTCAAACATGCCCGGGGTCTAAAAAGTCCGGGGGAAAAAATTTTGACATTGCGCAAACCATTCAGAAATTTAAAATAGCATGACATCAAAAAAAAAATTTCAAAATTTGTTTTCCAAGTTTTTCATTTCACACCAGCGAATTTAGCGCGAAAACAACCCCGGTATAGCGCAAAAGGGGACGGCGTCAGTAAAAAAAATACGATAATGTTAAAGTCTTGTGATTGCCGGTAATCGTGACATGGTAAAATATTTCACTCACAAAACCCCCCAAAATATAAAGGCCGCCGCAAAATTATAGAAAAAAATCTTTTGGTTTTCAACCAAAAATGATTAGAAAAATGTGGGAGGTGATTTAAAATCTTAATTGAACCAACTTTTTTTGGTACGTAGCAAATTTGGATGAACTATTTTCAGGAAAAATGTTTTCAGCTTGTACATGCAAAAATTTTTAAAAAAACATTTAAAAAACTTTTCATTTTTTTTATAGATACCTTATTTTGATGCGTTCCTTTTTTTACGATTAAAACATTTGTTTTTAGGGCCGAAGTAATAGGGGGACGAGTATAGTATAAAAGACTTTTAAAAGTTTGGGACCCATTAAAAAAAAATTTCATCCCCGCAAAGTGGGAGAAACATTAAGTTTTGGAAAAAAAACGTTAGATGGCATACAAAATGAAAAAGGGTGAGTATCAAATTAACATAGGGTTCTACCGAGGGAAAACCGAAGCATTCTCGCGACAGATGAAAGGAAAAACCTGCTGCCCTTTTTTTATCTTTAAAAAGGGGAAGTGGCGATAAGTGGTTAATAAAAACCAGTATAGTATTCCCCTTGCAGTCGAATGCAAAAATTTTCCTTTTTGTTTGGGTTTTCAAAAATGTTAATAAGCAGTAAAATTTTTTGGTGGAATCTATTTTTGGGTTTGAAACCAAGGATTTTTCAATTTTTTCATTGGTGTATTACCAAAAATATATTTTTAAAAACATAGCCATGCGCATGACTAAAAACCCCAAACGGAAAAAGATTTAACACTAAAAACGAAAGCATACTTTTTATAAAAATAGATTGTTTTTCGAGTTTTCGAGGGAAAAGTGGATTGTTGAAATTTGAATTTTGTTTAATTTTTTTATTTCAAAAATTTTTAAAAAGTTTTTTGCATATTTTTAGAAAAGAAAAGGGTAAGACAAAAAAAATTTCAAAAAAGTTTTTGACAAGTTACGAAGCCCTTTGTTAAAAAGAACTGTTTTTCATTTTTAAAAGTTTTTTAAACTTTTCACCTTTCATATATAAAACAGTTATTTGTTTTTTTTAATTCGACTATTACTATATATGTTATTGTTAATTTTAAAAACCCTTTGTTGATGTACATTTGTTTGTGTACAAAAAAAACCCCTTAACGAGAATTGAAATCCAATTTGAAAACCCCCGAACCGATAACAGGCTCCTTTAAAAAGGTGCGACCCTTTAATTTTACAATTGACACTTTTTTGGTTTAATTTAATTCGTAATGGACTTTTAATCATCATGTCAGTGCTGAGTTACAAGGTAATAAAAAAAAAAGAGCATTGATAAGCATGGCTTCGAAATTCGCGAAGGCAATGAAAGCCTTTGAATTTAGCTTTGTTTGGCACAATGAGGAAAAAATCACAACGAGAAGGAATTTCGCAGTTGGGAATGTTTAAAAAAAGGAACTTGGGAAATTTTGGGGCGACGGGAACACAAACACAGCTCCAACGATCCGCCGACAACCCGACAAGAGCGGATTAAATACGGAGCAAGTTACCCAGCGAATGGAGCATCGAAGAAACCTTGTTGACGCGCGCACAAAGTCCATAGGCTGCGTCACCGAACGAAAACGACAGCGGGCAGAGCTAAAATTTAGCGCAATCCGCAGACGTAAAAGATTTAAAAGGGGGCAACAAGTTTTTTTAAATTTCACAAGCAAAATGGCGTAAAAAGGAGAAAACGCGGTTAGAACGATCGGCTAGGACAAATTAAAAGACACGGGGAAGTTAGCAAAAATATGTTGCGTCAACAATTTAATCCCCCAAAATGGGGCAGAGGCTGGGGAAAGACGAAGCGTACGGGCAAGTCCCCCGACGCCCCCCCACTTTGTCAGCCGAATTAAAGTATTCAGCCCAATCCCAAACCCAGGAAAATGATCTTTTTAAATGGATTTAGGCTATGACACTAGTGACGGGAAATTTTTGAATTTACCAAAACCAGAGTTACGACTTTTAGGGGAAACCCAGGGGATATTGCAAGTTAAAAAATTTTTAAAACAAACATTGAAATGAGTGAAACAAAAATTAAGACTTAGTTTAAAAAGGCAATTTTGTAATGGGATGCCGCTAGCACGAAGTTGGGTTTTGCCAAAGATGAGGGGAGTAAAGCGAAACAAATCCTCCAAGGCAAAAAAGTAACCTCACTTAGGCTGGCCCCATTTTTAAAACGACGATTAAAGGGCCCTGTTAAACCTAATGACGTACAACCCCAAAGAATTTGCGCTCGCAGGAAAAATGTCAAATACCTTTCGAAAAATGGGGTTTGTTCTGATATCAATAATACTAAAAAACCAAGAAAATAGTTGGGACTACCCAAGCAATTTTCGGCAAAAGGGGCCGAACGGTAGTAAGGTCAGCGGGGATCCGAACCAAAATTTCAAGACCGCCACCTTTGTCCATGAGCGAGCTATAGAGAAACATAGTATGTTCAAGACTTAGCCAGGCGCAAAAGCATGTATACGGAAAAGGAAAAATCTCACCCAAAGGCCTTTCCTCTAAAAAGTCACGCTATCTATTTCAAAATTTTTCGAAATATTGGGCAAGAACACCTCTGTATCGCCTGAGAAGTTTACTGCTTTACTGTAAAAGGCCAAAAAACTGTCACTGGAAAAATTTAGTTTAAATTTAAAATTAAAAAAAAATAAAGGAAAAGACAAGATGTGAAAAAATTGTCGAATTTTTAAACACTGGCAATTTTGTCGAAAAGGAGTTTTTGCAGAAAAAAGGTGTAAGAAAAGCACATACGATTTCTGACTTAAAAAAATCATGACGAAAGTCAAAAAACGGGGAACATAATTGTTGTGCTACAAAGATCCAAGAAGAATAAGGAAGTTTGCGATTGTGCCAGTTTTTATCAAAAAGGGGGCCTTGCAAAAAAACATACCCCTTTATTGGGCGAGGGTACGAGAAACATTTGTACGGAAGGTAAAAGTTTTGGGAGAAACAGGACCCCCGAGAGTTTTGATCAACCTTAAAAGTTTTTCCAAGTGGGAATGGTTAACTGAGTTTTAAGGTAGTTCTATTGATAGAAGCGAGACGGTGACCGAAAAGTAATGGTCGTGATCGCCACCTTTTTCCTTAGTACCCCGATTTTTGCAGGTTGGAAAGGGAAGCATTGCAGATAAATTTTCCACGGTTTAAAAAAGGTCGGTAGAGTAATGATGCAGCGAAACCCCAAGGCGTTCGGGGTAGAGAAAAAGGAGGGGAAAAAAAGGGGTACCGTACGTATACGGCGTTTCTGGGTTGGAGTAAATGGACCGCAAAAGACTTTTTGTCTACGATAAAAATTTAAAATTTCCAACAGACTCAGGGCAAGAGGAGTTTGATAGGTTTAAAAAACCGATTTCCGGGAAGCAGTTTGGACAACAGCACAGGTATGTCGTCGAAATCGCCGGCAAAAAACATGGAAAGAACAAAAAAGAAAAGAGGCGCACATTACAAGATCGGACTACCAGGGCGCGATGAAAACGTGAATTACCAAAAAACAGAGGGGGCAACTACCAACTTGCGAATTAAAACGAAAATTTTAAAGGGAAAAGGGGATTTAATCAATGTCCCGAAGCACGAAAGATAAAATTAAAAAGGGACTACTCCTGACAGACGCAGAGATGGAAACGGAAAGGGTTTGGTATTTTCCCGCACCATCCGAAAACAACCCAAAGAACCAGGAAAGGTAAGAAAATTTTATTTGGGGGCACTAAGTATAGAGGACGCTTTTATGATAACATTTTGCGGGGTCCAGATTTATGAATAGCATGTGGAGTGCTAACGTTCCGAGGGGAACCTTCGCCTTGAGGGGATATTGGGGAAAAGTTTCACCGGGAAAGGTACAAGAAGTGATAGGAACTCACTTGATTTTTTGGGGGCCTGAAGGGATCTAGAAAAAGAGCCTGTGAAAACGTAACTGCCATTTTTTTGGGAGCAACGCGCCCTAGTTTCACAAAGTCTTAGACTTACAGTAGTGAAACGCTAAGGATTTAGTGAAAATACAGTGAAAACGAAAAAACGCAAACTTTACGTCGATGACCTTTGAAGTCAGTGACAGAGAAAAGGTGGAAATAAAATTTTCTTCGAACTCCGAGAAACTTATCTAGGGGGGGTTTTTGGGTTTAACAAAGGGTTATCAAAATAAGGAAATCATGGATTCGTTTCCCAACATGGAGGGGGCAACCCGAAACGAAGACGCCCTTTAAAAACCCCCCCAATTAACGTGCCTTGACTGCAGTGGCGCATAATAAAGAGAGTTGCATTTGATGTAAGTCTTAAACAAAAGAGCCCTACGAACGGGTATACTATCTTTGCAAGCATTGAAGACCCCTCGGGTTTTTTACCGGTGACCTTTTCCAAAGTTGGTTTTACAGAAGCTTGCAGAAAACATTTACAGGGGAAAAAGGGGTATCTGAAGCCACGCCGAAAAGGGTTCAATGGTAATAATCCCGAATTGCGAAGAAATATTGACGGGTTTTTTTGAACCCGGGCAAGTTAAAAAAATTTTCCAAGGATTACACAGTTCAGGATACATTAAACAGGGACGGACCGGTGAGGGAAAGAACGACGCCGAAGAAAACAGTAAGTGAAGCCGTTAGGGAAAAAACCCGTTGGCGCCGATAAAATTATTTTAATCCCTAGGCGGGGAGCTAGCTGCAGCTGCTGCTGTGAAGTTAATGGTAGAAAACGGGTTAGATTTAAATTAGAAAAAATACTTTGGACAGATTAATGATCTCTAGGTACATCCAAAATGAAAAGACGTTTTCAAATTTTCTTCCCAAATAACGGCAATAAATGTTTGTAAAAGGGCCCGCAGACGGAGGTACGACCTAAAAAGGAAAAACCGCGACTTGCTAAAGGGGGGCGGGCACCCCACAAAGGGAAAGCTCAACGGTTTGGGCCCAAAATTTCTGCAGTGCGATAGTTCACAGGCCACCCCCCACCCTTGGCAAAGATTTAATAACCCGAAAAGGGCAGGGGTTAAACGCACGACACAAGGAAGGTGATAAGGGAAAAGTGATCTTTACAAAGATTCCGACGGCAAAACAAAACGAGCTGTAGCAAAATTCTTAGGTTCAAACAGATTTCTTTAAAAGGAACTCGAATCAAAAAAAAGTAGGGAACTTCTTTAAAAAACGGGGGTTTTTGCGATTGAGTTTCGAGAAGGCCAAAGTTTTTCCCTTTTTTGTACAAGGGAATGCGTTCATATGAAAAACAGTGCATGAAAAAAAGGGGCGGCCAAAATAAGTTTCTTACCAAATTAACCCCGTTTTCAAGGAATTCCCGAGAGTCGGACGACTTTAAATCCAACTTACACAGGGCGGAAACACCCGAATTTTGCCAAAAAAACCATTTTAGAGGGTTTGATTAGGAAAATCATGAAAACAATCGCACAGGGCGCCACCACATTTTGTCAATTTATTAGAAAAAATTGGGTTACGACTTTAAAAATGTGAATCGAACGAGCAAAAATGAATGCAAGCGAAGAACAACGCCCAACGCAAAGATGGACAACTTCCCCGGAGAACCAAAACCCAAAAAAGCACCGTTTACGTAGTGGCGTTGATTATTTTGGTCCCATTAGGAAATCTGTAGGAGGACTGAAAGGGACGGCTGTTTTTCACTTTCTGCTACCAGGGGGGTACAATAAAAAAACCCCAGCTTACACGGATTCTTTAATGGGCCCTTTCACGGGAAGCCGTGAGGACCCCCGTAAAGACTTCGTGAAACGAAAAAACTCGGGGAGGAGAAAGGGATTTTCGAGAATCAGTTTTAAACAAAGGAACCAAAGCCCCTTTTTTTTAAAAATTTTCCCCAAGAAACGATTTACTGGACTTTTAAACCCCCTTTTGCAATCCCCTGTGGTGTCTGGGAAAGGTTTAAATCGTCAAAAATGCGGGAAATCGGGATTCGGAACATTGGTGACGAAGCTTTAATGCACTGAGCGGAATCGAAAAAAAACTGAATATCGCCAAAAACCAGGGAAGTGAACCAAAATACCCCCCCCCGTTACCCAAAAAAACTTTTTAAAAAGCGCTCAAAATCGTGCATACCACCGTTTTTTTGAGAAGGACGAAGCAATGCAACGTGGGGAGAAAGTTTGTATCTTGAAATATATTTTTGGGAAGATGGGGCGAAAGATACATACCCGTTTGCAGGAAGACAAAAAGGCACAAAATACAGAGAAATTTGACGGGAAATGACCTTTGCTTGCGTGACGAACCGTACCCGGGCGGGCCCCTTTGGACGAGCTTTAGGTAAAAAAGGGAGAGACGGGCTTTTGCGGGCAGAGGGTTAGGGTAAAGGGGCAGAGAAAATTTAAACCGATTTTAATTTGTGTATTTTCCCCAGCAAAGTTTTTATAAACAAACGGTTATGGTAGAATGTTTGTTTCGAAAAAAAACTTAATCGTAATTTGCGTGTAAAATTTTTGAAAACGATTTTTGTTAAAAAACAAAAAAGACAAAAAAAAAGTATATAATCAACAATTTAATAAAATACTTTAAAAGATATTTCTTAGCTCCAAAAAAAATTTTTTTTTAAGAACTCTATTTTAAATTTAAGGGTTAAAAGAGGGGGGGTGTAAGGAGACCTGGACCTTTTTACGTTAACAAGGGGTGGCGAAAAATTGGTTGAAAAACTCTATTTTAAATTTCATCTGGGAGTCGTAAGCAAAAAAATTCCTTGTTGTTTGGATTTTTTCAAAAAGTTAACTAAGCAAGCCAATTTTGGGGGAAAATCTTAGGTTTTTACCCCGGGGATTTTTTTAAATTTCATTGGTTTTTATTACGCAAAAATTTTATTTTGAAAACAAGCCAGCGCAGACTAAAAATCGCCCAACGGGCATTAAGAAAATTTCACTGAAAAACGAAAGACATACTTTTTTTCTGTTAAAATGATTTGTTTTTTGATTTTACGAGGGAAATACGGGGGCATTTTTCCGTAAATTTTAATTTTGTTTAACTTTTAATTTTTTAAAATTTAGAATGATTTTTTGCATAGTTTTAAAATAAAAAAAACGGTAGAGCAAACAATTTTCCTTTGTTTTTTGACAAATCACAAACCTTTTTTAAATAAAAAAGATTTTCATTTTACAATTCTTAAACTTTTTTACCTTTTATTTATATTTAAAAGTTTATTTGATTTGTTAATTCGTACATTACTTATTTTTAAGATTGAAAAATTTTGATAACCTTTGAGTACGAATGGGTTTTGGACAAAAAAGACTAACGAGATATTTAATACCATTGAAACCCCCCGGAACTCAGAAACAGGCCCTCCAGTGTAAATGGCAGGCCGTAAATTCCCCAAAAGGTCCAAGCCGCTTTGGCCGAGAAAGGGTAATCCCTACGCCACGGGCCCCCCCGCATGCACAAATATTTTGAATTTAAAAAACATTAATAAGGTTACAATTTTAGAAAATCAAAAAAAAGTTTGATTTTACTGATTCGGAATCTTGGTCTCTTAAAAATTTTTTTTTAAAAAGGACGGTGGGGTCGGAAAATTTAAAACTGTAATTTTATTGGCGGAATCTAAGAATTTGTCCAGGAAAACGAATCATAGCAGGAAAAGTTTTAATGGCCGGGGCCGTTTTGGGGGGTTTGGGGGTGGCGCAGGCGCGTACCCTTCTCCCCAAAAAAATCGGGCATAATTATTTTTTAAAATTATTTTTAAACAGTCGACATTTAGCCATTTTTATGCCCCTACCTCACAAAACTTTTCAAATATTTGGATTTCCAAAGTGCTGGAACTCGTTTTACAAAACTATAAAGTTTTTCAAAATGCTTTTTCAAACAGATTTTGAAAAAAACATTGGCCAAACTCTCAGCTATACGTTAGACCGTCGACGAGTGAGGGAAAAGTTTTTCTTCAAGTTTACCACCCCCACAAGGAATTAGTCAATGTAGACCCGTCAAAGTAAGGTTTTTAATTTTTATTGGTAATGTACAGTTTTGCAGCGGTAAAAAGCGCGCTTAGGAGCGCAATGACCGCAAAGAACGAGCATAAATTCCAACAAAGTTATAACCTTTTTAAAAAACCCACTAAAATAATTTATTGTCAAAAATTATCGTTAGTAACGAAAAACGGAAAAAAAAAGAAAAAAAATTTTTCCGAAAAGAAAAACAAACAAACGACGCGCATAAATTTTCCGCAAAAAGACGCAACTTGTTGTCGCAACTGCGCGTGGGGCGCCATGGGCGGCCGATTATTTCCAACAACTTTAAAAAAAAATTCCAGTCCAAAAAGAAAGCGTTCAGTCATAGGAAAAAGGGAGAATTCCAAAATAGACTGGGGCAGTAATAAAAAAAAGGGTAGATTATAGTTGTCATGTGCCGT